>NC_065909.1:5243750-7738125 GCF_905147045.1 Nymphalis io
GTTAACATTTCTTAGAGTGCCACTGTCTATGGGCGTTGGTGACCACTTACCATCAGGGGGCCCATATGCTCGTCCGCCTTCCTATTATATTAAAAAAAAAACATGGCAACCCTAGACTGAACGCCAGTATCTAATATGACAAATTTGTACCGCGTAGGATGTCTAATTGTGACTTCCTACGACATTAAGGTGGCTTTTATGCTATTATTATTAAATAAAAGGTATTTCTTCATTGCTACTTAAAAAAAACAGATTATTCCAGTTGTAACTGGTTTTTGTAATATACCGTTCAGTTATATAAATGATAAAAATAACTGTCAAAAGCGCTTTAATTAATTACGTAATTAAATATGAAAGGTCAAAATTATTCAAACAATTATTAACATGGTTTTAAATAAAACATGAAACGCGAATAAAGCGCTTTAATTCGTATATCAAAGCTGTCAAACTGAATCGCATATTATGTTGTGGATTAGTCTAGAACTTATGATATCTCACTTAAATCCAACTCATTTGAATTAATATTAAATACATTCGATTATCAACTCTGTTCACTTGTATTAAGACTTTTTTGTTTTGCGTGTATGATGGAATATTGTCGTGTTTAATATATCAAGGAAATTGTTGATTTCCTTTAAGGGTATGAAACTTGGTTTGTCACGATTTGATACATATTACCTGCCTCATGCGTACTGGGACTGGTCTCGTTATAATAGGTTTTAATTAAAATTGATTGATATATGTTTTAATATACAATTTCACAGTTATTTTACCGTTTTATTGATAAAGAAAATAAAATGTTTAACGATATATTTTAGGTTAAGTGTTGGAATACGACGTCAAAATATACATACAGGTTGCTTATGAGATTTTAAAATTAAAGTAACAAAAATTGATATGATTTTTTCATTCACATTCAATGATTTAATTAAACATAAAACAGCCTTAATATATGTAAACATTTAAATAAAAATAATAAATTCTACATAATAAATAACAATGGTCGCCACTTAACTTCTCTCGGTTACTTCAGATGTTTCATTTAAAAAAAACAACTCTTTTAATTTTTGATTATAATAATAAGGTACATATAAATTATTACAAAAAAATATTCCCGCCAAGCTTTGACGCTTAACGGCATGATGCTCTTGATTTACAATTAAATGATAATAATTACATTAAACAAAATAATACAAACTAATTTATCTATAATCACATTACATACAAATAACTGTGCTCTGTGAGTTTGTGTCTCGAGGACGATACGTTTTATTCAACTCCTTTGATTGTTTATTATCTTTTAACAGATTGCTTACAAAAACAAAGTGAAAGTAAATTCTGATATCAATTGCTAACTAATAATAATGTTATAATCCAATAAAATGAACTACCTTTGGTAATTTACGGAACGGTAATTACAATATCGATTGACGAATTCGTCAGTGTATAGATATTTTTATTTATAATATTTACTTTTATTTCTTGGGTAATGTATATATATATATAAGAATAACTGTATTCATGGTGCTAGCCCCCAAATTACTGGGGGCTAGCACCATGAATATTTGCAAGGACCCCCTTTTATGCAGTAGGTTCACACTTAGGTAGGATTTTTGTATGAAAATCTTACATTTTTGAAGAAAGATCTATGTTAATATTAGGTACAGACGATCTTATATGCATATATAATTATTTTTACTGGTGGTAGGGCTTTGTGCAAGCTCGTCTGGGTAGGTACCACCCACTCATCAGATATTCTACCGCAAAACAGCAATACTTGATATTGTTGTGTTCCGGTTTGAAGGGTGAGTGAGCCAGTGTAATTACAGGCACAAGGGACATAAAATCTTAGTTCCCAAGGTTGGTGGCGCATTGGATATGTAAGCGATGGTTGACATTTCTTACAATGCTAATGTCTAAGAGCGTTGGTGACCACTTACCATCAGGTGGCCCATATGCTCGTCCGCCTTCCTATTCTATAAAAAAAAAAAAAAAATATATTCTTGAATTTTTAAATATTGAGTTGGAATTTTTGAAGCGTTCTATATTATTTCATCTGTTAATAAGTTGAACCGGATGTGGTTATATCGTGTGTGTACACTAAGTATTAATTGAATGATATATGAAATATTTATAATTATATGTCTATAGACTTAACTGCATAATTATGCAAATAGAATTGCAAATTTGAATTTCAATCTAATCATAATAGATGCAAGCGAGGGGGTTGTATCGATTTTAATGCAATTACAATCAGTCTGGCCCTTGCAGCCGACGAGATATTATATTCCCCCTTAGCAAAACTGCAATGTTGCAACCATTCGAATTGATTTGAACTCAAATAAATCAAAATTATTGCTTGATATATAGAGAGTAAGTGCCACGTTATATTGTATATCTAAAGAATAACGTAAAAAATATTAAAATATAAATTATTATTTTTGCGCTCATTATAAAATAATAATATTTTTTTTGAATAAATATCCCGTACGAAGATATGTCTTGTTTGTATCCCTGCCGAGAACCGAGAACGGCTTGGTCCAGTGGCTAGAACGCCTGAATCTTTGGTTCAAACCCGGGCAGGCACCACTAAATTTTCCTGAGCTTAATTTCTGTTTGTAATTCATCTCGTGCTTGATGGTAAAAGAAAACATCGTGAGGAAACGTGCATGTGTTTAATTTCGCTGAAATTTTGCCACATGTGTATTCCAACAACCCGCATTGGAGCAGCGTAGTGGAATAAGCTTCAAAACGTCTCCTCAATAAAAGAGAGGAGACCTTAGCCCAGCAGTGGGACGTTGACAGGTTGTTAATGCACTACCCCTGCCGATAAATGTATAATTAATTCAGAACAGTTGAATAGAAATGTAGATTCGTTACTGTCTTATTTTATTTCTCGCTCAGTTGACGATTCCATCCAATTACGTCAAAGGTCTACCCCGAAAATATTATAAGGGAATTGATATATTATGCGTAAAAGCTTGTGTCGTTTCCGCCCACGACTTCGTGCGCGCGCGTGTGTATGTGTGTGTGTGGGGGGGGGGGTGTTAAGTACCTATTATTATTTTCTGTATGATACGATACGTTTGTAATATTAGTTTATTAGTTAGGAAGAGGTTCGATTTTTGAAAACAGTTGATTACATTTCAATTAATACATTTTAAATAATTTGAATAATAGTTACAAGAAAAAAACAACACACGTGGCTTTGTCACTGTAATCAAATGAGCTCAAATTCGATGAACGAGGATCTTAGTCGACTCATATAACAATCATTATTTGGGATGAGTTGGCTCTTTTCAGATCTGCTGGAAACCACACGGTAAGTAAATATTACTAGTGTTCGCCCAGTGGTAATAATTCAGCCATAATCATTATTAAATATTTGTAAAATGTTTTTATTGATAATAATATAGGTCGGCAATAGCTACTAAACAAAAATGAAAACGATATTCGGTTTATAAATAGCGGAGTTAAAGTCAGGTACTGATCAGTTACGTATAAATAGACAAAGCTATTTATATATAGATATTTAAGTTACCAAATTTCACATTAACATAATTACAAAATAAAACTGATTTCTTTTGTACCGTAAAAAATATAAGCATATGTAATAGTTTTAAACTTTTGTCTCCGTTATAAAATACAAAAATTATCGTATCATAAATTGTTCATTTTTACGATTTAAAATTTACTAGTTTTATATCAGCTATAAACAATGAACTGTCATTTACTATACCCACCATTGATATTGGATATATTAAAATGTACGTCCTGAAGTTACGTACGGTACGTTAAGTGCTAAGCTACAATGAAATAGAAATATATGGTTTATCAAGAGTCTTAGATATGTCTTAGTGTCTAACACGTGATTTTTAATCGAAGGTTCAAAGCCAGGCAATCCGTGTTTTTACGTGCTTAAATTTTTTATTCATTCTCAGCGGTTCAAGAAAATATCGTCAGGAAATTCGCCTGTGTCGGATACAATTCAGTCACAGTGTATCCGGATAATTCAGCAGGTAGCAATGGCAATAGGTAATATAATAAGTTAATTGTTACTGAGCTCCTATCGATGCCAGCCGCCATATGTATGGTGGCGAATACCAAACCCAATAGCGAGAAAAGTCGGCCAGACAAGCAACCTGCGAGTGACAAGCGTCTTCAAAGAATGCAGAAATATATTTGTTGCGGTGGCTTATAACACTGCTCGACCACAAATAAATGAGATTATGCATAGCAAGTAATAATATTCTGCCTGATATGTATTGATAAAGAAAAGATGCATTCTCCATTTCATGAATATATATATTTTTATATAGCAGAAAGCAATATATACCTGATAGTTATTGGCCACATTGGTAATTATTGTGTATGGAATGCCCCATGGCCTTCAACCAAGGACTCTTTATTGCAATTGACTGTACTTACATTGGCTCACTCACCGTTTAAAGCAAAACCTAACAATGTTCGCATTGCAGTCTAACGGTAGTATTGTGCCATTATAATGTGCCAATTTTTTTTTTATAAAATATCTTTATGCATTTTATCGCTTGTAAGCTAACATTAAGTTGCGTAAGGTTCCCGCACGAGATAAGTTATCCTCAGTATCCGGCGCCCACGCACCGCGCACCACGTTAGAGCCATTAGCCTTTTATTGGTTCGCTTTTGTATTGAAATCATATTAAGTACCCGATAAATTTATGTGTCAAATTTTAATATTTACTTTATCAAACATACATAAATATATATGTATATTCAATATAATTACGTGATATCATATTTAAAATATACTTGATAATAATGATTTCTTTATTTAGAGTGAAGGAGTCACGTGAAAGAGCTTTCACTGTGAACTTTCTGGTTATTCAAAAAGAGAATGACCGATAAAGTGAATGAGTGAGATGAAAAATTAGAAAAGCGTTGAGTAGAAAATCTCCAGATGAACGAAGTGCTTTGTCAAACAGAACTAAATCGAAGAAAATGTATGTGTTCTACATTGTGTTGTTTTCAGCACCAAATTTTCGTGCCAAATTTTGGCTCAATTGAGTGGAACTGTTTTTTAAAGATTTGAAAGTTTAATAAAATGTTGGTTGTAAAGTAATCGATATATGTACTGATAGTTTATCTATGTAATTATGATGTTGCTTTTAGCGTCATGTAAAAGTCTTGAATGCCCAGAACAAAGGAAATGCAAATCAATACAAATCTATACTCTGCGAGTTTCATCGGTTTCGGTAGCTCGGCATATCCTTTTCTATACCGCTGTCAACGGGCATGCAAAATTTCATCATCGGTTTTTTTTATATAGAATAGGAAAGCGGACGAGCGTATGGGCCACCTGACGGTAAGTGGTCACCAAACGCCCTTAGACATTGGCATTGTAAGAAATGTCAACCATCGCTTACATAGCCAATGCGCCACCGACCTAAGGAAACTAAGATTTTATGTCCCTTGTGCCTGTAATTACAATGGCTCACTCACCCTTCAAACCGGAACACAACAATATCAAGTATTGCTGTTTTGCGGTAGGATGTCTGATGAGTGGGTGGTACCTACACAGACGAGCTTGCACAAAGCCCTACCACCAGTAGAACCGGTTCAGTAGTTAAGACGTAAAAGCGTTACCAATAAACAAACTCACTTTAGCATTTATAGTATTAGTTATTCAAGTAGTCTCTCAAGTGGTCTCCTGTGAGCTCTTCTGAATAGTCATTTTATAAGATTTGCTATTAGATTTCAATTAAGAGCTATACAGATTCGGAATATATAGCAGATTCTGCTGTAGAACTGGCAATAGTCTCGGTATTTACTCTTATCCGACATTAAATTACATATCTTGCATGAAAATCATTGAATGATAAAATCGACGCTTTTTTATCAGCTATATAAAATTTTTTGTATGTTATTTTATTTTAAGAATAATAATAATGATATTTAATAAAAATATATATATATAATGATATAAATATTTCAATATCTCAATAATCGCAAAGTAACTTGGATGCAACAGCTCATCGTCACCTAACTACTCGGAGCGTTTCAAAGGCAGACAAATTCGATGTTAATCTCATAACGAGACTGTGGAATGATTTTCTCTTTAACGATATCAAAAACAGCGTCTATTCTCAACGGAGATTAGCCAACTACCTCGTTTGTCTAATACATGCAGATTCCTAGAGATTTGGATCTGATAAGGAATTTTAAAAAGTAGTCCGGAATGTGATGTTTAGCAGACTCTGACATTTGGCTCTGATCGTTTAATAATAAAGTATAAAGACGAGCCGGTTGGCGTGATTGGTAGATACTTGCCTTTCACGCCGAAGGTTGTGGGTTCGATTCCCACCCAGAACGGACATTTGTGTGCATGAACATGTCTGTTTGTCCTGAGTCTGGGTGTAATTATCTATTTAAGTAAGTATTTCCAAAAAAAAAAGTAGTATATCAGTTGTCTGATTTCCGTAGTACAAGCTCTGCTAAATTTGGGATCAGATGGTCGTGTGTGAAAAATATCCCAGGATAGTACTATATTGATTTATCTGTTTGTGACACAAATTTGCTTAGCACTTCTGCGATCATTCACCTCAAAAGGTCGTTACATCTGAATTTCTACTTCCTCTGTAATGGGAAAGTTTAGACGTCATCCGTAATTTGTCTTAGTGTGCGTTAATATTTGCGATGTCGTTAAATGTCGCTTAGAAGTTGCAGGAAACATCAAAAGATAAAGCAGTGTTTCACAAACTTTCCGCTATCTCAACTTCTTAATGCACGTTAAACTTTATATCTAAGATTTTGTTCTTCCTTAAAATATCAAGACAATTATTTCGTGTTTGATAATGCGACTTAAACATTACGACAGTTTTTGCCAAATGAAAATTTTTATAACTTTTGCATTCATTCATTCATTCATCCAAAAATATATATTAAATGTAATTTTAATTATACATATAGACTAGCTTTTAGTTCTGGTTTCATTCATTTTTATTAAAGTAATTTATCAGACATAGACATGCAAACAGACCATCTGATAATCCTTTAGATATATACACTGGATCGGTAAGATGTATTAATGGTACTGGCACTTTGTAAACCGTTAATACAACGCTAACCATGGTAGGAAAAGGTCTTATATCATTCCGTAAAGGCCTCCTCTCCTCTTTTTGAGGAGAAGGTTTGGAGCTTATTCCACCACGCTGTTCCAATGCGGGTTGGTGGAATACACATGTGGCAGAATTTCAGTGAAATTAGACACATGCAGGTTTCCTCACGATGTTTTCCTTCACCGTAAAGCACGAGATGAATTATAATCACAAATTAAGCACATGAAAATTCAATGGTGCTTGCGCGGGCTTGAACCCATGATCATCGTTTAAGATTCACGCCTTCTTACCATTGGGCCAACTCGGCTTATATCATTTGTCTTTTTATTTAAATTCTTTCTATATAGAGTATTGTGTCCGATGTTAATTACTAATAGAAAAAAGGTTTAGTCTGTTTGTAATCCAACAGCAAAACCGCTAAATTGTTTATGTATGTAACTTTGCTCGCTCGCTCACCATTGAAACCTTCTTTCTGTTTTTAGAATAGCTAAATTATGTAAAAGGATACATATAGTTTTGTACTTGTGCATATAATTACGGTTTAATTAATAAGTGGTACCACACTGGTGGTAGGGCTTTGTGCAAGCTCGTCTGGGTAGGTACCGCCCACTCATAAGGTATTCTACCGCAAAACAGCAATATTTGATATTGTTGTGTTCCGGTTTGAAGGGTGAGTGAGCCAGTGTAATTACAGGCACAAGGGACATAAAATCTTAGTTCCCAAGGTTGGTGGCGCATTGGCTATAAGCGATGGTTGACATTTCTTACAATGCCAATGTCTAAGGGCGTTTGGTGACCACTTACCATCAGGTGGCCCATATGCTCGTCCACCTTCCTATTCTATATAAAAAAAAAGAAAGTAAAGTAACTAAAAATATATAATTGTATCAAAATCAATATATTAGTTATAAACATTAAAGGCAATAAATTAAATGTTTCTGCTTAGTGAATTAATAGTTAAATGTTACGCAAAATATCTAATAAACATAAATATATACAAGTATTTCACAATCTTACTCTTATCTTTACAAATGATATACGAGATTTATTTATACTTCATTAAAATGTTAGTAACGTGTTTATGTCGGGCTCAGCTGATAAATAGGTTGTGTCCTTTAAGTAAAGGCTTTACGTCAATATTGCGTATTTCAGCTTTAACCGAGTAACTCTGGAACATAAAGATGTAAGCCAATTGGAAAGGCATCTTGTTACAAAATCGTGGGAACGCGGAATGTGTTGTTTGTATTGAGTAATTGACAGGTGTTGAAAATTAAACGATTTTTGTATTTGCATGACAATTGTAACACAACTTTAAGCCTCATGTTTTTATTAATATTTTCAAAACGAACAATATTAGGTATATTTTAATTATTTTATATAAAATATGAGAGCGGAGTGAGTATGTATATCAGTAAACTGATTATGTTATATAAAAATAAAACAATTGAACGTCGCACGATGTCGAAATTAAAGCTACATTGAAACTGTTTATAAATATAAATAATGACAAATATTGTCGTAATGCCATCACAAAACCTACGCGTATTGCAAAATTCAAGTTTTCAACAATTGTATTTGCGACCGTTTAAAAAAAAATTGGCCTCGGTTTGGAGACGAGTGTAGGCGTTGTCCTTAAAAAGAAGAAATGCTATCAGACTCGAAGGACCAGTTATAAATATTGAAAATTGATATGTTAATAGTTCGATCAACAATAATCTTTGTTTTAATATAGTTATTATATGAGCGTATTTAATTGTTAAGTTATCGATTAAAACTTTGTATCTATACTGGTGGTAGGGCTTTGTGCAAGCTCGTCTGGGTAGGTACCGCCCACTCATAAGGTATTCTACCGCAAAACAGCAATATTTGATATTGTTGTGTTCCGGTTTGAAGGGTGAGTGAGCCAGTGTAATTACAGGCACAAGGGACATAAAATCTTAGTTCCCAAGGTTGGTGGCGCATTGGCTATAAGCGATGGTTGACATTTCTTACAATGCCAATGTCTAAGGGCGTTTGGTGACCACTTACCATCAGGTGGCCCATATGCTCGTCCACCTTCCTATTCCATAAAAAAAATAAAATCAATAAACTCTTCCAACCTTTAATACTTTAATTAAATAAAACTGTGTAAATATTTTACACAGTATTTTTATTGAAAGACTGCTTGGCAAAGGCCTCCTCCCCTCTTTAGAAGAATGCTTTTTTGGAGCTTATCCCACCTTCACAATACGACTTAAAGCTTTCAAAGTTCTGTTTGGTGGATACACAAGTGACAGTATTTCACAAAACACACACAGGTTTCCTCACGATGTTTTCCTTCACAAACGAGCGCGAGATGAATTTTATTATAAATAAGCACATCTTATGCATATGATAACGTACTGGTGTTACATAACTGCGAACCCGCGACTTTCGATAAGGACCCACTTTTTCGATTCGCTGAGATCATTATTTTATTATTGTGATACGTTAAAACGCACCCAAATACGATACTTCACATATATTACGAAAGCAAAAATCAAAATAAAATGCACAGGCTGTGGTACAGAGAGAAAGAGAGAGAGTATTAATGGAGAAAACTGACGAAAAGTTTTAGAAATAAACGGTTACAATATTTGAGCTAAAAATAGTATGCAAAACTCATCGAATGTTCGCAACGACGGCTGCGGGTAGATGAGTTACAAAAGCGACCGTCGCCCGATGTGTTACATACTACGGGTTTCGTCGGAGTATGCCTGAGAATGCATTTAAAAAAATATATTATTTTAAGTATTATAAAATTGTTACGTTGTTATTTATTTGTTGGTGTAGTTTGTTCAAATGTATATGTATCAAAATACATAAGTAACAATAAAAATAAAATATTACGTGTGTAAACTTATAATTCCAGTTTCATAACTGGACAAGCATCGTTGAGTGTTTTTGTGTTTATAATTCATTTCGTACTCGGCCGTAAAGGCAAATATTATGAGGATAATATCCACCACATGTATCCACAAATCCTCATTGGAGCAACGTGGAGAAAGGAGGCCTTTTTTATAAAACAGGTGGTTGAACGGTATAACTGGCCACTTGATAGTAATCACTATTATATATTTTAAACATAATAAAATTATAATAACCTTCGATCATATTAATAGGCACTTGACAACACACACCGTGAATAATTTGCTGATTTTGGGTTTAACGTGTTACGTCCTTATGGCTGCAATCACACTGGCTTATTCAATAAACAAATTAGAACACAGCAATATGAATTATCCTGATCGGCGGAAGAATAACTAGTAAATGGGTGGTACTCACCCAGAGCTCTTCCACAGATGAAATCTGTATGTATTAATGTTTTATAAGGTTTTCCTTTATAATATTTCGATATAATATAATCATAGCAACACCCATCAGACGTGTCCTGCATATATTATACCAACAGTGATGGCAGTCGCACGAAAATGTGGGTACTATAAAAACCATGAAAAAATACATATATTTAAGTGTCGACTTTCATAGCTATCGGTCAAACAGTGTCGAAGTCTATTAATCTCAAACAGATATACAAAAAACATTTTTTATATGTATACCGTAAAAGTTGTACATTTAAAGGATTTTTAAAAATGCCTCGTTATTTAGGTCTTGGGTTCAAACGCCAAGCCGGGCTCGATAAAAAATTATTGAGTTGTTCTATCGATAATTCTACGTACGAGCACGATTTCTGGAAGTTGGAAGTGTGTACACTTTCATGCCTCGGAAAGCACGTAAAAGCCACACACTTGCGCGCTATATATTCTGTGCATTATATGCCCTGCACAGTTAGTTAATCTCTCTCAAAATTAGCCGCCGCGGCCGAAATTGGTCAACAGCATCATCATCAACATAAAAGTTCAGTCAATGAATTTGGCGATATTAAAAAAAAGTAATCGGCCGGACATTATTTATATCTTAATATTGTTAAGTAAATTATACGATATACCTGTGAAATTTACATTCAAATTCGCGCCGGGCTTAAGTTACGTTCAATGTACCAAGTAATGTATTAAACGTGTTAAGTTGCAACTTTGTAACAATTATAAGTTGATTCTTTATGCTTTTATGTATGTTAACTTACAATTGATTCGTTTTCGTTGTATTATATTGACATGCTTGAAATTCCTATAAGATTGTTTTTATTTTGTATTTATTAATAAGATACTTTTCGGTTAATTTGTTTAACTATATAAATTTTATTTAAGTAAATTTTTGATTTCTTGTTTTACAGTTTCATTTATATTTTTAGTTATTATATAACTTATGTTATATTATATCAAAATGTACTTTATTCACTTATATAAAAGCATTTTTGAATCGGCATTACTGAACCGGCATTTTACAAGATTTTAATTCTAAATCTATCAACGGTCATAACGTAAATTCTACCGAGCGGGACCACTAGTAACGCAATGTTATAATTGCTGTTGTGAAACTTGGCCTTGTTGCTAGTCACGTGGTACCCTGACTGTGTTTTCTTAGAATAAGTAAATAATTTAATAATTATATAAACTGTCGACAATTTGAAAAGGTGATATGAATATTGAATTAAGAGATAGGTTATTCAACTACTATTTAATTATTTGTTATCTTAAATATATTTTATATATATATATGTGTGTGTAATTTTAACTAAAGAAACAAATTTTAATTAAAGAAACAATCAATCAATCGCCAGACAAATTTCGAAGAATACACATAAGAAAACGATTTAACAATTTCTCACGCGATTTCTATACTGGATTTATGTGATTCGTAATAACAATAAAATGATAGCCCGGGTTCACTGACCCATCGTAGTAATAGTCGATAAAGTGTTTAGTTTATTGGCTAGGTCTGCACAACAGATGTTTACACTGCCGCGTAGTTTTTAATAAAATTGCCGCTCTGGCTGCGCGCCAGCCGATGCAATCGCCAATATGGTGTTAGCCGGAACACTGGAAGGACTCACTGCTTTATATGCCGTATCAATACTACTCGTACTAAATGTAAATTAATCCGAAATTTCTTATAAAATTAATGAATTCTATAACAATATTTAGGTAATAATCATCTAGTTAAATTCATTTTTAACTAATTAATTTATATAATGTACTGTAAATAAGTTTTTTTTTTCAGTGTATAAAAAACAGCGTAGATAAAGTAGCTGCATTGAGCATAGAATTTCTTTAAACAAATAATAATCCAAAAAGATTGTCGCCCAACGTGGGGCTCGAACCCACGACCCTGAGATTAAGAGTCTCATGCTCTACCGACTGAGCTAGCCGGGCTTGTGGTGATGTGATGAAATCGTTGAACCCGTATACAATATTTGTTTTCTCTGTAAACATACAAATAACATGAAGGTATATACGTTAAGTACAACAAATAAACTATTAAAGCAACGCCTACAGCTACCCGCGTGTATTGTATATTGTATTTAGAGAATAGGTTATTGAACTTTCCACTATTATTACCAATTTATTTATAAATCGTCTAACCTAACATTGTTTGTTTCATATACAAACATAATAGTTGAAATCTATTGTAATGACATTAATTGTTTTTTTTTTCGTATAATATTTGGACCCAAGATTGATGTTTCGAAAATGAAAAAATAAATCTTATACAATAAAATTAATAAAAGGCACTATGGGAGAAATACAATATTTACAGTACGTAGGATTATT
Source organism: Nymphalis io (assembly GCF_905147045.1). Taxonomy (NCBI): domain Eukaryota; kingdom Metazoa; phylum Arthropoda; class Insecta; order Lepidoptera; family Nymphalidae; genus Nymphalis; species Nymphalis io. Next base: position 5,256,538 of record NC_065909.1, read on the forward strand.
TGGTCTATATTGTAATGAAGTAATAGTAGGGGTTATGTAAACTTAAAATCCGTCAAACAAAATGAATAATGCTTTTAGCCAAATTTTATGGTGATGAAATGAAATAACGGCAATGTTCACCAATACTATTTACAATGTAGATATTTGCATTAGATTTTAATACCGGAGCATCATCTGGCGATGCGACGCGCCAACGAAGCATGGATAAGTTCCATTCTCGAACTTGCACGCAAACACTCGAAAAAACGCGCGAATGTACGGCATTACGTTTTGATTTAGCCATTATCGTTGTGCATACACTCGCGCAGACGCGTTTCTGCGCGCTTCTTTTTGCACCTCTGTCCGCTTTCATGCTCTTGCCTTGTTCTCTTCAGTTGCTTAATTTATTTATTTCAGATTTTGTTTGATATATTCAATGTTCTTAATGAATTAGCAGTGGGTGTGCTCTGTGCTCTGCTTCGTCAAATATGCGACGTATACTTTGCGATTCTAAAATCCATCGTCAGACTTTTATTATACCTTCAGAATAAAAAACTTGCACCTCTCTTGGGCATTCTTTTAAAATGGGAACATAATTGAATATCTTGCGTCTTAATAATATGTCTAGACGCCTTTTAAGCGAACGAAAAATTTTAAAAATTTCCAACTAAAGTTGTTATGTTGTTGAAATGTCATCAAAGAATGCAAATTTTAGATGATATCTCCTGTTATTATACTTATGTATTAGTTAAGGCCTAAAATGTATATTAATAAATCAAATAGTCTATAGTAAATTATCATTTAAAATAACGCTGTCCGCCCACTGCGTTGTTTATATCGAGTTTACATGAGTTACATCTGTAAGTATTTAGAATTGTTAGCATAAATTGTCGTGGTGACTTTTGCGTTAAATATATTTAACATTTTTTTTTTAAATTTAATTATGACAAAGGCGCAAACGTACGTCTTAAAATAAAAAAATAATTATTTTACAAGTCACGACCGTGTGAAACTGTGGGATGAGCGCTAGCGGTATTTACTCGTTTTTTAGTTGCCAAATAAACTTTTTTTTTTTTTCGCTAGAAAAACGCATTTACGCGTTTCCCCCACATGAGATGGGGGGGGGGGTATGTGGGGCTCGCCGGCACTGAAGGCGCCGGAATACCCACTAAAAAACCAGCGGTACCCACTCCGTCTTGTCGAAGGGGCGTCACGGGATCGCTTGCGCATCCTACCGTGACGCACCGACGGTTGGCCCGCTCAAGCGACCTCCATTCTTAGGGGGGGGTTCTCGGGGTACTGAATACCCCCCTAACCCCAGCGGCGCTTACGGTGGGGGAAGAAGGTGAGCATAGTGTCGGCGCCTCCTCCCGGGTCTTCTTCGGCGGAGCGAATCAGCGGCGGCTGACCTCGCCTCTCGCTCTCGCTCCGCGACCTCCTTCTGCAACATAACACACTCGCAAAAAGAGACCATCTCCATCAAACACCTCTCGTTGCCAAGCATAGCATTAATCACGCTCGACAGCGAGATGTCTCCGCCAACTATCGCCGCTAGAGTATGCCTCTGGGGCCCCCACGCAGCACACTCCGTCAAAGTGTGATGTGCCGTGTCCAGTGGCGCACCACACTCATGGCAGGAGGGTGATATCTCCTGCCTCGCTATCCCGTGCAGGTACTTACCGAAGCAGCCGTGCCCAGTAAGCACCTGCGTCAGTCTAAACGTAAGTGTGCCGCTCCTTCTTGTTACCCAGCGATTCAAATGGGGGCGGATCGCCTCCACTGTCGCCAGGCCTGCTGATGGGGATCTCAGATCCTCCTTCCATCTGCGAATGAGAGCTTGTTGGGCTACAGACTTGATTCGCCCCACCTCCGCTGATCCTAGACGGTCGCCATTCGCCCTGGCTTCCACCCGAAATCGATGCACTTCCGCGAGTACCTCGGCTTAGAGTGCCCAGGGTGGATCACTCGCAAGAAGTGTCGCCGCCGTCCACGACACCGTACGGTAACCTCGTACCGCTCTCACCGCTATAACTCTCTGCGGTCTCCTCAGAAGAGCTCTATTACGAGCGGTGAGAGCGTCTACCCATATGGGTGCACCATATAGCGCCATGGAGCGCAGTACACCGGCGTATAATCGCCGGCATGGTGATTCCGGCCCTCCCACATTAGGTAGGAGGCGGCCTAAGGCGGCTGCGGCATTAATGAGTTTCGGGCTCAATTGGACAAAGTGCTGCCTGAAGCTCCATCTTCCGTCCAGGATCAGACCCAGATACCTCATCTGGGCCTTCACCTTTATCACTGTCCCTTGGACTGTGATACACGCTCCACGAGGGGGACCCCGACGTGGACCGTGGAATAAGAGGGCCTCCGTTTTAGAGATGGAGACCTTCAAGCCCAACATTTCTATCCGGTCCATCGTGAGCGACGTTCCAACTTTGGCCAGGATGGCCGCCTCTTGGAAATTTCGCCCCGTCGCCGTGAGTAGAGTGTCGTCCGCGTAGCACAACAGCCCCATCCCGGGAAGGACAGGTGCCCGCAGGAGCCAGTCAAAGCCGACGTTCCACAGGATTGGGCCGAGAACGGACCCCTGTGGAACGCCACAGCCTACCTGACGTCGAACAATTCGCCCATCGCTCCCCTCCCAGAGGACCATCCAATCCTGGACGTATGCCCCAAGAAGCCTCCTAAGATAAGAAGGCACCCCATGATATTGAAGCGCCTCTCTTATTGTGTCGAAAGGAAGACTGTTGAAGGCGTTCGCCACGTCCAGCGATACTGCCAGGACCACGTCCCCTCGGGCCACCGCCTCCAAGTTGCCAAATAAACTGCGAGTTTGTTTGGACATAAATAATTTTGGGTATATTCTGTTATCTGTGTAACCCCTTTATTTCCAGATTTTATTTCCGCGTTCCATTAAATTCCAAACATTTTATTTACGTACCATTGTTTTCAATTCCAATTATGTTATAATTAAATAACAATATTTACAAAATATGGGGTCATTGAAATAAAAAAAAGTATAATTTGATTTCGTACAGTCCCCAGCTTCATATTTATTAAATACGAAAAAAAAAGTTTACTACGCCAACGAATCTATACAAAGGTGGGGCAAAGGTCTGAGATATATTTTATCTAATGTTCATTCTGGAAAAGACAATTGTAAAAATAGAGAGAATATTCTGCTGCTGACAGATCCTCAGTTATAATAAGCGCTTACAAGTTATATAAAAACTAAATAAATAAATCTATGTAATTTGATTTGTCGAAAATAATCACTAACTTTCATACCGGTTCATATCGGTAGAATATATCGGCCCTACATATAGACGTTTAGTGGTTGACTAGTAAAACAATGCTGCGTCTTCTTCTTTCGAATGTCGAATCAATAATGTTAGAAAGAGCGAAATCAGTGTTCAAACAGCCGCTTAGAAACTTATAAGTGAGGCCGAATGTTTTAAAGCGGTGGCAGCTTTACGTTTAATTCAATTTTTAAACATGAGGATTCAATGAATGATAAATACATTTGTATTGATTATAACTATGATGATATACTATTTTGCTACGTATACTCTTGAAATGTTATAATTATTACGGTGAATATCTCGTATCACTTTCGGACATTTTACGACCGTTTTCTGCAGCGAGTTTCGAGATTGTTCTTGAAGAATAGCCCAATAGCTCAATTATTAAAACTGAATTTAAAAACCGTTTCAATTCGATTAAACATAAAATTTAATAATAATAATTCGTTAACATTTGCCTTAGCGGCAAAAATAAATGCTTTGCTATTTTTTTTAATGGCTTTATAAGTGTTTATTAATTTGTATTATTTTAACGACATAATGTGTTTTAAACCTAGTCGCATAACGTTCGTTAATCGTTTTGGAAGCAATATTTCTTTATAAAATTATAATACCTTTTTCTTCTATATTTCATATTAGTAGAAAAATCACTTATCAAACCAGTCTACCTTCCTGTCATAATCAAAATGACTTATGTGTATACGATATTATTTAACCTTATGTACGTTTTATGAATTAAGCAACTGTTCTTTTACGCCCTTATATGGTAAATACGATCAACGAGAATTGATACGATATCAGTTTTTCTTAATTAATTTATTTTATTGACGTATATTTATGTATTTATTGGCAATATGTTATTTATGTATTACATTATGAATACATACGGTATTATAGGGAATATACGGTTTAAAATCACTTTATTTCTCAAGATTACAATCACTTCGAGGAGAAATAAATAAACTTAACAAATTAGTTACAATTAATATACAGAGTGCGCAAATAAATAGACGGTATTACAAAAAACTTGATTAAAAAAAAGCATTTGTGAATATGTAGGTACATATTCACAAATGCAAAAATATAATAAATATCCTTCGGTTAAGTTAGTCGAATCGATTTTGAGAGTTAATTCTGTCTACTTTTATCTCTCTTTTTTTTTTTTTTTTATATTCGCCGGGAGGGCAAATGTCTCTACTCCACCTGATGGTAAGTGGTAGTAGAGTCCAAACGCGACGACGGCCAGTACAGACGGGAAAAACGTTCTGCACTAGCCGCCATCGCCTTGCCGGCCCGCAAGATGCCTCTTCACGCCTCGTTTGAAAAACGATATATATAGGCATCTTAACAGAATTAACTCTTAAAACTTCCTCGATGATCTAGTGGCTAACTAATTTAATCCACATCCGAGACATACCTATAAATGTTAAGGGGGTGATTAGATAAATAATACTTTGTCTTCTTCTTTCTAATGTCAAATTAAAGATGTCAGAAAGAGAGAAATAAGTTTTTAACTAAAGACGCGCTAAGTAACGTTTATAAGTACGGTCGATAATATTTAAAGATGAAAATAAATCAATAAAAATAAATGCTTGAATATTGCAAATCTGTCCATTTTTGTATCTGTAAACATACTTTGATAAATATTTCAACATAAAGTTTGTGTCGAAGCTTTGTCATTTAATACTTAATTAAGAATTATTTACTAATTTACAGTTTTCTGTAGAATCATTTATGAGTTCATTAATTCTAGTGTATTAAATGCCTTGATCTAGTCCTAGTTCTATTTCTAGAACATTAAAAAAATAAGGCCGTTTTCATTTAATTTATGTACATTATTTATTATTGACAGTGATAATTAATCTTCTGTATAATGTATACTATATACTATAACACTACTAACCGTAACCGTACCGTAACAGCCTGTGAATGTCCCACTGCTGGGCTAAAGGCCTCCTCTCCTCTTTTTGAGGAGAAGGTTTGGAGCTTATTCCACCACGCTGCTCCAATGCGGGTTGGTGGAATACACATGTGGCAGAATTTCAGTGAAATTAGACACATGCAGGTTTCATCACGATGTTTTGCTTCACCGTAAAGCACGAGATGAATTATAATCACGAATTAAGCACATGAAAATTCAGTGGTGCTTGTCCGGGTTTGAACCCACGATCATCGGTTAAGATTCACGCGTTCTTACCACTGGGCCATCTAGGCTTATTACTATATACTATAACACTACTAACAAGTATTTATAATAATAATAATAATAATATCCTGGGACATTATTCACACACGGCCATCTGATCCCAAACTAAGCTTAGCTTGTATTATGGAAACCAGACAACTGATATACTACATATATTCCTTTTTTTAATACATACTTATATATATACAGACTCAGACTCAGTACAAACAGACATGTTCATACACACAAATGTCTGTCCTGGGTTAGAATCGAACTTACAACCTTCGGCGTGAAAGACATGTATCTACCAACCACGACAACCGGCCCGTCAAACCTTTATACGTTACGTTTGTAAAAGTTTTATTGCAGATATACTTTAGTTTAGTCGATAACTGATTGAATTTGATATCGCATGAATTCAATTGAAATTGTAATCCAGAATTGATTGCGATTCATCCTGGAATTTTTCATTAATAGTTATGTAGATGGTCAAATTAACCTGATGGGAAATGGAGCTCACCGCCCATATACATTGGCATTTTTTTTTTTTTTTTATAGAATAAGAAGGCGGACGAGCATATGGGCCACCTGATGCTAAGTGGTCACCAAACGCCCTTAGACATTGGCATTGTAAGAAATGTTAACCATCGCTTACATCACCAATGCGCCACCAACCTTGGGAACTAAGATGTTATATCCCTTGTGCCTGTAATTACACTGGCTCACTCACCCTTCAAACCGGAACACAACAATACCAAGTACTGGTGTTTTGTGGTACCTACCCAGACGAGCTTGCACAAAGCTCTACCACCAGTAATATTAGGCATATTACCCCCTTGCCAATACGCCACCAACCTCGGGAACTAAGATGCCATCCCTTGTGGCTCAGTCACCCTTAATACCGGATTAGAATATTATTCAGTACTGGTGTTTGGCGTTAGATTATGTAATGAGTGGCCGATACCTATCCAGACGGGTTTGATTCATAAAGCTGTACAGCCAGTAACACGCAGGTACATTAAAAATAAATTCAATCAAAATAATAGAAATGTACACCAAGTGCACAGAATAAATAAATCTGTGAATATATGTCATTTATTTAATTTTTCCCTGTAAATAGTAGTACTTAGGAGGCTAATATTTATATATATATATATATATATATATATATATATATATATATATATAAAGGTGAAAATGGCGATGTTAATAACATTGGTCCATTTGTATGGCTGCCTTTCTAAGATAAATAAATAAAATAATTCAAACTGAGTGAACCATGTTTATAGATATTAAATATTATAATAATAAAATAACAAAGAGAAGTGTACTGAAATTAATTTATTTTAAAAAAATCATTTGATGTTAAATATTTTGAAAGAATATTATCGCATACCACCGTCGTAGTTTATAACGTTTAAATTATAAAAATAAAAGCGTTTATACGAACTAGATTATTATAAGAACTAGATGTTAATTATAAAACGTTGGAAATCTAATGAATATTAAATAGCTTAATAGCTTTAAAATTAATTTCACAGTTACAATATGTCTTACGGAATATTAAACGACTGTTCATATCTCGACCGGGCCCTTTCTTCGAGTTTAGATTACATTGTCGCAGATAGTAAAGTTAATCGTCCACTTATATAAAAGCGATAGGCGATTGCGATAAATCTTTCAATGCTATCAATATGTATTATACGCGCTATATATACACGCTCGAATGACTATTAGATGAATACTAAATATTTGGCGCTATGAAATAGATTACACTTTTGGGTGGATATATATTTTTTTAATTTTAGTTAACCGTCCATAAAAATACTCGTAATCAAATCATTTGTATATTTTTTAATGTATAATTACATGTACACATTGTTGTAAGAACTTTTTTAACCAATTTTGATAATGCTTTTTTGCGTTGGGTTCAGTATCGCTTTAATATTATCTCTATTTGATTGATATTGGACATTGTTGAGTTTCTATTGGAGCGTCCAAGCGTGGAATATTATGATCAACGTCTGATTAATTAATTCATCGAATAAATAAAAGTAAAAACAGTTTTTTTAATAATATTAAAAGCCGCCCAGATCGTTTAATAAGAATATGAGCGAGCTAACCAAATCTTAATCAGACTACATTATTTATTTAAATAAAAAGTAATTACTTATATATAATTTTCGACCTCTATAATTTTATATTTATCGAAAAGGTTTTAATATCTTTGCACGGAAAAGTCGTATAAATAATCAAGTTCACAGCGTGGTACTACTTATCCGATGAATTATCAATCGAAGCGTAAAAATATTTTAAGTAAACGCGATTAAATAAAGCAGGGCTACGTCAATACTCCATTAAACGTTGCTTGGCCGTGCAATCAATCATATCGATAAGGACTTCATATATGGTCACAGACAGATGCAACAACTTAAACGAGGCAGCAGCTTTGTCAGTGTACACTATGCAGCCTCATTGGTCTAGTGTAGCCATACTCAACCTTTTCTGTATAGAGGCCTCAAACTCATGTTGGTTAAGATGACGCGCGCCGCATGCAAAAAATATTTTAACGGATTTATCGCGTATATTTTAACAATTTTTTTATCATTTCTTGACGTTTCAAACATTTTGCAGTGTCCTTGTTCACAAGCAGAGTTTTTTTATTTAAATTAGTTATATGTTAATAAAAAACTTTTGAAATTAAAAATGGTTGATAATAAAGTAATGTCAGGTGGGCCAAACACAAATACATCATCATAACACGATTCCATGATTACTTTAACTATTTACTAACAAAAAAAAGAAAGCAAAATATTACTTCTATTGAAGTACTCGACCAAACATATTTTCTTTAAATACGACCGACCGTCCTTGATAAGGTCCTTCAGTTTTTCGTCGTAAGCACCTCTCCAGCGACCTTTTGTCCTTCGCATTGCCAATCCATTTATTTTATGTATTTTAGGTACTCAAAAACATTTTCGTCTTGTCCATACTGAATATGAAGCTAATTTTTAGTGTACAAAAATAAATAGTAACATGTACTAGGTGGTAGGGCTTTGTGCAAGCCCTTCTGGGTAAGTACCAAGAACTCATTAGATATTCTACCGCTAAACAGCAGTACTTAATATTGTTGCCTTTCAGTTTGAAGAGTGAGTGAATCAGTGTAACTTCAACCACAAGGAATCATCTTAGTTCCCAAGATTGGTAGCGCATTGTCAATGTAAGGAATGGTTAATATTTCATACATCGCCAATGTCTATTAGCGGTGGTGACCACTAACCATCCGGTAGCCCGTGTGCCCGTGAACACAAATTGACTAAAACGCAGCATCAGAATACGTCAATAAAATCTTTTCACAAGGAAGTAACGGTCCGATAACTTTTACGACAATTTATAATACGCGTCGAACTCTGAGCTGAACACGGACCCCCACACACTTCGAACCGAAATGAAACAAATAAAATATAGAGAACAGTAAGAGAGAGATAGTTACGGAACAAAACACTCGAGTAGATTTAATGACAAAAAATAAATACATTAACAAAATATTATAAATATCGGTTTAAAAATATACAGTAACGAATACAACTATTTATTGTTCAGACATAATGATATGACTGATCGATGTTTCTAGACTACGGTTGAAATTTTTCAAAATTATCAAGCAGCCGTAACGTGTCCTCCTTAAACACCGACACTGAATTATAAACGTAATAAATTGTTATTAAAAACACCGAGAATTAATTGCTTCGTCTGAACTGTAATCGCTTCAGTGCTATGATGGCGGTTTTCCTCATTTATATTTAATGGAAAATATGTTGATATATATCTGTGTGTGTAATATGGGTGGTCCTTGTTCCATATCATTGACTTTTGGCTTCATGCTGGCCAGCGTGACGTGCTGATGGTCACTAGTTATCTCTCAGTTGTTCTACCGCCAATGTTCAAAGTCAGTGTAATGTTACAATCAGTGTAATAAAAACACATAATTACATTACAAGTATAAACGTACTATATATTAAAGAACGAGTATTTATTTTTGTCGTTTGCAGCATTTAAATCATTATATACTTTAACGTTTTATATAGAAAATTTGTTTTATTAGGGATCTCCAACAAGGAATACACATCACAAGCTTACATTACATTACGAGTCGGTTGGCGTGGTTGGTGGATGCTTGCCTTTCACGCCGAAGGTTGTGGGTTCGATTCCCACCCAGGACAGATATTTGTGTGCATGATCATGTCTGTTTGTCCTGAGTCTGGGTGTAATTATCTATATAAGAATGTATTTACAAAAGAAAAATAGTATATGTAGTATATCAGTTGTCTGGGTACAAGCTCTGTACAAGCTTAATTTGGGATCAGAAAGCCGTGAAAAATGTCCCAGGATATTATTATTATTATTACACTAGTGATATGTCTTTGTGCTCCTCAATTATTATAGGAAACCACAGCATCCGTCTCGTATAACTAATTAACTATTACTAATATTAGCTATAATATAAATAATAAAATTTAAATTAAAAACATTAAAAGTTGAAAATTAAGTAAACATAGCAAATATATATATATATATATATAATGATATACAACTCAATTATGTACTTACTAGCTGTATTCCGCAACACGGTCGACGTCAAATGATATTTACCGTTAATCCAGTAATTTGAAATAAGCTCCAAACCTTCTCTTTGAAAAGGAGAAGAGGCCATAGCCCAGCAGTGGGACATACACAGGCTGTTACTGTACTGCAAAGTAATCGAATAAAAATTTAAAATGCAAACAACTCGTGGTTAGTCAGTGTGTATTGGGCATGGTGTACATACATCGGTTCACTCAGCAAGTAGCCTGCCTATCGAAATTTCGATGCTCGGATAAAAGATTTTAATTACAATCAAAACTTGCATTACAATAAATTAAGAAAAACATACAGGGTTATTTCTGTACTCACTTCGTATCTCACTCGTGAAATGTTGATAACCGATTTTTGGTGATATGCTATTTTGACGCGTGTTTCCTTTAAATGTTATAATTGTTATAGCCAATATCGCATATCCACACTTGTGACTTGTATCTATATTATCGTCGAATCTAATATAATGATATAAGTCACGTGTGTAATTTCATTATAAATAAAACTGGTTAATATTTAAAAATGTGTAACAATTAAAAAATATGCCTTAAGTGTATTTGTTTATTTACTCTGCACTCATTTATGGTTATACGAGAGCGTATTAATAAATTTTAATTAATCGATTTGCGCCAGCCGTCGGTCGATATCGATGGCTTGCTTGATTATTTATACGCAGATCACGCTGCCCTTTACTATGCAAATCGTTGTTAATAGGTTCTCTGTGATGCTGACCGTCCAGTAAGTCTTAGTGTAAGCAAAGATGAGGATTCCTTTTTTTCCGTAATCCGTAATCCGTAACAGCCTGTGAATGTCCCACTGCTGGGCTAAAGGCCTCCTCGCCTCTTTTTTTTTGAGGAGAAGGTTTGGAGCTTATTCCACCACGCTGCTCCAATGCGGGTTGGTAGAATTCACATGTGGCAGAATTTCAGTGAAATTAGACACATGCAGGTTTCCTCACGATGTTTTCCTTCACCGTAAAGCACGAGATGAATTATAATCACAAATTAAGCACATGAAAATTCAGTGGTGCTTGCCCGGGTTTGAACCCACGATCATCGGTTAAGATTCACGCGTTCTTACCACAGGGCCATCTCGGCTTTTTAAGAACTATAATCTTTTCTTGATTGTAGTATTTTTATATTCGAATCCACAAACTTCGGTGAATTTTGAGTATAATAATTATTATGAAGTAACCAGATCACTAAGTTAAAAAATATTTTTCAATCAATGGTCCTCCTGGCTGGCCTAGGCCAGTCTGGGTACGGGCCTCGGGGTTGCCCCCCCTACCCGGGATGGTCCTCCCCGACGGTTCGACCGTCGTGTCGATTCTTTTAGGCCCATAGGGCCAGGGTCGTTGTGACCCAGTGGCTATCTTTCTTCAGTGGTAATGTTGTTCACTGGTTATGTCGTCCTACCGCGTCTCCAGATCGTCGTCTTCCTCTTCACCGATGCCTGCATCGGCGCTGATGGTCGGCGACAATAGGAGCTCACGAGGTAACGGACGCCCCTCAGGTGGTCAAAATATTTTTATATTGACAATGCTTTTCGTTCGCATCTTCAACGCGTGTTGTAGGTGTTAGGTTTAAAAAAGCCTATGTCTAAGGATTTTTTTTTATCAAAATCGATTTAGTGGTTTATTCGATAAAGCGTAACAAACAGACATAGAGTTACTTTCGCATTTATATTAATTTTGGTACATATAACGAGTTAGTACAAAATATTATTATTGGCAAAAACCGCTAATGATAATATAGACACAATAAGAATGGTCAATATAAAAAGTATGTTTTTCGGAGCTATATCGTGCTATACAGTGCTGCGTCAAGTGGTGCTCCAGCCTAATATAAGCTGTAAACCATCATCACGAATATTCCCGATATGGGAGTTATAGTGCAGTTTTATTTTAATGACTTAGTCATTGCAGAACGGCTGTTTATGGAGACGAACAAGATTATATTTAGATTAATTAATGGATGGGTTTTATATGCCTAGGACTTTGTTATTACTCTTTAATTGGTATATCGCTTAGGTATTTTATTTAATTGTAATTTATTGTAGAGATGTGAGAGTATTTATTGAGACGCGGTGGTACTAACCGCTTACAATTATATTTTAATGTAATTGTCTCGATACTGACCCCTAATATTAAGGGCTTAGGCTTATTATAACCATAATACCATGCTTCTCAATTCCATATGGCAAATGATTCCTCGTAAGTTTTCTTAAACGTTAAGCAATTTTCCTTATGAATGGTCTTTTTTTAAACCGCAGTTACCTATATAATACAAAAATTTTGAAAATTGATTCCTAATATAAGCCAATTTCGTTGGTAGACAGGCGCGATTATTTTAGCATACTCTGATACTGCTGGAAACGAACAATATAAGTTCGCGAAATATGCATCCGTTGATACGAAAGTTTAAGATCCGATTGACTACGCCAAAGGGGTACTTGACAATGTACTTCGAGGACAAAATAAAGATCCAAGAAGAATCAGTCTGCGAGACGAACAATACGCTTCATCCAACAAAGAGATTGTCATATATATATAAACAAATATGTAACAATAATTCTATACACAATTTTATATGTAAATACAATCCTTAATATAACCCAGGATGTATTTATAGAAACAAAACAACGCGGATCTATTACGTACGTTGAACCTAGTTCTCACAGCCTTGCATATATTGTGAGCCATTACATCATGCCACGAGACTGGTGGTCCTGGATTCGAAGTGGATATAGCGCTATCGTAGTTAAACTCAGTTCGACGCGTTTAAAGATTATAATTATATATTATATAATATTATTGACGCATTCTGATGCTCCCATAATATAAATTCATTCACAGTCCGGCCACTGCCCCTAAACATTGGTGATGTTATAAATTTACAACAATACGAAGTATTGCTGTTTAGTAGTAACATATCAGAGTGGGTGGTACCTATCCTGACGGGCTCGCAAAAAGCCCTACCACCTAATAAATATATTTAACCGAATATATCTGGTAGCCACTATGTTGCAAAATATGATCTTGTTTTATTTATATAATTATATTATTGGAGATTCCATTGAACTAAGCTGTTTCAATACTGACTAAACACCGTTGACATTTCCTTTGCTTTTATTTAATTGAAAATATAAATGAATTATAAATACAAACAGTATTCATAATTCATTTCGTCCGAAGGTGAAGATATCCATCGTAAAGTAATCTGCACGTGTCAGGTAAAAATCTACGACTTTATCCGCCAAACCACAATGCAGCAGTGTGCTCAAATAATCTCCGAAACTTTTCCTCTAGAAGGCTAAGATTTTAGTCGTTTCAACTTGTTCAATATTTCGTCCATCATGTTTGCATATAAAATAATCATATATTGCAATCTCGCTAGCATTAAGTGTCGGGTCAAGGCTAGTACTGAACCAACATAAACTTTGCAACTTTAATGGGTGATAAGGAAACGTCAAACATATCTCGCTCGGGATTTCGACACCGCTGTAATTTTAAGAGCAAAGATATGAATTTGGAGCAGGCCAATAAAATAGCGAATCTACGTAACCAATAATTATAATGCGAGGGTAAGGCGAATCGACTGTTCGTTTCGTATTTATGTTATAACTAAGCAATGTTTAGAAGAATTATAAAAATTTAATTTTTAATTTTTTTGGTTCTGTTCTTGGACCTTCTCGGATGAAACTAAATTTAAAAAGGCTTAATTAGCTCAAGTTGTAGTACCTACACATATATCTATATCTTCTATAGAGGAGTGGACTTTGCCCAGCAGTGGAGCATTTACTTGGAAAATTAGAAATTATGTTGTTACAAAGCTTTTGTACACATACAACTTAAACATATTTTTTCACCCAAACAAATTTAATCGGTTTTCGAGGTTAGTGTTCCAAAATTACCAAATACTTCAATTGTGGACCTTCAGTTATACCTTAAAACCTTTTTTCAAAAGAATATGTTAATATCGACAAACCACGAAGTGCACTATTTTAATTTGTTCCAGTTTTTTAATCAGTATTTTTTCGGAACTGGCGGTCTATAAAGCAGCCGGATGCAAAAATTTTGCATACATCTGTAATGAGAATGCCAAGTTGGATGTATGGGTTGACAAGGATAAGCGAGATAAGGCATGATTATCTACATAAAAGGAAGTTTGGGACGGCGCCGGTGACGGAAAGCTTAGAGGAAATCGTTTACCGTGGTTTGGGTATGAATGAGAAGGGGTCAATGACTTATCAATAAAAAACTATTGAATATGAGTCTCGATAGACAGAAAGGAGGAGAAAGAAAAGTCGGATGGATTATGTGGAAGAGGATATAATGAATTAAAATGTTTGAAGTGACGGCTGACTGGGTCGAATGAAAGAAGAAGACATAGTGACTGTCGAAAAGTCAATTAAGAAAAACGTTATTATATTCGCCGGGAGGGCAAATGACTCTACTCCACCTGATGGTGAGTGGTAGTAGAGTCCAAACGCGACGACGACCAGGACAGACGGGAAGAACGTTCTGCACTAGCTGCCTTCGCCTTGTCGGCCCGCAAGATCCCTCTTCACGCCTTGTTTGAAGGAACCCGGGTTGTAAGTATTATTAAGTAAATAATGGTGTTTTAATTTGGATGATTCATTTCATTTATTCAAATTTGATAACGGGAGTTACAGATAAGCCACAACTTCACCACCGAAAATAAAATAAAGCTTTTACATGTCAGTATACGTGATATAAGTAAACAGTGTTTTGCATCTGAAACGTTAGATACCTACTCGTGAAAGTCAACTAAGAGATGATCTTGAAATGTTACCCTCATAGCAAACAAAGAATCTCACTCCAAATTACAATTTTATATTTCAAACTTGTGTAATAGGTATTCGTTTATATTTTCCATGTACTGAATCAGTATTTTGTAACTCGAAGGCCTCGTGCCTCGTTTAATTGGAAACATGTGCATGTGACATAATAATCAAATGCCAATATCGCTACGGGAGGTCTGAGTGCTTAATCAATCCTATATATAATGAGAGAACGTCCAAACTTGGCTAAGTAACTGGAATATATTGGTAAAGTTTGCTTAACTTAAGCATATTTAAAACTTTATCAAAAGATTAAATGGATACGTGATTACTTTAAAACAAAGAAAAGGAAGGTCTCTGATAGTAATAATAGAAAATGTCTTCTAAAGACGAGGCGTAGGATTGGAGCCAAGAATTCCGATAACCTTGATGACTCTTAAGTTTTTTTAATCTTTATGTACTCCTTATACACAGAGCCGAGATGGCCCAGAGATTAGAACGCGTGATTCTGAACCTATGATTGCAAATTCAAAACCGGGTAATCACCACATAATTTTCATGTGCTTAATTTGTGTTTATAATTTATTTCGTGCTCGGCGGTTAAGGAAAACATCATGAGGAAACCTGCATGTGTCTAATATCATTGAAATGCCCCACGTGAATCCACCAACCCGCATTGGAGAGTGCGGTGGAAAAAGCTCGAAACCTTAAAGGAAGAGCAGCCCAGCATTCACAGGCTGTTACTTTACTTTTTACTCTTTATAAATATAATAGTTTAGCATATTTAATATAATTAAGAAGAGTATAGTATTTATACTTCGAATTGGATGTAACTTTAAATTAAATTTACTATATTTAAAACAATTAAAAAAAAATAAAGGCGTTTTATCAAATAAAATAAATTTAGCGCAATAACAAAAGTATTGAAGAGCTGACTGTACCAATTGGTTACTATTTTGGCAGCTTCATCCGAAACTGTGCACTCATCACCAGTTCATTCAATCAGAACAATAATTGTTTTTATTTGTTTCAATCAATCCTCATTATTTAATTGTTTTCTTTAAAAGAATGAATGATTCGTCTTCACGGCTATCTTATGCTGTCCAATGCTAGTGACAGGAAGTTTCAACACAATTTCTGTTGATATTATTATCTGTTAAGATGGCATCTCTTCAAGTATTAAGATCTATTGAAGACTTACTTGGACGTATATATCTCAAGTCCTGTTTCTGTGGGGCTTCGTTATTTGAAATTCTAATTCTATTTATTGGAGGGAAATATATGTGTTTTTTTTACTTTTTTCTTTTTGCTTACATTATATGCTCTAGACCACTTAAGTAGAACCTCTAAAGTATCCAAGAACATTAATATTAAAGCACCTGTTTACGAATCAGGTTCCACGGTCTCCTCTAAAAAAAATCCAAAAAATATATTTTTTTTTCTATTTGAGGCCACAGCAATTAAACTTTTCTTTTCGATTTGTGCCAAAACCGGTTCAACTTATTAAAAAATCACCTCGTCAATGAGTTACGTTACTCATCACATTACTAATAGTATTGAAAGCTCACAGTTCAATAATATATTGAATTTTTACGCCATACCAGTGCTAATAAACTAGCGTAAACAAGATCGCCCTATTTACATGACTCATGATCGTAACTCAACTCTATGCGCCTGCGCCGGTTGTACAACGACCTCCGTACACTGTCGATTGTTCCGCATTGTCCTTATATTTTAATAAATATTAATAAACACATTAGTACATAGAGAAGGTAACGTAAATGCGGTATTTTTTCCGTTTGTTTCAAAACCATTGTTGATTCTAAATTAAGTGTTGACATCATCTGCATTGTTTTCTTAAATAATATATTTCTTTTTTATATTCATATTATATATTTTTAATACGTTATTTTCGTGCGTGTTCTGTATAACGATATTCATAATTTATACATTTAATAAATAATTCATAAATGTGTGTATATTTTAATCGTTGCGTAAGTTATTTCGTTAATCTTTAACTGCTCAATATTATCACAAAACATGTGTTAATATGAGCTATAAATAAAACGACAGATCGCCTACAGCTGTTAAAAGTGCCGTAAAATGCCATGTAGGCGCAGGCGCAGCTGATATTTCATAAACAGACGCATTATGTTTTAGAGAATGACTTACAACTCGTCCTTGGGTTAACAGAATCTTTGCGAAACCTTAGCTAATTCACATCTTTAGATCATCGATGATTCCTTAAATGTTGTTTTCTCTTTCTCGCATATAGTTATAATGTATGATGGAAATGGAATGGCAGTTAAAGGTAAATGTTTTGCCCGTTTCGCACCGTCTCCGGCCAGTCTCGCAGCGCATGCGGCGCAGTTCGCGCGGTTACAACGCGTTATCCAATTCGAATTGATGAATTGACGCGTTCGAAATTCGAAATTTAAAACGAAGTTTATCGATGTATTTGGCGCGATCGTGAGATAGTGCATGGTGTGATTTTTTAAATGTTTTTTTTATGAGTTATCAGTAGAGAATATTATCTGTTTACGCAACTTTTTATTTTATTATTGAATAATAAATTAAATCAATAACTAAGTCATAATTAATAAATCAAAGTGAAAATAATATTTTATTTTTCCTTGCAATCAAAACAAAAAAAACTTACTTATTTATTCGAAATATATATTATATCGACAACGCATATATATTTAAATAAAAAAAAATAATGCGATTCGAAGAATTTAGTAGGAAAAGTTCAAGCCACTTCTAATAACCGCTTACAAACATTTCCTGGTAAATAAATGTTCTATTATAATATACGGACTTCGTATAATATACTTTGTATATAATTGAATACTTCATTGCACAGCACAAAAATATATTGGCTGGCTTAAAGCTCGAAAGTATTTCCATATAAGCCGACATTTAGGATGTGCGGGAAAGCTGGCAGGTGCACAAAAAAAAAAACATTATTCACATATTCATATAATTACATGTAGTAATAATAATTCGTGTGGCAACACTAATTAATAGGGAATTAATCGATATTAAACCGTCAGATTTTTACTCTTGCACTTGCTTCAACTTCAAGATTCAGTATACCAATATGTCTAAATATTAATTATACATATATAATATGTCCGCATCCATCCCGAATGGGGATGGATGCGGACTGCCCAAGATCGGGATGGTTGGCGTTCTATGGGGGAGGCTTTCGTCCAGCAGTCGACGGCAAAAGGCTGAAAAAATATATATATATATATAATATGTATTTCACAATACACTGTTCGTGACTATACTGTATATAAAACTAGAAACGTTTACTCAATCTTTTTTTTTAATACGTACTTATTTATTTAATCTCCACAAACGAATCCGTTCTTGTTCAACTTAATTGCTACTTTTTTTTGTTTTGATTGCTTACAATTATAGTCTGTAATAATATGTTAAAACGCATCAGCTAAGTTTTAAAGTTATATCGATTTGTCTAGTAGTTGCTAGTATAGTTGGAAATAATATATAAGATAAATAACGATACTGCGACTCTAAAAGTAAATTAAAAAAAATAATCGCGGTTATTATTTGTTGCAATCGTATAATTTGACAATTTTCTTTTATCAACAAAGTTGGGTTTCGTAGTTATTGTAAGATAGGAAGATATATTTTAAAGTATTATTTTGCTTTGATAGCCATAAAAAATATATATTATGTACATACGGATACATTTTTATATTATTTTTTACGTTATAAAATAATGCTAAAGTAAAATCAGTATTAAAATATATGTAGGGATTTGATATGAAACATTCCTAAACGAAAATGATTTTACTTGTATTCGAATAGTATAAGCGTGCGTGCGTGTGCGATAAGATCGCAGAGCAAAAACAGAAAATAAAATTACCGTACCGTAACAGCCTGTGAATGTCCCACTGCTGGGCTAAAGGCCTCCTCTCCTCTTTTTGAGGAGAAGGTTTGGAGCTTATTCCACCACGCTGCTCCAATGCGGGTTGGTAGAATTCACATGTGGCAGAACTTCAGTGAAATTAGACACATGCAGGTTTCCTCACGATGTTTTCCTTCACCGTAAAGCACGAGATGAATTATAATCACAAATTAAGCACATGAAAATTCAGTGGTGCTTGCCCGGGAACCCTTGCCCTTGAACCCACGACGATCATCGGTTAAGATTCACGCGTTCTTACCACAGGGCCATCTCGGCTTTTTTTTTTTTTAAGTTACGTCTATCTTATAATAATATTATATTTATCCGATATTGTTTCTTTTTAAATTCTTTTATTTAACAATAACATTAAAAATACGATTAAAGTTCGATTAAAAATATGCGTTGTACGATATTTAATGGTGTAATTTTTAACACCATGCTTGTCTAATGCATGTTGGTGGTACACGTGTCAGAATTTCAGTCAACACATGCAGGCACATAAAAACTTAAACATATATACAATGTGTGAATACCATCTACCCATCATATATATATATATATATATATATATATAGTTTGAAATTGACAAATGTGAAAATATCAAGTCATTAAGTAAAATACAAAGTAAAAGTAAAGTAACAGCCTGCTTATGTCCCACTGCAGGGCTATGACCTTCTCTCCCTTTTGAGGAGAAGGTTTGGAGTTTATTCCACCACGCTGCTCCAATGCAGGTTGCTAGAATACACATGTGGCATAATTTCAATGAAATTTGAACCCACAATCATCGGTTTCACGCGTTCTAACCACTAGGCCATCTCGGCTTTAAGTAAAATAACAGCTTTGACCATAATCCTGCATCATAATTACCACTAAGAGTAGAGGATCTTTAATTGATTATAATCTTGTCTATGCCACTTCTCCTAACTAAACGTTTGAACGTCTATTCGAGACTTGGAAAACGTCCAAAATTCAGAATTGGTCTGATTATTTCATTGTATTGTAACTTATAATACAATAGGCCGTTTGTATGAGGAGCTTTTAAAGCGAACATTAATAATTTAATGTTATACAAATTCAAATTTTATTCAATATAGCAAGCATTACACTTACTCGTTGATAGCGGAGATAACCCGGTGACAAAAGTCACGGGTTTTTTTTTGTCTAATATTGTAACTGCTTATATAAAGCCAGCCACGTATGAACCTACCCACCAGCATTTGAGAACCATGGTGGACAATCTCCAAATACTTTAGTAGGTAATGTCATGAGTGGGATATTCACTTTCTGTTTCATTTTTGTCTCGATAATGCCATTCAGTATTTAAAATAAAAGATGATCTCATTAAAAAGAGATAAAAATCCTTAGCATACTTGTATAGTTAGAAGGGTCAGATTGTTTTAAAACAGAACGCGTCTAGTTGTGTATACCCCTATAAAAGCTTTTAAACCAAAATCGTTTGTTAAACAAAATAATCTATTTCGAAATTCAAACATCTCTCCTTTAAAACCAGCTGTTGTATCTCAATGTCTCTTAGTCGGGTACCGAAAACGAATTTATGACTATATTGTCGTAAAACATCTTTCCTAATTCGAACACTGATATAGTCTACGGAAGTTTTCTTACAAACTATTTAGATAAGGAAAGTCTTTTGTTCTCAAGAATTTAAAAATAAAGCACTAGTGGTTCCTTGTAGTGATGTGTTAGTGACCGATTTCGGTAATATTACTACTAAGGAGTTTATATAAGACTGAAACACAGATGTACTCTCTATTCACTCTCTCATAATCCGGCTTTACGTGCTTTCCGCGGCATAGGAGTGTTAACTGCCAACTTCCAAATTTTGAGTTTTTACTGAAAATTGATGGGAAAAATTTTTACTGGCCCGAACCGGGGTTCGAACCCAGCCTATGATTCTAGACATTTGATTTTTATATTATACTAGTTTTCCATCGCTGCTTATGTTTGTATACGGGTGATACAGTGGGGTACAATTAATAAATATAATCCATTAAAACCTATAGAATTATTAAGTAAAGTAAATTTATATATTTTTTAAACTGTCATTGTTTTATAATATAGCGTATTTCATATTTGTAGACCCAGTGTTAACATCACATTATTTTTTTTAACCGAACTCCGAAGTTAGTCATTCCGTGATTCATTTGAGTAAGTCGGAAATAGGACGGTGGTTTGAACTGACATAGTGACGCCTTCGTTATTCCTCTGGAGAAAATATATTGTGACTGCGTTTCGATGTTTAGTAACTCTCAACTCGTCTTGGTGACATTTTTTTAAAAATAAACTATAATATCACATGATACGTTTAAAAAGGAATTTGAGAACGATATAGTGACTTCTTAGCTTTATTATGTAAAAATCTCATTAAATCTATATGAATACGTGAAAATTTAAACTAATTGGAAAGGAATTATTGTTATATACCTTGGACAATGACCAATCAATAGTCAGAATTTGTCCTTTAATAAAAAAACGCGAACATATGTATGTTAGTATTTCTGTGTTCGAACGGAAGTAGCTTCTGTATTTTATATGAATTTGAATCTTAAACACTCTTGTTACGTTTATGCTTTTAAGCAAGCGAACCACACATTTCTTATTTTATGAATAAGGATTAATTCTACATCAAAATTTAGTATTATTAAAGCAACTTCTTCAAGGTGATATTCTTAAATGCTAGCGTATTTTTTTTTTTTTTATAGAAAAGGAAGGCGGACGAGCATATGGGCCACCTGATGGTAAGTGGTCACCAACGCTCTTAGACATTGGCATTGTAAGAAATGTCAACCATCGCTTACATATCCAATGCGCCACCAACCTTGGGAACTAAGATTTTATGTCCCTTGTGCCTGTAATTACACTGGCTCACTCACCCTTCAAACCGGAACACAACAATATCAAGTATTGCTGTTTTGCGGTAGAATATCTGATGAGTGGGTGGTACCTACCCAGACGAGCTTGCACAAAGCCCTACCACCAGTATTTCGTTATTATGCTTAATTTTAAATTATATATAATTTTGTTTTAATTACTAAGTATAATTTTTAAATTATAGTTTTTTATAGAGTAAGAAATAGCTATAACTATTTGAAATACTTGATGACGGCATTATATATCTCATGACGTTTCGAGTATTTTTTTGGAAGCTAATAATTTCTTCATAATCCATAATATGAGAACGAAACGTTATTATAATAAAAGTATCAATTCTTGTCCAACTCTCGCATCGATGTTCGGCCGATTATATTAAACGTTCCTAACAATATATTCGATGTAAATAACCACAGCTCGCGTAAAAGCTTAAAGACACGTCTGTCGTAATACAAACGTCTTGTAATACTAGAGATTTTACGCAAGCGTCTAGAAATTATGGGCCCGACGTAATAACCCATTTCTGAGACCCGCGAAGCGTCGGCGGATCGAGGAACTGAGCAGAGTTATGGTATAATGTGTTCCGAATCTTCTGAACTCATCCTCAATTGGAAGTGATTATTGTAAATAACATTGTATTTTAAAAGGGTTTTTTTATATTTTTGATCGAATAAAATGTTTATATTTGTAAAGTTTTCTTCATAGATTTGTTTATTGCCGATTATTTGAATTAGTTTATATATTTATTTTATTTAGTTCCCAAAACTGAACTCAATTGCTTAATTGAATATATCGACACAATAAATAACAATAAAATAATTAATTATCTCCTATTAAATGAAAAACACAGAATGCAAATAGATAAAAGATAACTTAACTTAGTAGCCGCTCATAACATATTTTTTTGTAACATTAAACATATTTAATAACATTACATAATAATACATAATATAATAATTAAAATTGTTGAAAGGTATTTGGATTTAAAGCCGAGATGGCCCAGTGGTAAGAACGCGTGAATCTTAACCGATGATCGTGGGTTCAAACTCGGGCAAGCACCACTGAATTTACATGTGCTTAATTTGTGTTTGTTATTCATCTCGTGCTTGACGGTGAACGAAAACGTCGTGAGGAAACCTGCATGTGTCAAATTTCACTGAAATTCTGCTACATGTGTGTTCCACTGGAGCAGCGTGGTAGAATAAGCTCCAAACCTTCTCCTGAAAAAGGGAGAGGAGGGCTTAGCCCAGCAGTGGGACATTCACAGGCTGCTACTGTACTTTATTTGAATTTAGTTTATAATAAAAAAGGCAAGTAATATGCAAAATGTTAAAATTAAAAAATATCAATATAGTTTAAGTAAGCTCTCATAAACTCTTTTGAATCGTCATGTTAAAGAATTAAATTATTGTAAAGCTACCTCCGGTCCGCAACGTAGATTATACCGAGAGTAACTGAAAAGTAACTCGATAATTACTCTTTACTTCTTACTTCTTAATTGGTAGAAACCAATTTAAAAGGGTATGTTAATCAAATACAATATCATTAATATTTATTCTGAATGGAAATAAACGAATACCCAACGTTTATTTATCGAGTAATAATGTATATCAATGTTTATTTAATATACGATTTTTTTATATAATTATACAATATATAATAAATACATGTAAGCAATATTAATTTAACCGATGCTTTAAATGTAATTTATTTTGTTTAACTTTAAAAGGCTTTAGATAAAGTATATTTATGATTCAACTCAAATCATACAAAGATTCAGTGCGATATTAGTTTTTTCAATTCCCATAACGCTTTCACATTAGTAAAAGTATGTATTTCTTTCGATACAAATCTATGAAGTTATTCTTAACCGCGGAATGTGAACGCGAGTGGAATATAGGTTCATGTCATCTTATTATATTTACGACTCCAACGATGTGTACACTCACGACAGCTAGCGGCTGTTGTTGAACAAATAACATCTATACAAATACGTCTGTGCTGATTCAGAGATCCAGTTCACCTCATGTTTATTTAGTTAAAGTATCAAATTACTCGAGTGATGATGGCTCGCTGTCCCCGAACGTTTCTATTATATTATTATTGTTTCTATTACGGCGACTCTTTCGAACCGATATGACATACAAACCTTCGAGAAAAGAACGTTCTCTTTCCTTAAAAGCCGGCAACGCACCTGCAAGCCTTCGGGTGTTGCAGGTGTCCATGGGCGGTGGTAGTCACTTTCCATCAGGTGAGCATCCTGCTCGTTTGCCCCCTCTAACATAAAAAAGTATATATAAATATATTTTTTTTAATATTAATACAGAAAACTTGTGCGCGTTTGTCAGCATTTTACTTTATTAAAAATAAATTATAATGTTTTACTGCTAATGTCAAACATGCATAGGTTATCGCCTAGGTTGACTTATGAATATCGGAAGATGATTATGATTATTTGTTGCGTTGAACAAACTACCAGCGCGTTATTAGTCTTTTGTGGCTCATTCTGAACCAGACAGGCAAATTTATCCAGACGCGTCATGCCTTGCGTCAGCTATTCTGTTTTTTATATAATATTATTTTAAATAATATTCGGTGACTAAATAAGTTACCGTAACAACCTGTGAATGTCCCACTGCTGGGCTAAAGGCCTCCTCTCCTCTTTTTGAGGAGAAGGTTTGGAGCTTATTCCACCAAGCTGCTCCAATGCGGGTTGGTGGAATACACATGTGGCAGCACGAGATGAATTATAATCACAAATTAAGCACATGAAAATTCAGTGGTGCTTGCCCGGGTTTGAACCCACGATCATCGGTTAAGATTCACATGTTCTTACCACTGGGCCATCTCGGCTCTAGACTAAATAAGTGTATCCGTCCAATTAGATTAATGATAAAGTGAGCACAAATTGAAGTAATAAATGTGTTTTTTTTTAACAAAAATGTAATTACAAATTACTAATATCACTAGAAACAAAAACTGGTTAATCAACGCGGTTATGATAATTGTTTTTATGATAAAAAAGGACGGTAAAAATTCTTGCTCGACTGAACGTGTTAATCGTATACTTAATTTTACAACTTTAATTTTCTTGCAAGTATGTAATGATTATATGTTAACTCGACGGGTAACCTCGGCAGAAATACACGGAAATAGTAGAAAAAAGGAAATTAAAAAAATAAAAATTCGACGGTCAATGTGTCATTAATTTGAGTAATAAGTGAGACGGGACCCCTCCCACAAACAAACATGGCTAATCACCTACTTCCATGTCATTACTGGTGATTTCGATGATTGATCAGGGCTTGGACACGTTCATTTTGATATGTCAAGGTTTTAATTGTCAAAGTTTTTTTTTTAAGAATACATATGTATTATTTATTTTTAATCGCTTTGCTATTTTCTGTTTTCCTTGTGATAGGAGTGAAAAATGTAATAACCGTACTGACTGACCTGCTGGTAAAATGATTGTCATTGAGGTTGATGTTCAAACTAGATTATTAGTTATATATTTATTAGTTGTATAATTATATGAATTATAAGTACAATTACAATCTATGTTTCTTTTAAGCGACTTCAAAAAATGATGACGATTCTGTATTGAAACATACAAAAAAATACAACAGAATTCGATTTAATTTTTTATATCAGATCTTCATTTATGAACCGTGATTGGAATTTTGTTTGGCAGGGTTATACTTGCTATTTATATTTGAGGTAAAAAATAAAATCCCTAAGGATGAATAAATAGAATATGAAAGTTTTTGGGAGCGCGTATTTTGAAAATTTTATTTTTTGTCTCTTGGTATAAGTCAATAATTCATTCAGGGTTCGAATTTATGTGTCTTTCGTTTTCGACTTCTTTTTTTATATGACACAATAACTAGTAACTTAGTGCTAACATACTGTGTAAAAAGAATCCTTATGAAAGATTCATGATGCTAGTCCCGATAGTTCGGGATGTGCGTTCATATCATATACGTCATATATAAGTCAGTCAGTTATTATTTTATTAATACTGTTTTAGTAAATTCATGTTTGTAATAGAGGAAGCTGTGCGTTTTTGCCGATGGTGTCATTTAAAGTCCACCTCATAAAAACTATCGGTATATTTAGTTTTAGAAATTAATAATTTTAATCAAAAACTGGCTGATGATATCGGAAATAAAATAATATTTAGAATTATGATGTCCTAAGATTTGTTATTTTTTTGGCTTATATTTCTTACTGTGAGAATGTCGTTAGGTATCCTATTTTAACATCTGAGTCCTTATGAATAATTTAAAAAAAAACTAGGTTGGATGACCGCACCTACTACAGATTGGTATCCGCGTGGCCCTTATCTAGACTTTATCTTAGAATTTGAAAAACATGAGATTCTATTTATGAAATGGTTTCTTTAATCTTTAATTTATGCGATTTTTATAAATCGATCGAACGTTGATGAATCATATATAATTGCTACGACATATTAAATGTCATGCATATTTATTTTCAACGTAACTTCATTTTTAACTTATATATAAAAATAGATGTCGGTGTGTCCATTTGATATTAACATGCTTCGACGCCGTATGAACGATTACAACAAAAATTGGCAAATCTCTTTTTTTCGTGGAGAAGAATTTGATATTATCTTTGTTGTAACTCAACAGTACATAGCGCTGCAGCACATCAACGTATATGTATATCGTTCAACTGATCGCTATGAAAGTTGTATATATATATACAGCTTTATATATATATATTTATGTCTTTTTTTTTCTCGCTGCAAAAACACATTTATGTGTTTCCCCCACATGAGGTGGGGGCTATGTGGGACTCGCCGGCGCTGAAGGCGCCGTAATACCCACTAAAAAACCAGCGGTACCCACTCCATCTTGTCGGGGGACGTCACGGGATCGCTTGCGCATACTACCGTGCCGTCCCGACGGTTGACCCGCTTCTGCGGGCCTCATATATACTATGTCTATGTCTGGACAATTGTCAGTGGCTTTTGCTAGTTACTTAATAACTGTGTATGAATATTTGAAGATTTATTTTGTTTATTTAAATAAATAAATGCTTACAGGAAACGTGGTTATCTGATTGGTCGAGTTTTATTATCTCTCGCAATAATAACAAGGTCACAGTATTATCTTATAAACACACGGAAAGCGAGTAAGGTCATCCTCTTGTAAATCCTAAGTATGCTAAAATAAGCTTTTTAATATATATAAAAGTATTTGTGTGTAACTTCATTTCTAAAGGCGACTAATTATTGAAGAAGGGAGATTCATGCAATGAACGAATAAACATAATAACATTTTCTCGTTAATAAAATGTCAATTAAACTAAAATTCTAATTGCATGTCTAATAGCAGATTCACACGATTTTATTTCTGAACAACATTGATTGTTTAATAAATAATTAGAAATATATGATATTATAATAAAAATAAATTGATATTTGGCAAGTTTTTATTGAATATCGTTGAATGTCTGTTGAGACGATTCAGTTAGCTTTCAATTAAGAATTTGATGATTTTAAATTGAATGTATATGATAAATACCAAAGGTTTTATACTGGAGGTGTTGCCAATAATAAAAACTCATAGTCCTTTTATTTTAAAAACCAGTGAGAGGGTAATTACGTTTACTTGCTACTGCGGAGGACAACCACTTCTGTGCATGTTTACGCGAGCAAACGATGTTTATATTTATAAAACTGTCACAAACAAAGCTCATTATATTTGTATAATACCTACACGTATTGACTGCCACGTTGGTCTAGTGGCTAGATTTAAGGCCGCTGACCCGGAGGTCCTGGGTTCAATTAACAGGTCGGGCAAATAAAATGTATTGGGTTTTTCTATCAGAAAATTCTCAGTAGCAGCCCGGAGTCTGGAAGTTGGTCCTGCGCCTGAACTCTTTCCGGTCGTGTCAGATTGCCGTCCCATCGGATTATGAGAGTTAGAGAATAGAGAGTGCACCTTTGTTTGCGCACACATTTGTGCACTATAATATCTCCTGCGTAGTTGGCTAATCTCTCTTGAGATTGGTCGCCGTGGCCGAAATCGGTCTAGAGGTCCCTATATTTATATTATTATTTAATGTATCAAAAACAAATAAATTGTTGTTTTTTTTTATTCACGACCATTGTCAGTCACAATTGGTTTCGTCACCATAAGATATCATACCGAGATGACGCCGTGGATGTGAACGTGACAAATTAAACAGAACAACGTGGGCTTAAACCCCGCAAATACAAGTTTACGTGTTTTATTCTGTAAACATGTGTCAGTACAAGGGCTGTTTTGTAAGAGCAAACTCGAAACTCACCGCAGGAAACGATCGTGAAATGTCAAAATGTGATACTCGACATTGACCATAATAATTATAACATTACAAGAATATATGCATATGCAAATATATTTACATGGCAATGTATATGTCAGTCAAACTATATGTCAATATTTCAAGGATGAGTAATAAAGTGAGTTGTTACCGAAAAGAACTGTAGAATAGTTACAGTAACAGCCTGTGAATGCCCTCTGCTGGGCTATGGCCTCCTGTCTCCCTTTTTGAGGAGAAGTATGGAGCTTATTCCACTACGCTGGTTTGTGGAATACTCATGTGGCAGAATTTCAGTAAAATTAGACACATGCAGGTTTCCTCGCGATGTTTTCCGTCACCGTAAAGCACGAGATGAATTATAATCAAAAATTAAGCACATGAAAATTCAGTGTTGCTTGCCCGGGTTTGAACCCACGTTCATCGGTTAAGATTCACGCGTTCTTACCACTGGGACATCTTGGCTAATCAAGAATAGCAAGTATCGTTTTAATCTAGAATCTAAGAAAGGAAAAACGAATCATTACATGTATTGAATTGAATGTGATCTGAATGTTTTGAATTAATTAGAAAAGTTTATTGTTATTATTTGAATCTTTTTTTTATAGAATAAGAAGGCGGACGAGCATATAGGCCACCTGTTGATATGTGGTCACCAACGCCCTTAGACATTGGCATTGTAAATCAATGTCAACCATCGGTTACATAGCCAATGCGCCACCAACCTTGGGAACTAAGATTTTATGTCCCTTGTGCCTGTAATTACACTGGCTCACTCATCCTTCAAAACGGAACACAACAATAACAAGTACTGCTGTTTTGCGGTAGAATATCTGATGAGTGGGTGGTACCCACCCAGACGAGCTTGCACAAAGCCCTACCACAAGTAAATTCTTATAACACAATTAATTATTATTACTCTATATAGTAATAAAATGATACTTCGTATTTGTTATAAGTATGATCCCAGCCTATGTACTCGTTCGGTGTCTGACCAGTTTGGAATAACTTTCGACGGGAGATGCGGTATGCGAGCGACGTTTATGAAGAAATCTTATCACCGCCGGCTATCTTAATTACTTTGATCGTTCACTGTTTTTACATCAATGAAATTTGCCGCTTTATCAAGTACCAGGCGCGAAACTTTTTTTTTCTACCTCCTTTTTTTTCTTTTATTAAGATCTCCAACAAGGAATACACATCGTGAGCATACATTACAATAGTTATATATCTATCCGATTCCTTAATTATAGGACAGCATCCCTCTTATGTGACTAGGTAACAGCTAATATTATAAATAATAGGAAAGTTTAAAGAAATTGACAGATTCCGAATAAACGTTTCGACCCATGAATAGGAACAATTTATTAATTTAAAAAATAAATTAAATACCAGTTGGTAAAATACTTAAGTCGAGATGGCCCAGTGGTAAGAACGCGTGAATCTTAACCGATGAACGTGGGTTCAAACCCGGGCAAGCACCTCTGAATTTTCATGTGCTTAATTTCTGTTTATAATTCATCTCGTGCTTTTCGGTGAAGGAAAACATCGTGAGGAAACCTGCATGTGTCTAATTTCATCGAAATTCTGCCACATGTGTATTCCACCAACCCGCATTGGAGCAGCGTGGTGGAATAAGCTCCAAACCTTCTCCTCAAATAGGGAGAGGAGGCCTTAGCCCAGCAGTGGGACATTTACAGGCTGTTACTATAATACTATAATAAATAAAAAATACTTATTTATATATCAAATGAATCGAATATTATATATACATATATATATATATATATATATATATATATATATATATACTTACTAGCTTACATACTTTCACATTTATAATATTATTATAGCGAATGAATAATCATAAAGATATATAGTAATTTGTTAATTTCTAAATCGGTTCCAGTCGGTTACAGTCATCGCTGACGTAGTTTCACCAGAGTTATTGAATTTGGGATGGCACGATCCAATTTCATTCAACAGGCCCTGTATCGATCGCCTCATCTCTTTTATGTGCAATTAACTAACTGTCAGTGAGTCATCGGGTAGACTGTTGAGTTTAATAACCTAGATCAGTGGATGTTAATCTTCGTTGAAGTATAAACGTTAAATTATTTTGTTTGTCAGAAATATGATACCTGGAACTTTAAAGCAGGCATCAATCTCTTCTGAATTCAAGGAATCAGAAGATGAAACTTAAGAAACAACTTAAAAAACAAAACTCATAGCTTGACACCAAATAGACTCTTGTGCTTTAAAGCTTTTGTTTTCTTGTATTTATAATTAATTGATATAATTTTTATCTTATTATGTATAACATAAAAATAAAAATATAATTTTATTTTCAAATAGATTTTATTAAGTACTTAAGTTACTTGTGGAACATTTGAAGTGTCTTCACGAAGCTCTAGTGTTCCCTGGACCGCGGTTTATGAACCACTGACTCAGGATATTTTAGTTATTACAGCGTCTGACGTCCTTTTATGATGATTGATCAGTAAATAACATTATATCTAATAACGTTTGGTAATAATCCAATGATTACTGTTTTAATAATAAAGGAACTGAATAAATCTACTGTAATAACTGTCCGTTCCGCCTTGGTACGGGTGAAATAAGCTTTTTATTGTTAAAAAAATTTGGAACACGATACCTAGGGGATCCAATATAAACCAAACATAGACAATCAAAATCGGTCCAACCTTTAAGAACGGGTTCAATGACTTGAACACATACCGAAGAATTATATATCATAATATATATTTATATATCATAATATATATTTATATATCATAATATATATTTATATATCATAATAATATATCATGGCTTTCGTCCAGCAGTGGACGGCGATAAGCTAATATTATATGTAATCATCAAGAGCTACCACCGGTTCGGAATGTGGTGGCGGTATGGTCGAAATGTTTAAATATATTAGAAATCGTCAATCACCTGGAATAAATTCGATTGGAATATTTTCTTCTTAATTAAGTTAAGCTGAAATATCGATTTATCTTTTCGAATGAGCTGAATGACTTGGTGTTTACCAAAATCACCGACATTATTATGTGTGAGTGCGGTTGCGTATGTGTTTATACATCTACCAATTTACTTCACGGCTAGATAGAAGGCTGCAGACCCCGAGGTCCTAGGTTCAAACCCCCAGGTCGGGTCGATAAAATGTTATTGGGTTTATCTGTCGAAAAATATACTTCAACAACTAACAAATATAGTCTTGACTAGACTAATCGAAATAAAACATCTTAATCATAGTAATTTATTGTTTTTACTTGTATTATTTCCTAAATAATTTATTGTATAAATTATTATACATATTTTGTGTATTCAATTGTATACGAAATGTAATAGCAAAATGTAATTAACATAAAGAAATGATTACTATTGTATAATATGATGTCGTAGGCATATAGCATTATACCAATTGCATGTCCCTTTAATACATTAATCGTGACTTTGACAAGTAATATTCATGAGTTAACTCTACTTTCATATTTGTCTCAAAAAAATTGTCTTTTCTCCGTTTTATTTCGTTATATATAAATTTATATTAAATAACTGTTTACAAGAAATGTTCATCATCTCTTAAATACTATTTGTTGACGGGCCGGTTGGCGTGGTTGGTAGATACTTGCCTTTCACGCCGAAGGTTGTGGGTTCGATTCCCACCCAGGACAGTCATTTGTGTGCATGAACATGTATGTTTGTCCTGAGTCTGGGTGTAATTATATATAGATAATTACACCAGTATGTATTTACAAAAGAAAAAGTAGTATACGTATATCAGTTGTCTGGTTTCCATATCATAAGCTTTGTACAAGCTTAATTTGGGATCAAATGGGCGTGTGTGAAAAAATGTCCCAGGATATATTAATTATTATTATTGTTATTGTTATTATTATTATTATGTCTACTGGTGGTAGGGCTTTGTGCAAGCTCGTCTAGGTAGGTACCACCCACTCATTAGATATTCTACCGCAAAACAGCAATACTTGATATTGTTGTGTTCCGGTTTAAAGGGTGAGTGAGCCAGTGTAATTACAGGCACAAGGGACATAAAATCTTAGTTCCCAAGGTTGGTGGCGCATTGGCTATAAGCGATGGTTGACATTTCTTACAATGCCAATGTCAAAGGGCGTTTGGTGACCACTTACCATCAGGTGGCCCATATGCTCGTCCACCTTCCTATTCTATAAAAAAAAAAAATATTTGATTATGTCCCTTTAAGAAATATTCTTATCTATTTAAAAACGTCTTTCATTTGTCGCATTTAATTCAGTGTGTGTGTTTCTCCAATTTCTGGGTGTGACTCGTCCATTAGCTAAATTGCTGTAACTGAGTTTCGGTCATATCCCGCTGTTTACTTTGCACGTCCTGCTTCTCCATTAGTTACTTCATATACGGTATTTTCTTCTTTCGTATTTGTATTTTCTCTTTCAAAACCAATAAACGTTTCAACATTTATAACATCTGACTTTGCATTTGATAAAAACGATGATTGTGTTATTTCTCAAATTGTATGCGTGAATAACAAATATTTTCAAGAAAAAGAAATGTCGTGTCATGTTTTTGCGAAAAGATCACTGCTGACCTTATAATCAAATGACATACATTGGTGACAAGTTTAAATAAGTAAACGATCTATCAACTTATGACGTTATTATGAATAATTAAATTGCTTGAGTTTTATGATGGTTTATAAACAAGTCAGAAGTGTTATATGGAAGGGTGAATTGCTATGGACCCTTTCTCGCTAGAAAGTAGGAGTTTTGTTTTACACTCATGCTAATAACAAGCTTGAAGGTTCTAATACACTTGAGTAAAAGTGGTATAAAGAATTAGTATGAAACTTGTGCGATAAGCATAGTATTAATTCTCTAAAACAATGATTATTTTTTTTATTCCAAGTTTTCAAATAAATCTGGTGTTGAGGCCTAATTCGAATTCGAAAAAAAATTATAATTTTTGTTGTACTTTTTAATAATATTGTTTATATTATTAAAAAGTACCATATTATTAATAACATCCTCTTAATAAAATGTAAACAACAAACATGCTAATCTTTTATTTATTTATATAAATATATTATATATCTTTAGAATAATTCGTTAAATACGTGCAACACGAAAAAAGTAAATAAGTACTTATTTGTTGTAGATAGAAAAAACGGTAAAATAAAATTGTGTCCCAAAAGTAAGTTGCGGGTGAAATCTCAAATTTTCCTCGTTTTAGACGAAGATCTCTTCCCCTTTTGAGAAGTTTCGAGTTTCGAAGGTTTTCGATATTATCTGCTGCTATCCGGGATTTGCGTGTAGATTTTCATCCAATATATGCAGAATTCCTTGCGATATTTTCCTGTACCGCCGAGCACGAGATGAATCATAAATACAACAAAACTTCTTTAATACATAGGGTACATAGTTTAGTAATGTATAAAATACATTTGAAAACAAAGGCTGAACATCGAGGAAGCGTAACATCGACGTCGCTATGACACAAACGAGCTCGGTTACAGGAATTCCCTGTTCTGATTCATCGGATCCTTTGGCGATGCTCCAGTCTCACTCGCTAATAAATAATAAACGACATCGCTACGCTCGTTTTAATGATCTTGCGGTTTTATGCAGTTATTGCTTTAGAATAATATACTAAGTTAAATATTACTGTTGTACGGTGTAAGGAATTGTTATACTTAAATAGTTTTCGCTCGCGTTTTGCGGGTTTTAAATATGCCTATGTGCTTCCTTAGGGTTCAAACTTACTTCATACCAAATTTCATCAAAATCGATTCAGCTTAGTCGTTAAAGATTGATTATTTTCGCGTTTGTAATATTAATATAGATGTCGCATAATACTTTTTCATGTTTCATTCTTACAGAATAGCTCTATATATTTGAACGCATCGCATTTTTAGTGTCACTTATATGAGATAGGATTTCTTTCCAAATGTTTTCAACGATCTTTTATTTCGTCTCTTTAAAATAAATGTAACAATCGTAGTACATACCGTGGAAATATCTTCAACATTTTTGATTGCTGTTCTGATTCAGCGCATCCCTTGGCTCAGTTCCAAACCCGTATCTAATAACGTTTCGCTGATAAATAATAAACAACACAACACTTTAATGGTCTCTCGTGGAATATTGTAAATGATTTTAGAAATTGATACTGTTAATATTTATTGAATTAGTTGTTTCCCGTTCGCATCGCTCGGCGTTAATTAAACCTCAGGTAGTAATAATGATTTGAGTGTTTTATTTCGTTTTTAATTCAAACTAGTTTTCGCCCGCGACTTCTTGGGGTTGAATCTTACTTTATACCGGTAGTTTAGCCGCTAAAGCGTAAGAGATAGACTGAGTTATTTTCGCATTTATAATATTATAATGTTGTAAAAATTTACTTTATCGTCGGTTTCGTGGCTAGTTTATAAGGTTGCAGTTTATTTGTTAAGAAATTCTCATTAGTATGCCGATGTTTGGAAGTTAGATTTAAAAGAAGACATCATTACTTTTATCCAGTAATTTATTGTAAAAATTGCAATGATAATTGAACTGTCAAACAATTATTATTAATCATTATATGATGATTTCGCCATTAGGAAAACAACAGAAACAACATTAATAACTTAATGTCAATCATTTCAACTCTAAATTATACGAAGTTAAATTATCGAATGATTCAAAATAAGATTGAAAATTCAAAGAGTTTTCAATCTTATTAATTAATAATGATAATTAATGTAATTAAAATAACATTCTGAGAACCAAGCGTTTTACGAGTTGCAATTTAAGTTTTATTATAAATAGACTTTAAGAGTAATAAAATATTTATCATTTACTATAGATATATAAAACAGCTATGAAATATATTTGAGATAATTGTCATACAATAAATATAACCGACTTAATGACGTCCAATACTAATAAAATTGATACGGAATCACCTTGGAGCTGTATCGATTCCAGCGCAAAAAGAATCATCGAAATCGGTCTAAAAACCAAAAAGTTTTAGTGGAAAATATGTATATAAATAAATATGAATGTTTGTATTTTTGTTCGCTATACGTTGCCGAACTAATCATCTGATTGTTATGAAACTGGTGTTTTTCTGCATATCTGCGAAGAAATACAAGATTTTATTTTGTATATTTGTATTTTAATATAATGTCTAGAAGCGCAGTTCCTTATTCTACCCATATGCAGCCGGGACGGATTGGTATTATATTATAACGATATACATAAACCTATTTTCAAGTCGGTTGTAAACATATTTAACTGCAGAATAATGCAATGAATAAAAGTCAATTGTCGCAAGTTGTATGTTATTTGACGTATTACAATTATTATATGGGTACTTTTTTGTGATTTTAAACCGACATGGCCTAGTGGTAAGAACGCATGAATCTTAACCGATGATCGTGGGTTCAATTCCGCGCAAGTACCAATGAATTTTCATGTGCTTAATTTGTGATTAGAATTCATCTCGAGTTTGACGGTGAAGGAAAACATCGTGAGGAAACCTGCGTGTGTCTAATTTCACTGAAATTCTGCCACACATGTATTCCACCAACCCGCAATGGAGAAGCGTGGTGGAATAAGCTCCAAACCTTCTCCCCAAAAAGGGAGAGGAGGCCTTAGCCCAGCAGGGGGTCATTCACGGGATGTTACTGATTTTAAATGGACTTAATTATTATGGTCTTACATATACAAGTATATTGGCTTAGTAGTTTAGATAGGCATTACATTAAAAAACGTCTCCTCATAGATGATGAGCAGTGTGAGATAAAACTAAATACTATATTATAATCTATAAGACAATAGAACCAGTAGTACGAATGTACATTTGTTACTTTAGCAGAATTAATACTTTAAAGCTAGAAAAATCCAACCTTTAACCTTTATTTGCGCTTGTAAAGCTCTCGAGCACTTAACTGTAAGTTGGTACTTGAGTCACGCTCACTCGCCGGGTGT
This sequence comes from Nymphalis io, assembly GCF_905147045.1. NCBI lineage: Eukaryota > Metazoa > Arthropoda > Insecta > Lepidoptera > Nymphalidae > Nymphalis > Nymphalis io. Next base: position 5,292,592 of record NC_065909.1, read on the forward strand.
TTATCACGACATCGGTGTGATGTCATCTACTAACAAATAAATTATTGCAATTAAAAAAAAAACTAAACTAAACGTTTTTAAAGTGTGTTGAGTGGTTAGAATACATGAATCGCAACCGAATATGTTAATTTGCTTAACTGTTTGCCGGTTAAAGAAAACATCGTGATAAAAAAATTAAAAACATACTACATGTGTATTCACCCGCATTGGAGTAGTGCGGTGGATTGGGCTTCAATCCTTCGCCTACAAAAGGTCCTAACTTTGTCCAACTGTGATAAGATTTGTCCAACATTTACTTTACGTATTTAGTAAAGTGTTTATTCATTGTAAGACTTCTTGCGAACAAACCTGTGTACGTACCACCCTCTCGTCAGCTATTCTACCGCTAAACAGTAAATACTTCGAGTTGCTGTGATCTGGTTTGACAGGAGAAGAACGCACTGGGGACATACTATATTAATTTTTATGGCACACACATGAAAGTAAAATATTGAAATTATTATTTTCTTTTGACGTAGTCATTTAATTCAATTTTAATTTTAACAATTATTTTATTATTTAAAATACAAGTAAACATTGTTATGTTTCAACGAGTTTAATGAAACTTTATAATTAAATTATTCATTTTTTTTTCAGTAACAACTTATTTCAAATTCTTTTTGGAGTAGCTATCAACGTTCTTTTATAATATTTTTAATGGTCCTATTTTTTGTTCAATGCAATTTCGTGGATTTCCTCTTTGATTACGTATACACTGTTGCTAATTTCCAATTCAATTCTTAGCTTAATGATTTGATGAAAATTAATACTGTGACATAAGTTTAAATATTCTGACAGAAAAAAACTCTTGTCAAATATTAGTTTTAATTGAAATCTCCGTTACCGCTCATTGGTTGATTTTTCCTTGAGATTGTCCTTCAAATTTAGGTTATAATTAAATTATATCATTCAATACATCTAGCAATACAAATAAAAAGACACAATATTAATTCTGCAATAAAATACATCATTATCAGCCAATCGCAATCTACTGCTACACATAGGCCTTTCTCAGAATGCGCTAACGCTCACAAATCTGTTATATATATAAAATTCCGCTTATATACTTGAGTAGTTGACCGTGGCTTCGTACATGTATTTAAACAAAATAGAATACCAGGTCGCGGGTCCTTTAATTTTAGTTAAAAACTTTGATTGATTTGATGAACTTGAAATGATTGTTTATAGAATTTGCGTAAAATCCGTTCTTAGTAAGCATCTACGTCGCGAAAGTTACAACTATGTTAAATTGCAAGTAATTCGGACCTTTAGTTTTGGCGATTTCGTGTTGAGTCAGTCAATCAGTTGTATTTCGGTTATATATATAAGGATTACTTTTATGTTTTGTGTAATATACAACGGCATAGTAAATAATCCATATATTACGTTCGGAATAGTTCGCAACAACAAGCTTCTTTATCATTAGAATCACAAAGCACTTTAGTTTGTCTGTTACGGTTCCCCGTACAAACAGACACGTCTCAAAACAAAACTTGGTACAGTTTATCTTACATAATCGTATATAAACTTTGCAGCGGGAAATAGCGCTTGTAAAACGCTAAAGTAACACAGACAGAGAAATAGGTACGTTGTTAAATTGAAATGGAATGCTTGTTCCATATTTGAAATTTTATAATTTATTTTTTAACCTAGCAGGAAAGCGGCCCCTGGCGTTACTAGGCCGGGAAAACGCTAGGCAAAAGAAGAACATTTTTATAACCTAGCTAATATGTCTATTATTGTATTAATAAATGCGATATACATATATGTATGTATGTATACGTAATGACGTATTGATACGCAATCTAACAAATATGGATTTTTCTCGCCGTAAATTGTTTATTGATTAATACAATCTATGTATACTTACATACATATTCATTTTTACTATACCTGTTCTATAAATAAGCTTGCTTATATAATACTTGCTTGTATCAGAACTCATACGTTAAGTAGGTATAGAAATTGAGTTTTATATAGACCCAAAATTAAAGGTAAAATCTGACGAAGGGCTCTCACGTAAAAGGTTTTGAGCTTATTTCATCACGTTTCTCTAATGCGAATTGGCGGGTATTCAAACTAAAATTGTATTGATATAAGCCTATTTCCTCGGTACCCGGATCTCATTCGGTTCTTTGTGACGTAATCGATCAATTATATATGAATTGTTATCAATGTCGAAACTATGTTCAGCTTTAATTTCAGTGGTATACATTTTTTAGGATGAACAAATTCCATTTAGAGGAACCTCTATTTTTGTAAAAATAAATTATTTTTACGAAATGATTGACGCCGTCCATCATACAGGTTCTCTACCATTTGTCAAGATTTCGATATTCGCATCGTGCGTGCCATTAAATTCAAATCGTTAGCAGACTTTGGGACGTGATGTATGATGGGAAATGACAGGCGGATTCAAACGATTTATTGAGTATACAAGTTTTATACGATTTTGTTTTATTTTGTCATCGTTCTGATTAGGGTCGATGTTTTTAGCAATAACAAAGTTCGTGGTAGGCTTTGAACAAAACCGCCTGGTACCAGTTATTGTACCGCCAAATAGCAATTCAAAAATCAAAGCGAATCGCAGAAATACACTGCGATTCGCTTTGATTTAGGCTGTCAGTGTCAGTATGATGATAAATAGAAAGCACATAACATCTTATATCACGTGTTTTTTGTAAAGAGTCTACAAACGATAGTGACAAAATATTACAATGTGAAGCAATTGCTTTCTTAAAATCCATTAAAAAATGGTACTTGGTGATGATGATGACCATCTAATATATTAAAGCTATGATATTTACAACATGAACATTTTGTCTGCTCTCAATTAGGCCTATATAAATTAGAATATTATTTAAAATAGTTTAGTAGACCAATAATTTAAAGTTCATGGTTTACCTAAAAAGATTATATTGATATTATATGTTAATTAATTGTCACTAGAAACAAATTTATACTATTATTATAAAGAGGTAAAGTTTGTGAGGTTGTAAGGTGTAATCTCTGGATCTACTTAATTAATTAATTAATTATTTTACCAAAAGAAAATCACATCATTTGTGAGCATCAAAGGAAATATATTAACCATAAAAATGAAAAGACTTTTTCGTGGTAGTGGTATTTGCAAAGTAAGTCGTAGAAAAAACGGTCGAACGAAAACGTTTCTTACGAACGCTGCCTTAACGATGAGAAATATATGATTGAGTTCTATAAAAAAGTTGTAGAGCTTGATAATGCCCACAAAAAATTCAGCGACAGCATATGTCTAACTTTTATATTTAAGAAACAAAAAGTAATTTTTTATATTTAAAAATGAATTTAAATCGTTAGGTCATGTTTATTAGTCATATTATCAACAATTAAGAATTCTTATCAAAATATGTAAACTTATCGTCTCAAGTGTTTTAAACAAAATACTTTTCCCTTTTACTGCATATACTTTGGACCAATGGTTATAGAGATAATACGACAGAGGTATGGAACCGCGACCGTGTCGCAATCTATTGAGTGATATTTCTATTAGACGGTTTTTTTCATATACAAAATTAATCAATCTATTTAGAAATAAATAGTTTCATTACTAAGGAAATTTTATTTAGATAAAATTCGTTTTTACAGTTTGTTTCTTAGTTGCATAGTTCAAAAGATAATTTAAAAAATCAAATACGCGAGACATTTTATTAATGTTCGACCAATCGATCACAAATAAAGATGTTTACCGCATAACGAAGTGGGCACGGGTCAGTTAGTATTATATAAGTACGTTGAGTTAAAACTTACCATGTGTAAAATATTTATAAAATATTATATATATAAAAAATACGAATGTGTCTCAAGATCTAAATTATCTATTTGTTTACAGTTTAAATCCAGTAGATAATATATTTGCAAGTTCTGTTCATTCGATTTCTTCACATATGAAATAGTAATTTATATGAACGGCTTGTGTGCCTAAAACCGTGTAGCCTGATGATGACTGTCTGGGATTCCTTTTGAGAAGCTTAAGAGTTTATCCGATCCAGGTTGGTTGATTCACATTTGGCAGAATATCTTGGATGTTTTCATTCACCGCCAACGCAGCCAATGCATTGTTATGTAGTACGTGTATCGTCTTCCAATTTCCGAGCAACTGTCATTCGATCACAATGAATACGATATTAGGTGCACCATATTATGTAGCATGTTTTGCGTCCCACGTTTAATGCACAAAATTACCAACAACTGATCAAACGAAAATGGTCTGTAAAAATTCAAGTCAATAGTGATCAAAATTGCTCGCTCGTAATAATGAGGTAAGTATATCAATGTTACCAATTACGTTGTCTGTATTGTTTGTTCCGGCTATTGTATGCGAGTTCCCCTGTTTTATTTCTGGGACAAAATATCATTGAGTGATTACTTAGAATGTCTGCTGGAAGGATGTGATAGTATTTATAAAATATTGTCATACATAACGAGCTATATACTTCTGCATCAAATATCATTTATTTGATGCGGAAGTATATAGCTCGTACACGTCGCACCTGCTATGGGATTGGTCTCATTTATTTGATGGACCATTTGAAAACTTCTTCTAGGCATCTTCTAGGCAAGCGCGCTCCATCTTACACTGTATCATCACTTTCTCTTTCTCAGGTGTGATAACAGTCAAGCGCTAGCTTATATATATAAAAAAACCCAGGCTCCACTCAATTTGTATGTTTTTTATTTGAGCTTATAATTCATCTCGTGCAACGTGTGGCAGATTTTTATCCAACACATACAGATTTATGTGTTTTAGCCACAGAGATCTACTCATCATACATCATCATATATTAAAAAATCGCAAATACACCAAGTCGAATATATTAATTCTATTAAAATAAATTTAGTTAAACTGACATGACATTTCCAATTTTACTATCAGAACAAGTTCCTAACACCGTAATTGGTCTGTCATTCGGTCCTATACTATTTGTATGTACATACGTAATACCCTAATGTCTCAATCGGGTTCGTTGATTTCGAGAATCGAGCCGTCTGACTCAGGGACTCATAGAAATGACAATGTCTATACAATGTATATACGTTTATTTCCTGTGATTCAAGCAGGCTTCCTGCGGCTTCTACATTAGGCGGCCTTTTTTGTAGATTATTTATCACCAGACTAATATACCTACTTCATTGGTATTCCGTTGCAATACTTTCTGTCATATAATTATGCCTTATTGAATATGTTTATGACATAAATGGTCTGCCAGGATGTCCCAGTGTACGAAACACGTGGATCATAACAGAAGGGTGTTAAGCCAAGTGAAGTCTAGTTTTTGTTTAAGTTCTATTTGTGATCACTAGTGAAGAAAAATGTAGAAAGTTGGGAATTATAGTCCCTAATTATATTCTTAACGTAAGGTCTTTGTCTAGCAAGGGAACATTAATGGACGAATCTGAATTCACAAATCTAATATATGTATATATCTGATCTACATTTAGAACTCCAATATAAAATTAGGATTCGAAATGATTAACTTCTTAGACAATGTAATTCATTTTATTAACTATTAAATAAAACTTGTCTTGTTTACATTACCAACATGATAGCAATTATGCATAAAACATTTACACTGCAGCCTGCGACATACAACAATGTTGGTGCAGCTCTACCTTCGCTAATTATGATTCTGGTACTTTCCGGGGCTTATAGTAACAGTAACAGCCTGTTAATGTCCCACTGCTGGGCTAAGGCCTCCTCTCCCTTTTGAGGAGAAGGTTTGGAGCTTATTCCACCACGCTGCTCCAATGCGGGTTGGTAGAATACACATGTGGCAGAATTTCAATGAAATTAGACACATGCAGGTTTCCTCACGATGTTTTCCTTCACCGTTAAGCACGAGATGAATTATAAACACAAATTAAGCACACAATTGCCGAGATGGCCTAGTGGTAAGAACGCGTGAATCTTAACCGATGATCGTGGGTTCAAACCCGGGCAAGCACCACTGAATTTTCCGGGGCTTACAATAATTTAAACAAAAAAACGTTTTTCTAAAAATGTAAGAAAAGATAAGGGGAGCATAGTTATATACTTTGTTATTTTGCGGTACTACTTTTTATGACGTGTCAAAAAAGGAGCGATTTTTTTAGTTTTTATTTCATTAGCAATCTTGAAATAGGCTACGGTATTACAATACAACGTCATATTTATAACAAAAAAAAATAGTAAATTTGTGCGTGGTATGTAATAAAACAGATTTGCTATTTAAAATATTATCATAATCGTTAATATCGTAGAATGTTTATGATGTTATTATAAGCGGTGCTAACAGACAATTCCAATATTTATCCACAGTACATCAGTATTAAAATTGCGAATAGATTACGTCCTGTCGCCGTTTCCTGAGCGATCATTTAGTATGCAACGTTATTCGAATACATCCTACCGTGACCCATTATATACAGTAGCCATTTTATTGTTATCCCTTTTTGATGCAGATGCTTGAAAAGATTGTGGGAAATCTGACGCTTAACTAATTCATGGTGAAGCATATTATTTATACAAAGGAGGTAGATTGACTGCTTCGTTGGTCTACTGGCTAGCTTAATGCTGTAGATCTCGAGGTTCTAGGTTCAAACCCTAGTTCAAGCTTTCAACGAGTTATTGGGTTTATCCGTTAAAAAATCCTCAGCAGCACTGGAGTGTGGACTCGTCCCGTTCTCTACTTTTCTGGTTGCTCTCACATTGGATTTTAAGAGTGACCGAGAGTAGTACTACTCTCTCGTAAATTGTTGTGATAAATATAATAACTATAATAATAATTTAAGAAATTTAATAAATAGTTTAATTCTCAACAAAACAACTATATGTGTTATATCATATAATCTCTAATCGTTGTGGTTAGGTAAGTCGTGATGGCCGAATGCTTAGAAGACCTGAATCTTAACCGATGATTCCGAGTTCCAACCCGGGCAAGCACTACTGAATTTTCACGTGCTTAATTTGTTTTTATAATTCATCTCGTGCTTAGTGGTGAAAGAAAACATCGTAAAGAAACCTGCACGTGGCGAATGAAATACTGATTGAAATACTGAAATACACGTTTATTCACCAATCCGCATAGGAGTTGTGCGGTGGATTAAGCTCCAAACCTTTTCCTTAACAACAAAATGAGTCTTTAGCCCAGCAGTGGGACATACTATATACTGTTACATTAAGGTTAATAAAGCTTACAGTTTATTATGTGTTTTAAATTTTGTAAAAATAAAAATTGACATAATAATAACAATAACTAATTATGCAAATTACCGTTGTAAGTACTTCATCCAAGATAAACATCAAATCGAATCCAATCCATTCGCATGCGTCATTTTGAAATAATTCGATAAAATATTAACTTATAAAGCTTCATTTTACGAAACAATCGTATCTAAAATGCATTATGAAATGCGTGCAGGAGTCTATGACACCCTTATTACCAGCAGACTATGCGGCAAATCAATTGCGATAAGCCTCAGTAAATCAATGTCAACTGTTTGCTAAAATTATCTTTATCGATAGCGTAATCTTCTGCGTGTTTCATTCATCAATTTCTCGAAAAACATACACGTTTCTCGGAAGTGAAAAGAAATACTTCCTTGAATTACTAAGGATAGTTTTGGTAAAAACCCGATTACAAAATAATTAGATAATGAAGGAAGAAACAATTATAAAAATAATAATAATAATAATCTTTATTTACAATAAACTTCCAAGATATAAATACATTATTATTGTACATTATTAATAACGTAAAATATTTAAGATGCAAAATAAGGCGGTCTCGTCGCTAAGTACCGATCTTTTCTAGACAACAATTAAATATATTAATGTATTAAAATTATAATATAAAAATCGATTCATTATAAATCATAACCAATTCAATGATATTAATAGACAAAAGAGACGCGTTTATGATTCAAATCATAGCCCTTAATCCGGTATCCGGTTCGAATACTCCAGTAGCATTCATTTATCTGATAAGCTATTGTTATTTCCATTCATCGGAAGGTATGTATGATACCTTATTGTGATGCGTGACACTTGATTCATTCCTATCATTCGGTTTTATCTAGAATTCGTAGGCGTAACGTGTGATCGGGTACCTTGGTGGGGGACTGTTATGCACATTTCGCTCCAACCTCATATAGTCAATGAATTACTTTCGGATATCACGCACGTTTGTCTTCAATACGATTACGTGTTTCGCTAAACTTGTATGCAATAAGTGTAATATTATTCATTACTACTGGTAACTCAATATCGTTTATACAGTGATAAACATCGATAAAGTCGCAGTGTTAATTTTATATTGAAAGTTTAAGTGTATTATTAAAATAAAAAAGAAATAAAAAGTGTTAAAAAAATGGTAATGGAGTCTGCACAGCCCAATGGGCGGTTTTGGCCATTATCCCCGCGTTTATGGCGTCGTAGCAGCGAATATTCAAAAGTCGTATTCGAACCGAGACGACCTCCGACATCGCCGATCGAAATACGAAAGCATGGAAGAATTGACGAAACGCCAGATTTGTTACGATCTAGAAGTTTCATTAATGATAAGTTAGATCATTTGAATCTGGAAGAAGAAATAGAACTAAGGAACAGTCTAGAAGATAAGTGTAGATGGAATGTAGATTCTAAGAAGCCACCAGTTAAAGAAAGTAAAAAGGATGACGTTGTGAAATTGAGATCGAAGAAACAAAGGCAGCCCAGGCCGAACAGTCTCCAGCTGTTACTCTGCCCTTCAAGTTCAGGACACTATAGCAGTAACACATGGAGATACACCAGGGTTCGATCAAAAAGGTTCGTTATTTATATTTAAAATACCAAATGTGCGTGAATATTTTTTTATATGACCTAATGAAATAAGAATAAGAAAATAATTTAGATAAGGATTTATTGTTTTCAAAATTATTGATGGAGTATCAATAATATATATTAATTATTATTAATTAATATTGGGATACTATTTAGGGCCCAAATTGTTATCTTATCTTATTGAATAATCTGTACGTTTTGTCTGCAAATGGATCCAGTTTCTCAGACACATAAGAAGTTTACGTTGCTCAATTACATCTTAACGTAATCAAGTTACTGATGACTGGAATTAATTAATTCGTACACTTTCCCTTACATTCGTTATCGTAAATGTCTCCACCTTGCTCGACGACGTGGGCGGCGAGTGGGCGATATTTTGAAGGCTGAAATAAGCGATATTAAATTCACCTTCAACTGTTTGCGATGGAATTCGATAGATTCAAATTAACATTGATTTATGATTCTGCCTATGTTTGAGATGATTAACTATTAAATCTTCATTCAATATAAACGATGTTTGTATTAATGATGACTTAGTTTAATATGTGCAGTTGCACGTATCGAATTACAGTTATGTACATCATATATGTATCGTTCTTTATTTTTTGGTCTGCGAAATGTGTCTATATTTATTCCTATTATCAGTTACTCCCGTCGTCACATAAATTTATGTAAAGTAAGATATTGTATATGTACTAACGACGACCACAGAGTAAAGGTGTAAAATATTGGCGTTTGTTTCCGATAAAAACTGCATTTAATTTTGTAATTTATAAATGTACGAGCTAATTGTCCCGGTTTCGCGCGGTTAAATAAGAAAAATAGTGGATATGATTTGCGTAAAATCTGTTTTTAGCGAGAGTCTACGTTGCGAAAAGAATAACTATATCAAGTCAATCAGTGGTATTTCGCTTATATATATATGTAGACTGCCTCGTTGTTCTAGTGGCTTGATGTAAGGCCACAAACCCGCAGGTATTTGGTTCAATACCCAGGTCGGGCCAATAGAAGCTATTGGGTTTTTCTGTCAGAAAATTCTCAGTAGCAGCCCGGAGTCTGGAAGTTGGAAGTGTGTACACTCCTGTGCTTCGGAAAGCACGTAAAACCGTTGGTCCTGCACCTGAACTCTTTTCGATCGTGTAGGATTACCGTCCAATTGGATTATGACAGTTCAGGAATAGAAAGTGCACCTGTGTTTGCGCACACACTTGTGCACTATAATATCTCCTGCATAGGCTAATCTTTCTTGAGATTGGCCGCCGTGGCCGAAATAAGTCTGGAGGACATTATTATTATATATATAGATATGTAAAACAGTTTTTACTTCCCTTATATTATTCACAGGTTCAATAATTTAATTTATGTTTACCTATAAAATATTAAAAAATAATATAATATAGTTGTTTTATTCAAATCAAATTTATTTGAAGGCCTTTTTATTGTAATTAACGTTAGACGATAACTGAACGTTATTGTGATTTTTATATTTAAAAGTAAGTGACACTATGTCATAGTTAGCAAAAAACATAAGCTTTAATTACTTACAAAGTGTTAGAACTTAATACAGCTCATTGTTTAACTAATGACGTCACTAACTGTAGCTAATGATGGTATTTAAAATAATTACATTTTTATGATTCAGAATTCCTAATGAACAACTGACAAGTTTTTGTTTTTAATCAATTATTTCACAAATTTCTGCACGTCGGCCATTGACAAAAAAAAACTAAATTTATCTTATTATTAATATGACTTATAATTAGGTTGATTGTAATGTATGTAGTTTTCATTACATTTGATTGATTCCAATTGTCAATTGTTACATAAGATTGATGACTATTCTGTTATATTAAAATTAGTTAACATAACATATAAGTTAACACAAATCGAATAATACATCATACTGTTTAATAAAATAATGTTGTTTAAACATTTATACAAACAATAATAAATAAGTTTGATACAAATATAAATACTAACTAACAAGACATTTGAAAATTCTTGATACTGGCGTAACCATTCTTGTCTAAAGACATTGACAATTATTTATGTTCTAACAGGATCTCACCCTAAAAATTCTCTGCATAGCCCGTAGACTACCTCTATGACGTATCCTGTTACACTAAACTCGACTAGGAACTCTCAAGATATGTCAGAAACTTGTATGTCACATTAACTAGAACATTTTTTTTTATAATATTTAAAGAATATCATAAGTTACCGGCGAGCATCAAGTATCGGTTTTTCAAATCTGTCTACGCTGTCGGTTATATAATGATAAAATCAACTCTCGTTGGCTATAAAATAATTAATTTAATCTATAATCAACTTTCATTGATCATTAACGCTCAAATATACAACATTTGTTTCTATATATATAAATACTGTCGACCTCGGTAAGCGTAATTAGCGAATATTTATAATTAAGTTGCGTACGAATCGTACGTTATGATTTACGTGTAACGAATAATAAATTCGCATGTCGCCGTCGTAAGTCGACGCAGTTGTGTATTTCATTATCGAATTTGTGTGTTTTGTTTTTTTATTTTTTTATAAACATGTGTACACGCCCCTGTGTTTTTAACACAGGAAGAAAATCCATGTGAACACACTCGTAGACATATCTTAAACATTAAAAAGAGTGGGTGTATATTATTACTATCGATTTTTATTATATTTAATAGTTCGAATAATATAAATATATAATAACTGATCTTTAGGTTTTTTCTAATATGTTTTATTTAACTTCACCTTTTAGTCCTGCCACTATTTTGGAACGGCGTGGATATTGTGCTGATATTTTACGTATTCTTTTATTACTAGTGATAATACAAGTACCTACATTAATTCTACCAACCCGCATTGGAGCAGCATGGTAGAATAAGCTCCAAACCTTCTCCTCAAAAGGGAGAGGAGGCCTTAGCCCAGCAGTGGGACATTAACAGGCTGTTACTGTTTATATTAATATTATTTGTTTTACTCTAAAGTATTAAACGAAGGTTTTGAATAAAACCTGATGAGAAAGGCTTTGAAGTTCTTGAGGTTAATGTGGTGATCTCATTGGATCGTTTATAGGATTTAATTAGACCGCAGTTCGTAAAGTAGGTTTAGATCAAAATTGATCGTATGACAGGAATTCCTATTTGTTGTTCAATTGTCTATTTTGTATGTTTCAAATAAAAACTTTAGAATATCCAATACAATTGAAATTGATTTTGGACCACTTTAAAGGATATATAACGCAAAAACAGTCATCAATATTCGTTAATTAACAAAAAAAGGTATATACAAACGTACATAAATATATAAATGTATGTAAACATTCTTTTTTGAAGTCGATTAAAAATTGTGTGAAATCTGTATTGACGTATCGTGCAGCATCGCGTAATGAATATTTAACAGCCTAGATCATATCGACGGTTTATGGTAACCAATTTAAAATAAAGACAGATGGTATTTCACAATGGCTTCGAAATTCAAAATGAGTTGAATTTCATTTTTGTACAATTATTATTATGAATCCCGGGCTTACGGGCGCTATTTTTATAATTTACACTAAACATATTTTTGAACAATCCAACTGAGGTAAAAGCGTATCGAATAAATCAAATTAAGTTAACTTTTTGATAATTGTTTCATTGGCTTCGCTTATATGTATGTGTCCAGGTAATAATAAAATAAATAAAATATAAGAATTCTAACTCGGACGCGATATAAAGTATACAGAAAAAAGTTAATCGTCAAATTGTATCGTTATACCAACATCGAGAGTAAAAATAACTGAATATTCATATACTAAACATTTATTATTATATTATATATAATTGTCTTCACGCTTAGGCAAACGTAGTGTAGGACGCCCTGTGACAAGATGGGCCGACGATTTAAAAAAGGTGGCAGGTTCGGGATGGATGCGGACTGCCCAAGATCGGGATGGTTGGCGTTCTAAGGGGGAGGCTTTCGTCCAGCAGTGGACGGCAAAAGGCTGAAAAAAAAAATTGTCTTCAATTGAGGACTATTAATAGTGTAATAATAGTGGTTCCTGCAAGCTCGTCTGGGTAGAAAACACCGACTCATCACATATTCTACCACAAAACGGTAGCACTTAAGATGGTATTGTTGCGGTGTTGTTGAGGAGGATGGTTAAGATTTTTAACATCGCCAATGTCTATGGGCGGTAGTGACCACTAATCATCGTGTGTATTCATATATTGTCTCACATATTGCTACAAGAAAGTATTTGTAAGTTTTCCAAGTGAAACAATTGATACTAAAAGCTCTAGATGTAACAGTTTATTACTCAGTACGCTTTCAAATTAGTCGATGCTGCAGAACGTAAATTAACCGACCTAATTACGTAGTGCTGAACTAGTTTGTGTTTACAAATCATGAATTACATTTGTAAGTTCGTCGACCTTTACAATAATTACACTACATTATTGAATGTTTATACTATTGTATATCTGTATTTGTGTGTGTGTTTTGTTCAATACTTAATGGGATTCTTAGTTTTTATGACAACTAATTTGGCATTTATCTTCAAATTGAATCCTGTATAATATTATAAATGCGAGTTTTTTTTAATACATATTTGTTTGTTTTGTCTTAACTATTCATGAATTTTTACAAACATGTCGCAGTAAAGCACATAATGCCTGCTTCCTTGCCAACCGCAGACGAAGATGCAGACGTAAACTAGTTGTATAATGTAACTTATACGTTATCACGACATTAAAACAATAGTATGAAATGGTTGCAACATTAAGCTAATGGTCAGTTGCATAAGTGTGATATCGTTATCATTTATATTGCGATCCATTTTGAGGTCCTCAACCTGCATCGTCTAATGCAATTTTAGTTCAGAATGATGTAAACGTAATATTTTTATATTAAATATTACTAATGAATATTATTATGTCTTTCAACTTTAATCTTAATAAACTACGTAAATTTTTGTACAACTTTTTATGTTTTTTTTCGTGAATCATACTTAATTTTATATAAAATTATATATTTTTTTTAGTTTAAATGGTACGTTTTTTGTTTTGTATGTAGGTAGATATTAACGTATTGGCCACGTAGTTTTAACATTTACAATGTTCACTAATGTTTGCAGGTTAAAGTCTGAGCAAGCGCAACTGAATTTGTGTTTATAATTTATTTCGTGGCGGACTGTTCGTGAACCATCACGTGTTAGATACATGCAGGTTTCCTCGCGACGTTTTCTTTCACCGTCAAGCACGAGATGAATTATAAACACAAATTAAGCACATGAAAATTCAGTGGTGCTTGCCCGAGTTTGAACCCGCGATCGTAATTTAAGATTCACGCATTCTAACCACTGGGCCATCTCGGCTTTTTTACAATATCATTTGTAATATTGCTTGGTGTTAGTAACGCAGCAAATGCTTTACGTCTGATATTAGATTGAAGTATTATTTTTTGCATCGTTATGCGCAAAAGCTTATAGATTATATTGCGCTGCGATAACCCAATTGTCTGTAAGTGTGTCATCATCTATTGCACTCTTATCAACATTAGCGACAGTTGCAAAATCGAATTCATTTCTTTTATTATGATTCACATTGAACATGCCTCGACCTGTTCTATATGAATCACTCATGTCTTGCCCACGATTGTTTGTTTCCTTTTGAAATAAATATTGATAATGTTACAGGTCGGATTCCATAGCGAGCTTACGTGTTAACATTCACGCTTATATTTCGATAAACATTAACGAATCGTTTCGACTGTTTTTTTTTCGGGAATTTAGCTTTTAATTTCTCTCTTTCTGTCGTAATTGATTTGACATTCTAAGAAATAAAAATAGCACTTTTTAAATCGGTAATACCGAATTCTTAAGGATATAATCGTAAGATAATGTTAATTGTCTCGGAAGGCATTGGACTATTGGACCATATTTTATACTTTTAATTTCTTAATAGACATTTATCAGCCTTTCACAATAGCCTTTTGCTTAGTGAGCATATTTGTCGTAAAAGAAGTAACAACCTACCTATATTTTATTTATATTATAGGACCTATAATTGCGTGATGAGTAAGTCAGTGTATTTAGCTTATATATATACTTTACAATTCGAACCGAGCTGTGTCTTCTGCCTTAAAAAAGTCTCGTTTATGTTTATAGATTTTAAATATTAACGGTAGTGTTTCGTAAAATCTAATACATAAACACAATGGAATCGGCAACTAAAAGGGTTGTCAGCCCCTTTCACATACACGCAGCGCATTTGCATGCTCCGAATGCTGCCAATCGATGGAACTCCCCCTATAAGGGGGGACACCCTATTGTACCTTGTGGCAGCTCCACACAAAGCCACTAGCCTGTGGATAATTAAAACGAAGGCCGCGTGTTGACCAAGTGCTACTGTGGCATTGCGTACAATTTCGGCTACTTGTCATGATATATATCCTTACCTAGGAATATTCTAAATTAATTAATTAAATTGACGGCTGAATAACAATATATTTAGTTGATTAAAAGACATAAGACTTTTTGATCGTCTGTTTATCTTTCTTTAGAATATGTTTCATTGTAATTATATATTTATATATTACAGATCTGAAAAACATCACATGTTCATATAATTTGTATATTTATATATTTATTGTACAATATATTTACAGGTTTTAAAAAAAAATAAAAAATATTTTATAAGTTTCATAAATAATAAAGAAATAAATTATTCGTGTCTGTATTGACAATAATTAATAAATTGCTATTATAATAAGAATAATTTTCAAATCAAAACGCACGTCCAAATGATTTCAGAGATAAAGTTCGCTTTAAAAAAACATGGATTATATTATGGAATATGTACTTATGTGAGGATATTTTTGTTACAGCCATGAGCCCGAGGGCGGCGGCCGGTGTGGCGAGGGGCCGCTAGCGCGCGCGATGCAGCCCACGCCGCAGGGCGGGTCGCCCAAGCGTCACGCCACACCTGCGTCTGGGCACGGTATGTTTTTTTTTCATAATTTGACACAAATGCAATTGTAGAAAAGGAATAATTTTATTCTGTATTCCTGTCTCTACGGGTTCGTATGAAGGTTTTATGTGACTACTTGTGAATGTTATATTGTCTGTCTAACTAGAAAGAAATTAGGTTGCTTGGTATTAAACCATTAAAATAAAGTAAATTTAAATTATAATAAAAATATAACAAATAGACGTGCTATGGAGATATAGTTATCGGTAAATATATTAACTTTACTTTCGTGTAATTAAAAATAGTTGAAACTGTAATTTAATGTATTTACAAATTATATATATGTACTTACTTGGTAGATTATTTTCGAGTACGAAGTTCTATACTAACGGGCACAAGAAGGCGCCTCGTGTACCCGGATATTCAAGAAACGACTCGCTTTTGCCTACAGATAGTAGAATTGCCTTTGAGCCGTCATTAAGGTACCACTGGATTGCTTAAGGAGTACTTAAGGATCTGTAGGTTACAAATAACGGATAGTACGTTATATGTAAGGACAGATTAAACGCTTCAATAAAAAATACATGGACTTATATGGGCTTTGCATATTTTAACCTAGTTCCAAAACATTTGCACAATTGTGAAAACTACTTTTGAGTAAATATTTGAAAATGCATGAAAACACGGGCCAAGGTTGCGATGCGCTGAAAGAGAAAAGCAGCGAACGATTTTTTCTCGTGGCGTCATTTCCATAATTAGTTTTATCTTCGAACTCGTTACGTACGAAGATGTTTAATTAAAAGTTAAAATTCGAAACAGATCTCAACTCGTGGGTTCTCATCGTTTGCTTTGTATCGAATTTTAATTAACTTTTCCAATTGAATATTATTCTAAATTCAGACAATGTTCGATTATTTTTGATTAATTTCATCGTCTGATATTGGTTGAATGGAATTAATAGTTAATATTTTTCTAATAAAATTAAAGCTTATTCTTTAAAAAAAGAATTATAAATATAATAATAAATAAGGTAAGCTATACAATACAAGATTATAGAGATGATATGTGTTTGAAGTTAGTATTCGTGGGTTGGTTTCATAAAAATTATAAATGAATAATTGTATATGATTGGTGACAACTTCTTGCTGGTCTATTCCGGTAGAATCTACATTTGTAACAATTTCTAAGTTATTTTAAATGTAGCTAAATTTCACCCAAGGCTTTTCCCGCGTGTTCCCCTAAGAGGAGGTATTGCAAGAGATCGGTTGAAATAGTAAGATATGAAAGCATAACAAACAAACTCACTTTCGCATTTATAATATTAGTAAGGATTTGATCTAAGTGCTACATTATTAATATACGAGATAAATAATCCAATCTGTATGTCTGTATGACATGTTTAAAGCAGCTAGCTGGAAGATGTAAAATGGTAGGAGTCGGATAGGCGGTCAATGCCAAAATTGTTATTTTTTCTTCTTACATACGAGTTAATGTCCAATCGATTTCTTAATGTACTAACTATGAGATCGATAGATTTTTTAAAAAGCTTTATGCTAAATAACGTATCATACATCACAGCGGTAGCTATAGACATTTTGATTAACTGCAAAGTTTTGTTGCAAGTTTTAAATTAATGCTAATAAAACCTCTTTAAATGTAAATAACAGACCATGAGGTGTCTAGATTTGAATCAGAAATTCGTAATAGATAGACACTTCGACGCTCGTTAACCGCCACTAAAAAGAAAATGACAGGGGGCGTCATTATAGAAGCCGGCGCTGATGTCACCACTTCCGATGTTGCCGGCTGTCGGGCACGTGGTCACTAATGAGCGGTCCATTTTAAGGTTTCGCTACCAAACATATATCCTGAGAATTTCATCATGTCCGTTTATCGTCCTTAAATTTCTGATACCCACGAGATGCGTTGGAACTGTGTCTGTGTACCAAATGGTAACTTCAAGTTTATTAATATAGTTGTGTTATTTAATTGGTGAAAAAGATTAACGCTCCTATCAGTCCGAACTTGTGACATGACCATTTAATTATTATTTTTTTAAACTTATTTGAATATAGAATATTTAAACTAAGTTCGGACTATTATATATGCGAATATATATTATATAGTTATATAGTACCGTGTATGCTTCACCAGTACAGACAGTACAACCAACGAAACACTTAAAGGTAATATTATAAAATAATAAATAAACATTTTTTTTTGGATTATATGAAGATGAACGATAAAAGCCGAGATGGCCCAGTGGTAAGAACGCGTGAATCTTAACCGATGATCGTGGGTTCAAACCCGGGCAAGCACCACTGAATTTTCATGTGCTTAATTTGTGATTATAATTCATCTCGTGCTTTACGGTGAAGGAAAACATCGTGAGGAAACCTGCATGTGTCTAATTTCACTGAAATTCTGCCACATGTGAATTCTACCAACCCGCATTGGAGCAGCGTGGTGGAATAAGCTCCAAACCTTCTCATCAAAAAGAGGAGAGGAGGCCTTTAGCCCAGCAGTGGGACATTCACAGGCTGTTACGGTTACGGAACGGATATGATGAACAATTTACGTAGATATGTTAATTAAATTTAATATAAATAGGTAAAACAAGTTTGTCCAATGGAAGGCGTTCATGAATAATGCTGACGTATTGTATAATGGGTTATGGCGGTCGGTGAAACGACAGATAACATTTATTTATGGCCTGTCCAGCCTGGCTCCGGCGACATCCTTCCGCCCGCATCGCTGTCACGATATTTAACCGAAATAAAACGTTGCGACTCGTGATTGACGCCACATCAGCTATTTGCTTCAGGTACAAAATACGTAGTAAAGTCTTGCCTTGTCTTTGCCTGATTCTGTATTTCCTGATAGGTGCAACGTTGGTGTCTTCAAATACAGAGTAAACTGGTTTCTTTTAGGCAAGCGTCCTACATCCTAGACCGTGTCGATGCTTAACATCAGGCAAGTCAACGGTCAGACGCTGGCCTATTAAATTTATAGATTAGGTAGGTGGTCCAATGCCTATAGATTCGATATAGATCGATGGAAAAAATGTTACCATTCCGTCAATGCGCCACCAACCTATACATATACTGGCTCACTGACACTTCAAACCAGGAAACCACAATAATAAATATTGCTGTTTGCGATAAATTTTCTTTGACACATGTAGGTTTCCTTACAATGTTTGAATTCACCGCAAAGCTATTTGACTAAAAGGTACTTGCCCGGGTTTGAACCCGTAGTCTACGGTTAAGTTGCACGTGTTAAACCACCAGGATATAAAAACGCGCTAAATATGGAGAATATTTAAAATATAACCTATTAATTCATGTTAAATTTCAACACGGCTTTTAAAGTTGATCTCTGAGAAAATTTAAAGCTCAAAGCTTCATCGCTACAGTAATTGTGGTTGCAATATAATTAATTATGTAGAAAAAGAAGTTATAATGCATACATAATACTATATGACACTGCTTATATATAAATACATATATTAAATTATTATTTAGTTATATTAAGAATGTCAATTAGGAGAAAGCAAACGAAATTCAGTTATATGGATTGTATTGCCACCAGAGCTAAAAATGTGTGCAAAATCACGACTCTGTTTTTTATGTTGATTTTAAGATAATTAAAAAAAAAAGTAAAATGAACTTCGTATCAGAAATTATTAATATAAAACCGGTGATAGTAGTCTTAAATGTTTCCGGTAACAAAAAAAAAGTTATAGAAAAAAAATCGGAAGTTGCCTTGATAGCCATGCGGTATAACGAGTATATCAAGTGTTGTATGCGGATGTTGAATCGTATAATCAAATACAAGTGTAGGTGTGGGAAAATTTTATCACAAAGTCTGTTTTATAGATTTTATAGAACCAAGGTGTGACCTATAAATTAAAACAGCACTAAAAATGCCTTACACGGCAAATATTTTACTCTGTTAATGAATTACTTAAGCTGGAACAAGTATTCGATAAATATAAGAAAACTTTAGTAGAACATGTAATTTGTGTTTATATAGTTCAAATTTATCATATTTTTATATCGTTTATCTGACATTATTTACTTTGAATTGCTTAATATATTTACTATATATAATTTTCTTAGTGCGAGGGATTTGTGCAAGCCCGTCTGGGTAGGTACCACTCATCAAATATATGCTGGTAAGTGAGCCAGTGTAACCACAGGCACTTGGGACAAGGCACTTAGTTCCCAAGGTTGGTGGCGTATTGATGATAAGGAATATTTCTTTTAATTCCAATGTATTTTGGCAATCGTGACCATTTACTATCTGGTGATCAATTTGCCCATCCGCTTACCTATTTTATTATATAAAAAAATATATACTTTATTCGGATTGTTGTTATATATATAATTAAAATGTTATGTTATGTAATGTTGCATGGCTGAAATGGCTGGATATATATCTCATTGTATAATATTAAAGTTAAAAAAATAAATATATCATTAGCTTTAGTTGCACTAATACCAAAATGTGAAAATAGTAAATTTTGCTCTACAAGTGTTAACGAACTTTATTTACTTACCAGCGTTCCGGTCCGACTTCGCAAGAGTAGCACTAAATAAATAGACAGAAGTGTCACGGACTTTTCCTTAAAACTATTTGAGAATAACTTTTCCTATACTACTTATTCTGCTCGAATAATAATAGTATCGAGAATGGATAGAAGGTAAATTTTCCGCCGTTCAGATCATCCATATGTTATATTGTATTCCGAGAATAAAATCAATAACACCATCATTACAGTTTCCTCGTGGAAATCTTAGGAAAAACTAATTTTCCGGTAATTTAACGCTGTCGCATATCCAGCCCGTGAGTTACTTAGCCGAGTTCCACTGAACTATACAATTTGATTATTCAATGAGCTACACTATTTGCATCTCAACTACCTGACGTTCTTCCATTTAACTACGTTACAATCGAATGTCATGGATTTATTCATAGGACTTCGGACCATATTAGGAATGGAGTGACATTTATTGGTGTACGACTCTAGTGCTGACGAGGAAGATACGGCTCGGCTTTTTACAACAAATAGCAAGTGATTGGTCTACTGGATTCCTTGGCTTGTCATAAATGGATCTTAGTATAACCCATTGACCGATTACCAAAAAACTTGGCACGGGTAGGTATTTTTTTATCGGTGTATTTGTATACACTTTGTTTTAACTCGCTACTCGATTTCTCTACCATCGACTGCACATTTTGACTTTTTTTTTATAGAATAGGAAGGCGGACGAGCATATGGGCCACCTGATGGTAAGTGGTCACCAAACGCCCTTAGACATTGGCATTGAAAGAAATGTCAACTATCGCTTACTTAGCCAATGCGCCACCAACCTTGGGAACTAAGATTTTATGTCCCTTGTGCCTGTAATTACACTGGTTCACTCACCCTTCAAACCGGAACACAACAATATCAAGTATTGCTGTTTTGCGGTAGAATATCTGATGAGTGGGTGGTACCTACCCAGACGAGCTTGCACAAAGCCCTATCACCAGTAAACTATATCATATACATCATATATAACAGTATACTGTATCATATCGTGTTTTCATCCGCTAGATTTTGCTAGTCCTATGTAATAAATGGGCTATCTTACTAAGTAGTCAAGTACGAGTAAACCCATTAGATAATATTGTAATATTATGTAAAAGTTATTTCATCAATGCATTGCCAATCATGGAGCTACGTTTCAGGTCGCCTGTAAATGTGAGTACTTACTTAGATGGTACTTAATGTCGGTAAGGTTATATAATAGTCCATAAGCATATTTCTTTGCATGTTAGTTTTAAATGTATGTTGTTCTATAATATAATAACGCTGATAAAATATACATTCTATTGAAAAATATTTAGAATATAATACGTGTGAGTTCGGTAGACTTCATTTAAATAACCTCTAGAAAAGATTTTCAAACTTTTAATAGGATTAATATCATTCATCACCAAAATCAATATTATTTAATTATTAGATTAATAGAATAGAATCTTGATTTTGAACCTTTCCTAAAGAGTACTCAAAGTCCATTTATAAATATGGAATTGTATGAAAAAATATATTTTTCAGTAAATTTGACTTTTATTAACGATTTGTATTAATAGACGTTATTTATGAATATTGTTTTTTTTTTTATTTGAATATAACTATCAAATCGTTGGCGTTGACCTGCTGTGTTCGTTTATATATGTATAAATGAATTATTTGAATTTTGTAACATAGGAAGCGTTCAATAATGTGTGTGAACGTAATGAAAAATTGAAAATATATTCTCCGTTCTTAAATGACAACGTACACCAATTGACATCGATCGTTTGTATCGTATTTAAGAAGTAGAATAGTCGCGTTGAGAGTCATCTAACTCGCCACTTGCACTTGAGTTAGAATTTAAGAAAAAAAAAATATCCATGAAATAATACATATACATATATGGCAATTTTTATTGTGATCGGTCAAGCGGTGTCGAAGTGTATGAATCTCAAACAATAAAACCGCATCCATTTTATGTAAAAAATATGTAAAATTGCGTAACGGACATATTGACGGTTTATATGGATATATGGATTATAAATAAATTTGAATAAAGTTGTAATACAAAGACATTTCTCGGATTAAGAACGAGTAGGTGTTGAATGATAATCGATTTTTTTTTTATTGACACCAACGATGACATTCCTCAAAGTTCGGTATGCAAATTATACATTCGTAAGACAACTTGAGCTTCAAGATAAACATGACTTGACTATAAATATAAAACAATAATGGTAAAGTTTCTACTTTGAGAATATTCGAAGCGAACACTTTATATACGTGTTTTTAATTATAGCTGTACATAAATGGGCAATGACAAAATAGATTAGGGCCAATTCTACTAATTTATAAAGATTACGATATGTTTCCGATTCAATTCCAATCCAACTTTGACTATTCTATATTTATTCGAATCGGGAACCGAACCGATATGTTGTTAACATATACCGTTGTGTCAAAACCAAACTTAATTGTGAACTTTATACCAATAGTCGATAATTAAATTAAATAACAGGAAATCGGATAAACGGCATCGATAACGCTTCGATTCGATTGCGATAAAGTGATAATTTGTTTGTAGAATTGGACCCCAGTACCTTTTTTTACACGAATGCCATGTAGGAGTGTAATGTTTTCAATTGTCATGTATGTTTGTGATTTTCTTTATTCTACAATAACTTTTAAATGCCGGTTTAGATGAATGGGATTTCGCCATCTCGAACCACACTGGCTATAATTTTTTTTTTTGTTATTAGTACGTTTTTTGGCAAGGCCGTCGTTTTTTTTTATTTAAGCGATTATCTCCTTTGTTTGTAGACGACTAATGAAAAAATGGATAAAGGATATAAGAGTGGAATTGTATTGTAAATGATAACAAAATTAGACAAAAAATCCCTAAGTATCCTTTGCAGATTCTTTTCAAGTCAGGACGTTTTTCGGATCTTTTTCGGAACGGTGAAATTTTTACTTTTTAGTTTAATGAACGTTTGTGTTTTTTTTTTAAGTATATAATCTTTTATTTAATTATGTAAATTTAATGTATCTGCATGTTTATTACCAGGCAGCAATCTAAGTTTCGAGATTTAAAAAAATATCAACATAATTTTTTTTTTTTTTTGTATTTCGGAGATCTTCGTTTCGTTATATAATATATAGCGCCTCAAGCTTTTGCATCATTTCTTCAACTTCATGATTCATCCAAGGACCTAGTTTGAAGTGTCATTCTTTTTAGAAAACCAGAACAAATAAATGTCACCAAAACATGTCACGCTTAAAACGCACTCTTAGCTATGAATATATTATTATTTATCTTTCCGCAGACGAAGTCGCGTTCCGTAGTGATAAATTTTACATAATCTATGGTAGAGTTTGTATATTTCCCGAAAAACTTTTTAATTTCGTGTGAACCTTTAGATCTATAGGCCATGTGTTGTTGTGATGTTTCATCAACGACTGCTACCAATTGACTAATTTTTCTACTTTTCTTTGAATGTCGCAGTTATAATATATTAATAAACATTTAAATATTTCTAAGTTATTGGTACAGTTCAACCTATATAAGATGTTTTTATATATTTAATGTTTCGTTTGAGGGCCACTAGCTAATCATGCTCTCATAACGTATAAGTATATTTTGAGAAGAAAAGGTAAAAGTTATAGCCGTAAATGTTTGACCAGCAGTGGGACAGGGAGTAGTATTGTGGTCTTTCGATTTGAATGGTGAGTGAGGCAGTGTAAAACTACAGGCGCGAGGTTTGGTGGCGCATTAGCAAAAGTAAAGTAACAGCCGTAAGCCGTAAGTGTCCCATTGCCGAACTGAGGCCTCCACTCTTCTTATAGTGAAGATGGTTAATTTATTCCTCCACGCTCCTCCAATACGGATAGTGGATATACGTGGCAAGTTTCACCCGACACATTCAAGTTATCTGACGATGTTATCCTTCACCGCCGAGGACAGGATGAATTTTAAATACAAATTAAGCATAAGAACATTTTTTCACGAATCACGCGTTTTAGCCATTGTGACCTCGTTTCTATAGTATAATGAAAAACTTATATTTAGTACTTAACTTCACTATGCTTGTTTGTCACCCCGTGATACGTTCCATTAGGCGTTTCGGTTTATCTTTTTTGTAGCATAAGTAGTTTTAAGATACTTATACGGTATTAAGTTAAATGGAGCGATCGGGGATTAGCACGGATTCCTCTATAGACACGCCTGCTCCACAAATATAAACGAGATTTAGACTTCGTTTAATACAATTTTATAATACCATTATACGAACTAATTGGATTAAAACGTGTTTGAAATCGATGTAACTATGACTCTATATAAAATAACTAAATATGATAAGCGATTTAATATAATTAGTACAATTTATGTATTTTAAATATATAAAAAAAATATATTTGTATATTTGTCCTCAATCTATTCATAAAGTATTCAACCCGATTGTCGAACACTTTGTTAAGTTGTTCCACGTAAGCCCAAAAACATTTTTTTCTTTGTATGTTTCTTCAATATAAATGTTCTATGCAGACATAATCATCATCTCATCAGATATTCTACCGTTCAACAGCAATACTGTATTGTTGTGTTCCGGTTTGGAGGGTGAGTGAGTCAGTATAATTACAGGGGACATAATATATTTGTTCCCAAAGTTGATGGCCCATAGGTAATGTAAGGAATGGTTAATATTTCTTACAGTGGCAGTTTTTATGGGTGTCGGTGACCACTTACTTTCAGGTCAGACCGGTCAGCTTACCAATTTCACAAAAAATACCCTTATTCTACCTGTGTGAATAAATAAAGCTAATTTAATTATGGTATTTATTATAATTAAACATATGCTCGTATAACATAATACTCTAAGCCAAATATAATATCGCCTCGTCACGCATAATACAGTTTATGAGGACGCTCATTTAATTTTTTATAATTAGTCGAAACTATTTACAATACTCGAAAATTCTTAACATTTTAACTTTTAATTAACTGTATGACTATATTATCGAGACTTGTTCGAAGCAGTTTTAAATTACTCTTTATATACATATATAAGTAATATATTAAATGGTTTCTTTTTTCTGTTTTGGCGCTATCTTTGTTTAACTTTAATGAATCTAATCATAATACATCCGTTGCTATGATCACTTAAATATAATTATATTGCAATTAATAGAAAAAGTTTGCGTGTTATCTCTGTCCGGTTTTATTTTTTTTGTAATTTATTCTATTAATATTGAATAGTTTAAATGAGTTTTTTTTATCTGTAACAGGAAGGCAGACTAATTCAGCACTTAATAGTCAACGGTCACAATTGCTTAAAGATTATGGCAATGTAAAAAACTTGAGTCGTTGTCATTGACAATGTTCCGATAATCATAGAGTATATTATATATGATGTTATGTCCTTTGCGTCTGTCATTATACTCGCTTACTCTACCTTCAAAATTATAGTGCTGCTATGTACATAAAAGTAGGGTAATGGCTAAAAATATTCAAAATTTAAAAAAGGTTACGTTATACGTGCGAGGGCCCAATGGTTGGCAATGGCACAACTGAGTTTTCATAACGGTAATTTGTGTCTGTAATTGATGTCATGCGGCGGTAAAAGTAAATATTTTATCGGGGTAACCTGTATGTGTCGTATGAAAATCTGCCACATGTATATCCACCAAGCCAGATTCAAGCAAATAAACTCCGAACCTGTGTATTAAAGGCAATTTTAACGTAATCTTTTTAACTGATGAAATGCAATATGTTATTGCAGGAGCGGCAACAGATCCATCAACGTTGAAGGTGCACCTGCCGAACGGTGGGTTCAACGTTGTAAGAGCGTCTGCTGACGAGGATGTGAGATCAGTATTGCGATGTCTCGCCGCCAGGCTAGCGTCGGGCGACCGGGTGTACTCCTCGTGCTACGCGCTGCGTGCACGCAAGCTCACCAGCGGAAAGGTCCGTTTGTTTTCGTTGTAACGATAAGTTTATAGCTTAAAGCACCAGGATCTCCTACTCATACTCTCAATATTATTTTTTAAATTCAGATTCGATGGATACATCAAGACACGCCGGTATCAGAGCTCATAACAAAATGGCCGGCGAGCGAGTGGCGCTTGGAGTTGCGCGTGCGTTATTTACCCGCAAATCTTCGCGACCT
This sequence comes from Nymphalis io, assembly GCF_905147045.1. Classification (NCBI taxonomy): domain Eukaryota; kingdom Metazoa; phylum Arthropoda; class Insecta; order Lepidoptera; family Nymphalidae; genus Nymphalis; species Nymphalis io. The sequence continues at coordinate 5,319,145 of NC_065909.1, forward strand.
TTGTGACTCGGACCGCGTCACCTTCCACTATTATTACGATCAGGTCAGTAATTAAGAAATAAATCGTAAATTTATCCGTTTTTAAAAAGATAAAAATTATTCCACCATAGACTTATATTTATTCCACCATACTAGTCCATTGCAGATTAATGATATTCATGTGGTATAAAAGCACTCGATACAAGCAAGTTTTTTCTTGACTTTCAAGCATATAAAACTTCAGTAGTAATTGCCTGGATTTTAAACCGCGATCATCGCGTGTTTCCTAAAACACGCGTCCTATCTAATATATTTTGCCATACGTGGCCATTCAAATATAAACATTAAATAATATTGTGATATTATTTGTAAATGAAATGGTTAAAAATGAATTTCATTTAAGGTCCGACATGACTACCTCAATGCCAATCATCCGACGGTGGACCAGGACTTGGCGATACAGATATGTTGTTTAGAAATAAAGTAAGTATTTAACTTAATTCAATATTAATTTAAATATCGTAACAAATCTCATTTATTAAATAATATATTATATAGCTGTGTGATTTTTTCCTGAAGTGTAATGACAAAATCTTTCCCAATTTTTTCGCAGAATTGCCATAGATAATACAAGTTTCCCAAAACAGTCGTTTTCTTGCTGCAGATATTTCTGCAAAGACATGCAGATCTCTTTGGACAAGAAGTCCAATATCGAGTACCTGGAAAAGGAATTCGGTTTGCACAAGTTCCTGCCCAAGACCGTGCTCGAAGCGATCAAGCCGAAAGTGCTGAAGAAGGCCATACAGCAGCAGTTTAAAAAGGTCGGTAAAATAATAAATAATAATAACGGCTCGTAAACGTCATGGTACTGCTAAAACAACTTCTCCTACTAAAGCGAAACGCTAAGAGCGTATTCAACCGTGTCGCTTCTCAGGCGGACCACCTGATATTAACCATTTCTTACTTTGCCAATACGATAGTGGGAAACTAAGAAGTGAAGTCCTTTGTGCCTGTAGTTACACGGACTCGCTGATCCTTCAAACCGGAACACAACAATACCAAGTATTGCTGTTTGACGGCAGAGTATCTGTTCAGTGGGTGGTACATATCCAGACGAGCTTACACAAAGCCCTACCACCAAGTAAATATAATGCCAAGAGATTACAATATAAGCTGGTAACATTTTCCCAGGTGGCGAACCTGAGTGACACAGACTGCATGTTGAAATACCTCGAAACGATGCACACGCACTACGGCTGCGACCGCGAGACGTTCACGGGCGCGCTCGGCTCCGGCTGGGCGATACCCGTTGAGCTGGCGATTGGACCTGACATAGGTATGGCCGCTGCAGTACACATCACTTACGTACAACATGATCCTTATCACACGAAATATATATATTCGGAGATTGATTGACGCAATTTTCAATGCAATTAGTACCAAACGGTCGCAAGTTCTGTCTTCGCTTTTTAGAAACACAATTCGATTAATCGGTATTTGTAGTGGAGACTTTTGTGTGTACATCATTTGTTTTGAATATCAATTGATATAGGTCCATCTAATGAGCTCTAGTAGTGTGAATTATTTATATTTCTATTCTTATTGTTTTCTTAACTTAGCGTTGATATTAAGCTGAAATAGATATATTAGCTTGAGGTTTCAAGGATTTACGATTCTTAAATAAATAAAAAGCTTATATATATTTTATACATCGTTTATAATGTAATTTAAATTTAATCTACTGATATCAAAGGTTCTTATACATTTCTAAACATTTGTTATTGTTAGATATATCGTACGTCTCGCATAAAGCCGGTGAACCCCCAACCTACACGAAGATAGCATCGTTCAGCGACATCGTGGCGGTGCAGACTTTGAAGTCAAACTGCACCCAACAGTCTCAGACGCAGGTACGAATCTATCCACTATATTTATATGCCCATATCAATGGTAATATTTAATTTGACAAACAATAAGTAAATATGTTTTTATTTTAAATAAATTATTTTGATTTAATTTGCTTCCAGCCACAATCTGCGTGTTGTTTTCTGCCTGATTTGGAATATTTCAATATCTATCAATTTTGTCTGGTAAAAAATAAAAGTTAAGCAACAGCCTGTAAATGTCCCACTGCTGGGCTAAGACTCTCCTTTTTAGGAGAAGATTTAGACCTTATTCCACCAAGCTGCTCCAATGCGTGTACTAATTTTCATTTGATACATACAGGTTTTCTCACAAGGATTTCCTTCACCATCGAGTACAATGAATTCTAAACACAAATTAAGCAGCAGTTTGCAAGATTTAACCTAAACAAACAAATATTTTTAATTATTATAAATAAATAATTTGACAACATTGGTGACTTAGTTCATAAAATTTATTTGAATTTTTTTTATATAACTCATCACCAAAATGTACAATTATAACCATATTTAGTATTATTACGCCATTAATATTTTCTGTATTCACAGACCAATTCGTCGTGCGGTAAAGCGGCGCTACAGTTGCGAGTGAAGGGCGCCACAGAAACGTTAACTATAACGTGCAGCAGTGTTGAGGTACGTTCTTTATTTATTTATCTATTTAAATGGACAGGCAGACTGGCAAATGAGTCATCTCATAGTTAGTAAGAATCCCAGCTCATAGATATTGGCACATCGCCAATGCGCCACGAACCTTGAGAACTTGACTGGTGGTAGAGCTTTGTGCAAGCTCGTCTGGGTAGGTACCGCCCACTCATCAGATATTCTACCGCAAAACAGCAGTATTTGGTATTATATTATGGTGTTCCGGTTTGAAAGGTGAGTGAGCCAGTGTAATTACAGGCACAAGGGACATAACATCTTAGTTTCCAAGGTTGGTGGCGCATTGGTGATGCAATGGTTAACATTTCTTACAATGCATATGCTCGTCCGCCTTCCTATTCTATTAAAAAAAAAAAACAAAATGTGATGTCCCTTGTGTCTGTTTTTACACTGACGTCATCCTTTGATCCTGAACAAAACAAAATTGCGTGCGTTCATGCTGGCGTACGTGTATGGGTGTGAATGATTCCACAATTATAATTAATATAAATATATATATTAATATTTTAAACTCATTTTCAGGCTGCAGAAAGCTTAGCAGATTTAGTAGACGGGTATTGTAGACTAGTGACAGACTCGCAAACATCTCTTTGGAATCGTACAAGTGAGTATATATTCGAAATTTTTATACATATGAAATGAATTATAAGTTCACAATAAGAATTAACTTCCATTAATAATTATAGAAAAAGGTACTTTATACCCATGTGTTATTTCTTTAACGTGATTGTCTTTAAGTTTTGAAATGAATACAATATTGTGACTGTAGTACGGTTTTTTATATCAATTTGTCATCCTTTACAAGCTACTGTGTGGAAAAGCCTGAACTGTCAATGTAAAAGTAAGTAGCTGATATTAAGAAGAACATATTTTTATAGTATATATATATATATTATAACTAAATAGTAAAAAAAGTATAAAAAAAAAGAGTAATGAAAAGTAAAAGAGTAAAAAGAGTATTGAATTTAATCAAGTTTAAGCTGGCGACCTTGAAAATGTCGTGGGAAGCTTGTGGATGTATCATTTGTAGTGTCTGATAAACTTGTGTCCGTTACATTATTTCTTAAAAATATATAAAATTAAAAGATTTTTGGTTGTTGCAAACATCATTGCTGGTATGTTACAGCCGAGATGAGTAGCAGTTCGTCTGAAGGCAAGACGAGCTCGTGGGAGGCGCACACCACCGCCACCGTGCTGGAGGACTACGCGGAGATCGTGGACGACGATGCGGACTACTCCACACCAGCTGGTAAACAAACTCATTGAAACTGAAAATAAAAAAAATATCAATATGGCTGACGGTGTCGCTATAATACATTTTTCTTGGCTTATGTCATTGAACATTGTACACAATTGAACGTAATATAAAGTTATTTGTCACTTTAGTAGCAAAAATATGAAAGTATTCCCAAAATTAATCTTCTTGCAGTAACGTTACATATAGAAACGTTGCACACAAATCCGACGTTAACATTATACTCTGGTCGTTTATCGCTTTATTTAAAATAACCATATATGTTATAATAAGTTATGTTTTTAGTTGTTTCTATTTGATGATTATTATTATTATATTTTGTAACAGTTCGGGACTACGAGTTGGTTCGTAATCAAATCGAACTCACGGGTATCATCGGGGAAGGACAATTTGGTGACGTACACAAAGGTATATATATTTCTTTATTTATCTTTTACCATGTGCCAGTCTCAATGTTAAATATAAAAAATAACCGCAGAAAGTAGTTTGAAATTGTAATCCCGAATTTAAATTGGCTTAAACGATGCTGCCTGGAAATAAAAACTCACAGCCACGAGGAATGTACTAAGATTCCATAGTCGACGGCGCGTTGATAGTGCGAAGAGTAGATATTGGTGACCTTGAACCCTGAACAGTAAATACCCCCCCCCCCCAGGCACGTGTCGCGTGGCGGGCGGCGCGGCGCCGTCGCTGCGGGCGCGCGCGGGGCGCGGCGCGGACTGCGTGCTGCCCGTCGCCGTGAAGACCTGCAAGCTGGACGCCGACCTCGACACCGCCGAGAAGTTCCTCGAGGAGGCCTGTGAGTCATCATTTGTTTATTGCTCGATTAGTATAATCTGGTAAACAATAACGTAAGCTTCTATTGAGTAATAAATATTCTATAACTTTGCGGATAAATATTTGAGTGTATTAATAAAGTAATTTTATTATGAATGAGTGATAGAAAAATAGTTTTAAAAATTTTTGGACATTATAAAATATTTTTTCCTCTATCAGGATATATACAAGTACAGTACAGTAAAAAAATGATAAGTATATTTGTTTTTTTTATGCGTTAATATATGTTTTCCAGATATAATGCAGCAGTTCTCCCACCCTCACATAATCGGCCTGGTCGGTGTGTGCAGCACGCCGCCCATCTGGATCGTGATGGAGCTCGCCACACTGGGGGAGATGCGCGCCTACTTGCAACAGAACGCGCACAGGTGACTTTCATATCTAAACCGGCTAGCCTATTCCAACCACTAGAGGAATAAAGACTAAAAACAACTTTGATCATAATAATCAACATTTATTGATATCTTGAATGACCTTGAATATTCTTTATGGATTAGCGACAAAATGGCGAACTTTGGAAATTAAATTCAGGAAGTTATAAGTATAGTAGTAACAGCCTGTTAATGTCCCACTACTGGGCTAAGGCCTCCTCTCCCTTTTGAGGAGAAGGTTTGGAGCTTATTCCACCACGCTGCTCCTATGCGGGTTGGTAGAATACACATGTGGCAGATTATATATATACGGCTAGTTATAAGTAGTTAAGTGAAATAGTGTAATGTAGGGTAATGTATAATATAGAAGAGCTATTATCAAATTGCATAGAATATGTAAATCTATGGTTTGTGTTTGTTTGCTCTTTCCGTAACAAATTCTTGATTTGGGAGGGATTTAATATTTTATTAATAAACTATTTTAAATAAAAAAAAACCTTAAATTTCCAAAGATGTTTGAAACAAAAATTGTACTGTATTATAATTTTAATATCTAAACATATAACGCAGTCTGAATGACTAACGCACAATTTAAACTATACATATTTTAAATTTAGAGAAAAGCTTTGTTTCATATTGTATAAAAGTGAACGAAATTAGCTTAGTTCAACTGACTCGTTCAAAATGCGATTAGTGTTAGCACTACAAAAATAAAAATTAGATAACAAAAAATTGTGTCGCCCATTAAACTAAGAAAAATGTTAATTGTACTAGTTAACAGCCGTAACGTATCTTCCCCTCAGATTAGAGACATGTACATTGGTGCTGTACATCTACCAGCTGTCGACCGCGCTCAGCTACTTGGAGAGCAAGAAGTTCGTGCATCGGGATATTGCCGCTAGAAATGTTCTCGTCTCGACGGCTACGTGTGTTAAGGTAGTGATTTCACAGACAGTAACAGTACAGTACAGTAACAGCCGGTAATGTCCCACTGCTGGGCTAAGGTCTCCTCTCCATTTTTAGGAAAAGGTTCGGAGCTTATTCCACCACGCTGCACCAATGTGGGTTGGTAGAATACACGTGTGGCAGAATTTCAATGAAATCAGATACATGCAGGTTTCCTCACGATGTTTTCCTTCACCGTCAAGCACAAGATGAATTTTAAACACCAATTAAGCACATGAAAATTCAATGGTGCTTGCCCGGGTTTGAACCCACAATCATCGGTTTTCACAAACATGTCCTGAATATTTATTATTCTTCTCGGTCGTTTACTTCATTGCTGAAGGTCGTGTCATGTCACTCTGATCTAGGGTCTGGGTCACGATCTCTGTGAATTTTCCACAGTCCTTCCGACCATCGTGTCGGGCAGCGGCCACTTGGTCGTTTTCCCTCTATTTTGCCAAGCACCAACAGCTTGTCGAGGCTGTCAGGCTGTTTTCGCGCTATACGACCAAAATAACGAAGGACACGCTGGTAGCAAATACTTGAGTATTTATATAGACTATATTACCTGCCAGGGTTAACTTGAGACCCGAGTGGAAAGTGCGCTCCCCTCCCGTCCCCTGCGCCGGTCCCGCTCTCACTTTCGACGCTTCGGTTTTGTTCGTAAACAGTGCGGTTAACTTGCGGTTTAAACGTTTAATTTGTTAAAGACAATTGGAGCTACCATTTGTCCTTAACAAATCCCGGGTCTAGTCATTTTTCTAATGATCAGTTTTTATGTTACGAAATTCTCGGTAGCAGCATAGACTTCGGTTTTTGGCAGTGTGTGTTACCCATCCGATTATGAGAGTGAGGGAGTAGGGAGTTGCGTGAGAGCGTGCGCACACACTCGTGCGCTATAATATATCGGTCAAGTGTTGTAATGTTAATAAATCATTTAACTTTTCAATTATAAATAAAATATATCCTTAGAACAAAGTTGAATATACGATTTGTCTATTGTCAATTTCTACTTTATTATTGTAATAATAAGTTGATATGGCAAGCAAAAATTATATTATTGGCGCAGTATGTATGTATAATCTGTGTTTTTGGTTACAGCTGGCGGATTTTGGTCTATCGAAAATGGTGGAAGATAAATCGTACTACAAGGCGTCGAGAGGCAAATTGCCCATCAAATGGATGGCTCCCGAATCGATCAACTTTAGACGGTTCACGTCCGCGTCGGATGTCTGGATGTTTGGTGAGTATTATAAATTACGGTAATTATAAATTGGCATAAACAACTAGTCATAGACTAAAAGCTAGCCACTGCTTTTACCTAAACTTTCTTAAAAAAATTCTAGTGTGCTACAAGGAAATCAATTATAATCTTCCCTGCAGGCGTCTGTATGTGGGAGATCCTGATGCTGGGCGTGAAACCGTTCAGTGGCGTCAAGAACAATGACGTGATCGGCAAACTGGAGAACGGAGAGAGACTGGCGCTACCTCCACGCTGCCCCCCCAGGCTCTACTCCGTCATGTCGCGCTGCTGGGCGTACGAGCCCTCCCAGCGACCCACCGCGCACCAGCTCAAGGAGACTCTCTTGTGAGTTAAATAGAATATATGGCTTGTGATATCTCGTCTAGATAGCTACCACTATCTCATGCGTTATTCTCCTGTACAGCAGCAATATTTATTGCTACGTTTCAGTTCAAAGGGTGGGTGACCTATTTTAATTACTGGCATACGACAGAACATCTTCCCATAGTTGCGGCTCATTAACGTTGTAAGACGTAGTTATTCCAATGCCAATGGGATATAATAATTAATTACAATCACTTATTAGAAATTTAAAAAAAACAGGCGAGCAACCGGGCCTTCTTTTCATAGATAATACATTATAAGAATTTTAAATTATTTTATTTATTTAGTAGGTACAGCTAATTTAACACACAACTTAATAAATTGCATAATTATTAATTACAACTAGAAATAAACACAAGAGCAAAAACAAAAAAAAAAAACAATACTGTCCACGTAATTCGATGGAATCTCACTTTACCAATAGTTAACGTGTTCTCTTTTCCCCCAGTGAGATCCTGCAGGAGGAGCGCAACACGGCATGGGACACCATGCGGCGGGAGAACCGGAGAGTGGCCGCCGCCTCGTGGGGAGACGAGCCGCCGCCCAAACCCTCCAGACCGGCCACCAACCTCACTGGAGGTGACGACGCTCTCTTACATATCGATAGTGTGCATGATAGTTAAATGTTCAACTAAATTATATATTAATTTACTGTCCGCAATATTCGGTTACATGAATGCTAACGACGTAAATGTTTCGTGCAGCGTCGGAGGGTGGCGGGCCGCAGACGTACATCGTGGCGCAGAACCCGCAGGTGCTGGCGCAGCTGCTGCGCGACAACCCGCGCGCCGACCCGCACGCCTACACCACGCCCGCCTCGGTATTCAACACGCTCGCCGTCGACTTCGCGCAACCCGACCCCGCCCTCGCCGACCCCCCCGCCCTGCCCTCGCCCCCGCTGGCCACGCGCCCCATCCCCGTCACGCAGCTCCACCGCCTCGACCCCCTGGCCCCCTCGCCCCCCGCCACGCTTGCCGGCCACGTGGCCGCGCCCGACAGCTGCGACAACCTGTGCGCCAACCCCGCTCCCCGCACGCCCGGCACTCCCCGCGCGCCCTCCCCCGAGGACCCCCGCGAGGTACCCGCGCCGCTGCTCCCCCCGCCGCTGCTCCCCCCGGTGCCCGACGACAAGGAGCCCGAGTCGTACCCCAGCCGGGTCCGCTCCCTCGAACGTAGCCCCCGAATCGTCGAACGCGGTCCGATCCGAATGGGCTCCCTCGAACGCAACAGAGGCAGCCTATCCCACCGGGGCTCACCGGTCCCCGTCGCCCCCTTCGCTCGCCAGCACTCGGTGCCCGCGTCGCCCCCGCCGAGGAGTAGGCGCGACCAGGACATAGGTCAGTTCTCGGTGCAGGGAGCGATAAACGCCCAGCTGGCCGCCAGCGTGCTGAACAAGATCCGGCAGCAGCCCGAGCCGGCGCTGGTCGAGGAGATATACGACTTCGGCGGCGACAATGTTAAAAGTTGCGTCGCCATCGCCGCGCAGAAGGCGGGCCTCGCCAAGAGCCAGTTCCGGCCGGTCGCGGCCGGCATGGCGGCGTCGCACCCGGCCGCCTACCCGGTGCCGGTGGGCGTCGTGACGGCCGTGCAGTACGGCTGTCCGATCCGCCCGGCACAGTCTCAGCTGACCAAAGCTAGCCACGTCCGGCCGGCCAGCCCGCTGGTCGCGGCCGACGCCCAGCAGGTGACTACAGCATTGCACCGGAGAGCATGATTGGCATATTCCTTTCGAAATTTTGTTTTGCATTCGATTTGTTTGTAGATAGATTCAATTTTTTTTTGCGCATGCCCAGTTATCGGTACTGTTGGATTTCTACTGTAAATATCTCCTCGCTCGTATGTTCGAGCGGACTGTGCACTTTCGGAAGTGGAGTGGTCCATAACAATCGTTAGAGACGAATGTGGGAGCTAACGTGAATGTAACAAGGGAGTCTCAGAAGGCGCAGTGGTGTGTGATCAGACGTAACATGTACATAAGTTCCTCGACCCGATCCGTTTGTTCCTCCCGTCCTTATTCGTTAAGCGCCTGTTATTTTTTTCTTTTTACAGAGTATGTGTGCGTATATCTGCGGTAGACTTGGTTTTGTTTTATTTTTAATATTTTTATTTATGAAATTATTTACGAAAATGTACGTAATCGCTCTAAATTTTCGCTTTACACATATATATTCGTTTTATTTTAGTTTACACTTCGTCGATATTCTGGTTTTTGTTATTATTATATATATAATACGTTCTTTCATTTTTATTTATTAAGAACTAACTTTGTGGTTGGTTATTTGTCAGGGATTGGAAAGTTGGAATGAAAATAACACGGGAACTTGAGACTGTTACTTATTATTTATTTATTATTTATATTTGTAAATTAAAATTTAATTTGTCAAAAGCATTATCTCATACAAATATCCATTTAAGGTTTATTTATAAATTAAAAAATATATATTAATTTGTTTGAAAATGGTGTCAGCCCTACTAACCACAATGATAGTTCTTAATAATATTTAAATGATATTGAGCTCTATATATATAACCTTAGAGTCCTGAGTTCGATACGGAGCAAGCAGTCGAGAGGAGGCTACTGGCGGAGCTGGCGAGACAGCAACACCAGAGCGAGGAGGACAGACGATGGCTGCAAATGCAAGAGGACAATTTGGTAATTTTTTTTATTATAATTAAATTATAAACGTGTCTCTGTTTTTTATTTTTAATACAACGATAGCCATAGGACGTCACAAGTAAAGCCCATTACACCGTAATAAAAATGCCTGGATTAAATTATTGCTGGATTTTGTGTGGAAATCAACTACTTGATTTTTTTTTAAATAGTAACTACTACCCCTAAAAGTAACACCGATTTTTATAATTCCTTAATTGCTTCTAAATTGTCATGAAAATGTTTGAATTTAAATGTTGAAGTTTAAACTGGTGGTAGTTTTTACTGGTGGTAGGGCTTTGTACTGGTGGTAGGGCTTTGTACTGGTGGTAGGGCTTTGTACTGGTGGTAGGGCTTTGTACTGGTGGTAGGGCTTTGTACTGGTGGTAGGGCTTTGTACTGGTGGTAGGGCTTGTACTGTGGGTAGGTACCACCCACTCATCAGATATTCTACCGCAAAACAGCAATACTTGATATTGTTGTGTTCCGGTTTGAAGGGTGAGTGAGCCAGTGTAATTACAGGCACAAGGGACATAAAATCTTAGTTCCCAAGGTTGGTGGCGCATTGGATATGTAAGCGATGGTTGACATTTCTTACAATGCCAATGTCTAAGAGCGTTGGTGACCACTTACCATCAGGTGGCCCATATGCTCGTCCGCCTTCCCATTCTATCTATCTATATCATCTATAAAAAAAAACACGCCTCAACCATTAGCTATGTGTAATTTGCTAAATCATTATTAAACAATTTGCCCATTAAACTAAAATCTTGTAAAAGGGGATGTGTATCAGTGTGAAGTGTAGGGAATGAAATATCTTTAATGCTGTTGATATTTTTCCAGAAACGTCTGTCCAACGTCCAGCTCGCGCCGACGGACGCGGACGGGGAGAAAGCAGACGCCGCTCAGCCTGCCGCACAGGAGACGAAGTCCACTAGTCAACCACATTCCGGTAAATATCAACAGTTATGTTACAATCACTCGGCGGTATACGCCTGTAAATGTACCACTGCTGGGCGCTCTCCTCTCAAAGATATGCTTTTGAGATGAGAAATGTTTTACTTGGTCATTAAAGCGTCAAAACTCCATCACATTCTTTCGACTTTATGAAATGATTTACTATTTTAATTCCAGCTACGAATTCGTCAGAGACGAGTCCGGCGAACACCGTTAAATCCAAAGAAAACAGACCGCCCAGCGAAGATAAGGTAACTCGGATAAGTCACAGCTACATTTCTGTCGTATAATCTATAACAAGCAATAGGTTTAGCAAAAGCAATAAACAAGTTACCTCGTTTGAAACGCTACACGTTGCTCCGTTTGTGGGGCGATGTAGCCTATTCTAATGATAAGAGGAGGTAAAATATATATAAGTATATATTAGGTCCTTACATATGAAATTAGCGTTTTGTCGTACTGATCACTTTGATCTCAAATATCTCCTCTTTGGTTAAGAATTCCAAATTCAAATTTATAAATTCATTTAGCTGGTGCATTTGAGTTTTGAAAACAGTATGTATATATATATATATATATTTATTTGTGTATATATACATATCATCAAGTTCTTAAAGAACTAAATAATATCTGTTGACTATGGATTTGTGTAAAAAATGTACGCAATAACCGAGTGGTGCGTGCGGCAGGGCGCGGTGGAGCCGGTGTACGCGTGCACGACGGAGGTGGTGCGGCGCGTCATGCGGCTGGCGGGCGCGGCGGGCGCGGCGGGCGCGGCGGGCGGGCCCGCGCCGCCCGACGCGCTGCTCGGCGCCGTGCGCGCCGTGGGCACGCAGCTGCGCGCGCTCTGCGCGCTCGTCGACGCGCTCGTCGCGCTCTACCCGCCCGCCGCGCAGAGGTACCTCTCCCGCCCCTCGCAGGAAGCCCCCCCCCCCGAGTCGCATGCCTGCCGTCGAGGACGGCCGCTTAAGGACGAAAAATGCTATAGAAATTTCCGTGAAATTACCGCAACGGGTGCTACCGAACCCATTAAGTGACGCCCGGGGAGACATTTGAATTTTTTTTTTTAAATCTCATTTTCACTCTTCCTATTATTTATCGTTAACATACACTAACTGTAAAAGTCCATAAATCAACACATGCGTAGCATTTTATAAAAGCGATTGTTTTTTAATGAGTATAACATGGAATATCTGTAATACAGGGAGGTGGAGATGGCCCACCAGGTGCTGAGCAAGGACATGGCGGCGCTCGTGGAGGCCATGCGGCTCGCCATACACTACGGCCGGACCACGCTGCAACACGACTACACCAAGTGAGACATGCGATAACTTTGTTTTTATGCTACCAACTACTTGCAAAATCAATATACAATGCACCTTATTTTATATGCCCTATATGTTATAATATACACTAATCCATATCATCGCACGCGCGCTGGACACGAATAAATTTATGCGAACTATCGTCTACTCAGGAGCATGCTCGCAGCGGCGCACGTGCTGGCCATGGACGCCAAGAACCTTCTGGACGTGGTGGACTGCATCCGCGAAAGACACCCGCACGTGGATTGGCGCGCCGCTCTCGCCGACGAAGCCCCGGCCTGTGCCCCACGCAACCAGACCCTTAGCTCGCAGAACCAGGTGTACGCGCCGCAGTGTCGAACGCTCACGCCGCAGAACCCTGAGGTCGCCGAGGAGCCTCCGCGACCGGACTTTCGAATCGATCGGCCCGTCACCGTCGCTCCGAGCCGGCTCGAGCCCTCCGATCCGGCGCCCAAGGAGCACAGCAGTCTGCCGGCCGCCTCCAACCGGGTGTCGACGCTGATCCACAACTACAACCTGTACGGCAACGTCCGGGAACCGCAGCACGTGTACGGGAACGAGGGCGTGCCCTTCCAGCACTCGCAGTCGTGCGACGAGTCCAAGGTCGACCTGGCGCCTCTGGAGTCGGTCAAGAGTCGCGTCCAGGCGATATCGGGCAAGATCGAGTCGCCGATGTACCCGGTCGGCAAGAAGCCGGTCCCGATCGATCAAAACGTCGCTCCCGGCGACCGGGGCTGAGGCGGCCGGTGAGCGGAGGGATCGATTTTAGTTCGCTTGTAGTGCCAGTTTGTTTGACGGTGTCTCCTCGGAAGGTCGGAAGCTTTACTGTTGCGAGGCTATAACGCATAGTGACTAGTACTTACAGATAATAATCAATGGGTTTACTTTATACTGAAGTATACAATGCCGCTTAAGATTTTTTACTTTAGATCTATTTAGAAGCTTCATAAAGACAATCTCTCGTTTGCTCAATGTCTTAGCGAATGTTGTGGATTTTATGATTTAGCGAAAATTTACTCCTCGACTATACGTGTATGTGTACTGTTATATAAACTATGATTCATTTATTGGACATTCGGAGTTTATGTAATTTAAATGTTTTCGTATCTCGACGGTGTGATTCGATTTAACAGGTTATCTATCACACAGTTTAATAAGATACCTAAATTTTCGAAACCAAACATAAAACCATTTTTTTTATTTTTGTTGTCTGTGAACAGATCATTTAAAAATGAAAATTTATTTACAACTGTTAAAAGTCAAATTAGACTTGTTTTTTTTAAATTTCAAAACTATTAAACAATTAAATTTGGTTAGAAAACCTATAATAAACGTAACATATCATCGGCATTGTTTCGCTTCAAGTTAAATTTATAATCGTATTATCCATGACGCTTCATACATTGTTGGTCTACATATCTATATAATACAGAACTATGTGTATATTATTCATTTACAATATATCCCACTTTTCATATTAGACCTCGTGAACATAATTATTCATTCTATAACATATTAAAATTGATTTGTTATAAACATTGCCAATAAACATTAATTTAATACCTTAAAATAAAAGTGTTATCCACGGAATTATACCTTCAACTGTCAATATGACAGCTGTTGTTCTGTAATATTTGTGGGACGTCAAATTTAATTCTATTGCGATCCAAACCACTCATATGTTATTGATAATGATTATAAAACTGCCTCAGAACAATAAATATTAAACATCGTTTTATGATTATAATATATTATAGTATTATTTTGTAATGTTACTGTATTAAAAAAAAATGTATATTATTATTTAAGGTGCGTAATCTGTCACAACATTGCATTTATTTTCTCGACAAATTCGTACTCAGTATTTTAACTGAAATGAATATATTTTTCTTTGTAAAAATGTACAAAACAAATCGATTGTCCATAATTATTTTAACTTTTATCCAAAGTTTTATTATAAGCGTAGATCTCAGACGGAATTTTGTAGAGTTAGATTCATTTATTTGATTAGTTGTACAATTGTATCAGAATTTATTTATTGATGAATCTTCTCGGTTTAATTTGTAAAGTTGTTTTATAATGTGTTTAGAGTAAGCAGGATGTCATTCCAAAGTATATGATATTGTAAACAAGCTCTTAGTCCCTGTATCGTAGTCGTGAGCTGGTCGAGATTATTTTACAAATATCCTATATAACGTGGACCGGATTTTGTTTATGCATTAAACTGAATAAAGGACAGGTCAAAATATGTGTTTTATTTTTAACTTAATCCCTGAACATGAAACATTAAATATATTTGAAATATCCATATGTTTAAATAAAATGGCAACACTGAAAAGCTACGTGATGGCGGCATTTTAGATTGTGTTGTACTGATCATAATTAATTATATCAAATCTTAGAAATCAAGATAGAAATAGGTTTTTAAAAAGAGATAAATCAAAACAACTATACAACAATAAACACAAATAGAACAAAGGAATCAAAACTGAGCAACAGGAATATTATTTAGGAGATATCCGTCACCATCGAGAGTCCAAGCAGATGTGTCTAAAGCCAGCCCGGCTGGCCGATGAGCTCGGCAGGGCATTTCCTCACCACGATGATCATCACGTGATCAAGTCGCGCCGCTAGGCCACGCCCCGTCGGAAGACATTTCTAACAATTTCTCTCCTACATTCCTACACGGCCTTTCCTGACAGAAGACCGTCCCCGGGCTTCTTTATTTTCAACTGTCACGATCCGTTTCCACGATTGGGACGGAGAGCAGGGGATTTTCTTCGTTCACAGTGGAGGCAGCTAGTTCTGAGAATCTCTGTATTCCTGAGGGTCCTTGTTGCGGCTCGATCTCTTCCACAGGCTGTACAACACCGGGACGCAGGCCGACACCGGCAGTTAATTCCTCTTCTTCAGTATCTGTGTCTTCAATGTTCAATCACTCAGCACTACATCCAAGAACGCGCGCCGGCTCCAACACTCGACCGCACCGGCCGGCCGCTGCACCAGAAGTGCCGTATGCGCCGCTCAGACGGTGAATCATTGACTCCGTCGAGCGCCGACAGATGGCGCTAGCGTTCCAGAGATGATACGATTGCGACACGACCTTCCTACTTGCACACGTCCCAGTGTGACGGTTAATCTGCAATAAAATATCCACGAGAATACCTTGTTCCACTCGGTCACTCCTGACCACACTACCTTTTTAGGGGTAAAGTACAAAGACATCAAAACGTATCTGTGTTTTTAATTTTTAACATCTGTAACATGAAAATAAAACCACAGATTTTTCTGCATATTGCGAATCAACAATGCTGTCGACGCTGATAGCTATCATAAGCTAAGCTCTCTTTTTATTTTACATGAAACCTGCTCCAAGACAACTGACCCACAAAGTCAAGTTGTCGAACACACAAGGATAGCATGTCTGATGCTCTCTTAGTAGTCCATCCTCACTTGATGGTTCCTCATCAACATCATTCTCTTCTGAAATGTTAAAACAACATTGTAGAGATGTATTATTTTGGCTTTGGATACTCAATGCAAACGGACCGCAAGCGTGCACTCAAGCAATCCCCTTACAAAGGGTAACCAAAGCAAGAAGGCGTCGTCAATGAGGAGCTCTACTCATGAACGATGTCGGCAAACATAGTATGAGCAACAGTAAAACAAGAAGCTCTCGAAAGTGGCCCTCTGGCTTCCGCCAGGACAACACATAAGTAACAACAAATCAAGAAGCCACTTCCGAGGCCCTCTGATAAACCTCCGCATTGAGAAGTATCAGGACAACACACACAAGGCCACCTCCGTGACGTTCTTGCTGCCCCGCAAGGGTACCAGGTAAACACACACATGGTCACCTAGGTGACGTTCTGACTACCCCTCAAGGGTATCAGGTAAACAACACGAAAGTCACCTGCGTGACACTCTGGCTGCCACTCACGGACACCAGGACAACACAGCTCACCGTATCAACTTATTAAATTTGCCTTACTTTAGCCCCGAGGCATCAAAGAAAGCAGCACAAACATCAGGGGTCCATTCCCCACGCCACGGAACAATACATTCCGCAGCCGCCCGAGTCGACCCGCAACACGAGCCAGCCAGCAGCCGCAGCTCACAGCGACCGCGTGGAAGTATCTTCACCACCCGGTAAGGTCCTCGCATACACGAGTCTAACTTCCCGGTTGACTGCGCTCAGCACTATATCTAGGAACGCGCGTCGGCTCCAACACTCGACCGCTCCGTCCGGCCGCGGATGGAGGTTGCACGACGCAGACATCAATGCGTCGCTCGCCACGTACTGCGCCATACGAGCCAGCCAGTAGCTGCAGCTCGTACCGACCATTGGGAAGCATCTTGACCCCATGATAGGGCCCACGCATGCCTGAATTAAGCTTGCCAGTAGCGTGTGCCTGTTAAATAACAAATACAAATGAATGAATATCAAATGTTGGAGGACGCTCCCGGTTTGCATTAACAGTGTATTCCGTCTGTGCAGATTCCTTTCTAGATGCTCTAATGCACGTTGCCTTTGCGCCTCTCGCACAGCTTTGAAGTGATTATTGATACGGCATGATGCATGCCTAAATATTCAACTAGGCCCCCTTACTTTCTGTTCGCTCGGCTGTACCTGACCTTGACTGATAGTGCAACCTAAGCTTTCTATATTGATGGCTAAAAAGGCACTTCTTTTAATTAATAGAAAAACCCACACATCTATCAGCCTTAAGTAACTTGGGACACAATATTAACGTATTCGTTAGCAGTGGCTAATGAAAATTATCCACTAACAGTGACTTGACAAACCGTCAACGCTAAAGACTGACTAGTAAGACCATTACAGTCTTTTCCTTGTAATCTTAATCGAAAAGCGAAATACACGCTTTAGAACACAATTACCAATGCGAGACCAACACTAATTATCACTCCACTGACAAAATTTTAGCACGATCTACCTCCTCACACCCAATATCAATGTCGAAATTAGAAATATAAAAATATTGGTTGGATCTCACCGTAGTATTGATAGATCGTATCGTATCAATGATACGATCGGTCGCATCAGCACCGTAGTTCGTGGCGGCACTCACGAAACGCCTTGGTGAAGATAATGCCGTAGAGTCCCGATGCTCCACTAAAGTCACGATCACAAACCGCGGTCTGCGGCAGCTTCCCTCGTGGAGGTGAACGGTTTATTCTTTCAACGACGTTAATCGAATTCTGGAACATGAGGCACGGTCATGAGACCGTTATTAGGCAATTTTCTTAGTTATCATTGCACAAGATCACTGCTAATTAATACTAATCCAAAGCAGGGTAGGTAAATAAAGAAATCATCGCATTGTAGGCGGTACGCGTTAAATTGTAGTTACTAAGAAACTTGTAAAGTACGACACACAGCAAGACTCTATGTATCGCTTTTAAATAAATTGGAACGTACTCACCAGATCTTTTTCATACGTTACCACAACTTTCTTCACTCACTAAATAATAATACTTTCGTATGGTAGTAAAATAAATCGTAACTGCTTTAGTTTAATTTGCATAGCCAACGGTCCTATTTCAGGAAGCTAAGCGTATCAGAACACATGAGGTTCCGATCCCACTTCTGATCTTAGAAATCAAGATAGAAGTAGGTTTTTAAAAAGAGATAAATCAAAACAACTATACAACAATAAACACAAATAGAACAAAGGAATCAAAACTGAGCAACTGGAATATTATTTAGGAGATATCCGTCACCACCGAGAGTCCAAGCAGATGTGTCTAAAGCCAGCCCGGCTGGCCGATGAGCTCGGCAGGGCAATTCCCCACCACGAAGATCATCACGTGATCAAGTCGCGCCGCTAGGCCACGCCCCGTCGGAAGATATTTCTAACAATTTCCCTCCTATATTCCTACACAAAATTATAATATGACATGACATTATAATATTTACTGGGCAGTTTAATAAAACTAGTGCAGTTAGGGTAAAATTTGATTATCGATTTGATAATTGACACTTATTGACATTTAATATCCACTTTTACTGTTAAATAAAAAAATCTTATTGGAATAAAAAAAAATCATATCTATTTTACTCCTATTTTTTACTGTTTTTACACTATCGTGATCTTTTACAGCACGCAGATATTATTTGACAAACACAGAGCTAAAGTTGTTAATTATGTAAGACAGTTTTACCGTCGGTTCGTATTGGCCATTACTCCGGTTCAAGTAAATAAAAAAAATATGCAAATGATCTTCTCTTTCTTTCTCGTGAACAGTAAATCTAAAATATATTAGTAAATTGTTTCAGCCGGACTGGACTGGAGATTTACTGTTTTCTATCATTTTTTTATTGGTGAGGGAACTATCCCTTGATGAACTTGATACTAATCAAGTACCGATTAAATAAGAACTCGGGTACAATTGTCATCGAATTGTCAAACACTCTCCTAAAACAAAATATACTAAGAACTTATAAAAACCTCTATTTGAAAAAGAAGCCAAATAAACTTCACTCCCCAAGCCTTGGACTGCCTGCTGTTCCTATTTATATATTGGAGCATTTTACCCCAAAAAATCGTCGATTATTTGCATTATTTGACTTTGCAAAAACTGAAAACTACGTTTTTGTTTGGACTGAAAACGGACGGGTGTTTAGCCGACAAAGTGAAGAGAAACCGCAGATCCTCACACTGCGACCGCACATTTATCGATAGACTAATACTAATACAACGGTTTCATAAACTGGTAGATCACCGAAAATGTAATACCACATATATAAATATATGACAAAATGAATTCATAAATTTCCAAATTTTTTAGGCAGTGTTCTATATAATATAATCTTAAATATATACAAACTTAATAATATTATTTTTTTAAGATTGGCTTATGAACCTTACGTACGAGACTACAAAGAATTTACTGACTATACCAGCACAAAACTATGACGCAAACGTTACACATCAAATACGCACGCACTCACATAAACAAACAAGCACACATACATACTTACACAATTTTACAGTGAGCATTTTATTTAGTTCACCTACCTATATATTATAAGTCTTGTATTCATTGAGGGTTGAGGGCCTGGTGACCTGATGTATAGGATCTACCTTCTTTAGGCACTAGTCTCCTAAGATTTGATATTATTCTTAGTTGATACGCGTTGTGATATTATGGAGAAATAATTTTATTCATGCGTTCATTTTTTTCTTTCTCGTAGACAGTAAATCTAAGATATATTAGTAAATCGTTTTAACCTGACAAATTTAATGTTTTCTGCTATTTGTTGTAAAATTTCGAAATGTTGGCAGCACTGATTCGTGGCCTTCTTATCCATCACTAACAAGCCATTGCCAATGGTAGCTTCTGAATTACGTCTCGTATTAATAATAGGATAATATATTATTTAAAAATAAAAGACATTTTTTTTCACTTCTACTTTAATAAAAACTATAAAATCAAGCACATTGCGAGAAATACAAAACAAATGTTCACTACGAATTATTATTAATATAAACAAAAAATACTAACGCCCCTAAGTTATACGTTATTTATTGTAAATAACAATTGAAATTTAGTTTAGGAGTAAACACTTTGTAAAACTAATACATGTTGAGAACTTGACATATTACGATTATTAAAATATCAGCCCATATCTAGCTTCACTATGTAATTATTCTAAGACTGATTAAAGCGCTATTAAAAATAATTAATAATCACAATAACAATACGAGTTATTATATTATATTAAACATGTTTCGTTACTTGAAGACGGTTAAAAATAAAAATGAGCCTCCAAAAAATGCAACACTTTAAGATGACACAAGAGACAAATATATAAATATTTTAACTCAATATTTATATATTTTTATTAAAATAGTACTTGTGTACATTCACAGGGGATTAAAATAAACATTTACGCAAAAAAAAAAAACTGTTAGTATAAAACCAATTTATTTACTTAGGTTGCCTTAAAATGTATTTTTTCTAACTTGAATTAATATCGGTTAACGGTTTTCTTTGAATGTAATTTGATAATTATAATCTGAGTAAGTTTTAATACAGTTACCAAACTGTAGGTTTTGTGTAAAACTTTATACCATCAATTGAGGAATTATTATTTAAATACACAAAACCCCAAATTAAAATAATTTATTTATCTATGGTAAAATATTTTTTAATATCAGATACAAGTGGCAACTAATTAGCACATAATTGATATTAAGTAAAATATTAATTTGAAACTAAAATTATTGTTTTTATCATTTCTATTATTTATTTATTTTTATGCTGATATTAAACATTATTTTAAATCTTTACCAGGGAGACTAATATTCTATAATGTTGAACCAAAACTTAAATAAATAGGCCACTTAAAAAAAGACATATAACTTTATTCCGATGCTACATGAATTAACAGTCGAGGAAATTAGCAGCCATGAGCAGTTCGAGAGCGATTTCTGGAGCGATGGGGAATTCCGGAATCTCTGTTGAGGAGTTTGTGTAGCGAACCTTGTATGTAAAGTACATGCACACCTTTTGTAAGACGTGCGACCTGGACACAGAAAATATGTTTTAAACCATTTTATAAAAATACTACGTATTTATTTATTGTAAAAACTATATATATTTCTTGTGATGCTGCATTAATTTGTGAAATCATCCATGAAAAAAAAAATTAGAAAAAATAGAACGAGTTTATTTACATTTTGTCCCTTATGCATGAAATTAAATTAATACTCTGTACTCACGGTATCTCTCTGAAGTTGACTTCATTGGCCTCATTTTCAGCGAACTGGCCGGGTCCACTAAGCATGGCCTTAATAGTACCAGATGTGAGAGCATGCTCCCGTTTCACAATGAACTCGTGTCCATCTGATGACACTAGCTTTACATACATAGCATCTGGTCCTTCGCAACCTCCATACACTTTCTCCTCTGTGCCTGTTGACATATAAAACTCAGAAGTCAATCATAGAGCGTTATTTATATTTAATGACTAATGTTAAAGCTTACATTTAATTAGCAGACAAACTTGGGACTCCACTGAAATTAACCAAATAGCCTGTTAACAATTAAATAATACTCGGCCAATCTGAAGAGAGATTAGCCAACTGCACAGGACGTATTATAGTGCCCAAGTGTGTGCGTAAACACAGGTGCACTCTCTATTCCCTAACTCTCATAATCCGATAGGACGGCTATCAGACATAACCGGAAAGAGTTCAGGCGCAGGACCAAAGACTTTACGTGCTTTCCGAGACACAGGAGTGTACATAGTTCCAACTTTTAGACTACTACTGGGAATTTTCTGACAGAAAAACCCAATAACTTTTTATTGGCCCGACCTAGGAATTGAACCCAGGCCTTATATCTAGCCACTAGACCAAACAAGGTTGACTGCCTCGTTGGTTGCCTAAATAATACTCAACTGGTGGGATACGGAGACCAGGAGTTTAATACTCTTGGAAACACTGTGAACATGAAACCTGGAAACATGTGCAGTATTGGATCATAATTAGCTGAAGGAAGTTACAAATCCTCCTCTTAATAGTAAATTGTCATGGTTGTACTGGCTCTGGTTGGATCCATCTGGCTCTGGGAGGATGACATATCATCGATTGGGTAAGAAATTATAATACTACTTGTGTATTACAGTTTAGGAATTAAAATTATATATCACTTATTAATTTTAGAATGAAAAGTATTTTTAATGTTGTTCAATTCATGATACAAAAAACCTAAATATCACACATTGTTCTGCACTTTTCTAATCAGAAAAACATTATTCCATACTTCATAAATATTTTATTTTTATACCTTAAATAAACAAATCTTAGTATATTTTTTTCATGTCTTTTTCGCTGCGATTGGAAAAGCCACTTCAATATAAAAAATATATATTGTGTATAAAGTATTTAACTATTTCATATGTAAGAATGAATGGGTGGGCCTCCTAGACTGTGAGAATACTTTAAAACATCTGACATTATATTGACTATATCATAAACACATAATACATTATTTCATAAGGCAGAACAATTATAAGAAGAATATTGACAGGCATAACATTATAAAGAGAAAACAAAATGGTATACCATGCAGTAAAAAAACCCACACCAAACAAAAACAGTATAAGTAATTGACAATTTTAAGATTACCGTTATTATAATAATAAAATTTTATTTAAATTAAACAAAATATTACCTGAACCAACAGCTGCACTAGACCTCTGCTCATCACCTACATTAGCGGCTGAAGGTGCCGCTGAAGGCAGGGCTGATCCAACATCAGACATACTTCTGAAATTAAAATACATTAACTACTTTGTTAGTATATTATAATTAGAAACTTTTATTTCTTACTAGTAGTCGACCATAACATACTGAACTGTTATTCTATGGCAAAACATCACAGGTGGCTAATACAATTAGGTAGCTAAAGGTTAAGCTTCTTAGGTAGCTAAAGCTTCCATAAAAAAAAATCTATGTTATTATTTTAAAAATGTTTATTAGAATTATTCATCTAACTTACATTATATGTTTTGTACCAATAATTTGAAAAAAATTAATTAAAATTTTAGATTGACTTGAGGACTTTCTATACAGAAAAAAAGTTCTAAAACAACATATCATGTTAACTGCTAGAGTTCACCTTTGCCCCCATATTGTTTATCTGGCCCCAAAACAAATATCATTATTTAAGAATCACATTATATTGATAAAATTGTAAACTAGTAATATGTCATTAGGCTTTGTTTGTTTTTTGATATCCATTAATTTCCTAATTCTTCTACAATTCAATAGCATTCTTAACTCAAAATAAACGAAAAATATAAATATTATACTTTTGCAATATCTTCATTTAAATAGATAAAAAAATAATAAAAGTGTAGACTACTCATTTTTGAATAGTCTAACGATTGATATGGATAAGTTGTCAGAGAATTTATTTTTAACATTTTTCTAAACATTGTAACTTGGAACCTTTTTTTTAAATACAAGACAAACTCACCCTTTATTTACTATATTTACTTCACTGAAAAATCGGTAACTAGTACTTAGTACAGTACTTTGGTGTTAAAAGAAAGGTAATTCTTAATTTGTTATAAATAAAACTTAATCATCTAATGATTCAGGTTATTAGATTTGACAATTTTATATATGACATAAAGGAATTATGTGTTGCTATTTGTTAGTTTGCTAATAATTGCTATAAATAACCCAAAGGTATAGTCAAATTGATTTTGTTATCATTAAATCAAATATTTGGATATAATTAAAACTTATTTCAAACAATAACTGAAAATGAATTAAGCAAGCAATTATATTATTATTTAAAAAAAGATAATATAACGAAGACATGAAAAATATAAAAATAATTATTATTAAATTAAAATAACATCATATAATTATTAAACTATTTTCTATAAGGATTAAGCTACTATTCAATTAACATAACAATATTTCTGGCAGTATATACTAAAAATAAATATAATGTAGATATAATAAAGAATGTTAACTTTTTATTTAAAAAAAATGGTATCACTAAACAAGGAGCCGTCGACGACGAATCGGCGGATTTTTTTTGACATGGCTTTTTGGCTTCATTTCATTATTTTGACATTTCGATGTCAACCGCTACGTATTTCTTTAAAAAAAGTCAAATTCACTTAATATTTCTTACCTTCTGCGCTATTTTCATTGTAATAGAATTGTGAAGAACTTAGTCCGAATCGAGTGCAATCGGGAATCAAGGATAAACTCCAGAAATTCCGCGAGAACCATGTGACACGAATACGAAAAAGGGCTTCCAGACCGTCAATGTGACAGAAATGTTTTCTGCCATCACGACGGACCAGCGTTACCGCGGAGCCGAAACTACATCGACGCGTGATAAACATAGGGAGATATAGGGCAAGAGCGTTAAAAATGTGCGCGAGATGGCCAGTCCGCCACCGAACCCAAGAGAAGGTGCGGAGAGCGGTTCCCAGTTCACGGAGGAGACGGGCGGCCAACGCACGGCCGCCCCGCAGAAGACATTCATAGCGCCGCCCGCCTCACAGCTGCCCACGAAGCTGGAGTACGTCGCTCGTAGCGGCACTGGCCGCAGCGTCAAGCACACCTTTCGCACCGTCAAGTTCGCTCGTAGAGTGCCCACACTGCCGCCCAAGAAGCCCGACAGTGCGGTGGGCGGCGCCGGTGGCTCAAGCGCGCCAAGCCAGGCCAGTGGCAGTGGCGCCGCGCCCGAGCGCCGCCCTCGCCGCGACCGCAGCAAGCGACACGTCTGCACCACCTGCGACAAACGATTCTCTAGCCCTGGTAAGCTCAGCCAACATGTTTTGTCCCATACTGGTGAGCTTCCCTTCTCATGTGAATTGTGTGATAAGCGTTTTAATTCTAAATTTAAACTAGTGCGCCACAGTCTCATACACAGTGAGGCAAGAGCCTTTGCTTGTACTGTTTGCGGCAAGACTTTTAATCGTAAAGATCATCTTACTAATCATGTAAGGGTGCATAATCCTGTTAAAAAACTTTTTAAATGCGAGCGGCCAGATTGTAGGAAATCTTATACATCTCTGCTTAGCTATCGTAAACATTCTGCATTACACTCTGCAGAAGAAGGTAACTTACAATGTAAAATATGTGATGAAGTGTTTAATACAAAACCAGATATAGTGAATCATCTCAAAGTTCATACAGGGAGTCGCACACCTAAGAGTGAGACTGATAAAAAGTTTACTTGTGATCATTGTGACAGAAGATTTTTTACAGCAAAAGATGTACGGAGACACCTTGTTGTTCACACAGGTAGACGTGATTTTTTATGTCCATACTGCCCTCAAAAATTTGGACGTAAAGATCACTTAGTTCGTCATGTTAAAAATGCCCATCCAGATGAATCATGGAAGTCAGCCGCTGTAGGTACTTCAAAGGACCCACTTCCTGAAACTTCTTCATTTGAGGAGACTTTTACTGATTTTCCAATAGAAAGTGCCGATTTTGATATTTGGAAATCTGTTACTCCTAAAGAGGAGATACAGGAGTGTCAGACAGAGGTGCCTGCATCTGATATAATTGTAGAAATACCGACAGACCTGGATATAAAAGTGGAGCCTTTAGATATAAAATTAGAGAATCCACCATCGCCCAGTGAAATTCTCGAATATCCAGTAGTATATATGGTCCCACCGCCTTATCCTCAGACGCCGTCCGACTTGCCATACCTGCCGACGCAGCCCATTTCCGACCCATTGGATGTGCACTTGCTCGGTCCTGGCAATGTTCGATCAATATTAATAGACCCAGGGGAGGGGCCATCGGGTTTGTCGAGTCAGATGTTAGGGTTGCTAGAGGAACGTGAACCTACATTCGCAAGTGAGGAAGGTCGCGTGCAGCAGCGGTTGCCGGCATTCACGCAGGCCTTCCAGACGGCTCAGAGTCCGAAGCCTCCTCCGCCCCCACCGCCGCCGCACTAGCCTCGCCCGCACCGTATTAGCTGCATTTAGCTTATATCAACACCGAACTACCTCATTAGGTAAGGATGGTCTAAGCTGTAGAATATCTGGAATTGTGCATTACTGATGTGGTTATCTTGTAACGACATTCTCTCGGACTTTTATAGTGCACGATCCAGATGGAATTTGCCAAATTGTGCATTTGTCTCAGGATACCAAAATGTTTCCGAATTCTACATGAATGTTATCTAGTCGTGTATGTACTTTCGGAATTGTAAATTGTTTATTTATAGCGCTTATGTATGAAGTTTATGGAGTATAAATGGGACCAACTCTGTAAGCAATAAGAAGGTTAACAGCGCGCGTAGTCCATGTCTTCTTAGTTCTGATTTAATGTTTTTTAGGACAGTGTAGTAAGTGAGCAGGATCTCTGTGAAGGTTTATGACTCTTGAAAGCAGTATGCTGTATGATATGTTTTAGAGAAGCGTGCTGCTTTTCGACGCGAAGCTAGTACTACAAAGAGCATATTCCTTGTTTTGGAAGTAGTCTTAAAAAATAATGGTTGGTTCAAATCAGATCTGTCAATTATAAATAACAATTATCAAACATACCATTGAGACTAATTAATTATATTGGAATCATTTTTGTTCTATTTTACAGTTTAGTTTCGAACAATTCTTCAAACAACATTCAATTAATTTACCTCAGAAACACCGTGTGTTTCCTTAGCATATAAGACAATTAATAATTGGATTTAAAGCAGAACGAAGTACACTGATATTAAATGACGATAGAAAAGAAATGTGCCAAAATTCCTAAATTCTGGACAAAAAACGATAAATAATAAAAAAAAAATCTTTTGCTCAAATGAACAAAAGAAATTTATTTTGATGTTTTAAATATAAAAATAAACTGGTATTATACGAAAAAAGAGAAACGTATAAAATAGTCTCAGCATATTTTTAGGAGTATGAGCCAAATTATGTAATTTGTAGTAAGTTTCACTTTGAGACTAGGTGAGTGTGTCAAGATGTCTGTAAAAAATGTTGTAGGAATTCAAACGACTTGGTACGATCGAAATGAAATGAAAGGGTTACTGGCTTTATTAGGTGCCTTACATTTATTCTATCTCCTTCAAGATTTTATGTAATTTTTTTATGTCGAAATAATTTTACGACAAGATATTTTCGGTATAATTTTATTACTTTTAAAAATAAAATTTAAGCAAAAATAACATCCGTGAGTAGTATAGATAAGTAATAAATACATTTTCACGAATATTTTGCTCTGCGATAACTGTTAAAAAATACCACGAATTTTAACAATTCGAAATGCTAAAATTACTTTTAAACAAAAATATATCTTCCGATTTTAAGTCATTTAAATTAATTGATTTGTTAATGATTCTGACATATTATTTCATAACACATATTTTTAAATCGTTACAATTAAAAAAAATCGCAGTGTGAAGTTTAATTGTATAATTATATAATTATTAATATTCTTTATCGATGTTGGGCGTCTAGTAACAGCAAGAAAAAAAACAAGAAGAATCCAATGTTGTACACGCTTCATATTATAGAATGTGTAAATATTTCTAATCTTTTAGGTTAATAGGACTGTAAAAAATTTAATCTACCTCAATTGAAACTTATTCTTACGTCTAGAAATTTAAATACTATATTAGGTTAGTGAGAAAAGAGAATGTTAGTTTTTTTTTCTTTTTGAGAAATACATGCAACCTAGGGCTGGTTTACACTTAACATAATTCTTGTTGTGTTAATGATTAATGTTAGTGTGTGCTGCAATATCGAAATCTTTATTATTAAAACATTTTAATTATGTATCATTTTGCTTGTTGTAATTAATTAGAATTTGTCTTTGATTATATTTTTAAATAAAGCCGAGTACATTACATCGATTCTAATCAGAGACATGTAGATTTAATATAACAAATGTAAAAAAATCAAAGAACAAAAAAAAAATTATTAATTTTCTTTCATTATGTAGGGTCATTCCAAACATATTTTGGTAAATGTTTATATTATTCTGTGTTCATATTATATTAAAAGCAAAAGATGTTCAGTGTTTTGAGGTGTATAATAAGTATAGAACAAAATACCAACTAGTAATATACTTAAATACATTACAATACAGCCTAATTTAGAATATCAATCGAAAATCATAGTATTATTGCAAATGTACATATACAAAGATAACAATTTAGATAGACAAGAAAAATTTACTAACTTTCCTCAAACAAGTGACAATAATAAAATGTTCGTTGTTGCATCCATTGAAAATTTTAAAGATTAATAATGATATCAATTAGTTTTGTCATCTACATCAGTCTTAAGCCACTAGTCATACAAAAGCAGCGTTTTTAACAAATAGGTAAAATAATTTCTCAAGTGATATTTACCCATTTGTAATTATTATTTTTTATAAATAATTAATATTTATAAAAAACTAGGTGCAGATCCATTCTAAGTACAAATAGTAATTATAGCACAGGATTTATATACTATGTTTAGTATTTATACAGATATATACAACGATATATGCAATATATTTTTGTATTTAATTAAAAAAAAAACTAGATTATAAATAATATACCTTAATTTTTTTACATATCAAAGACTTGTATGATCATTTGTTGTTGCCGATGTTCTTCAATATCAAATATTAGAGTACATAGAAATTGGCATTTATTTATTGAGCAGCAGTCAACAGACGATAAAATGTATATCTATTTTATTTTTGAAACACAAAGTGTTCAATTTATTTCTTTTTAAAAATATTTTTATGCATAATTTAATTGTTACTATTCTACTTTCCCAGTTTTTATTAAATCAGGTAATGAGTTTGACTCATTATATGTATTTATATATATATTTTTTTTAATTGGAAAATTGTTGTGTAATACCAAATAATTACATAATTCTATTTTGTGTTTAAAATTGTAAGAATTCGAATATTTTTTTTTTATTTATGTAAATGTAAGCTTAAGTTCGGTTAACTGCAACGAAAATACTACGAGTAAGAAAAAAAAATACAAAACATATTTTTTTCCTATAAAAACCTTTTTCGAATAATCATCACAAAATATACTTTTCAGTAGCGATTTTTGAATGTTAATAATTTCCTATAACTATGTGCATCATTGTTATGAGGTAGGTTTTTTACTCGTAGCAAAATGTGTCACTCATTCGTAGGAATACGTAATTTGGTACATATTGGACTAATTATGGTATATAACATAGGGGCCTTTAAAAAATCTAGTTGTTTGAATTATATCAAAAGAAAAAAAATATTTTTAGATATCTACGATGTATGTACAAAGTCTAAAAATCTATTTTGTTACGCTTTTTTTCGACTAAAGCATTTTTATTAAATGTTAAACTTACTAAGAATATATTTAAAAAAAAAATCATGGTACAGTTTCAAATCATATTCGATTTAAATATTTATAAATAAAAATAATTTTTATTATAAAGTTGAAATCGTTAAGCTTAACTTTACTTGTAAAATGAAAGTAGTTTGACATTAGTACTAACTAACACAAAGGGACATATGAACCGGAAGTTATCCTCGCAGGAACGCCTATTAAATAATTCTAAACATTGTACCTGTTTTATAATAACACAATGTAATATGGTCTTCATTGTAATAAATATTATGGACATCGTTTTGTTTTTTTTTTTACCTTCCACTAAATTAAACATTTGAAACATGAAATCAAATACTAAGAATGGGGCGATTTTTTAATTAAATGAATGAATTAAATGTATTTAGTTGAAATATATTTTTATTGCTGATCAATCCATTAACAAATAACACATAGACTTAGAACCAGGAATAACAAAAATAAATACCCAACCCATGGTTTAATGCATACGAAGAAATGCAGGTGTAGAATATACATTACAAATATGATTTTTTTACATGATGTGTAACATTCGATAGTTATTTAGACAGACATACATTCAATTGTAAATATTACAGATTAATCCGAACAATACGGAATTAGGTACCTAAGAGTCTAAATCTGAATTTGAACTAAAATTGTACTAAACACTAACCCCCCGGGAATGCGAGGCCGCAGGATAGGAGTATGTCTATAAAAAAATATTAAAACTTTTCCGCGTTAGTCGAAGTAGCAATGTTTTAGGTCGAATGGAACCTAATAAATGCACGTGTTAACACCAGTCACCGTTGTAGGAATGTTCAGAAGTGCCCGCGGCGCCCGTCGCCCTCTGCATCAGCCTGTGAACGAACTGGAAAGCTAGAAAGAATCATTTCACTGTCCGTCTTTTGATTTTTCTCACTTTCCCCGCTTTCGAGGGTTTATTTCTGAGCGATATACTATCTAAGTTTGGCAGTTCCGTATCCGTCGACCG
This sequence comes from Nymphalis io, assembly GCF_905147045.1. Taxonomy (NCBI): domain Eukaryota; kingdom Metazoa; phylum Arthropoda; class Insecta; order Lepidoptera; family Nymphalidae; genus Nymphalis; species Nymphalis io. The sequence continues at coordinate 5,349,533 of NC_065909.1, forward strand.
GTCGGTCTTCCTCGTGAGCACGGGGTTGTCGTTGGCGTCGTGGTCCGAGCTGTCCACTCCGTTCTCCATCCTCACGGGGCTCACATCCATCTCCTCGTCCGAGTCGTAGTTTCCGTTCGGCTCATGCCGCTTGTACTGGAAATGCCGGTACGTAATCTCCTCGTCGGAATCTGCCTTTTTGTATCTGCGGTTGATATTCTGCAGGGACTGATTCTTCTGCAGCTCGCCCTGCACTGAGTCCCTGATGTTGACCTCGGAGGTGGATTTGTTGCAGTAGTCCTCCCGGTCGGACTCGGAGTAGTTCCGGGCGAGCGCCCGGGCGGCGGCGGGCGCGGGAGCGACGGCGGGGGGCGCGGACAGCCGCACCTCGGGCCCTCCGCCGTAGATGTCGGTGAAGAACCGCCACAGCTCCTCGCTGAGCTGTGCGTGGTCGGAGCCCGCTTTCAATACGAAAGTCACATTGCCGTCGATTTCCTGGAATACGAAACGTTTTTTGTGGACTAGTGTTGACATGTATAACATTTGTTTCAATAAGAATGGATAGAGAGGCACTAAATACGAGTTAATATATACTGCCAATGATAGAGATCTGAGATTGGTGGCAGCAAGATTAATATTAATGCACAAGTTACCACTTACCATGGTAATAATAATATACCATGGGGTCAATGTTAACATAAAAAAAATTAACTATGTTAATTATATATATATATATATATATATATATATATATATATATATATATATATGGTATATATTTTTATGGTATATATTTAACATGAAATATAACTAAAATGGTATGTTAAAGCCGAGATGGCCTCGTGGTAAGAAAGCGTGAATCTAACCAATGGTCGTGGGTTCAAACCCGGGCAAACACCACTGAATTTTTATGTGCTTAATTTGTGATTATAATTCATCTCGTGTTATACGGTGAAGGAAAACATCTTGAGGAAACCTGCATGTGTTTAATTTCACTGAAATTCTGCCACATGTGTATTCCACCAACCCGCATTAGAGTAGCGTGGAATAAACTCCATTCCTTCTCGTCAAAAAGGGAGAGGAGGCCTTAGCCCAGCAGTGGCATTCACAATAATAATATTTAGTTACCTGCTTAGTGACAATGGAAGTGTTGTCGACGGGTGGCGGTGGGTGGCGCGACTTGTTCCGCACAAAGGCCTGCCATTGGCGGAACCACTGCATGCTGATCGCGAATATTGCGCGAGGACGATCTTGTTCCTGTAAACGGTTATAAAATTTTAAAACATTTACTTATAAATAATGTTGTACCGGCAGGGGTAGGTACAATCAACGTTTCGTTCTTTGTATAGATACGTGCCATTTTAACGGCCAATAAATATGTAGCACGAGTAAGCTAGTGCGAGCTACTACCGGTTCGTTAATGGATTCCACCGAGAAAAACCGGCAAGAAACTCAGTAGGAATTTATATAAATTACTTACATTTAGTTCCTACACGAGATTCAGAAAACAATCCATGCACTTTTGTCAAATATATATTCATAAAGAATAATAGTCTTCACTATTAAGAAGAGCACAGATCCAAATAAGTAACAATTCGTCTTGCAGCCACGATGCGTCGTGACAATCGACGGTACTGGTAGCGGTCGGGCCGCGTCTTTTTTTTTTATAGAGTAGGAAGGCGGACGAGCATATGGGCCACCTGATTGTAAGTGGTCACCAACTCCCATAGACATTGGCATTGTAAGAAATGTTAACCATCGCTCACATCACCAATGCGCCACCAACCTTGGGAACTAAGATGTTATGTCCCTTGTGCCTGTAATTACACTGGCTCACTTACCCTTCAAACCGGAACACAACAATACCAAGTACTGCTGTTTTGCGGTAGAATATCTTATGAGTGGGCGGTACCTACCCAGACGAGCTCGCACAAAGCTCTACCACCAGTAAATTCCGAGTTCCGAACTCCTATGAGAAAATGTACATAAATATTGCACAACATATTTATAAATGAGTTCGTGCAATACGCGTGCACGCTGTACCTGGAACAGCGCGTGCAGGTCCGCGAAGGCGGCCAGCTCGCGCGCGCGGCGCGCCCGCAGGCGCTGGGCGGCGCGCGCGCACACGCTGCACTCGTGCGCGTGCGACACGGCCGGCCCGCCGCCGAACCTGCACGACACGACACGTTACACATTGTACGTCCCTCCCACATTGGACCTACCACTTGAACACTTTTAATTCTACATTTTATATCTTTATTTAAGTTTCTGCAAATTCTATTAAAATATCTATTGCTAATATTAGATTGCTATCGTAAAATATCAACCCCGCTAATGTGTTAAAGACAACGGATAAGTAAACTATATTTAGCAGTGTTTCAAGTAAAGTGAACAACAAAGGGGCGGTCAGGTGTGTACGCACGTGTCGCGCAGGAAGTCCCAGAGCGGCTGCGGCAGGCTGGCGGCCAGCGCGTGCAGGTGCGGCGCGCGCTCGGGCCGCACGCCGCCGTGCACGCACACGAAGTCGCTGTTGTCGATGGGGCCCGGCTCCGCCCACGTGTTGAACCTGGACATTCACGCCACGCTGTCTTTACCCATCCCATATAATCTTAGAATAGGATATTTAGAAATGCAGCGTCATTGGTCGTTTACTGTCGGAATCGCTACTTACGTTATGCTATCCAATTATTTACCTTTATATCAACATTAGCGTTTTAAGAGAGGTGAGAGCGATGCTAAGATTTGGTGCTTAAAAGAGTGATGTGAGTAAATTGGTAAAAAATATAGAGAGAAGTGATAAAATGAAGTACATGTCGACGCTAACGCCACAAAATTTGCTGCTATTGAGACCTTCTGGATAGAGAAAACTAATCACTTACTAATTATTTTCAGATGTCAAGATTTGAAGTAGTATAAGTTAGCTTATCTTATATTAAATTTGTATACTCACTTATTAATCCATTGTTTTGAAATGTAGAATTTGAGGTCGTTTGGTTCCGAGCTCGCCGTTTCTAATATCTCAGCTGCTTTCTGCCGTAGTATCGCCATTTGTGGATTCACTTTTCTGTGGAATATATATACATATATATTATAATAACAGTTTGGTTTAAATACCAGCTCAAATTGACTCAATTTATTATTCTTAAAAATGAATATATATTTTGTTCATTTTATGTCTTGTATGTTTAATCAAACAGTAAACGTGTTTGTCAACACACGTGCGTACGTAATCAACTACAGAAGAGCACGCGTGTACGTACTCACCTGTAGAACAGCACGTAGGCCTCGCAGGCGGCGAGGTGGTGCGGCGCGGGGTGCGCGACGGCGGCGTCGTCGAAGGCCACCCAGCGCCCGTCGGCCGCGCACGTGTGTGTGTGTGTGTGTGTGTGTGTGCCGTGCGCCGTGCTCACCTGTAGAACAGCACGTAGGCCTCGCAGGCGGCGAGGTGGTGCGGCGCGAGGGGCGCGACGGCGGCGTCGTCGAAGGCCACCCAGCGCCCGTCGGCCGCGCACGTGTGTGTGTGTGTGTGTGTGCCGTGCTCACCTGTAGAACAGCACGTAGGCCTCAAAGGCGGCGAGGTGGTGCGGCGCGAGGGGCGCGACGGCGGCGTCGTCGAAGGCCACCCAGCGCCCGTCGGCCGCGCACGTGTGTGTGTGTGTGTGTGTGTGTGTGTGCCGTGCTCACCTGTAGAACAGCACGTAGGCCTCAAAGGCGGCGAGGTGGTGCGGCGCGAGGGGCGCGACGGCGGCGTCGTCGAAGGCCACCCAGCGCCCGTCGGCCGCGCACGTGTGTGTGTGTGTGTGTGTGTGCCGTGCTCACCTGTAGAACAGCACGTAGGCCTCGCAGGCGGCGAGGTGGTGCGGCGCGAGGGGCGCGACGGCGGCGTCGTCGAAGGCCACCCAGCGCCCGTCGGCCGCGCACGTGTGTGTGTGTGTGTGTGTGTGTGCCGTGCGCCGTGCTCACCTGTAGAACAGCACGTAGGCCTCGCAGGCGGCGAGGTGGTGCGGCGCGAGGGGCGCGACGGCGGCGTCGTCGAAGGCCACCCAGCGCCCGTCGGCCGCGCACGTGTGTGTGTGTGTGTGTGTGTGCCGTGCTCACCTGTAGAACAGCACGTAGGCCTCGCAGGCGGCGAGGTGGTGCGGCGCGGGGTGCGCGACGGCGGCGTCGTCGAAGGCCACCCAGCGCCCGTCGGCCGCGCACGTGTGTGTGTGTGTGTGTGTGTGTGTGTGCCGTGCGCCGTGCTCACCTGTAGAACAGCACGTAGGCCTCGCAGGCGGCGAGGTGGTGCGGCGCGAGGGGCGCGACGGCAGCGTCGTCGAAGGCCACCCAGCGCCCGTCGGCCGCGCACGTGTGTGTGTGTGTGTGTGTGCCGTGCTCACCTGTAGAACAGCACGTAGGCCTCAAAGGCGGCGAGGTGGTGCGGCGCGAGGGGCGCGACGGCGGCGTCGTCGAAGGCCACCCAGCGCCCGTCGGCCGCGCACGTGTGTGTGTGTGTGTGTGTGTGTGTGTGTGCCGTGCTCACCTGTAGAACAGCACGTAGGCCTCGCAGGCGGCGAGGTGGTGCGGCGCGAGGGGCGCGACGGCGGCGTCGTCGAAGGCCACCCAGCGCCCGTCGGCCGCGCACGTGTGTGTGTGTGTGTGTGTGTGTGCCGTGCTCACCTGTAGAACAGCACGTAGGCCTCGCAGGCGGCGAGGTGGTGCGGCGCGAGGGGCGCGACGGCGGCGTCGTCGAAGGCCACCCAGCGCCCGTCGGCCGCGCACGTGTGTGTGTGTGTGTGTGTGTGCCGTGCTCACCTGTAGAACAGCACGTAGGCCTCGCAGGCGGCGAGGTGGTGCGGCGCGAGGGGCGCGACGGCGGCGTCGTCGAAGGCCACCCAGCGCCCGTCGGCCGCGCACGTGTGTGTGTGTGTGTGTGTGTGTGCCGTGCTCACCTGTAGAACAGCACGTAGGCCTCGCAGGCGGCGAGGTGGTGCGGCGCGAGGGGCGCGACGGCGGCGTCGTCGAAGGCCACCCAGCGCCCGTCGGCCGCGCACGTGTGTGTGTGTGTGTGTGTGTGTGTGTGTGTGCCGTGCTCACCTGTAGAACAGCACGTAGGCCTCGCAGGCGGCGAGGTGGTGCGGCGCGAGGGGCGCGACGGAGGCGTCGTCGAAGGCCACCCAGCGCCCGTCGGCCGCGCACGTGTGTGTGTGTGTGTGTGTGTGCCGTGCTCACCTGTAGAACAGCACGTAGGCCTCGCAGGCGGCGAGGTGGTGCGGCGCGAGGGGCGCGACGGCGGCGTCGTCGAAGGCCACCCAGCGCCCGTCGGCCGCGCACGTGTGTGTGTGTGTGTGTGTGTGCCGTGCTCACCTGTAGAACAGCACGTAGGCCTCGCAGGCGGCGAGGTGGTGCGGCGCGAGGGGCGCGACGGCGGCGTCGTCGAAGGCCACCCAGCGCCCGTCGGCCGCGCACGTGTGTGTGTGTGTGTGTGCCGTGCTCACCTGTAGAACAGCACGTAGGCCTCGCAGGCGGCGAGGTGGTGCGGCGCGAGGGGCGCAACGGCGGCGTCGTCGAAGGCCACCCAGCGCCCGTCGGCCGCGCACGTGTGTGTGTGTGTGTGTGTGTGCCGTGCGCCGTGCTCACCTGTAGAACAGCACGTAGGCCTCGCAGGCGGCGAGGTGGTGCGGCGCGAGGGGCGCGACGGCGGCGTCGTCGAAGGCCACCCAGCGCCCGTCGGCCGCGCACGTGTGTGTGTGTGTGTGTGTGTGCCGTGCTCACCTGTAGAACAGCACGTAGGCCTCGCAGGCGGCGAGGTGGTGCGGCGCGAGGGGCGCGACGGCGGCGTCGTCGAAGGCCACCCAGCGCCCGTCGGCCGCGCACGTGTGTGTGTGTGTGTGTGTGTGCCGTGCTCACCTGTAGAACAGCACGTAGGCCTCGCAGGCGGCGAGGTGGTGCGGCGCGAGGGGCGCGACGGCGGCGTCGTCGAAGGCCACCCAGCGCCCGTCGGCCGCGCACGTGTGTGTGTGTGTGTGTGCCGTGCTCACCTGTAGAACAGCACGTAGGCCTCGCAGGCGGCGAGGTGGTGCGGCGCGAGGGGCGCGACGGCGGCGTCGTCGAAGGCCACCCAGCGCCCGTCGGCCGCGCACGTGTGTGTGTGTGTGTGTGTGTGCCGTGCTCACCTGTAGAACAGCACGTAGGCCTCGCAGGCGGCGAGGTGGTGCGGCGCGAGGGGCGCGACGGCGGCGTCGTCGAAGGCCACCCAGCGCCCGTCGGCCGCGCACGTGTGTGTGTGTGTGTGTGTGTGCCGTGCTCACCTGTAGAACAGCACGTAGGCCTCGCAGGCGGCGAGGTGGTGCGGCGCGAGGGGCGCGACGGCGGCGTCGTCGAAGGCCACCCAGCGCCCGTCGGCCGCGCACGTGTGTGTGTGTGTGTGTGTGTGCCGTGCTCACCTGTAGAACAGCACGTAGGCCTCGCAGGCGGCGAGGTGGTGCGGCGCGAGGGGCGCGACGGCGGCGTCGTCGAAGGCCACCCAGCGCCCGTCGGCCGCGCACGTGTGTGTGTGTGTGTGTGTGTGCCGTGCTCACCTGTAGAACAGCACGTAGGCCTCGCAGGCGGCGAGGTGGTGCGGCGCGAGGGGCGCGACGGCGGCGTCGTCGAAGGCCACCCAGCGCCCGTCGGCCGCGCACGTGTGTGTGTGTGTGTGTGTGTGCCGTGCTCACCTGTAGAACAGCACGTAGGCCTCGCAGGCGGCGAGGTGGTGCGGCGCGAGGGGCGCGGCGGCGGCGTCGTCGAAGGCCACCCAGCGCCCGTCGGCCGCGCACGTGTGTGTGTGTGTGTGTGTGTGCCGTGCTCACCTGTAGAACAGCACGTAGGCCTCGCAGGCGGCGAGGTGGTGCGGCGCGGGGGGCGCGACGGCGGCGTCGTCGAAGGCCACCCAGCGCCCGTCGGCCGCGCACGTGTGTGTGTGTGTGTGTGTGTGCCGTGCTCACCTGTAGAACAGCACGTAGGCCTCGCAGGCGGCGAGGTGGTGCGGCGCGAGGGGCGCGACGGCGGCGTCGTCGAAGGCCACCCAGCGCCCGTCGGCCGCGCACGTGTGTGTGTGTGTGTGTGTGCCGTGCTCACCTGTAGAACAGCACGTAGGCCTCAAAGGCGGCGAGGTGGTGCGGCGCGAGGGGCGCGACGGCGGCGTCGTCGAAGGCCACCCAGCGCCCGTCGGCCGCGCACGTGTGTGTGTGTGTGTGTGCCGTGCGCCGTGCTCACCTGTAGGGTGAAACAGCACGTAGGCCTCGCAGGCGGCGAGGTGGTGCGGCGCGAGGGGCGCGACGGCGGCGTCGTCGAAGGCCACCCAGCGCCCGTCGGCCGCGCACGTGTGTGTGTGTGTGTGTGCCGTGCGCCGTGCTCACCTGTAGAACAGCACGTAGGCCTCGCAGGCGGCGAGGTGGTGCGGCGCGAGGGGCGCGACGGCGGCGTCGTCGAAGGCCACCCAGCGCCCGTCGGCCGCGCACGTGTGTGTGTGTGTGTGCCGTGCTCACCTGTAGAACAGCACGTAGGCCTCGCAGGCGGCGAGGTGGTGCGGCGCGAGGGGCGCGACGGCGGCGTCGTCGAAGGCCACCCAGCGCCCGTCGGCCGCGCACGTGTGTGTGTGTGTGTGTGTGTGTGCCGTGCTCACCTGTAGAACAGCACGTAGGCCTCGCAGGCGGCGAGGTGGTGCGGCGCGAGGGGCGCGACGGCGGCGTCGTCGAAGGCCACCCAGCGCCCGGCGGCCGCGCGCGTGTGTGTGTGTGTGTGTGTGTGCCGTGCTCACCTGTAGAACAGCACGTAGGCCTCGCAGGCGGCGAGGTGGTGCGGCGCGAGGGGCGCGACGGCGGCGTCGTCGAAGGCCACCCAGCGCCCGTCGGCCGCGCACGTGTGTGTGTGTGTGTGTGTGTGTGCCGTGCTCACCTGTAGAACAGCACGTAGGCCTCGCAGGCGGCGAGGTGGTGCGGCGCGAGGGGCGCGACGGCGGCGTCGTCGAAGGCCACCCAGCGCCCGTCGGCCGCGCACGTGTGTGTGTGTGTGTGTGTGTGCCGTGCTCACCTGTAGAACAGCACGTAGGCCTCGCAGGCGGCGAGGTGGTGCGGCGCGAGGGGCGCGACGGAGGCGTCGTCGAAGGCCACCCAGCGCCCGTCGGCCGCGCACGTGTGTGTGTGTGTGTGTGTGTGCCGTGCTCACCTGTAGAACAGCACGTAGGCCTCGCAGGCGGCGAGGTGGTGCGGCGCGAGGGGCGCGCCGGCGGCGTCGTCGAAGGCCACCCAGCGCCCGTCGGCCGCGCACGTGTGTGTGTGTGTGTGTGTGTGTGCCGTGCTCACCTGTAGAACAGCACGTAGGCCTCGCAGGCGGCGAGGTGGTGCGGCGCGAGGGGCGCGACGGCGGCGTCGTCGAAGGCCACCCAGCGCCCGTCGGCCGCGCACGTGTGTGTGTGTGTGTGTGCCGTGCTCACCTGTAGAACAGCACGTAGGCCTCGCAGGCGGCGAGGTGGTGCGGCGCGAGGGGCGCAACGGCGGCGTCGTCGAAGGCCACCCAGCGCCCGTCGGCCGCGCACGTGTGTGTGTGTGTGTGTGTGTGCCGTGCGCCGTGCTCACCTGTAGAACAGCACGTAGGCCTCGCAGGCGGCGAGGTGGTGCGGCGCGAGGGGCGCGACGGCGGCGTCGTCGAAGGCCACCCAGCGCCCGTCGGCCGCGCACGTGTGTGTGTGTGTGTGTGTGTGTGCCGTGCTCACCTGTAGAACAGCACGTAGGCCTCGCAGGCGGCGAGGTGGTGCGGCGCGAGGGGCGCGACGGCGGCGTCGTCGAAGGCCACCCAGCGCCCGTCGGCCGCGCACGTGTGTGTGTGTGTGTGTGTGTGCCGTGCTCACCTGTAGAACAGCACGTAGGCCTCGCAGGCGGCGAGGTGGTGCGGCGCGAGGGGCGCGACGGCGGCGTCGTCGAAGGCCACCCAGCGCCCGTCGGCCGCGCACGTGTGTGTGTGTGTGTGTGCCGTGCTCACCTGTAGAACAGCACGTAGGCCTCGCAGGCGGCGAGGTGGTGCGGCGCGAGGGGCGCGACGGCGGCGTCGTCGAAGGCCACCCAGCGCCCGTCGGCCGCGCACGTGTGTGTGTGTGTGTGTGTGTGCCGTGCTCACCTGTAGAACAGCACGTAGGCCTCGCAGGCGGCGAGGTGGTGCGGCGCGAGGGGCGCGACGGCGGCGTCGTCGAAGGCCACCCAGCGCCCGTCGGCCGCGCACGTGTGTGTGTGTGTGTGTGTGTGCCGTGCTCACCTGTAGAACAGCACGTAGGCCTCGCAGGCGGCGAGGTGGTGCGGCGCGAGGGGCGCGACGGCGGCGTCGTCGAAGGCCACCCAGCGCCCGTCGGCCGCGCACGTGTGTGTGTGTGTGTGTGTGTGCCGTGCTCACCTGTAGAACAGCACGTAGGCCTCGCAGGCGGCGAGGTGGTGCGGCGCGAGGGGCGCGACGGCGGCGTCGTCGAAGGCCACCCAGCGCCCGTCGGCCGCGCACGTGTGTGTGTGTGTGTGTGTGTGCCGTGCTCACCTGTAGAACAGCACGTAGGCCTCGCAGGCGGCGAGGTGGTGCGGCGCGAGGGGCGCGACGGCGGCGTCGTCGAAGGCCACCCAGCGCCCGTCGGCCGCGCACGTGTGTGTGTGTGTGTGTGTGTGCCGTGCTCACCTGTAGAACAGCACGTAGGCCTCGCAGGCGGCGAGGTGGTGCGGCGCGAGGGGCGCGACGGCGGCGTCGTCGAAGGCCACCCAGCGCCCGTCGGCCGCGCACGTGTGTGTGTGTGTGTGTGTGTGCCGTGCTCACCTGTAGAACAGCACGTAGGCCTCGCAGGCGGCGAGGTGGTGCGGCGCGAGGGGCGCGACGGCGGCGTCGTCGAAGGCCACCCAGCGCCCGTCGGCCGCGCACGTGTGTGTGTGTGTGTGTGTGTGCCGTGCTCACCTGTAGAACAGCACGTAGGCCTCGCAGGCGGCGAGGTGGTGCGGCGCGAGGGGCGCGACGGCGGCGTCGTCGAAGGCCACCCAGCGCCCGTCGGCCGCGCACGTGTGTGTGTGTGTGTGTGTGTGCCGTGCTCACCTGTAGAACAGCACGTAGGCCTCGCAGGCGGCGAGGTGGTGCGGCGCGAGGGGCGCGACGGCGGCGTCGTCGAAGGCCACCCAGCGCCCGTCGGCCGCGCGCGCCGCGCACGTGTAGTGCCCGCCGCCCGCCGTGCCCGCGTGGCAGATGACGGCGCACAGCGAGTAGCGGCTCACCTTCGAGGTGCACTCTGCGGACACACTGTGTGCTCGATACGTAGCTGATTGCTCAGGCCAACGTTTCCCAAACTTTGCAAAAGTCCGTTTGTAGCTTTTTTTTTAAATAATACTATTATTGGCAATATATATATATATATATATATATATATTGCCAATACATGGATATATATATATATATATATATCCATGTATATAATATAGTGTAATAACAATTCATTTCTACCCCTCCCAATAACGTGCTAAATAAATTTTTATAATGACCATATTCGGTCCAGTTACGTTTTTCTCAATATAAGAGCTAACCTTTATAATAGAAATATACTGCCAACTACCTGACAATAATTACTTCACCCTTCCTATGTGCAAACTACAAATCATCTGAATACTAAAAATTAAATTAATATTTGATTAATCAAATAAAACAAGGGGTATTATTGTAATGAAACATTGCAAAACCTCACCTTTATGGGTATAAGGAGCCATATTTAAGTCGTTGATGGGAAAAGACACCCGAGCGGCAACTTTAGCACTGGACATCAGTTCGTGACGGAAACGCTTGAGATGCACGCAGAGGACTTCCGGGAGACGGATCACGCCCGACATCTTCACACCGTTACGGAGCTTGTTGCACCGGGAACAACTGAAATGGATAAAATAGAAGAATTAGACCTTTAAGAAAAGACATAAAGAAATATGGGAAAAAACGGATTGTGTCTATAAAGATAAAAGAGATTGCTCACAATTATATAAACAACAAAGTTAGTGTATTTAATAATAATAAACATTTTAACTACTCAACCGATCAATATGAAATTTTGCACATTACACATTTTTGTAGTCAGAGTACCTGTTAGCTACCGGTAGCGAGAACTGCTATTGTAGTATAATAAATAGCTATAAGAAGGTCACTCTTAATTCATATGTTAATAGATTTTTTTTGTCAGGTGTTTTAAGAAAACCCTTTTAATAGAAATGTTTTGAGGTAAATTTTGTACCTGTTTCAAAATAAATTATACCTGATTATCTACCTTCATTGATGCCAATATTGAGTATAGTAATTATTAAAGTTGAGTTTTTGAAGTTTTGAATTTTAATAAAAAAAAATACTAAGGATGTTAATTGTATAATAATTTTTTTTTCAAATAATTTATACTATTAACAATGTTCACAAACATTCTTGATCAAAATAACCATATACCAAGCATGGAATTTTTTTTCCATGACACAAATCAAATTTATCTCTGTTATTAGTGGTTTTTTTCATAAATGACATGAAAATATTATTTACCTATACATGTTATCCCCTTTAAGTTCATCAGCGCTGAAGAAGGCAGCGAGACAGTCCTGTAGCGAGACGACGGGCCCGTAGAACCACGACCGCAGCCAACTCAACAGCCACCATATCTGTACCAAACATTATTACCATCATTATAGGCTTTCCGTTAGTTCATTAATTTGGGATCACCGTGTGTCAATGAACAAAGTTGTTTTGTCAGACTTTTTATGAATACTTTGCTGGGGGATGTTCTCCTGTCACAATAGGGTAGTAGTAGGTAGGTAGATAGTAGAGGCGTTAAATGCTGATGTGCTTAACGCAAAACATTATTTTAATCATATGTAACCTTGAGATATGATATGATATTATATATTTTTTGGTAATAAACAGCCAAATTTTAATCTAATTAAATATCCACAAATTAAAACGTATATGTAACAGAAAATACATATTTTACCCTCCAATTAGAAGTAAGGAGGAAGTACTCACCCAGGAGTCCTGCGCGGAGGGCGGAGCGTGCTGGCTGAGCGCGGGCTGCTGGCAGCGCAGCATAGCCAGGTGCTCGCGCGACGGGATCGGCAGCGACAGGTCCTGGAACGTCTCCATGCGGGTCGACACCTGCGGGGGGGCACTCGTGGTGTCATTACAACCGTTCCAAAGAGAAAGAAGCTACTAACTTCTACTATTTAAGCAATACATTATTTTTTAGAACTTTTCTCTCGCATAGTATTAGTATACGCTACATTAGCACTTTGCTAAAGTAGCGTCATGACAACTCACCCGATCGCATATGAGGCACTGCACAGAAGAGAGCAGCTTCCCATCGAACACGTCGGATACAATACTGCGGTACCTCGCACCACCACCGCCGTCACCACTACCACCCGCACCGCCAGCGCTCCACGTGTGTGTCCTGACAAGTTAATAAACTATTATATAATAGTGGTAGTGAGTAGTTGGCGATAATAACACGATATATCTAAAGGTGAACACTTCACATCTGACAATAAAAACTGTTTTTTTTTTTCGCGACTCCATAATGTGTATGATTATTCAAGATCTAAACCAATGATATCGCGTCAATCTAATGTCAAAGATTTTAATTCTCTTGTGGTTGAAATAGGCTATAGATTAGTGTGAGCGCCACGATAGCATGCGAAAGCGATTCCGTGGCGTTCCTCGCTAAGACGGAAAGGGTACCGCTAGTTTTTTAGTGGGTATTCCGATGTTCGGGGAGCACTCGGCGCCTTGGACACCGGCGAGTCCCACATACCCCCCAACGTTCCCGTGGGGGAAACGCGTAATGCGTTTTTCCAGCGTTAAAAAAAAAGGCTATAGATTAGTGTAGCAAGCAAGTCTTAGCAACTGAGTGAGGTCCGAGAGATTCAAAAGATAAAAAATACGACCACGGTAGAATAAATACATTGCAAAATATATAAACATAAACGTGTAAAGAATGAGGAGATATCTTAGCAGGAAGCTACTATTTTTAATAATCGTAGATCTTTTGCTTTATTTATAAATATTATCATTTATTGTTTGAGATTATATATATATATATATATATATATATATATATATATATATATATATATATATATATATATATATATATATATATTTAATATGTACATATTTTTATAGTGAAAATAATAATCCATACAAATGTAAAGTATACTTTTGACTGTATATCTTATTAATTTAGTTACATTTTATATTGTAGATGATAGAACTATAGCCAACGTTATGGTATTTATCATTTTTCATTATTTTTTTTTTTATATAAAATGTAAATCGGTGTTCTTAAATATTCTTGTGTAGTTATGTTCAATGTAGTATGTAATTGTGTTCAATTAAATGAATGTAACTATTTTGTTCATCCAAGATTGTAATGTCTGGTTGTAGAGAGAAACCCTAAAGCTAGGCCGCAGTACTGAGGGTCTGGCGCGTCGCTGGCGCCGCTGGAGCACGTCTCGTAGCGCTCCTCCGCCTCGCTCGAACACGACAGCTCCGACTCCGACCCCACGTCCCGCTGCGTCGCGTCCGAACCTGGAAACGAATTCATGTCCCGTTACAATATTCCCTTGACAGAATTTCGGCCCAGCGATCACAAATCACTGGTGGTAGGGCTCTGTGCAAGCTCGTCTGGGTAGGTACCACCCACTCATCAGATATTCTACCGCAAAGCAGCAGTACTTCTTATTGTTGTGTTCCGGTTTGAAGGGTGAACGAGCCAGTGTAATTACAGGCACAAGGTATATCTAACATCTTAGTTCCCAAGGTTGGTGGCGCATTGGCTATGTAAGCGATGGTTGACATTTCTTGCAATGACATTGACTAAGGGCGTTTGGTGACCATTTACCATCAGGTGGCCCATATGCTCGTAGCAAAATATTATTATGCCACAGAAATATACGCAAACGCACGTGTTGTCTCTACTTTACTAATAAGTAATACTCTACTAATAAGAATATAAGAATGCATCTTCTTAACCCCAAGATATGGTGTAGCTTTTAAATTTTTTTAAGAGAAAGCTTAAAAGATAATTCAAAAGCTTGATGTTTGTAGCCTCTAATAGCCACTATGGACCAAAAAAGCTGGTCTGTTAGATCGCCAAATAAAACCTAACACTTTCACATCATTGGACAGCACTTATACCGTTAAGCTAGTCTTGATAACTTTAACTTAATTCGGGTACTGACTTTTATAATATAGGATTATGGAGCCGGACTTAATTAATATTAGTTGTGAACCATTTTTTCATTTAAATAAAATTATGAACGATTGTTTAGACCTGATACCAATAAATGGGGGTACAGAATCCTTACTATGTTAATGTATTTAATCACCATTAATCTGGTGTGCGAGTACGTTGTAGGTGAATTGGTGCGTGCCCGCGAAGCTCGCCGAGCGTCGGTGACGTGCCACGCCTTCCGCCTGGGACTGTACTCTGGTAACAGAAATATGCTCATGCTTTATTTAATAATTACGTTGTCTGTACTTACATTAACAACTTATATTAATAACACATGAATGTGAGTTTGCCTGTCTGTTTATTTATTACCCTTTCAAGTCTTAATTAATCGTTACGAAAATCAATCGGTTCTTTGGAAGTTTGTAAGACCGTTTATTCAAGTAAGATATAAGGTGATGATCTTGAAACTAAAAATAAGCCGAGATGGCCCAGTGGTAAGAACGCGTGAATCTTAACCGATGATCGTGGGTTCAAACCCGGGCAAGCACCACTGAATTTTCATGTGCTTAATTTGTGTTTATAATTCATCTTGTGCTTGACGGTGAAGGAAAAGATCGTGAAGAAACCTGCACGTGTCTGATTTCACTGAAATTCTGCCACATGTTTATTCCACCAACCCTTAGGAGGCCTTAGCCCAGTGGGACATTCACAGGCTGTTACTGTTACTGATCTTAAACCGCCTAAACACACCAATAATATCCGGTTTCAATCAGACAAAACCGCATCAAAATGCTTTAAGCTTTTGTCTTTATTAAATTCTGCATACATTTTGCCCTATCGGTTTATTAGTCGTATTGAACGTCAAGTTGAGGTGGTATGTTACCTTAAATACCCATCAGCTCTGGTGTCGCTGTACGCGGAGGGTGCGGGGGATTTCCGCCTCATTCTCGCGAAGTACGGCGCGTCACTAGCTGTCGAAACAGATATATTTAATTATCGACCAAGATATTATTCCAAAGATATAATTCATTATAAGACACAATATATAAATAATTAAATCGCACTATTTTTAAATATTTAATTATAGATAATATATTTTTTTTATTAGTTAACGTATATTTCATAAGCATCATCATCAGCATAAACGTTAACTATTGTTAATAGGCATGATGACTGATTTTGAAATAACCTTCTATAATGTAGGTACACGTCTATTATTACTGAAAATAATTTTATTTCAGTAATAAACTAACTGTTTACGCAAATAATTGCATTTACCTATTTTGAATTTCGCTCGAGATCACCCGCAGGTGTCATGGCGCCTGCACGTGACGTCACGCCACAGTAAACGACAGTAAACGTTGTATTGTGTCTATATACAACGAAGAAAATCAGAAAGTATTGCGTATTTCCTAAGGTTAAAAATGAATTCCAAAGTTTACAAGTGTTCCCGAAGTACAATATACAAAAGCAGAACGACCATATATAAGTAAGCAACGAAAGATGATGGTTCTTGAAGAATGTGAAAAGCAATTAAAAGGAAGTGTGGTTACAGAACATTTTGAAGAAATTGCAAATTGAGGCAGAGGTTAATAAAGATTTATTATATATTTAGTTTTATAGAAGTATTCGTAAATATGTAAATTCACAAATTCAGTACTAGTGGAGCTAAATGAAATATTACCTTAAAAGTTTTTACTTGTAAAAATATTAGGGCTCTTCATATGCGAGTAATACTATATAGCTAACAGAAAAGAAAATCTATGATAACACTAAAGATAAATAAAAATGTATTTACAAGGAAGTTTTCACATTTCGAAATTCAGATGAGTAAAAGTCTTTATTTGATGAAAAAAACTCTCCTAACATCAACAAATCCTGGGCAAATTAGAGGAATTTGCCTTAACAGAACCTTGTTCCATCATTGATAGATCTTGGATGTTTTATTTTCTTCACAAAAAGGCGAATAATCAACGACTCGACTAATTAAACGATGCAAAATAATTTTGAAACGCGTAAACACAACAACTGTTCAAGAGAAATGGTTATAGACACAGAGGCGTGACGTCAATCGCTCTGATTGGTGTTTCAAATAAAATGGCCGATTGCAGAATTTTATACTTTTATTTTATTAAAAATCTTATTAATCTCAATGTGTATATTAAAATGGGATCATTTTTTAGAATCCAAAAATAGTTTCTTCTCTTAAATCATTTATTTTTTAATTATTTAATACTGCCATGATGCCTATTCAATTTGATGATATTTTAGGGAAAAATTAAAAAAAAAAAACAGTGTTACGTGTTATGAAAAAAATAAAAGTCAGAAATTTAAAAAAGTCTATAGTTAATTATTTATTAAGGTTAATGTTGCAATTTTAATAGATAATAACTTTTTTGTGCAGACAGTAACGTTTTATTTGCATGATGTTGATGATTCTATTGTACAAATCTCCTTGTTGAGAAAAGTCCTATCACAAGAAGACATTGCTGTCCTTGTCTAATCAACTCATAAGAAAGCGATAGCAATATAATTAATTCAATCATAATAATGTGTACACGTTGTGATATCTGGCACACAATAGTTTAATTTCTTTTTTGTTATTATTGCTTAAATTTATTTAAGTTAATTAATATTACATTACAAACGAAAAGTCTGAATATTAAATTGATTAATCTTAGGATATAATATAGCTAAGTTTTGTGTTAGGTATATACCTCCAGAAGAAGCAGCTCTCCGTCTAATATGTACATTCCTGACATCATGGTCACCGTCTGCTTCTGAAGTCAGCTTATCTTCTGACGTGCTGTCCCACACCTGGTGGAAAACTTGTAGTTTTTAATATCCCTTCAAAGGAGATTTGGATTCATATTATTTATATGGATTATATGATAAAAGAAAAAACAATTTTTTTTTTTTCTTCAAGTAGGCTTATAACATTTTTGAATCGTCATGTAACAATATTGAATTAAATGTAAAACTACCGCCGGTTCGTAATGTACATTCTAGGGATAAGAACTGGCAACAAATTCAGTAGTTAAGGTTGTAACCATTTTTTAATTACAGAGTCAATCAAATACAATTAAATTTATGCATATCCCCTTGGATAATAATGCTACAATAAAATCAGTTTATGAAATATATGTATGTATGTTTATGACTAATAAATAATGATATTTAATATGTATATATATTTTTTTCTGGAAAATGGAAGTGTGTACACTCCCGTGCCTCGGAAAGCACGCAAAGCCGTTGGTCTTGCGCCTGAACTATTTTCGGTCGTGTCGGATTGCCGTCCCATTGGATTATGAGAGTAAGAGAATAGAGAGTGCACTTGTGTTTGCGCACACGCTTGTGCACTATAATATATTCTGCGCAGTTGGCTAATCTCTCTTGAGATTGGCCACCGTGGCTTTATTTATTTTTTTCAACTTTAACTTTAAAGTTAGCTACAAAAACAAAGTCGGTTAAAAAGTTGGTGGCGCATTAGCAATGTAAGGAACGGTTAACATCTCTAACAGCGTCAATGTCTATGGGCGGTGGTGACCATTTACCATCAGATGTCGCTTGTAGTCGCCTGTCGTAGTTAGTTTGCTCGTCCGCGTACCTACATTATATAAAAAAAGCTATGATAACCAGTTTTTCTTACCGGTTCTTTTAACTCTTCATGTAGCTGATCAAGGAAGCATCGCAGGAACTCCTGCGTATCATGTTGGTGGTATCCACGGAACATCGGGTGTACCTGATGACGAATAATTAATTTAGCTTCGAGCAAGTCTAGCTAGGGACCACTGACTTGTATCACATTCAACTACCAAAGGGCAATACTTTATATTGCTGTGTTCCAGCAAATTAATCAGTGAGCCAGTGTAATTACAGTCACTAAGTACATCTTACTTCTCGTGGTTGGTGCTTATTAAAATTATAAACTTTTTGAAACTCGATTTCACAAATATAGATTAAATTTTTTTTAATTCAGTATAAAGTATCGCTAAAATAATTTTAATTTATATTGATTTCGTACTAATTAAATCAATAATTACATATTGAATAATACTTACATTCCGTATTCCGTATAGAATACCATTAGGTACGACATAGCCTCTAGTTTTCCTACTCCACATTTCTTTAATTAATTTTTGGTATGCTCTGTAAAAAAAAAATAGTATATATATAAAATTGTTAGTGAGAATGGACGAACGTGTCAAGTCAGCGTGGACTCACCGGCTGAGGCCCGGCTTGCCGTCGCCGGCCAGCACGGCCACGGCGGCGGCGCACTCCAGGAAGTACGACGTGAGCGGCTGCGTGTTGCTGAGCGCCTGCAGCGCCGCGTTCATGTAGCACGTGTTGCCCATGTTCTGCAGCCCCACCAGCCCTGCACCGCACCAAGCGCACAGTAGACATGTCGTTATCACATTTATGCGAATGAATATTTACTGGTGATAGAGCTTTGTGCAAGCTCGTCTGGGTAGGTACCACCCACTCATTAGATATTCTACCGCAAAACAGCAGTACTTGGTATTGTTGTTTTCTTTTTATTTTATAGAATAGGAAGGTGGACGAGCATATGGGCCACCTGATGGTAAGTGGTCACCAACGCCCATATATACATTGGCATTGTGAGAACTGTTAACCATTGCTTACATCAACAATGAGCCACCTACATTGGGAACAATACCAAGTACTGCTGTTTTGCGGTAGAATATCTGATGAGTGGGTGGTACCTACCCAGACGAGCTTGCACAAAGCTCTACCACCAGTAAATATATTGTGTATACCGAAAGTGTGCCGTGAACCAGATATTATGTCGCTTGCACCTGTAATGACACTGACTAATCCTTCAAGCCGGTGAAGATTTAGTGATATAGTGTATATTATATAAATTACTTATAAATTGTGAATGCTCTTCTTATAATTTATATTTAACAGCAACATTGTGGGATCACAAGGGCCTACAATTGTTAACTAATCAAAAATCATACATGGCTTATTAAACTTAATGCCCCGCATGTACATTTTCTTCAATTGATTAGAAAAAACACTGAGCCGTTACAAATATTTTGGACAAAGTAGAAAATTTTCCTATAATGTACAATATTGACGATCGTGGATTCAAACCCGGGAAAGCACCACTGAATTTTCAAGTGCTTAATTTGTGATTATAATTCATCTCGTGCTTGACGGTGAGGAAACCTGCATGTGTCTAATTTCATTGAAATGATGCCACATGTGAATTCTACCAACCCGCATTGGAGCAGCGTGGTGGAATAAGCTCTAAGCCTTTTCTTCAAAAGTGTGAGGAGGCCTTAGCCCAGCAGTGGGACATTAACAGGCTGTTACTGTACTGTCTGTATTGTCTGTAATGTGTACAATAATATTTTTTAATTACTACTTAGAATGGCAAGTACCTTTCGGTCGCTGTTCTTCGTCATACTCCATATCATCCGGGTCGAGGTCTTCGTCCGAGTTGACACTGATCCCGACCAAGCCGGGACGTGTGGTCACCGACATGTCCTCCATCGCTGAATCTGGACTCTGGAAATTATCATATTATTTATTTAAAATTGATGCCAGTGACGTCAGAAGTTGATGTAGCTTGTATATTGTTTGAAATATGTAGTATTAAAAAATTAAAAAAAAAGAAGAAGAATGAAAAATAGGCACCCTAATAAGACCTAATTATTTGGTCTGCCTGTCAAAGCCTGTCTTTATATCGATATTTCATTTAGAAACTTACTTATACATTATAAGATGAAACAACAGACGACTAGTGCATTTCTTTTTAAACTGAAGCTCCACTAGATAAAGAAACAATGTAAGTTAATTGTAACTTTTCTGTAAGTTCTAAGCAATAAAAAAGCAATTAAATTAAAAAAGATTGGACGCTTAATATGTGATTAAAAATATATATATAATATATATTTAATTTAACAAGGATAACTCACATATAGGAGCATATTTACTGGTGGTAGGGCTTTGTGCAAGCTCGTCTGGGTAGGTGCCACCCACTCATCAGATATTCTACCGCAAAACAGCAATACTTGATATTGTAGTGTTCCGGTTTGAAGGGTGAGTGAGCCAGTGTAATTACAGGCACAAGGGACATAAAATCTTAGTTCCCAAGGTTGGTGGCGCATTGGCTATAAGCGATGGTTGACATTTCTTACAATGCCAATGTCTAAGGGCGTTTGGTGACCACTTACCATCAGGTGGCCCATATGCTCGTCCACCTTCCTATTCTATAAAAAAAAAGAAAGTAGACATACAAATGAAACAGTAAAATATAGCTAATTAAAAGTTCTTTCTGGCTGTTGACGTTGATTATGTTATCGAAGATCTATATTCGAATTCAAATGTCAATTTATATAGCATTGTTCATTTGTTAAGAGACATTAAACTAATAAATAATTATATTTTTATATGACACAAGATTTTTATCTGTTTGTCTATTTTAATATTATATTAAGATATTACAACAATATGTAGAAAGTAATTTCAGAAGTATCACTTACTTTTGCCTGCGCAAGCGCAGCTCTGATGTGTACCTCTTTTTCGCACAAGTAACACCATATTCGCTCAGTCGATATGTTCATATGAACGCAATGGGACGATAAACTCTGTAATAAAATAATGAGAACATTTTATTTAAATAGATAGTAGTATTTTATTTATTTATTTATTTATTTAACACTTTTTGCACAACATATACATAAAATGAGAGAATTAGGAAACAATCAAAGAAAAAGAAAAAAAAAAAAAAAAAATGGTGCGCAAAGGCGGTCTTACCGCTTATAGCGATCTCTAACAGACAACCTTTGGTGAAAGAATTTTGTAAGAGAACAGGTAAGTGCATTTACATATAAAAAGGTGATACTAAATATTTAATAAACTACACATATCTACATCCCACTAACCACATATAATAATACATACATACATACAAATATATATATAATTATTATATAGCATATACATATTATATATAATTATAGAGTATAAAATTATATATAGATAAATTATAAACCACATACTATTTCATACATACATACATACCATACTTGGAAATGGACAAATAATAGCTTTTCAAGCGGTATTTAAAAATACTCAATGAATTCGACTGCCGAATATCTGTAGGTAGTGCATTCCAAAGTTTGATGGTTTTTGCAGTAAAAGAGTTACTGTAGGTTTGTGTCCGGCTGCAGGGGGTAACTAGTTTATTATCATCAGAAAAACGCAGGTTGTGTGCGCTATCGCAACCAAGAAATTTAAAGCGTTCTTTAAGGTAAGATGGTGTGTGATCGATATAAAGAATAGAGTAGAGAATAGATAAGGTATGTAGATTTCTTCGTAGTCTGATTGGCAGCCACTTTAACTGAGACCGATACTCAGAGACATGATCAAACTTTCGCAGACCAAAAATGAATCCTATGGCTATATTTTGCAGCCGTTCTAATTTATTTAGGAGGTCTTCAGTTAAATCCATGTAGCAGACATCAGCATAGTCCAGTATTGGTAAGAGGAACGTATTAGCTAAGTTGATCTTTGCCTTGATAGGCAATAGGTTTTTCCATCGCCTTAAAAAACCAATGATAGCGAAAATCTTACGACTCATTTCAGCGATTTGAGGTACCCAGGAAAAGGAAGCATCGAGAAGTAGTCCAAGATTTCTAACAGTCTCTTGCATGTGTAATATTTGGCCCTCAAATAAGATTGGAGGTAGATGTTTATCTTGGACCCTCGTCAGAAGCTTATGACTGCCAAAAATAGCCACTTGCGACTTGCTCGGGTTCACTTTGAGACCGTAAGATTTACACCATTCAGATATCTTTGCCAAATCATGATTCAAGGTTGCAGCTGCCTCATCGATACTGTCTAAAGGAGCGGTAACGTAAATTTGTAGATCATCAGCATATAGATGATAAGAGGAGGAAATAAGTGAAGAGAGAGTATTAATGAATATAGAAAAGAGAAGAGGAGAGAGTACACCACCTTGCGGGACACCGGAAGAAATATCTAGATAGGATGAATATTTATTATTAGCCACTATGCATTGCTGTCGGTTAAACAGATAAGAGCGGAACCATTCAATGACAGTAGAATCTATGCTTAGCGATCTTAGGATTGCCAAGCATATGTCATAGTCGATGTTATTAAAGGCATTTAAAAAGTCAAGGAGAGCTAGTACAGTCACGGATTTGTTATCAATACCCTGGCGAATGTCGTCACATACCTTAACAAGAGCTGTAACTGTACTATGGCCTAATCTAAACCCAGATTGAAAAGGGCACAGGATTTTATTAATAGTGAGGAATTGGTTTAGTTGAGAGTGAACAACACGCTCTAACACCTTTGAAAGAAATGGAAGAACAGAAATAGGTCTAAAATGAGAAGGAAGCAAAGGATTGGAAACTTTAGGAATAGGAATCACGAGAGCTTTACGCCATACAGAAGGGAAGGCACCATGTAATAAAGAATAGTTAAATATATGGCATAAAGTAGGCAATATACTGTTAAGGGTAAGAAGTATAAGTTTTCGACTAATTCCGTCACAACCGATTGCATCAGATTTGATGCATAGGATGTGTTTTTTTAATTCTCCCATGGTAACAGGACTGAATTGGAAAGGAGGATAGCTAGGGATTGGCAAGGAATGGAGATAGTTGAGTGTGATGGATTTGTACTGATTGTTTAGAGAGGAAGAGGAAATAAAGTGTTTATTAAGATCATCGAGATCATCGAGAAATTGGCAGGAAACGTTTCCCGCTGACGCCCTATCCCCAATGATCTCAAAAACTGCCATATCCTAGATGTTCCGCTATTTTAGATATGCTTTGTTGACAAATAATTGGTCTGATCAGGAATTAATTAAAATTTTTTTAACACAAATGTCTCGTTGACATAGCGTTTTCTACTATCTTTCTTTAATGAAAATTTAGCACACCACCGCCCATAGACATTAGCACTGTAATAAATATATAACCAATACTTACAACGCTAATGCCCCACCAACATTGGAAACTAAGATGTTACGACCATTGTGCGTGTAGTTTGTACTGACTATAAACGCTAAGAAAGGATTTATAGAAATTTCACTTTCGGGGAGGGAAATGTGTGAGGGGCAACTAGTTTCTATATATTTTGGTGTTTTCTACAAACTTATTCTGATGGTTGAGCTTGTGATGGTCGATGTGCTGTGATGATTGATCCGGTTCGGACAAGTTCAAGTATTATTTGTAAAAAAAAAAAATATTATAATACCCAAAGCATCGAGGGTGAAGATATTAAATACACGCACGCGTTGCAAATACTCTTTAAATAACTTTGAAAACAATTCTCCGATAACTATCGAAATACTATGTATACGAACAAAATTATGCATTAATTTTTGCAATTACATCCTTGTATAATATTATTATTAAAACAATTCCAGATAATGATGAGACCTTCAGATTTGTTCCGACAATTGAATGCAATCGATAAGCGCGTTTATTATAAACGATTAGATAAACTAGCACGTGTTGTATTAAGATATTCACACGTAATCTAATTAAAAAATAAATAAACCTTCCTTTTTTTTTTCTCGCTGGAAAAACACATTTATGTGTTTCCCTCACAAGAGGTGGGGGGGCATGTGGGACTCGCCGGCGCTGAAGGCGCCGGAATACCCACTAAAAAACCAGCGGTACCCACTCCATCTTGTCGGGGGACGTCACGGGATCGCTTGCGCATACTACCGTGCCGAAATAAACCTTCCTACTTTAAACATATAATTACCTGATTAAGACCGATTCAAATTTCCTGGTATTAAATTAATCTATCTATATATCATAAAGTCCCTGCCACGTCTGTCCGTGAACGTACATATTGTTCACTCTTATCTCAGAAACAGTTTGGGAATTTTCAATCTGTTTACATAAACGGAACGGCTGATTCGTGAGTGGCTTAAGTATACATAACTATTTGATACGATGATATTTTATAATTATTAAGTCATAAAAGTTTTCTTGAGTTTTTCTATATCTATAGCATTAAAGTAATGAAGGGTTGAAATGTCTTAAATAATTATAAAAGACATATATTGTCTTTTATAAAATAAACAAATACAAAAAATAAATAATGTAAAAGTTTAAATATTTTGAAATGTTGATTAAATATAGTTATATTAAAAGCTCGGACAGTTGGATATGGACAAGAGACAATCACGATGCTGTGCCAAGAAATTTACGTCCAATTTAACAGCACATTTAGTGAGGAATTTCTTTTTATATTTTAATTGGTTTAAAGTCTCTATTAAAGAGTAAACATTTGTAAGAAAGCTTTATACAAATCATTGGGTTGGGTAGTGATTTTAACTCAGAAACAACAGCGCTGTTATATTTATTTGTTTGTTAATAAATAAATAAAACTAACATAAAGTTGTGTACTCTTGTAAAATATAAACTAGCTCGTGAATAACCCATTGGACCTCCTTGTCTCTTAAAATAAAGGTTTAAAGACTAGTTCGTGTCCGATGGTGATTTTGTAACGTGTCAAATGTTTAATGACAAATTGCTAGGAGTCAGGAACGCATTCTTTCAGCGGCCGGACTTTAGCAAACTTCTTTTTCTAATCGTAAAGTGTGTACATGGAATGAAATGCTGTGCGAGTGAGATAGCAGGAGTTTAGTTGCTATTCACAAATATTTTCTGTATTGGCACTTTACTAGTAAAACCAGGCTTGACATGCTTGTGTAAATACCAAATATAATATTAATGGTCATCGGTTGAATGGTATGGCAGTTGATGTACTTCAGCGCCACCTGACGAGTTTTAGGAAAGTGAAATAGTATAAAAATCTTCTCCATGAGAAAATATTTACTATATATATGTATTATTTTATAGTAACCATCAAATGGTATAAGTCTATTAATGTCCTCCAGACCGATTTCGGCCATGACAGCCAATCTCAAGAGAGATTAGCCAACTGCGCAGGACATATTATAGCGCACAAATATGTGCGCAAACACATGTGCACTATTTTTTTTATATAGAATAGGGCCACCTGATGGTAAGTGGTCACCAAAGCCCATAGACATTGGCATTGTAAAAAATGTTAACCAATACGCCACCAACCTTGGGAAGTAAGATGTTATATCCCTTGTGCCTGTAATTACACTGGCTCACTCACCCTTCAAACCGGAACACAACAATACCAAGTACTGCTGTTTTGCCGTAGAATATTTGATAAGTGGGTGGTACCTACCCAGACGAGTTTGCATAAAGCTCTACCACCAGTAAATTTTTTGTATATAAGAAAAGCTTGACTAAATAAAATTGCTATATATCATTAACCAATTGGTAATTTCTTTATTATCTAAATATAGGTTGTGAGTATCCTTTGAGGATCACAGACTTGGCTTTGTGCCTAACAATTTTATGATATCTAACAAAGGCGAATTATGTTCTTGCAACTCGGTTATGCCCTTTGAACTCTGAGCTATATATTGTATGTTATTTATGAGTACATAAGAACATTTTTAAAACAAGTCTTATTTATAACCAATGAGTTTTCGTAAGGTCCTAACTACTTTTTCTATTGCCACTGTTAATTTTGAGACTATATTTGTATAAGAATATTATTATTATAATAATTTAAATGTTACATAACTTGATTTTTGAATTGAAAAATATATTGTAGTATAAAGCAATGCATATTTAAAAGGCTTGGCACATATTCATCTTATAAATTGACCTTAATCAATAACGGACAGAACAGCAAATCGGAAACGTCCAGAAAGAGTTCTGGCTCAACACTAATCTAAAATTCTTATTGGTCACTAATTACATTACTGATACTACCAACTAATTACTATTAATATTAAAGTCAAATTAGTTAATTTTAATTTGATCAGTGTTACAAAAACGGTGTATTTGATAACAAAGAGAAGATTCAAGGTACATATACACATACATGACGTACATATAAATAAGGAAATACATATCCTTGGACATACGTAAGCTATAGTATGACAATGACAATGAAATATGTGTTATATTTTACTTTTAATTAATTAAAAAAATATTTTAAATAGATTAGGATTAAAATATATTTACTTTTTGGTGTAAAGTGCTGTGATCATTTTTAACTTCAGAGCATCCAATGTGATGGCAGTCAGGTTGCAAGCAGATCCAGAGATTTGGGCCGAGACATCCACAGTCAAAACATGTTAAATTCTGAAACAAATGTCGAGGCATGTTATTCCATTTATATATTTTTAATGGTTATTATGTGGAGAATATGGGGTTACCGTATTTGTAATGGCAGATTGCCTTTGATCACACTAGAGCACAATGCACTGTTTTTAGGAACTAAAATGAAATATGCCTGATTGACTCATTTGATTAACTTCATAATATATCTATGGCATTTCTTTAATAAAAAACAGTTGTTTATGTTTTTTCCTGCTGTTCATCTGATTTTTGGTATTAGGTTTCTAGGACCCATCCCCGGGCTTTCTACAGCAGAGGCTATAGTATCAAGCAGAAAGTGTTAGTAATCTAACCAACAAGGCAAACTGCATTCCTTGAAGGAAACATTCAAGGTCACCTTAACTGAGTTTGCATAATCCTTAAATAAGACGATTCTGTTAACGCAGTTAAGCACAAATTCTTCAAATTCTGAGATGATTCAAATTTAATAGCAGTTGCATGCTAAAATGTGAGCCAATTTCCAATAATGCCAAAGAAGTTTGGAATCCAGACCAGCAAGATTTGCACAATTTTTGGTAACAAGACAAGATCATTTTTAATATGACAAACAATGATTTCCTATAATGGCAAATAAATAATTTCTCAAGTCAGTCGAAATAGAAGTCTACTGCAAGTTATATGAATAGGCGTATTGTTTTCAGTAAAGCAATAGCCTCAACGGAAAATATAGAAGTTTCAGGGCACTCAAAGTGTAGAAATATTTTGTATAAGGAAGTAGGAAATCATCAACAACTCAAATGAACAATATAATACCTGTGGAATGTGGTAACAGGAATGTTATAATATTCAGTTTTTAACAGATTGAGTGAATAATAGCCTTATTATTCGGAGAACTTAACATGTTGAGCATCAGTAGGGGTAGGCTCCATAGAAATCCTGTGTTCTATGGAGACAATTAAATAAGACAATACTCGCACTCGTCACCTTGGAACCACTGCTCCCGTAGGGGGAAACTAGGAACATGTTTTTTCATCGATAAAAAAAAGATGTGAAATAGTTTATTGTATACTAAAAAATTATGAATCACATTTAAAACTCAATATTCACTACGGATAGTAGTAGTATTAAAATCATTACAAAACTTACAACAAAAGGTGTTTAACCTTATGTATGATATGATAATGATGATGAAATATTGAATTAATGTGATATCATAAGTTTTTCCTGTTGTGTAAAAAAAGGTAGAGCTATCAAATTTATTACCAATATTGATTAATACACAGTCAACCATTAATTATTCAAATCAAATCATTATTTTTAGTCATAGTAGTGTAATGCACAAATTACTAACTAACTAACTAATTATGAAGAGCATAATACAACTGTATGTTATTTATATTGAACTCTGTACTATATTTGCATGTATTTTATTCAGCAATTTACATAATGTTAGTTACATAAATGATGTAAGTATATTATGGTTGAAGTTTTTATTTACATAGTTTTTATTTACAAGGAAATATACCAGAAAGAACATTTTCGTTTTTTTTTTATTAATAATAAGCAAACAACAACACAAGTACCAGGAACTCATAAAGTATTGGTGGTAACAACAGTAACATCTTTGCCCAATTGAATTTAGTTTACATAGCAGACAGTACATTGCACAATATGAACACAAGTAAAGAATGCTAATTACCAATTACACTGATATTACGTTAGAGGTTAGGAGTAATAAAAATTGTAAGGGCTTACCTCCTTAGATTGCCACAGGTCCTTTTCGAGGAAGTTAACAAGCTTGTTTAGATGTTCACACGTCACGCTTTTGTCCATTGCGAAAAATTTAACGTTGTAGCAACGAAATACGTTAATATCAATAAGAAATTATTGAATCACAGTAGTCCCGCAAATAAACATTTTCTAAATTATGAGGATTACTTGAGTTGTCGTAAAAATAGAGGTAATAGATAAGAAAATAAGATTAAAAGAGCACATTTCGGATAAAGGCTGATAATTTAATTTAATTTACAGGAATTTCTAACACAAAACGTTCCGTGACGAGCGAAAAGTCAGATCAGATTCAGAATTCAATAGACTAAAAATATGCATCTAACGTATGTTTTTTAATAATCTTTAATAAAAGTCATTTCTTGTCAATCAACCTTCTTGAAATATAAATAGCGTTGGTCGTTGGTAACTTATTTGTAACTGTAATTTAATATAAGTTTGATTTCTTTACAGTCTTTTTGATAAAATAATGCTACGTTAATATTTACGACTCAAGTAAAAAAAATGTATTTTTTACAGATTATTTTATATTTGCCTTTTTCAAAAGCTGTAAAATTATATTATAACTGCAAACTGCAAACTATATGTTATAAAGATAAAAATATATTCTTTGAATTTGTTTTTGTAATGCTATTTTGATCAAAGATGAACTAGGAACGTAAAATTTATTGTTTAATTACAAATGTAGTCTCGCGAAATTGTATATTATATTTTGAGTAATAAGTAAATTTTTTGATGGGTAAAAATTTTTTGTTTTACCAGTTCTGGCACTAACTTATATGTCAAGGTGACACTGACAGTGTTTTAAGCTGTTTGTAAACCTTTGTTACGTAGGTAACTTACCCGCCTACTTTGTCTTTGTAAAGTGGCTTGAAATAAGATATTTGACATTGACAGAATGAGCTGGTAAGCAAAAATGTAAATAAATATTAAATTTCTTATGTTAAATGTTGATGTTATAACGTTTAAACATTTGGAAGCTAGATATTTAAAACATTAGCAATATGACGTCAGCTTCATCAAGCAGTGCCCGATCTTTATTCGCCGAATCTAAGCAACGGTTAGCAGAGAGAGTTCAAGTTAATATGAATAATATAGCCTCGTTAGCTCGGCAGATACAGAGAGGGTCCAGATCAAACGAGGCAAGTCCATCACATATTTTTTATGGTTAAAATATTTATTATTCAAAAAGAGAATAACAATTCACTAACTAGAACAAAATAATGTACAGCTAATACAATAAAATTATAAAAATATATTACTAGTAAGTACTAAACAAATCTAATTAGAAAAATATATTTCTACTAAGCAAGCAAAGACCGTTATTGTTTTTATTTTTCTTAATATATATATTTTTTTATTTCAGCTCCTGTCTAAAGCTGCTCGTGATTTTGCTACCACTGAACACTTGATGGAAGGGAGTGAAGAAAATCTCAAAAAAATGCAATTAATTTCAGTTCATATGGGCTATCAATATGAGAACATACATAAATCTGCTCAAATGTTAACTGAAATTAATGAACAAATTGCAATGATGCATAGATGATAAAATAGTCATAGTTATTTTATAATTTTAATTTTTAATAAAGCTGCCTGTGGCTGAGGCTGTAGATTCTACTGAGAAGTGTTACAAACAATTGTATTTTACTGTTTTAATATCATCAGTTAAAAATTATATTTATTGTTAATGTAACTAATTTATTAAATTCTGGATGTTAGTTATTGTCTTGCATCAGCAGTTATTATAAATTATGAAGACAACAAAAAAGAAAAAAGTTAAAAATATATATATTTAGAATGAAACTAAAACTGTAAATGTTTAATTTTGTTGTATGCTATGTAAAAATGTAATTAAGCAGATTTATTTATTTTAGTAAGTTCTAATTAGACTGCGGTAAAAAATTAAATGATTTCTGCAATTTATCTTTAATTTAATTTTGTAGTATTATAATCGAGAATATATCTTGAACATCAGTAATATTTTTACTATATATGTGTTTCATAGATTATTTAGAAATAATTAAAAGAATGTATACATGCAGTATAATCGTTTTATTATGAGTGAAAAAAATAATATTTTAATAACACTGTTTGTTTGCGATTAGTAATTTAAAACTTTAAAAGTATGATCATTATTCCATATCTGAATTTCTTAAATTTAAGATAGAAGGTAGTCTGCCAAATGAGCCACCTAGTTGTAAGTGGTCACCACTGCCAATCAAACTAACTCATTCGTAGATGCACCATCAACCTAACTCACCCTTCAAACCGGAACACAACAATTTTAATGGCGGTTATACATATATTTTGCTGTGTTCCGCCGCCATAACTGTTGCTGGGTGGCATGTTCCCATCTGGGCTTGCACAAAGCCCTACTATCATTTATGTCATAATATTTGATTTAGTTTTGAATATTCGCTATATATTTAATTATAAATGTACTATATTAAATAAATAAAATAGGTTTTTAGTATGTTAAAAACCAGACATGCAAGTGTCAAGTTGTACATTATTTCGTTGTAATGTTCGTAAATACTCTCCTTTTTGTAAACATTGCATAGAATCAGTGATGTATAGAAATTTATCTCGTGCATAGCATTCACTTTATTTGCGTAAAACAACAGTGAAATCTGAAACTAACAAACTTTATGTAAAAAATTGCATCAATTAAATATTAAGTTTTGATGAAAAACTACATTTATTATTGGCGCTTCTAAACAGCGAGTATGAAAAGATTTGTCATTTTTGCATTTTTTTTTTTTTATAGAATAGGAAGGCGGACGAGCATATGGGCCACCTGATGGTAAGTGGTCACCAACGCTCTTAGACATTGGCATTGTAAGAAATGTCAACCATCGCTTACATATCCAATGCGCCACCAACCTTGGGAACTAAGATTTTATGTCCCTTGTGCCTGTAATTACGCTGGCTCACTCACCCTTCAAACCGGAACACAACAATATCAAGTATTCAGATATTCGTAAGTTTTTACATAATCTGTGCTAATTTGAAACATTCTATTAGTTGCACTAGGTGGATCAGCTGTTAATAACATAACTAGAGTTAGTTCACATTTGAAACTCGGCTCAGAGCACGATCGTGAAATGTCAAAGTTAATATGCGATATTGACGGAATTAATTATAAAATTAAGTAAATCAAAATAGCGTATCGGAGCGTAATTCTATTTTCAACATTTCACAAGTGTAATACGAAGTATCTACCTAATTTCTTACAAAATAGCACAGCGAAGTTAGAATAAGACAAATCATGCCAAATTTCAAATTGCCGCCATATACTTAGAACCTAACTCAACTTTTATTTTGTACACGCGCATCTAATATCAAACAATTATATCAAATTTACTTTGACCATAAGCTGTTTCACCGCGATTCCGTCACCGTCAAATTTAATAGCGATCACTTTCCTTCTTTAGTCGTGATGTATATATAACATTAGTCTGATTGAAGATGATTAGTTTTTTTTAATGTTTTGTAAGCATCTCAACGGTTGTTACACGGTCGGGACTCACTGATATTTCGAGCGTCAGACGAGTAAGCGTAAGATTGCGAGCGCCAGATGAAGTCATTTACTCATCCATACAAGAATTGATTATAGGTACAATAGTACCTTGGTACACATTTTTATTTATTTATTTATTTATTACTATTCATGTTACAAATATTACTTAATATATATGAAAATAGCTACATCATAAGAGGGATATTATACATACATATAAATACAATAAAGTATATAAAAAATACCAGCTAAACCTTGACTAAGCTAACAGAAACGGCAAAAATGTAAATTGCGGAAATCTTAATAAAAGCAATCGTACTTTGACCGACTGCGACTGATTCAGGAGTGAAATTAGACCTTGAATCGCTATGCAACAAAGCTGCGTAAAATTTTTCAGCAATAATTGCCTTTTTATGACATTTGCTTTATCGTTTTAACACTAAGAATACCTCTATAATAGTACTTTTCAATTTAAAACTTTATTTTAAGGAGGTAATGGTTTGTTTTGCTTAATAAATTTGTGGGCAAGGGTTCAAAGGCAAACATTCAGTGGTGACCTTTCAACAGATTTCGCTGTTCACGGATTTGGCAAGAATAAATATGGACCACGTCAGTGTAATGTCATTTATCTTTACTTCGAATTGGTGGCAATTTTATCCTGTATAATTTCTAAGCTGAGCAATTAATAGGAATCAAAGTATTGTAACTTTATTTTGTGTGGACTTTTAAAGAATAGGAACTATCTATAGTTAGTCCAGTAAAATAAGAGTATGATCAATGGTTGATTTTAATTCCTATAATGAAACTCTGCAGTTATTTTCATATTTGTCATATCACTCACTAAAAGAGTATATGAAAGTTTTTTTTTATTATTGTTGGATAAGAGTAACTACTGAGTTTTTTGCAAGTTCTTCTCGATATAATATACATTCCGAATTGGTAGTAGTTGGTGGTTATTTAATATAATGCTGCAAAATGACGATTCAAAAGCTTTAGTAAGTGCCTACTTGAGTAAAGTATATTTTAATTTTGATTTAAACTGAATATGACGATTTAGGACGCCTGCGTTTTCATTTACTTAATTTGTATTTATGTTTAATCTCGTGCCGTGGTCGAAAAATCTTGAGAAAAAACTGCATGTGTCGGATGAAGTTCTGCTGGGAAGTGAGGGTGAAAACCTCCAAACCTTTTTCTTAAGCGAAGGTGAGGCCTTTATCCAAATAATTTAGTTTTGCAATATTCTTCACCAGAGTTACATCTTATTTTACCTTTATTATCTTTATTATACCATCTGATGATAAAATTCGAATACACATATAAGAATAAATATCGAATGATAAAAATACCCAAGATAATGTTATACCTCGCAGTCTGTAGTTAGCATTAAATATTGTATATTTCAAATTACACGTGAAAGTAAATCAATTATATTACAGTTAACAATTTACTCGTGTCGTAACATGTTAAATAGGAATTTAAGTTGCTCTAAAGCTCACATTAAATAACGTTATATAATCCCACTAATTATAAATTTCAACGGATAAATCAAATAACAGAGGAAAGGTTAGTTGAGAAAATGTTAGTTGGACGCCTTACTTCATTTGTTTCATAGTAATTATTTATCGAAGATTGTTGTGTAACTTTACTTACGTGTCATCTATCTTTTAATCTTTACACACAGAGAAGTTGCCATAAATAATAATAACTGATGAGGTGTTGCAAATTATGTCTTAAGAATCAACTGTTGGTATAATATGTGCAGTATAAATAACGTGACTACGTTTCAGAACGTTATGAATGAGTGCCTTTGTGTGCCAACTAAAATATATATATATACTTAACCTTTTTTATCGATTTATTTTATCTGTAACAATAATACACTCATATCATGTCTTAGGTTTTAATCTTTTTACGACGAATCGTGTCTACCGTGCCATTGTATCCATTGTCCGCTCTAATTCTTGCACTTTCGTTTTTTTTTTCTGCGACATCCATTATTATTGTATTGGGAACGAGGTTATGCAACCACTGCCTTTGAAGTTTTGATATAATTTTTGTTGCTTTGTGTCGTAACAAGTTTATATTGTTCGTTATAAAATGGTTCACATCAAATTGGATATTTATGGTAATGAATTTAAAGTTCAAGATTGTTTGTTCTTATTGAATGAATGGTAAAATAATATTGGTGAAACAATTTGATCGTGACTACAGAAGCGACTAGGGTTATGCAAGTCAAGTTATAATTATCTACGTTGAAAGTACAAAATTAGCGGGTTCACTTAGCGTACGGTGGGCGAAGAATTAGCAACACATAGTATACAATTTTGAACTTTATTGTTCATTATTATAAGGTTTATATTTTAAATCAATTTATAATTAAATATATCAAATCAATTTGTAAACTTATTTCATTATATACAATTCGTAAATATACAAATTAATACATAATTAGTTAGAGTATTTATTGATGGATGTAATTGATTGTTAGCAATAATGACTTATTGTAATAGAGTTTGTAAATGATAGAAAAAAATAGCGACAAAAAATCATGAATGATAGTTATATGAATTATATTTCTTCCGAACAAAATGACTCAGTGTATTCAAAACGAAGGTCAATGAGTTTGAGTCTGAACAAGCACCTCAATGTAATTTTATATTTGCATTGAAGGAAAACTTCGTGAGAAAACCTGCATGTCTTCACAAAACTCTACATCCTACGTGTACATATCTATACCTTCACCCGTGCTTAAATGTTCAAAAACATGTCCAGCTGGGACATAAGGAGATGACATCTGCAGTGCAATTCTGTAAGAACTCACTTCATTACTCACCCGTGAAATGTTGACAACCGACTTATGATTATATACTATTTTGATGCGTGTATTCTTGAAATGTTATAATTATTATGGTCAATGTCAAATATCGCTTTTTGACATTTCACGATCGTTTTCTGCAGTGAGTTTTGAATTTGTTATTACAGAATAGCTCTACAGGTATTAAATTTCATGGATTTTCATGTATAATATGCAGCAAGCTACAGTAAAGACATATTGCATTTCAGTAGATTTTTTTCGGTGACAGACCAACAACGTGTAATTTTCGTATTATTTTTTCACATTTTATTATATTGTCTTCCTTTAAGAGTCTCAGCTTGTAAAAATTCAAAGAGTTCGGTTATAGCAGGCCTCAGTCTAAAATTCAGTTGTAAAATATATTGTTATTCTAAAATTGCTTTACGGATAGGTTATTTTTTTATTAGACAAATTGCAATATGCCAACGCGTAGAGAAAAAGGATAATGAACAAAGCCTTGTCAGAAATATATGTATATGTTATGTGTTCATAGTATTTTTTACAATATTGAATAAAAAAATAGATTTAACAAAGAGATATATTAACATTACATGGATAAGATTTATCAATCGCCAGTATAATTGGCGTTTAGATGAAACTTATGTGACACCTTAATATATCACATTAATTCCGAAATTCATATAAAAAATATCTGGTGATTGGAAAATTGGTTCGTAAGTAAATTCAATATAAAATACATATTATTTCACTTGTGAACACCGTAACTTTGTCACGTACTAAGATTTGCTACGTGAGAGAAAATGATATAACAATTATTCTTATTATTAATTATTTGGCTTACATTTCAGTAGTATTAAACGAATAATTGTTATAATTATTATATCGTTTATTTTTTTTCAATGAATCACTTCGTCCGTTGGTGAAAACCGTATCAAAATCCGTTTGGTACTTTTTTAGTATATCGCATTCAGACAGACAAACAGATGCGACGGGGGGATTCGGTTTTATGATATGTAGTGAAGTGTTATTTCTTTTTTTATATATATATTTACCGGGAGGGCAAATGACTCTACTCCACCTGATGGTAAGTGGGAGTAGAGACCAAACGCGACGACGGCCGGTACAGTCCGGAATAATGTTCTGCACTAGCCGCCTTCGCCTTGCCAGCCCGCAAGATGCCCCTTCACGCCTCGTTTGTAGTATCCCGGGTTGTTACATTTCATAGTACACAATTATATAACTTTAGAATTTTTAAAATTAGTACTTGTCATTTGAACAAAGCTGGATATTATTGTTTTTTATTTGTCAAGCCTTAAACTATTCAACCTGAACATTTTCAATACAATAGAAACGGAAGAACAATACAATGCATCTTCCATCGTACGTACACTTATACACTCATCGTAAAATGTTAAAGGAACTATTGTTAGGTAAATTTGTATAATTGTTATGGACTCACCATTGCAATACGGTCATTTACCTCATAGAAAATTAGCTTTTTGAATATGTAGTACAAGGATCGGAATTGCAATTCAATGGGGAAGTGCCACTGAATTCTTGCACGCGGTCATTATTTGTACAGTAGTTATTTTTAATTTTAAAAATGAATCTGCCATTTGGAACCCTGGAAAACTGAAAAGCCAAAAATGATGTCGATAAAAAAATGTCCTTACTAAGTAAGACCGTGGATTTTTTTATATAAAATAATTTAGTGGATGAGTAAATTGGCCTGATGGTAAGGTCACCATCGCCAACAGACATTCACGCTGTAAGAAATATTAGTCATATTTTACATAGTCAATCAAGGCGTCACCAACCTTGGAAACAAAGATGTTATGTCCTTTGTGCCTGTAGATAAACTGGCTTTAAACCGGAACACAATAATACTAAGTTTTTTTGTTTGGTGGTAGAATAACTGATGAGTGGGTGGTACCTACGTAGATGGGCTTCCACAAAGCCCTATCACCAAATAAAAATGAATAAGTAACATATCTTTATTAGTAAAGTAGAATAATATATTAGCTTAAAGTAACCTTTACCTTAAACCTAATAAAATGAGGTTAAACCAAACAGGTTTTACCTCTTTATAATTAGTCTTGATTGTCTATTATGCTGCAGTAGGAAAACTAATTTCCTACAAGTACGTGATTCCGAAGTTACGAACATGATTTTTCTTTTAATCTGTGACTGTTCTATATGCTTAATTATAGACATGTTTTATTACTATAAGCTAAATTATTTATGCTGTTGAATTCGTTACAAAAATTTATGTTTAATAAACAAAATATTATAAAAAATATTTTAATGATACATGTCAGTGTTAACAGCATTAAACTCTGGATGTATCCTGTAAAAGTAATCAAAAAACTAGCGATCCTAAAATATAAACACTTTTCATTAATATGTTAACGTAACGGCCAGGCAATGGTCAAACAACCAGAAACAATTGTTTGAATGTACATTATTTTTGTCCTTACATGCAAATTAATATTAAGGAAGTATATAAGATCAATAATAATAAATAACAAACATATAAAGGGAATGAAGTGCATCTTGCATCACTGCATGTAACTGGTAAATGTCTGTTTAACTTGTCAAAGAATAGTTAATGACGAAACGATAAATTATATAAAAAGGATATTTATGTAAAATTATTTATTTCATTTAAATAATGGGGTGTAGTTACCTCCATAGTGACATACAGCTGGACAAATTCCTCTTCTTTGAAATTATTTGGAGTTAATCCAACACGTTGCTCCAGTGGCTGGGTGATTTCATGAGGTAGAAAATAGTCAAACGTCTTATAACGATGGTTTCTTTCACTGCCAAGGGCATGATGAATTATAATCAGAAATTAAGCACTGAAAATGTAGTAGGTCCCAGATTTGATTTACGAGTTCTGGAATTAATGATTTTGATTTATGAGCTTCGGGTTAAATCCACGCGTTCTATTCACTTAGCTATGATAGACCTTTTTATTTTCATTTTTTTATACTCAAGAAAAAATATTGATATTGAATAGAGGTATTTTCGTGAACTATATATGTATGTTCTTTGTTTTGTATATCTTGGGAGCAATATACAAATACTCGAAAGTATTTTCACTTGTGTAATATAATGAACAATTGCAACTGTTTTCTTATAAGAAATTGTCTACAAAACTTACTAGTTTACTTACTAGTAATCAAAGCCATTTAATATTTTGATAAGTTAATAATTGATAGTGTCTGAATTCATCTTTAATCTATGATAATGGTGTTTTGTTATGTATTTTCCCATGGTCGTGGCCAGGAAATAGGAATTGATGGCAGAATATGTCATTTTGTATGCAGTATAAAACTGTGAGAGTAGTCTTAATAAGGCTGCTATTTCTTTTATTTATACGTTTTATTTTTCTTCAAATAATGAGAATTATGACAATTAGATTATTATATGTCGTGAATGTGCTACATCCACCAAGAAAAAGGTGTCCCAATGTAAAATTCAGGTTATATAAGAATCTACTATTGTTTAAAGTCACGTTTTCGTGTGACATTTCAGTCGGATTCGCGTCTGAGGTTTATTGGTGACAAATACATTTTACGATCTTTTTTTTTTGTAAATTTAATATAGATATTGTCTGTGCCTTTTTGAGTTCCCTTTTTATTTTTATCCTAAAACACTGCGGAGTCTTTTTATATGGCAATTTTCAAGTTATAATTGACAGGAAAGTTGGTCCATTTTTCGTCCAGAGAAGCGGAATTGCGATTTAAAGGGAAAATCCTGCTAGCATTCCACGCGGTCACGATTTGTACAGTAACAATATTTAATTTTTATTTGTATTTATTTAAAGCTTTAATGTAAATAAAAGTGTAAATAAAATGTAATTTTATTATCGTTAAAAAAAGTTACAGTCTACGTGTTACCGTAAAAGTAACACGTAAGAATATTAAAAACTAAAGCAACAGAGATAACCGGCCGACACGTACCAAAGTTACAAATTCTCGTACCAACATACATATTTCACCAAAGATTTTGTGTATGATATATTTGCGATAAGGCTGCCGTTGCGCGTGATATTTTTTCTGTCACTCTTATGTCATTTAAACGTCACCGCTGGTGACAGCACAGCTTGTTAATTTTTCGCCAAGAGAATTTCGCGATTCAACGGGGAAATCCTGCTAGCATTCTTGCCACCATTTCACGTATAATGATTTGTCTTTGGAATTGTATTTAATACGTTGCATTTTTGCAATATAGTAGTTCTTCTTTAAAAAATGCACGTGTATCGCTGGAAATGGCAATAGTCATTTTATATTTTAGGTA
Source organism: Nymphalis io (assembly GCF_905147045.1). Classification (NCBI taxonomy): domain Eukaryota; kingdom Metazoa; phylum Arthropoda; class Insecta; order Lepidoptera; family Nymphalidae; genus Nymphalis; species Nymphalis io. The sequence goes on from NC_065909.1 coordinate 5,388,358, forward strand.
GGCGGACGGGCAAATGAGCCACCTGATGTTAAGTGGTCACCACCGCCTATAGATATTGGCGATGTAAGACATATTAACCGTTCCTTACAACACCAAAGCGCCACCAACCTTGGAAGCGAAGACTTTAAATCCCTTTTGACTGGCTAACTCCTTCAAACTGCAAAGCAACAATACTAAGCATTGCTGTGTAGCGGTAGAATATCTGATAAGTGGGTGTTACCTATCCAGACTTGTGCTAAGCCCTACCATCTAGTTAGTTTTCTGACTCATACTATCAAAGTCCTCGTCTGTGGTTCAGAGTTCAAACTCTAATCGTTCAGCAATCGGTTACTCATCTGTCAACAATAGTGAAACTCATGTATCAACAATGTGTAGTAAGTTACATTTTTCAGATCCACATTTTTCACATTAACAGTAAGAAGTTTCAATTGTTACATATGTAATCAAATGGAGCGTGATGTTACAGACAGGTGTTTAGGTAACACACCGGAATGCATTAATTTATAGCTGTCCAATAATTACTTGCGTAAAGTATTACGCAGCTTATATTAAATAAATAAAAGTGGCTTGTGGCTTTTTGCAAGCCCGTCTGTGTAGATATAACCCTCTTATCATATATTTTCCCGCCACCAGCAATACTCAGTTTTGTTGGATTAATACCTCCTCTCATATTGAGTAGAAGTCCATCACGCTACTCAATGGGAGTTGGTAGAAGCACATGTGGCAGATATTTATCCGAAACATGCAGGTTTCCTCACGATGTTTTCCTTCATCACTGAACCCAAAATTAATTACAAGCACAAGATAAGCTAGTAGTTAAGTAGCTATCTATACATTTTTTTCTCGCAGTGGAAACCTTCAGAAAGGTACCCGGGTCCCATGGGGGTGGAACGGAGTTATGTTGGATTCTTACCCACTAAAACCACTGCGATGGCCGTCCTCAGCACGGATCGGAAAGGCTGCGGGATCGTGTTGATATAACGCATCGCGCCGCAGCCTCTCCCGTGCTGTGCTCCGCTCGTGGCTCGGCGGAGCTCTCCTCAGGGGGCGAAGGTATATTATCTATACATTTAACATGCTATTTTCAGAATTTTTAGAGGTAATGAAGAGTAAATTTTGCAAGCCCTTCTTTAATAAAAGAAATTTTTATTTTTCGATCCGCGAATCTAAATTTCATTTCAGCAAGGAAATACACTTTTCTGCTATCATTACAGGCAGTCACGATTTCTACAGTAATTATTTTAATTTTGATCTATGATTATGTATATAAAATCCCTATGTAAATTTAATTATTATATAATTATTTTAATAATTCTTATGCATAATATAATTTTAGATTTGCCTTTGTAATAAGCATTTAGCCGAGATGGCCCAGTGGTAAGAACGCGTTAATCTTAACCGATGATCGTAGGTTCAAACCCAAGCAAGCACCACTGAATTTTCATGTGCTTAATTTGTGATTATAATTCGTCTCGTGCTATATGGCGAAGGAAAACATTGTGAGGAAACCTGCATGTGTCTAATTTCACTGAAATTCTGGCACATGTGTATTCCACCAACCGGAATTGGAACAGCGTGGTGGAATAAGCTCCATACCTTCTCCTCAAAAAGGGAGAGGAGGCCTTAGCCCAGCAGTGGGACATTCACAGGCTGTTTATTGTAATAAATAAGAGTTTTTGTTTTAATTGAAGATTTTACTGGTGGTAGGGCTTTGTGCAAGCTCGTATGGATACGTACCACCCACTCATCAGATATTCTATCGCAAAACAGCGGTACTTGGTATTGTTGTGGTCCGGTTTAAAGGGTGAGTGAGCTAGTGTAATTACAGGCACAAGGGACATAACATCTTAGTTCCCAAGGTTGGTGGCGCATTGGTGATGTAAGCGATGGTTAACATTTTTTACGATGCCAATGTTAATGGGTGTTGGTGACTACTTACCAAAAATTTTAATAACTCACTTCATTACTCACCCGTAAAATATTGACAATCGACTTACATTATATACTATTTTGATGCGTGTTCTCGTATTCTTGAATTGTTACAGTTACTTTGGTCAATGTTATATATTACTTACTGTCATTTTACGACCATTTTATTTATTTTATTTTTTATTTAAACATAAAACATAAGTTGACATAAGGATTACAAACTGTTAAGCTTATGTACTAACTAAACAAATATTAATAACATTAAAATTTTGGTTTTGCTTTAAATTATTCGGTGAATGGAACTCAGTATCCTTTATGGGTTAAAATTTTATGTGACGAGCTTCGAATTTGTTCTTACAGAGTAGCCCTATAGATATGTGTTTCCTGTTTATATATATCTATATACATTTGTTAATAACTGCTGACATATTTGCTGATTAATCTAACCTTAAACCTAAAGTATTACAGGTTTACATTAATGTGATGTAAAGGTTAGATGGCAATCGCTCTGTATCGAAACTGGTAATCTGCTAATTATATGAAGTCTATTAGATTCACGTCAAGATTGTCATACAATGGCGACATATAACCTATGATAAATTACAACGTTACCTTAAAAAAATACATCCAAATATTTTGGTACCATCGATAGAATGGTACTAATGTGTTTAAATATTTGGACTTTCGAGTAGTGGTGGAAAAAATTAATTGCACATCTATGCCAAAGCATGTGTATCAAAACGATGTCACAACGTACCAAGTTCAGATGTTCATTATAAAATATCGCATGAAGTCGCATCTTTGTATGAAGCACGGCACAACGTTGTTTTGATGTAATTATGCGCTGGTGGAGTATTTGATGTAGATTAAATGATTAGAGTCAAACTGCCCAGTTGTTAGAACGCTTGAATCTTAACAGGGTTGAAATCCAGGCACCTCTGAATTTTTATGTGTTTAATTTGTGTTTAAAATTCATCTCGTATACGGCTGTGAGAGAATTAGTGAGGAAACATGCATGTGTCTAATTTTAGTGAAAATCAGCTATATGTTTATCCACTAACATGCATTGGAGCCGACTTGGTTATATACTGTTTTACGAATGTATTTTTGAAATTTTATATTTATTATGGCTGACATATCACGACCGTTTTCTGCGCAGTTTCCAGTTTGTTCTTACAGAATAGGCCTTCTAGACTTTGTTTAAATCTAACCGAAGGCCCTGTAAAACTGACCGCCGTATATTTTGTCAGATTGGTATTTTTACTGGAACTGGAATACTGTCGTGTGTGTGAACTCGTTTGAACAACTACATACGCAATCGCCGAAAAAAATATACGCGATAAAACTTACCTGTACCGTCAGTAAAGCTATTCTGTAAGAACAAATTTTAAACTCACGTGAAATGTCAGAAACTGATAAAGCAACATTAAAAATGGTAACATTCAAAATATTTAAATATAGCATATCACCGTAAATTATTTAGCTTTTCAAAATTACTATACGAAGTAAGATTATACTAAATAATAATGTAATGTCCTCCAGACCGATTTCAGCCACTGCGGTCAATCTCAAGAGAGATTAGCTACTACGCAACTACGTAGGAGATATTATAGTACAAAAATGTGTGCGCAAACACAGGTGCACTCTCCATTCCCTAATTCCGACTCGACCGGAAAGAGTTCAAGCGCAGGACCAATGGATTTAAGTGCTTTCTGAGGCACAGGAATGTACTCACTTCCACCTTACAGACTCCGGGCTGCTATTGAAATTATTCGACAGAAAATCCCAACTTGGAACCTGGGATTTGAACCCAGGACCTCGAAGTCTGCGGCCTTATATCTAGCCACTAGACCAACGAGGCTGATAAATAACACTGCAGGATGGCCAACTTAGATCGCGTGTATTGTTATTAAGAAAAAGATGTAAGTACAGTTTTATTTGTTATTGTTTATTTATTTTGTATCTAAGATTACATAACGTCATTATATAATTAACTTCACTGTGTATTACTTATTCGATAAACACAATATAAAATATATACAATACATTAGAATAACATATTGATACTGACCGTATGTTTAATTAACAAATTGATGATCGCAAGTGATCTTTAAAGTTGCTTCATATAAATCCGTATTACAAAGATCCGGTAACGAAACTCATCAATTACATCACCGGGACGTGCGCATGCGCAAGTATCCTGTGGAACTGTGATAAATGTTGACATTTTTATGCCTAGTAATTCTCTTTAATCGGCATTATCTTATTCTTCGTACTTGACCATTAATAATCTGAACGGCTGACATTTTGCACATATACATACATATTTTTAATCCTTTTGAGGATCGTTATGTGAGAGATACAAGCTGTAATTATTTAATTCATCACAACACTGCGTAGGATCAAAAATATATCTTTTAAATCAGGTAACTTAATTAAAAGTTTGAGATCAACTACAAATCTTATTGCACAAACTGTTTTTTAATGTATAAATAAATTATATTAAAAATAGAATAAAAATTATGTAATTTAAATTATATAAAAATCAAAAACTAGATTAAACCTAGAACATTAAAGTATTACTATATTTATAACATGAAAGTACATTACTAATACTCGTATATGGCTATATAAATTCGACGAGCCGGTTAGCGCGTTGGTGGATGCTTGCCTTTCGCGACGAAGATTGTGGGTTTGATTCCCATCCAGGACAGATATTTGAGTGCATGAACATATCTGTTTGTCCTGAGTCTGGGTGTAATTATCTATATAAGTATGCATTTACAAAAGAAAAATAGTATATCAGTTGTCCGGTTTCCATAGTACAAGCTAAGTACAAGCTTAATTTGGGATCAGATGGCCATATTATTATTATTATAAAACTTTTGGCATTATATCCTAGCTATACAATTGTATATACATTTCTTTCTTTTAATACTTTTATTAAACAATATGAAGTACAAATTCCTGTATAACAGAGCAATCGTAATTTCTCGTTTGACGTATAGCCTATAAAGACATATCAAATGAATTGACAATTAATTTTCAAATACATGTATATCATGTTAATTTTAAGTGTGGGTTACATTTCTAACATATATTCATACGTATTTTTGGCTATGCACGGCCCACATAATAAAAAAAAATTACAATCTACATTTATTTTAAAGAAGATTGATCAAAACACCTAAAACTATAGTTATACCTAGTATGAAAATCAAATAATATGTCACAAAGCAATAACAGGGAAATAGTTCTTTTTTTCCTTTCGCATGTAAATATATTTCAGTTTTCAGAACGAGAGTCGTAACGTGTTCTACGTTAATCTTAACTGCAGATTGAGGGTTCAATCCAAGCCCGCGACGAAAGCTAAATGTGTCGGTTGAAATTCTGGTCATGCATGGTTTGGAAATAGTTTCAAACCTTCTCCTGAAAAGGAGAGGCATGAGAGGAGTAGTGACATTAACAGGCTATTACTTTCAGAACGCAGCTAGTTATTAAAATAATAGAAACATAAAAATATAATTATTGCACTGATCTATAATGTAATAAATCTTATTAATTATAATTGACTTTAAAATTAAGATATTTGAATCTGATAATATTTAATTAAATTGCTGTCAATAGTACGAACGTTAATTTTAAATCATATTTTATATGCCCTCCGTACTGAACGCCCTTAGCCTAGACTAGAGATATACGTGAGGTTAAAATCTTATCTCACCGTAAACGTGGTAATTGTTTAATTTATTAATGTTTAATTACAATACAATTATGCATTTCATTAATAAACGTCGAAATAATGTTGATTAGCGTGTTACTTGTATTCGTTTCAGCTTTTTAGGTATTGTTTTGTTGACATTATGTGCGATTTTTATAATTTTATTACATAAACTTTGTATAAGCGAAGATATATAAGCGTCAGGTATATTAACAATGAATGATTTCAATGTAAAATATAAGCGATAGAAAGTAACATTGATCAATTATTTGAGCTTCAAATTAATGATCTATTAGATTCATTTCCGTGTTTAAAACATAATAAAGGAATCAGGATGGAAAAAATATCGACGAAAAAAATTCTAGTTTTTTTTTGCCTATCAAAATTTCATCCGGATAAATGGTTTAGGAACACATAGAGGACAAACATACAAACAATATATGAATTGTCAATACCGCAATAGTTTAAGGGTCGCCTAGCGATTGACCTCTTGGCTATTGTCGTCCCCACTCCTAGCACAGGCTTTACGTTTAATTGCAGGGGTGATTAAATGTTAGTAATTTGTTGAAAATGCCATTGCTATTATTGATAAAAAACTTTTATTTATTAGGATCATAATTGTTTTGAGACATCAAACGGACGGTACAGATATATAAATATAAAGCTGACGTTTGCTTATATATTTTAAGTATAATCGTATCGTGTGTGTATTACCACAGTATCAAAGTATATAAACATATAGCAGTTCGCTATCGCAGTATCTACATAAAATACATCATAAATTATAACTTGATCCTTGCGGATGTAGATGTTTATTATTATAATCATGATTTTTTTAATATACTGTTATTCCTCACAATAAATTACGGTAAAAGGATCTTTTAAAGATGGCATCAGTATCGAGTATCTTAATGATGATTAAAGTCTAAGGAAATGTCATTCAACAATCGCACAATGAGATATTAACATCGTCAACGAACAAGAAGTACAACGGAAATGCCATGCACGTTAAATATTCGAATATTTTATATTAATTTTGCTATTTTTAGATTTTTGTTTATTTCTGTACACTTACTAATGAGTAATAATATCCTCCAGACCGATTTCGGTCACGGCGGCCAACCTCAAGAGAGATTAGCCAACTGCGTAGGATATATTATAGTGCACAAGTGTGTGCGCAAGCACAGGTACACTTTCTATTTCTTAACTCTTATAATCCGATGGGTGGCAATCCAACACGACCGGAAAGAGTTCTGGCGCAGGATCAATGGCTTTACGTGCTTTTCGAGGCACGGGAGCGTACACGCTTCCAATTTCCAGACTCCGGGCTGCTACTGAGAATTTTCGACTTTTTAATGGCCCGACGATTATTATTTTTGAATGAGTAATAGTAATTAAGTAAAGTGAATCTAGTAAGCAAGCATTTGACATGTAACGAAGGCATAGGCCTCTTTCTTAAGAAAAAGTTGCTTGAGTGAGGATCAAGGTGGCAGAATGTTATGCGATACTTTATTTAGTTTTCCTTCACCGCCAAGCACGATATGAATTTTTGAACGGATTCTATTATTGCTCGGTTCGTCGAGTAAGTGAGCAAACCTTTAAATGTAAATTAATATTTCACACATAAGTTGAATATAAAAAATTACAATCTACATTTATTTTAAAGAAGATTGATCAAAACACCTAAAACTATAGTTATACCTAGTATGAAAATCAAATAATATGTCACAAAGCAATAACAGGGAAATAGTTTTTTTTTTTCCTTTCGCATGTAAATATATTTCAGTTTTCAGTCGTAACGTGTTCTACGTTAATCTTAACTGCAGATTGAGGGTTCAATCTGGAATTAATCGTCAATTATAATTAATAAGATTTATTACATTATAGATCAGTGCAATAATTATATTTTTATGTTTCTATTATTTTAATAACTAGCTGCGTTCTGAAAGTAACAGCCTGTTAATGTCACTACTCCTCTCATGCCTCTCAAAAAATATAAATAAAACGTTAGAGATGACATTTTTTTTCATCGTGTTATTGATATATGATGATGATAGTAAATAGACTCAAAATTCATGTACATTAGAGTAACAAAACACATGTACATTAGACGTAAAAATACTTGTATGTAGAATATATAATATATATATTACAATAAAGTTTTAACATAATATCTTAAATACACAATAACACAAAGAAAAGGAAGCAAAAATACTCAAAAGAAATAACTCTCGAAATGCCAATGCAAAAGTATGAAACCGATGCTACTTCCAAATTTGTTTATTGTTGGACCATCATAAACGATCAAGCTCGCTGTGCGGAAGTAGTTTTTTATCCAGCGAGTTTATGATGCGAATAATTTAGGCTTTAAATACATGAGTGAACAAGAACACCTTATTTGTAATTTTATTAATAACCAATATCATACTTTTGAATATTACAATTTCTTCTTTCGGTGGACAGACAAATAGACCACGTAATGGTAAAATGGCCTTATTATTATTATATATTAATTTTTGTAGGTTAATTTGTATGTAAAGGTCTACCAACGGCTTGTATTGTAGAGAAGAACCGGCAAGAAATTCGGTAGTTACTCTTTCTCATCAATCAAAAAAAATGTATACAATTTATGTATTACTTTTTTTTTCATCATAATTTTTATCATTTATATAATCAGTACAGCATAATGACCCACATTTATTTATTTTGCTTTAACATGAGTTTTAATTTTCATCACCATCTCAGCGGAAGAAGCCCGCTGCTGGACAAAGCTCTTTCACTTGAGGAATCTTCAGGACGGGTTGGTTTCACCCTCGCAAGATCGTCGGTAGACCTTCTAGGGGCAGCCTATTATGCGTATTCCTGTACGCAGTCGCCCCTAAAGAACTTTTCTACACCAGCGGCCATCGGTTCTATGAGCAATTTGGCCTGCGACTTCGGTTCGGCAATTCTTCGGGCTATGTTGATTATTTTGGTTGGTAAACGCTGATGGTTCTCATCTTTAAAACCTGATAACACAAACATAATATTCACGCTTTGCGGTATAATTGATAAGTTGGTTCTCCTCAGACAGGCAAGGATCGATGGCCTTAGTTAACATTTTAATAGCTGTTTATTAAATAGAAATAGTTTGAGAAGTATTTTCTGATAAAATAAATCTACGAATGCAATCTTAGCCTAAAACACGCTCTGATAGGCAATTGTGACAAAACGAACCAAGGACTATAAATATATGTCCATACACATATAGTTTTTATATGTAATGTATATTATGATTTTAAATATTTATATGAATATCTGTTTGGTTTTCGAAAATAAATTTGTCTGTCTTGGAATAGAAAAAGCTAATAATGTTTTTTTTTTTAATTTAAAGCGAATATCTACTGGTGGTAGGGCTTTTTGCAAGCTCGTCTGGGTAGGTACCACTAACCACCCACTCATCAGATATTCTACCTCAAAACAGCAGTACTTGGTATTGTTGTGTTCCGGTTTGAAGGGTGAATGAGCCAGTGTAATTACAGGCACAAGGGACATAACATCTTAGTTTCCAAGGTTGGTGGTGCATTAGTGATGTAAGCGATGGTTAACATTTCTAACATTGCCAATGTCTATGGGCGTTGGTGACCACTTGCCATCAGGTGGCCCATACGCTCGTCCGCCTATCTATAACATATAAAAAAATAATACAGTTTTATATTGACTTAAAATCAGTGCTTTTGTACATGTGTACATATCACAGATGTATATTTTATAGAATATCCGTAATGTAAAAAGATCTAAGAAGTCATATATAATATTGTTTTATTTTATCTCTGTTATGTAATAAGTTCTAAGAAGTCATATACAATTTTGTTTTAAGTTTTTATAAGAAATTATTTTAAACGTTGTTTAAGCAGGAAGTACATAATATTTACTTTGTGTTATTATATTAAAAATAGAAGTTAAGCACTTCACTCATTTGAATAAAAAATAAAATCTTTGACTAAATATAATATATAACATTTTAATTATTTTTTATTAAGCCCCCGTTATTTACGACTATTTAAATGTTACATTACGTGAAAATTATAAATTTTGAATGTAGGTTTAAGATAGTTCATATAAGAAAAATTTTTCATAAGCGTTTTATATCATATATTTTTACTCATAAAATACAATACATGAAATGGTCAAGTCAGCCGGTTTAAAGATAGGCTATCTGAAAAGATCACGAGTATAACATAAAAAAAATATCGACAATGGACTATTTGCGTCATTGTAAGTAAACAAATTGCATCATTGCATCTGCAATATAAGTTACTAAATCGTAGTATTAAAAAATATATATAAATACACCAGTAACACATTTTATTATTTGGTAATTTTGACAATAAAAGACTATATAATTATTAGATATATTAATTTAAGAACATGAATCAATATTTCCAACGATATTAAATCTATCACCAGTTCGAAATGTAAGTTTTCGAGAACAACCTGCCAGAAATTCGGTAGTTACACTCTTTCCAATCATTTCATTTACAAATATATATCAAAAGTTATGTCAAGACGCATTTGATATCTAAATTTTTATATATACTGCCTGAAAGTCAACAATTACTAATTGTAATCTATATAATTTTGTTTTTAGTACGTAAATGCCCTTTTTATTTATATTTCTTTCCTACGCATGTACTTTTAATAATACAATGTACTCAAAACTATACAGAAAACATACTTATTATAAGAAATACACATTCACTACTCGTCTGCGAAGATCGCATAAACGTAGAGAAATTAATAATTAACTATAGGAAACGTTACCGGTTCACAAGGTAACAAAAAGTCACACAATCGCTTCCGAGAGGAGATAAATAAGATGTAAAACATATGTTATGTCAATGATAATCTAAATAAATTGTCTTTGGCGAATTCGACATTGTCAATGCTTTTAAAACACGGATTTCATTTTTTTAACATTATTTAAAATGCGTATGATGAATTTTTGTGTCAGTTATTTATTATTTTTTTATACTTTTTTGACATTTTATTTAAAACAAATATATTATAAGCTACTTTGCAGTCCTAGCTTCGCATAATAATAATAATAATAGTCTACATAGAAAGTTTATATTGAAGGAAAGACGTACAAAGAAAAAAAAAATGTTTTTTGGGATAGAAACCTCCTTGAGCGCACGTACTCTATAAAGTTTTATCGAATTGAACTATTCAAGCTTAGGAACGCATATTATATGTATAAGCATGGTAGCATACATATTTGTATAGATAAAAAAAACATGGGTCTTATATGTATGTATACGGCTGTGTTATAAAATAAAAAATAGGAATGTTTGCGTTCTTGTCAAACATTTTAATGTAAAAAAAGGAAATAACGATAAACGAACTAACGATTAATAACTTGCTTTGGGTTTCATCATAAAATTATAACTTATTTTCATTCTCATTATCTCAACATTCATATGCAATCAATCAATAAATCAACAGCCTTTCGTAGTCCACTGCTGAACATAGGCCTCTCCCAAAGTACGCCAAAGCTCCCGGTCCTCCACCTTCCGCATCCAGTTAGTACCCGCCACCTTCTTAAGGTCATCGGTCCACCTTGCTGGAGGGCGCCCTACGTTGCATTTGTCGATCCGTGATCTCCACTCTAGGGACTCGTATGTTCCAACCGCCATCGGTCCTACTGTCGTAGGAACGTTCTTATGAAAGTTATTAAAATAAAAAGAATCGGGTACATTTTTTTCGCATGTGTATCACTGTTTTTAAATACAAAAATAAATAAGCTATTAGATAATATGTTTACATGTAATAACTTATTTTTGTAATTAATTTAAACCTGTTCGTATTTGCTTTTTTGTTGCCAATTCTATGAGCGAATAAACTGGATTATATTATATTTTACTTAGAATGTTTTTAATGTAGCTCCAAAATGACTTTCTTCCTCTTGGTTAAGGGTAACCCTCAATCCTTGCTTCCTAGGATTTTCCGAGAATGCCAGTGTGTTGGCAATTATATTAATATTTTCGTATTTATATAATAATGAAATGATGAAATTACGTATAGTCATATAATATATTTCATTACATAAATAATATGGCAATCTGTAAATATTCATTTTATAAAGCTAAAAATATATAAAGTTGTGGTACTTTAAGATCCAAGTCCTACAATTGCAAAATATATAAAGACTTTTTTATTTGCTGGTAGGGCCCATTATCCCGTCTGCCAAACTTTTTTTTTTAAATGATGCGTCCTTTGGCCTCAGAACCGAGCTAATATGTCAATACATGTAGTGTCTCACAATAGGCCCGTCCTCGTTTCTAGGGACTAGTGTCATCAGTCCAGCAGGTGCTTACTACTATTACGACTTACTCCAATGGATAAAACCAGGAATTTTTTTAGGTATCAAGAGCCCTGTTCGTTGTAGCTCGTTAGATAAGACTGACCGTATATGCCGAAATAGTCCATCATCCTTCCTCACGGCTGTTTTCAAACCAATTGATACGCGAAAACATTGATTTTCGTAACTATCATATATTTTTTTTATATATTGTGTATGTGTGTTTTTTTAACACTGTCTATGTTTTTTAATCACTCACATATAAAAAATATGGACTTGTACATAATATTTTAGGAAGGGAGGCGCATTTCATCGCCTCATGGTAAGTTTGCATAACTATTCGCGTATGAACCACTAACGATTTCGCCATGCCATTGCCATGCGAACAAAGTATCTCAAATGTTATATCTCGTACGGAAGTAATTACAATGACCCACGCACCCTTCAAGCCTGAACACAGCAATATAAGTATTCATCTTTGACAATAAAGCCCACTTTTCTGGATGCTTTTTGTCCTGGATTTATGACATTAAAGATGGTATCCACGTTTCAGTTCCACCAGAGTCGTCATGACAATTCAATCAACTCGTCTGAATGTATAAATTTCATAGTTTGGTCAATATCTAGGCATCGCGTGTTAAAACGTATGTAGAACCTAAATTATTTCGTCTGACCGATCGTGTCGACCTAGTTCTATACGATTATGGTCACGCCCGCCGGTTCACGCGAACCACGTAATCTTTCATCTGTTGCATTGTGGGTTACGTATTTATTGATTTATCTTTTAAATGTTTTTATTATTGCATTTACCAATAATTAGTTAGCGCCGTCTATGCTGCATTCGAACAAAAATAAGATAGTAGAGTGTCATGCTGTCTGTATTTGATTTCAATAGCTGGAGTAGTAAAGATATATATACATCGTTGACCTTAAATTGACGTGACGTCATTGGTTGAGATCTGTATAATTTGTGGTATTAATTGAGGATTTGGCGAAATTGAAAATGTTGGCGAAATTCTTATCGAAACTTTGGTTGTGAAATTAAAGTGATTTTAAGTAGATTTATTATTTATTAACTTTTAATAGAACCACCAAAAAATTACATATATTTTTTTATTTTGACTGCCTCGTTGGTCTACTGGCTAGTAAGGCCGCAGACTCGAAGGTCCTGGGTTCAATTCCCAGGTTGGGCCAATAAAAAGTTATTGGGCTTTTCTGTAAGAAAATTCTCAGTAGCAGCCCGGAGACTGGAAGTTGGAAATGTGTACACTCCCGTGCCTCGGAAAATACGTAAAGCCGTTAGTCCTGCGCCTGAAATCTTTCCGGTCGTATCGGATTGCCGCCGGATTATAAGAATTAAGGAATAGAGAGTTTTACTGGTGGTAGAGCTTTGTGCAAGCTCGTCTGGGTAGCAGTACTTGGTATTGCTGTGTTCCGGTTTGAAGGATCAGTGAGCCAGTGTAATTTTTTTTTTTTTTTTTTTTTTTTTTTTTTTTTTTTTTTTTTTTTTTTATATCGCCGGGAGGGCAAATGACTCTACTCCACCTGATGGTAAGTGGTAGTAGAGTCCAAACGCGACGACGGCCAGTACAGACGGGAAAAACGTTCTGCACTAGCCGCCTTCGCCTTGCCGGCCCGCAAGATGCCTCTTCACGCCTCGTTTGAAGGAACCCGGGTTGTAAGAGGAGGGGAACACGTGAGCTGGTAAGGAATTCCATTTTTTGGAAGTGCGACAAAGAAAGGAGTTGCCAAATTTCTTTGTTCGCGATGGAATTGATGTCACAGTTAGGCGGTGACATCGAGAACCAGCTCGCGTGGACTTAAGAAGGAAGGGGGAAGCAGGAATTAGAGAGAATAATTCCTCAGAGCACTCGCCGTGATACAGTCGATAGAAAGCGCTCAGTGCTGCTATCTCACGACGCAATTGTAAAGGTTCAAGGGTGTTTGTGACCTTTACGTCGCCAATAATGCGTACGGCACGTCGCTGCAACCGGTCCAAGGCCTCAAGTAGGTACTTAGCGGAGCCATCCCAAAGGTGCGAGCAATATTCCACGCAAGACCGTACCTGTGTTTTGTACAGCAGGCACAGTTGTTGTGGCGTGAAAAAGCGCCGCACCTTGTTCAGAACTCCGAGTTTCCGTGAAGCTGTTTTTATAACAGCCTCGATGTAATCCCTTGGACTAAGGTCGCAGCGAACGTCAATCCCCAGCATGGCGATTTTGCTTTGCATCACCAGCGGAGTACCACAGAGGGAGGGAAGAGGGGAAAATGTTGACTTTTTCGCCGTGAGAGCGCATACCTGTGTTTTCTTGGCATTAAACTCAACAAGATTATCAGAGCCCCATTTGGCGATGAGCTCTAACGTCCTATCGAGTTCAATGACAAGATCCTTCCGCCTCTCCTCAATTTCCGCTCGCCCAGCCACTGCGCGTCCGTGGTATCCACCATGCACTGTACTATCGTCTGCATAGCAATGTATGTTCCCAAGAGAGAGCATATCATTGATATGCAAAAGAAAGAGTGTGGGAGATAGCACAGATCCCTGGGGGACCCCAGCATTCACTACATAGAATTGTGAAGCGCAACCATCTACTAAAACACGAAGGCTACGCTTGTGTAGGAAGCTGGCAATCCAGGTGCATAGCTGTGCAGGCAGACCATATGCCGGCAGCTTGGAGAGAAGACTTCTGTGCCAGACCCTGTCGAAAGCCTTGGAGATATCGAGGCTGACAACCAACGATTCTCCATGCTTGTCGATAGCTTCACCCCAGAGGTGCGTTACGTACGCTAGAAGATCACCTGTGGACCGTTTTGGTCGAAACCCGTATTGACGATCATTAATTAAAGAGTGATCTTCTAGGTAATGGATCAGTTGGTTGTTTAAAATCCGTTCCATCACCTTACAAAGTACTGAGGTGATAGCTATTGGCCGATAATTTGCCGGGTCAGACCGATCCCCTTTTTTGGGAACCGCTTGCACATTAGCTCTTCTCCAAGCCTCCGGCACACTTCCCGAAGAGAGAGAAAGTTGGAACAGGCGCGTTAACACAGGAGACAGCTCCGCTGCGCACTTCTTCAGCACTATGGCTGGTATTCCATCGGGACCGCTAGCTTTCCGTACATCAAGTGATTGCAGCTCCGCACGCACATCACGTTGCCTGATTTTAATGTCAGGCATCGTATGGCCACATGCAGGTATTGTAGGTGGCAGTGCACTACAATCATCGATGACGGAATTGTCGGCAAAGAGTTTAGCCAGGAGATCAGCTTGCTCTTGCGGACTGTGAGCTAGCGATCCGTCCGGATTTCTGAGCGGTGGCAGCGAAGGTTGGCAGAAATTGTTTTGCACAGACTTGGTCAGACGCCAGAAGCTACGGGAGCCCCTAGGATGCGAAACAAGGTCATGACCAATCTGTACAATGCGCTGTGCATCCGCTCTCGTGTATGCCTTTCTACAGGACTTGGAATTTTTATTATAGTTTGCTTTCAGTGAGTCAATGTTAGATGCCCCCGCTAATGCAGCCGTTGATCCACTTGCGATATGCCGCCTGCTTAGCTGATACAGCATCGGCACATTCACGAGTGAACCAACGGTTACGCGTACTCCTACTGACGAGATCTGAGCTAGGAATGTAGTATTCCATTCCCAGCATGATCTCGCCAGCAACAGCAGCGGCACTAGCTGTCGGGTCATTCCCACTGAAGCAACGTTCCTTCCAAGGGACCGACGCATAGTAATCGCGCATACCGTCCCAATCCGCCGACTTATAGTGCCAAACGCGACGTTTGCATACCGCTAGTGGCGGCAGCTTGGCCTGTGGCACTCTGGTAGAAATAAGGCTGTGATCCGAAGAGCCAAGAGGAGCCTGAACCACAACCTGATATTCCACCGGGTGAGAAGTCAGCGGAAGGTCCAGTAGAGAAGGTGCTTGCCCATCAATGTCTGGGATCCTGGTGGGCTGATCAACCAGTTGGGTCAAGTCATGTGTGAGAGCAAAAGCATGAGCAGTCCTTCCAGCATGGTCAGTTTTGAGGGATTTCAACCAGGATTCGTGGTGAGCATTAAAGTCCCCCAAAAACACCAATTCCGCGTTAGGAAATTGCTCTTGCGCAGCATCTGCCACCCGACTAAGATGGTCAAATAGTCGGCTTGTCTCCAAGTCACCATTGTGGGATCTGTAGAGGCACACGTAGACTCGGCTCTGACGAACCAGGTCCACACGTACCACCAACATGGAGAAGGAGGGGTCCTCCAAGCAGCGCAGTCGGTGACAGCAAACATCCGTCCTGACGAACAAGCATACTCCGGCTTTCGCTTTGAAGGATTCTTCAAGCGTGTAGCCGGGATAATTAAGGTAGCTGGTATCGGCAGGACGGAGTATTTGTGTCTCCGTGAGAAACAACATTGCTGGCCGTGCTGTCTCGAGATGGTGGTGGACAGCGTTGAGGTTAGTGTGGAGTCCTCGGATGTTAGAGAACTCGACCTCAAACAGCGAGGGTATGGTGGGGGTGAGCACCGCTGTACGACCGTTATTTCTTTTTTGTTGCGCCATTTGGGAGAAATTAAATGGAAAAGAGACGTGAAGCGAGCGATGTATTGCCACGATAGGGATGGGCAAAGTGTGGAGGCGTGTTTCCCCAAGTGGTTGCCAAAAGGAAAAATACACTGACCCGCCGGACGGAAGGGCCCCCGAACCCCCCCGGAAGTGGCCGCCGGGACCCCACCTACCGGTCACCAACCGGCACGACGGTCCACCCCGACATTATGCGTGGCCTGGTGGGGCAGCCTCACGAGCTGGTTAGGCACGCTCGGGCCCCTGTACTATGCCACGGGCGGCCAGCGGAACAGCCGTTTCTTCGGGTCTCCCTGGCCGGCAGGTCAATACAGTTTCCCCCGGCATTGGTTCAACAGCCGTCTCCAACCGGACCAACACCCATCGCGGCAATACTCGCTCGGGCTCTGGCTGTACGCTGGCTGACCTCGAAACGCGGCTGCAAGCCACTTCACGAGTTTTTCACCATGCGTACGGTGGTAACAAGCCAGGCGGATGTTAGCATCCTACCACCAGGTGAGCAGATGGTCGCTCAGATATCCCTTAGTCGCCTCTTACGACACCCATGGGAAAGAGAGGGGCAGTGAAATGTATTCTTTCTCCGTCACTGCACGGATAAAACTTACCATCAGGTGGCCCATATGCTCGTCCCCTTTCCTATTCTATAAAAAAAAGAGTGCACCTATGTTTGCACATACATTTGTGCGCTATAATATCTCCTGCGCAGTTGGCTAATCTTTCTTGAGATTGGCCGCATTATTTTTTTATTTTACATGATAAAACCTTAGTAAGCCTTTACTAGGTTACACATAATTCCACTTAGAGCTAGTTAATACCATAAAAATTATGATAAATATAGTCATGTAATAAAGTTAACGTACAATCATTTTGTATTAAAATAATTTTGAATATTAACAACCTATTTTAAATTTATTTATTTACAAATTGATACAAACACAACAAAATAACGTATAAAATATATTGGACTTAGAATAATATTAATAATAACTACTGCTTCCTTCCATTTAACTGTTAATTTGTTACTTAAGCTGAATAGTTTTGTTTTACAAAGATATATTAATCAAGAACAGTTTTTATTACATAATATAGCAGAGCTATTATCAAATCGCATGGAATAAGTAAATCTTAGATTTGAATTTGATTATCTTTGCACCGTATGCCTTTGTTTTTATTTTTAATAAAATTGGTAGGCAGACTCGTAAGTGGGTCACCTGATGGTCGCCAATATACATTGCAAGGAATATTAGTAACCCCTTACATCGGTAATGCGCCACTAACCTTGGGAACTAAGATGTTATTTCCTTTGTTACACTGGCTCACTCGCCCTTCGAACCGATACACAACAAAACTAAGGCTAAGGCCTCCTTTACATTTGAGGAGACGAAGTTTATTCCACCACTTTGCCATATGTGTAAAGTAATCTACATATCATAAAGTATCTACATATTGCGTATTATAAGTCTATCTATGTACTGCGTAATATGTTTTTGGTTTTTCTTTCTCGCAGCAACAGATCAACGAATGACATTATGTCGACATAGTTTGTTTATTATTTTTATAAAAATGCACGTAAACAAAGCTGTCGAGTAAAAGTTAATATGTAATTAAAGTTCAAACATATTTATAATTGTCGATGTTTGTAAAAATTCAATATCTAATCTAAAAAGGTAGTAAAAAAAATTGGTTCTTTATCTATGCACGCATCGCGTGATAACCATTACCTTTAAAAAGTTCGACATGATTGTAATAACAATTATTAACAACGAATATCCAGTTTCACTTACATTGGTTATCACTGAATGCTAGACGTGTTTTGGAAATATAACATCTTTATAATATCATCAAAGGAGAAGTCGCATATAAATAAATTTGCTAATTTATGACGTCTGTTGATATTTTGAACTATAGTCGTGCTCTTAACTATTTTCGGCCACGAACACCAATTTCAAGAGAGCATAGCCAACTGCGTAGGACATATTATAGTGCACAAGTGTGGGCTTAAATACAGATGCACTTTCTATTCCCTCAGGCTCATATTCCGATTGGACGGCCAATCAAAGAATTCAGGCGCAGGACCAACGGCTTTATGTACTTTCCGAGGCACGGGAGTGTACACACTTGTGACTTCCAGATTCCTGGTTGCTACTGACAATCTTCGTCTGAAAAATCCAATACCATTTTAAAATCCCGAGCGGCTTGCATCGACATTTGCGGCCTTATATATAACCACAAAACCAATGAGGCAAACACTTGAATTAGTATGTGGTGACTTTAAACAGAACATTTTTAATTTAAGTTTTAATTTCTACGTTACTAAAAAAATATATTCCTATGAACAGGATTAATTAAGCTACGTCTAATTTAAAACAACAAAATGTATCATCCTTACTTATAAATATTGTTTAGGGGATGATTAGTTAATCAATTCTGTGTCTTCTTCTTTCGAACTCATTTGGTGATACCCATTCCCATCATTTTTTGATACCCATTCAATCTACCATTAAAAATATACTTATCTATATATTTTATATTATATATTTACTTGTATTTTTTATATATATAAAAAAAAACGAAATGGTAAAATTAAGAGAACCCGTTGAAGTCTTTTCAATATGAAAGTCGTTAGTTTTACTTGTACTTCTTAGTATCGAACTTTGTTTCTTGAAAGTGAAATTGTGCGCAAGTCTTTGAATAAGTGTTACCTATTTACTCGTGTTATATTATATATACCATTTAAATGATATTGGTTAGTATGACATTCTGGCTTAAGCAGCACAAGGGGACACAGCTTTAAATTGGATCTGGGCGCGATGAAAGTAAAATTTTAAGGTCAGTTTTAATTGCAACGTTTATCCGTATAACGTCTAAAAATGAAACTTTTTATCTCACTCACTCGTTCTCATCATAGCGTCTCAGGAAGGAATTTCCAGAAGGCGTCGTGTTCGTGGTGGTCGCTCATGGTGGTCCTGCGAGGTTATTAAAGTTTAACAAATAACCACATACAAACTAATTTCTTGTATAATACTAGTAACGATTAAACTAATTCAATCATTTTATGTTTATAACATAGTCCTGTTACAAAGTTCATAATATATAGATATAAAAAATAATATTACTGCGGAAAGCAAGTGTCGACAGTCGATATGAAACTTTTGTACATTAAACATCAATTGTATATTAATACAATTGTTGCGTATAAGCGTATGTTGTAATAATTTATAATGTTTATAGCGTAGAAGTCAGAAACGTTTTATTATATTGATGTAAAAAGCTAGGTGAGAAGTCTTTAGAGATTTCGATTTTGTGGTCGTTGGTCTATGCTATAGTGAATATCGAAAATATTCGGAATTTATTACAGTATTTATTCTAGCAACTAAAATAATTGTAGGAAAGACATAAAAAACTGTATCAAGTCTTTTTGTTCTCAAAGAAACAGTGCTTTGCTTTTCATTCTCATGCCTCTCAAAGCACGAAAAGCCGCTAAAGCCACCTGCTTGTGATCTCTCCCAAATCTCCTCGGATTACCATCCCATTGTATTATGAGAGTAGGGAGGAATAGAGAATTCACCTATGTTTACACATACACTTGTACATTATAATATTTCCTGCGTAGCTTAAATGTTATAAGAACAAACAGGTCCAAAAGAAAATGACAAAATACAAGAGAGATATATTTTTATTATTCATTGATCACTTGGCATTAAGAAATTTATGAATTTATTATCTAACTTGTAACATATCAATATAAAATATACAAGTAATAAAATGTCACAAATGTGACATTTCATAAAATTAACGGTGACAGGCGGAGACAATGACCCTATGTAGATAGATTAGCTCTTTCTTCTCGAATAATCTTTAAATAAAATCTCATTATAGTTAGTAACGGTATATTAAAACGTGAAATTTAATTTACATTAATAAATTGTTTTATATCTTTTCATTAAAATAAATATAAATATCTTTTACAGGTTTTTTTGAATCGTCATTTTACAAGAAGAATGGATAAAGCTCGAAACGGTTAGGAAGGTAAATCTGACTCGTTTTCACGGTAGCATGCGTAAGCGATCCCGTGGCGCTCCTCGTTAAGACGGAAAGGGTACCACTGGTTTTTCAGTGGACTTTGGACACCGGCGAGCCCCATATACCCCTCTCCCACTGTTCCCGTGCTGGAAACGCGTAATGCGTTTTTCCAGCGTTAAAAAAAAAGGTAATTGTGGCTCCTATGCCGCAACGGCAAACGACATAACGTTCTTTACTCCCTAGATTCTGCGAAGCGCTTATATATTATACATAGATATATATTATTATAAAAATAAGAACAATGTATTTGTTTTATTAAATAAAGTTTATGTATTAATTTATTGAACTCCATATTTATTTCATATGTTTTTGAGAATTCCTGTGAAAATTGACACAGAACTTTCAAATTATAATTTGTGATATATTTAGAATAGACAGTATCTTATCTATATATTGACGAGCCGGTTGGCGTGGTTGGTAGATACTTGCCTTTACACGCCGAAGGTTGTGGGTTCGATTCCCACCCAGGACAGATATTTGTGTGCATGAACATGTCTGTTTGTCCTCAGTCTGGGTGTAATTATCTATATAAGTATGTATTTACAAAAGAAAAGTAGTATATGTAGTATATCAGTTGTCTGGTTTCCATAGCACAAGCTTTGTCCAAGCTTAATTTGGTATCAGATGGCCGTGTGTGAAAAAAATGTCCCAGGATATATATATATTTAATATAGATGGATATTATACATATTTAAAAATAAATAACATTTTTAAATGAGAGATGAAAAAACTAGAACAGTACCAAAAATACAATTTTTTTTTTATTTCTTAATATGATACACCTAAATTAATGATTACGTATTACAATCTGTTTATATTTATGTATTGCATTAATACCTTACTAACAATAATATTCGTCGTAAATACGTCATTGTTACCGTTAAGATGGACCACAGTGTATAAAATAATAATGCGAAAAGAAAACAATAGATGATTATTTTTAAGTAAAATTACGATATCGCGACAAATACTACATATAATAAATCGTTTATATTATGTATTTTATAATCATAAATTCTGAAACAGGAAAAGATGACTAGGTACCGTTTTCAAAAAAAAAAAAAAACATACGCCCCACTCTTTTAAGACGAATGTTTATTCCGTGGGGAAGCGTACGCGCGCCTCAGTCGCCCATTCGCCGCCGCTTGCGCAGTCCGCGTCGCGCGGCAAGAGTTTTCCAACTACGGAAAAATTGTGTCGCGAGTGTTGGACACAACGCACGATCGTCCTTCACCTTACTTGTGCTAGACCGTGTCCTTCTGACTCTGTGCTAATATGGATTGTGTGTATGGCTTTTAAGTGTAAACGTAGTGATTTTCTTTACGGCAGCGCCCCTGGTCCACCCTTCTGCTGCTAACTTCCTTAACACGTAAGTAACTTAAATAGTACCTAAATGAAAGGAACATTATGATACACTTGATAGACGGCCTCTAACTTTTACTATAGTTGTTTACTTTTAAAATGGATCGGCGTTTATTACACTTAAACTATAACCTTACTAATTTCAGTAGTGTGAGTTATTAAATATTTTTATTAATTCACACTACTGCGTGTAGTCTTTAATATGTCATGTAATATTATCCTTATAAAAACAATGATAGTTGTGTATTGTGTAATAGCATTGTGCAAGTGTATTTTGAAACTGAAAGTATTGCGAGAACACCGAAATATCTGAGAATCGTCAGAGGCGCTAATGGGTCGGTTTATTAGAATATTGGCAAGCTATGATTATATACCAAATTATAGATAGAAAATACATTCTATTTAATGTAACAACAAGAATTATTTGAATTATTTTTTATTTAGATTCTGCATTCTATTTATATTTAAAGTATAATTTTTAATTTATTTTCTCGTAATATTTAAAATATTTTCATCAGAAAGTGCATCCGTGCTACCAGTATATAATACGTGAAACATTTTACTATAAATTCCAAAAGTATTAATAATAACAATTATCAATAATAAAATTTAAAAAAAAACTCGAAATTTCCATCATAATAACTTAATAAAAATAACGCTAAAAAAACTGAAATAGTGAATCTAATTTCAAGTTAAAAAAAAAACTAATTTTATAATTTATTCTAAGTTTTAAAAATAAATATTCTCTTCTTTCGAGAAGATTTGTATATTAATACGAGTTGTCGTCGATAATTATTATAATATCGATTTGCGACTTGACAAACCAGTAACACCACCTTTGAACTATAAAGGTCCCAATAAACTATACGATTCGATTTTTTTTTATCAGATAAAATATTACAAGATTAAAAATATTTTTATAAGAAATAAACACAATCATGCACAAAATAAAAAAATACAGATTGTAGATTTAATTCTTAATTTAAAAATATTTCCAGCGGTTTTTTTTTTTTAGCACAGGTATCCGATTTTATTTATTAAGATTGAATGGAGGCACATAAAAGAAAAAATATGGTATTATATATAAGGAGGTAAAAGGCTTAATGCAATTCGCGTCTATCGAACACGGAAAACATTATGATAACTATTAAATTAAGAGTCTGTTTGACAGATCAAGTATTGAAACAAGTTTTTTGTTATTCCATATGTGATATTTGCAAGTCTGCGTTAAAAAATAACTATTTTAATAATTGTTATTTTCTTCAACGAATATTTTTAAGAGCAGACGTCATCGTTTTTGTTTGTTTTTTTTTATATAAAGCCTTACTGTAGCTCTGTAGCTAACAGGCTTTTATTATTTACATAATCTATTATTGTCTCTTGAACTTAAAGAAAAAATTAATAGAATTCTACTAAACGTTTCAAAGTGAAGTTATGGATCCATTTTACATATATCATTATTATATCAAACATAATATATTTAATAATGATTTTTGAAAATATTTCTAGTAACAGCCTGTTAATGTCCCACTGCTGGGCTAAGACCTCCTCTCCCTTTTTGAAAAGAAGGTTTTAGAGCTTATTCCACCACTCTACTACAATGCGGGTTGGTAGAATACACATGTGACATAATTTCAATGAAATTAGACACATGCAGGTTTCCTCACGATGTTTTCCTTCACCATCAAGCACGAGGTGAATTATAATCACAAATTAAGCACATGAAAATTCAGTGGTGCTTACCCGGGTTTGAACCCACGATCATCGATTAAGATTCACGCGTTCTAACCACTAGGCCATCTCGGCTTATATTATAAAATTTGATAATAATAGATCAATTGCTAAGCTATATAGTCTATATACCCTAAAGCGAAAATGCTTTTTTCTGACGCTATGATCTTATATAAATATTTGAGAGCGTCGCCGGGCGTCATGCGGATTTTACTTGTTTGGTTTTTGCCGTTACATCATCCTTAATGGGGTATAAATAATATTTTTAACTTCTCACGTAATTAATAAGTCTGTGGGACAGTCAAGCTGCCTACTTAAGAGATTATTTTCTGAATAATTGCTCGTTCTAAGAATTAATTGATATTGGGTTTTATTTTTTCAATGTATAAACTTTTTCTTATATACAAGCCTAGCTCATGGAGCAAGTCACGCATGCCAAACTGTCAAAATAGAACCGACAAGGTTTGACAATTTTTTTGTTGTCTGGATTGTATTCCTTTTTTAATATTTGCTATTAATAGTGTTTTTTTAATTTTATTTTAAAATGTATGTAATTACAGATTTAATTTGATAAAACACGTTGAATTATGTTTTTTTTTCTTTCCTAGTTTTTTTTCTTAAAGCATTTCAAAATTAGAAATATACTTTTATTTACTTTTTTATAATGATATTATGAACGATGAAATATTTACTTAATAATTGTTCTTACATGTTAAACTACATAGATCAGCCCATCTTACGAATTAATTATTTAAGCCAGACGTATATATTTTCATAATTGTTAAAATTTAGATATCGTTCTAGACTATTATATATAACCAATTAAAAATATAATATAAATATACGTAGAATATTTAATCAGCGCCATCTATCGGTATTGACACGTAATATACGCTTTCGTGTTTAGAATGTTTTTTATTGCATGATCTTTTTTATTGCGCTTTAAATCCAGAGTGGGTTGTTAACCAAGGCGATTGAACGTTTTACCTTGTGACATGAACTTTACGTTTCATATTTTGCGTACGAAAATAACTGATTTGAGGAATCATTTGTTTAAAAGGTTAATTTTATAAGGCGAGGTAGACGATTGAGGAGATTGACGATTTATTTATATACATACTTAAAAATTTAATAGGATAAAAATATACATTGTATAAATGATTTCCTGACCCATTTCACGGTTCATGATCACAACAGACAATCTCGACGGAGAGTAGTTACTGTGCACAAGTGTGTACGCGCAAACTCAGATACAGTCTCTATTCCCTCATTATCGACGGGACTGCAATACGACGAGACCGGAATGAGTTCAGGCTCAAAGCCAACAGTTTTGCGTACTTGACGAAGTACTGGATAAACACTACCAACTAATACTCCAGAATACAACTAGGATTTTTTTGTCAGAAACACTGAAAAACTTATTTTGGTCCTACTCAAGGTTTGAACCCACTCCTCGGAAAAGAAACGAACGGAACAGCTAGCAATGTATATTAGGACTTAAAAAAATATCTTTATATTATACATTAATATAAGTCTGAAGTTATGTTTTTAATTACAAAAAAATCCCTTTCAATGTTTCGTAGTTTAAATAATTAGTAAAAATAAAATAAAAAAATGGTATATTAAAATTTTGCAATCGACAAGTTGATTATCGGATTTATAACTATATCGAGGTGTATAATTTGTATAATTACATAATATGCTCAACAAATATACGATTCTATTTGAATTCCTATCCATAAATTATAGAATGTTAATTTTATTTATCCAAGCCTTTGGTAATAATAATTCTATTAAGATTATCCGTTTTAATTTTATACGTTTTCCATTCAAACATGGAATTTTGTAATTGTTGTTTGTTGTTCAATAAGCACACATATTTTTATTTGCGTAAAATTTCAGCTTAATCGGTTGAGTAATTTGGTTTAAATTTCAGTAGCAAGATTTGACGCATACATACTAAATTCAACTATATTAAATAAAAACTTTTAACAAGGCGAAATTTATCTTAGAAGTTTTTTTTTGTTTTGACTATAATAGCCAATCAAGGTGATGTAAAACAACAGCCAAAAGTTATGTTAATTTGGCAAAATATTTTAATGGATATTATCTGCATACAATAAAAAAAAAAAATTTGTATCATTGTCATAAAATAAAATTACCTGTGCCTTAATGTATTAATAAAAAAAAATAGGGGCAAAAACTGATAATGGTTAAACGTTAATATTTGCAGTGTTTGATAAATTATCTTAAGAAATCGTGTTTTAATAGATTAACTAATATTTTTGTGTAAGTCATATATATATCATTGTAAGATTTATATAATAGAGATAAGATTACATTTTAAGTTTCCGAATTAATAACAGAGTTTTGTATGTACCTCTATGACTGTTTTGTACGGCTGCAGAACCATTGGTCCTAAATTCGAATCCCGGTTGTCTGTCATGGAATTCTTAGTAGCAGTACGAAGTTAGACAGTTTGTAGTAATACACTCCTGGTAAAACTCGTCAAATCGCTAACCCATTGAACTATGCGAGGCAGGAAATAGAGAGTGCATCTATTTGCACACACACGCCTGCACTATATCTCTTGCGCAATAGGCTAGTCTTTGATTACCTGCCTTCTATGGTCTATTAAAAAATATATTTATAAAAGTGAAAACGTTTCTTTACAAAAAAAAACTACTATACTAATATAAATGAAAATTATATTAGAAAATGCGGCGCGTTTCGGAGAAGGTTTTACTAAATAATTCATGACAGACATTGGGAGATGATACTCGACGGTTTTGCTTGTTTAATAATAAAAAATCAACATGGGTGACACTAAATAAAAATTTAAATTATCTTATTTTTGTAATAAAGGTTAATTATCGATAAATGTTCTTTTCAGGTATATTTTTTCAAATATATATTTTATCTAATTTAAATTTCAAGCAATCTGAAGTATACAAAGAATAAAGACTTATTTAAGCTATAATTATTCGTATTTTTTTATTCAATTTTCGATGTTTAAATAATAATCAATAAACAAAAATAATGTGAACTCTATGACGCCTAGCTATGTTAAATATATATTGTACGTAAAAAAAATTATAAAATTAAAAAACGATATGTTCCATAAAAAATATATATAATTTTAAACAAATGTATAAGCTTATTTTTATTGGTCTGGATTTAAACTGATTTATATTAATACTTTTACACAATCGATCACATATCTTACAAAACCATTTATCGTTTATCTAATTACAATTAATAAAAATATATAATAAAATAACACTTATTTCAAAGCTGTAAAGCCCAAATTAGTATGCAAAATATTTTTATGTATTTTATTGTGTTACCAAATACACATTTACCGTGAACGGATATGAAATACCTTTGAAGGATTGTATCCTTTATAACTTTACAATAAGAGTCATTTGTGTTTGTGCGTTTTGTTACTATGAGTGTGTATTGTACAGATAGTGATGCAATTTGAAAGCCACTTTTAAATGTTTACTTTCGATTTCGCCTCTGAAATAATGTTGTAAGAGTAACAATATCCTTGTCATAGCTTTACAAGTTCTCACTCTCAGGGCTTTGTCCGCATTGTATTAAGAAAACAACTCAAAACGTATCCTAATTTAATTAGTTTCGATGAAAATTACTAACATTTCAAAGTTGCACCGTAAACATGTTCCTAATATTATAATTGTTAATAATATTGTATGTGAAAGTCTCGTCTTTATCGCTCAACATATGTTATTTAGCGAAGAGGTTTACATCGATAAATATAAACAATTTTATTATACAACAACGTACAACAATAACTAATATTATATAAACCCAAGTATTGAAATTGCACGCAAAATCTTGAATATAAAACTTAAATATAAGCTTATTATATTTTGAATTAGAGCTCGCCCGGATTTGAACACACTATTTTCAGTTGATATTCTCGTTTTCATTGCATGTAGCTATCTCTGCTATTACGTAATATGTGTTTGTCTGTTTTTGCTTCATCCGTTCGCTTAGTCATTAAAAGTAACAACTAATTTGTATTGTATAACAAAAGGCTAATTAATATTATGGAGAAAGTGATAATGTAATTTGCATGACAAACCAATTAAATCATATTTTGTTGTAATATGTAATATCAATAAAAAATATATCTACTCAGTGGCTCGAGATGGTTTAGTGGTTAGACGATAACGGGTTCAAACCAGTTCAGACAAGTTTGATTTGCGTTCATCTTGTTTTTGGCGGAGAAGGAAAACAGCGTGAGAAAACCTGAAAACCTATGACCTGTGTGTCAATTAATCTTCCTCTAATTTAACTTGTCCTCAAACGAATAGATAAGCCCAGCTGTGGGTCATTTGCAGACTGTTACTTATTTACTTTTATTTTTACTTAAGGAATTGCAAGCCCGTCTGAGAAGATAAAAAGTTATTAAAAAAAGTCGGATTTGACATAAACACAGATGAAAAAATATTAGAATAAACCTACTTTAAAAATACGTGATGTTTTTTTAATTATACTATCTCAAATGATATAGATTTGTTATCTGTGACTCATTTATCATATATCAATCGTGATAAGACACGTCATTTAAATCGTACGTGGATATTAAAAGGTCAGTACATAATTTTTTAATTAGAATTCAGCTCGTAAATAAACTGGAATTATCAATTTCTTTTTGAAACAACATTTAATTTATCACCTGCATTGATACATCTTTAAATACATGTTTTATAAAATAGATTTTAAATAAATAAACGCTTCAAAATGTTTTAATGTTATATATTTTGTAATGTGAATAGCATAATTAATACAATCTTGCTAATTAATTATGTGTCTACACGCTGTATATTGGTAACGTTGGTAACACTAAGCTTTCGACTTTACAAAGTTAATTCATCCTATCAGGGACAGATTATTCGATTCTAAAAAAAAAATCCGCAGAAAATGTTTACACTCATTAATACCTAAATTTAAAACTCACGTTAATTTTTAAATAAATAAGTCTTATACTGAATAGGTTTATATAAATGATAGAAGAGCTTGGAGTTAGTATTCGTTGATAATACAGGATATAAATATATTTATAAATTATTATTACATGTCATTTTTTGATTGTTACAAAAGAGTAACTACTGGGTTTCTTGCCGGTACTTCTCGGTAGTATTTCAAACCGGAAGTAGCTTATGTTAAAATTATAATTGTAAAATGACGATTCAAAAGTGCTTGTGATAGCCTACTTGAATAAAGTATATTTTGACTTAGACTTACCTTCGATATACTGCTAACTTAAATTATAAATGTAATTGTAATTGTATTGCAATACTATGAGAAACGACTGCATTCTAGCAAACTTAGCATTTTGTACAGTAATCATTATTTTGTAATTTTAATCTATAAAGGCCTTATAAAGATTAATTTATCGGGTAATTAGTCAAACAATGCTGTCTTCTTCTTTCGAATGTCAAATCAATAATGATAAAAAGAGCGAAATCATTGTTTAACTAAACAGTCGCAACCGAACATTTGAGATTACCGTGATGTTAATTACGATACAATAGTGAGAATAAAACTGGTTTCTGGTGTATTTGAGTTGGACATACAAATCCACTATATAGGACGTGTGTTTATTAGCTTTTCTGTAATAGCAAATAGATTTTGTCTGTGTTAAATGCTAATTCATTTTAATAAGAAGTAAAAAAAAAATATTTGAAATATTTTTTACTTTTAAAGCTTCGCTTACCGTTCAGACATTTGTGTTGCAATGGCTAAGTTCATGGTCCGTATTACCAACTTATGACGTGACTCATTTAATCGCTTTCTTTATATAATTTAATCGAATTAAAAGTATAACTTCAACACTTTCAAGTTACATGAAAACTGACCGCAATGTTTGAGATGATGATTAAATCGGGTTGTGACTTTAATTCCTTCTTTCTTAGCGAAAGTATCATTTGTGGTTTTTATGATTGCATTTGTAAGACGCAAAAAAGTATCTTTACTTTGCTACATATTTTAAAATAAAGTCTCCACGTCGCGTCTGTTTGTCCGTCTGTCGGAACGCGATAAACTCAAAATCTACCGAATGGTTTTCACTATTTGATAAAATGATTATTCAGGAAGATCTAGGTGTATAATTAATTAAGGTTTTGTGTAAGTTGTCTGAAATATGACGATCACTGTTGAAGATGTCCGACCGAAAAAAATCATACCGACTAGGAACTTTACTGGCGTGCGTATAAGTATATGTATTACGATATTAGCGTTTTATGCATACCCATATTCTACCCGTGCGAAACCGAGACGGGTATCTAATATCTATCTATGCTTATCTAAGTTTTCTCTAAATATATTATAAAAATTAGCCTAAAATTAAGTTAAGATGTAATGAATATGCAATATCTTATTACTTCTATCATTTGCCATCAGAAAACCTTTAATAGCAAAATGTAAACTATCTAAATTTAATTTAATTTATAACACTTTGTATGAAAGTAGTTTAACGTAAATATAAATTAAATAATAAAAAAGATTTACGCACGCAGTTAAATCTCCCTGAAAACAAGGAATCAGAATATTGGCTTCAAGAAATTTTAATAATAATAATTTTACCAAAACGAAAATTCTAACCAACAAGTAGTTTGAAAGAAAATTAAGGATATGCTTAAGTGTGTTATGTCGGAACTTTAAAATTTACATTAATTATATAATCATGTTTTACATACGTTATACATAATTATATTGAACCTTAAATTAAATTTTGCAATAAATTCCGTATCGAATTAACGAAAAGGAAGCTGCGAGTATCGTAAGTGCATATCCTGCACGATTTTAGTATCATTTTATTTAAATTCAAGGAAAAAATATGAAGTTATTTTGCTATTAAGTCGAACTAATAATATCAATTAAATTGAAATAAAAACAATATATTGAAATTTTCATGATTATTAATCGCGGTGATGGAGGGGGGAGGGGGGGGGTTCAAAAAAGAACACTTTGTCCTTCCTTGTAGTTTAAGCTCGCTCCTTACTAAATTTTATTAAAATTTGTTTTATGGTTTAGACAGCACGGAAGCATTTAGATAGACGGAAAGCATATCAGAGAGACGGATTTTTACATTTATAATATTAGTATGGATATCAATCAATCAACCAACAGCCAATCGTTGTCCACTGCTGAACATAGGCCTCTCCCAAGGTGCGCCAAAGCTCCCTGTCCTCCGCCTTTCGCATCCAGTTGGTGCCCGCCACCTTCTTAAGGTCGTCGGTCCACCTGGCTGGAGGGCGCCCTACGCTGCGCTTGCCGATTCGCGGTCTCCACTCTAGGACTCGTCTGCTCCAACGGCCATCGGTCCTACGACATACGTGACCAGCCCACTGCCACTTCAGCCTGCTAATTTTGCAAGCTATGTCGGTGACTCCGGTTCTTTTCCGGATAATCTCATTTCTGATCTTATCCTTCAAGGATACTCCGAGCATAGCTCGCTCCATAGCACGCTGAGCGACTTTGAATTTGTGGACTAGTCCCGCAGTTAGTGTCCACGTTTCGGCACCGTATGTCATGGCAGGTAAGACGCATTGGTTGAAGACTTTCGTCTTCAAACATTGCGGTATAGACGCCTTGAGGACTTGACGAAGGTTGCCAAATGCTGCCCATCCCAAGCGAATTCTTCGATCGGCTTCCTTCTCGAAGTTGTTCCTACCGACTTGTATTATCTGTCCTAGGTAGGTATATTCACTAACAACTTCGAGAGGTTTCCCCTCGACGTATATCGGTCCCAGCACGACATGCCTATTGAACATGACCTTGGTCTTGTCCAAGTTTATACCGAGACCGACACACCGGGAAGACTCGCCTAGGCTACGCAGCATTTCAGTGAGTTGTTCCAGTGACTCTGCTATGATGACGATGATGAGTATGGATATCACAAAAACAAATTACTTGTAAATTATTACATATGTATCTTTACTTTAAGTAACACTCGTAAATGTCCCACTACAGAGCAAAAATATCCTTTCCACTTGAGGAGACAGCTTAGAGTTTAGTCCACCACGCCTTTTTTAATGCGGATTGGTTTGTTCTATACATACAATGAAGTCATGAATATCTTTAGTATCTTGTAATATAAAAGGTATATTTAATTTCTCAATCCTCAATTTACTTTGGCGTAAGTAACTTCCGCGTTTGAGAAGATTAAATGCCACTATGTAACAGATTCGTGTAATTATTTCAACTTTATTAACCTTTGAAATCTTCTTAATTATTTAAAATTAATTATTATTCTTCGTACTATCTCCTCTTAGATAAAAATTGTAATAAAATCTTTAGAATATTTTGTATTTAGGTCATTGCATGATTATTTGTTTATGGAAATATTATTGAATCATTATTATATGAAATGTGACAAGATTATAGCTCTGCGGTCCATTGTATCTCAATAGATTAAAAATAACGTATAAATATTTGATGTCTAAGTAAGTTGCCATTTTGTTTTTTTTTTAATTTATTAAGTAGGAAGCCAATGTGTTTACAATCTAATATTTTCTTTTTTATTATGTTTCCTTTACTTATACATAAAAAAGAAACATGTCGAATTATGTAGAACACCATTTCGCTTCTGATGAAACATGCTGAAATATTATCCACCGATTCGTATAGGTATTTTGTAACTCGGTAAATTAAATAGTCTTAATACTATATACATATTTAAAGTCTGTCTCAAGTCAGATTTTAATATAATAAACGCCGTCTCATCAAAACCGGCCTGCAAATATCACGTTATGAAATAAACATTTCGTTGATATTAGAATGTTTTAGAAGGTGCATCGGATGCAAGGCGTCTGAGAGGTGAAGGTTGGTGAACCGGTGGTCAGATGCCTTTATACGTTAATATAATATCAATATGCAATAACAATATTTTAAATCACGAAGAGTTTAAGATTTCATGTTTTAAATAACTGTCGTTTATAAGCCATCCTTATAAGAATATTAAATAATATTTGATTACTAGTAAACTTTAAAACGAAAAGATTATTCTGAGATCAAATATATAGATTATAAAATATTATTTAAATATACTCGTACAAGATAGATTCTATTATTTTAAACAGAAAGAAAAAATAAAACAAATTCTCTAAGATTAATTTCACAAATTCAAAATTTTACATCATTAATAGTTGTTACATAATATAATTATTAGACATATAAATGTTGTTCGTTCACGGCATTTATTTATGCCATTTCTAAAGCACTTACTTCTATGTCGCCTATCGTTGCCATTTACAAAACGAGGATTCTCTGTCATCGCAATTTAGATATTACATAAAATATCCACAGATCTATGAATCTTTACAGTTTACATAATGCGACCTTTAAGTACCCCAAGTGTTTTGTAATCAGTAGCATCGCAGTTAGTTCATTGCTTTCGCTTCGTGCAACGTGACCTCTCACTTCTGAGTGTTTATTTACTCTATGTTTTTTATTACGAAACGAATACAGTTTCAGTAGTATATGCATTGTCTGCAAGTGATTGGCAATTGAAAAAAAAAACAAAAATCGTTTCTAACAAAAAAAAACTCGGACGGATTGCATGGTTCTTAAGCGTATAATGAGTTTATAATAAGATTTATAGTGTACCACTGTTTTTTATTAGATTTTAAAAAGTATCAGCTTTTGTAATCCCATGCACTTTTAATTTAATAATATACAAGAATGCGTTACATATTGTCCAATAGCTCGTATTTCTGAAGAATTTAATCGAATTCGTTTAGCAATTATTATAGGCCTTTTTATTTTTTTTATATAGTATAGGTAGGCGGGCGGGCCACCTGATGGTTAGTGGTCACCAACGCCCATAGAAAATTGGCATTGTAAGAAATGTTAACCATCGCTTACATCGTCAATGTGCCACGAACCTTGGGAACTAAGATGTTATGTCCCATGTGCCTGTAATTACACTGGCTCACTCACCCTTCAAACCGGGACACAACACTACTAAATACTGCTGTTTTGAGGTAGAATTTCTGATGAGAGGGTAGTTTGTGGTACCTATCCAGACGAGTTTGCACAAAGCCCTACCAGTAAAATACCTATCTTCGACTATTATTGATAACATTTATAACTGTGTAGTCCAAATATTGACAGCTTTAGGGATACTAAAGTCCTCATTTGGATTCTATGTTGTTTGTATGTGTATAAGAGTGTAAATCCCTTTGGAGATATTTCTTAAATTTGGAGTAGTGCACCGTCAGCAGATAAATAAATAAACAAATATTATAATTTTAATTTAGCATCCCTATGTTTAGCATCCCTATTACAAACGCAAAAACAACAACAAAGTCGAAAAAGCGCTTATGCATTTACCTGTATGCGTGTATTTATAAGCGCTTTTTCGTCGTGCACAATTTAAATGCTGATTATGGCACGGTTGATAAACTAATTATATCGGACGCGACCTTGTATCATGAACATTTGTTTAAGTTTTTATTACATGTGATTTACGTTTTTTGTTAAAAGCTGTAAATGATATGTTTGAATGCATCATATGGGTTAAAATTGTATAAACTTGCTGTAGGTAATCTATAGTTTGCCTACACAGCTAACTTCCCTTTTGACGTGTAATAGATATGTTCATCAATCATTTGTCTTCAAATCTTGGGATTAGAAAAGAACGACACTTTCGAATTATATAAAGATTGAGGTAATACCTGTAATATCAAAATCCCATTTAGTTCGCATTTACTGGTGGTAGAGCTTTGTGCAAGTTCGTCTGGGTAGATACAACCCACTCATCAGATATTCTAGCGCAAAAAAGCAGTACTTGGTATTGTTGTGTTTCGGTTTGATCCAGTGTAATTACACGCACAAGGGACTTAACATCTTAGTTCCCAAGGTTGGTGGCGCATTGGCGATGGTTAACATTTATTACAATGCCAATGCCTATAGGCGTTGGTGACCACTTACCATCAGATGGCCCATATGCTCGTCCACCTATCGATTCTATAAAAAAAGTCCTACGACTGTATTAATAAAAAATCGAATAGTTTTATTATATATCTTGTCGCTCTTTCACACAATAAATCATAATATTAATGGTTACACTTTTCTTTATCTTTTGAAATACCATTAATAATAATAATCAGTCAAATCTAGATTACAACTAGTAAGTATAAAACAAAATAACGGAATAATTCTAGAATGATGAATGTTTTACGTCTAAATGTCATATAAAATATATATACAAGTATTATTAAACCTTTTTTAAGCAAGCCACCGTTATACGATGTATACACAAAACCCAGATCTATGTGTAAACCGAGTAACTGTGTTGAGAAAAGTGCAATGACCTACACCAATACATACCCGTATGTAAAATCAATGTTCTGCTAATATACTAATAGTATTTTATTCTTATTTATTTACATGAGAATTATTTTACATTACGGCATGGCAGGCAATTTTTGATTACTACGTTTGTCTTGTTGAAAGGAAAAAATTAGTATGTCAAAACTGTGAAGTGCTTGCAAAGCGATCTTTACTTAAGATCATTGCGTTGTGTTTACTTGGCCTGGTCAACTATGATTAATGAACGTATGTACGAATGAATAAGCCTAAGTATATGAGAATTGAAGAAATAAGGATGAGAAATATTTGAAGGGAATCGCTTATAAAATAATAAATGTAAGTTAAATTTCAACCGAACAGTATGACGTCCTAAATTGGTGAGCCATTAAACTTATGCTGGCAATCTAACCGCTGTTGCTTTTCAGTGAGTACGAGTAAACATGTGTGATATGCAAAGCATTTATAATGTATAAAACATAAAATTGATAGATTCTTTTTTTTAGGATAGATTCATACTTTTTTTGTTGTTGGGAAATTGTTCATCATGTTGTTACTAGATTGAAATTATAAATACAGGAGTAGCTCTATCATCTATAATATTTATCCCAACACGAGGAAACAATGAAACTGGTTTAATTTCATTTGCCATAGAGGTCTTCTATCTCTGGATATGAAGACGAGACAAAGAAAAATGTAAGCTTTTAAATTAGAGGTCTTACTGAAAAAAAAAACAATTTGACTAGTATTTTCGCGGGAAACAGCCAGTAACATGGATCATAATCAACTGATGGTTTGTGTTAGTAGAGTTCAAATGCGACGACGGCAGTTGGAACGGAATGGTCTGCATTATCCATCCACGCCTTACCGGCCTGCAAAATGCCTCTTCACGCCTCGTTTGACGGAACTCAAGTTATAAGAGGAGGGGAATACGTGCTGGTAAAGAATTCCATTTTTTGGAGGTGCGACAAAGAAAAGAGCTGCCAAATGTCTTCGTGTGCGATGTAACTTAAGCTTTCCTAATGTTTAAGCACGTATATGTTTGAGGATCATAGATAAAAATATCATTTATTAATTTAGTGTATTTTTCTATTAACAGTTTAATCATGTTTAACACTTACTCAAGTGGGAACACGGATAATAAATACCTTTTTTTAATACAAAGTACTAGAAGGTGCATTGACGTTTCAAGTGTGTAACGGAATCGCATACCGTTCGTCTGCTTGTTGTTTGGTTTTGCACTTGTGTATTTAAAAATAGATTTTGTGCATATGCTTAATGAAATGTATGTGTATGTTTTGTATTAGCTTTAGAGGACTAGGTATTCGGTGGAATAGCGAGATGATAATTATTAAATATTTGTACATAAAATATCGCATTTGTGTAAACTTTATGAGGCTCTAACATCGTAATTTAGTCAGGTATAAATATAAGAATCATAAACATTAAATTAAGGATAAATTAGTTTTATTGTATTAAAAGTAATTTTGTTAAATTTACCTCTCCTTAATGGAGTTGTGTTACAAACGCCCTTTATTAATTAATGTAATATTGTGGTTTTTTATTAGAAAAAGGTAAATATCATCATTTAAGATATTTTTTAAATTTGATTAATTGTGAAATATATTTTATACTTATGAAATTGCTGAAATCCGAGTTGGCTCAGTGGTTAGAACATATTTATGATATTACCCATCCCTTATATCGTCGATGCGCAATCAACCTTGGGAACTTAGATGTTATGTCTCTATTGCCTGTTGTTACATTGGCTCGCTCAACCTTTAAACCGGAACATAACAATAATAAGTATTACTGCTTGGTGAAAGAATATATGATGATGAGTGGGTGGTATCCACACGGTCTAAAATGTATTTAATCATTATGTTACTATGTGTATGAAATGTCGATACGTATAATTTTTATTTACTATATGTACTCATATAACAAATTAAAGAAAATGCAAATCCTGATAGCGGGCAGCAGCGCTATTAGTGAAAGATTTCCAGCCACTGCGGTCACCAACCCGCCTGCCAAGCGTGGTGACTAAGGCAAAAACCCCCCTATGAGCGACGACAAAAATTCACGGCCCCCAATTCCCGGTAATCACACTATTCCTGGCCACGGTACCGGCCATGGTAACGGTGCGATGGGGGGTGCTAAGAATCTTCGGGCTACGGCAGGGTACCACAAACGGCGACTGTTTCTGGCCACGTATAATGGACGCTCTCTGCGGCTGGACGAACATCTGACAGAATTGGAAGTAGAGTTAAGTGGTATTAACTGGGATATAGTAGGTCTATCAGAAATCCGAAGACAGGGCGAGGACAGGATGACACTAGATGCCGGTTACTTACTCTACTTCCGAGAAGGACACCAACCATCCCAAGGTGGCGTCGGCTTTTTGATCCACAAGTCACTCAGATGCAATGTCGTGGAGGTTGGCAGTGTGTCGGCGAGGGTGGCATACCTTGTCTTAAAGATAACCGAGAGGTATGCCTTGAAGGTTATACAAGTGTATGCCCCAACGTCTACATACACTGACGAAGAGGTCGAAGCCATGTACGAAGACATAGTGAAAGCTATGTCTCGTACCAATACCTTCTACACAATTGTTATGGGTGACTTCAATGCCAAAGTGGGAGTACAAGAAGATGGTTAATCGAGGGTAGGAAAATTCGGCTATGGGTGCAGAAATCATCGGGAACAAATGCTGGTAAACTTCCTCGAGGCTCGGCGATTATTTCTGATGAATTCATTTTTCTAGAAAAAGCCCCAAAGGAAGTGGACCTGGCGAAGCCCCGATAACATAGCGATGAATGAGATCGACTTCATTTTATCCAATGAGCGCCAAATATTTAGGGATGTCTCCGTGATCAACAGGGTAAACACTGGAAGTGATCACCACCTGGTAAGAGGCACCCTGAATATTAACACTAAAATAGAACGATCGCGGTTAATGAAGTCGACTCTTAGACCAACTCTGCCTCAGGTCGAAGCTGGTTGCGAAAGCTTCCAGCTGGAACTACAGAACCGATTTGCCATGTCGGAAACCAGGCAGGGCATTGACGACGCCACCAATGGTCTGGTGCGTGTCATCCGCGAGGTAGGCCAAAATTACTTTCGACAAAAGAGCAATGGACGTAAGTCGAAGCTCTCAGGCGAAACTCTGAACGAGATGACGAGGAGACGAGAACAGCAGAACATGACGCCATCTGAGTGTCAGGCACTTAACAGGAAGGTTAAAAAACTAATAAGGCGTGACACAAGACGAGCGAATACCCGGAATATTGAAGATGCTATAGCACTCAATAGGGGCTCAAAGGTTCTTGCAAAGTCACATACCTCCTGTTATCACCTAACAAAACTCAGAACCATATAAGGCACAACCGTTACCTCAAAACCAGAGATTCTTGCTGAAGTCGAAAAGTACTATGGCGATTTATACTCATCACGAGTACCTCCATCTGAGTCCCACAGTGCGGATGACCCACGAGCCAGACTAACACGCCACCTATCAGACGATCTTCCCGACATCGATTTGGGCGAGATTAGGATTGCTCTCGGGCAACTTGGAAACAACAAGGCTCCAGGAGATGACCGAATTACCTCAGAGCTTCTCAAAGCAGGAGGCACACCAGTTCTGAGAGAGCTGGCTAACATCTTTAATTCCGTCCTCCACAATGGTATAACACCGAAGACATGGAGCAGAAGTGTGGTGGTGCTGTTTTTCAAGAAGGGCGATAAAGTTCTTCTGAAAAACTACCGCCCTATTTCACTTTTAAGCCATGTTTACAAATTGTTTTCGAGGGTAATCACGAATCGTCTTTACCCGAAAATTCGATGACTTCCAACCCGTGGAACAGGCTGGGTTTCGAAAAGGCTTCAGTACCGTAGACCACATACACACACTAAGGCAAATAATACAGAAGACCGAGGAATGTAATCAGCCTCTATGCCTAGCGTTTGTGGACTACGAAAAAGCCTTCGATACCATCGAGACCTGGGCTGTTCTGGAATCCATGCAGAGATGCTTAATTGACTGTCGGTATGTCCAGGTGGTGAAGTGTTTGTACGAAGCCGCAACCATGACCGTCCAAGTACAAGAGAAGAGCACAAGACCAATCCAATTGCATCGCGGGGTAAGACAGGGAGATGTAATATCACCGAAACTCTTTACCAATGCATTGGAGGACGTCTTCAAGACGCTCGATTGGAACGGACGCGGCATTAATATAAATGGCCAACACATTACACATCTGTGATTTGCCGACGACATTGTCATCATGGCGGAGACTCTGCAGGATTTGGAAGAGATGCTAAACAGCCTGAGCAATTCTTCAAGACAAGTAGGTCTCGGGATGAACATTGAAAAGACCAAAATTATGGCAAACCGTCATGTATCCCCGAGACCAGTGGTCGTAAATGGCTCTCCACTTGAAGTTGTGCAGGAATATATCTACCTGGGCCAAACTATACAACTTGGCCGGCACAACTTTGAGAAGGAGGCTAAAAGAAGAATACGTTTGGACTGGGCGGCATTCGGGAGGTTACGTCATATTTTTGAATCGTCGATCCCACAGTCGCTTAAGACCAGGGTCTTCAATCAGTGCGTCCTACCTGTAATGACTTACGGTGCCGAAACGTGGACACTTACCGAAGGACTGGTCCACAAATTTAGGGTCGCTCAGCGAGCAATGGAACGTGCGATGCTTGGGGTTTTTCTGGCAGATAGAATCCGAAATGAGGACATTCGCCAGAGAACTAAAGTCACCGACATCGCACTTAGAATTAACTCGCTGAAGTGGAAGTGGGCTGGTCATGTCTCCAGGCGCATTGATGGCCGATGGAGCCGACACGTGTTCGAGTGGAGACCACGCTTAGGCAAACGTAGTGTAGGACGCCCTGTGACAAGATGGGCCGACGATTTAAAAAAGGTGGCAGGTTCGGGATGGATGGCATTCTATGGAGGAGGCTTTCGTCCAGCAGTGGACGGCTGAAAAAAGAAAAAAAAAAACAAATTAATGAACATATTCAACGATGAAACATGTTTATTTATGTATTTTTATTTTACCTTTAATTTTATGTGTTTTTTTTTTAAATCCTTATCCTTAATCATAACTAAAGCAAAGCCTTATACAAACGACCCTTTGTTTCGTATGACGTGAATAACTTGTAAAGTCGAATATTTCTCATTTAAACGCTTACTTATTCATTTTTGTTTATTCAGTAAATATATTTAACTTTTTTAGTTTATTGTATAAATATGCTGTTGCCGAAGAATGGCGTCGTTACAAATGAGGGAATGAGTTTAGGTGGTATTTTTTTTAATTTTATAAATTGTATTTTTATCTCCACAAATGCGTTGTAATTGATGTGCTTGAATGTTTATTATAAGCCGGCATCATAATTTAGGTTTTATAATATATATTTTTAAATTAGTTCGAAATTCAAATATATAATAACACAACGTTCTCCACAACCTAGTATAAGTAAAGAATTTAATGGTTTTTTTACCACTATAGATGTACTTGTTTAAAAATATATATATTATCATCATATATGTATATCTTATTTAAATTAATAGAATGTTGTGATTCTATAAACTTAAATGAGACTGACTAAGCTAAGCTAAGCTTTGTAAAAGTTAAGTTTCTGTGTATTGCATTAATTAGTTGATCTTCATAAACTTGTTTTCGCCCAGATGTGTAGAAATTCCTGTTGTGACATGTTCGAAATCATATACCTTCTCATACTTATGGTTGAATGTTGGTTCTGCAACTCCCATTGCCATTGTAATCAGTTCGCAACTACCTTAATGATTATTATTATTCAAACAACACAATACATATAAATTATATACTTTATTGCCATTATATATTATGTAATAGGTTCGCGAACGTGCAAATGATTTCTAAGATATGTACAAAATTCAAATCTAAATCTTTATTGAACAGTAGTTTTGTTTTTAAATTTAATTTTGAAACGACCTGGAGGCGATCGTTTTATTCCCAAGTCGTACTATAATCTAAAAGGCGGTCTTAGCGACTCTTCCAGATAACTCTTGGGTAGAAGATTTGAAGTTAAATAAAGCTGTGAGGTGGTGTCCACATAAAATTAAAGTCATCGAAATCAAATCATAATAAATTAAATAAAAAATATTGGATTGTTTTTTTGTTGTTGTTCAAATACAGCACCAAATACTGTTCGAATACTTAATATATCTGAAAATACTAACCTATATTCCTTAATTTTTTTTATTAACCTAGTCCTTGCATGTTTATTCAACTTTTTTATACATATTTTCAAATAAATATACTTTGAACGCGCCACTCAAACGCACGATTAGCGACACATTGTACGAGTCAATAGCGACGTATGCTTTTGAATAATGACCAACATTAAAGCTGACATCTTATCTTATTGTATATCTTTATACTTTATTATTTATATTATGTTTAAATCCTTACATCACCTAATCTACAATATTCTTAAGATAAAAGTTTTCTACCAATGCGTGCTACCTTCCATGACATATGGAGCTGAAACTTGGACAATAACTATAGCACTAGTTCACTAATTCAAGGTAACTCACCTTGGTATTGAAATATTGATGATAGTTATGTGGAAGACGGCGATGTTGATCATGACATAATAGTCGCTATGGAAGAAATAACATTCGTAGTAGAAATGTCAAATAGACTTCAACGGGTGTGCAGCTGCTTTTATTAATTACTTTATTAATTCATAATTAGTATTAAATGTCATTTGGGTAATGTTAATTTTATAAACGAAATTCTTTGGTGAATATTATAATATCTTAAATTCTAATAATCCACCTAAAGCTTATTTAAAAAAAAACGAAATAAAAATAACCTAAATATTTGACCTTTTATAATGTTTTTTCTTGCATTTTAATGAAACTTAAAACTTGAGAAAATTACTCGTAAGGCTAATATTTGCATATAATAAGCAATTGACTTTCATTTCACACCACTAAAAAAATATACTTTTTTATACATACTTCCCAGAAATTATGGCAGGATTGTATAACTATACGTAACACGATAAATAATAACCGATTTTATACCCTACACTTCTTTATTAGAGTACAAATTTGCTCTTAACAAATAAAGGTATCTGAAAAATCATTTGAGCGACGATAATAAACTCCTTGACTAAGAAAATAGAGTCGATTTTCGAGTTTTATTAAAAAAGTTCGTGTCTGAAAAGTGGGCCGCAGTTCAGTACACGTAATTGCATAATATTCAAGTACTTTTTTGGCATTATAACACTAATCTCTATAACCGGAACGGAACAATTTGAATCGACATTTTGAAATAACCTAACCTTCACAATTTTAAATATTTATTGAAGATTTATCGCTTTGTCTTTCTTATTGATTCTAGTGAGCATAACCCTTAAACTAAAATAATTTTTATAAGACAAAAGACTGTCCTTTTCACCTCCACACATGATAATGATATAATTTTAGTTTATTAGTTTATTAGTTATATTTAGTATTTTATGCTATAGAATAGATTTTGATTTTATGTAAAAGTAACGAAGACGTTTAAAAATGACATTTAAAACAGAAAAAAATGAATACTCAAAAAGGCACGGACTCATAAGTCCTTTGAGAAATATATCAAAGTAGATTAAAAACTTTTAGTTTCAGTTTTTTATTTTAAATGCAAAAAAATAACAAAAAGAATGCCGATAATAACGTACTTACATCGTTAATATAACGTAACATATTATAGTAACGTGAATTGTCTAAAAAAAATCTATTTATAAAAACTTCTGTACGCTACTGATACGATCTCAATGTTTCCCACGAAAAATTCCAAAATAGTCTTCCTCACGATTTTGTTTGCGAACTTAGACCACGAATATTAATGGGACAAAAACTTAGCCGTTGTAAATTTCATTAGCTCAGTTTGCACTCACGATCTTAGTTACAAATTATGTTTTAAATATTATTATTATAAATATACAAAATTAACTCAATGATCACAATCCCATAATTAATGATTCATCGTTTCGATTTGTATAAATATATATACAAATATAAAAAATAAACTTTTGTTTAAACATATTATTTTTTTAAATAACTATTAATCTAAGGTCTTGATGACATTAACATTTGTACTTTGTTTTCTGACACGAAACATGAATATTAAAATATTATAATAACCAAATTTTTTTTAATTAATTTGTAATGTAATCGTAAAACTATTGTTTACGAGTGGAAGATTTTTTTAAATTTGGCATACATGTACAGTACATGATAGAAGATCCCGGGTTGAAATCCGGACAATTATCACTGAGTTTTGTTGTATTTGCGTTGAGGGTAAAATGTAAGTGATGGATCAACATCCGCCACATACAGTAATAGTAACAGCCTGTTAATGTCCCACTGCTGGGCTAAGGCCTCCTCTCCCTTTTGAGGAGAAGGTTTGGAGCTTATTCCACCACGCTGCTCCAATTCGAGGTTGGTAGAATACACATGTGGCGGAATTTTCACGATGTTTTCCTTCACCGTCAAGCACGAGATGAATTATAAACACAAATTAAGTACATGAAAATTCAGTGGTGCTTGCCCGGGTTTGAACCCACGAGTATCGTTTAAGATTCACGCGTTCTAATCACAAGGCAATCTCGGCTTTTTCCATTCAACATCCGCCACATGTGTTTCTCCAATCCGTATAGGAGTAGAGTGAAGTACTTAAAGAAGATACAAGGATTCAGATCCGTAGTGGGGCATTGACTGGCTCATACTTTTACTTTATTTTTATATAATCTGTATCTAATGAAAAGTATAATATATTGCAAATCCTTATTAAATGTTAAAATTAATTCGATTTGCTAAGATTTGTTTTATAGTAAATATTTATTATTTTTGTTATAAAATATTTTAATTTAAAAAGTCGTTTATCGAATAATACACTAAATACATAATGAATCACAAAACATACTTCAACACCTTAATACAACTATTACACACTTACCACAAGCACTGCCAATTAATATATAACGTAAACACAAATACCGTCTTTATTGTAAAATACGTAGGAACGAAACTCGCATGTATGCATTATTCGTTGATATCTAAGCAACATTCGTCGTACGTCGTACGGAAGTAGAGCTGTTACGTCATTGGCCAACTTTCGTTCTACGATTGCACTCGCGCCGGCCTGTGAACATATTGAATATTGCAATGCATCGATTCGAATGTAACCAATTGCTTATAATGGTTTTTTTAATCCTATCAAAGAGGTTTCATAGCAAAAAATCGACAATTTTTTAAAGTTATTGAGATCGAAATCTTTGTTTGTTTTTTCGTTATAAATATCGTTTTAACTTTCTATTTTTAAGATATTGTAATTGGTCAGAATTCTGCATCTTCTAATTTTTAAGATAATAAAACTTTTTTATAAAGGAATCAGTCTATGTATGTTTGTTTCTCGCAATAATTTACGATATTAAATCCATACTAAATTCATCCAACACT
Source organism: Nymphalis io (assembly GCF_905147045.1). Classification (NCBI taxonomy): domain Eukaryota; kingdom Metazoa; phylum Arthropoda; class Insecta; order Lepidoptera; family Nymphalidae; genus Nymphalis; species Nymphalis io. Next base: position 5,432,952 of record NC_065909.1, read on the forward strand.
TAATTTTATTATTATTAAGAAAATATTCTCAGGACTAAACATATTAAATGAGCGTAAACTGTTGTAACCATGCGCATACATATACATATCTTATTTATTTATTTTTTTATAGAATAGGAAGGTGGACGAGCATATGGGCCACCTGATGGTAAGTGGTCACCAAACGCCCTTAGACATTGGCATTGTATGAAATGTCAACCATCGCTTATAGCCAATGCGCCACCAACCTTGGGAACTAAGATTTTATGTCCCTTGTGCCTGTAATTACACTGGCTCACTCACCCTTCAAACCGGAACACAACAATATCAAGTATTGCTGTTTTGCGGTAGAATAATAATATAGCGTAATATATTGAATACATACAAATTCATTCGACGTGTAATTTTTTTAAATGGAAAAAACGCCAGATAATATTGCCAGAACTAAGTATATTAAATGACCGTAAATGCCTTGTAGCCATTCATTAGTATAAAAAACTTCTATCTGACTTTATAACTGAAAAACCCTCTAAAATTGAAATTATTACATATTATTTACAACGTAAATAGGTTGAAAAATGTATGCATATAAAGTTATATATTTTGTTTATTTTACATTCAAATGTCAAGCTACCATTTAAGCAAAAAACAAATAAAAAGTATGAAACATGGCTAAATATTTTTATCTTTTAAATGATTATTAATTCTGAAAAAAGTTATATCTTTATGATCAAAAGGATTAAGCGATCTGATTCGACACGATAAGTATAAAGCGCAGGTTTTAGTGCTATCTTTTGATAACTTTTACGATAAAGGTCTGATTGTGTTTTCGTATCTTTAGTCACGATTTTTCTTGAATATATGCAAATATTTATGGTACAAATATTGATCTGGACAGTTTAATTTATTGACATAAACAAAAACAACGACACTGATAAGAAGATTTAAAATGCCACGCTTACACTTAAAAGTATTTGATTAAAAATATCTTAATTTGATAATGACTCGTACACTTTACGCCAATGGTTATATAATCTTTATACTGTATTTACATTCATATTTTTTACAAAATGGATTCTTAGTCTAGTCAGTATGGGATTTTACTATAATTATAATAATTTTAGGTACATAGTATGGTAGCAGCCTGTAAATAGTCTATGGTTCACCTAAAAAGTAGAAAGTATAGATCTTATTTCACCACGCTGTTCCACCGGTCAAAAGAATAATTATAAGCAAAAATTGAGCCTCACTTACCTACAGGTGTCTAGTGCGCCTACTTACTTGAAATAAAAGATTAAAACCTGAAAACAGCGGTGCTTGTACAGATTTGAACCCTTTATCTTTAGGTAAAGTTCTTTGTAAACATTTTTTTTATTTGACGCGTAAAATGAAATCGATATTTACATTTACTTTTATTTATCCTAATTGAAGAATTAGGTACATGACCAGCATTGTACTTCGAAACGTTTAAATTTTCTTTTAACAGTCACGTCTTTGTGGTTTTGGTATTAAAGTAACTTTATAAAGTATGAATTCGTAATAAAAGGCCACGGTACGTTTGCGGTGAAAATAAACAGTGACCAGTCACCAGAGTTAGATATTGTCTACCGTAGACTACTAATAGCTTACTAGCTTATAAAACTTTGTTTTTTTTTTTTTGATAGTGACAAATAATAAGGATTGTAAGGGATGATATTTTTTTACACTTAATAGGCCAGCGTTTGACCGTTCACTTGCCTGATGATGCCTAAGCATCGACACGGTCTAGGATGTAGCACGCTTGCCTAGAAGAAAAATTTATATTATTTGGTATTTGTTGTACGTTAAAAGTTTATATAACATATTGTAAAGTCGATTATTGTTTGACATGAAATTATTAAGACGCGTCCGATACCTGATGTGTATGTAGTATTTTGTAAGGTAAATTAATCGGTATTACAATACAAGAACAATTATAATTTGTATATTTACGGTTAGTATTGTCCCTTGACGAGTAATATGATGATTATAATAATCCACTACTAATACGACGACAAGACAATTTTTTTTTAATTTCGGTCATGGTGACCATTCTTGACTATGCCAACTGGAATCATTGTAGTTCCCTTATTATAATCAAGTGTTCCCTTATTACAGTTAAGTGCTTACTGTGGAAGGAAATGTTGAAATTGTCGAATGGAAAACTTTGGGCTGCTACTAGGTATGTGAAGTCAAGTCACCCGTTTCGAAGTTTGAACATAGGGCCTAGAGTTCTTCAACTTTAAAGCTAACCACTAGACTAACGAGGCAGATACTGTATATATAGACATTAACTAAATAAAGCTATCAAACGGAAATCTAACATTGGATAAATTGAAAACAAGTTTTATAATTTCCTTCGCTTTATATTTATTTACATACTATTCACCATATTGGTAAATGTTTACGGTTACTTCTCCAAGCCCTTACGTTTTATCTTTATATATATACAGACAAATATAGCATATAACCTTCCACAGTAAAAATACTCCCCAACGCAAAAAAAAAAAAACAAATCTATTAGCTTTTTCTCTTTATTAAGAAAATAAATGATATTATAAATACATTAAGTCGCACAGTTTCTGAAATTCAATCGTTCATAAACAACCTCTCCAGCATAGTAATAAATATAAATTACAGTAACAGCCTGTGATTGTCCCACTGCTGGGCTAAGGCCTCCTCTTCTGTTTGAGGAGAAGGTTTGGAGCTTATTCCACCACGCTGCTCCAATGCGGATTGATGAAATACACATATGGCAGAATTTTAGTGAAATTAGACACATGCAGGTTTCCTCACGATGTTTTCCTTTACCGTCGAGCGTGAGATGAATTATAAACACAAATTAAGCACATCAAAATCAGTGGTGCTTGCCCGGGTTTGAACCAACGATCATCGGTTAAGATTCCCGCGTTCTAACCACTTGGCCACCTCGGCTTATAAATATAGATTGCTATAGCATAATTCATTATGATAATAATATTTTTTACCTTAAAAAGGTTTTAAGTGATTTTATATTGTTAACCGTAATCATACTTAGATAAGTCGATTTGATAATCGATTATATGAATTTCAACATATTGTTGCAAAGTAATACGAACATTTATATGTTTAACGCTCGATTGTTTGTGATTTATTAATTATTCGTTTTATAATTTGCGGAAGTTGCAAATACTAAATGTTTTATAGAACTAATAACTGATTTTACAATCTTGATATAAAACAAAGTACATACTTATTATGTAAGTAGGTTAGATACAACTACGTAATACAATCATGAAATGGTTAAGAGTATAATTTGATGTCAATCTAGTTTACATCATATATATCTATTAATAGAATAGACAGACAGAGACAGACAAAAGATTTATTTTAGTTTACAGTATTATATACACCCCTGCTTTTCTTTTTCTATCTTTTCTCTGCCTTAAATTTGCGCGGCAGAGATTGCTGGCTTAGAGATAATGCCGTCTCTTGTACACATTATGTATATATAATATTTTTTCTCGTTTGTATGCCTCTTTGGTCTAGGAGCTTGATGTAAGGCAGCAGACCCGGAGGTCCTGGGTTCAATTCCCAGGTCGAGCCAATAAAAAGTTATTGGGTTTTTCTGTCAGAAAATTCTCAGTAGCAGCCTGTAGTCTGGAAGTTGGAAGTGTGTACGCTCCCGTGTCTCAGAAAGCACGTAAAACCGTTGGTCCTGCGCTTGAACTATTTCCGGTCTTGTCGGATTGCCGTCCTATCGGATTATGAGAGTTAGGGAATAAAGAGTGCGTGCACTATAATATCTCCTGCGTAGTTGGCTAATCTCTTTTGAGATTGGCCGCTGTGGCCGAAATCTGTCTGGAGGACATTATTATTATTATTTCTTCTCTGTATCATATGACGCTTAAGTTTCGTTATAGATAATATTGGTATTTATTATTTAAATAAATCTGCTATTTTTAAATATCACATTAAAGTGATCGAGTAACTGAATGAATGATTCATTGATTACGAAAAACCGATAAATAAATGTGGCAATTCAAAAAATCGTTAAATGTAAAAACTTTTTTAATAGAGTTATATAGTAATTTGAATAAGTTTTTTAAATGAAATCACTATATATTATAAAACAAAGTTCTCCGACGCGTCTAGCTCTATGTCTGAACGCGATAAACTTAAAAACTACCGAAAAGCTTTTCATATGGTTTTCACCAACGGACGGAAAAATTTGAAGGAAATTGGAAGGTTTGCTCGTATAACTCATTAAGGTTTTGTGTAATTTGATCAAAATATATCGTTTGTAGGAGAATGAAAAAAATGCTAACTATGAATAATTTACTAGCGCGCGCTTCGTAAACCAATGGAGTTATATGTATTACGATATAAACTTTTTATTTAGACCCTTATTCTACACGTGCGAAGCCGGGATTGGCTGCTAGTTTTAAATAAATATTAAAAGCTCCATTATACAATGAATAGGTTTTCCCCAAAGCATAATGTCACGTGTCAATTTAAATGTAAATTTGGTAATAACCTGAGTTACTTCCCACTAACGTTTTATAAGAGGTAACGTTTTATTGAGATAGAAAATATAGTTTTTCAATTTGTACTTCCTATTATATTATTAACCTAGCTAATTATTGTCGCAATACATATTTTTGTAAAAAAGTATCTCCTTAAACTCGAGCGTCATCTATTTATACGTTAATGATCCATATAAATTCAACCGAATTTCATGAATGATGCAGAGAATATAAACAATAATAATGTATTAGATTTATATAAAATATTTTCTTCAATTAAAATTTCTATTAAATTATAGTCTTTAATTAAACCTTTTCTGATACTAAGACTTCTGACTAATTTATTATTTGTATATTGATTTATTGTGAAGGATTGATCAGTCATGTAAACTACAGGATTAAGAAATACAACCCTTATTTTTTCGTTAAATTCAAATGGCACCACATGGGAATGTGTTTAACATTACGAGATTATTTTATAATACAAAACATTGTTTGTAAATTATTATTACTCATTATTAAGGAACCTTTAATAAATAGCAGTAATACTTCTTTGAAATTTTATTTATAAATATATGAAGACATTATAACAAAGACGACTATATTTGTAATAAAAAAATATATTTATTAAAGAAGGTTTAATTCACTTTTGAATCATAGTTAAGCTTAATATTGTACCCTGAAAAGGTAGAGGAAATTAAAATATTAAGCTAAGCTATATAATATAGCTTAAGCTATATAATATATAAGTACATTTCGTATTTAATCTAACCACTAGACTTCGAAGTATTCTTCATAGTTAATCTAAATAACATAGCGAAGACAAGGAGACTTGAAATTTTGTAGAAAAATTTTGAAGTTGTAAAATAGAGGTACGCTATGAAATTATTGGGAATATGTTTTTTAGGGGATGATAAATCAATCTTTAATTTCACAAAATCAAATCTTTTAAAGAGTAAAAAACAACTCTTGCATACCAAGTCAAGTAAATATTGCGCTGAAAAGAAATTATCTAATTTAAAACAAAAGAATTAGTGATGTCAGTGAAATTTAGCATTGCTATTTTGAAAATAAAAAAACGGTGTTACGCAAATTTGATACGTGTATCCTTTTAATGTTATAATAATTACAGTCAATCTCGCATTGATAATTCATGACAGTGTTTTGTGTTGAATTCCGACTTCGTTCTTGTGTATATTTACAATATTATTATTATATGTCTATTTTATATCATTCTTAATTATCCTATGTTAATGATTGACCGTTTTGATTGTCACGTATTCATTTAAGCCAACACAAGATCCGGAACAATGGTACAAGTATGTCATTACGATTTCATACCAAGATAATGTAGTGCAGAAATCATTCGTTTGACATGTTTAATCTTAATAATAAGTTGAGTTATTGCAGGTATTACCTTGGCAATAGGATATCCTATAGCTGGTTCCATTAATTGATAAATGATAACAATCGTTTCTTGTTTGACCACAGATAATACAATCGCAGTGAATGTATCATAGATTATAATGTTGCTCAATTAAAGTGCATTGCTATCAAAACTTTTTGTTTTCGTTTTACGTTCTTATTGTTTATTATGGATTGTTGACTTTGTTTGTTTTTTTATTATTTATTCACTTGTATCTTGTATATTAGCTTCCATCTAAAATTAAAAAAAGTAAAAAAATTACCTGTTTTCTTATGTTTAATTTATAAATTATAATATTTATTTAAATTTATTCTTTTTTAAATAGTGGTATCATTTTTAATTCATAGCCTTACCATTATTATTAACCAAATGAAACATAAAATAAATATTTGTCACTTAAATATATGAATATTATAATTTAATAATTAAATGATTAGATGTCGCAAATTCAAAAATATAAAATATAATTTATTACGAAATATACCGTGTCCAAAATAATATTATAAGCGTCACACTGTTGCTATGGAAGGAGAACCGTCCTGCTACCACTGTGTGTGTCTTATATTTGCATGAAATTGCGTACGCGCATGTTGTGTTTGTGGGAGTACGTGTGCGAATGTACGCGTATGCATAAATACAAATCTATATTATGATTTTAATTTTTATTAGGGATATTTGGTTGTATATTTTCTGTATGGTTGATAAGAAAGCGATAAAAAAAAACGATAAATGGCGTAACTATCTAACGGGGCGGTTTTCTCCGTAATCGGAGCGTCGTGATCTATCTACTTCATGTTTACATTGATTCTATAACTACTAGAAGTATTTCTAATATAATACAATTATTTTTTATAAATTTATATGACCAGTAACATATGATACTCTTTTATGATATTAAATATTAAAAAAAACTTTATATATAAAATATTTATTATTTTGATGAATTAGTGAAATCGTTGATACGGTAACGATTGCTTTATTGTTCAATTAAAATATGTTAATTTTATTAATTTTATAATGAATATCACTAACTACTTAAATAAACATAGATATAAATTAACAATTTAAGAAACATGTTATTAATGTTAAAAAAAATACATCGTCACTTCCATTTAACATCATCTCCGTGGTTCTGTGTCATTCGTCGCTTCCTGACTTGCGCGGGCGCTGTACGGTACACACACTATGATGAACACGTGCGTTTTACGTAACACGTGTGGGCTAGTGTGCAGCACGTTCACTTTCGTTCGTTGATATAGCGCGAAGTTTTGTCATTGTTTTATCTTTATTTTTAGTGATTATATTTTATTTTATAATTATTACGCTCACTTATATGTGTGTGTTCGTATATAAGTACATCCGTGTATCCGTACGTAGGTATATTTATAGATTTATTTTCAGTAAAATAGAAGGCACGTTTAAATGTCTTAATTCAAATAATCTTCACCTATAATATTTATTATACATTGGTTGATATATGTTTTAAATGCCTCATGGCAGTTGGTCTAGAAGCTAGATATAAGGTCGCAGATACCGAAGTCCTGGGTTCAAACCTCAGGTTGGATCAATAAAAAGTTATTGGGTTTTTATGTCGAAAAATTCACAGTAGTAGCTCTTGGTACACGCCAGTGACTCGGAAAGCACGTTAAGCCGGTGGTCTTTCGCCTGAACTCTTTCCAGTCGTTTCGGATTTGCCGTCCCATCGGATTATGAGAGTGACGGGATAGAGAGCGCATCTGTGTCTGCACACACAATTGTGCACTATAATATATTCTTCGTATTGGGAATCTCCCTTTGGATTGGTTACTGTGGCCGAAATTGATCAGAAGGATATAAGTCATCCTAAATATCTTGATCAGTCAATAACATGTGATTTACACGCTTAAAAGAATGATAAATTAAACGGTGAAGGTGATTACAATGGCAATACATAACTTTTTGAATACAGATTCTAATAAAAAAATATTGAAAAGCAGTTTTAAGTGAAACTTGTAAGTTTTTTCTTGTTAATTACTAACAATACTGTGTTAAAACTTTTCCACGTTTTATATTTATTACGTATGATTTATTTGTTAAATTTCAGAAAATATTTCTTTTGTGAGATCTTTGTGGAATATTAAATTGAGTCTAAGTTGATAATTGAAATTATTAAAATAATTATTTGATATGTAGCCATAAAGTTAGGTTGAAGGAGAATATAAGGGAGGCATAAAATGTAAAAGGAGGTGATTGAAGGAGATTAAAGACTGATAAATGTTGCTACAAATATCTCCGTTGAAGTGGATAATGAAATATATTAGAAAGGCTGAAACGCCAAAACTCTGCAAATAAGATTTAAAAAGCTTTTATCTACAAGTTAAATAATTTATGCAGATAGGATAACATTTATATAATCGAAAATCGGGCTCAAATGCGGGCGAGTGTGCTCGGTTATTTAGGAAAACATACGAAATAATAATACCCGTATAAACCATATTACACCAACACGCAGTAGAACAGCATGGTGGGATAAACCTTATCTTGAACAGGACATGATGTGTTATTTACAACAGATTAAGAAAATATAAGCTCCAAACCTTCTTCTCAAATAGGGAGAGGAGGCCTTAGCCTAGCAGTGGGACATTTACAGGCTGTTACTTTTTACTTTTTACTTTAAGAAGATAGAGAAGGCCAAAAAACCAACCAGCTAATTTTTTCGGGATCAATACTCAACGGAGGCAAGTCGGCTGTAGTTCCCAAGTATGTGCAAACATGTGCACTATCTGTTCCCGCACTCTCATAAGCGGATGTAAGAGAAATCCTCCGTACAGGTGGTAGAGCTTTGTGCAAGCTCGTCTGGGTAGGCTCCACCCACTCATCAGATATTCTACCGCAAAACAGTAGTACTTGGTATTGTTGTGTTCCGGTTTGAAGGGTGAGTGAGCCAGTTTAATTACAGGCATAAGGGACATAACATCTTAGTTCCCAAGGTTGGTGGCGCATTGGTGATGTAAGCGATAGTTAATATTTCTTACAATGCCAATGTCTATGGGCGTTGGTGACCACTTACCATCAGGTGGCCCATATGCCTTCCTATTCTATAAAAAAACCGACATGACTGGAAATAGTACAAAATGTCCGAATTGAATCCCCACCCCCGGTGTCTGCAGCCTTATAAACTAGCAACTAAACAAACGAATCAGTAATACAATAATACAAACAAAATTACGCTTATTTCATAGAAGTGTATTCGCCACGTGGTACTAAAAAGATACTAAAAATTATTACAAAGAGTTCTAAATACAAAACACGTGGTTTCAGGAAATGGCAACAGTTTGAAAACACCTATTGTTAGCATATTGTAATTTCAATGTGTCGTACAATTGGATGCATTGTTTGAAAATGTGTATCTTCTATGCAACCGCAGTCTAAGACTTTAACACGAGAAGTGTAATTATGAAACCTATAAAGTTGAGTATGAGGATATGTAGGCACTCGTGAGTTACCCACAGGAAGTGTTCCTACAAACAATAACGACTTGTTCACTCTTGGTTATTTCTAAGCTGACTGCAGTCGTAAGTTGTAATGTAGGCAAATGCTAATTGGCCTGGCAAAGTCAACATGAGTCAATGTAGTTTGAATATTTGGTTTCTGTTTTTTTTTTTATTTTAGTTAAGTTCATTTTTATAATCAGCAAACAATTATACATTGTTTTTTATCTACATTGAGATTTATGTAATGGGATAGGGATGCGAGGCTCTCATTGTAAAGGTTTGCTTGCTCATTACATTGCTTAATCTAGGCTTGGCTGTACATTTTTATAGGCAGTATGAGCTGAAATCTAAATTTGATATTATAAACGCAAAGGCGCTATGCACCGTGCACTATAACATATATGTGCGCTATAACATTGCGAAAACATAATTAATAAATTACTTTTTGACATGTCATAATCGTAACGTTAATAATTATAAACCTTGTTTCGCGCGTCATCTTCTTTCAAATGTCAAATCAATAATGACAAAAAGAGAGAAAACAATATTTACCAAACAGTTACTATGCAATTACACAATTACAATTTACTGGTGGTAGGGCTTTGTGCAAGCTCGTCTGGGTAGGTACCACCCACTCATCAGATATTCTACCGCAAAACAGCAATACTTGATATTGTTGTGTTCCGGTTTGAAGGGTGAGTGAGCCAGTGTAATTACAGGCACAAGGGACATAAAATCTTAGTTCCCAAGGTTGGTGGCGCATTGGATATGTAAGCGATGGTTGACATTTCTTACAATGCCAATGTCTAAGAGCGTTGGTGACCACTTACCATCAGGTGGCCCATATGCTCGTCCGCCTTCCTATTCTATAAAAAAAATAAAATAAAAATGCAACCTTTATAATTAATAATGATTAGAATTTGTCAATATTTTCAAATTATTTTGTTTTCGTATTAAAAAAAACTAACAAGTTTTTAGTAGTATTGTAATATTAATGCCACTTACATTACATTTTGTATTACCAAATTGTGTGAAATTTATTTTTACTTTATTTATATTTTCTTTCATTATTATTTAAGATGCTTTGTGTCATTTTTGCATGTCGTGGTCACCTATAAGTATGGCACCTTAGTTTGTAAACTTTTAATTTGTACTTATTACTGTATGCCATTTTGGTATAAACAAAATATATATTTTATGATTACAAAATTAAACTAAGTAACTTAACTTAAGTGTGGTAGTAATTGAAATTTAATTTTAAAAGTCACGAGTATTTTGCTTCTTATATTGTACATAGTAGTTATTATACGTCTACCAGAAAACCACAATATATTTTTATAAAATGTTCCGGCGCTGTAAGAAATATAAGCCGTTCCGTACATCGCCATTGCGTCACCAATATTAGGAACTATATTATATCCCTTGTGCCTGTAGTTACACGTTCACTTCGGTTCAAGCCGGAACACAACAATACTATACAAATCCCTTTTAATGATAGCTCATCCTATCCTCCGAGACCCCTTATTGCAAAATAATATGTCCTACGTTACAACATATGTACTATGATTACGTTTCGATTATATCTGTCCCTCACCCACATGCTCATGCAAGTTACGACAATAGGAAATATGTCATTGAGGAAATTGCAGACTTGCGCAAACAAACGGCAAACGTCTCAACATAGTTGACAAGTGTTTTATTAATCTTAAGTAATAAATATATTTTTATTATTCACTTCAATCACTTAGATCTTGATAGCATTTATCGAAGCTGCTTCTATGATATGTTTTTATGATAGAGTTTCATGTTAATTAAATTAGTAACTTTTTGGAATAATCTAAGTTTGAAAATAAATAAGCACTACTTAACATATAATTGTTGTTAAATTGGGTGAGATTAATTTACACAGTTGGATTGAAACCGTAATCTCATCATCATTTGAGGCCTTACAGCCGCGGGTGGGCCTTAGCTTGGTACAGTAAAACTCTCTAGTCCGATCTATTCGTGGCTTTCCTTCTCCAACTTTCTGCCCTAAAATCTTGGTATCCTGTTCGACGCCGTCTAACCACCTGTGACAATACATCTGAGGTAATCTAGATACTTTGTTTTTTTTTTTGTTTTACAAACACGATCGCGTGTGGAAACGAAGAGAGTTATGATTCTATTTCTATACATTATAAAATTATATATTATTATTAACTTTATAGAGATTATTTATCTATATAACATTTTTTGAAGTAATTTGATTTTTGATGTTTAATCATGTTTAATTATAGTTGATTTATAAGTACAACCAGACGGGCTTGCACAAAGCTTTACGACCAAAAAATATATACATATGTATAGTATACGTTAAAGTAAATAATGTTTTTCATGCAACGTTAAAGTTTCAGTTCTGTGATGTGTATTGAAATATATACTTTTTTTTTAATTTAATTTTGTCCTTCAAGAAATATAGAACCTTATTATATAGAAACTACTTCATAAAGATATCGTTTCCTTATCTCTTTGTCTTAGCTAACCTAAATTTGATAACGGACATTACGGTGATTTATTATCAAAATTTTGTGAAGGGATTTTGTACGGAACTACAGTTAGGCAATAGAAAATTATACTTGCGGAAGTGAGGTCGCGTGGCGACCGTCCAGGGTTGGAGGAGGTGCTGCGAATCAGGACTCTCGCCCAGCAAGCCCTGATTCGCAGGTGGGAGGAGGATCTGAGGTCCCCATCAGCAGGCCTGGCGACAGTGGAGGCGATCCGTCCCCACTTGAGTCGCTGGGTAACGAGAAAAGGCGGCACACTGACCTTCAGACTGACTCAGGTGCTTACTGGACATGGGTGCTTCGGTAAGTACCTGCACGGAATAGTCAGGCGGGAGGTAACGCCCTCCTGCCACGAGTGTGGTGCGCCTACGGACACGGCATGCCACACTCTGATGGAGTGTGCCGCTTGGGGGCCTCAGCGCCTTTCCCTGGCGACTTTAATCGGCGGAGACCTTTCGCTGCCGAGCGTGATAAATGCCATGCTTGGTAGCGAAAGGTGCTGGATGGAGATGGTCTCCTTCTGCGAAAATGTCATGTCGCAGAAGGAGGCCGCGGAGCGGGAGCGCGAGGAGAGTGCCTCCGCTGACCCGCTTCGTCGAAGAAGACCGGGGAGAAGACGCCAGCGCTATGCGCAGCTTCTCCTCCCGCCGTGAGTGTCGCCGGGGCCAGAGGGTCTCTGTACCCCGAGTACCCCCTAGGATTTGGAGGCCCGCAGAAGCGGGCCAACCGTCGGGACGGCACGGTAGTATGCGCAAGCGATCCCGTGACGTCCCCCGACAAGATGGAGTGGGTACCGCTGGTTTTTAGTGGGTATTCCGGCGCCTTCAGCGCCGGCGAGTCCCACATACCCCCCCACCTTATGTGGGGGAAACACATAAATGTGTTTTTCCAGCGAGAAAAAAAAAAAAAAAAAAAAAAAATAGAAAATTATACTTGAACCTAAAATTCATATTGTTTATGGACTATAATTTTGTAATGTATATTTCCGTACTTATTTGATTTACGAGTTACACGCAAAGATTTATTTGCTTTGATTATGGAGCTATTGTTTTTATAAACCCTGGGTGATAATACATATACCGGGGTATTTTGTGTATCTTTTTTGCAATCAAAATACAATAGATTTAAAATAGATTTCACTTAATTTAAAAAGGAGTACAAAAAGTGTTTTAATTTCTATTTCAATGATTACAAAGACATATTTTGATATCAGTATTTTTATGCTAAATAAAAGATAGTCATAACATAAAGTATTAACAAAAATTGTTTCGAAATGGCGGAATAAGCCCAAACCTTGTCCTAAAAAGGAGAGGAGGCTTGCCTATTTACGGGCTATATGTATTTATGTCTTTAGAAAGAAAGGCTCTTACTTTTTTTTTTAAATAAGCTTGTTAACTATAATTACGTATTAAAGTATCGCTTAAAGCTTTTAATAGAGCGATGGAAATGCGACACAATGATAAGTTTGTACACTCAGCTACGAAAACGCATTGGTAAATAATATTTTTTATTTATGACCGAGAAATCATCTGGCCTTATAAAAATCTTTCACAGTAACGAAATAAATCACGTAAGACATCGCCCAATGAGCACTAATTAATTGCATTGTTACTTATTGTCTATTAAAATATTATGTTTGTGAATATCAACATCATTTTATAACGGAGGCTTTTATATTATTGAATTACAAATACTAATTTTTATTTATTTATGTAATGGGAACACTAACAATATACATATTAAATGGTGGCATACATAACATCCAAAGAGAAAAAAATCAACTTTTGATATGTATATCGATTAAAAGTCTACACAACATTCACAAAGGATCGCGTCAACATAAAATAAAGTAAAAAATAATAATTATTGACCTATGCTTTCTTCCTTAAAAATTACAACAAAAAAAAAAAATACAAAATACATAAAATTTTTATTTAATAAAATAAAATAAAAATTATTCATAATTATTATCGTCTGTCATGTAATTATAAGTTTGCTATACGCAACAATATATATATATTTCTGTGGTTCACTGTACTCGAACCATGCACAATACGCCTGCCTTCGTTACTTGAGATGAATAACTTACTATTAATAGGCGTTTAACGATATGTTTCAATTGGTACTTATATTAATTTAACTTTTAAGTCAATAAGAATATTTTAAGATATTAATTTAACTTTTAAGTCATTAAGAATAGAACCTTTTCAATATTTCTATGAAACTGATAGGCATGATTGAGTCAAATGATAAATATTTAATTTCTTCTGTATACTTGTGTCATGTTTCATAGAGAATTTATTAGTTTATAGCAAAAACATACGAGTTTGTAATCATCGTGAGAACTTGCATGAATCCGAAGAAAACTACATGCGTTTCTCAAGCAGAAGGGGTCTTAGGCCGGCAGTTTTTCATACTTGAATTATGTACATTTTTTTTAATAGCTAGCATCAAACCTATTTCAAATGAATTATTAATATCCCTATTTTCCTTTTTGGTATGTGTTTGGTGGTGTGTTAACCAGGAGTTATTACGTTAATAGCCCAAGGGGCAAGGGGCCAGACTTTGAAACCGTTAGACGGCTCTTATATTGCTTATGCTATTTAGCTATTAAGGATATTCATTATGAATAGTTATAAAAATAAATATTTAATACTTAACAATGGTACTTAAATAAATGTAAGTTTTAAGTTACTACCTACAACTACAAACTAGCGTTAAGTTATTTAGATACTAAACTGTTTAAATTTAAATGTAATTTCAACTGCATTTTAGTGTAGATTTTAAGCCCAGGTTGATTATCGTCGCAAAAATCTAATGCAAATGTTTAATGGTTAAGGCTGTTGAGTAATTTGAGGCAGCTGTCTCGCTAATTCCGTTTAAACGAACCAAAGAGGTCAAATGACAATCTATACGAAATCAATGTCGAAGGGTTTGATTATAATATTTAATTGAAAACGTGTATACTGGTGGTAGAGCTTTGTGCAAGCTCGTCTGGGTAGGTACCACCCACTCATCAGATATTCTACCGCAAAACAGCAGTACTTGGTATTGTTGTGTTTCGGTTTGAAGGGCGAGTGAGCCAGTGTAATTACAGGCACAAGGGACATAACATCTTAGTTCCTAAGGTTGGTGGCGCATTGGTGATGTAAGCGATGGTTAACATTTCTTACAATGCCAATGTCTAAGGGCGTTTGGTGACCACTTACCATCAGGTGGCCCATATGCTCGTCTGCCTTCCTATTCTATAAAAAAAAAACGATTTAAATTCAAGCGGCTTTTTTTTTCGTAGATTAACTCATTCAAAATTTTTGACACTTAATTACATAGCACAGATACATTTTAATCATTGAGAAATATATTATTTATTATTTGCATTTTTATATTGTCCACTTGTAAAATCGGTTTTTTACAATTCTTGTATAATTGAATTTAGAAAACATTTTTTTTGTGCATCATAAAGGTAACAAAGGTTAATATTTTGAATCTTATATTCATAAAGAACAGCCGAGATGGCCCAGTGGTAAGAACGCGTGAATCTTAACCGATGACCGTGGGTTGAAGCCCGATCAAGCACTACTGAATTTTCATGTGCTTAATTTGTAATTATATTTCGTCTCGTGCTTTACGGTGAAGGAAAACCTGCATGTGTCTAATTTCGCTAAAATTCTGCCACATGTGTATTCCACCAACCCGCATTGGAGTAGCGTGGTGGAATAAGCTCCAAAACTTCTCCCCAAAAAAAAGGGAGAGGAGGCTTTAGCCCAGCAGTGGGACATTCATCATCAGCATCAAATTTCACACTGGAGTAGACTGGAAATAGACTATGACCGCTCTCCTTAGAAAAAGAGCTTTTTGATTAGGAATCGGGGTATTTACGCGTTTTTACTTTACCACATTTTGAGTCCTAAGATCATATCTAAATTATAAACTGCCGGATAATTGTTTGTTATTTTATAAATGGGGTTCGGATCACTAAGTGCAAAGTGAAATGAGCCCGAACCATAAATGTCCATGGAACCTTCATAGTTACTTTCTATCCCACACAATGGGGCATACAATATGAAAAAAAAACGTGTATGCAAGTATTGTATATGCTTTTACGATTTAATTCAGATGTAATGTGATTTTGAAAGCGTTTTCACTTTTACAAATTTCTTATTAGCGTTTCAAGTGTTGTATGCTTTCTTAGTTTTGAGAGCATTTTTATGTTTTTAATTGAATTTTAATATTAATAATAAAAATATTCTTATTACACTTTTTGACTAATGACACAAGATAATTTATCAAATGAATCTTTTTCTCTTTCTGTGTGTGTTAGGGTAGAAGAAGTGACAGGTTATTTGATCGTCTGCAGCAATCATGTCATCTTTATCTTACAATTTTTTAAATGTCAGTCGTTCTAAATTTAAATGTCGTGTATATATATATATATATATATATAATAGATTAACCTTTCGTCTTTACGTCGTTGTTAAACTCTAATGGGATCAAAAATGATAGCCTGACATTAAGACCTGTTTGATTTAAGTAATTTTGGCAAATAGCTTGCTAATTATGGTACCGAGGACATAGGATCAGAAAACTATAGGGTATCAGATAGTAAATATATGCCGTTTTATGTGAAAGGAAGACAATTACGCGTCCTAACATCGATGCTCAAAAAAATCGTCGGATCTAAAATCATCTTATAATTTTAAATAAAGAATTTTAATAACAATATGACAACATAATAATATGAACTCATTGAATTAATTTTGTATATTTTAAATGACAATAAATTGTCAGTGTCAAAAACGTGAAGTCATCGAGCAAGTGATATAAAATTAACATAAATGCTTATATAGTTACGGTGTATTGTGTGTATATAAATTTAGTGTCATTTGTGATAAATTATGAATAATATTTGGTGATATTTTAGTATAAATTGTTTGTTTACACGTTGAATTTATTAAAGTTCAAAGAGATTACTTAATGTGGTTTTGGTCATCGAGTCTGGAATTGAATCAGAAATATACACATTTCGTCATCCGTAGATGAAACATACCTAATGTAATTTAATTTTCATATGTTAATGTTAGCTTATAAACTAATAAGTTATATTTTTCCAGTATTATATTATTACGGTATATATGAAATAAATATGAGATGCGTTTAAGAACTTTATATCATAGTTTAAATTCTGAACAAACAGTAAGAACTATTCAGTTTTCTTTGTAGACAGAAAATAGCTAGATTTTTTTTAAATTAAATACTTGGTGGATATTCACCAAGCCACAGTTGAGCGTCGTGATAGAATGAACTCCAAATGCATTTAATCAACTTTACTAGGAAGTCAATTACTGATTATTGCTTCAATTCATTTTATTATAGATGTATACTATATAAACAAAAATACGTTTTATTTGAACGCGCTAATCACAGGATCTTCTATTCCGATTTGCAAAATCTTTTGCATTAGGTAGGCCATCACGATAAAATCCACTCGAAACCGCGCGCCGTAGCTAGTTTATTTAAATGCATAGTTAGCTCTGTAGGGATATTCTGTAAGGACACTTCATTACTCACACATGAAATGTCAACAACCTACTTATCGTTATGCTATTTTAATGCGTGTATTCTTGAAATGTTATAATTATTATGGCCAATGTCGCATATTACTTCCTTACCTTTCACGACCGATCTCTGCGATTAATCTTTTTGATCAATCAATCAAAATGTACGTGTACATAATCATATATACTTATTATATGTTATAGTTATATATATAGTTTAATTATCGGGGCAGATTAAGAAGTAGTCAAAGTTCACTACATACGTAATTTGTCAGGGTTATTTTTCGAAATTTGCTGACATTCGTATATATGTTACGGCGCTTAATTTCTTATTGTAGAATTACAGTCGCTAAACGTTGTTTGTATGAAATGAATATTTCACGGTTAGTTATCCACAACCTTTGTTTGATGTTTCGTTATGTGTTCGTTACGACCGGAGCTTTAAAATGTTGCTTGTATCCGTTTAATATTTTCATTAATTAAAAATATAGTGATAGAAAAAAGAAGTTAAATAGCATAAAGTATATTATAAAGTTTTTGCATCTTAAAATTAAACTCGTTTTAGTACAGTTGATATAATTATAAACAGTATCTTAAAATGATTTATCTGGAACGATATATTACTGATCAACCTTAAATTTAATATGTTCTGCCTTTTGGCATGTACTAAAAATAAAAATATATTTAACTACTGAATAATAATGAAATGAAAATTTTAAAAATAAGAGGAAAATAATAATAATTACCCACTGCTTGGACGGTAGAATATTCCACGACGCTGTTTAAATACAGTTTGGTGGATGTAATACGTTATAAAGAATATATTTTTTTAGTTTTTCGATTCAAGCGCTATCTTATCACCTAGACCCAAGATCTTGCGACCAGTTACAAAATGCATTGTTTGTCCTGTAATTACCTATTAAGCAAGAAGACATCGACACAGCGGTGTACTCTGTGCCGCGACCTTGCGTGTGGCGAAACGTCAAAATCATATGTGACTTTTTGCATATTTAAATTATAGTATTTGGTTTCAGATAATCTTTATAGATGTTTCGTTTTTAAGAACCGAGATGAACCGGGATAGGACGCGTCGATTTTACAGATGAAAACGTAATGGAAATCTGCATGTCTTATTTCACTTAAATTCTACCACAAGTGTATCCACCAAACCGCATTGGTGGTGGAATACGATCCAAACCTTCTCAAAGAGAGAGAGGAAGCCTCAGCCCAGCAAAGGGACATTCATAGGCTGTTACTTTACTATGTTTTGATTGTGTATATGAGTTGATAATGTTTTTATTATAAAGTCGTTTTTTCTGCCTGACTATCAACACGGTCCAATCTACTGAGTCTAGATGACTGAAATAATTAATTAAAAATATTTAGGAATATTTGTAATGTCTTTTTTTTTAATTGTTTTTTTTTAAATTGTAAATAATTAATTACACAAGGGCGTGGTTTCACCCTGACAGAATGACCGTCAAACTACCAAATATAATTCCATTGTTTGTCTAAACACTTTTCGAACAATGGAAGAAAATTCAACGTTCCTTCACAATTACATTGAGAATATTATTACTTAATGAGTCGGGGATTATTTTGTATTCAGTATAATGAGTTTTAAAATTTATTTTTTTAATCACAGCCGATGGGCACATTAAACAAGTTAGTGGCTTGCACCCACCGGTTATCTCATCGGTTTTAATTTATGTATACAGCCAAAAAAATCAATATTTTTTTATCATCTATATGATAAGTAATATAAAACTCAGATCTCTATTAAAATGCCTAGTTATACTTTTACGGTCTTACTTATGAACCTCGTTTAGCGGATGATAAGTTAAACAATGCTGTCATCTTCTTTCGAATGTCAAATCGATAATGACAGAAAGAGACAAATAAATGATTAACTAAATAGTCGCTAAACAACGTTTATAAGTAAGGCCAATATTTGTTGTCGTAATTTTCAAAACTAATAGAAATACAACGATATCTTAGTTTAAAGGACTCGATGCTTTCATTTTAGTTCAATTTTTTTACATATGAAGTGAAACGTAAAAGCGTTTTGCTTATTATTATTTAATTACTAAATACTAAAATAATGGCTGATCCATTGCCAAATCTGCGTGAAACTAACCGAATGTCGACAAACGCTGTATTGCTCAAGATTTAACGTGAAACGAAATTACCTTGTAATTAGTTATTTTTCGCGCTTTCTAAATGATGTTTCGAAAAACTAAACTGCTAATATTATTGAATAAATAAATAATTTTACACGATTAATGTAGTTTTATAAAATATAATTTTATCAGAACTAGCCGTTATCGTTACTTATCTTCAGACTTCTTCTGCATGATTTAATATGTAAAATAAACTTGAATTAAATATGATCATACTATTAGATGTATTGGATGATTTCGGTGGTTTTTGCTAATATCGAATATGTTATTGTTCGCATTAGCAGCGAATAATAATGATTTCATTTTAAAACTATTTTGCTATTTGTTTTCGTTATTACATCTTAAATGTATAAAATTATCCAAACGTGAAAATGATTCGGTTGTATTTTACTAAGTGAGCCTATCACAGGACAGGATTTTGAAAATCACGAATTCGCGCCAAATACGTCTGCGATCCCGCTAAATATTTGCGGACTTACTTATAAACGCGTGTTTAGCGGGTGCTTAGTTAAACGATGCTTTGTCTTCTTCTTTCGAACGTCAATAATGACAGTTACAGTTTAATCTGTTTACTGAACAGCCACTAAGCAACGTTTGTAAGTAAGCCCGTTGGTGTTCAACTTTATGTGAATAGTATTCGTTCTTTATTCAAAAGTATATCACGTGTACACAGACTTCGTTTTTTATTAAAAACCACAGATAATAAATATTTTCATAAAAATGTTACCTTTTGAAAAACTAATAAAGATTTATTTATTTTTAGAGGTATAGTGAATGCCTCATAAAATATAAAGATGTATACTATATACTATGTATGGCATGTGTATTTTCTGTTTCTTTATTTACTCATTGTTTTAGCGATAAGTTCGCTGTGTTGTACACACACTCTCTTGTTTATACTCTGTGTGTGGGTGTCATTGGCGTACCTGTACCGTATCTTTACTAATATCATGAAGCTGAACATTTGTTTGTCTGTGTGAACACGTTAGGAATTAGATAAAAAAAAAAAACCTTTTTGCGTACGCTGCCCATTTGTAAAAAATGCTTTTGGTTAAGTATGCTATAGAGCTTTACGCTTCGATCCACATTGACATCATTCTTATGAAAACATTATGTTGTTTCTCTTTAGACTTTTTTTTATCTGTCAAATTTTATCAGCCTGGCTGCCTTCAAAATGTAATAAATATTTAAAGTTTTTATTGTAGATTAAAAAAATAGATAGTTATTAAAAAATCTCATTGTCTATAGTTAAAACAAATCGTTTGCTTTCTTTGCTTTCTGCTCTGTTGGATACGCGAACATTGAAAAAGATTTGTAATGTAAATTATAACTACAATTATGTCTAATATCTGAGTTTGGCTTAACTTCGGATTACTTTTAAAATTAATTTTAGAATGTACTGAAAAACGTTTTAATGTAATTCGTTTTTTTTTTTTTTTTTAATTTTATACATATGCTTTTTATATTTGTAAAATGAGTTACAGTGGCCCAGATAGCAATCGTCGACTTCAAACAAAGATCTTGGGTTTAAATCAACACAAGCAACATCGAGTTTTATGTGCTTAATAAATTTACTAAGTTAAGTAATTATAATTTATTTTATGATCAACGATGACGGAGATGCTCTGATGAAATCCTGTCACATTTATACCGCGTGCGTGCGGGAGGCACTCGAGCTAAGTGTATAATTAAGCTTAAAATATTCTCTTTTCTGGTATAGGGCAGAATTTCCCATTTCCACACTACTGAAACATTACACTATTACTGGTTCATTGCATAATGCTTTGTATGCGAAACAGTATGTTATCATATAATTTAATTATTTTTATATATATAAACTAATGATATTACGCAATGCATTGTATATAAATGGTTAAAATAATTACAACATACAATTGTATGTCTTGCCTTTGGAGCAAGCGTAATAATTAGTTTAAGCACATTAGCGGTGTGAGGATCGTGAGAATTGAGTTTGTCCTATTTACTTTGAGTAAACATCACGTAATATACTTTGGTTAAATAATACCTCAATTATCTCTGAGTCGAGATGGCCCAGTGGCAAGGGCGCTTGACACTTAAGCGATAATCGCGGATTCAAACACGGGCATATTCATAAATTTGTATGTGTTTAATTTGTGTTTATAACTCATCTCGTGCTTGAAGGTGGAGGAAAATAACATGTAAAACCTGCATGTGTCTAATGTCACTAAAATTCTGCCATATGTGCATTTACTAAACAATTCGCACCAAGCCGGTGGATGGAAGCTTCGATATAATTCAATACTTGAATAACGAAAGAATGAATTAACCATTAATTACATTAATTTATTAGAAGGGCGTGGAATGAGATCTTAGCGTTCATATCAAGAGGAGCGGCAATTTTGTTCAGCTATGGGATATTGATGGGCTGTAACTTTTTTTACTGATGCCGGCGTGACTAAGCTTAGCTTCACGTTGCACTTAGTTATAGCACGTTTAAATAAGTAAAATGATATAAATACATATTTTTTTAATATTTGAAAGTCAAGTTCAGACCTGCGTACCTAAGTCATTTTAAAGTACACCTATTCTTTATATTATGTCGCTTTATTGCACAAGTGTAATCGTAGCTTTACGTAACGTTATAATATTTACCTTATTTAATAAGTGTCAAACATTGTTTCGTTCACAGGAAACATAAAATACGTTATTTTTTCTAGTAAGTGGTGGGTGTTGCGAAATAAATACAGGATATAGATTTAATGATATTTCCAAGTAAATGGAGGATGAGTTGTTTCTTATGACGTCTTATGATTTCTATTTTGCTTAACCATAAAAGCTATTTTCACAGTATTTTTTTAGTCATTCTTCATTTTCATAGTTTGATTACGTAATTAGCAAGAAAGACATTCGTTTTTATTTTATTTTTTTTTGTTTTGTGACGACGATGCAAATACATACAGCCAAAGTTTTTTAATTAATGAAAATTACATTTTTGCATCCTTACACCGCTACGTACGTACGAATGTTAGGGAATCCTGGTCGAGAGCCACACTATCAACTGGCGATATCCTTACAGTCATTGGATCCGCATAGTTAAAGGATCGCTTGTGCATACTAACCAATAAAGTATTCCCTCCAAGCCCTGTCGCAGGTATAACACCCCGGTAGTTTGCGATATAGCATTGTTCGGCTCTGACGATAACAAATATAAAAAAGGTTTCTTTTTTGTGAAAGAAAATCAATTAAATATAATATATATAGATAAACGTAATAACGTCAAAACTTTATCTAAATACAAAACATGAGCTAAATCGTTAAAGCGCTTCGAAAATACGCAAAATAAAAGTACATTTAAAGACACATGTATTAAATAATGAAAAATAAGTTTGAAATATGAGTAACATATTTGTTTTTTTTAACCACTTTTTTATTTGTTTATGTTATGTTATAATATAAATAATAATATAATTTTCTTTATATATACTCAGATAATGTCATATGGCATGAGGATGTAAACACGATAAGGACAACATAATGTCATCACTAAAATAGATTTATATATAAAATTATGATAATAATAGTGTTTTAATATGAAATATATTTTTCTATACATATAATATTAGCATATTTCAATGTTTATATGTTTTGTTTTCTTTTACAGGTAAGTTTGGAAGTGAAAACAAAAGGAACACACGACAATACTTGATTTTTCTAAAGGTATTACTTTTTCTTTATGAAATTTGAAATAAGATATGATATGTTTCGTCCTTCACTAATTTAAACTCACACGGCCGGACGGCTTTACGTGCGTACGGCAACTTTTAATTGCTCTGACCCGGGGTTTGAATTCAGGACCTCGGGATTTGCGGCCTTATAAGGTAGCCACCAAACCAACGACTACATAAAATAATAAGGTTTCCTACTGAAAATTCCACGATATCCGTTCCCAGGACGATATTATTAATGATCGTTTTTAATTAAATCACGGGAATTCCCTTTTTGTTCGTTGCGGTTAAAATATACACGAGATATGTATTTATTTCTGCACATAAACTGTCCAACAAAGGTCATGTTTATTTAACCTTATGGTAAAGAGTAAATCGATAATTCTAATTTGAATTAACACAAGTAATCTTCAAACGGATGTGATGAATCCGCATTCATTAAGATTCCTTAAGCCTGGCATTAAGAACGGTTTTATTTAGGCGGCACACAATTGAATTAAAATCGTTTAATCAATGAGAATAATTTATTGAAATATATTTCTAAAATATACATAATTTTATTTGCTTACTAAAATGTATAGAAACTTAATACTTTGTAAATAGCAAACTAAAAATATAAAGCACAGATTAATGCGTTCATGTGTGTGTTGATAATAAAAATATTATAAAATTTGTGTATCGAAAATTATAACTGACGGTAATCATTAATGATAATAATATCCTGGGATATTATTCACACACGACCATTTGATCCCAAATTAAGTAGAGCCGTACTATGGAAACCAGACAACTGATATACTACATACTACTTTTTTTTTGTAAATACATACTTATATAGATAATTACACCCAGACTCAATACAAACGGACATGTTCATGCACACAAGTATTTGTCCTGGGTGGGAATCAAATTCACAACCTTCGGCTTTAAAGAAGGCTAGTATCTACCAACCACGCCTACCGGCCCGTCGATTTACTAAGCGCTACTGCGCTATGTAAGAACAAACTCGAGACTCTTTGATATGCGTATTACTGTAATTTGTTTTTCAACGTTTCACGCTTACTTGGTGGTAAAGCTTTGTGCAGGCTCGTGTGCAAAGGTACCACTCATCAACTATTGTACCGCCAAACAGCAATAGTTTATACTGTTGTATACCAGTTTGAAAGGCGGGTGAGCCAGTGTAACTACATGTACAAGTGATATAATGTCTCAGTTTCCAAGGTTAGTTGGGCATTGATGATGTAAGGGATGGTTAATACTTCTTACAGTTCGAATCCCTTTTGGCGGCTGTATTCACTTACCATCGTGGTCTATTTGCTATCTTCCTATTTTAAATTTAATTTTGTTTTCCGTATTCTGAACACTTATTGTTAATATAAAACTTATTTTGTGTTTTTTTTTTGAGAAAAAAGCGAAAGTGTCATTCTTATGTACTAAAAACGTGAAAGTGTAAGAATATATCCGAATATAAACCAAATAGTTGATCATTGATTCAGTCCACGAAGAGTTTTCACGTGAACAATATAATAGCCTTTCAAATAATGTGCTTCGAATCTAAAGCGCTACTTTCTTTGTCTTATCTTACGAAAGTGGACGCTTAAATTATATTAAACTGTTGACTTCAAAATGTTATTTAGACAATTTAGATATTGATAGCGAATAGATTGCTAACGTCTCAACTGGTGCTATTCACCAACCCATACTGGAGAAGCATGATGGAAAAAGTTTCAAATCTCATCTTCAAGAGGAGATATGATATTTACAGGCTTTATACAAGACAGTCTGGGTCGGTAACACAAGCAAAAAAATTTGTTTTAGCTCACTCTCTTTATAGCGAAAAGGAATATTTAACGGCGCATTTACAAAGTCAGTTGTAATTTTTAATAAGTGTAGTTAATTTTTAATACTTACCACTTACTATATATTGGTTTTCGTTCGTTTTGCTTTCATAGTTAAGATTAAAAACTATCAAGCAAATGCTTTTAATGGCCGCTTGACTGAAGTTAGGACGAAAGTCAGATGGAGGACACAATCACGATGTATCGTCATAACGAAGAATTGAATTACGTAGACAACGAATCGACCTTGAAAATAACCCACACTCTCTTTAGAAACTCCATACTCGGTTGACGCATACAATTTTTTTAAACTTTCGTATTTTGAAACAAGGTAACGATGGGGATTACATCTCTGGCCCAATTTAAAGGATTTCATGTACACTATTTCTCAGGCGGTATTTAATCCATAATTATCTGTTATGTATTTTATCCATCAATAAAAAAAATATGAAAATTATGGTTGAAGGTTGTATTACTTTAAATTATAAACGACGATTTAAAAGTGCTTGTTAGAGCCCACTTGAATGAAGTACATTTTGACTTTGACTTTATAAATAAAAAAAATAAATCACATAATATTAATTTTGTTGCTACTTCTTATAAATCAATTTAAATTATAAATAAATATTATATGCGTAACTCACGTGTTGTTCCATTGATATGATCAATATGACTTCATTATACAAACTATTATATAACGTACGAGATTTTGAACGTAAGCCTTTACTTCCTCTCGCTAAATTTTATGTTTCCGTTATAAGCAAGGGCTCAAAACTTAGACCAGCCTTTTCAATATTTTTATAAAACAACTCAAATGGAACTCTAAATGGAAATCCTCAATTATGTATATTATATTATATAAATGTATTTTATTATTCGTTTGTAAAATATTATGATATTTTGAGGGGTTCTAATGTAAATACCTACATATGTACTCGTATGTAGGCAGTATACATGTTTTTTATTTTCTCTTTGTGGTGTGGTGTACTATAAAGTATAAAGTAAAAGTAAAGTAAAGTATGTACTCGATTTTTTTGTAGTTAATTGGATATCATCTTCTATATGCCCCATTTCATTGCCCCATTAGTCTACCGTACTCAGTGACGCACGAATAAGTATAAACATATGACTAAAAAAATAGCAATACCAGTGCAAAAACTCTTTTTAAAGGAAGTCGATTCAGCTCTGTCATCAAATGTGTGTCTTACTTAATTAAACTACCTTTATATTTGAATTTAATTATGGAATATTTGTGTGAAATAACGAAGCTGCCTATATGGATTAGTTGTGGTAAAATAATTAACATGCACAAGAATTCGTCTAATTTTACGCCCTTGCGTGTTTTACGCATGTTTATGTGCATTTTTCAGAAACGCGTTTTTTTATGTGCGTTTAAGTGGGTCAAGAATTTACCTATAATGTTTACGATAAAGGTTAACTGTACGTTTTTATCTCTTCATTATAATTTGTATGGAAAATATTATATTTGATTGGTAGTATTTGTTTGTCATTGAAATTTTAAATGTTATTTAAAATAAACATTAATAACACATGTTTTGATCATTAATAAGGATTAAAAATGAAAAAATTACGATTCTACGACACTTGTAAACAAAGAGCAACGTTTCGAAGAATTGTTTACTTAGGGTTTATTTATTATATATATATAAGAAATATTTAAAATTAGAATACGCTATTGTTATGTCACCTACTCATTACTTATTCTATCGATAAGGTGAGGTGCCTGTGTAATGACAGGCACAAGAGAAAAGCCGTCATGAGTTTTAGAATGTGGAAATATGAATTAGTATGTTAAAAATTAGCGCGTAGAATTAGCAAGCTCAAGTGGAAATGGGCTGGTCATGTCTCCACTCATTGACGGCCGATGCAGCCGACACGTGTTAGACGCTTAACATTACTGTCCCGAATCGATTTTATCCTTATTACTAATAAGACTGTTACACTATCGAATGGTTCAATAACCCAGATTTAAAAAAAAAATCAAAGTTTTCATATCGCGTCTTGGAAAATAGATCTCACGATACAATTTCTGTTTTCTTCAAAACTAGCCTTGAGCGTTATATCATTTTCGTTTTTTGTCTAAAGTTCTCCGTGCATAGTTATAAAGTTTTTTTTAATATATAATCTAGTCTGGAATTAATAATAATATGAACGGTGATTAGTAAAATCATTTTTTCAATCATATATGTATAATCAATTATGTTCCTTTGAATATTTTGATCGTAAGAACTGAAAACATGACACGCAATTATAAAACAATAATATATATATTTTAATAAATTAGTTATTCGATGCTGATTGCTGTAACGATTTAGTTTTGCCCAACTATCCGCTGGTTACAGCGAATGAAACCATGAAATGAAATAAAAGATTTTTTTTTGCTTGAGAAATACAATGTCAATTTCACGAATAATTTATTTTTCCCAATACTAATTTAATTCAAAAATAAATTGTTTTGGTAATGATTTTAATGAAACAATGCTTTTGTTACGTTATCCCGGATTAATGACTTCGGCGAGCTGACAATGAAGTAACTGCTTCATTGGTCTAGTAGCCAGCTTATCAGGTCACAGAACCCGATGTCGTCTGGTCGGGTTATTAAATAGTTTTAGGGGTTTTCTGTCGATAACTCAGTTGCGTCTGAACTTTTCGGTTGTTTTGCAATACATTGGTTTATGAGTGTGAGAATAGAGTGTGCACTTCTGGTTGCACACACACTTGTGCACTATAATATATACTGTGTATCTGTCTCGTTTGAGAATGGCCACCTTGGTCTCAAGCGATTAGAGGAACATCATAACAATGAAGTTTACTATATATATACATATGGTGATCAAGTGTCTACATAAATAAGATAATAAATCGTAACTAACAAACAAACTCACTTTTACATTTATAATAAAATATATTATTTTGGATAAAGCACTACATAAAAAAACCGAGGTAACTTAATACGGAAGGTACAGAAGGTTCAATGACTTCAGGCGCGATATCACTCTGAAATAAATTCGACCAACGGTAAAATGTGTACGCACTTAGCGACAATTTGGGCATTTACTTAAGAATAAAAGTTATCAGAAATGACATCGTGTCAAGTAGCATTTGTTTCTTAAAATTTGAAAATAGAACGTGGTTTGATGAATTTGTAAATCGTTACTCTTTAAACTTCGGGCAAATTATTTTTATATAGTAATCCATTATACCTTATATCCAATATTGAGATGTTAATGACGACATCCCTTAAGAACCAATTAAATCTTTTTATTCTCTTCATTATCTTAGTAGTATATGTTTACGCACACAAATACACGACATATCACGAAATTATAAAATTGTTTAAAACAAAAGATAAACCTTGGGGTAGTCTTAATGTGACTGCATATTTATTTATTTGGTAATCCAACAGTTAACATACATACTTATTATATTAATTATAATATTATGTTATGTTACTGAAACCAGAATAGGATCACACAATTTGCTGAAACATATAATGATTTACTAATTAAGAAAACTGTAAGTAAATTAAAACTAATAAAAGATAAGAATCTTATGAATGTCTCTATGAGTGCGTGCCTGTATATGTATTTTTGTGTTTGTAAGTGTGTATAGTTTTAAGTTCTATTTTTATCTGTTTCAGTTATAGCTTTTTTAAAGTATATATCTGTAGTATAGTAATAGTATTTAAATGTATAAATTTGTAGTGTGGATTATTGATAGCACACGTATAAGCCTTAGTGGTTATTTAGCTGCTATCATTATGTTAAATTTTGTATTGTTATTTAATTGGATAAATAAATTTGAAGAAAATGATTCTGAACAACTCAAACGACTGGTGGTAGAGCTTTGTGCAAGCTCGTCTCGTACCACCCACTCATCAGATATTCTACCGCAAAATAGCAGTACTTGGTATTGTTGTGTTCCGGTTTGAAGGGTAATTGAGCCAGTGTAATTACAGGAAGATACTACTAACATTTCTTACAATGCCAATTTCTATGGGCGTTGGTGACAACTTACCATCAGGTGGCCCATATGCTCGTTCGCCTTCCTATCCTATAAAACAAAAAAAAAAAAAAATTCTGAGTATTATGCGTTATATGTATTGACCATGCGACTAAGGGCAAAGTTGCGTGCATCGTTTTTTTTTACTTCAGGCGTGTGGAATAAAGCTATGTGACGTGTACGGTAATTGTATATGCAAGGACACAAAGATATTATTAGTAGGAGTATTGTTAGTAGGGAATGCATACCACTTCCGTCGTACTCTATTCTAACATAGATGCAATCTGCAGACTTTAATAGTGTCGTCCAATTAGCAAAAATGCTTAACACCTTGTCTCTCAGTACATTTAAAATTAAATCTTATGTTAATGTGTAATGGTTTAAATTAGGTTAACTGTTATATAAAATTAGCATAACGTCGGCTTTTCTGTTGTGTTCAATTTAAAAGACTTTAAATTGAAGTTCCAAATTCGTAAACGTGGTTGTGAATGAAACATAAAAAAATAAGGTATAAGTCATGAGATTTTTTTTCATCGCTCTGATCTGGTAACACAGTTTATTAAATAATGTTACGTGTTTTAAAGTTTTAACTGCTGTGCGATAAGATAAAATATTTTTTCTTGGAAGTTAATTTTGTATGTTATAACTTTTTAAAGGAAAAAGGTTCTACTTTAAATGCAGTTAGTTAAATTTTTTTTTAATAGAAATTTTTTTAATAGAAAATGTTTCTTTTGAATATTTATATATGTAGAGGTGAACGTGAAGACGAAATTAGACACTTATGGGTAACATTTATATTGCATTACATTTGACCTACTAGAATTATATATCACCCTTCAGACGATGGAATTACGCTACGAAAAGATTCTTAACAGCGTCAACGATCCTCTAACGATGGAATCTAAAATGTATCCGTGATAACAGTGCCTCATTCAACGTTCGATCCAGAACACAACCAAACCAGCGATGAGTAGGTACCTAGATGGACTTGGACGAAACTCCACCGCCTTAGATTTTTCAATGTACTTAACACACAAATACATTAACACGCACACATACAAGACGTCGTAAATATTTTTTTCTCATTCATTAATTTGATGTATACCATTGATAAAATGACGTGTAATAAGCAGTCATTACCCAGGTGAGGAGTACTTCCGTTTATAAATTAGACAAATATTTGTAAGAGCCTACTAGAATAAAGTGTTTTGATTAATTTAATGATTGAATAAGTATCGAAGGTGCCGTGGTACGCGCAGCGCAAATACATATTATTAAAAATATCTTCCTTTCGAAAAATCTTTTTGTATCTGTGGTTTGTAGATCTTAAACTACAGCCTTATGATACATTTTTTTTTATAGAATAGGAAGGTGGACGAGCATATGGGCCTTATTTTAATTTTAGTCAATATTTGCACCCAGAATGGGAAACGTAGTAACCTACTTTACTGGTACTTTGTACCACGAACTAGAAGGTTTATCAAAAGATGTTTAAAATATTATACCATCTACATTCAAGGTCCACGTATGTGTAAGCATAAAATAGTTAATGACATTTTATTTTTAAGCGTTACATCATACAAAAGAATCGTCATTTTGAACTTCATAATATTTGTCTTCTCTATGTCACTCATCAGATATTCTACCGCAAAACAGCAATACTTGATATTGTTGTGTTCCGGTTTGAAGGGTGAGTGAGCCAGTGTAGATACAGGCACAAGGGACATAAAATCTTAGTTCCCAAGGTTGGTGGCGCATTGGCTATAAGCGATGGTTGACATTTCTTATAATGCCAATGTCTAAGGGCGTTTGGTGACCACTTACCATCAGGTGGCCCATGTGCTCGTCCGCCTACCTGTACTATAAAAATAGATTTAGTAAGGCCTTCAAGTGTTTCTGAAACACATGAAGGCGTTACCACTATCACATATGGTAGAGCTTGGCTTTCTAGCTACAGTATATAGAAAAAATGTTTTTTATTTTATGTTAGATTAAGTTGTTTTTTTTTTCAAATTAACTATATACTATCTCTATTAATATAAATATTGTTATCTGTGACATCAAAACTTATAATATGAACTCTTCAACTAATGTCAGACATTTCGTAGTCTTCTTACACAACCATCATTCGCACGCTGCTGGCCGCTCGCAATGTATATTTTTGTAATATACCCACTTTTGTCTGATGCAATCAATGAAATCCATAGCTCGATATTGTTGCTAAACTAATTTATTCGAAAATTTTGTCCAAATACGGTTTCGACGTTTTTAAATGAAGAATTAATGATGTCCATAGTTATTGATGTTTTTGTAAAAGTAAGAATACGTATCGAAATGTATGAATTTTATATATGACACTGTTATAGCTAGACAATGAAAATTGAACTCGCTAAGAGAGAGAAAGCTATATTTCCATTTAAAATTCGCTATGCTCTGTTAATTTGTTAAACCCAATTAATAAAAGCATATTCATTTCAGGTCAATCTTCTACCTATAGTAATACCATGCAGGCAATGCTTATTTCATTCGGGGTTGAAGACCCATACTAGATACATAGCCTTATCTCTCTTTACACTCTATACATAAAATTTAGGTTAGGTTACGAAAGTTCCATATCGAGTAAATCTGATAATGTCGGAGGTAATAGCTTTAGCTTACTATGTAGCTTAGTGTAAAAGAAAGTGGTGAATTATAGGGATTGGTTGACAGCCCAGTTTCCGTTCGGATATCGGACTTCCATAATTTAACGATATCGTAACGAGTCAGACCAGCGTAGTACTGTTGAATTTATTTTTGAACTGTATATGGAAAAAAAACATTGTCATTTAATTTTATATTACTTTGGGTTAATTAAAAAAAAGTAGAATATGACAAACAAATTTTTGTCAATTCTATTTATTGTGCTCAATGAGATGATCGTCTGCCATTTCTTATAATACTGTTTTATTTAATTTAATTATATAAATATAATACCTTTGCCAAGTTTTCAAAATCTTTAAAATAAGCCTTTTGTTTGAGTGTTTGTGTACGTGTTTTTCAATAAATTTCACACACAAGAGAGTAGAGAGCGGCGGCAGAGAAATGGCATGACAGCATAAGCAGTTCTCGGTCTTACCCTCAAGTCGAGCCAATATCTATTGTTTCAGATCTTAAATCATACGTATATCTGTGACATACAAATATATTAATACATTGGGTTGGCGAGAACATAACATTGCAATTTAAAGTATAAATACAAAACAAAAATTAACATAATCACAAAAAGATTGATGTGAACAAATATAAGAACACGCATAACATATAACAATTTAAAACAATTCCACAGATAGTAAATGAAGTCGATAAATCAGTGTAACATCTTAATTCCTAAGTCAAGGTGAATCGGTTAATTATTATGTGAAGAATATTATTTATGTTGACGCTTCCTCTCGAACCTTCCTGGACAGGTCAGCCAGGAGTGTTGCATCCGCATGAGATATCAGTGTACTTATATATATATATTTTCAAGGTGTACTCAGTGAGGTTTGTCCATTTTTAATCGGTCGGTATTTTTTTATTTATAAGGTGGTAAATTTTGTAAACGTGAGAAAAAGTTTTCTTTTTTGTTCAAGTATTCAAGCGAGCTACTAGTTATTATTCACCAACCTTGAGAACTAAGATGTTATGTCTCTCGTTAGTTTCTTTCGCCGGCTCTTCTCAGGGATGGGTTCCTTTCCGAACCGGTGGTAGTTTCTAGTTTGACTATCAATAAGCAAGTGTAATGCTTCAATGTTAAATAAAGCATTTTGATTTTGTGCATGTAGTTACACTATCTCAATCATACTTCAAACCGAATCACAACAGTAGTTAACATTGCTGTTTGGTTAGAATAGCTGATGAATGGATGACACCTGCCCAGATGGTGTTTGTATCAAATAAATATTATCAAATACACTGACTGATGTGTTTTCCTATACTGGTATAATATCGTATCGTACAAAGTTAAGTTGCCGATATTTACAATATTTTTAAAATCAAGCTACTCCATTGGTACGTAACAGAAATGCAAAATTAAGTAAAAATAATAATGTTATGTGTAAGAATTTGCAAACAATATTACTTTGAACCGTTTTGACATTTGTTATTTTTCAAGGCTGTATAAATTTCTTAATTACGATTTAAAATTTTAAATTAAGAATTCAATTCGTTCTAAATTTAATTAGATATTTTAATTATTGTGTAATCTTACATCAATCGATTTTAAAATTTCATAAAACATTTTTTTTAAATATCGACCAAAAATCATAGGAAGTGTTTTGTATTCTGATACGTAAGTGTAATTATATAAGACAACACCAGAGCTAAGAATAGAATATAATATGAACATATATAACATAATCATAACGCATTATAGTTATTAAAATTTTAACGTGAAAATCATTTTAAAAATTGTGACGCAAGATTTATCATTTTGACATGTCAATCGAATGCAATGTTATAAAGAAAAAAAAATCATCGTCTAATTGAAAAATTGTATTTCGAAACTAAAAATAGCAATTATGATTGAAATATAAATGCTATAAATATTCACTTATTTTAAGTAGCTGTATGTGGGGCGCTTGGATTAGAGTCAGATTCACTAAAACAGCGATACTCCATATCGAAGTAAAATATCAGAGGAACCATTACGCATACTAACGTGATAAAATGCAATGAATCTGATTGTGATAAAATACCAAACTATGCACCGATAGGAACATACAAGAAAGGCACGGACAACACGTCTTTGTCTACTAGACAACATAAAAAAATGCAAGGAATACTGCATTAAGTCATTCATTAAGAGTGCTTTTTAATTACGAATAAAAATATATTAATTATATTCTACACAACTATGTACATAATTTTTTTTTTAATATTTTCAAAGATCAGAATTTTTTACATATATAAAATAGTTTTTAATTTTGTGACTGAAACGAAAAATTCTTTTTTTTAATTAAAATTATTCCTTAACTTATGGTTAATTATCCACCGACCAATGAATAAGGAAATAACTTGGATACCGCAGACAAAATTCAGAGAGAGGATGGGTCGTAAAATCAATAAGGCCTCCACACGGTTTATTTTGCGCAAATTGAAAATTAAAATAAATGCATCACGTACGAATTATGTTTATAATATGTAAATTACATGAAATGTAAAACAATATTATATCATTTTATTGACAGCGATAGAATAGATTGAATTGTTATAGAAAAAAGAATTAATTCCAACCGATATATAAATTTGACAATCAAATTAAGTGTTAATTTATTAAGTGAAATTATTAGAGTAACATTTTAAGGTCAAATTTAAAAGCAACTCCTACACGTGGGTAACATTCATAACTCAAAAAGGTTAAAAGTCATTCGTTTAAATATATTTTTTTATCTGTAGTGTACGAGCTGCCTACAATAACGGGCAATTTATCTTCTTAAATCGTATATAAAGTATGTCCAATTACCAGGATAAGAACCCGGTACATGTTACGTAACTTTATATTTGCACAATACATTACATTTTGTGTTATTTATTGATTACGCATAACGCGAAGCATCGCGGATGTGTTCACTGTAATTATTCTAATAAACGCTGTATAAAGTTATGTCATAGCATTTAATTTAAAATATAAATTATTAATTTTAATGCTTTATAAATAAACAAGAGTTTATATTTTTATACATAATTGCATCTATAGGCTAGCTTATAAGTTCGCAGATCCTGTGGTTCTGGATTAAAAATACTGGTAGAGTCAATTAAAAATTATTGGATTGAAGATTTTTTTTATTAGGATTATGAGAATGAGGTAACAGAGATGGACATATTTTCGCGCACATACTTGTAATATATCCTGCGTTGGCTAGTTATTATCGATCATGGTTGCCGTGGCCGAAATCGATAAGAACCTCTTTTTCATATGTTTATTTGCGCAGTTGCTATTACTGACCATTTACTATATGTAAATACATACATAGTAATATATGCGTTGACTTATGAGTTTAATTCAAAAGGACTTATCGGAATGAGAAAAGGCTTATATTTCTCAGTTGGTAGGACGAAAAATATCACCTAATTTCTGCAAAAAAACATATTACATGATTGAAAAAATATTATAAATTAGCTGGCCGTGTAAATCCCCTGCCGATAATATCTTCCAAGATGTCGTTTCTTGTAATTCATTGATTCCAGGACTAAGAGTTCAATGAACAAAGAATTGATTAATGACTTAATATAAAAAAAAAAACATAAAAAACCCTGTAACATATTTTCCGAAAATAATATTCTTAAATTTCGCACCAGGAAAACTGTCGTATAAATACTTTCGTGTTAATAAATAATTTGTACGGATTCGTCTTTAAAGCGTAACGAATGTGTTGCGCATGTAAATTAATTAAATTGACACAAAACGAGTTGCTTACGGTAAAAACTGATGAATATCGGTCATTCGGTGGAATATCCCGTGTTAAATGTTCGTTAGTTTGTCAGTACAGTTGGTGAAATATATATATTTGTTGTTCTTTATATATTTGATATATTTTCTTTTAATTGACTGGCAATAGGACCACCTGATAGTGAGTCGCCACCACCCATTGACATTGTTGCCCATAGACATTGGCACTGTAAGAAATTTTAACTATCCCTTAGATCGTCAATGTGCCACCAATCTTGGAAACAAAGATGTTATGTCCATTGTGTCTTCAATTACACTGTATCCTTCACCTTTCAATCTGGAACACAACAGTACTATGTATTTCTGTGTGACGGTAGATTATGTGATGGGTGGGTTGTATCTATCCAGCCCGGCTGGCACAAAGCCCATGATAGCATGGAAACCTCATCCATGGTAAAACACATATTATGTGCCATTTTTCATTGTTATCAGTCAAACACTGTGTATTATTGTGAAAAAGATATTCGGTTTCGGCTTAAAGAAATTTATATCTCATTAAGACATTAGTTACTTACATGAGAACAATAATATAATTAGTTAATATGTACACGGTGCGTGTAAATAGAAAAAAAATTAAAGACTATTAACTTAGTATATGTATCGGTCATTAACTAAGAATAATAATATTCCAATATCCATTTTGTTTATATGAGATTAATACGGCGAATGAACTTCTCCGTAATCGGTGGTCGGTGACCTGTTTTGTTGATCCGGGAACTAACTCAAAAGGTACCAGTTTCATAATATGGTCGGTGATCCCACTTGGCCATTACAACTGGTATTGTAAGATATATGAACCATCTATACGAATATCATAAATGCAAAACTGACTCAGTCTGCCTGTTTGTCTGTTTGTTACGCTTTCACGGCAAAAGCACGGAACCCATTTTGGTATTTGGTATGAAATAAGTTTAAACCCCAAGTAAGGCACAAAGGCTATTTTCATACCTCTCCCTAACACGCAGACGAAATTTTAGGCGAAAATGATTTTCTTATATATTAACTCTGCCAATTATTTTGAAGTCTAACATTGTGGATTAGTTAATGCGAATATTATAAGCTTTTTAAAGTGAGAACGATTAACAGAAACATAATTGAAAATAGAACAGTAGTGCTATTCCGTAAGAACTCACTTTGTATCTCACTCATGAAATGATTCACTATTTTGATGCGTTATAATTATAGTCAATGTTACGCATCACTTCCTGGCATTTCACCTGGCAATTATGCGGTGATTGTCGAGTTTGTTTACTAGAATAGCTCCTCGATAATTTGATTATAGTAAATTATATTTCTATGTATTTAAAGAAATAAAAAATAGATTTAAATACGAATACATTGGATAAAATATTGTCGAGACCATCGTAATTGTTCAAAATGGTCGCTGGTCAGCAGGTTTGATGACCGAATGCAAAATGACCTTTGTAACCTGACTTCCGAACCTTGAAGGGTTCATTAAGCCCTCGGTTCCACTTACCGTTGCAAATTTCTGATGATAATGTATTTGTAAATATTGGTTCTTTGTTTTCAGTCTTCCGCGTTGGTTGCTAATGTTTTGTTTATCCTGAGCATTTAAGAAAAAGAAATTGTGTAAAATAAGTCGAGAAAAATGTTAAAATTAAGATAATGTTATATTAAATATATTAATGGTCCGCCATATTGAATATTTCGTGATGTCATACATATGTTGCAAGTCATATTTCTATAAAATAACATGTCATTGTTTCGAATAAGGTTTTGGGAGGAATATACATACAAAAAAAATTCGATGCAAATTGTATATGCATTGTATTACTCAGACGTCAAGGTCAATGACCTCTAGTGATAAATAAGGCTCATGATAAATATCGACATATGTCTATGAATATTATATATATTTAGACTTTAAACAGAGTTTATGTTAATGCAATAAATATTCTTTGGATCTAAGATGAGACCATACAGGAATTAGAAACTTCATTTACGTTAGTCTTTCAAATAACTATGTTTAGATTTGTTTTTTTTTTTAATATTTAAATCCACAGATAAATAAAACTAAACATGACGCTTAGAAATAAATACTATACCCAATAGAGGAGTTGTTAAGTTTGCCCGTGGACAGATTAGTTTGCACAAACAGTATTTAAAGCATAATGATAAAATAATTGGTATTAAAAAGCAATAATAAAAACGTTTACAAACCAATAAATCGATTATCTATTGTTTTGGATATATTTCATTTGGATCGACTATGAAAAAGTGTCAACAACTCGTATAACTGTCAATAGATTTCAATTATTCAGTTAAACACTGATTTCTCTCTTTCTGTCATTATTTATTTGACATTCGAAAGAATAAGACAAAGCATTATATGTATAACTAATCACCCGCTAAACAACGTTTATAAATACGGCCGTTAATTCTTTACATGTATATATATATATATATATATATATATATATATATATAAATAATATATACATATAATATATATATAATATAATATATATATATATATACAATATATATATATATATACATATATATAATAAATTATAATTTGGGGTATATTTAAATGTTAATCAAATAATTTTAGCTAATAAGCAACTACATAAATAACAAATTACGTTTAGAAAATAAGTAAGTAAGTAGAAGAAATATGTTTTAAATATGATATGAACCAATTATATATAAGATTAATTTACTGAAGTGTTGGTAGAATTGTTTTTTTTTTTACATATTTTATAGCCGACTGTACGTAAACAAGTATTAACTAAAACTTTTATTAATATTTGAGCCCGACTTCTGAGAAAAGACAGTGTCCTTTTGTGCAACGTTCAACGACCTCACGATATTTTGTTTGTTTATGATCGTATCGGGCGTTATTAATCTATGCTTAAATTGTTTTTATTTTTTGCAACTTTGATTCAGGGTTGCCATGTCTAATTAGATAAATTGTTTGTTATAATTAGTAAATATATGTTATAGTAATTTGTTTCTTGCATATTTTTATCATGTAGTTCAATAGTTATAATACGTATCTTAACTTTTACTTTGTTAATATTATGTATGCTGTGTGGTGACAGATTTATGTGATATATGCAATAATTCACGTTTAATAGAATAATTTCTATATTAATTTTCATAAATTAATAAAATCCAAACCTTTATGGAATATCATAATAACACTTATTTGACTCATATCTACATTTATATATATTTCCAAGTTTCTTTCGAGGCGAAGCAATCATTACAATAAATACTATATTTCTATTTCTTAGTTCGTATTCAGTGGCTAAATTTCCATAACATTTGAAGACTAAAATTAACTATTGTAATAGTTTGAAATCCAGGGAGAGATTGTCTTCTTAATTTAAAATTTAAATTGTGTAATTTCAATCATCTGATAAGGTATTTCCTGATGTGTAATAAATTAAACGCTCTGGCAACCCTAAACTAACTCGTGTTAACCAATGAGCTCAGTAACGAATATTAAATTAATATTTC
The DNA here is from genome assembly GCF_905147045.1 of Nymphalis io. Lineage (NCBI taxonomy): Eukaryota > Metazoa > Arthropoda > Insecta > Lepidoptera > Nymphalidae > Nymphalis > Nymphalis io. The sequence goes on from NC_065909.1 coordinate 5,472,154, forward strand.
AACTTAACCGACCACTCGCTAAATCTGATCGCCGTTGGCAAGGATCGCGTGTTCGATTTAATCTTAACGTTTTGTTAATGCTTAATTTTAAGCATTTAATCTTTCTTAACCAAAATGCTAATTTTGATTATGTTGACCATTTCTTTTTTAATTCTTACCAAGACGTTATGACATAACTCGTTCGTTAAAAGAACACGCTGTTTCATTAAACACAATATTAGTATCCATTTTTGTTTCTGTCTCATGCCGTGATATGTTTTAATTAATAAGGAATTCACGGAAATTTTAACGGTTTTACATTCTTTTGTTATAGACAAAGGGACAGATTGCATGGAATTGGGATTGTCCTATTTAGAACGAGTTGTATGGTCACCTTAATTTATGTTTCATATAACATAATAATAAAACAAAATTTGTTTGCATAGTGGGAGGTATTGTTGAATATATAATTGAGTGAATGCGCATTGCAATTATAAAACCATTTGCGTATTAATCATTGGGATTGTATAATTCCACACTTTGTCTTATTTTTTCAAATATGAGGTTACTGAGGACAGAAATTAAGAGAAACAGTGTCCAATATTTCTCGCTGTGATTAATACATTAAAACTGTAATTTTCCGTTACATGCAAAATCATTTTAGAGAAACATTGATTATTACACACCTTGGAATGAAACGATTGCCTCCAGGCCATTATAAATAAATTTCAAACAGTTGTTAATATTTGAGATCAAAAAACGAATTTCCGAAACTGAACTAGATTTATGTCAATTATAAATAATATAAATAGGAAGACTCGCAAATAAGCCACCTGATCATCACAATCCATAGACATTGGCACTAAAAAAAATGTTTCTTAATATAAAATAGCCTTTTGTATTTTTTTATTCTTTGTATTATCCATGTTATGTTGTCACTATAGTGAACAAAAGTATCTCTGTCTGTTTGTCTTTCTGTTATGCTTTAACGGCTAAACCCTAAGGACATAGGCTACTTTTTTATACCTAAACCGTAACACACTAGAAAACTAGACACAAATAAATAAGCCGCTTAATATGGCCGTTAATTTAAAAATAAAACCAGGTCATTACTTAGTTCAGACGAATTTCAAAGATAAGACATTATTCGTTTCGCTTTATCTTATTTATTTGGGGTCGACGCAACGTATATACCATTGGAATCCCAACTGCTAAACGGGTATTCTAGGAGCTAGTCGAGAACGTTGTTATGCTTAAAAAATGGCCCTAGTCGATTCGCAAATCACACAAGGCGAATCTACAGTAACTATTTAACTCATATATTTTTTTTTTTCAGTTTCACTATGGAGGCGACACGGCAAGTGTCGGCTAACTGGCTGTCTGCAATAGTTCTTATATGTTCATTCTTCTCAACCCATTCGCTCAATACTAAGGTAAGTTAAAGAATATTTAATTTGAACAATGCTTATGTTAAAACATATAATATAACATAAATGTAATATTTAATTATTTTTATATTGAACGAAATAAATCGATTACCATCACAAAATATTCAAATAAAAATAAAATTTATATATTACTATCATCCATTTTGAATTTTTGCTCCACAGATTAATAAGTTTTAAAGTAATAGATATAGCAAACCATAGAAAGATATAATTATCTTCACTTAAATTTAGAATAGAAAGGTTATATGATAATGTGATTGGATTCTTGTCGTCAGTATACAATGTCCAATTCAATCATCATTTGAGATGACTTGTTTGTTTTAAGCGCGAACATTTTGACAACTGTCAAAATCGAATATTTAAAACACGTTGCGTCGATTAAAATATTAATAAATTATAAATATATCACGTTCTTAATTAATGTATATTTATTTTATGTTAACATGTATTTCCGAGATATAATAATGAGTTATGCAAATTAAGCTTCAAGTCGGTTTGATGATCTATCACTTATTAATGATGCGTTCGTAAAGGTTTTAAGTCACCGCAAACATGTGAAGCGAAGCGTCAACTTATAAAAATGCTGCCACATCTTCGCAATTAGCATCGATATGTTGTCGTATAAATGGGATTAAGTAATTTAGTTTACTCAAAATAAATATAATGACATGTAATATAAGGAGGTTGTTACCTCTAATTTATAAAGTTACGTCATTAACAATGATATAATAATTATTTTCTTAAATTGAACGCAGATTAATTGTTGGGTACTTCGATGTATGTTGGCTTATATCCTATAGTTAATAAAAAAAAAAAAAAAATAATGTAAATATTTATAGATCTGTTTCTTACAGTTTTCAGAAGTATTTATCTAAACCTTGCCACCCCAATAAAAATAACCTTAAAAATTCTTTTATTTAATTATCCTTGAAGATTAACACATGAAGTAATACTTTTTACTTTATTTCAAAGAACATATTCCAAAATAAATATTATGCAGAAGAATATAAAAAATCATACGATAAATTAAACATAAATATAAATCATTTTTATAAATATGTTTAAATAAAAACAAGTATATTTTTGAACGATAACACATACGGTATCAATAATTAAATTCGGAGCAAGTAGAGACCACCTGGTATCAACCACGCCCAATTTCATAATGGACCGGTCGATTCGAACTGTTCGGGAGTAATTTTGTAACATATGACGTCATAACCTGTCTTCGTTCGGTGGTAGGTCAAAAAATAAAACCATCGAAATTTGTGTAAAAACCGAAGGAATTCAACGTTTAAATTTTTTGTGTAACAACAAAACGTTCTATTTCAATTTTGATATAATCTATTATGAAATACAGATAATAATAATTGGTCACAGTGTATAACTTATCTAATGACATATAGAGTTTGAAAGTTATGGGTTCATTAACATTTGAAAATATGTTATATTTGGTAAAACATTGAGATTATTATTTACTTTCTTCTCTATAATTATAAATTAATGCTTGTATGTTTTCTCCGCTTTGTGTACTTAAGCCATTGATCCGAATGTAATCGTCCGCGAAGGTTCTTGGCTAAAAAACACATAATTTCTTCTTTATATGCTTATCCGTAAAGTGCCGAGATGGCCCAGTGGTTAGAACGCGTGAATCTTAATCGATGATCGTGGGTTCAAACGCGGACAAGCACCACTGAGTTTTCATGTGCTTAATTTGTCTTTACAATTCATCTTGTGCTTGAGTATGTGTATTCCATTAACCCGTATTGGAGCAGCGTGGTGGAATAAGCTCCAAAACCTTCTCCTCAAAAAAGGAGAGGAGGCCTTACCCCAGCAGTGGGACATTTACAGGCTGTTACTATGTTTGTCCTTCATTTAAACGTTTCATTGTTAGGCTAAGGCCATACAGGAGAAGGTTTGGAGCTTATTTCTTATTCCGTCGAGTACGCGAAGTCCATAGCCCATGATTGAGTCAGCACCGTTCGGTTAATATTCACTGGCTCTGATAACTTAGTGATGCTTACCCGAGGTTGACGGGTTCAAACTCTTCACTTACCAGTTGAGATCCCTCATGTAACCACTGATAATGACATCTATTAATATGCTAAAACTTTAAAATGGCACTTTACGAACATTAGAGTAATGAATCGGCGTGATTGTTTGCATAATTATCGATATCTGCAGAAGTCGTGTGAAATAATAGTGTATGTCATTATAACCTATAAGTATGTTACCTAGAATTTCGTCAATTATATTTGATGTAAATCATATGCGAAATGTTTCTCATTAAGAAAATCACACAAAATTATCTTGTGGATATTAGTTACGTGAGCTCATTGGCTATGGCGGTGATTTGTACGGAATGAAAATAATACTGGTGGGAAAGATAATTAAATTTTGATAGTTGTGTCATAATTTTGAATATAAAATATAATAAATTTAATAATTTGGAATTTGGAATGTAAATAAACTTAGGAAGAACTTATTAGGATGAATATGCTGGGTTACGTGAAAATAGAGGAAGGTTAGGGGCCAAATAAAACAACTAGCATATTATATTATAAATATGTTTTTATAAACAGCGATAGATTTTATGCAAAAAGAAACATGTTCGCAATATATTGTCTAGTCTAAGAATTAATACTTTTAAATTCTCGTATAATTAGCTAAAAACATGACTAAAGGACACGTATGTATGGTTCGTGGTTGGGTGTGATTTGCGAGTAGAATAATCGGGATATATAATCCAGATGCGTTTCTTAACTATATGTTAAACTTTATGTGAAAAACTGAATTTGAAACGTTAAGGAGTAGGAGAAAGCAAAGGTTAGGCAGTTACATTAAATTAAGAAAGGCTAAAATTAAAATATCTAGTTTTTGGAAACTGCCTTATCTTTTATCATGAAGGTTTTGAATGTCGGAATTAAATATAATGTTGAACCTATCACCACAATACACATATACATAAAACTATATATGTACGATACAAAAAGACGTGTTTAAATCGTTTGAATTGTTAAATAAGCTATTTGATTACACAATCTGTGGTATCGAGGTCGACTAGGATTCACTCGGTTTTATGTCATTTGCTTCTAATTTCAATGCGTTACACCATGATATGTTACAATGTATTTGACATACTTGGTTAGCCAATGTTTGTTATTTTAGCCTTATTCATCTCCAACTATCACGTAAGTTTAGTGGATAGCTATTAACGTTGTAGTTTCTGAGATCCTGCGTTCGTATCAAACTGGCAACTAACGTAACCTCTTTTCGCTTAACGTAGAAAAGAAACATTCCTCATAAAAAATATTATAATATTTAGTAAGTTTCGAAGTCGCTTGTTTATGACGTACATAAACGATTTTTAAGGCTCATTACGCGTAAGTCATATTCCATCGGTTACTCAAGTACAATAATATTCGTTAAATATAAGAACACAGTTTTAGAAGATATAGATGCACTTTGGTGTTGGATGAAATTATTTCGATAAAATTTGTATTTTTTTTTTGTATTTCGAAAATCACAAAAATCTGTTGACTCTGTGTTTGTGCCTGAATTTTCTCAGGTCGTATCACCACTGGACCATATCAGCTCTTTTTGATTATAAAGTAAGTAGGCGAACGGGAAAATGGGTCCTTTGATAGTAAGTGGTCCCAATCGCCCATAAACATTGGCGGGATAAAAATACTAACCGTTCCTTGCATCGTCAATATGCCACCAAACTTGGGAACTAAGTTGTCATGTCTCTCGTGCCTGTAGTCACATTGGCTCACTCACCCTTTAAACCGAAATTCAACAATATTAAGTATTGTACTTTTTAGCGTTGGAATATGTGATGAGTGGGTGGTACCTACCCAGACGGGCTTGCACAAATCCCCACCACAAAATGAATTACGTAAAGTAGAATTAGGTCCAAATTTGGACTCTAATAGTAATTAATAAGTCTTATTAAATTGATCATCTCCATTTAATAATTACACTATTATGTATATTTATGTGTACTATGTGTAAAAAAAGCGAGATGGCCTAGTCGTAAGAACGCGTGAATCTTAACCGATACTCATGGGCTTACCCGGGCAAGCACCACTGAATTTTCATTTGCTTAATTTGTGATTATAATTGATCTCGTGTTTGACGGTGAAGGAAAACATCATAAGGAAACTTGCATGTGTCTTATTTCACTGAAATTCTGCCACATGTATATTCCACCAATCCGCATTGGAACAGCGTGATGGAATAAGCTCCAAGTCTTCTCCTCAAAAAGAGGAGGCCTTAGCCCAGCAGTGGGACATTCACAGGCTGTCACAGTACTATGTTATTATTATTTTTAAAGTTAATGTAAAATATATGTAAAGATACGCACTGTGACATGAATAACAAACTAAAGTTAAATATACTACACGTGAAATAGTTCGATAACCCGACATAGTGCACAGATTAATAAACTTAAAAGATTTTTATATTTTTTAATATAAATTAATAGTTTGTTCTTGCTAATGTTCTATATTTGAAAGTTTGTTTCTACAGATGTCATAAAATATTGCTATACATTAAAAAATAATTACCAAGTTGATTTACGTCTAGCGTATTAAAGTGCCAGTTTTTAATACATAAACAGGAAGATAATGTTTTTCCTTGATAATTTGTTATTTTTGTTTAATAAGTCAACCTTAAACACAAGTACATTATTTATTTTTTTATTTTTGATATCAACAAACTGTTTTTTGGAAATTGATAAAAAATTAAATGTATTTTTTTAATTAATAAAAATATTGATATACTAAATTAAATACGAACATGAACAAAATAGCAAAGATATTTCATCAATATATTAACAAATAAACTTGATTTATAATACGTAACTTTATGTTTAATATAACTAAATAAAATTGTTTAAGACCTTATTTCATACAGCCTGTAATACAAGGCAGAAGTAATATTCTCTTTGCCTCAATACTCTATGGTAATCAAACCTATTGTCCGTTGTCTATTGTTACGCAACAGAATGCCAATCAACAACACAGTTACGTGCGAATAATTTATTTTCCTCGAAAGTACATTTCGTTGAGTTTAAAGTTCGCGTATGCTTGACATGGTAACGGTATGGGGTAACTATAGTGTAATACATAAAAGTGTCTTCAAATAAAAGCTAATTACAATTTTTTTATTCTCCACCTTTGCCCACACCTTTAAAACAGTACGTGCTGAATGATAATAAACTTTATTCCTTTTATAGTAAATATTGAATATGATTAAAAATAAAAAAGATCATTGGATTTTTTGAAGCGTTAGTAACCACTTTATTTCATACTAGTCCATTAACAGTTTATTATTATAGTAAATGGAGTCTCTTTTTGATTGACTTACTCACATGTACTAAAAAGCAACATAGACCTAACTAGACGGGACCGGAACTTCATTACATTTAAATAATAATATTAAATATTTAATTTGAATCGATTCTTTTTATTATCATTAAAAAAATATCTGAATAAACCAACGTTATCATATAATTCTCATATAAAATGGGAAATGCTAAATTATATAATAGCTTACAGAATGATTCATCATGACATTTTCTTGGATGTTTTGACATTTAACATATGCTATTTAATTATCTGTATTTTTTTTTATTTATATGGTCTAGTCCATTTTAGGTTATATGTGACAAGAAGAAATAAAGGTTATCAATTGTAATTGGTTGAATACGATATTCAGATGTTAATATTCCATTATACTTATATTAAGCTCACTAGCTGTATATTAAAATGTCGTATTTCAATATGCAATTTCATCATCATCATCACCCTTTTCGCGTCCACTGCTAGACATAGGTCTCTCCAATGGCACACCACTGAGCTCGATTTTCAGCTCTTAATCTCCAACCGCTGCCAGCCACCTTGCGTATATCTAGCTGGAGGGCTATCCTACGCTACGTTTACCAAGGCGTTTAAATATACAATTTAGATTAAAAAAATATATTCATCATACGGCTATTACAAAATCGATACAATTTATGTAATTGATAGGTAAATATCCAATGAAACATACCATAAAATCCTTACTAATATTATAAATTCGAAAGTGAGTTTATTTGTTTGTTTGTTACGATATAACGTCGTAACTACTCGACCGATCATTATGAAATTTTGCAAACACCTTGTTATGGTACCTAGTTACATTGTTCCAAAGTGTCGCATTGGCGATGTAAGGAACTGTTATTCCTTTAAGAGCCAAAGTTTATGAGCGTTGGTGACTACGTATCATCAGGTGGCCCATTTGCCGTACGCCCACCTATTTTATAAAAAAATACCAATCACTATGTCGAATTGCTTCACAATTTATCGTATTGCTTAAAATTCATGAGCTCAAACCGAAAGATCAACATACAATAACAAAAATAGATTTCGAAAAATATTTCGTTTGCTATACTGGTATTGGTTCATCATATTTTTAGTGTTATTTCTAAAGCGAATCGAGAAAACAAAACATTAAAAGTAGATAGTTTAACTTCGTCTGTTTTTATTTTATGCGGTTATTAAGTTTTACATAAATATATAGAAATCAAATATAAAATGTATTTGTATGAAACTTTCTATATTAATAATAATTTACTCTCAAATGACGCTTTCGTTCTAACGTTGCATTTTATATTCTTAATCTTATATATGATTATTGATATAACAGTAACAGCCTGTTAATGTCACACTGCTGGGCTAAGGCCTCCTCTCCCTTTTGAGGAGAAGGTTTGGAGTTTATTCCACCACGTTGCTCCTTTTCCGTTGTTTACGGGTTGGTAGAATACACATGTGGCTGAATTTCAATGAAATTTGCAGGTTTCCTCACGATGTTTTCCTTCACCGTAAAGCACGAGATGAATTATAAACACAAATTAAGCACATGAAAATTCAGTGGTGCTTGCCAGGGTTTGAACCCAAGATCATCGGTTAAGATTCACGCGTTCTAACCACTAGGCCATCTCGGCTTTTTTCAATGTCAAAGTTGTTTATTTGTCTTTGCTCATCTTGGAATAGACTGTAGAAACATATTTATTTTAATGTCATTTCTAAAATTTCTATGTTCTACATAATATTTTTATTCCGTGTAATGACCGTAGCTTTCGTGTACCGCTATTTGATTATAGTATTATTAATCACTGTTACGTTTTATTGTGTTAGATAATTATCATTATTCATTGATCAGGGTAATATTAATTAAATAAATATCTTTTAATTAAAATCAAAATACGCTTCTTTTTTAAATGAGTTCTAGTTGCAATTTCACTAATGTTTAATTTATTGTTTTTAACGTTACTCTATCCAAAACAAGATATGATCTTTTTTATTTATTAATTAATAAATGATATAAGATCGTGAAATAATTTCTGTTAATTTTCTAAAAATAAAGTGGTTTTTTTTTTCGAAAATCGATGCTCAGGAACATTTTACAAAATAAATAAAATATTTTCAGACGATACTTATGTTAATATTTTTTTAGGCTTCATAAAAACGATTAAAAAATAATATTAATTGAGTAAATGCAATTTTATTCTCTTAAGTTTCTACTTAAGAGAATAAAATAGCTAAAAGAATAAAAGGCTTCTGCCTTAGAGCTAATTCCATGGTGCTCCAGTGCGAGTTTGCCGATCCAAATTTATGTGACGGAATTTCAACCGACACACAGATGAATGAATAAACAGCAATCTAGCACATAGAGACTCAGTTGCTTTGGCCTGGGCTTAAACCCGCAATCTTCAGTTGTTGTTATTATTGTTAGTATTAATAATTTCTCTTAAATACATATTCAAATATATTAATTAAATTTAAATAAAAAAAAACTTTCACAGTAATTAATTGTCAGTCACCGTTCTAAAAATGTTAAAAAATATTTATTATCCATATTTATTACTTTATTTTATCTTCAAGACTAATGATACAATTATGCCAATTTTGATAACGTTTATATTTCCTAGTTAAAATGGACACGTAAAATATCATCACATTTTTTATCTTAATAGCTTTATTTTCGAACACAACTATACTAAACATTGCTGTTTGGCGGTAGAATATAAGATGGCGATGCTGTGATGGCCTAGTGGTTAGAACGCGTGAATCTTAACCGACGTTCGTGGGTTTAAGCCCGGGCAAGCACTACTGAGTTATCATGTGCTTAATTTTACATTACTGTTAAATGTAATAGTCAAATATACAAAAATACGTCATAACTACATAAATATAATAAAGCCTATATATGCCTAGAAATAAACCCGACCCACTTCTCCGAACCTCGAAGACAAACAACCAGTGACAATAACTCATAAACCACAGATTATGTTGCAATAAAACACGCGTACGTGAGAGAATATCGTACAATGGTTATACGATAATGTTCAATATGTAAGGACTATGAATAAATTACAAAAAAAAACTATCATTAAATAAGAAACACGTGAAGATGTTAAACATTGATCTTAAAAATAAAACTAATATTTATAAAAAAATATATAATTTGATACTTTGAGTATTAATGGTGACGTCTAAGAAATTATTAGTTTTGGAAGGGTTATGGGAAAAACTAGGAAAATTTAAATTCAAATGATCGCTCTGAAAAAATATGCAAATGAATTGAGAACCTTTTTAAAGTCGATTAAAATGATGTAGTCAAGCGCATTTGGTGTTTGCGGTAATGAAGATAAGTTAGATAATTTTTAAATAGATTTGCAGTTAAAAACGTATATTTAATGAATAATACCAATTTATAATGAATGAATGATGAATGAAAGAATATAACGGACCCAATAAAAATAATGTAACAAGCTGCAAATGTCCCAGCTGGCCGAAGACCATCTCCTTTTTGAGGAGAATGTTTAAAGCTTCCACAACCACGCTACTCCGATGCGGTTGCATGTAACAGATTTTCATACGCCGCATGTTTTCTTCAGCAGCGAGCACGATATTAATTACAAACACAATTTCAGCACATGAAAATTCAGTGGCGCTTGCCCGGGTTTGAACTTGGAATCATCGGTTAAAATTTACGTTGTCCAACCACTGGGACATCAGGGGTCCTCCATAACATATCAATGCATAATATAAAAAGAAAATAATATAAAGGCACGAATGCAGTGTACTTTCCGTGATGAAAGAAATATAGACGATATTAGGTCCAAACTGAAATGTGCTCACTATTCAAATTTTTGACAGGAACTCCTCGAAGGCGACTTATTTACATATCTCCCTTTTGAGAAATATCTAACCTGAGAACATGAAAACTATTCACAAGTAATATTTATAATTGTTTTAATAAAAAAATAACGCAAATTGAATAATTCGTATTTCAAAGATAATTCGCATATTGGAATTGCAGGTGTTCTTGGAAGATTTTCGTCGTTGTAATTAAAAATGGTGACATCACTTTTTGTCACTTCTGTGTTAATTAATGAGAATTGGATGGAAGGGGTATGTTTTACTACCGTGTGATTGAATTTCTTATAAACAATATATCAGGAAATATCTGATTTTCCTCAAAATGTTTCATTCTTTGGGAGTTCCCCAGAGGCTCTTGCCTTGTCTATTTTGCAATTTAGTTATAAAGAAGAATTAACACAGAATACAAAACTTCTATGTTTTTACTACAAAAATGACGCATTTCATGCATAAATATTATTGCCATCTTATAAATATTATTGCCTCTATTCCGTAACGTAAGAGTAAATTATATTATTTTTGGCTGGCGAGGCCCCTAGGTATGTCCTTTGTAGTAGGCCTAGGTATAAATCCGGAATTGGTTCGTGCTTTACTTTACCATCTTGAAACGAGTACATCCGAAAAAGTAGCTTGCTTTAATCATAAGCAAAAGATTACACGAATATTTGACTACATAAACTTGCATTCAAATTTTTATCCCCTATTTACTTTCTTTTGGGGACGGATTTTCAAAAATATATTATTTGTGCTCAAGTACAAAATAAACAATTTTATTATATTATATACTTGCAAAACAATGGAATTCAGCTTGTGACGAAAATCCTTCAAATATGCCATCTTAGCGTAACTAACATCTGTTTGACATATACATGGCAGCAGCGAAAAAAAAAATTGTTTTGGTTTTGATAAGTCGAAAACAGCCTTATGAACTTAAAAAGAGGCAGTTTTATTAAAATCACAGACTGACACTTTGAATTTTATTTATTTGGATTGAAAATGTCTTAAACCCACGCTTAAAACTGTGGGTCCTTTAGATTTATTGAATCAATAACATTATTTATTTTAATTAAATTTATATACTTGTTTAATTGCTTTTTACCAAGAATAATGAGAGTTATTTATATGAAGGTATTTATAATATAAAATATATCGATCAGTTGATTTCTTTAATGAGAACTTTATCGGTACACACCATAATACACGATCGTGAAATGTCAGAAAGTGATATGCGACATTTATTATAAATATTATAATTAGATTGAATGCAATTCATGATTGAGATATATAGTCAAAATGAAATTATAGTTATATGTAAATTTCCCAATACTTTTTGAGGAAAATATTTGGAGCTTATTAAGCCATGCTGCGCTACAAAAAGAAACACAAATCAAACACATGAAACACGATCCTCACTTATTATTTAGGCACTGTAACAACTGATATTAAACGTAAGCTTATATATTAACTTGGTATGAAAAGTATTTTTAATTTGTTAAAAATATTTAATCATTTTCTGAAATCTTTTAAAAAACCGATGAAATCTTTTAAAGTCAAGAAGTAACAGTAGTCAGTAACAGTTGATCCGTTATATCTACATATATACACATATGTATATATGTTACACAATTGTGAAACTATTGTATTACAAAACCAATAGTTAAATTAATTCTAGATTTCATCGGTCGAGACCTACTTAAGGTATTTGTAACACAATATTTATTATCTAAGATCAATTACGCAATGCACTACTTTTGAATTTTCATAATATGAATTACAGATTTAATCTTTTAATTTGGTCATTTAACGATATAAATGTATTTACGACCTTACTTTAGTTAAACAATCCTGTGTGCGGCTGTATCTTCTTTTGAAAATGTCTTCATTAAAATTGTCGGAACGCGAGTCATATCGTGCTGTGTCTCAATCAGGCGAGTTCTTGTATGTATTCGATAGCTTTGATGTTAACTGCGATTTGAAAGGAATTTCGATAATTGTCACCAGACAGCGCTGTTTTCATTCGAGCGCAATGTTTACAAAGATATTGAAAGAGGAAACGCATGTCGATAGTTTTCAGCGAGTTAATAAAAACAATAGTTATAGTACAAAAGATTTTTAATGTTTTTTTGTGCAATGAAAATCGACCGAATGAGCGATGATGTACGATGAATGGAATTGAAAATGAACGAATAACTCATACGTTATTTTATATAGACTGTCAAATATTTTTTGCACTTTTTAATAGTATAAAACGATTATATTCAAGTCATTCATTTGCATCCAATACCTTCAATCCCTTCACTAAGTGCCATAGAATGTAACTATATATATTACGCTTGACAGTATTTTTTTGTTGTGAAAAATGTATGTCAAAATTTATAAATAAGATAACTAAATAATAATAGGCAGTTTACAGTATTACATATTTATTTTATTACCCATTTTAAAGTTAACTTTTACGCAATCTGGAATATTCTAAGGCATCTTATGACAAAAAGTGATTAACCTGGTATACAGAGTATAATGTAATGAAAATTAGTTAAGCTTTATAGATTAATTATTTTCACCGAAAACGAGCCCTGACCCAAACCCTAGTTATATCTCCGTCTCGCTTCATCGCACGCCCTTGCCGCGAGGTCGACTCTAAGATTATGACAGATTTTGCGGTAACTTTTTCTTTTACTTAATTTGATATTAAGCCACTTTGAATGCGGTGAATTTAATGGTTCCGTAGACAAACAAATTCGTGTTTGTCGTCCAGCGTTACGAGAATTATATTAAAAAAGTTTAGAGCGGCAGTTCTCGATCTGTGTTCCGCGAAAGTGTTCCACAAAACTAATACAACTGTTCCGTAACAATTAGGTAGTCAGTAAAATAAATATCTATTACATTTTACTAATATTTATTGTTTTATATTTATTATTTTATTTTAGAAAATTATATAAAATATATTTTAGTTATAATACGTCCGTGATTTTAACAGGTTGGCGACTTGTTTCAAAACTTAAGTTGAATACTAAATGTTAGGCAGAATAAAATTTTAAAGATTAGTAGCTCGTATTTATAAAAGGTTAAAAACTATATCCGCCGTAACCGAAATCGGTCAAAAGAACATCATCATGAACTTGGCTAGTCGCCCAGGTTTGTTGATCAGATAAACGCAATTCGACAAGCCACAGATGAATGCCAGTGCCAATAAAATTTTTCTTTTTGTCTATGGATTTTGTAATCTTTGATATTTTAAGCCTAAATGGTGTCAGTCATAATCGTTAAGTTTGATACGCTGCTGAGCTTGTGAAAATCATTGCAAAGTGTTTTAATTACGATTGATATTGTAACATTATGTAGCCATCATAACTTGAACCATACTCTGCGTTTATTAACACTAGTAAAGGTATATATATATATATATATTTAATAATATATAAAGGTATATATTTTTTGTTTTTTTTTTGTCTTGTTTGTCATGTAGTATACAAATATAGTTATTTTTCGCAATTATACTTGATTAATATATAACTGTCCATAAACTGAGATGGCCCAGTGGTAAGAACGCGTGAATCGTAACCGGTGATAGTGGGTTCAAACCCGGGAAATACCATTGAATTTTCATGTGCATAGTTTGTGATTTTAATTCACCTCATGCTTTACGATGAAGGAAAACATCGTGAGGAAACCTGCATGTGTCTAATTTCACTGAAATTTTGCTACCTGTGTATTCCACCAACCCGCACTGGAACAGCGTAGTAGAATAAGCTCCAAGCCTTCTCCTCAAAAAAGGGAGAGGCGGCCTTTAGCCCAGCAGTGGGACACTCACAGGCTTTTACGGATGTCAATAACTATCAATATATAATAATTATCATAAGAAACAAAAGATCAGACAACAAACACACGATCCCGTAACAATCAATAAACTTTGTTTTTTTCATAATACGACAGTTAAGGTTGCGCATAGATTAATTAAGAATTCTTATGACGTCATGTAGTCTAGATACTCGAGGTACTTGTATATAAAAAAGAAAAATACACACACAGTCATGCAAACCAACACTAACGTATTACATACCTTTATAAATTTTAGTGATGAATTGAAATACGTCTAATATTTTATATAGATAAGAAATTCAACGCGAATTGCAGTATGGAAACTTAATTATAATAATAACCTCGTTCAAACGCAATGTATTTATATAATGTGCTAGTTAATACATAACACATTGTATAATTAGTTTATATTTAATTAAATAATCTTCAATTAAATTTTTAATGTAATGACTTTTGCTGTGCCGAGCGAGTACTGATTATTTCGTCAATGACACGTAAGATGCAAAAACAATGAAGTGAAAAAAAAAACTTGATGTCTTAATATTTCACATTTAACAAGGCTCTTAATTTTAGACATTAAAAGCCTTTCTTATAAACGTTTCTTAGCGGCATATCGTAACAGACAGCCAATTACAACAAAAATCGTATATATTTACAAATTATTTAATGCTTTACAGGCAATTACGATTGTATTTCTTTGTAAAAGGAATAAATAATAATAGTGGACACTTTATACACAAGAAATTTCTGTGCAATGTCAAGTGTTTTATTAATTTGTTTGTTTTTGTTATTAAGTTTTGAGTCTTCGTGATTTCATAGACGTCGACGACGAGAATATACATAATTTATGGTACCACAAAGATTTTAAACATGGATATAAAGATAATAAACATTTTAAACATAAAATACAAACCATGGATACCACCTTATTACGAGTAGCATACAACTAGGGCGTTCATATTTAAGTATCAATTAAAAATAATAACATCGGTTCAAATTTAATGTAAAAATAAATGATGAAAATAAAAGATAGACTTTGGTTAGAAATTATTTATGCTGAATGGCTTAATTTAACTTAAGTAGGTTAAATTTGTTGTTGATATTTGTGAGAAAACAAAATGTTATATGAATTAAATGTACCCATATTTTATGTAACAATTTACTTAAGTATCGGTTTACATGTTTTAAATGATATTTTATAAATAAAGCTTCACTGGTTATATAAAATTGCAGTGTTGCGATTTTTTTTCAGATTATGGAAATCATAAAATACCGTCCATAAAACAACCTCAAACACCAATGGCAGTTAAATTGTATCTTATTGCGTATAACATAAAGCCGTTTTTTAAATAAACATTTACTTTCTGAGCGTTGAATGTAAGTTTTTTAGTTCACAATTACGTACATATAATATGAATTGGAGCGTAAATTATTTCTTAAGGTTTGTGACAGACAAATTAGTGGATTGTTTCGATGTAACGTGAAACAATGAAATATATTGTCTACTGTAAATGACCTTATTATGCTTAAAGCAAAGACTGAGTCAAAATTAATGATTGATAATGTTTCAAAAAAGTAACACTTTTTAATTGTTATATTTTAATTTAAATATATATAATTATATATGTTCATGGTATTCAGATATGTTCTTATATGGAGAATAATCAGAATTACTGACATAGCTTGCTAAATTTGCGGACATAAGTTGCAGTGGGCACATATGTCGAGAACGATGGCCGTTGGAGCAGACTAGTTATAGAGTGGAGAACAGGGAACCGCAAACGCATAGAGAACGCTTTCCTGCTAGGTTGACCGACTGGATGCGGAAGCAGATGATAATAGAGCTTAAGTTTGGTGGAAGCTTATCTCAAGCAGTGGAATACGAGTGGCTGAAGTTGAATACAAAGTAGAATCACATATATCATACGTCATTCTATGGAGAATCGCAAAAAGCGCATCGTATAATTTAACAGATATAAATATTTATGATTAGTGTAGTAATATAACCAATAACCTAAAAAAACGGGCTATATAACGCAAAAAAAAGGTTTTCCAATCAATCTGATCATAAGAACAGCACGTTCAAACATTTGAGCTCTGGAACTATATGTTATAGTTTTGATGAGGATTTGAATTCTGTGCGATATAATTCTCTTAACATAACAGTAAAATAACACGAGTTGATTTTAATTTATTGTGTTATTTATTAATAACACGGGTTATATACATTTTTCAATAAAACCCGGCAGTTTTTTTCGAGCCTCTTTAAATATACCAAGTGTCATGGCGAACCTTTGATCGTTGCTGTTGTGATACAGCGCCATCTAGTAGCGATTTACAACGAAGTGGTCTTTATGAAAAATACATATAATATGTACCAATTATAACAGTCGGTGTCGAAGTTCCGTCTCATACAGATATACAAGTTTATGTATAGGATGTATTGATATTAAACTGTTGATTTCATAATAATGGTATAACAAAAAGACAAATTCCAACTATAGCGACCATTAACGTAATTACTCAAATGCTATTTCGTGTAATCGAAACCTTCGAATTTGATCTTGGACTGGATTAGAAATGTTTGTCATTCACAAAAGCCATTGATTCAGCGCTTAATTCCAATCACACTAGTATGTGAACATTTATTGCATTACAATAGGGGCGATAATTACTTGGCAAGTGTTGTATTGAATGAGTGTCACTTTAATTGGCTTAACACGAGCTGCGTGAATTTTTAGTTTCTCGGAACAAAGGCTTTTATGGAGCATTTGTATGAAGTATGTACTCAAGTATGTTTATTGGTTTTTTAAAAGTTTAACTTAAACTAATTAAAGCAACAATCGGTTGGTATTTTTACACTATCATTGAGTTTAATGAATTCTATAAAAATGAGATTTGTAATTCTTAAAACTGTTTCCATTTAAAATCTTTATTGTAAGAATAATTTAAAATTACTATGAACGATTTAAATCTGCACGTCGCCAATAGTTATGTGATTGGTGATCTTAAATAACTTAAAAGACCACGTTATGATAAGTCTTCTTACTTATTTATTGATAGGATAGGATATTTGTATGCCAGTGCCATGGGAGTCCTATGTCCAGCAGTGGACTGACACAGGCTGTTAATTATGACTTATTGTAGGAAGCACGCATTGTCCCTGTCTTACGAGTGTATTGCCACTTCATTGCCAGCAATGAGAACAGAGGCTGAGGCAGAGGTTGTGCTTGGTATTCCACTAGCTCTGATAGAAATATATTAACGCGTGTTTGTAAAAAAATATACATTTTTTACTATTAAACGTATCATGCTAGTTGTAAGAACTTGCGCACATTTATACATATAACGTTTATGTTGTAAGGAATAGCTTTTTCTACATAAATTGCCAGTGTATATAGTTGAGTGAGACGCAACCGGGAATCGGCTATCTTTCTTCTTTATAGTATAAAAATTCAACTTCATTTGAATTAAATCGAATTTACAGTTTTTAATTACTTACGTTACGTAAAATTATTGTATTTCAATAGTCGTATGCTTAGTTAATTTTCACTATATATAACACCCTGTAAGTGTCCCACAGTTGGGCTAAATCCTCACCTTCTTTTTGAAATGTTATTTAAGTATATATGTGTGCCTAAGTGAAAATGGTACTACCCACTCATCAGATATTCTACCGCAAAACAGCAGTACTAGGTTATTGATGTGTTCCGGTTTGAAGGGTGAGTGAGCCAGTGTAATTACAGGCACAAGGGACATAACATCTTAGTTCCCAAGGTTGGTGGCGCATTGATGATGTAAGCGATGGTTACCATTTCTTACATGCCAATGTCTATGGGCGTTGGTGACCACTTACCATCAGGTGGCCCATATGCTCGTCCGGCTTCCTATTCTATAAAAAAAAATGTTTTTTTTTTCAAGTGGACAAATAATTTATTAATCTAAAGTCAGCGGTTATTATGATAATTTTATACACTTGTCTAATAAGTAACATCCTGTATGTAAAAGAAAGTTGTCAGTTAGGTTTAACAGGACGCTTTGACTTAGAAGATGGTTCTTGAGAGAAAATCAAAAATTAGCATTATACTATGACGTTTTTCCTTTATATTTGTCGGTGTCTGTGCAATTATAAATTAATTATTTGTATATCCTTTATTTTTTTATTAAATCATATATAAAAAAATTAACAAATTAAACTCTGTATTATCATATACAGCTAAAATGACAGTGATACTAAATGTCGAACTCGACTTTTTTTTAATGTTGCCATGTTTTTTAACAAAGATTTTTACTTGTACCACCTTTCTTACTTATTATTGTAAGACTCAACTAGAATATAATATTTAACATATTACTCAAATTATTATTATTTTGGACGAATATCTGTAACTTTGTATAAATTTAAAAAGATTCACTTTTTGATTTTACCGAGCATAGAGTTGTAAAATAAAATGTTACTTATGGTTAATAGATTATACTAGACCAAGTCATTTTACTATATCTATTTATAATATTTAAATTATTTAAAGCTTTTTTGATATATTTATTCACAAAACAATAATATAATAATTTGTGTTGATATTTTATTTCAAAATGTAAACCAAGTAAGGTGTGTTCATAGGAGTATAAGCTGCGCCCAGGTATATAACAAAAATAAAACTTAAGCAAAACGATAACCAATATAACTAGACCTCAACCGTGACTTAACACGAGAAGTAAAGGTTAAATTTTGTAAAATCGAAGTCCCTGAGTGAGTTCTTTTAAGCTGGTCGTTGATCAAAATGACAGATCCATTCGAATGTCCATGGAAAATAACGAAAGGCCGATGACCTTTAACTTTTTTTTTATTTAAATATAACCGGCATGATATTTTCGCAAGCAAGTGTGAATTTGTGGTTAGTAAATAAAAACTCAAATATTATACTATATAAACTGACAGGTAAGAAATGACATGACAGTCAGGATCGTCTCTACTGGCAGCTGTCATATTTTTTCATTTTCTGCCATAGAATCGCAATTCCAATAAGAATAAAAAATATGGCTTTTAATCACATTTAACTATCTAATATAAGAATTGAGTTCAATTAGTTAATTTATTAATCTTTCTAACATTTGATTTACATAAATCGTTTGTTATCTGTGATTTATTAAAAAATGTTTTGAAATCTGTTTGAGCATATTTAGTTAAATATTTTATTCCATGCGGTGAAATGTTATTTGTTCGTTTGCTATACTGTACATTAACAAATATTTTTATAGATAGATGTTAAAATGAAGAATTCGGAATATTTAGATACGGCAAATATTTCTAAGCCTATTATGCACCATAATCAGCTATTTTACTTTGCGAATTACCTAAATGTTTACTCTCTTAATGTTTTAAATTTATTCTTGGACAATTAAATTGGCAACCTAACTGGAGGTGATCATCTTTATCCAAAAGTTCCTTATGTCTGTAATTACTATTTAATTGACATTTATATATTATATTATGTTATACAGTTTTATACAGAGGATGTAAAGCGTTAAATGTTCTAGATTTTGACGTTGCAAAAATGCAGCAAGTGTACTAGTTGGTAAGTATATACATTGCAATGATTATGAAAGCTGACCGCACCATTTTAGCGGTTTTAGGAAAGCACGAGAAAATCATATTGGTATATGAAATTGCTGCATTGAAGATATATGAATTTAGGAGGCGAGGAGTATTAAGAACATCGTTTAATTTTTTACTTTAGTATATTTATTTCTTGATGCTCCCACTTGGTGGTAGGGTTTTGTGCAAGTCTGGGTAGGTTTGTACCTACCCAGACTTGCAGGTTTGGCGGATGTGATTAGCGGGTTGTCGCGCTAATCACATCTTATGCCGCCAAAAAGCAATTCTTATTATTGTTGTGTTCTGGTTTGACGGATGAGTGAGATAGTGTAACTACATGTTGGCGTACTGGCTGGTAAGGAATGGCTATAATTTCTTACGGCGCCCATGTCTACGAGCGGCTTACCATCAGGAGGCTCATTTGCCCATCCACCTAAATATCGTTGCACAAGGATCTTAGTTCGGATCGCCATTGAAGTTGTAACGAATGGCTTAGATTTTATATAGTACCAAGGTCTGCCGCAGATCCGTAGAAACCACTTACCCTTAAGCGACACATATGCACATCTCATCAGTAATTTTATATAACTATCAATAATTAAATGTTGTATTTAATTTTATTATACAACAAATGATGGTAATATTAATGGTATCTTGGTTTGGGCCATGGTTTTAAAAAACAATAATAATCTGCGCCATGCTATGCAGTAATCATTTTAGAACACCCAGTTAAAAAATTACGTAGATTATTATTAAAATGGTTTGTAAAACATAGCCAAAAAACTTTTTGCCAATATCATACGTATAACTGAAAGATAATATCATATGAATGAATGTATTATTTTTATTAATGCATGTATTGTTTGAATGTGTCGACATGTTAAGTACAGATCTTTGTATTCCAACCTTGGATAAATCTTGCACGTCGGACTGTCTAACTGATAACGATACCTTTGATACAATATCATCGCCCTTGACATAAATAACACCGGAAAACAAACAGACAATGGACTTCCTCTTCCCTTGTCGTTAACTTCACGATACTGTCAATAACTTTCTTTTATGCGTGTAACGGAATACGATTATGTCAACAAGTAACCTCAGCCTTGTGTAGCGAAAAAAATTAATAATTTCCTAATTCAATTTAACCGGATCCAGCAGTACGCAATGGTGAGTATAAATTAAAATTCGATTCGCGTATTGTCTCAACGTTCACGCCCAATGTCAAATCTAAGCAGTATTTGACGCATGCGCCGTAACTGTACATTGAAAATTGCGTTCTGTTGACGATACTAATAGCTCATTTTTGTGCGTACCGTATTTAAGTGTTGTCGGAACGTTTTTTGCACACGCGTCTTTATTTGTGTTACTGGGTAAAGGGCAAACGTGCAAGCTATAACATCTCTGCGGACTCGCCTGAAGTGTCGGTTTTGCCTCTGAGTATAGTGTCATGTGGTTGTAAATCATTAGGTTTTTTTCATGTTTAAATAAAACATTAATTGACTATACTTGCCCTCAATAAAAATAATTAGCGAATTTGTTATTTATGTACAAATATTTTCAGATAAAAACATTTAAGATCAATTATTTTGAGATTATTTGTAACACACAAAGTCAAAAAAACTTATGAAACACATGTACACATTGATGACTTTTTTGGGTGATGGGAAGGCATACTGAAACTGGCCACCTGATGGTATATGGTCAGCCCCACACTAAGACGTTGACACTGGAAGTAATATTATCCATTCATTACTTTACCGCCATTATGCTAGCAAACTTGGGAACAATGTTATGGTCCTTGTGTATGTAGGTACATTGGCGTCACCAGTACACAGTTAAGTATCACAGTTAAGTTAAGCTTCGAGAATGTGAGATGCGGGTGGTATCTAACCAAACGTAGAAGCCACCAAGTATAATTAATTATCAAAATATATGGTTATTTTAAGGTTTTTTTTAAGGAGAATATTCGATATAAACAGCTTAAATTGTAAGCTTATTTGCTGGTATCAGTTGTCAATACCGTTACTTTTATGTCGTGGATATTTTTGTAATTTAAATAATACAAGTATTTCTTGCAACTTCGCCTTACTACGATTTATTTTATTTATATTTATATTTTCATTAGAAAATATACAGCATAATGTAATACATAAACATTTGACAACAAAGTAAGTTTTACAAGCCAACAAGGTTTCCATTTTCACATTAAAACATAATTTAGTAAAATATTAATTTAAAAGGAAAATAAAACTAAGATTTTAGCTTCGTTTATTATCTAATTCAATGTGGACAGAATGCAAATATCAATAAATATTTAAAATTCATTTGACAAAGTAGTTTTTGACGTAGAAACTTATGGCATGAAGTCGATAATACACTTATATTTTTTATGACTTAGTTATATGCCAAAAGGACACGGCAATATATTTTATTGTGTTTATGGCTGTTACTTGTTAATACCTAATTGACACAGAATACAAAATTGCTATTTTATAATCAGTTGTTATTACGAACATTAAAAGTTATTCTTTAAATTATTATTCGTAGGTAAATGTTTTTTTGATTTTAAAAAATAAACTTTTTTTTAACTATATTATTGTAGATTTTTTTAATTACTGTATTGGTGGCTGCATTAACCCGATTTTAGTTTATTCATTTACTATTAAAACATGACAAAGTAACAGACATCCAAAAATGCAAACTGTATTGTAGTATTTGTGAAAAGGTTACATATTTTAAAGGATATTTTAAACTCAGATACAAGATCTAAATTAAATTAAGGCAAACGGTGGAGATTTCGAAATAAACAAATGGGAAATGGGCTTATGTAAAGAAGGTACCGTTTCATATTGAGCCGTTACATAATTGAGATACTTCATATTGAAATGTATTTTTTTTTTCAAATTCTATATGAATTTAAGCAAATGAATTCTTCCATTGTGCTTAATTTTAACCGCGTTATTTTTATTACAGTAATAATAAAAAAAAAACAATCGGGACGATAGTATAGATTTAAAGGCATACAGTCTCGACATTTATGTGACGTTTAATTATTTATATACAATAAGGTACGGAACTGTAAAAGATTATTGTCGTGTATTGAAATTTACGCTTCGGATTGAATACAGTTTAAAGCGTTTCGCTTATCTTGTTAAATCGAAGTTTTATTGATCCGGAAATCAAGAACATATAATTTATAATTTTACACAACTTTATATTGAATCTTTATTTTAATACAAAATTTATTTGTTATAAAATATATTTTTAATTGAAAATTTTAATGAATATATGAACGATATAACTCAGTGCTGGATAGTAAATGTGCTTTTTTCGTTTAAATATTTATTAAGTCAATCTAACTACAGTTACAAGTGTAACGTCTTAAATCCAATGGTTAGCAGTGCACTGCGCATTGACACGAAAAGGTTTGATTTAGCTTACAATACTAGCATATGTGGGTAAATGTGGGTAATGTGTGTGTGTGTGTGTGTGTTTTTAATAATATTACAATTTCTCCATAGACATGTGCATTCGTGCCTTGGGCTATAATTAGCTTCTTATTTTTGTTCTAATTTTAAAATTACAAAAACTAAATAACGATTATATTATACTCATATACATTGGCGTACTTAAATATTTATATTAATTTAATTTAAGATTAACAACGATGGCGTTTCGAGAACAAAGACAAAAGCATTCGTGAAAGACGAAACGATTTCTATTGTCAAACATTGCTGAGTAACATTTTTTCATTAAATTCGAATCATATATTCAACGCATAAATAAGATAATACTATGAAAACTTACTTAACATTGCACAGCAATTTGAAAAATGTTCTCAGAAGTGTCTTCTAGATGAAACAAATAATTTTGTTATTATATATACAGAACATTCTTCCCATCTGTACTGGCCGTCGTCGCGTTTGAACTCTACTACCACTTACCATCAGGTGGAGTAGAGTCATTTGCCATCCCGGACATATAAAAAAAAAAAAAAAACTGTAGTACATTATCTACCTATTCCTATTTTATACGTGTTTTTATACGATTAGCCGATGGATACGACGAGTTCGCAAACAGGTACAAATCAATAATAAAAGTTATATTCGAGCGTGCACCTGACTCAATTTTCTTGCATAATTAACCAGTTTTATTTCACGTATCTCTTTTTTATAATTATATTTTTCAACATTATGTCATCTGGATATTTTATCACCCAGATTTCTCAGAAAAATTTAATACTTAAATTCGTGTTAAGGAAATCCACGACATAGTTGCCTTATTTCATTCGCTGCTTCGCGCGGTTGCACCCCAGTTAAGCGTTACTACTTTGCCCCCGTGGCTAAATTGTGATGTTATTTAGTCTTTATTACGTATAACTCAATGGGCTATCTAATGAAATATGTATTTTTTTTATTATCGGACAGGTAGAAACTAAGATTACCGTGTTCAACTGAAAAAAAACAAACTGTTCACTAGTGGTAGAACTTTGTGCATCCTCGTTTGGTAGATTGGTTTGGATAAGTCCCAGCAACTCATCATGTATATAATTGCCAAACAGCAACACTTATGTTGTCTTTCGGTTAGAAGGGCGTGTGAGCAAGCCACTTATCATTTATACTACCGCCACACAGTAATACTTAGTATTGTTGTTTTCCATTTAGAATGTGTTAGCCAGTGTTACTATAGACACAAGGGACATACCATCTTAGTTCCCAAGGAATGGTTAATATTTCTCACAGCGCCAATGTCGATGGGCACCACTTACCATCAGGTAGCCCACATGCCAGTCTGCCAACCTATTTACAATTTTTAAAAAGTTAATAGATTACTATATATTAATTATCTATAAGAAGTAAACTGATACTGTACATGTTCGTATCTTGTCTATATTCTCCCTTATTGTACTCACGCAACAGCAGTGACATAACACTCCTTCCCGCTTCCGAGACCGCCATATTGCGTCACGTCTTGCAAAACTTGCACAGATTACAAATTTTTACAGATAATAAATAAACTTGATCTTTTACAAAAAAGAGTATCTAATAATTACGTTATAATTGTATGATACAATATTTTTTTTGTTAATTTTTCAAATAAAATTATTAGTCGGTAAAGCTTATGCGTCATGATATCACCTAGTTTTAATTTAGTGTTTTAAAAAATATTAGAACGATTCGGGCATTCCGTAGCTCATTGTTATGTACAATAATAGAAGACGACGTCCGTTTCAAGTCATGATTATAATTATTATTAGACAAACGTAAAGAGTACCATTATAAGCCGTCTATATAATCTATAAATAAACGATTTTGACAGCGTATCCAATGCATCAAACTGAATAAGGAAGGCACGAGTTATTGAATAAACGAAAATTCGAATCGTATTTAAAGACCCTTATATGGTACTGTGTCGGAAGTCCGGTAACAATTATATAGATGCATCAGTCATGGTCGAACTGATGACCTTTCGCATCAGACTTCGCGCAAAAAGCGGTCTAACAAATTTAATTATGAATAATTGATGAGATGCCATTACTTATTAGTTACTATATTTGTATTGTGTGAGCCAGGCTTACGTTTATCAATATCAAGCTATTGCAACGCGTGATGATGGTAATCCAAACCCTGGATAGGTTCCGGTTACTCATTAATAATTTCGCCAAGCAGTAATTTAATAGCTGTGGTTCGGTTTGATTGTTGAGTGAGCCAGTGTAATCACGATCACAGTATTTCTTACAGGACATGTGATGCGAATTACCATCGGAGAAAAATTTTGCACATTTGTCTTCCGTTTATAATTTTATTACAATCTATAAAATCTAATTTGTATACTAGGATATATTTCTAAAAAAACGGGTGTGAATTGTAAAATGTTACTTTCGCGTGTAATGTCTTTTGCGTTCAAAAAAAAAAAACAAATTGAACCCTAACAGTCAATTTGTCTAACATATGTTTATAATATGTAATAAAATAATATTATTTTTCCTTACATCCTTTATATGTTTTATTGTTAATTTATGACACACGTGTGAAATGAAACGACAATGGTAATGTTGTCATAATTTTATTGTTGCGTTAAAACACAAGTTGTGTTTGTTGTGAGCTTCCTACTTCGGCAACTTATTAATATCTCGATATTATCTTCAGTTAATATAATGGAAAACATATTATTATTGAGATATTATTTTTCCTGTTTACAAACGTATTTTAAAGCCTTGTAAAATTAAGAGAGCTTTAAGTAGAATTTGATGTCTGATTTCTTAAAACTCTTAAGTGAGAGCCTATGCATATTATTATTATTATTTTATTTTAAGTAAGGCATTTTACTAATCTGATATATTTATGTAAAACAGCCTATGCCAAGTTATATAGCCTACCATTTCCTTTTTTTGATTTGAAAAGTTGAAAAAAACCTATATAAATTTGGCTTTTCAAAATTATATTTTTTTGAAAAAAAAAACTTTATTAACAAACGGATGTATTTCAATTCATATCTAAGTTGTTATTCTATATATATATATATATATATATATATATATATATATATATATATACATAACATAAACATATAAAACCTTCAGATATCCACAATTAATTCAACGGCAAATATTTAACTAGATCTCGTAAAGTATTACGCAAATTTAAAAATAATCATTAAAACAGTTCCCGCAACCAGTTTAATTGCACAACAAATTAATACGGATTACGTCCATGTCATCGCAGTTGCGGTGAAAACGAAAGTAATCTATAGAAAACGAAAGTGGTAGTACCGTAGTGATGGGTCCGTACTGTGGTAGTCTAATATTGTTCGATTCGTGATGACTTTAATACTTTTTAGAGCTTACAATAAAAATAGTAAAAAAAAAGTTTATCGGCCGAACTTTTTTGCATGTTTGTAATATTTTTAGTCTTTTCTATGATCATTTCGTAGCTACGATTTTGTTCGAATATAAGCTTATTCTTTGCACGATAACAAATATTGTCAAAGCTATTAGCCATTAGACAATTTTAATTTTCATTTAAGTTATTTGCTTGATAGTTAACAACTAGCGAGACGTTTTATATATATAAATATTTCAAATACAAATATATAAAAGTATCAGACGTCAAACCTCTTTTGGAAATATCTTATGATTGCATTTCGTAACATCCCATTATATCTCAATGCTATCTCATCTTTGAATTGAATGACATTTGAACTGTAACAGCGCCATCTGTTGGTAAAATGTCAAAATATTTTTTACATAACAACTTTCTATTGTTTATTGTTAACAAATAATATAAAGCCGATACAATTTTATAAAACCCTGTTCACAATGTAAGTTTATGTAAAAAGAAATTGTATTAGATTATACGTTTTTTATAATACTTTATTAAAAGGCCATAAAGATAATAAAATTAACTCTCAATAGTTTCATACGACGAAGACATAAAAAAGTTATAAAACAATAAAATGGCAATACTTTTTAATACTTACCGTGCGTAATTTAAAAACTATAAACACGCTTTATAATTTAAGTATAAGACATTTTTTCAATACAAAAATATAAATAATAAAGAGACCTTCAAGGTTATCCTGCATGTTCCTTTCAATTTTAATTTAAAAATAGCGTAATTGAAATTATTGACCTATTTTGCAATAACAATCACCCACTTTGTATATACTTTAGAAATTAAAATTTATAGTTATTTACTCTAAAGATATAACACATGTAATCATTTATAAGTAAATTATTAAAATTATCATAAAGCATATACAGTGTAAAGGTTAAATAAAATATTAAAGATATGGCTGTATACTTCAATACCTCTGCCAAAAGAGAAGATTTAGACAAAAATATTGAACAAAATTATTTTCTATATCATAACCGTAAATATATGCGATATTAGCTACCCATCCCGGCTTTGGACGTGTAGAATAATGTTCAATATAAAACATTTATATCATAATACCTACATATAGACCTAATAGTGTACGCGGCACATGTCAACAAAGCTGGCAGTCGTATTTCAGCCAATCTACACAAAACCATAATGAATTACACACCTAAACCGTCCACATGAATCACTGCGTTCATTCGTTACCGTATAAAATCCATCCGGTAGTTTTTGAGTTTATCGCGTTCAGACAGGCAGACGCGGGGAACATTGTTTTATAACATGTGACTCTTAAAACGTGCTTAGAACTATTTTACTGGTATGAACAATAACGATATTGATATTTATTACATAAATGTTATGACTCTGTTTGATTAATTTCACTGATTCAAAGAATTTAGATAGGTTACTGTAATAGATATAGCACGAGTTCCGGCATTTGTGTCGTTTTTGTTATTTATTAATTTAACAATGAATTACGTTGTATATAATATTGTATTTTTAAAATAAGAACAACATTAATTTAGATTTAATTTTATATTTACCATTCGTGAAGTATATTAAATAATCCATTAAATAGCAATATTTTGTACAATACCTTATGCTATACAATACACTTTTATACGCCATGAACTATAAGTAAGCCATTAATGTCTGGAAGTGAAAACTTAACAAATTAATTGTTTAGAACACAATTTTAATATATTATATCGTCAATATGTATGTAGAACTGACGAAATAATGTTCATTGACGTATGTTTGTATGTCACAATTACAACCATCAAAGAAGACGAAATATCGTGTAGCTCAGTGTAGATGTAGGAGTGTGCTTTAGGAGCACGCAAAACATCCTAACAGAATGTTACAAGTCCTGACATTTTTAATAAACGTATAAACGTTCGAAAAGGTTTGTAAATAATTATAAAAGCAGTGTGTGAGCACCGTGACAGAAGCGAAACAGTAATGCGTCAATGTTTCTCTATGTAACGTTCGTGTGAAACATTGATTTCAAAATTATTATTTTTTATAAATTGAACGCAGCTATTTTTGTTTATGTGGCTGCAGCCTTATAATACTTTCAGACTGAGACGGTGTTCTGTCAAAATGTCAGTCAAAGGAAACGGAACATCATAATTTACTTTATGTTCATAACGAAATTACATATGAGTTAATATTCAATAGATAATGATTTCTTGAGAAAGGTTTCGTATAAAGTAATTTGTTCTGAATCTTAGTATACTTTTTTTTTAATAATAAATAATGTTTAATTATTAAATCGAAATGACTCAATTATGGGTTGGCAACACTGAGTTTTTAATATTTGTGTTAATAATCCGACTTTTAAGAAAAACCAGCAGTAGGACAGCGCGGCAGAATAAACTTTATACCTTAAATGGGGAGATTATGTTTGTCCAGCTATGGGACGCTTACGAGCTGTTAGATTATTCAACATCATTTTCGGTGTAAGTAATGTTGAATACTCTAACAATAGTTTGCTTCATCTTCCGAAAACACATGTTCTTTAATAGGTATATGTTTTTATTTATAGTAAAAACCAAAAAATGTCCCTGAATAAGGTGCTTAGACTTATTTAAAAATTTTCTTACATAATTCCCAACATTTGAACACCCTTGTAATATATCATTAATCTGGCTCACTCATATATATAATATCCCATTAATATAAATATGATATGTCTTGTCGTTGCCTGAGTTACTACTACTACTAGACTTTTTACTATAAAATTATTAATAAATTCTAATAATAAAATGTTAAGAATGTATTAATATACAAGGTCGATTTAAGCTCCATATTTCTTTACTAATTAACGGCATTTAGAACAACATTTAAAGTTAACATTTAAGAAATGTACAAATTCAAATTCCGAAGTCGCGTTAACCGTTATCTGCGCGTGCGCAAATAATACACATTACTTGTAAACATTCCTAAGTTTAAATGTATTGAAGCCACCTCCTTACTTCAATGACAATTTTAAAATTAACTATTATATAATTTTATGTCATGTACGTTTTATTTTTATATTTCTGTCTATATTTATATATATATTTGTATATTATATATATTTATAAACTTTTTTATTTTAATACCCTTGACGCTAACGTGGATTTGTCATGTATTAAGTTTCTTTTTTTTTCTAATTTAGATGTATAGATCTATGAATTTATTATATTATTTCAGCTGCCATGTTCGATTATACAATTTGTAGTGCTGGTCTTTAAAAAATCTTGGGCTGTGGCTTAATACTTACCTATATATGGTTTAAGGGAAGTTGTTTTTTTAAAAATAAATTGTCTTTATGGTCTTGTAAAACTAAACATGTCTATGTCCGGTCTAAGAAACTTTTTGTGTTCGCAACACAAGGTTGTCATATCTAAATCTTCGAAATCGTGAAAGTAACAGGAATAATGTTGATTATTTTTATAGCAGTAACGAAAAAAACGATTGTATTAGTAATTTGTTTGCTTAAAACTATTCCATAGAATTTCTCATTAAGTTAATTTATCATCAAAATGCTTATTCAAGCTCAACAAGGTCAACGTCACCCTAAAATCTAGGTTAAGTCCTGAGAAACAATAAATGTTGACAACCCTGGACAGACAGACATGTGTATAGCATACTTTACCTTCTTTATATAGAAACTGGCAAAAGTAGTAAAATAACATCTATCAAGAAAACTATATTTTTTTACGTCAAATATTTAGTTCGAAAAATTTAAAAACATATTTTTAAATGAAATATATTAATTAATATACAACAATAAATCTATTTATGATGTAATTTTTTTGTGTCTTAAAAATAGAGTGCTATTGAATTATTAAACAGCGAATGTCTTACTAAATCTTATATTATTCATTGTTATTCTAGAAAGTTTAGGTGGGTCACGCTACAGAGCGTAAAAGCGTTACTCCATTTCGTGACTCACTCGACGAGCCTTCAATATGTGAAAGGTTAAACTTTTGGAAGAATATACTCAGTGATATATATTAATTATAATATATTAAGTATGTATAGATAAAATTATTTAAATACTATATAATTTACAAAAATGTAAACAACACGATAGCGTTTAACCTCTACAAAAATAATAAAATTAGAACTAGCAATTTTGTAATTAAAACAAAATCTTTGTCTTTCAATTTTATTGAATTAAAAAAGTAACACGCTAAAATGTTGTTTAATTTATAATACACTTTTAATTAAATAAAAAGTACTAATAAGGCTGTTAAACTTCTGCATTAAAAATTTAATAATTGGTTAAAGATTTATAAACTAAAAATTTGTCGCAAGATATATTTACAAATTATTTTATCGCAAAACACATAAATCTTAATGTGCCATAATGCAAAAAATAATGAAAACTATAACATAATATCCGATAGACGAATTTTCCCACCAACGCGTTACGACATGAACCGGTGCGTTTCTGGAGCAAGGTCGAGTAAAGATGGCCGCCAAGTTAAGATGGAGGTACATCGAATGTCAGACGCTTTCGCGCCAATTTCGCTGTCATCAGTATTTTTTTTTAAGAAATCGATAATAATTGTAAACGATCTGAAAAGTTAAAATTATTTTTTGTAATGATGCTTAAGTTTTGTAATGTTGCAAGGCTATCAGTAGAATGGCGGACGTTTAAATTACTGGTTTCGTGTGAAAAAACGTAAAATGTTGCCAATACGTTTTAATAGGAAATTGTATGCACCTATATTTTTTTGCGAAATATTTGTTGTACGATCGAAAAGATTCCTAGATCGGATTTTAGAGCTAAATGTAATAAGAAATACTCGTATATGTGTCAGAATGTTGTCCCTCAGTTGGCAACAAACTTGACATTACAATTATGATATTTATGCAAAACAAATGACGACTTGTTCTGAATAATGCATATTCATATCAAATTCTTCAAAAATGTTCTAAATAGACAAATCGTACTTGATTCTCTTCAATATTTTTTGTTACAAAGTCATTGCAAAATAAATCGAGGTCGTATACCTATATAGAGATTAAATACCACAATTATTATTACATTAGTTACAAGAATACCAAACTTGTAAAAAATGCTTATTAAAGGTGAGATTGTATTTTTTTTTAATTTGACAGTTAATTAATACGATAGTACAATGGAAAAATTTCCAACAAACGTACAAATATTAAGCCAAAGATAGTAGTGAAACTTAGTTGACAGATGGACAGCGTATATGGACAAAAAGACAAATGACCTGAACAACAAGATATAGAAGCTTTGCATATTGATGATAACCATTAAAGGATGCTTATGATAAGAAAGTATGATCAAATTACGTCATCATAAGCTAGAAACATATAGAATTACCAAACGCTTAACATGGCCATTAAAATGGGAAATATAAACGTGTTTTACTGATGTTTTTTTATGATGGAATGATCGACATATCAGTAGGCGACATAATTCCATGATAATAGAACCATTGTCTATTGTCTTTCAAAGATATGTCGAGTGAATTATATAGTTAATAATTATAATAAAATGTAATTTGGCGTAACTCTAGATCATATAAAAATAACATTATCAATTATTTTAATCAATTGTCGTTTTGGAACAAAAACGACCCAGTTGGGTTAGTGAATCTTAATCGAAGATTTTGGATTCAAATCCGGGCAGTCATCAATGAATTTACATAAGATGAATTGTATGTCAATCCAATTAGAACTGCGTGGTGAAATTCTTTCTAAGCCTTCTTCTCAAGAGAACCCCACTCCTCTTATTTCCAGCAGAGAGACATTGACAGATAATTTGATACTTTAGTCTACTGCAACGTAAATGTTTTAAAACACCGTCATAGTTCAATAGCAACGAAATCATGATTTATTTAATACTTTCGTTTCGGCAACGGATTAATTTATTAAACCAAGGCCTTTTTTAATGAAACGCTCGCCCTCGATATTTCAATTACATTAAGTTTTGTTATAATGCAATAGGCAGGTACTAATAAACGTCTGATTTTATTGCACAACAATTATTTTTAAATTAATGTTTTAGTTCCTTTCTTTGTTATAATTAATTGGATCGTTTTATTCTTGGTTACTATGTTCAGCTTCCGGACAATATTGTCAAGAGCCGTAATGCAAAAGCGTTTTGTAAGTTTTGCAGTTGCGTATATGATGTAAAAAGAATCTCTTTAACGGCTCGTAAGTCAAAAATGATTTGCTATTGATGTACAATAACGATTCGTTAAAAGTACGCGAGCACTAATATTTTATACAGGAACTAACATATTTAGTCGCAACTTAAACCAAGTAATGTTTGTTGTCTTTATACGAAGCCACAATTATATATTTGTGTTGGTGTGCTAAAAGAATGTGCATTTAAATAACAATTAACTAAGATTGTGTGTATAGTATATATAGTATTAACAGTAGTGTATATATAGTATATAGTTGTATTAACAGTAATTAGTATAACTGTTGTTTTTTTTTTCTTGTAATGACATCACTAATTTTTTAAGAATGTAAATAAGATTTTGAGTGAGATTAGTAAAAAAACTTTATTTGGTTTATACTAACCGTTCGATAAATTGTTTTAAATTCTGACAAGGTGCTACGTCTCCTCAATCTTTGGTCTTTTTAACGTGTTCCTTACATTACATAATAAAGGCTACTTCTAGATTTCACATGTCTTTAGTTTAAACTGTGTCTTGACTATCAACCAGTTATATATAGTTTATATATAATTATATAAGATAAAAAAAACTATAAGTTTTGTGTTATAGATGTATTTCAAATTATAAATGAAGGGTATTCATAAAGTACAATTTTTATCTTCGTTGTATTGTCATAATATATATTTAAAAGTTTTTAAGTACATATTTGTAAGTAGTTTCGATAAGCAACCAGTATTTTTTTAATATCTTGAATATCTTAAATATATCAATTATGTTCCACAGTGTATAATAAAAATGTTATTTATTATTCTATCATTTTGTGTCAAATGGCAACACTCGCCTTTTTCTTAATTACTGGCTCGGGGCAAAGGAAATATCGCGAGTAGTTAGCGAACATCGCTAATGTCCGGAGAAAATATAGCGTACCCATGCGAAAATCTCTAACCGTGGTTGTGACGAATTTAGCACGTAAATAAACCATTTGTCAAGAAGTTTGTCGCTCACTCAACACGATCCACGCTTAACGCGTAAATTATAGGCTATCTCTTCTAGTATGTAAAACTTATAGTATTTTGTTTGTATCATTATTAAATGTTTTAGCAAATGAAACTCTAGGGATGTTGATAGAACCATCATTGTTTTAAGCTGTGATTACTCAACGTGCAACGGTGTATTTGCTAAATTTAGGCGCTCTCTAAGCAACATTATGCTCATGGACTTTCATAATTCGAATGTACATTTTATAGAATTATACCAAATGTAAAACTATCACCGGTTTGGAATATATATTCTACTAAGAATAACCATCAAGAAAAACAGTAGTTACGCTTTTTCATCAATCGAAAAATATCATACATGACGTAATAATCATAGAGACATTAAGGAATTTAGAACATTTGCATGATAGCTAATAGGCGCTTTTTAACTAACGATCACTTTTAAATAACCTAGGACTAATATTTATCACGTCTAGGCTACCCAGGCAAAGTACTAATATGTTGGAAACGTTATGGGAATAAATAATGATAAATCAAATAATAAATTAACATTTCATACTATAAAAGTATTTATTTATCTCAAATAAAACTTGCATGCATAAATCTTTATTTATTAGCACTGTGACTGTTTGTGAAGATATTTCCTAGAATATCATCAAATAATTGCGTTATTTCTCTTCAGCATGGAGCGTGTGATGATTTGTAAATACACATCTCAACTCTACTGCTATTTTACGTTTGTTTTAATTCACTTGTACATACCTTCTAAAGGAAGCAATAATATGTATCTATTTTTGTTTTATATTTACATATTTTTTCAATAAATTCATAAAAAATCCCCTCCTGCTAATTTAAAAAAAAATGAACGCACCAATTATAGCACACCTACGTTATGAAACGACCTCTCTTTCTATGCTTATTATATTAAAAAGATAATAGATCTGACAAAAAAAACTGAGTTTCTTTTACCGGTTCTTCTTGGGACAGGCTATTTTCTTTCCAAATCGGTGGTAGTTCTTAATTTGACAACCAATAAGTAAGTGTAATGCTTCTATATTTAATAAAGCATTTTGAACTCGAATTTGAATTTAGAACCAAACATATACCCGCGAGTAATAAGACACGCATGAGAAGTAATATTATCAAGGCGGCGATGATGTATTCAGTAACCAGATATATTATGTTTCAAAGCTGGGCAATAGCCTTCTGTTTCGAAAAAAGTTTTGAGGTTATGTCACCACACAGCTCCAATACACATGTTCATCGACAATATGTAAGTTTACTCTTTCTCCTTTAAAATCTCCTCAAAAAGAAAGGGAAGCCTTACCTGACTAACTATAGGCAATATATACTTTACTTTTATATTTAACGTTAATATATCTGAGAGCAAAACAGAAGCCGCGGGCGATGTCTTGTGCAATCATCATGCAAAGTAATACTTGGAACGTTAATCATAACTCATAACCTTCTTTACTTCCTGTCTTCAAAAACTATTGGCATAATATTACAATTTGTCACGAAAACCATTAAGGACACGACCATTACTTAGCTCTCTAGGCATTGTCTATTATATTCGGAGCCTTTTACCCGGGGTCACATAATTAGATTCACTGAAACATAATTTTAAACTCAATGTCTGCGTAATAAGGTTTAAAGTTGAACAAATGTATATGAGCATCATACCTAACCCAGGTTACCTAACTGATTTCCTGTTCGAACTAGAATTACGTTACATTGATTTGATTCAGATATTCTTGGTGAGCAAATAAGAAAGTTTGTTTACGTAAGGCATTGTTTTGTGTCATTATATTAAGGCAGAGATCCCTAGGTTTTTTATATCGAAACGATTGAAGAAAATTTGAACAGAATATTATATTTTATTCGACACCAGCTTACCAAAGCCACCTTTTAAACCAATAAATCCTTAATTGTATTAAAATGGTAACTGTTATATGTAGATATTGTAATAAAAATTAAAAACAATAGCGCAATTTGAGTTTACTACAGACTGATACAATTTCAACATCACATATTTAGTTTTTGTTAAAGCTTTCTACAGACACGACCTGTCGCTAGTTTCATTGTATGTCTTTTCGTGACTCATAATCAACAAAATCTTGTATTTATCGTTACTTGTAATGTAAAGCACTTAACCAAATCTGGTAAGGCAAGTTTAATCAAACAATACTAATCTTTACTCCAATGCAAATTACGTTTATAATCCCTTGAATAGTCAATAAATTTTTGACATATATATGGAGCAGCAATAGTTCAAAGTTTACATTTTAGGCAAATGAGACTTTGTGTTTTACTTGCTAAAGTTGATTATGCATCGTTTCGAAATCAGTGTCGAATTGCATGACATTTATATCATAGGTCACAAATACTGCATTCTCATGATAAGAAGTGAGCGTTTTAATGCAGTAACAAATACAATAGTTAACGTTTCAAAGAAACGGCAGTTTTGCATGACGCTTGCGTACCATTTAATGAGCTAGCTATTGCAGGTAAGCTATGGTTACTTATCATCCTTATCTTCTTATTTGGGCGTTTTGATCTGAGAGAGAATTTATACATTTTACATAAACGAATGTTGAATGAAAAGGAGATTTAAAAGAAGTATAGTCGGCGGAACCTGGTCGATATGGCAATAAAAGAAGTAGAGTGAAATACCGAAAAACGTTTGACACGTAAGATAGACTAAGAATTAGAAATTGTACGGACAATTTCATACGGATGAAAGTCAACTACCAATGTTTTTGCATTCACCATATAAACCTCACAGCCCCTTCGTGCGCTCAATGTGCTTAAAAAGGCAATAACGTTTTCTCTTCACGTATTAATATATAGATTACATAGCTCACTATTTAATGTCTCAAGCAAATCAAACCATTTTATTCTTGAATAGTATTAAACTTAAATAGTAATTATAGCAAAAATACAATTAAAACACATTGTTGCGTCTGACATGACGATCTAATCTTCCACGAACGTGAAGTCGATACACCCAAAGCAATTCTGTATAATAAATAATACGACAGAAACTTTTTTCTTACAAAATAAAATATTCCTTAAAGTGACATCCTGTAAATATACCACTAATGGACAAAATGCTTATTTTTTAAGACGGTAACATTTAGTATATATAGGACCAATATATTTTATACATAATATATCTGTACGGTAATAACACCTCGACACTGTTTGCCTGTTCAACCTTGAAAATTGTCACATATATATTTTTATGGAGAAGGTTTTTATAATGTCGGTTTTGTTGTAACTCGTCGCTAGATGGCATTGCGTCACTTTAATTTCTAAACCAACTAAAGATCGTTAAGACTATTGGTATATCAATGCAGACAGAACGTCTGCCATCCCATTACAAGTCATAGACAAAGCAGTTCAGTATCTCTTACTCCTCTGTTTGTCAACCGATTTTCTTTGATAGATAGTGACGAGCTTTAGTGTTTTAAATTCGAAATAAGAACTGAAAAAGAATGTTCGAGACATTCAAATTCATATATATCTTCAAATTTCCTGTTATAATTATGGTCGAATTAGGACCACTAAGCGAATACTGGTACGGAACAAATCAGGAAATGTTATATTAATAATGTGACCACCCACCGTTCATCGTGTAATGACAGTAACTAGGTGATATTGGCTTTCTTTACAACCTTTTTAGCCTAGAAAAAACTCGTTCAAATCACATTACATAATAACTGGATCACAATCGAGGCCAGCCGACTGTTAACACTATACAATTACAACACCAATTATGAAATTTATTACGCGATTTTAATGTTTACCTGAATACAATAAGAGCTATAATTCTGAGCCCGACATTTTAGTCTGTGATAACATTGTGTACGGACGACCCAATAATTGTTTCATTATTTGAAAACATAGCAGAGGTCTTCGGATCTTATGAACGATGTAATAAAATTGATAATCGTTTATATATACAGCAGTAATAGCTTAGTCTTGGAATATTATTGTTATTGAATTCCTATTGATCTACAAAACTTGTCATCCTTAGACCACTTCCGGTCGCGAAGGAATGCCGATGTGTATCAATATGTCAACAGTCAATGAAAAGTATTTTTGTATTAATTCACATAAATGTAATATTAAAGTCGTAAGATTGTTGTGATTTTTAGTTTTGAGCTGTTTTTGTTCTATTTATTTACAAGTGTTATACAGTACAGTAACAGCCTGTGAATGTCCCACTGCTGGGCGAACGCCTCCTCTCTCCTTTTGAGAGAATGGTTTTGGAGCTTATTCCACCACGCTGCGGGTTGGTGGAATACATATGTGGCAGAATTTCAGTGAAATTAGACACATGCAAGTTTCCTTTTTATGTTTTCTGCACCGTCCGAGATATTAAAATCGCAAATTAAGCACATGAAAATTCAGTGATGCTTGCCCGGGTTTGAACCCATGATCATCGATTAAGATTCACACGTTCTCACCACTGGGTCATCTCGGCTTATGGACAGTTATATATTAATCAAGTATAATTGCGAAAAAAGATTTATTTTACATAAAACCAACTTGCACTTTTGAAATGCCATTTAGCGAGATATTAACTGAACGGAAATATCACCAACGCAAATATAAACGCTACTAAGAAGAAATAGCTATATTACATATATTGTATATAATGAGTATAGCTCATTATATTATACCGAGTCATCTCGGCTTTAACTGTTATACAACTGTTATAATTAATCCTAACTAGTGATAGAACTTCATTCAAGCTTTTTTGCTTAGCCACTAAATATTCTACCACTAAACATATATAGCACGCATTCATGAATTTCCTTTTGAAGTGTGATTTATATAAATACAGACACAAGTGAATATTTTAGATATTATATGAGAAACGAACGAATGAAACGAACTATACTATATAAGAAAACGTTTATATATCTTATAGCCGTTGACTTTGACTGACAGTTAACATTCTCATTGGTTGTCTCGACACGTCTGTACTCTCGTTACAAATTAATTTGAAAATGGAAAAATAGAAATCTTGCCCTCGTAAATTATCACATATATACCGGGGTAGTTTATATTAATTAACAGCATTACCCGTGGATTTGCTCGCATTATAATTCAAAGTTGCTAAATTACAATTTTCATCACTACCTTACGGATAACATTTTCAAAAACCGTTCCTTAGTGCTAACCTACTATGCAAATTATGCAAATTTTCTTGCTGCTAGCCCCAGTAGTTTGGGCTGAGTGTTGATTAATCAGTCACTATTTCTTATATATATAAATATATAGATAGATAGATAGATAATCGTTCTGTATTTACTTAAATATTACGCCTTAAATTTTCACAAAATAACGAATAAAATCAGGTGCTAATAATATTATTAAGAAGCAATAACTCAAAATTAATATGATCAAAATTAAAATTTCAATGAAAAATTTACATTTTAAGCATAACAACAATTAAGGTAAAATTGCAAAGAATTTTAATATTAAAGTTGTTTATAGAACAGTTAATATAAATAAAATGCCCATAAAATATAGACGTATAAAGAATAGCTAGATTATATTATGTTAATGGTGAGAAAGGTTGTAAGGTACTGTTGACCGCAACCAAGGTTTTCGAGTTCGACCGGTGACATTCGAACGAAATCACACCAATACGGATGTGGCATACACCGATACCGCGCTAAACTAGTTCTTAAACGCATAAATGTTGTAAACATCAAAAAATAATAATGCCAGTCATTTTAAAAGGCTAATCGTAGCCTACGGCTGAATATACATATATATTTTAATTATTTCTATTTATCTGTAAACTATTTGAATATTATGATTGATTTTATTGAAGACTAGACATAAAAACATATTTATGAGATTTATAATTCTTGTGTTATTGTAGCGTTTTAGCTAACAAAGAAATAAACAATTTTTTTTGTTATTTCACATATATTGTTTTATGGATAAATGTTACGCGAGATGCACAGAGAGGTAGAAGATAACTTAGCCCTTCACGCTGTTCTACTGCGGTTTGTTATAATATATTTAGATACCTTACTTACAAACGATGTTTAGCGGATGATTAGCAAAACGATATTTTGTCTTCTTCTATCGAATGTCAAATCATTGATGACAGAAAGAGCAAAGTCAGTGTTTATAAGGCCGTAGATAATTTAACAGCCTCTATATTACCCCCTCTCTCAGTTGTGGAACATGACATGATTTATGCTTATTATTAAACTATTGAATCTTATTTGAACAGGGAATATGTCAAATTGTTTTAATAAAAAATAATAATAATAAAAATGTTTTTATTGTTACAGATACACGAGCACATGACAACAGACGAGCTCCGGAACGTCTTCCACGTGGACCACCACAGTCACGTGCCACAGTACCACTTGGTGCACCTCACCCACCACCTCTCAAGGCGGAACATTCCTACATCGCACTCATCGAATTCACATTCACTAAATGCAGGGAAAATACCCCATGAAAAGATCTCAAAACCTACAAAGTCTAACAGTCAACCTTCGCTTCTCAACGATGAAATGTTCATCAAAGCGAAGGAATACATCAAAGACGTTGATATCATTGGAGATTTAAATAACACAGTGAGTGTGCAGTTTAATGTGACAAATTCTAGTGAATTTAGTGATAGTGTTAGTGATGGTGATAGCGAGCATCCGGTGGAAGACCAAGAAGATGATGTGCATAAAATCGAGCTGGAGGCGTTTGGGAGACTATTGAAACTGGTGCTGAAGAAACAAGAGGGTTTAGTGAAAAAGGATGGTTTGAAGATGTGGCGTGTACTGACTAATGATTCGCAGCCGCATGGAGTGGATTACGAGGAAATGAATTCCGTAAGTTCAGAGAGAAACCGTTTATTCGTTTATTATTATAGTACAGCCTGTTAATGTTCCACTGCTGGGCTAAGGCCTCCTCTCCCTTTTGAGGAGAAGGTTTCAAGCTTCTTCCCCCAAGCTGCTCCAATGCGGGTTGGTAGAATACACATGTGACAAAATTTCAATGAAATTAGACACATGCAGGCTTACTCACGATAATTTTCTTTACCTCAAACACGAGACGAGTTATAAACACAAATTAGGCATATGAAAATTCAGTTGTGCTTGCCCGGGTTTGAACCCACGATCATCGATTAAGATTCACGCGTCCTAACCACTAGGCCATCTCGGCATTATTTATAATATGTCCTCAATATATTATCGAAAACAGATATTCAGAAAGAATTCTAGTTTCCTTTTTTCTAGAAACATAATATCTCAATTGTTACAACGGTCACATTTGTGTTTATTTTTTGTTTGAATAAACTTTAAATAAAGGTTATATATATAAGTTTTTATGTACTCTGTAAAAATAGAAGTTTATAAGAAATATAGTTCGATTCCAAAGCTTATGAAGAAATACAAAAGTCGAAGACTTAGACAGACACAATCATTTCACTTTTAATTGCTTTCGAAACTTATTTTCCCAGATACTAATACCTAACCCATATACTACACTATCAATAGAGAAAAGGGAAACCATCCATGAAAAACTAGAAATGATTGAACATTATACAACTGATACGGGAACGATACAGAAAGCAAATTTCTACTATTCACATAAAAGAGAAACAAATGTAGTTCCTATTTCTGTTAGCAATAGATGCTTAATTTGCTTAAATTATTTATTCTATGTTGTATATTGTTCCCTTTGTTCTTGTGGCACGCAAAAAATTCGCTCATCTAACGTAAGGTGAAAGCGTTACGTCTTCCCACGGAGGCTTATCTAATGAAGTTAAGTGAAGTCAGGTGATAACTTTGAGAAATTAAAACATTGCTTGCATTGTGTAATTATGGTACAATAATTATGTTTTTTTGTTATAATAATAGATGATTATGCATTTAGAAGTTAATTTTCAATGGATATTTAATTTGTCACGGTTATTGATACATTAATTACGGCTATTTATGATAAGTCTTTAATATACATTCGAGAATAATTTGTAGGTTTAAGAGAATCCGAAGAGAATTAAGAGATTCCGAAATTTGAATTAAATATATTATAAAAATAAATATATGGACACAATAAGTAATTGATATGACGTCTAAAAGCGTTTACTTAAAAGAATGTGGTAAATCGAAATTTGTTGCTTCAATTTGATTGAAAGTCTATTCCGATGATTTAAATTGTTTTCGGTTTAGTTGCTTATCAACTGAAATGAAGTATTTATTTAATCTCAAACGGCTTGCTTATTCAAAAACATCGCGTACTAACTAAATTATGTAATGTCATTTACATTGTAAAACCATTCGTCGTTTAGCGAATTTGACTTGGGGATTTAAGCACTGCTGGAATCGGCAAACCAAAAATATTTTGAATACCTGATTTCTCGGAAATCTAATATGGATTTTTTTCCGACAAAAAAACCAAAGTCATACTTCAATAATATGTTTAGTTCATTAAAGCATTATGTCAGTTTATTAAACCACATTTAATTTTATGTATTACATAATTGGACAGACTACTAGGTATACAATCACATAATCAATGGGTATGATGATGATAGTCTTTTTGTAAGAAGACCACGCCGGCCATACTCATCGTCAACTAGCCAATCGTGTTGGAAATATTTAAAAAAAAAATCCACTACATATTATAACATCAGGAACGAAATTAGTATTTCGCTTATACAAATGGCATGAGATCTAAACTATGCGCCAGACTTGATATTTGTCACAGTCACTTCTTTCCCAACGTAGACGCTCACTAAAAACTAATTTTACGCAAATCCTATCCAAAAATACATTTTCTGCTTATTTACCCGTGCGAAACCGTATCTAATCAATCGAATTAGGTAGTATCAAATAAAAACATCGGCTAAAGCATGCTAAAAACAAATCACATCACGTGTAGATAGATATGTATATCTGATAAAATAATATAAACTTTAACAGAAAAGGAAATCGCGT
Organism: Nymphalis io; assembly: GCF_905147045.1. Taxonomy (NCBI): domain Eukaryota; kingdom Metazoa; phylum Arthropoda; class Insecta; order Lepidoptera; family Nymphalidae; genus Nymphalis; species Nymphalis io. The sequence continues at coordinate 5,515,223 of NC_065909.1, forward strand.
TTACAAAACTCAAGTACATTGACCACACATGTCAATAAATATTATAAATAAAAACGCTAATCAGATTTGACTTTCAGAATACTTAGACAAATGTAATTAATACATGAATAAATTGAAATGATCACGTTTTTAAAAATACCACGTGATTAGTGTTATCGTTTATTGAATTTTTAATAGTTTGTTTTTTAGTATCCCATTTGATAATCTATCGAGGAAAACTTTTGGCACGTTTTATTTATGTCATTAACATATATTACGAGAGTTTTGGTTATTTATTTATTTAAATACTAGCCTTTACAGACTACTTTTGACGTATTATATTCTTTTAACGTTTTATAAATTAAAATCTTCTAATTTTACATTGCCATTATTTTTTCGTTCTTTGATTTAAAATGTTTAATTTTTTTATGTCTGGCTATTTTTTTTTTGGCATAATATGTAAGGCACTTGATTAAAAAAAATAATTTGAATGTAACGAACGTTTTAAAACTTCCATCATCCAGTAAGCGATGTTTCTTTTTCGTCCATTTTCATTTAAATTATGAATACTTTTAAAATAATCACGTCAATACGTACAACTTTAATAATCATGTTCACTAGTCATTTGTTTGACTCCATTTTACTATATCTGTGCTAGGTCTTAGTTATTTATAAATCTATTAAATAACATTAATTTGCATTCTTGTTGACGGACGAAGTGCGTAGTTGGTTTTGTTACAAGTATGTTTGGAATTTTGACCAATCCAATAAATCTTTGTGGATAATTTTACATATATATATATATATATATATTAGTTTTAATTTGTGAAAGATTTTTCGTCACTATTAATTCATAAGGAAATGATAATGATCTAGATATCAAATATTCATATTAATTACAAACAGCTTTGTGACAATTACGACACAATCACTGCACGTGACTTAGAAACTACAAGGTGCAAAAAAATCTGTACGGAGATATATTCTGTAACTTCCGCTTTAGGAACCAGTTAATCCAGAAACACTATATAAATGTATACAAAAATAAATTCATAAAATCGAAATGTCTGTCCGTTTTTAATGTCTCGAACAAATACCATCTTTAACTTATTATTTGCAAGTTACCAAAAACAACTAATGTTTATATTTTTGCCTGTATGCTTGTTTCGGTAATCCTCAAAATGTGTAAAATTACAAATTTAAATAATTGAATAGTTATTGTGAGGATTAAAAGGTGTCGTTTAGTATTTTTTTTATCAAAATCGGTTAATTTAATAAAAAGCTACAACAACTTAAAACACATCAGGTAAATATTTGTTTACCACTATTTTATTCATTAAGTATGTAAAATTTATACACTAAAAACTATTGTCGAAAAAATATTTTAGAATAATAAGTACTACAATTGGTAGGTAATACCTATATATGATAAGTTTTCACGTATGTATTTTCAAATCCTTTGTTTCCCGTGATACCAATTCTACTACTAGTAATAACTCTTAATTTGATTACCTTTCTTACTTCTGCAGTAGTAATTTGATAGAAGGGTAGTAAAAAAATGCCCTATCTCTAATTTAAAAAGGAATTGAATACTAGAAAAGTCACAAAGTGAACTAATGTCGTGTACTTATAAACGTGAAATTTATCAAATTTTATATATTAACTAAAAACGTCACTTTACATAGGAGCTCAAAATCGGATAGATCACCAAATACGGCTAAGATAATCGATTTGAGTAGCTTTCATATTTCAAATCGCTCCATCTGTTCTCGCTCGATCATCAATGAGCTGCGAAGCCCCAAGCAGCTTTGACGTAAACGTTGACATAACTCCGTCAACGTCTCGCGTTCGTGCATTGCATATTATGTCTAATGGCCAACGCTTCGTAACACACCTCGTTGCCGTCGGTTGACTTTTCTAATACCATTTAAACATAATTTCGAATTTATGCAATAAAGATTAATTTAATTTATTTATTTATCACTAGGAAGTTCTTCTCTTAGTTTCGTTATCTGGTAATTTAAACATTTATTTTCAAAAATCAATAATATATTCGCGTAAGATGTTCTCCACAAATGCAATCGGGTCTTCTACCTAAAAGGTACAGAATATAAAGAATGTTATATAATAAATTATCATACGTCACTTTTTAATCAGTATTACAAAAAATTAGACCATAACAGGGCCGTGTGTGAAAAAAATTGATTGCATTTTTAAATATTTTTAGGTGAAGATATTTTTTAAAATGCCAAAAATATTGTTAATATAAATAAATTTCTTGTCTGTGATATTAAATTTTGGTATGATTATTATAAATTTCAATGGGTGAAAAATTCCAGGTATTATAGCTCCATCCCCTTAATATTCTTTGATGATCATTCGCTTAATAATTTACAAACGATAACGAACTGTCTGTGTCCAAATCAGCTGCTTTAGAGCTTAGTAAGAGTAGACATATTAAAATGATAATAAGGAAGCCATAATCATAAATATTTTTATTTTTAAAATCGTCTTTTTTCCCCTTCGAAAATGATACTTGGTATTTAGGTACCATTACCTAACAAATTATTTGAATATTATTTATTTTCTTTATATTAAATTCTTAATAAATTATTACACTCAGATAAAATTTCAATAATGAGAAAATAATAACATGAATAATCGATATATAAGATTCTAGCTTGGGATCATTTTAAATATTATCAAGATTTTTAATTATAGAACAACTTTTATTCAACATTCGTAGTATCGCAGCCTTAACTTTGTGAAACGTGCAGACATTTTTTCGCCATTTTAACCTTTGCAATCAAGGTCATAAGAAATTATATTGCATGCGTAGAATGTTTTATCGCGTAAATTTTATTTTGCCGAAGTTTTATTGTTTGGTTATTTATATTGTTTTTATTTAATATAATATGTAAAATTAAAAATAAAGATATATTTAGAAGCTAACTAATGAAACGAAAAGAACTAGAATGCAAGCCTGTTTACCTTTCTTTTTTTTACGTCAAGTAAGATTTTACACGTGGAATCGTTTATAACCTCAAAAATTCCCCTGAAGCTTATATTTGGTCGTATTACATAATTATTTCATTAATTATGAGTATTAGTTAAGCTACTTTGTTTTTGATCAATAACAATGAAATACTTTCTTCATATTTATCCCATTCATTATTAACGTCCATAAATAAACTGTCATCAATTCGCTTGCAATTAGCGAGTGATATTCCTATATCTACACGTGTATACTTATTTTAATAATATTTATACAATAAACATTAATAAAAAACATTAAATATTGCAACGTGACTCGAACTGGTCTGTAAGTTGATTGGTTTATGAATGGTGATGAGAAAATAATCGTCTAATGTTTTATAATGATGTTTTAATTTATGCGAAATGATCGCATCCCAGTTTATAAACAATATGTATATTATATTATTCAATAGCATCATATTACTTTTATTTTATCAAAATTATCTTCGCTGGAAATATTTTGATAATATCAAACTTTTTGATTATATTTCTTAATCATTTTAAAAGGTTTTTATTTAAAAATTCGACGAGTTACCCGTCCCGACTTCTTAAGGATAAAATTCAAAATGTACTAGTTACTTTTTATTATGTTCGTAATCAAAATCCACATTGTATTCGTTCGTGTATTATAAACGTTATCGAAACAGTCGAGATCTTCAGTAAATTGACAAATAGTGGACTTAGCAAAAATTGATCTAGGTTACATTTATACTGGGAATATTTAGGTTCCTTCGTCAAAAAAAAAAAAAAACTATTACATATTGACACGGATGAAGTAGCGAACAATAAATAGTTCCAAAAATTCACGTTATACAAATATCATGGCTATGTATCGTAGTAGTCGAATAGCTAGTGAACGGTTGCAATGGGTTCACAGTTCTCACGACATGACTCATAACAAAGGTGACCATTCGACCCTGTTTGAGCGAGACTGTCCAGATTTTCTGTAGTATAATATCCCATTGTTCAAAATAGCTTTGAAATTCAAAATTATTATAATTATTAATTAAATATTCCTGTAAATTTATATATTAAAAAAAATATTATAAAATAATATTTAAATATTCGGGAGACATATATATGGTATATGTATTGGTATGTTAGAATCCTTACATCATCCCGAGTGACACTGGCTATTAATTTAATTAATTAATTCATTCATTCAGGGAATTTTTAGGTAAATAAATGTTATAATGTCATAGTTAAAAATGTCTGCATAATTTTAATATAGAAAATGGTCACATACTACGACCGCGCTTGAATTCGGGAAAGGTGCATTGTCGACAGCCTTCGGAACTGGTGTTGCAATTCCTACTTCCGTGATCAAAATGCCTTTTAATTAAATATATTTTCATATCGTAAATCGTATTTCATAGGTTATCGATATTATCTGCATTGTGATTGAAGTTTTGGTCTTATCTATATTTTATCTGATGTGTTCCGGATTCTTATGCATACTGTTAATGGATATAATGACAGGCCTATTTTTTTTTAGTTATATTTTTTTGGAATAGCCGAAGGTATTGTATCTTATAGCTGACTCCAATGACAGCAGGATTAATAGATCTCAAACAGTATGTGGTATTCATGATGGAATCGAAAATAAGGCTATTTCAATTTCAGTAACGTTGCTAACGAGCATTGAAAGTAAAATTAAAGTCGATATATATAAGTATGTCATAAATAAATATATATTAACTGAGAAGTGTTTGTCTTTGTAAGTGCTGTTAGAAAATGGCATAAATTAAGTAATTATAAACGTTGCTCATTTTTACTCTTCCTTACGTATTTCTATTTTTACTTATATTAAGAACAACTATAAAATCGTTAAATGTTAGGTTATATTCTGTCAGTCCGTCAAACTTAAGTTTTTCGCAGCGTTATTTTATTCATTTTCAATTAAAATTATGAGTTTAAAAGCGCCGAACACCGTTGAACTTAACTGTAGAATATTATTAATATAAATTATAATTGAAAAAATCTTATGTGCTTTATATTATAGTGTTTCTTTTGTAACATAAGATATTATTTTCTGTAGAATACTTAAAGTATCTAGAAAGTAGCGTAAAGGTTTATTTGCAGGGAATACCTGAGTTGGCTTTTTATATTAATTGTTTTGGGGACAATAAAATTTAATAAAAATGTACTCAAACAACGAATTCCCGCGAGGGCATTGGAGTTACGACCTCCGTACAAAATGATAATTTTAAAAGAGACATTTTCATTCGTTTCACAATTTTTCCTCAATAAGCCATGTAAGGTTCGATGCATCAGATCGCATACAATACAATTTAATGGAATTTCTTTATTTTAACAATGCAACCTTCGTTTGTCGCTTCCGTTCATTGTTGTATGTATAGAGGTATGTATATACTGTTGACCTCGCATTCTCGGTTTTAGTTCAGAGGTTAACAGAACTTACTGATCACGTGAGCTTGAATTTTACTTGACATTTGTAGGGTATATAACGTCACTAGAAAATAAATACAAGCTATTTTAATCATACGTAATATTTTTTTTTGTTTTCGCGCGCCTTTGAATTTAGTGTTGGCAATTTACATTTGTACTGTATATCTGTTTAATTTATGAAATTGTTTTTATTAACTACGATTTACCGCGCGCGGCTTCGCATGCCCAAAGGGGACAGTTAGGTGCTCCTATGTCCTTCTCTGTACCCAACGTGTATGCGAAATTTTATGATGATCTATTGAGTAGTTAAGACGTGAAAACGTAACAAACAAACATGCTCACTTTCGCATTTATCATATTAGGATTAGGTAAAAAATATACTAGTAGTATTTATTGTAGGAACAAACAAAAACTATTATGTAAATACACATAAACAGTTTACTAACAAAGTCCAAAATTTTGATGTTTTTTTTTCTATTATAAAGGATAACGCTACACGAAGGAGCCGCAAATAAACAGCATATTTAATATTACTAAAAACATTTTTATGCTCGATTTTCCATCCTTAGTAAACGGTCACCTTTACCACTTATCAAAATGTTTAGCCAATCGCTATTCTCATCACATACACCGCGCTGTCTAATTAGCAATGTAAGTGGAGCAAAATAACAATGGACGTCCCGAGAGACGATATCACTTTAAATTTTCTCAGCCTTGACCAGTATAGGTGTGACTTAATACTAGTTTCAAATAACCTCCTTGGTTTAGTGGTAGAATTGAAAAAACAAATCTTTTTCAGATCCAATAATATTATAAAGAAAATAAAACGCTAAATTTTTTATTTTAATATGAGATTTTATTTCGGACCATAATTGGAAAATTAATTGAATTTATTATTTCAGGAAGGCGAAGATGATATAGGAGATGTCTATCAAGACGATGAAAATGGTGCCGCACTCCTCATCAGAAGGCATCCGAAACATGGTAAACTTGTTGTGGTGAGTATATCATTCATCTATCGTTCTATATGATTACTATTAAAAGAAAAATAAAAGTAGGTATACACTATACCAATCGAAGGAGGAGTAGATTAACAAGCCTCAGCTAACAGTTTTTCTATATTGTTACTGTTGGTAAGGTTGTCTGGGTAAGTGCCACCCAGGTTCTACCGCAAATCAGCAATACTTGGTATTGTTGTGTTACCGCTTGAAGGGTGAGCAAGCCAGTGTAAGAACAGGTACAAGGGAAATAACATCTCAGTTCCCAAGGTTGGTGGCGCATTAGCGATGTAAGCGATGGTTAACATTAATTACAATGCCATTGTCTATAGGCGTTGGTGACCACTTACCATCAGGTGGCCCATATGCTATTTATATATCATAGATTATTCAAATCTCGACCAGTTATATCGCGTCAGTTCAATGTCAACGTTGTTTACATTTTTGGATTTGAACCCACGATCATCGGTCGAGGTTCACGCGTTCTTACCAATGGGCCATCTCGGATTTTTTTTCTTTATTTATTCTAGTGATGATTATGATTTAGAAAAATAATATTGTTATTGTATACAAGATTAATTACGGAATTTATTTGAAGGTGTTATAATAATGGTGCGTAGCTTTCCGAGATGGAAATACCAATAATAATGAGAGTCAGACCGCAAAATATATTTAAGTATCGATTAACTACTGAGGAGTAATATGAATTAAATTCCTTCAACTATTTTTATACTATTTTTAATAATTATTATAATTAGGTATTTGTATTTCATTATAAATATTGTCTGCTCTACCTATAAACGTTGTTTTGGGATTGTGATTAGTAAAACATGTCTGTCTGTCTTTTTTCTATCAAATGTCAAGTCAATGATTACAGAAAGAGAGAAATCGATGTTTGTTGGTGCCGTATATTTTTACATATTATTCGCTAAGCGTCAGCACAGACAAAAACATTTGTTTTCTAATACTTTAGAGACGCACTTAAAAAATATCAAAATGTCAGGATAAAACTGAAATGAGTTTTTATAAGTGCGCTATTTCAAATGTTCTTTCTAGAATTCACACCCTTTCTAGAATAACACAAACGTGTCGCGATAAAATTCATATTTTCAATAAGACTTTATTTTAAACATATTTAATGGTAAATTATTTTTTATATTTATTAATATTTCAAGTTTAGTATATTTAATGTGACAAGGTGTATCAACTTTTTGGTGGGTGCCACTCTAGTTATATTTCAACCAAACAATAATACTTTGTATTGCTATGTTCCGGTTTGTGTAAATAAATAAAATAATGAGTAAAAACTCTTTTATGGAAAATCGTTTTATATTAAGACGAAAAATCGATAAAATTATATACATTAATTAAACCGATAGTCTGTCAACACGTCACTTGAACAGGAAAACATAATATTTATTGCCAGCAATAAAATTGACGCGTTATTAAAAGAACTGTGTATTAATTAAAATTTTTAACTACGTTTTTATAGTTTTGGTACTAATTAAATGATAATATTAAGCAAATATGAGACCAGTGGAACACGCGAATGTTAACAGAAGATTTTATGTTCAAACTTCGTAACGAAACCTGCTATGACAGCTAACATTCTACAACATGTGTATATGCGTCTTGGTGGAGAGACGCAACGCAGCGTGGTGGATTAAGCTCCTTCTTGAGAGGAGAGAAGACGTTTGCCCAGTAATGAGACTAGGTTTTGGCGAAGCTCATCATACAAGCAAACTTTTGTCATAAATTAACTATTATATTATTTTTATTAATTTATTTTTCATATGCTGCAACAAAATGCTACGTATGATAAGAAATATATAAAGGCATAACAGTACAATATAAATATACCCTAATGTAATATAAGAAAAATAATGAGACAAAAAAGTAAGAATGAACAAGGGATACAGAAAGAATAGTTAAGGGCGGTCTCATTGCTATAACCATATGACATCTCTGTCTAACCAATATAACTATCTCTTTCATACCCATAGGAAGTGCACGAATGTTAAATAATAGTTAATAATAATAAATAAAAAGAAAACGTGACATTTTTCGTCATGTGTCATCGTTCATTGTATCAAATCGGTATTAATTATGATAAAGCTTATAATATAATATTATAAAAAGCGTATTTACTCAAGAATGACATTTTTTTTTTATAGAATAGGAAGGTGGACGAGCATATGGGCCACCTGATGTTAAGTGGTCACCAAACGCCCTTAGACATTGGCATTGTAAGAAATGTCAACCATCGCTTATAGCCAATGCGCCACCAACCTTGGGAACTAAGATTTTATGTCCCTTGTGCCTGTAATTACACTGGCTTACTCACCCTTCAAACCGGAACACAACAATATCAAGTATTGCTGTTTTGCGGTAAAATATCTGATGAGTGGGTGCTACCTACCCAGACGACCTTGCACAAAGCCCTACCACCAGACATTTATAATGTTTGAGTTTCCGCCCGCGTGTGGGGGAGGAGTGTTAGGCTACCTACCCTTTTCCATACCCTTGACATTGTATTCAAAACCTAATAATAATCGGTTGAGAACCGCATTGACGTATTTTATTAAATAACGATTTTTAAAATTAATGTGTAATATTAATCATTCTGTGTCGAGGGTTTTAAAATAATATACATCGATAATTTACCAAACTTTTGGCGATGATAAATACTACATGGCCAAGAATATAACCCCCCAAATAACATGCGGTTCATAGATGTTACCTATATATAGAAACTTTACTATGTCAAATCTTATCCAATTATACGATATACAAACATATATGGTAGGGCTTTCTAGATTTTTTTAAAAACTGTATAGTTTCAGTACAGGTCAATGATTTGTTCTAAAAGCGTACTATTTTATAGGGAAACTGAGACAGTATAATTAAAGGCACAATGTACGAAACATCTTAGGTCACAGCTTAAATTTCTTACGATTTTAATTTATATCACGCAAAATAACGCCTTTGCCCGTATGCCTTATAATTAAAAAAAAAAAATAACCTAGTGCTGTGATGAATATATATTGCTTTTGACATAGACTATAATATTATTGCTTTTTTATAATTGAATGTGTGATGTCGTCGCTCTGTATCCCAAACAGGATGTACTTAGTAAGTATTTTGGGCACGTGTCAATGTCATAAGACATACATACGTGTCAGATTATTCGAGATTCATGGTGATGTGGGTTATCCCCAAGCGTGTCTGGAGGATGAAACGTTTTTGTGATTTAAAATAACGAAATCATACTCATGATAGGATTATGTAAACCAATTTTGGTATCAGTGATCGATATTCAAGAATCGATATTGTTAAGTCATCGGTATTATTTACATAATAATTTAATTATCTAAGTTGTATTGTAATCGATATAACAATGTTCTTAATAGAATATATTATATGATCGTGACTTTTTTTATTGAAACTGACTTCGTTGAAAATAATTATAACGCGTGGAACTAAGTACAGTTGACAATACTCAGATGTATCTAGACAATAAGGATATAGTTTACAATTTTGTCTAAGTAATGAGCTGAACAAATATAACATAAAATAAAATTATATGTGTTTACGAGCGAAATGTTTTTTTTTTTTTTTTGGATGCCGACAATTCTATCATCCGTTAGCAAAACGTTTTTTGAATTTAGTAATCGGACGTTATGCCATATTTTTGTAAAAGGAATTAAACAGCTTTTTTTTTATATTAAACTTTTTATATAAATAAGGACATAATTAATTTTGTAATTTTATGCCACAATTCGCCGAGCAATGCAATAATTAATTTTAATTAATAACTTAGTTTTATGTCACGTGAGTTTTATTAGTCAAAGATGAAGTAAGTTTTTTAAGTGTTTTATTATAATTTAATTACTGTTCGATTCAAATTTAATAACCATAAATGTTAGCATTTTATACTTAGCTACTTTATAATTATCTGTGTAGCTATAATACTCGTTTCAACTCATTGATATTATGGCTAGCTTAGAGGTCTTATGTCAAGGAATTCACATTAGCAGCAAGGAATTATTGTTATATTATTTTAATTTATAGCAGCTACGAAATCTTTGTAATATGCACTTTTGCTCTACTTAGAATAATTCATTCATTCATACACTCAGCTAAATTTCGACATTCATATTTTTAAAGATAAATACTGTGTTTTTAATGCTTCAATACAACGAACTATAAACATCGACAGACAAAAGAAACGCAAGTAGTCTAAGGCCGATTGCAACAGCAGAACTAACAATCGGCGGGAAAATCTTACAAATTGTTAAGACTTAAGTCTTACTACTGTATATCATTATCGTTACATAGAGCTATTACTGTTGATATTTCAATAGCCTAAAAATAAATACTTCATTGGGCTTGTGAAATTTTAAGGTCGATTTCTTTTTTACTGTGTTATCTTTGTTAAGACTATTTTCACTAACGATTATATCATTAGTATTATTTTATTTTCTTATTATTATTATATTATAATATTAATAATGTTATGAGAGACATAAAAATTATTATTAATTTCATAATTATCATTTGCATAATTCAAGTTTATGTTTAAGTATAAAGTTTATTTTTACTTTCATATTTTGTAAATACAAGTCATTAATTATAAAACTATAATATTATAAGAATGTACCTATAAGAAATTAAAAATATTAAGGGTGTTGATAAATGAACCATCGTACCTGACTTTGTTTTTTTGTTTTCTCAAATAAGGCACTGATATTTCTCTAAAATGCCACCGTTGATTTATCGTACACATGACATAGAGCTTTTTCCAAGATATGTTTGATGATAAATATAACATTTTTTTATTAAGCACTTAAATAAATTGTTAGAAGTTTTAAGCTTAGAATAATTTAACAAAACAGCATATTCTTTATGATTGTTTTATATTCCATTATTTAACGTTACTATTTTCAACAGGAGGGTTCGATCGGACACGATTTAGTGATACGTCCGATACCAGACACCATGGCCGCTCAAGACGATGAGATGTTCATGGACCCGACCAGCATGACTGACATGGTGTCCATAGACACTGGGCTTCCTATTGGTGAGTTATTTTCTACCTTTCCAATTTATACAACAAATTTAATCCTTTTATATGTGTATATAACTATTAATTTTATTAATATCAATGTTTGAAGTCCATATACTTATATATCAATATAACAAAGTTTTGTTTATATTATATATTGTTAGATTTATTGAACGTAATCTCTTAATTAAGCGAATTAACATTATTGTCGTGGTATCTCTACATGTAGCTGTTACCGAAAATTTGTTTAACTAGACGTTGCAAATAAGGTTTTTTTTTATCATTGCTATTGATATCGTTGGTATAATATTATTGTATTAGTAGTTGGTATCTTCATGAGGAGTTGCAAATCAATGTAAATACGTTTTCAATTCGTACTCAAAGTCAAAGTCAAAAATCTTTATTGAATATAGAAGGTTACACTTACTCATTGATTCTCATAAATATCCCACCGGTACTAAATAATATCTCGGAAATAAACACCACAGACCTGAGAAGAACCGACGAATGACTGCATACTGCCTTGGATAACACATAAATCTGTTGGTACTGTATTTGAACTTTACCGGTCTAGATGGATCATCACCAACTATCACTTTGATATTTTATTTAAATATGATATATATCTATATATGGTAGTAAGTAAAAGATAAATTAGATTGTTTGACTGACCTTTTATAAGGACAAAGTTTGAATGAAATTAATTCATTTTCTAATCTATTATAAAAAATAACACCAGCAAATGAACGTGTGCAAGTGTAAATGCGCGTGTTTATATTGAGTTCACCTAAAACTCATTTTCGTTGGACAAGTTTTGCAATCAAAAGCAAATAAAAATATTGCATTAGAATACGGTATTTCAAACTCATCGCCCATCCACCACCCAGCACAAGGAAGTTTAACAAAACAATATTTATAAAAGCTTATTTAAATTATCGACACAGAACATTACATCTGTTAGTTTCTCATTCATAATGTCGTATGAGAATCAGGTGTATAACTGGTTTTTGCATATATATTTAACATCAACTAATTACTAATATATCTTATGATCGCAAACTTGCAATTAATTTTTCGTCGTATCTTCCGTGATTAAAAAAACGTCAACTTTAATTGGCTTCCTTTTTATTTATACAAGCTACATATATATATTGTTGTTGTGTGTTTTTTACCTGGGGTCTGAAAGTGGAGGTGTGTACACTTCTGTGCCTCGGAAAGCAAGGACGTAAAGCTGTTGGTCCTGCCTCTGAACTCTTTCCGGTCTCGTGGAATTTCCTGTATCATTGGAACTTGTTGTTTGTTGTTTGCACACACACTTGGTTACTATATTATGACCGCACAAATGGCTAGTCACTTTAGAGAATGGCGTTCAAGAGGACTTCATTATACACATATAAATAAATATGTGAATAAGTTTTAAAAATTGATATAATCTTCTAAAAAATTAAAGTGTACAAAAATAATTAAAATCGAATCGTTTACAAGCGTACATTACAATTAAAATCATTTAATTAAATTTATAACATAATGAAGAAAATATTTACTGTTTATTTTATTTTTTAGTAAAAAGAAAAAAAGTGGAACAAGCACAACTCCAGAGGGCGTTACAAGGAGCTGGACATGTCATTATAAAAAGAGACCCGGCACAAGGCGACCACTCGAGTGATTATGGTAAGATGTTTGTTACCACATTTTTATTGCCCTACTTGCATTAAAAAGTTAATTATTAAATAAATATAAACACTGTTTGCGGAGCTAAAACCTCGGGTTGCGACTTCAAGCCATCTGTCTTTCATTACAAAAACGAAATCGTGTAATAGTATACAATTAGATAGTTATTGAATATTATTAAACCTATGCAATTATAGAAATTAATCTTTATTATATAAATTTACTTTCGTTAATAATGCGAATATAACAGTGCCAAAATTCTGCGTTTAAGATAACTCTTATCTAAGTCTTCACGTGCTTACACCTAATTAATTATATACTTCTTCGATTAAGATTAAAATCTATGTTCCTCTTCATGTATCCTTGTCGCAAACTACCGCGCGCCAAATTTCACGAAGATCGATTGAGGCGTTGAGGAGTAAACGCCTGACAATCAAACAAACATACTTTCACGTTCACATCCCAATCGCGCGAGCAAAAAAGCGGTTAGCAGAGATGTGAGCAAAGATCGTTTGTTAGTATGCTATACTAAAAGTATTTTAAAGAGGCTATATGTAAACGCAGTACATAGAATTTTCGTCACAGACTTAAGATCAAGGGGAACGGAAGAGAAAAGACCAAGGGGACGTGAAGAGAAAAGGAGGAGCCTTCGTTTTTTTTTAGTCTTCGGACGATGTAAAGTGTGATAGTTTTTAGCTTCGTTTCTAAATGCATGTGTATCTCTTAAAAAATTTAATATTTTTATAAATTTCGGTAACTGTTTTTTGACCAGGGTCACGCGGACGTTAATCATTATAAAAATAAATAAGGAGAACTACGAACTCATAATATTTAATTTGACTCTCATTTCACATTTATGTTTTTCAAAGGATTAGTATTGCCATATTAAATAGGCACTATACGTTTGATTTTAGTACGTCTTCGAAGTAAAATTTTCTGCTGCAATTTCTTTATTTATTTTCATTTATGCTATAATTGCAAATTTACGTTTCTGATTGTAAAGAACACAATTTATTTTTTGCAAAATTGAATAAAAACATATGTAATAACTTTTTTGCACACGGAAAATCAATCAACGATACTATTAGTAATAATATACCTGTATTCATTATTATAAAAACATATTCTCTTCCTTCGCGAGTATTTATTTAAATACATATAATTTATAGGTTAATTGACATTAACACCATCTAGCGTTCAAATGACGATTCAAATTGAATATTTATAATCAAATACATTATTATTTAATTTAGTGAGTATACTGTTAAGTCGTCACTATATATTACTTTTAACTGTCAACACGAATAAATTAACTAGTTACTACTTACTATAAAACATATAATATTGTAATATGCTTAATTATTTTATTAACCATTATGTCAATACTATATATTTAAAAAAAAACGAAATTAAAACTCTTTGGACGCCGCGCCGATTGCATCCTTTGTTCTTATGGCTATTAAAAAAGTTATATTTTAGGTACTTCACGATATGTGGATAGTATTAAATTTAAAACGTATTTCTAATTTACAAGTACGTTAATATGCAAGCCGTTTTAACTTTTTTATTTGCTTGCTCCATTCTATTTTGTGTTTTGACAAAAGACTTCGAGAAATATGAATATTCATAATATTTTGGGGAAGAACTTTATTAATAGGCAGATAATATATTCAAAGAAATTCTTTTTATATTTTTTATTGTAAAAATCATTATTCAAATTATTTTATTCTTATTTAATGTATTAGTAAATATAAGAAAAAAATATTTTATTTATTAATAAGTTTATTATTTCAAAATTAAGCTCTATTTGATTATTATTTATCTGTAACGTTTTATAAGCTTCATGCACAGATAATAATAAAACATACAACCTTTGTCCATTTGATAATCCGAATTATCCTTATTTGAGCATTTCGTGACTGTTACGATTTTACGACAGACCTTTATTTTTGATTCGGTTTAGATATTTACAAGACGTGATAGGGTGCGTGTCTCAATGCGGCTAAACATAAATTTTAAAGGCAATAAATAGTTTTCTGTTCTATTTACTCCGACCTTTTATAATACAAGAAATAAAAATAATTTTACAATTGCGTCACGGTGCAATACCTTTTAAATGAAATTATTGATGAAAAAAATTGTGTAACTTATTATTCAAATTAGGTTTTATGTTATTATATTATTCTTGATTTTCTAGCACATAAATAAACTCAAGCTATATTTCAAATGCAGATCCCGAGATGTAGGACCAAATGTTATTAGGTTTTTCTGTCCCATTAGTAGTTTAAAGTTATGATACTCAGATGATGAGTAATAATACTAAGTATAGCTGGAATCTTGATAGAGCTCTAAATGAGAGTCTCTAATGCCAACGGCCCTGCGCTTGATTTGTCTGTCCTATCAATCTACCGCAAGAGAAATGAGGATGAAGAGAATTAACCTGTGTTTGTATATAAATTTGTGCACTAAAATATATTCTGTACAAATGTGCCATAAGCCAAATGGCACATCACTAGTGTTAGAGATTGCCGTGGTCGATTTTCAGGTCATAAAAATATGTTTTATAATTAGTTTGGGCATAAATATTCTTACGAGTGTAATTTGATAAATGCAGAGTAGATGGTTAATAATTTCATTTTAAAATGTTTTTATTTATATGCGTAATCATTATTATAAGCATAATGTCGTTTCTGCAAGTAACATTTGCATTTGTGGATAACTTCGATCATTAATCTTAATCTATGGATTTCAATGCTACCAGAGATGATGTTTCTGGTTTCTAAGCAAAAAAAAAATCCTTTTTATGTTATTGATTATTTCTAATAATCTAACTAATTCCTTTCACGACTAATAGTGGCCAGTAATCATTAAAATTTTTGTCTATAAATGCCAAAATGATTTCCTAGATTTTTTTATCTGTCCCTCAACGACCATTTTAATCTATAAAATAAGTATAGACGAACTAAATGATTAATTTAGAACCAATTCTAAATTTAATGATACACATTAAAAATTGGGGAAATTTATTAACATTAGGTATATCTTCGGCAAATTCGCAGAAAGACACGTGTTCGCTCTCATGACAGGAAAGGCACCTATGAAAATTATGCAAAATAGCCGCGAAACTCGTTTCAAGCATATGTCGTTGATTTCGTGTATATTTATAATTTTAGGTATTTAAACTACCAATAAATATGGGAAGAGATGCCAGACTGTCTGTCTTAATGATTACATATCGTAACAAATTTATTTTTGTATTCGATGTATTTTTTTAGTCGGTTTTAATGTACCTTTAAGATTGTCTTCATTATGAGAATTTGTAATTAATGTATATATCTGAACGCGGAAGAGTATAAATGACGACAGAAATATCTTTGTTTTTTTTTTAAATCGAATTGTAATAATGTATTCTTGTGTGAATAGATCAAAAGTGCTAATAAAAATGTAAGAAATGTAATCTTTATGGACGTTATCTTGGAGAGGTCGTAAGGTCGAGTCTCGGGCGTATTACGTCAGCCTCATAATATATTCGCGATGTTATTAAAATATCATTCATTAATCTTTTATTCGACAATACACATGTTCTTGGGAAAACCATATTTTTTTAATAATTCGCTATCGAACGCGACTTCGCTAAGATTTAGTGATTAGTTGGCACATAATATTCTTAGTTCAGAGAACTGATTCATGTGTAACACGATACATTTTCTTTAGTGAATACAACGTAAATTTAAATTTAATTTAAAAGCCACTCTTTTTAAAAATTCTAATATCATATAAAATATTAATTTATTTATTATATGCTTCTTTTAATAATATAAATTAAACGCTTGTGTTAGAGGCAGCCACAACAATTATAATAATCATAATAATAAACATATCTGAAAGCCAACCATAGTTAAAGCACACAGATGCAATCGATATTTTGATGAAAATGTTATTATATATAGGTAATCAATAAGATAGTCTGTGTAATTTTCACGTTATATTGACACATTTAAAATATACGAGTATCGTACTTATTAAAACACTATAATTTTTATAAATAAAAATACCTATACATTTTATAATTTACAAATTATTTTATACGATTTATTTAAATTACGTATCGTTAATGTATTTGACCATAAACAAGAGATTATACGACATTTAAAATTTTTAAGAAACGTTCATTCTTTATAGAATGCAAGCGCCATATAATGTTAATTTAAGAAAAAATTTATTGTTTATAACATTTACATATAATGTGTGTTCATTTGAATTGATAAATTTTGTATGCTAATGTCATACTTCTTTAATTAAAAAAATTTAACAATCTACGACATTGTTTTCGTGTATGGATAATACATTAACCTGTTAAAATATACATAATGATTATATAACAAAATATAAAATAAATAACAACCAACATTTTTTTTCAATTCAAATTTTGTTTTTTATTTTTTTATTTTAGCTTTCATGGAACCTGATCATCTTGGCAAGCGTTTCAGAAGGAAAAGATCGACAGAGTCGCTAAGCAGGCGGAAGAGAGAAGCACCATACGTTATATATCCAGAAATCCTTGTTATTGTTGATTATGATGGCTACAGGTATTTAAATATTTATTAACTAATTTATTTCTTGAGCTGATTCCTAATTCCCCTTTGCATATTAGAAAAAAAAAACTCTATTAAGATTTTAGACATTTACATTACATAATTTTAAAATACACGCATTGATCATATAATGATACTACACCTCCATTAATTAAATATCATTATTGATTTCCAGTGTCAAATTTATTGCTTTTTTTTTAAAAGTGTAGGTAACTTTTTCAGTCGCTAGTCGAAATTCCGTGCAATGTTTATTTATATAACGTCAAAATGTCAATGTCATAATTTTATACTGAATCTTTTGTATTATTTGCCTTGTATTGTGTTTGAAAACCAAAACTTTTGTTTATAATAATTTATCGTCCATTATTCGATCTTATTTAAATAGAATAATTTTAATTACTTTAAAATGAAGATCACAATGTAGCGTTTTTACAAATTAAAAAAAAACCAGGTTACATGGAGGTGACAATGTGCAAATAAAGCGGTACTTCGTGTCTTTCTGGAACGGCGTCGATCTCAGATACAAACTCCTTAAAGGACCAAGGATAAGGATATCCATAGCAGGCATTATCATCTCTAGGGTGAGTATTCTAAAATAATACCAACATTGCCCTTTTTTAATTACATTTTATTACCAATTTATTTTTTAATACCTATTCTTGTATTAAAAAGATTTTCGTATAATTTTTCTTTATGAAATAGCGTTTCCAGTACCAGCGTACCAGTACATGGTACCATAATATATGTATCATTTTGTCTAAGGATTCTTAATGTTTGTCGTTAATGAGCAATTTAAGGAAATCTGTAATCGTTTTAAATTATAATGATTTATAAATAAATGCGGAACTTTTTAGCGCCTCATTAAAACTTACGAGTTATTCATGCGTCATATATTTTTAATGTGTACGTAATGACGAATGTGTGGTGCAGACATTTTTATTTGCGCCAAATATCATAAAATTCACAAATCAATCGAAGAACTGAAGATCTTTTTTTAATTAATATGTAAATACAAAATTTACGATTTAAAATTGTTTATAATTTATGACAAATCAATAATTTATTCCATTGTTTTTTATTGTTTCGAAGCCAGTTTGAAATTAACCATCTCGTCCGTTTCAATGGATAGTTCTTCTAGAAAGTTCTTTTTTGATTTCGGATAACCTTCAAGAATAGCTTCGATCATGTCCGAACAAATTCTCTTGCGTTTTCTTAAAAAAAGGTTAAATATAAGATACATTATCATATTAATGGTATTAATAATTTAATTTTAACATTTAAATCGTATACCTGTATTCTTTAAAAAATATATCGTGTTCATTTAAAATGTTTTTTTTATCGTCAACGCTAATAACTTCTTCAGTAGAGTTACGCAAATCGACCAACTTGTTTTCTAGTTTGATTATTTTATTTTTAATTTCCTCGATTTGTGATTTCGCGCAGTCGTTGGTTGGTGCGGATAAGATGTTTTTGAGGTTTAACTCAGCTGTTTTGAGTAGAGATTTTTTTTCATCTAAACTCTTTGTGATACTTAGGATTTGGGTGTCATAGTCTGAAAAAACACAAGTTTATTAAGTGTGAAAACGCTGATACGATAATATGATTAATATGGAGGTTGAACAAATGGATACGTTATTTTTTCTAATCGCGTTAATGAGACGGCCGTCATCCACAAGCTGATATACATATAAAGCCATTAATTTCTATTTATCAATTTCTTTTTGATAGTATAAAAAACTAGCGACCATTCGTAAAAAATATGCCTGGTTAGAAACGAGAAGCTACGCAGTTTTTTTATGTTAAAAAATATCATAGTTTTTAAATTTTTGAAAAGTTATGGCGGCAAATTATAAAATTTGTATATTTAATTAATACATATTTTTTAATAAAATGTGGAAAATGATCTTACCTTCTGTATCGCTAGTTACTTCTACACTATCCGATTGTAACGCTGCATATACCTTTTGTTTACCGTACAATTTGCATCGTATTTTACCTGACTCGCCTAATGCGTCAAGCGCTTTCTGTATGGCATTTTTAGTATACGTTCCCCGTAAATTAACCGTAATATCTGCACATGAGTACGGTCTATTTGTATCGACTAAATATTTAAGTACAGCGTCACTTGCCATTTTATAAATAATAAATTAATTAAACAATATTCAATAACAACGACAATGATAATAATAGCAGACTAGTTTTTAGTTAGCACTTTACCGCGTATTCTATTTTTTTTTTTTGTATTTATAATAGTTGCGTACGATAACACATTAACAGCCAGCATTTTTGGTTTATGCTATATATTAATTTTATTTTTGTTTAATAAGAGAAAAAAAAATTATAAGCTAAGATTAAAAGGATAAAAAATATTTTGTGACATTTTGTAAAATATTATTTATCTTAATAGCGATAACCTTTTTTTTTAAGATATTGTAAAAATATCCCATTTTACTAAATTAAAGTTACAAATTTACGACTTATAAATAAAGTAATAGACATCCAATATATTATCATATTATATTATTGTTTTCATAGTTTATTTTCACGGTTGGGCGTTCGATATTTAAGAGACAAATGAAAGGATACGACCGAAACAAGATATGGCTGTTAATAAAAAATAAACTCGAATTAATTTGTATAAATTAGCAACACCTGCAAAGAAATTGTGTTTAGTTTAAGCCTAAGCATTTAAATTTTTATTCGAATTTAATCTGAAATTGTCTTCATTGTAATTAAGTGATTATAATATTTAGAGAAAAAATAGACATATAATTATGTAGGAACTTTATGAACTTATATAGCAATTTTAAAATAGAGAATAATATTAATTACAACAAAGGCTTAAAACCATAAATACAGCTGAATAAAAACAAAATTAAAAAAAACAGATTCGAATTTTTACAATGTTGCGTTTAACTAAACTTAAAAAACGTTAGAACTAAATAATAAAAATAATATATTTATCTTAAATTAGACTTTAATCAATTACTTACTAATAAATCAATACAATTTTTATTCCTAAATAAAAAATGTATTTTATTACTATTTAAGGTGATTGATCATACCTTTCTTTGTCATGAATATATCTTTTACTTACGTTACATACTACATATAGGGTTTAATGGTCGGTCGTAAAAATATTTGTATTTAACGTATAAAGTGAAATAACACCAGAAACAAATGTACGATTAGGTTTGAAAGGTTTTTATGGTTATTTTTTATTTCAAATATAAACAATCAATGTTTTTTATAAAATCTTGTAAATAATGTACTTTGATTTTTTATTATTGTACGTCATATTCTTCGATACTTAAATGGTGTAAAAAATTTTAAGAAGAGTTCTTGATGTTTCACACACTACAAGCTAGTTTAAGGTAGAAAATATGACGATCCTTCATAATTTTTGTATTAGTCATATTACATACTAAACCTATGTAATATAACAAATTAAATGAACATTAAGTTCATCTGTATTTTAGTCGTGCTTAGGATTGTTTTTAAAAGATTAAATAATTTTTTTATATTTAATTGATTACGATTGTTTTCTAAAAACATTAAAATTGATAAATTCGATAATTCTAATCCATAGTTAACTGTAATGCGTTACATAAAACATGAAACGAATCCCGATACCTAAATTATATTAATAGATATAATTATTAAAAACAATTTCATCCAATTATGTTAATTATGCTTGATTTTTTATTACCTGTTATATATTGATACTTGATTGGTGGTAGAGAATAATTTGGAAATGTCACCTGTCTAACGACTTTCAATCTGATAAAGTCAGATAATAAAGTGTATATCTGACTTTATCGAATTTATTCTTATTATATATACTTTCTTAATATTTTTATATATAAATAAACTTTAAAATAAATTCACACTAAATTCAATATCGACTCGAACGACTCGATGATTATTTAAAAAAATATATGGATGGAATTTATTCTTCTTTATTTGATGCTACCTTTTTATTTTTAATATTTTTTCATTATCTTAATTCGTATGTTGTGTGCATGTAAGAATTTTATAAATCCAGGGTCGGGACGCCACGCCTTATCTTGAAAGGAACCGCGTGGGTCGCGATGCTATCGACTCTGCTGCCGCTCTTACTGACATGGGCAAGTACCTCTTTAGAGAGAGGAGACTACCCGTCTACGATATCGCTGTTGCTATTACCAAGTAAGTGGGGAGAAAAAGAAAATAATGACCATATATATTTTTTTTATTACAGAACCCGATCATATTATAATACTAAAGCTAAAATTTATTTTTTATATTATTTCATTTTTTTAGTATCAATTTTTTTGTGTCTAAGCTATAAGTCAAGCATATTAAAAATATTTTATTGATTCAAAGTTAGTCACTGTGATTAAATATGTAATAATGTATTGTGTAATCTATAGATTACAATGGCAGCATTAATGCGTCAACTTCATTATATTTAAATCGTAGTCAGAGTACTTACGAACATACGCACGACTATGCCATTCTTATTCAGACCATGACCCTCAATTTTTTTGAGATCTTAAATAAAATTATAAATTTATTGGCCAGAAAATTGCAATAAGTGTTAATATATGTTACAGTTAATATATTTAAAAAAAGAACTATAACATGGGTGAGTATACAAATTAAATTGATTTATTCATAATTTAGCGCCATTATTCCAAGTTTAAATGTCAGATACTGAGCAATTTATAAAAAAAAAAACCTTAAAGGAATCTGAATGAAGACGCAAAAACTGATTTAACCAACAGGTATGACATGTGCCGACGACGCAAGGGTGGTCGCTGTACAAAAGGCACCGCTGGTAATTCAATTTTAAACAAAAACCTTTTGAAAGGTTGCGACTGGTGTTGACATACTCAGCATTAACCGAGGCTTAAGAGTTAAATAACTCGGCTTGATAATTTTAATTTTATGTTTACGGTAACGGATTTGGTAATGGCGCTGAATATTGTCTTACACGATGATCGATTTTTTAATGGTCTTTGACACTTGGTTTCGGTAACGGGAAAAAAGTATTGATCTAATTGATTGAACTAATGAACGGTTAGTTCATTGCACGTTAATACGCCAGGCCGTTATTTAAAACGAACAAGTTTGTATAGGTGAAAAATCCAGTGAAGGAATATACATATATGTTTTAAGCAATTTATTCAGCTATTTATTTCCGTGGCTTTCAGACTAGACATGTGCAGGAGACAATATGCGAACGATGCGTGCAATAGAGGGACTGCAGGTAGGCGTGTGTCGATTAACTGTTAATCCCCCGAGCACGCCTTTTATCACAAGTTCCTTTACCCCTCGTACACGATGTTTCACTGGAATCACGTTCCTCTGATACCCATCCCTCCGATTCCGTGATTTCATTAGCACTCTGTGAATAATCTTTCTACGCATATGTCTTTTTCTACACCATGCAATATTTCATGTATATAGTAAACTTTAAATTTCCAACTATACGTAGATTAGTCTACTATCATAGATTTATTCCATCATGTCACGTGAACCATAAATATTTTAATATACCTACTTAAAGAGACCTTCATCTGTAAATAAATGACTCATACGTCGAACACACATCGATCCCCTTTTTAAGAGCATGCGATGACTTTTTACCCATCAACATAAAATGAGCGTTTCAAGTGATGCATTAAATAATAATCGCTGTTCATATTTTATTGCGTATGGTAAGTCAAAGATCGCCCACATTTATTTCAACATAATGATTGGCTTCACGCGTCAAACCTTTCAAAAGGCCTCCAGTGCATCTTCTTACATTAACAAGAAAGTTGCGTAAGGTCAGAGGGACCAGTCGGCCCTACCTTACTTAAATGACACGAGGACATCGTAAAATAAACTAACCTGTCTATTACGTATACCAAACTATACTTACTATTAATGACGTTCATAAATATTCAGTATATCAACAACAAAATATATATATATATATATATATATATATTAATCATGAAGTCCAAGAGTTGTAATTATTCGACAATGTTTATAAGATATGTATGTACCTTGACATATTATTTTTTTTAACTCATATTACTACTTTAGTTTAATTATCATATTTTTAAAACTAATAACCTATAGTTATGCATATGCTGTTATATTAATTGCATGGGTATTTCCTTAATTTTCTAACTTAGATCAATATGCTTTGCATGTGCTCTTTCTTGTTTTAATTATCTAAGTCTTCGCGTCTTCTACGTTCTTATGTAAGTACGAGCCCATTATTACCTTCACCACAGTCCACAAATCATCAAACTACGACTCTACCCAATAATATATCAACGTAAGTACATAGTCCACTATAATATGAAACCTCGACCTCTTGAACCTATCCTGAAAATTATTTTTATTTTAATTTTTTATTGTGCCTACAAAATACTGACTTATACTTTTTGATAGGATTCGCCTACGTCGGAGGCGCATGCGTTGTGAATAAGCGACTTGAAAAAGTCAACTCTGTTGCTATCATCGAAGACACTGGCGGCTTTTCCGGCATCATTGTTGCTGCCCATGAAGTTGGACATTTGTAAGTTAAAAAAAACTTTGCTCGTAAAAGTAAAGTCAAGTTTAAAGTTTGATTATGTGTGATACTTTGTGTACAAGATGCAATTAGTTAGATAACGTTATAAATATTTGTATTATTTTAACAAAATGTTTAATGACATTTCAGACTAGGAGCAGTTCATGACGGAAGTCCACCACCTTCATATTTAGGAGGTCCAGGCGCTGAGAAATGTAGATGGGAAGATGGATTTATCATGTCTGATCTCCGGCACACGGAGAAAGGTTTCCGCTGGTCCCCTTGCAGTGTTCAGAGTTTCCATCACTTCTTAAAGTTGGTTTTTCTCTTTATACATGTAATTTATATCACCAATAGACCGATGTCATAACACTTTAAAAATATGTGTCGATCGTATTAGAGTCCCACGTTGGGCGCCAAAGCTTTTATAAGATGTTTTTATGCTAAAAAACATATTTTTTGTCATACATGTTACTATATTTAAAAACATGTTCTTATTTAAAAAAATATTTCTTACAGAATGTATGTATGAGTTTTAATATGATTGCTTTTTATCTATCTTGGAAGAATATTGTGCGATTATATTATACCTGTTTAAATATTTCAAATGTTTCAGCGGTGACACTGCTACTTGCCTATATAATTCTCCACATGAAGACGACTCACTACCCCGGGTACTTCCCGGTCGCTTACTTACTTTAGATGCACAGTGTCGAAAGGACAGAGGAACTAGGTAAATCATTAATGCCATATTAATACATAATGACATTTTTCCGTCAGTTATGTGTATTTATATAATAGTTTGTATTTTTCTTTCAATTGTGAAATTGAATTTTTGTGCTGATGGCAGAAAGAGAATGAATTAATTTATTTTAAGATAATTTAACATTTACCTTTTGAATTTCAGTGCATGTTTCAAGGACGAGCGGGTTTGTGCGCAACTTTTCTGCTTCGACGCAGCAAGCGGATACTGCGTTGCATACAGACCCGCCGCGGAAGGGTCTCCGTGTGGTGATGGACAGGTAAGTACAGCCAAGAAACTCATACAGAATATTATGTACATAATATATTTGTTATGAATGCTGTCAAAATCCAATGAGATTTTTTTAGATTTGTTTCAATGTAAAAAAAAGTTAGTTTTTTAGTAATAATTACATTAAGTATTTAAGTTTGATTATTAACATTTCTTAGAAAATAAGTGAAATTATATGATTATACATTTCAGTACTGTATTAACGGTCGGTGTATAACTGAGCACGAGAACATAATACCGGACTACTCGCAACACACGCCGAGCTACATACGACCCGAGACTAGTCCCTTCTACGGAAATATCACTAGGTCTGTATAATTCATATCATCGACATAATAAATAAATTTAATTTGAACTTCGCTATGAATGTAAAACTGTAGAGAGGTGGTTATTATTTAAATTATATTAGGATATATATTGCTGGAACATCACAATACTGTTACGAGCAACGAGATGAAACATGATCTCGGGGTTGTCAGTTTGTGTAGAAACGAAACGGGATAATATACTAACGTATTATTTTAAACACGTACACAGTAACGAAGAAACAACACAGCCATACGTAGCTAGCACGTCAGCACCTGAACCGTACAAGCCAAATTATTACCAATTATTCCAAAAGAGAACAAGTCCTGAACCGTCAACAACGACATCAACGACCACTACGACGACAACAACAACTACAACAACAATTAGAACCACAACGAATCCATACAAATATTATTACTATACAACAAGACGACCAACAGAAAACACAGAAAAATCAACAGAAGCAACACAACCATCCAGTACACAACCACCTATTAACAATTACTCGTTATCAACAACTAAAAATCCATACAATTTTAAAGATTTTACAACAAAGACAACAAAGCCGGAAGTGAGCGAACCGAAACGGGGCTTCTTTAAAAAAGATGAATTAGACAGTTACTTCGGGCGGGGAACGACTAAGAGTCCTTTCTCGGATAAGGCAATAAAATCTCTATTTAAAATAGGAACTTATTACTCACAAGCGAAATCATCAGACAATTCTATAAGACCAGATGCGAATTCTCAGCAAGTTCAAATAGAGCCAGCGAGGTTAGTCTTCTCTTATCAAAGGAATCTGACGTCAGGGGAGCTTATAAGAACATAGAAATGCCAAATTAATTATTGGTAAGACACGAACATATGACCATATCGATGTCATTCTGTCTATCACCGCATCATGGTCTTCCGCATCTTCAATTATCTCACAATTACTACCAACTATTATTTCATATGCATTCTTTTCAGCCATTTACGTCCTGTCACTGCATAAATGATGACAAACTGTCGAGTACATGTAGATATATGTATATATAAAAGGACAGATTGTAATCAAAATATATAACTAAATATATTTATCAATGTACATAAACTTTTAGTCATATCCATATTCAGTACATTTTTATTCTTTCATATTCGAAACATCATATGAATCAATACAATCATAACACATAAAAAAACTATAATTATCTTCTAGAATCAAAATATATTTAGAAACTTCTAGTAACTTAACATTTTTTTTTGTATCTGTTATTTTTTATTACTTTTATGTTACAGTAGCCGCCATTAGCAAATCGAGCGGGAAAAATAATGAAGACTGCTTGCTGGACTAGAGACTGGTACCACGGTATCAACAAAAGCCTGGATTGTAAACAAACCAGGCAGTTCGTCTCCAGCCTTTAAATACATTTCAGATTGTGAAACGTGCGCACATACCTTATATGAATATTACTTCCATGATAAAGACTACTATCTATAATATAGCTCAACGCTAGAAAAGTTTTGTGTAAATACTCAATTTGTTTACAAAAAAACTTGTTTACATTTTAATTATTTAATATTAATTAACTTAATTTTTTATTATAGAAATTTGATTTATTACTTTGGTAATATTTAATTATACAAGAAGTAATATACAGCGGGTAATAACGGATGTGACGCACGTGCTTGTGTGTATAAGAATGTGTCTGAAGACAATAATAAAATTAGTGTCAGACATGTGAGTGATATTACAATGTGATTGTGTTACAATAAATGAACTCTTTAAGTACACTAGTTATAATGTATTATGTATATTACGAACAAAACTGGATCGATATAAGATTTTACATCTCTGTGTGGTTTTGTATTTGATTTAGAAATTTTCTTAGTCTATATTTTTATAAGTGGTTGTAAAAATAGCGTCGTTTTAAGTTTACAGAAAGAAACTGCCACAAAGTGCCTTTTTAATAATTAATTAAGCGAATGATATATATAATTCACGTATACACCCGATAATATACTTTTCTTTTAATAAGCACTTTTATTTTTGCTGTCAAATTATTACATGGATGGCGAAATTATTACATGGATTTCTATAATCTATTCTTCGTCTTTATATTTTTTTTAATACCGCGACTGGCTCGCAATCTTCTACCTGTTTAAGTTTACCTTTTTAAGTTACTCTATCTTATACCTTGTTAATAATATAAGTCTGTTTTAAATATCGAAATTTATTTATGTGACATAGATCTTTAATTTTTAAAGTTACCATAGATTAAAAATTATAATTAGTATTTGGCAGTTTAGTTTTTTAATAGGGAAATACCATTAACTTCCAACTTTGACATCACTTGCCTTTTAATAACTATTTATTATATAATGTCAATTATTTATGTATAAACAAATTCGTTTTTCCTAAATTGTCTAAATTTTAAGAAAAAAATATAAACAAAGAAATCGAAACATTTTGTTTTATTGCCCACAATAAGGATAACTTATACAATAAGACTTAACTATACGTTATAGTTAAGTTATATTTAATAACAATTCCAACACCATTTTTAATTACATCTTTTCCAAAATAACAAATATTAAAAAAAAAACAAGTATCAATGATACATCAAGTTGATTTTAAAAATTACAATTTTTATTTCTTAACACAAACACTTAAAAAAAAACTGTCAAACCTCTTCTCATTTACATAGCAAAAGTTAAAATGGAAATAAATACACAGTATTAAAGAAGTTAATAAACATCATTGAGACACATTTTGAAGGCATTAGATGTATTGCTATTGCAAAAAAAAATTGGCTGAAAGAATCTCAACCATTGATGTAATGCTATAATGATTTGACTTATTGGTACAAAAAAACCGGTATCAATGGGAACTCCTTTACACTACTTCAATTGAAACATTTCATACACTAGACACTTTTACTTGAGCACTAAGTTAATTAGACTTTACAGCCATAGGAGAGGCAGTGACATTTTTAACTAGCAGCTTTGCAAACATTCCGACTGATAAGACAAACATTAGACCTGCTGGCATGAACTTTCTACTATTGTAATACCTGAAACAAGGATTTCATCATTTATTATCTAGTTTTATTATTCCCTTCAAAATGCATCGACTATATTTTGGCCCGAGGGCTAATCTCTACACGACAGTGGCATATTAAAATTCAAATACTTAAATTGAACAAGCACTTTTGAATCATCATTTTATGAATACTTAATATTATAAGAGTAGCAATGTATATTAGTCAAAGCAATATTATTCCTATTTTCCTTCGAAGGTTTAAGATTGGAAAAAATATTTGTTGAAACTACAATAATTTATCATATTTTATACTTATGATATCTATATGAAAAATTACACAGTCATTGTTACTATTTTAAATTTATCTCTTGTGGTGATAAATATGGCATTAAAAAGGCGAAAAAAACTAATATCATCATGACTCATTTATTCTACTTTAAATTGAATATATGATTAAAAAAATATATTTTAATGTTATGTTTATACATCAAATTTTTATAAGGTTTTTGAGTCATTACAAATAGTAAACTAATTGGAGAATGACTTTTCACAATAGACAAAGCTTTATATTTCATGCATGGAAATTAGCAAAAGCCTAACACTACAATTCCAGAATTTGTTATTTATTATTATTATTTATTATATTATAAATTTCAAAAAAATAACTTTACAACTGGTAGCCTTGATCATTTACTATTCTAACTGCATATTCTCTAAAATGTTTGATGTAAATAAACAGGTTTTAATTCATATTTTTTTTTATCAGTAAATTATTTGTATTATAAGTAAGACAAATATAAATAAATAGATCTCATTTTAGATGTTATAGTGTAACGTTAAATTGCTTTTAAACAATGATTAAAGCTTATTAAATATTACTAATATTACCTATAGCCCATGAGACCTCCAAGAGACGTAGTTGTTCCCATCATCAGAGTATAATTTGAAGGATCCTGGCTAAGTTGGTATGCTCCCACACCTAAAAAAGTCATAAATTAAAAACTTAGCAATAACCTTAAATTTTTTACTCTTTGTTATTAAATAAATACAAAGAGAGAAGACTTACCTATGTAATATAGGTAGGCAGGCATTTGGACCACATGATGGTAAGTGGTCACCAAGTATTAAAACAAATTAAATTCTTAAGATTTATGTGTTCTAACAACTAAATAAATTATAATTGTTAAAGCTCATCCTCACCTAAAATAGATCCAAAAATAAGCCCGGCGCCAAGTGATGGAATAGAACCTGAAAACCATAATTATTAACGCATTAATATCAACAAAATATTTGTCAATTTAAGATTTTGACTATTTAAAATTATAATATTAATATTAAACACAGTTTTCGTGATTCATTCCTTGAATTTAACTGCTTGATATTTATAATTTTAAGATATTTCACTATTTTGTTTATGTGATGAAAGTGAAATAAAATTACACTAATACAACATTAATCAGTGAAAGTTAAAACATTCACATAAATTAATATATTATATAATCGATTCGAAATAATTAGAAAAGTAACAAATTACTGTGAACCAATTTACTAAAGTTTAATGTCCTCCAGACCGATATCGGCCACGGCGGCCAATCTCAAGAGAGATTAACCAACTACGCAGGAGATATTATAGTGCACAAGTGTGTGCGCAAACACAAGTGCACTCTCTAATCCCTAACTCTCATAATCTGATGGGACGGCAATCCGCCATGACTGGAACCGAACCCTGAGGCACGGGAGTGAAAACACTTCCAACTTCCAGACTCCGGGCTGCTACTGAGAATTTACTGACAGAAAAATCCAATAACTTTTTATTAGCCCGACCTGGGAATTGAACCCAGGACCTCCGGGTCTGCGGCCTAACATCAAGGCACTAGACCAACAAGGCAGTTACTAAAGTTTATTTATTTACTAAGGTACGAAGCTGAAGAAAATTCTCGAACGATTATCGTGCGAAAAAAAACTGTATAATTTTATCTTATCTTTGAAAAACTATTTAAGCAGTATATTGATAGAACAAATTTATTTTTAAAACTGTATTTTAAATATTTAAAAAAAAGTAAAAAAAAAATTAGTAACTTAGTTTTTACGTAGTTTATGTACTTTTTAACTTTAATTGTATTGAAAGTAATAATTAACCTGCTTTCGCATATCCCATAACGCCACCGGCGGCAACAGTAGCTGCATAAGCAAAACCTATAATGTCTAGACCCATTTTTATTTAGAATAACAAACTAAATTTTATTTATAATTATATAAAATGGAAAGAAGAAACAAAACGATCAAATTCCACTACACACTCAACAGTCAACTCTGACAATTGATGAATTGACAAATCGAGTATTTGACAGTAAAAATAAACTGCCAGCTCATAAAATAAATTATAACACAAATAAAATATTACACGAATGCAGAAAAATAAAAATTAAACATGACAAAAGCAGAAAAGAATAGACACTTTTTTTTCCAATTTGACCTGTTGCTGTTGGCCCAAATGGCCTCGACAGCGTCACAGGGTGTGAAAGAACAGACACATAATAATTTTATAACTTAAGAAAATTCATTCATGAAAATAAAAGGCTAACAATTGTAAACTACTTACAGCACAGTTATTGAAAAAAATAACCATATTATATTATTACAGGCCCACCTATATATAATGTATGTCAAATCCATATGTAATGTATGTTACAGTTGCAGCAGGGAACTTACATTATATCCATTGAGGTCCAAAAAATTATAATTAATTGGGTTAAAATTTGTTACTAAATGTTGGCAAAAATATCGCGCATTATAAACTATTGTCATTTTTTGATAACTATAACAAAAAGAGTATTGTTAGGCTTTCGTAAAGTTTGTCGCAAAATTATGTACAATGGATAGATTTGGAATACCTTACTTTAATAAATATTATGGTGTTAATTTGGTGTACACAGTGGAAACAGAATTCTTTAAAATCCCATAATAAATGTATTGTATTGGCTTCGATTATTGTTATTTGGTCTAGTAAATAGCTTAAAGATCCCAAGGTTTAAAATTGGCATAGGTAAGTAACGTATGAACACTTTACACTTATGTATTTATTTATTTGCCACATTGAGTGATCAATTAAGTTTTCTTTGAGGATCGTTTGTATTGTTTTATATTACATCAAGATTTTGCACATAATTTTTCAGTCGTAGTCTTCGCTTAGAATAGACATTTATAAAGATATTTACAAATGTCTGGGATCTTCATAAGAAATCGTATTTAGGATTTCTCCTAACATGACATTGACACTTGACAGATTAGATCAAAAAAAGTTTTGAAGTTCAAAGATAAATTTTATGTTATTTACATTACATTTCCAAACTTTTTTCATTTTGAAGATAACACACCTTGATCAAATACTTAAGTTATTAGAATCTTTAACTGCTATACGTCATAGATAAGTTTCATACCTGATAATGTAGGCTGTGTAATGTGTACAGTAGCATTTCGTCATCCTTAGCAATAGTTCGTCATGCCTTTTTTCACGCAGCTGATATGATATTACAACCACAAGTATGAGTTTTATTGCTCAAGGCTGTACGATTCAGTTTGTCATCATTACTGGCAGCGAGTAAACGCTCTATAAAGATCGATTGAAATTGAAAAGAATATTTTAGTGGAATAACTTAATTACCGGTTACCTTGACTTAAATAATAAAAATAAAAAACGAAAAAAGCCACAATGCTGAAAAGTGCCTCAAAAGTGACAATAAATACAGGAAATGTGTTAAACCTTATTGATATTAAGAAAAAAGCTGGACAAAATGTGACCGAGGAGGTTAGTTTCGTATTTTATTTCATTCAATATTATTATCATTTAATGAGAATTGTCAAGTTTAACTATTTATCGAATTACAAGGTATATTATGTATTTTCTTCTTAATATTATCATGACAATGATTTGGCTGCATACAACTCCATACTTTATATATGTCTGATACTAATCTTTATAAGTAACTATTTAATGCTTTATTGGCTTACAATAATAAAGGTCAAGGTATTGTTTTAACAACATTTCAATTAAGT
Organism: Nymphalis io; assembly: GCF_905147045.1. Taxonomy (NCBI): domain Eukaryota; kingdom Metazoa; phylum Arthropoda; class Insecta; order Lepidoptera; family Nymphalidae; genus Nymphalis; species Nymphalis io. Next base: position 5,547,943 of record NC_065909.1, read on the forward strand.
TATATCCTACATAATTTACTCAAACCTATTCCAATATTTTATTCAATAGCAGAATTTGCAATAAATTGTTAAGTAACAATAAGTGTTTTTTTTTTAATTTCTATCTGGCCTTGACTACTGTTCTAAATTCCAAATGAATTGCAACTATTATTTTTTATTATTTAGATGAAAATGTTTGTATTGTTCAAGTAACAATATGTTACTTAAACTTGAATCATTAAATTTATTTAATATATGAATGTTTTACCATGAGAATATTTACATTTTTCAACATTTTCATATTATATATCTGATGGTAAACTTTGTACAGTAAATAAAACAAAAATATGAAAAAAATCATTGTCAGATTTATGTTTATTTTCTGGTTCCATGTTATTTGTCAATTTTTAAAATATTTAAATAAAAAAAGTATTTTCATATTTTTTTTAAATCATTTTATTATATATTTTAAAAATAAAATAAAAAGAGTTTATGCTATTTTTAATTAATAGTATACTGATTCTAGAAAGGGATTTCTTCCAGTCAACCTTTGGTGTATCGGAGGTAAAATAGCTTTAATTTTTTTAAATTGTATAGTATGGTATGTTTAATATAATAATGTTTCAAAATACACTTGATTCAAGTAGATAAGGTCTTATGAAAAGTCATATTGCAGGTTTTTATTGTATGTAAAGCTAACACATGTTCTGAATATTTATTCTACTGAGAAGAAATGGCAAGAAGCTCAGTAGTTACTTTTTCCACCATGTCAATTACAAAGTTATGTCAAGTACAATTATTAGTATAAAATTCATATCCTGCCGAAATATAAATTTATATCCTGCCGAAAAGTCAACATATACTAACTGTTCTCTTTTTTATCGTTTATATAATATTGTGTTGAATATGCTCTATTTTGATTTTGTTTACTTTGGTGTATGATCTTCTTTATTTACAAACATTTAAATATGACATTTAAAAAAAGTAAAAATATTAGCAATGGCTGTTTTTTTTAAGGGATTACTAATATTCCTATTTTTTACTGGTATTATTTATTGGGGGTAGAGCTTTGTGCAAGCTCCTCTGGGTAGGTACCACCCACTCATCAGATATTCTACCACAAAACAGCAGTACTTAATATTGTTGTGTTCTGTTTTGAAGGGTGAGTGAGCCAGTGTAATTATAGGCACAAGGGACATACCACCTTAGTTCCCAAGGTTGGTGATGTAAGCGATGGTTAACATTTCGTACAATGCCAATGGGCATTGCTGACCACTTACCATCAGGTGGCCCCTATGCTCGTACGTCTCCCAACTCTACAAAAAAAAAAATTACCCCTCCCATTACGCTCGGGGTCAGGATCGAACTTGTGATATTTACATTGCTAGGTAAACCATTAAGCTGTTGATGCTTGTCTTTTATGTTATTTACTAATAATTAAACTGTAAAATGAATTCAATGAGCTTTAATCTGCTTTAATGGTGATATATGACCTTCATATGCATACATTATTGATTAAAAAAAATATGAACTTTTTTGCACAATCATGTTCTAAAGTGCTAACATGTAAAACATAATAAGTATGCAAGCAATAAGGTAATAGAATGATGTCATTTTGTTTGATAATTTATGTATGTACTATTTTAACTAATTTCAATATTAGCTTTTATAGCATATTGTTTAAACACATGTATATCATTGTTTGTTAAATAATTTGTTTTCTTTTTTTAAATTGTAAATGTTCGGAAATTGAAATTTGAGGATATTATTTAACCTTGATTCAAGGATATAAAAACGAATTCTAGAAATATTTTATAACGCGTTATCGGAAGCGCGATGGTAACGTTGATGTTTTCATAACATTTCTAAGGTAATGGAGACTTGGATGTGGAAAATTATTAAACTTGCTTATCATCAAAGCAATTTAGTTTTTTTTTTAACTATTTTGAAAAATAAGAAAATCGAGGCAACAGATTAATAATAATTATAAATTATTTAAGATTTTCCATTGTATAAATGGCTAAAATATATCGCGAATGTTTAAAGTAGGTTTATAAGATTTATATATATTTTTTGAGTGTAACATTTCAAACTCCACCATGCATAGCTGCCGTGCTTGTGACGTCATAAAGTAGTTTGTATGATGATGAGGATGAGATTAAAAAAATATATGAACAAAATCACATGAAATAGCTGTCTATATTATAAAGCCAAACCCATTAAAGTTACATACACTTTGTGCAAGCTCGTCTGGGTAGGTACCACCCACTCATCAGACATTCTACCGCAAAACAGCAGTACTTGGTATTGTTGTGTTCCGGCTTGAAGGGTGAGTGAGTCAGTCTGATTACAGGCACAGGGGACATAAGATCTTAGTTTCCAAGGTTGGTAGCGCATTGGCAATGTAAAGGATAGTTAACATTTCTTACAATGCCAATGTCTATTAGCGTTGGTGACCACTTACCATCAGCTGGCCCGTATGCTCGTCCACCTACCTATTCTATAAAAAAGACGTCATATTTTAGAAATAAAAGTTTCCTATTGGGTAGCCATAACGACAAAGTGTAAATATACTCCCTTATAGGTAACCGAGACGAGATAGAACAAGAAGACATTAAACGAAGATCATTGTTTGAAATTCGTAGTATTCTATAACAAAATTCTTTACTTTAATTCATTCAAAAAGGACGATCATAATTTTTTATTTCACTTTTGTCCAATTTTGACGACATATCGACACATGATGACAAAACTATTGCGATTATTCTGCATTCTGTTATTAACAAAAAAGTTATATTTTTTACTTACCTCACGCCGTAAGACCAGCACTATCCGCTATTTTGGAAATTTTACTAATTAGAGACAAATAATTATTTCAGTTATCAGAGAGCATCAAACTAACGCTGTCCGAATGGGGTAACAAAAACGGTTATTCTATTCAAAATGGCACAGCACACGCGGATTCCTCTCAGGCCTCAGATTATATGGTTGTATCCACATCAACGACCACCAAAGAAGCGGTAGTTAACATAACAAGGCCGCATGATGACGTACACAACAAAATGGCGGAAGAGGAACGGAAGAATCTTAAGATTGGTGTCAAAATATTTATAAATGAAGACAGTACAACAGCGCTAAAGGAATGCATGGAAAATGGTAAGTAAAAAACTATAAAAATACCATATATACACAAATAATGCTGGATTAGAACCTCTGTTTTGCTCAAACTTTTCGAAATACATATATTAATTTCATATGCCTTTAAGGATCTTATAACTCTTCATGTGAAATTTGTATTCATTAGCATATCATAAGCATTATAGATATCACTTTTGTTCCTTAATCTTTGAATAAACTTACGGGTTATGGAGCATTACAATAATATATAGACTATATATAATACGTTATAAGCTTTCTCGCTAGCCAATTGATAATGCATGTGCAATAAAAATGTTTTACTACTACCACAAAGAAAAGGAGGTTTAGTATATTTTTCAATTTCAAAACCGGACAAGCATCACAGAAATTTTCATGTACTTAATTTGTGTTTGTTATCCATGTGTCGGATGACATGTGTATCCGCCAACCCTAATTGTAGCAGAGTGGTGGAATAAGTTCCAAACCTTCTCCTCAAAAAGGAGAGAACTTAGCCTAGCAGTGGGCCAGTTACAGTCTTTTACTTTATAATATTCTTATCATACATGACTAATGTTTGACGTTGTGTGAAGTACCAGGGTAGTTAGTTAATTATGAAACAAATGTAGTTCAAATCAAATGCGGAACTAACAATGTTATCATTTATTTATATAAACGTGATGATCGAGCGATAAGATAAATTACTGAAAAATATGTATGTATAAATATACAAAATTATATATATATTTATCATTTAATTTCATCAATAAGAAATTAAGAAATTAAAGTTCTATAAATTATTTCATTAAAAAAAATCAAATGTCAATAGCACTTCAGTAATGTGCTTTGCGGTTAATCTATTATGGTACGAGTGGCTCAAATCTTGCATTTTATTCAATTGAATATGCAATTTATATGAACCAGTATGCTTCCAACCGATTGAGCTGAAATTTTACTCAAACATTATTTGCTTGTGGCAATACAATATGTAAATATATTCCAATTCCAATTGGTCTAGTGGCTAGATATAAAGCTGCAGACCCGGAGGTACTAGGTTCAATTCCCAGGTCGGGCCAATAACAAGTTATTGGGTTTTTCTACTAGAAAATTCTCAGTAACAGCCCGGGGTCTGGTAGTTGGAAGTGTGTACACTCCCGTGCCTCCGAAAGCACGTAAAACCGTTGGTCCTGTCCCTGAACTCTTTCCGGTCGTGTCGGATTGCCGTCCCATTAGATTATGAGAGGTAGGTAGGTAATAGAGAGTGCACCTGTGTTTGCACACACACTTGTGCATTATAATATATCCTGCACAGTTGGCTAATCTCTCTTGAGATTGGCCACCGTGGCCGAATTCGGTCTGGAGGACATTATATTCCAATAAAGAGGTCTTATATAAATCCACACAATTTACCAATAGCTCTGACATACAAACAGCAGTGCTATTCTGTTAGAACACACCTGTGAAATATTGACAACCGGCTTATTGTAATATACTATTTCGATGCGTGTATTCTTCAAATGTTACAATTATTATGGTCAATATCGTATATCCCTTTCCGACATATCACGACCGCTTTCTGCGGTGAGCTTCGACTTGTTTCCTACAGAGTAGCCCTACAATTATTGATTAACACATTATCTTTATTTATAATGCAATACTATTCCACTTAACTACTTGTACCACTTTAAGTACGTATAACAACTTCGGCGTCATTTAAAAAAGTATTTTTTTCAAGAAACCGTAATGAAATCTACGAGACTATTTAGGTTTTGGCCAATGATGTATGTTCAAGGCAATTAATTAATTCAATCCAGCCTTTATACCATAGTATCTATATTTTATTCGTTTTACCTGTATGAATTAAAAAAAAGTTTGTTTTTTAAATTGTGTTTTGAACGTGATTTTTAATCTTATTTTGGACTATCCTATAAATTAACTATTAATATAATTAACCTATATATACTTTTTTTATAAATTATATTTCAGTAGAAGCAACTGATTTCTATTGAAATTAACAATTAAAAGTTCCGTTCTGTTATAATATAATATGCCCGCCTCGACTTTGTACGAGGAAAATTTATAAAAAGTAATCGGACCGCTCATTTCTTCCTATCGAAGTTGAAATTCTCAAAAACTATTTCTGAACGGATGAACTTGTAAATAAACCGATATTTCAGCTTTCCCGACTCAATAGTTTTTGTTGTGTGTTGACAATCAGTTTGGACAAACGGGTTTATAAGTACAGTTAGGTAATAATTAAAAATTTGTTTTCAGTATTCACGGCCCTACATACGGAACACATAGAAAATGTAATATTAGCTTACAATCCGGACGTATCGACCCGTGTCGAGATAAGGGACGAGAACAACACCAAGAGTACATTTACAAAAGCATCCCCGGTTTCACTGGGTAGTAATGTTGGTGAGTATTTGATCTTCAGAATTGGAGAAACTTACTACTCTGACCCATATTATACTAAGTTACCCCTGATTTATGCCTAGGCCTACAAGACACCGAACTATTGGTCTCACCAAGCGGCCCACAGCCAAAAATAATATAAGTTTACTTTTACTGCTTCTGGGCTCAAATGTCAAAGTACCTAGGGGCCTTGAATCTTTAATTTAATTGCTAATTACCATGATAAACTACAAGTTAGCATTTAAAAGAGATATGTTGCTTAGTGGATAGAATATATGTATCTAACATTCGTATGTGCTTAATTAAATTTTGCCACAGGTATTGTTTTTCTATTTACAACCCATTTCCATTTTTCCTATTTACAAATTGTATAAGAGTTGTGTGTTGGAATACATTCAAAAACTACTTCTTAAGAGGAAAGCTGTTACTTAAGACGCCCTACCCTTCCATTCGTGGACGATACTAACATCCCTTATTAACCTTCAACAATTTGGAGGATTTAATTTTCATTTGATCTTGATTTTTTTTTCTTATGCTTAGGACGCGTCTCTAGTACAGAAATGGAGGCGGATAGTGAAGCAGATGCAAGAAAATGCGAAGCTATTCTCCCCGGTATTAAAGTATTATGGGCGGTACTTGAAGATTACGTGAAAGAGGGTACGTGCAACATTTAACATTTTTTATTAATCTGTTAATTTAAATTAAGCAATTCGCAATTAATTGCGAATTATGCTAATCTTAATTGAAATAAACAATAAGAGCCTTCTATTATATAAGCGAAATTGAGTGTTTGATAAAATTCCATTTATATTACTGAATTAGTACCAAAGAAATTGTTATACATATGTATATCAGAATATTCTACAATAGGTATACAAGATAAATATATATATGTACTGCTCGCTATAATGGGAGGTAATTTAAAATGTACTCATTATGATGCAATATAAAATAAATAAAAAAGTATATCTTACCCTACTCCAGGATATGACTAGGTACGTCACGTTAGCATGCGAAAGCGATCTCGTGGCGCTCCTCGTTAAGACGGAAAGGGTACCGCTGCTTTTTTAGTGGGTATTCCGATGTTCGGGGCGCACACGGCGCCTTGGACAAGGGCGAGCCCCACATACTCCCCCACTGTTCCCGTGGGGGAAACGCGTAACGCGTTTTTCCAGAGATTAAAAAAAAAGGATATTACCCAGTTTCATATGAATTAATCTAGCAGTTTTTATGTGACTGAGTAAAAAACTTCCTTCTTCTTGTTTTCAGGACGGGTACAGCAGCTCGGCGTAGCTGACGTCGGTGGTGGCTGTCTCCGGAAACTTCATGGTTGGGCTCGCGTTAAACCGACGATTGCACAAATCAACCTCGCCTCATGCTGCGTGGTCCCTCCATCTCTGCACGCCTTCTGCAGGGCGAATGATGTCCAACTACTCACACACGCTGATCCACCAGGTAAGATAAATGTGTATCTCTCTCACTCACTATAATCACTCAATTCACTCAATATAAAATTTGTTTCGTAATGTATTTCACACAATTTTGATTTCAACCCCTTAAACGAGTAGAGGTATTGCCACCCTAAATATAATATATGACACACAAAGATTTAAATATTGAATTAATATTAATTTATGTGATTAAATAAACGCCCAGTTGAAAACCACAAGTTTTACTGGTGGTAGAGCTTTGTGCAAGCTCATCTGGGTAGGTACCACCCACTCATCAGATATTCTACCGCAAAACAGCAGTACTTGGTGTTGTTGTATTCCGGTTTGAAGGGTGAGTGAGCCAGTGTAATTACAGGCACAAGGGACATAACAACTTAGTTCCCAAGGTTGGTGGCGCATTGGTGATGTAAGCGGTGGTTAACATTTCTTACAATGCCAATGTCTATGGGCGTTGGTGACCACTTACCATTAGGTGGCCCATATGCTTGTCCGCCTTCCTATTCTATAAATAAAAAGAATTAATTATATGTCATTATCTTCCCCGAGCAAAGCTGGAAGCAGTTAGGCTAGTAATTAGTAGTATTTCGTTAATTTGTTTGTTTCAGATCTCCTATCATTAGCAGCATTGAGAACACTCTCCGATGCAGGCATCGGTTGCAATAACTTAGACTGGTGTGCGAGATACCAAGTGCATATAAAATGCAGAGGAGTCCTAGCCCTTAAAGGCTACGTGTGTAAAGCTACACTACAAAATAAAAATAAATAAAATTAAACCAACTTTAAATTATTATAAAAAATATTTATATTTGTTGTATGAATAAATTATTGAATTTCAAAGTGATATATGTATTAAAAACGTTTATTTAACGAAATTAAGATGTTTTCGTAGTATTGCCATATATAAAAAATGAAAGGAAAATAGCAAATATTAATAATAAATATGAATCAATCTAAACTGGACTCTAAATAAAATTGGTTTTTGCATTAAAAATGTGTGACAGGAATAAGTTACCTAATTTTTATGCGTTTCATAAAAATGTGTTAAACGATATGACAAATGATATTTTTTTTTGTAATGTTTTTGTCGGCTTTAAAGGTTGCCAGTGAGTAAAAACTGTTAAAAACAGTATATCTATTTATATTTATGTTATTATTTTGAATCAACAAAATCTGGAAATACTTTTTATTTTTAATATATTTTGCTTTATTATTAAGAGTAGGAAATAATTATTTCATTACCATTCTATTAAACCCATTCGACCGGTTTAATAAAATAGTAATTCTCTATTTAATTATAATTACTTTATTATAATTTGCACACACATGATGATAATTATTATAAATGCAAACGGGACTTTTTTTATCTGTGTTGTCTAATTTAGTTTTAACAATCAATAACCACTTGTGCAAAATGTTTTCGCGTCAAAGCGCGTTTACAAGTCAATTAAAAATACTAGCGCAAATCGGATGGATAATGTAATTGTTTAATTTATAAATTTGCACTCAATTGTGATTATTATTAACATACACATAAAGTCTATTTCACTCTAAACATACAGGTAGTAATTGAAAATAGTTGTTCAAAAGAGGTATAAGAGAAACTCAAACAATTGGACTAAAAATTTCGACAATTGATGGCAATGTTTCGATGAAAAAAGCGTATTCCAATTATGCATTAAGAAATAAAGAATAATAAACAACTCAGACATTGAATTGACATTATATAATTGGTCGAGATCTTGTATAGTCTATGGCTGTGATTCTCAACCAGTGTGCCGCGGCTCTTTTGTGTGCCGCCAAATTTTAGACAATTATGTTAATATTATTAAATTATATGATTTAAAAAGAAAAATCCTTTTAACAGTAATATATATTTAAATCCATAAAATTTGATTGGGTTCGTAATCTATTTTTCGCAGTGTAAAGGTGAATAATTTTTAAACTTATATTTTTCTTTGTGTGCCGCCAAATTTTGAAATCCTTAAAAAAGTGTGCCGCAACAAAAAAAAGGTTAAGAATCACTAGTCTATGGTCTTCATTAAGTTGTTGAGTGTAATAGTGTTGTATTATAAATAAAGAACTTTTTTTTACAGCAAAGCTATTAGAAAATCACATGGAATATGTAGATCTAAGGTTTGTTTATATCGACTCTGTTGGATTTGAATAATCTATAGTGTATTAAATTTATTTACTTTTTAGCACATGGATATAATAAAATTTAGTTTATATACATATTTTATTTACAATCATCACACCAATTACAGTATTTATGTTATTTATATATGTATTCAGTACTTAGATCTTAGACGGATAGTATTTACATACTTTCAGGTTTATTCATTGGTACTTATTTTTAGTTTATTAATTAAAATATGGAATCGTTTTTATTATTTACAGTTATTTGTATTCTCTGTATTGAAATATGACTGAAATATTTAGTTAAAATGTGAAAAATTAAATTTTAAATAAATTTCTCATAAATTATTTTCAGCATGTTGAAGAAAGAAAAATATACTTAATATTAATTGAAGAATGAACTTTATGACTTAATTCTTTATAACATTCCTTAATTCTTTCTAACATTCCTTAAAAATTAACAGTCTTACTTATAAAAGTTGCCTAGCGTGTCTTCGAATTTCAAATGTTTCTTTCGAATGGCAAATCAATAACAGAAAGGGAGAGATCAGTGTTTAACTAATCAATCATTAACTAACTTTTATAAGTAAGGCTAAGACCTCACGGAGCGATTTTCACTCGCGCCCGCTACGGTGGAGGAACAGCTCTTTTATTTTTGAACTCATGAGACCGGAGTTCTGTTCGGTTAAAGCGGACGTCGCGGTTGCGATTATCGCCCGCAAACTTGGCGGGCGATTATCGCAAGACCGCAAGCAAAATGAGTTCTTAGCCTAATGCCTGACACTTGAAATTATTGTTTCAATTGCAATTTGAATATAAACAATAAAATAGTCTTATATCGTATTTTATCACTGCCGTGGCAATAAGAACGTACTCTGATTTTTACTCATAAAATAATTATACTAAATATTGTGTATATTATAAAATTTAAGTGAACTGAAGTTCGACGTTTTCATAATTAAAAAAATAAACTTGTCAAAGAAGAGTCAAGAAGTTATCTGTGCTTCTTGTCTCTTTAAACTGTCAAAGTTTTTTAGTATCTTTCATTTATGTCAATGGGGGCATTATACTTACTGGTGTTTGTTTTTGATAATGCAGAAGTGTCTTCTCTTGCCTATGTTGCTTTACACTTATAACAAGTTAATTTTTTACTTATTTGTCAAATGTCAAATTATGTACATACTGTACTTCACTGTATGTTGTTGCTTTTTAAATGTCAACATTTCATTTATGTTTTGACGAAAAAGGCGCAAATAGCAAATCGATTATGAAAAATGTTAATTTTTTTACTCATTGAATTTTTATTTTTTTTTTTTTTTTGCATTTCATCTGTGTCACTTATACTGTTTTTTTTTAATTACTTAATATAAATGAAGGAATTATCACCTTTAATTACACATTATTATTTAAGTATTTTACATTAAGTAAATAAACAGCCACTTATACTTAATCAAATTAAATGTAATTGACTATTACTTTCTAAATATTTTCTTTCTAAGATAGAATAAATAAAACTGTAGTTTTTGTATTTTATTTTTCAAAAAATATATATATTTATATATATTTATAATCTATGTCATATATGACAAAACACAATCAGATTTATATTAGCAATCCAAGGGTTTCGCTACACGTGTGACCATATAACGACAAAGAAAAGTATATATTATAATGCTCCGATATGCTTATATGCGAAAGAATATTAACCAATCGCTAAATATAATCGTCTGACCTTAACTTGAAGTACTAATATCGATTAACACTTTGCCAGTGTTTAAAGTATTTTTTTAATTAATTTTAATTTAATGTCGTGAAACAATGGTGTTAGTAGTCTAAAACGAAAATGGTTTAAAGATACATACCGAATTGCCATATTTGTATTAAATGTCTGAGAATAACAATTTGCATATTTGATTATATTTGCTTCGTTTGAAAACACACCAACGCAAAAAACTGCAAACACGTTTTAAATACCCAAATCCAGACGGTAATTGGGTTTTTTAGTTACATGGCAAATGAGTAAACTTTGGCAAATATTTTCGTTGCCTTTCCAAGGTTGATTCGTTCAGTAATATTTACCGCCCCTGCGTTAATCGTTCTGCGAATAAGACTAGTAGCTTGACATTCAATTTAATTATGAGAGAATTCATTAAAAATGTATATATGTGTTTTGAATTATGGACTAAGAACGTATTGACTGCTAACTGCCTCGTTGGTCTAGTGACTTGATTTAAGGCCGCAGACCCGGATGTCCTGGGTTCAATTCACAGATCGGGCCAATAAAAAGTTATTGGGTTTTTCTGTCAGAAAATTCTCAGTAGCAGTCCGAAGTCTGGAAGTTGGAAGTGTGTTCACTCCCGTGCCTCCGAAAGCACGTAAAGCCGTTGGTCCTGCGCCTGAACTCTTTCCGGTCGTGTCGGATTGCCGTCCCATCGGATTATGAGAGTTGGGGAACAGAGAGTGCACCTGTGTTTGGACACACACTTGTGCACTATAATATCTCATGCGCAGTTGGCTCTCTCTTGAGATTAGCCGCCGTGGCCGAAATCGGTCTGGAGGACATTATAAAAACTTATTTGTGTGTTTGTAATATCTGTAAATCATCAAACATTTGGTCAAAAGAAGTGAAATTGTTATGAAGCGAACATGCTAAGTCAAATGCCGTCTTGAGGTACTAAGTGAGCAAAAACAGTTTAATTCTAAAGTCTAAAGTTGAATTTTGTCCGTCGTTTAAAATGTGGTCATTAGCTGATTATAACGAAAGACAGCAGGTGCCGAATTGATCGCAGTTAAATCCCGAATTATATACATATTTATTTACATATATTTACAGTCATTATAAGATAATATGTGCAATAAGTTAGTGAATTGGTCTTGACAGATGAATTACTTGTTGGTACGGCTTTGTGCGAGCCCATCTGGGTAGGTATCACCTACTCCTCACATGTTTAACCGCCAAACAGCAATTTTTCTTACTAATTGTTTTTTTTTCTCTGTTTATGTAAAACTTTTGAGAAAAAAAATGTCTTTTAACGTAAACAGCAATACTTAGTATCTTTGTGTTCCAGTTTGAAGGTTACATGAGCCAGTGAAATTGCAGATACGAATGACAAAATCTCAGTTTTTGGTGTCGCATTGACGATCTAAGGAATGGTCAATATTTTTTACAGCGCCAATAAATCTTAGGGCACCACCGCCCACTTATCATTTCCTATTTGCACATTCGCTATTTTATAAATAAAAGAACCTATTTGAATAAACATAGCAACATTTTTATCCCTGTTATTGCAGTGGTTTCTTTCTGAGGTTTATTTGAGTTGAACATTATAATATTTAAAATAATCGATTTGTTTATCGAGTGGTAAGCTGGGATGGCTCTGTGTTAGAACACATGAATATCAAAAGTTTTTTTACTCGGGCAAGGATTACAAGTGTTAATATGATTAGCTTGTGCTTATAATTAATTTTGTACGCGGCGGTAATGTATAACATCGGAGGAAACTTTAATAGTATTCTGTATTTTGGATGAATAAAATATATGGATGACTAATAAAATCACAACGTCTGTGATATTAATCTTTTGAAATCAGCAATTAATTTCCCTTATTAAATAGGAACATAGCATAGAGTTTAATGTTTTCTATCATCAGTATTTAAACCATAAAAAAAGGTCCTTCGAGCCGGATTTTTTAAAATTATTTTAAAATAATATCATATGATGTATACAAAATGTGATTGTAAAATTTAATCCTCTATTATTTTAAAGTCTGTATGCATAAAGTAAAAATACTCATAAAATTCGATATTGTGATAATTTCTGTAAAACTAATAAATTTCATAAACTTCAACACAGCTATAGACCACCCTCAAACGAAGAATTAAATCTCAATTTATATTCCGAAGCCGCAAGAAGCAACGAAATCAAGCGAATAACTTTATAATGGTATAAAATAAAAAGGGGTTAGCAGTAACCGGATATTGCCTTCCGTGGCGACCCTTCGCTTCCGGTGAGTTTTTTTATTATATCAATTGTGGATTCTGTCATCGCTTTTATTGCGTTTGAGTAGAATCAGGTGCAAAGAATATGATTTTGCTTTAATTTTGTAAAATTTATTTATTCTAAGTATTATATAACAATGTAATTGCTAAATAACAAATAATATTTTTAAGAATACGATAGTGTTCCGCTACAAAATCTCAAATTGGTACCTAATAATAATGAAAAATGTTTGTGTCTACGTGACGGTGTAATATTTCGATGCGATTTCATGTTCTTGAAATATAATTGCTGTGCTTATTCTAGTCTATTCTAGTTAAAATACTTCGTAATGAGGTTTGAATTATGAAGATTTTATACATTTAATTAAGCGGTGATGGCCTTGTGGTTAGAAGACGTGAATCTTAACCGACAATTATGAGTTCAAACCCGGGCAAGCAAAACTGAATCTTAATAATTTGAAAATCGCCATAAGATAGGAAGTGGATGAGCCAGAATATTTACGTGCGTTCGTCACTGGTGGTAGGGCTTTGTGCAAGCTCGTCTGGGTAAGTACCACCCACTCATGATATTCTACCACAAAACAGCAGTACTTGATATTATTCCGGTTTGAAGGGTGAGTGAAGCAGTGTAATTACAGGCATAAGAGACATAAAATCTTAGTTCCCAAGGTTGGTGGCGCATTGGCTATGTAGGCGATGGTTGACATTTCTTGCTATCACAATGTTGGTGACCACTTACCATCAGGTGGCCCATAGGCTCGTCCGCCTTCCTGTTCTATAAAAAAAACCATCTACAAGGGATATAATATCTTAGATTCCATCATTGTCAATCTTTATCGATGTAAGGAATAGTTTTTACTTCTTACAGTATCATTGTGTCTCATTTCCTTGTCTATCTATATACACTTAAAATGAATATCAAAAATGCACTTAAAAACTAAACGGTTCTTGCCCAATTTAGGCTCACAATCATCGGCTAAGAACCAACTCTTCTACACATTAGAATATTTTACGAGAACTCTAAATAAATAATAACTAAGAATTCTAAATTATATGTAACCAAAATCCACAAAGTGAGGTAATTGAATTATCGAACGTTGCACAATAGAGAGTTGTTTTGAAAGCGGGAAATTGTGCGGGGACAATTTCGGCGAGATCTGCGCGCACGCTTCACCGTCACGTGTACTGTCAACAAAACAGATATGTAAATTTTTATATTAAAATAATAGCGTTCATATTATTATCATTCAAAAATGTAATAATGCTTAATTTATTTAAGTAGCCTTTTTCAAATATATATAAATCGTCAAATTACAAGATTAAATTATATTTAAAGTTACCAATGGTTTGGATTTTAAATTATACCGCGAAAAGAACCAGCAAGAAACTTGGTAAGTACTCTTTTCGATCAATCAAATGACAGTTATGTTAATTTTAAGCAGGATATTTTATAATTGTATAATATAGTAACAGCCTGTTAATGTCCCACTGCTGGGTTAACGCCTCCTCTCCCTTTCGAGGAGAAGGTTTGAAGCTTATTCCACCACGCTGCTCCAATGCGTGTTGGTAGAATACACATGTGGCATAATTTCAATGAAATAAGACATATGCAGGTTTCCTCAGGATGTTTTCCTTCACCGTCAAGCACGAGATGAATTATAAACACAAATTGTATAATATATCCTCCTTAAAATCAGCGAATAAAACCAAACTCTTTTCAGTTTCCGAACATTCAATACATTCTTGGGTAAGAAAGAAGATGACAGTCAAAGTGGAAACTTGGTGTGATTTTCTTCTCGTGCCTTCAGTTTCACGTTACGTCATTTATCGATGAATGCTCGACATGTTTCTTAAATACAATTGCCATTATCATGGAGACTGGATTTAAAATTTCTCAGGAATGTTAACAGTCACGTAAAACTGGTGGTTTATAGCGCAAGAAATTGGAGTAGTTAGTTTGAAACTGAAATATTTAATAATAATTTCTAAGACGTATACTTACATATTGGATAGAAAGTTTTAAAGTTTTATCTTTAAATTTGTAAAAATGACAATATTTATATTTAATTCTACAATACATATGATTGCGATTTATATAATATACAATTTTTTTTATTAAGTAAAATTAACGTCTTTAGGGATTGCACAGCCATTACTATTCCATAATCAGGTAGATATTGAGTTTCAGCTTTCAAAATGAACACAAAGTATGATTAAGAAGGTTATGGTCATGTGTTTAGTCCGTAGAATCATATTATAATTGTCAAATATCAATAGACATGATTTTCTAGCATAATTATTACTTATTCTTTCGAAAACAACCCATAATTCATCTGCATCCTACTAAGAATGGGTTCTTACAATAAAAAAATACTCAATTAGATTGAAATTTTGTATTGAACATAAATATAGACAGAGAAATATACATGAACGAGCATTAAGCATTAAAATCTTATATTTTTATATAATTTGGTATATCTTTAAGCTACAATTTGCTAGGCCATACTCTATTTATTTGTCGAAAAAAAAACTCGAGCGGTCTACATTAACCGTAATTAGGAATGATTTTACTAGTGGATTGGTTATCTTTTACTACCGTACGAGTGTTGGATTAATAAATACGCTTCTCAAAAAGAATTAGCTTTGGCTTAGTACCGTACCGGCTTAGTAAGCCCGCAGAACTATGACAGTTAGAGAATATAAAGGACTTATCCTTTATATTCTCTAACTGTCATAGTTACCTGTTCACGCACTCACTTGCGCATAGTAATATCTCTAAATACATTTTTTTTTCGAATTGATAGTAGCTATAGGTCCGAATAGCCTCGACACCGTCACAATTCTCAGCTGGATGTTGGGAGCCCCTTCAAGGGCTCAGAATATGCGCGTCCCAAGGGTGTCTCCTGGGAGGCCGAACTTCAGCTTAGGCTGCCGTCGACTTCGGGGACCACACATTGTAATACGTACCCTCCCGTACGTATTACAATGTGTGGTTTATGATGTACAAAGCTCTTAGCGCTCGGCGCGTAAGTGGACGTCAGCGTAATATTTCGAGCGTCAGATGACGTCAGGGTAATATTTGTTATTGTAATTGCGTTAACGTATGAGATCGGTACATGAACTCGTATGTTTACACATAAATTCCCATGAGTACTTTGACACTCATACATTTTTTTTATTTTCATTGCTGTCCCTTTAAAATTAATTTACTTAGCATGTTATTAATATACATTGAATGCATAAGTAACTTCAATATTATAAGTCTTAAAATTTACTTTATGTTGAAATAAAAAAAATTAAAATTATTTCGTTTTCATTTTAATTATAAAAAAGATATTCAAGAAATATGTTAATTACATTTATAGTTTTTTTTGCTGTCGGTACACCATGCGCATGAGCATCAGAGCTTTAGTTCAGCGCGTGCGTTTGTCACCGTGAAATTGTCGCACTCTTGCTTTCTCGTGACGTGATGTCCTTTCGCTTTAATTGCTATGGATCATTATTGTCATTGTCGAGGTGACTGACCTGCGCAATGTCATTGCATTCCGTTATAACCGGTAGGTATTTGAGCGCATTCAATTATTATTATAACATGTAAAATTATACATGCATTTGTATGTTTTGAGTGTGTTAGGTGAATGATCACGTCAATATCGGTTAAAATAATTAAATCTATAAACACATCTTTATTTAATAACGTAATTTTTATAATAATTTACCATGATTATTGTAGTTACTAAATGTAGTTATACGCTTATATTTTGTATTCAATAAGGTTAATACAATATTTAAAATTAAATATAATAATAATTCACATGAAAATAGGTATACATAGTAAAATATTGTCGTTTTAGACTTATATATACATAAGTATAAATTAATAAATATACAGATAAGACTGAAACATTATAAATATAAACTTAAGTCCAAAAACTTGCACAAAATCAATAATTAACATTTCAATAGTTCGAAACCCATTCAACTGCAAAATAGCTTACTTAACAGCTAATAATATTAATTCAACCAAAGGTAATTCACTCGTTCAGGGATTCAATTCTACTTAGCTATAACGATTACGATACTATCTCGATTCAATTCCAATCCAACTTTTACAATTCTATATTTAATTGGATCGGAACAGAACCGATACGATGTTAACATAAGCTGCTATATTTAAACCAAATTTAATTGTTAACTTTTATGCCAATAAATGATAGTACATTAATAAATTGGAAAACGGATAAACGACAAAGATTACGCTTCGATTCGATTGCGATAAAGTGACAATTTGTTAGTAGAATTGGTCGTCAAAAAATAACACAAAGCGATACATAATTTAAGCAAATTTGGTTGCTTGGCTACAGCTTTTATCATTATCAAGTATTGCCAGGGTAAGATACCAGGGCAATAATATTATTGTAAAATAGAAACTTAGTGAGTTTGCATATTTCATACTAAATATTGTTCAATCTCGACGCCGAGATGGTTCAAAGGCAAAGAACAAACCTTAGATAGCTAGTTTGAACTTGGACAAGTTCCACTTATTATTAGTGTTTCAAAAATCATCTCGTGCAACGGTGAAGGAAAACTGTTAGCTTTGGATAAAATTCAACACACATTTGAACTACTCCTATTTCCAAAGCAGTGTAGTGAAATGAGCTCCAACGATAAGCTTTATAGTGAAGAGGAGAGGAAGGGCTAGCTGATTTGATTATTTTATACTTGAACGATAGACGGATATAATATATTTATATAAATAACATTTGTCATACGAGACGTTTGTATTCTTATAACATGAGATAATTCTCGTGTTATAAGAATACTAGCCTATAAACATTATTAAACTTAACAGATTCGTAAATAATTATAAAAAATCATTATAGGTTGTATAAAATTTTCCCAGTTATTGTGTTATATTTAATTACAGTTTTTTTTTTTATAGAATACGAAGGCGGACGAGCGTATGGGCCACCTGATGGTAAGTTGTCACCAACGCCTATAGACATTGGCATTTAATATTATTAATTATTTATTTGGAATATTCCACCACTGAATTTTCATGTGCTTAATTTGTTATTAAAACTCATCTCGTGCTATACTGTGAAGGAAAACATCGTAAGGAAACCTGCATGTGTCTAATTTCACTGAAATTGTGCAACATGTGTATTCCACCAAACTACACTGGAGCAGCGTGGAGAAATAAGCTCCAAACCATCTCCTCAAAAAAGGGAGAGAAGGCCTTTAGCCCAACAGTGGGACATTCACAGGCTGTTACTGTACTGTACTATAAAGAATTATTTAAGATTAGGTACAACACATTTAATTCAACTTACATAACTATTATATTGCATAATTACGGCTACCACGCTCACGATGTGATATAGACGTGTCCACTACGAGGTGATGGAAACCCTAGTATTCTTTAAATATGTCAAGCATCAATGACAAAGTAAGTACGTGAAAATGCAGTGATGCTTGCTAGGTTTTTAACGTCGCATTTATGGTATGGTATATTATGGTATCCACATACAATATAGTTAGTTTTAAGTTAATGTAAAAAGTGTTTTGATGTGTATTATATATATACAACTGTTGGAGATCCAAATAAATAAATAATTGGGACGTTACTTATCCTTAGCGTTTAAGCCTAGTACAAGGGAAAAGGTATTGATATGTATTGGTAATTTAAATTATTGGTGGTAGGGCTTTGTGCAAGCTCGTCTGGGTATGTACCACCCACTCATCAGATATTCTACCGCAAAACAGCAGTACTTGGTATTGTTGTGTTCCAGTTTGAAGGGTGAGTGAGCCAGTGTAAGTAATTACGTGCCTGTAAAGGCACAAATCTTAGTTCCCAAGGTTGGTGGCGCATTAGCTATGTAAGCGATGGTTGACATTTCTTACAATACCAATGTCTTAGGACGTTTGGTGACCACTTACCATCAGGTGGCCCAAATGCTCGTCCGCCTTCTATTCTTTAAATAAATAATAATAATAAAAACATACTTTATTCAAGTAGGCGTTGCGAGCTCTTTTGTGTCGTTATTTTATAAAAAAAAAAAAATTAAAATTACGTTCGATTAAGAATGCAGATTATTCCGCGAAACTCAGTATTTACCTTCTCTTTTTGACAAACAAGTTACATAGATAACAAAATACAATTGAATTATATATCCTGCACGGAAATCAACAAATACTAACTTCACACTTTTTATCATTAATGTAAGCCTATATCAAATAATACGCTTAAATACGCCTTATTAATCAAAGTTTTCTTAAAATTTGATTTAAATTTATGAATTCGCAAGGCGAAAGAATTAAACGAATTTTATAATAGAAGTGACATTAAGAGTAACGTTTGTTAGGTTAAATAGCTCTACTACGGTATATTATATATTGTCTTAATTATTAGTGGAAACTCGATTGATTTGTGTTATTTTATTGTTAAATAAATGCCTCATTAAATATTTGAATTATGTTCTAATAAACCTTACTTTACATAATTAATGTTTAATTATGTCGATAAAGCTTTTCCTTATCCTCAGCCGTGACGTATGCCTCTGGTTCAACTCATTCATCGAGTGATTCATTAATTGTAAGATATAATTAATTAGCATAAATAATTTTATTTATATTACTACCATTTAAATTAACCATTGACGTGGTTTGGGTCAGAATAACGTAGTAACGAAAATAGAAATATTTAGACAGGAAATGATCAATATCTGGTATGCAATAAATAGTCAGCGCATAATTGCTTACAAGATAAAATGAGTTAACAGCTAAAAAATATAAGTTGTAATGCGGTATGTAACGTGTGCCAGTCAATATATTGTATAAATTAAAAAC
Organism: Nymphalis io; assembly: GCF_905147045.1. Taxonomy (NCBI): domain Eukaryota; kingdom Metazoa; phylum Arthropoda; class Insecta; order Lepidoptera; family Nymphalidae; genus Nymphalis; species Nymphalis io. The sequence goes on from NC_065909.1 coordinate 5,567,910, forward strand.
AAAGCAAGCGACTTAGACACTATACTGGATTAAATAAAGTAAAAAATTAATATACCAATAATAAGTAATACAATATAACGCCCATAGACATTGTAAGAAATGTTAACCATCGCTTATACCGCCAATGCGCCATCAACCTTGGGAACCAAGATGTATGTCCCTTGTGCCTGTAATTACACTGGCTCACTCACACTTCAAACCGGAACATAACAATACCAAGTACTACTGTTTTAAAAAAAAAGTACCTACACATATAGATTAGATTTATTATTATTTTTAATCAGTTCTTGAATTATTTAATATTCAACTAATTGTTTAATGAGTATTTTTATTATAAAAAAAAATCAATCAACAGCCAATCGTTGTCCACTGCTGAACATAGGCCTCTCCCAAGGTGCGCCAAAGCTCCCTGTCCTCCGCCTTCCGCATCCAGTTGGTGCCCGCCACCTTCTTGAGGTCGTCGGTCCACCTGGCTGGAGGGCGCCCTACGCTGCGCTTGCCGATTCGCGGTCTCCACTCTAGGACTCGTCTGCTCCAACGGCCATCGGTCCTACGACATACGTGACCAGCCCACTGCCACTTCAGCCTGCTAATTTTGCAAGCTATGTCGGTGACTCCGGTTCTTTTCCGGATAATCTCATTTCTGATCTTATCCTTCAAAGATACTCCGAGCATAGCTCGCTCCATAGCACGCTGAGCGACTTTGAATTTGTGGACTAGTCCCGCAGTTAGTGTCCACGTTTCGGCACCGTATGTCATGGCAGGTAAGACGCATTGGTTGAAGACTTTCGTCTTCAAACATTGCGGTATAGACGACTTGAGGACTTGACGAAGGTTGCCAAATGCTGCCCATCCCAAGCGAATTCTTCGATCGGCTTCCTTCTCGAAGTTGTTCCTACCGACTTGTATTATCTGTCCTAGGTAGGTATATTCACTAACAACTTCGAGAGGTTTCCCCTCGACGTATATCGGTCCCGGCACGACATGCCTATTGAACATGACCTTGGTCTTTTCCAAGTTCATACCGAGACCGACACACCGGGAAGACTCGCCTAGGCTACGCAGCATTTCGGTGAGTCTCACCGAAATGCTGCGTAAAAAAAAATAATTAAGACAAAATCAATTCCTTAGATTATACTAATTAATTCCTCTTCCAACAATTACAAAGATTTTATCAGAGCATACATTTTAAAAAAAATTTTACGTCAATCTTTATCAATTGTATAAAAAATACTTAAGGAACATTTATGATATATGTCAAAGTTATATTCATATTATTTTCACGTAGTATTATAGTACATTGTAACAGCCTGTGAATGTCCCACTACTGGGCTAAGGCCTCCTCTCCCTTTTTTCAGCAAAAGGTATGGAGCTTATTCCACCACGCTGCTTCAATACTGGTTGGTGGAATACACATGTGGCAGAATTTGAAATTAGACACATGCAGGTTTCCTTACGATGTTTTCCTTCATCGTAAAGCACGAGATGAATTATAATCACAAATTAAACACATGAAAACTCAGTGGTGCTTGCCCGGGTTTGAACCCACGATCTTCGGTTAAGATTCATTCACGCGTTCTTACCACTGGGCCATATCTTCACGTAAAATTTATTAATTTAAGTTTTATATATTGTATAAAAATGATTTATAAAATAATTTAAAGAATATATTTTATGTCAATCTAGCTTTAAACTTATAATAATCCTAATGCAGGTCTGTTGCCGGTCTTTAAGGAATGAGTACGCTTTCTTGAAGGTTGCTATGTTATATCGGTTCGGGAAAGTCGCTGGCGAAAGCTGGTTTCACCAAGTGTTTGTGCGAGGCAGGAAATACCTAAAAAATCATGCTGTTATGGATTTCTAGACATCGAGGTGGTGAGGATGAAAAAAATAGATATGATTGAAATAAAATATTTAACCTTCTCCTCAAAAGGGAGAGGAGGACTTAGCCCAGCAGTGGGACATTAATAGGCTGTTACTGAACTGTACATATAGGTTATCCTCGTCTTTGTGGTCCATTAGCGCATCTGTCTATTATTTTGCTTGCATATTCTCATTTTCAGCCAGTATCACAGTCGAAATTTCAAGACAACACAATATTAATTGCCTTTTGTTTTGTATATTTCCTAATTTTAATTTTTTGATCTATTGAAGGTCATTAAAGTTAATATAAGTAATACATATCAATCTTTACCGAATATGACAGGTTCAAGCCCAAGCAAGCACCATATACTTTTGATGTTCTTAATTTTTGTTTATAAGGTGCTCGATGGTGAAGGGGAACATCATGAAGCAACTTGCATATTGTTTATAACAACCCGCATCGAAACAACGGTGGAAAAAACATCAAACAGTAGGCAGGTACATATACATAACTACTGTTACATGTTACATGGAATGTTTTATGATCTGTAATGTGATTACAAATATAATTTATAATTAATTCAAGAAGACATATATTCATGATATGTACGCTTTGTTTTATCTGTGCTAAGTTATAAACGTCAATCAAGATGTTATCTGGGGCGTGTTCGTTTCACACTCGTCTCCATCGAGCGCGTCTGATTGTCGTGAGGTTGCGAAAGTAACATTACTGCGTTATTGTCAATGGCATTTCTTCTCTTTCTCGGAACAAGTGTATCTGTATATGTTGTACGTTGAACTCTTCTGTGTACGACATGAAGAGGTTTATAAAGATTTACCTACGGGGCAAGGAAGTTGATTATTTATAAGGGAACTGTAAATAACGATAACGAGTCTTTTAAGTACCAATTATTTTATCTTCAAATCGTTTACTAAATATTTCTTTGTTTGTATTGGTTACAGGATAGAAAGAAAGGGAGAGTGTCTGTATCTGCACTTAATTTCGCGCTTTTATATCGGCTGTGCAGTTGGCTAGTATCCGTTGAGATTGGCCAAGTCTGAAATTACCAGTAGGGCAACGACCATTTTTTGTATAATACAGATAGGCGGATAGGAAATGGACCATCAGATGTTGGCTCTGAAAGAAATATTCAATATCTTCAAAAGTACCTGACCTAGCTTAATTAAATATTTCAATATTCTTTAATGTTGTCTCTATTTCATAAAGCTAGGTCAGGTACTTTTGAAGATAATAAAGCTATTCTAACCGACCCTTTTTCTTTGCGGTCCAGAGTATTATTACATAAAAAACGGGTATGTTCTTTTATGGAATAATACTGATCCTACAAATGTCCTATAGTTGAATAACAAAGTGTAGGCAAGTAATAACTTAATAACCTAGTCTGTTTATTGATTGTTTATATATAATTCACTTGTCATACCTACCTACTCTACCAATAAACATTTACATGCAATTATTTATATAAAATAATATTTTCCTTAAAATTATACCTATTCATATTATACAAACCTAACCTAACCTACCTAGCCTTTAGGTATCTAAACTTGTTTATATAAGTATTATAGAGTATAAGAGTTCAAACCCAGGCAAGCACCACTAAATTTTCATGTGCTTAATTTGTGTTTATAATTCATATCGTGCTTGACAGTTAATTAAAACATCTTGAGGAAACCTGCATGTGCCTAATTTCACTGAAATTCTGCCACATGTAGATTCCACCATCCCGCATTGGAGCAGCGTGGTGGAATAAGCTCCAAACCTCCTCAAAAAGAAAACGGGGCCATAGTCCAATAGTGGGACATTCACGGGCATATTTGTCCTTAATTCCAAATTATATATTTTCGGTTAAAACGCTTGGGCTTTGGAGTAACAGACCAATGAAAATATCTGGAAGATAGTACAGCCCATTCTTTTGCCTTAAATTATAACATGGCGCACTCATTTTTCGTGTAGATATTTACTGGTGGTAGAGCCAGAGCTTGTTTGTGCAAGCTCGTCTGGGTAGGTACCACCCCCTCTTCAGATATTCTACCGCAAAACAGCAGTACTTGAAATTGTTGTGTTCCGATTTGAAGAGAGAATGAGTCAGTGTAATTACAGGCACAAGGGACATAACATCTTAGTTCACAAGGTTGGTGGCGCATTGGCGATGTAAGCGATGGTTAGTTGGTATGGTTAACAATTTTTACAATGCCAATGTCTATGATCTATGTAACTTGACAGTATATATTTATATTTTATTTAGGTACATACATTATCCAAAAAATATGTTCTAAAAATATTCAAATAAATAAAAAATAATAATAACAAAGAATTTTATATATTTATATCTTTTAAAACGAGATAATTAGCATATTAAATATAAAATTAATAACAACTCAATGTACGGAAAAACTCAAAAATAAACTGATACTTCGAACTTGGACTTCAACGATAAATAAAATAAAAAACCAAGGCAGCTATGTAAAACTTGTAGCATTTCCTCCTACCTACGAAAATTGGCCGATCGCCATGGGATGAGCCCGAATACGCCACGTCTACATTTTGGTCCATAAAGATGTAAACATCAGATCGTCTCGCTCTAACGCAGCAGCATGTTCGATGAAAGAAAGAGATAGGACCATAAGATGCAGTTTCACAGCTAATGAAACGTAACCACTGTCCGGTTGCGCCTACGCATCTCGTGCCAAAATTGTCTTACAACAAAATTATTCTTTAAGTATTTTTTTAAATAATAAAGAAGTAATACTCTATCTTGATAATTCTATTTTTATACGTATTTATTTTGTCTTTAATTTTGTAAACAAAATAAACGAAACTCTAACTATCTCGTAACTTAAAATTTTTCTTCTTAAGATAAATTTGTTTGAAATTCACACTTATCGCTTAAGACTTTGGACTTAAAATTTATTTATTTCATATTGTCGTACTTAAGTTGTACTAGACAGGTAATAGTACAAAATGATCAGTGCTTAATAACCTGCACCAATAGAGTCATACTCTTTTAGGTATAGCAATATTTATGAAGTGGAAAAGAGACGGCTATATTTCGATTGTATCCCCAAGAAGCTTGATGCATACATTTGTTGACTCAACAGGTTTTGTCAGAGGTTGTCAACTGTTGCTGGTGGAACTTTCGTCAAGAATATTATTTCTTCAATAAAATAGATTTTCCATCGTGCCAACGTTACTTTTCCACTTATTATTAATAATAGAATTAAAAAAAAAACTTAAATACAAAAAACTATGTTCAATAAATATCATTTTTGTAAAATATAAAAATTAAATAAGAAGTTTTTTTTTTGCAAATGATAAAATTAAATGTTCACATCCGATCGTACACATGACTGACTCTCGTTAAAAATGTTAAGCGCACCTGGATCCAGCGATCGCCCGTTCTGAGGTGCGCGTGCGCCTCCAGTCTATCGTGCACACCCGCCGACGCGAAGTGATACACCGTTCCTTATTCGTAATTTAAACTTCGTACTCCCATCGAAAACTCTGACACTTCACACACATCTTAAACATTGACGTTCGAAAACTTAGTGAAAAGTGACAAAAGTGTAATTTTTTTTTTATCGTGAATTTTATAACAATGTGTAATGTAAAGTTGATGTGACAAGTTGCGGTTAAAGTTCAGAACCGTTCTGGATGTACGTACTAGTTTATATATTGCGTGTATGAATTTACTTGTATTAGCTATACAAAGTGCCGTGTTAAGAAAAGAACAATTTTGAAGATATCATATTAAAATTTCACTGGTACGTATTTATTAATTATATATATTTTGATATAATAAAAATAATTGTTAAATTTTCGACATTAAAACTTATATTTTTAAAATCGATGTTAAATATTCGATATATATATATATTTTAAATATTTATTTTTTTTTAATATTATATATCTTTTAAATATTTTAACGAAATTTATATTACGGTTAGTTTAAATACACGTAGCAAACAAATTCAACCTTTCGACCTTAATTTGAATATTTATAGGAAAATGGATGGTTGAACAAACTCGTAATGAAAATTTTTAGAATTATATTTAAAATTTGACTTTGTCTGATAAAGATGTAAAAGATATTTATTGAACAAAATATTATTATTTTTATTTATTTAGTGGTTTTATAAAATAATAATTTTGTATTATATTCTTTAATTTCCAAAATATTATGTACTTTTTAATTTAAAATATATTGTCATTGCTTATATTTATAACTAATATACTCGTACAAACGCAGAAGATAAACCCTATAACGTTGAGCTTAAGTCAAGTAAAAATTAAAAATATTGTAATTAAATTTTCACGACAGCTTAAATTCTGACAATAAATAGTTAATTATAATTAAGCAATCTCTGGATTTTCATTTAAGCTTAAAAATAAAACAATACAACCTTATTAAATAAGTAATACTTTAGAATAAGATAATGTGCAGCTAGACTTAATTCAATAAATTTTACAATCAATTTTTAAACAATATTTCAAAAACAATTTGTTACTGGCAATTTATTAAAAAAAAAGAATCTAAAATAAAAAAAATGTAATGCTACATATTTTGCAACGTATATATGAACGATGTATTCTCATTAAAATATAACCGTTTTTAGTACTAGTTAGCTGAATAACATACCTCTTTTTGTAAATTTTTAATAATATACACGTACATACTATTTTGAATTAAGGTTATGTAATTCGTTTTCATTTGACATAATATAAATATATTTTAACATGCCAATCGAATACTCCGATCCGGATTTCACCGGTCATAATGTTTTGATCTCTCCCTTCCAATAACAAAACATTCAAATAATATAGTTTAGAGGTATATTAATATGATTAATTTCTTTACGATTTTTGTTTTTACTTAAAACCATAAAACAATTCCATTATTCAAGCTTTGTATTACATATTAAGCTAACAATGTTGTAATCTATTGTAATTCTTATTAGAATAACGCAGATCATATTATTTTGATAGCAATTAATACCGACGGCCTACCTCCAGAATAAGACAAAAGATATTTTCTGTAGGTACAATATGAACGGTCAAAAATTACACAATTTTTGTTCTTCCAAACGATAAACGACCATAGCTGTTATCGGTATTTTAATTCTTGGAAAAAACATTTTCTCGTTTTCGTTAATAAAAGTAGTTTTTTAATATCTAAATATTGATACCATAAATGCTCTATTGTAAGTCTAGATAGATAGAATGGTGAAACCGTTATTTGCATTTATATATATAAAAAGTTCAATATATAATCATTTTCCAGGATAGCTTTTCTGTCGAGTAATTTGTTAAACAAAAATAAATAATATCAATTTTGCTAGCTAGAATTTGAACCGGCGACCATCGGTTAAAATCCGTTTCATCCGCTGCTCTATCTCGCCTCTATACGTCAATTGTATTGTTATTAAAATAATCATCTAATTTTCATCTCGACGTAACAGCTTAAATAGGTTCAACATTTTGTGTTTAGAGAGCGTTTTTGCAGTTACATTTCAAACGATCTGGATCCAATTCTACTAACTAATTATCGCAATCGATAAATCGCTTTAATTTTATAGACTATTTGAATAAAAGTTAAAATTTAAGTTTGGTTTTGTCATAACAGTATATGTTAACATCATATCGGTTTGGTTCGTACGTTGGTTGGGACGTATCGTAATCGTAATAGATTAGTAGGATTCTGTCCTCCTCTATGCTGTTTTTCTCGCGTTAAATATTACTCTACCTCCGTGAATCGTTGCGTGATGCTATATACATATCTCATTGTAATATACTTTCTCAATAAATGGGCTTTTTTATAATAAAATATTTTTTTCGAAGCGAATTGATAATTCCTGAGACTAGCGCGTTCTAACAAACAAACTTTTCAGTTTTATATAATAATAAAAAAACGTCGCTGTCTAATCTATGTGGCTCGACTTATTTACATGTCTTAATCACGATTTAGGTGAATTTAAATAAAATACATTTGAATTTAGAACGATTAGAATGACTGAGGATTAGCTTGTCTATGTTAGCTTGTCTATGTTAATAGCGTTTTTTTTTTAAGTTTTTTGTTAAATTTCCTCATTCTAAGAAGTTTATATACTATTCCAAAACAAATTCGATACTCGAGACTTACGATGTTACCCTATTCAAATGCATGTATTCTTTAAATATTGTTATTATTTTAATGTCACATATTACCTTTTTATATTAAACGATTTAACTCTACATCAAGTTACGTTTGGTCTTACTTGCTCCACTGATATCTTACCTTAGTTATCTGCCAATTAATCTCTGTTAATAGTTGTTTGCCGTGACGAATATTTTGATATGATGCCTCCATTCAATCTTAAGCGACTGTGACGTCATCATTAGAGAGAACTATACAAAATTTATAATTAACGAGATTCTAGTTTCAATGTATAAGGGAAACCTTTACTATTGTAAAGCACTTACTTTTCGTCCGCGTCCTCGCCTGTGTGTTGAGGAAACCTTACAAGTATTATAATGGAGCTTAAACTTCATACCAAATTTCATCAAAATCAAATTTATTTATTTATTGGGATCTCCAATAGTTGTACATAACACACATTCAAATCACTTTTTTATATTAACTTAAAACTAACTATGCACAACCAATTACAGGAGAACACACCATTCACAAACACAATTACAAAATATACAAATTAAAAATAAAATAAAAACAGAAAATAAAAATATTTAAATAATGAACAAAAAACAAAAACAGAAACAAAAGGTAGTAACTAATTAAATTTTTAAAACAAATTAACAGTTTATACTAAAATTACCATATAGTGACTTACCCTATAGTAAATTTAGTGACTTAGCCGTGAAAGCTTAAACAGACACAATTATTTTCGCATTTATAGTATAGATTTAGACGTGAAACTATGAGTTATAGAAATCGTTTCAGATTTAATAATAGAACTCTACTTTATTTAAACTTATTCATCCAAGTACTGAAACTATTCTACAAGAGAAGAATGTATGAATATTATAAGTAACTTTAAAGTAACATCCTCTGAATTCGAAAAAGTATAGAAACGTTGGGATAATTGATTGACCTATAGAAATCATTACCATAGTAATCTAGGTCTAGGATTTTGTATACAAGTAATATTTTTTTATACTTTAACTATGTTCCTGCGTTTGGTCTCAGTCATCCTGATTAATATTATAAATACGAAAGTGTGTTTTTATGTTACGTTTTCACATCTTAACTACTTAATCGATCATTATGAAGTTTTGCATACACGTTGTCAGAGGTACAAAATAATACAGTACCTAACAGCTCTCCCTCCTCTCACACCCTGGCTAAGCCGCTGACGGATACTAGCTAACTATACAATAACTATGTTTTCTGTCTATGCCAGTGCAATTACAGACTTTCCTTTGAGTTGATTTCACTAGCTCCCAAATTTGCGAGCGTTTTTGCAGATATTCTTTTAATTTTTTGGTGGATGGACGGGCAAATGTACCGTCTGAGATTGCGGAGCGGTCACCCCATACACATTGACCCGTTAGACCCCGAGACTTAGATCTTTTAAGTTATATATAGTGTAACCCAATACTTCTGCTTTTTAAAAAGACTAGTTTTAGATAAGTAATGAGAGGTTACAATGCCTATATGTTTAACCTTCATCCATTTAGTGATTTTCATTCATTATGGTCATTGTGACCATATGGGAATTAAAGATAATTAAACGAAGAACTAAGAAGTTCAATAAGCATTTCGGTATTGAGAACGTATAAATAGAGCCGTATTTCACCTACTTTAAATATTTTTGAAAAGATTAAAAATTTAAATATTTGTGTTATTACAAGAAGTCAAAAAAGAAGATTTTAAATAATTATTCTGTAATTGTCTAATAATTTATGGTATGAGGCTCGAAGCTCTAGTAATCGAAAGCGGAATAATGAGTAGTATAACGTCAACTACTCCAATGATAACCATGGAATCTATTGTCTATACGAGTGGCGTTCAATGTTAAAGAATAAAGAAAAGGCAGTCCATTATAGCCTTAAAACAATACCCATATGTATAAGGTTGGGGGCGCATTGACAATGTAAGGGATAGTTAATATTCCCCATAGTTCATTGGAACTATATATTGATCTATCACGTGACCCCATTTTCCAGACGGTTTAAAAATGTCCAACAATTAATATTAATGAAACTATATCCAAATACATATGTATAATATACATATAAAAATGGGGCTGAAGTTCTTTGTAAATAATTAATATGACAAAGTGATATCGGAGAAGAATAAATGTTATTGTTAAGGATGAAACGCGTTGTTTTTAAGTTTTTGCATAAAACCCCCAGTTTCTGAATCACTTTGTATATTTATATTAAATAAAAGATAACATTGGTTAGCGGGTAATTTTCTTACGATTTAATATAAATCCAACCGTGGTTCTGTAACATGAAGAAATAACTACGTAAATTATTCTGTTACGTTTTTTTTAAATAAAATTTATATTTTTGTGTTATAACTAATTAAAAAAATACAATAACAATTTACATAAAATATAGATTTAAATTAATTTTTTTAATTTAAATTATAAAAAAAATTGTTAGCTGTTCACAATACAAATTACGAAATACGTCATGAATGTGACGAATCTAGAAGCCCACCCGGAAGCTGCTTGTTGGAGGCGCCCAAGCAGACTAACCATTTGCCCAGCAATGTGATATAAATACACTACTTTATAAATACATAAATATAAATACACACTTTACTGGTGGTAGAGCTTTGTGTACTGGTGGTGGTTGTGCAAGCTTGTCTGGGTATGTACCACCCACTCATCAGATATTCCATCGCAAAACAGCAGTACTTGGTATTGTTGTGTTCCGGTTTGAAGGGTTAGTGAGCCAGTGCCTTGTACAGGCACAAGGGATATAACATCTTAGTTCCCAAGGTTGGTGGCGCATTGGTGATGTAAGCGATGGTTAACATTTCAGACAATGCCAATGGCTATGGGCGTTGGTGACCACTTACCATCAGGTGGTTCATATGCTCGTCCGCCTTCCTATTCCTATAAAAAATACTACGTACATAAGACTACTCCGTAACCGTAACAGCCTGTGAATGTCCCACTGCTGGGCTAAAGGCCTCCTCTCCTCTTTTTGAGGAGAAGGTTTGGAGCTTATTCCACCACGCTGCTCCAATGCGGGTTGGTAGAATTCACATGTGGCAGAATTTCAGTGAAATTAGACACATGCAGGTTTCCTCATGATGTTTTCCTTCACCGTAAAGCACGAGATGAATTATAATCACAAATTAAGCACATGAAAATTCAGTGGTGCTTGCCCGGGTTTGAACCCACGATCATCGGTTAAGATTCACGCGTTCTTACCACTGGGCCATCTCGGCTTTAAGTTAAGACTACTCATAAAACTCAAATTACAGATATAGTTATGTATTCACAAAATGTTCTAAAATTGTCTTACCAAGAGTCATTGATTATAATATGATTTATTTTAAACGTAATTGAATGAAATTGATTGGGCTCGTGAAAATTTGGTTATGCCTTCAACCACCAAACAGTATTGGTGTAGCATGATATGTATATGTAGCATTCTGTCCGACATGAGTACAGGTGGTAGGGCTTTGTGCAAGCCCGTCTGGGTAGGTACCACCCACTCATCAGATATTCTACCGCAAAACAGCAATACTTGATATTGTTGTGTTCCGGTTTGAAGGGTGAGTGAGTGTAATTACAGGCACAAGGGACATAAAATCTTAGTTCCCAAGGTTGGTGGCGCATTGGCTATAAGCGATGGTTGACATTTCTTACAATGCCAATGTCTAAGGGCGTTTGGTGACCACTTACCATCAGGTGGCCCATCCTTCCTATTCTATAAAAAAAAAAAATGATGGAAAAAGCTCCAAACCTTCTCCTTATCAATCTTATCCTAACATATTCAACCAGCAAACAGCAATACTTAGTATTATTGTGTTCCGGTTTGAAGGGTGAGTGAGTCAGTGTAACTACAAGCACAAGGGATCGCATCTTAGTTCACAAGGTTGGTGGCGCATTGGCGATGTAAGCGATGGTTAGTTGGTATGGTTAACAATTTTTACAATGCCAATGTCTATGATCTATGTAACTTGACAGTATATATTTATATTTTATTTAGGTACATACATTATCCAAAAAATATGTTCTAAAAATATTCAAATAAATAAAAAATAATAATAACAAAGAATTTTATATATTTATATCTTTTAAAACGAGATAATTAGCATATTAAATATAAAATTAATAACAACTCAATGTACGGAAAAACTCAAAAATAAACTGATACTTCGAACTTGGACTTCAACGATAAATAAAATAAAAAACCAAGGCAGCTATGTAAAACTTGTAGCATTTCCTCCTACCTACGAAAATTGGCCGATCGCCATGGGATGAGCCCGAATACGCCACGTCTACATTTTGGTCCATAAAGATGTAAACATCAGATCGTCTCGCTCTAACGCAGCAGCATGTTCGATGAAAGAAAGAGATAGGACCATAAGATGCAGTTTCACAGCTAATGAAACGTAACCACTGTCCGGTTGCGCCTACGCATCTCGTGCCAAAATTGTCTTACAACAAAATTATTCTTTAAGTATTTTTTTAAATAATAAAGAAGTAATACTCTATCTTGATAATTCTATTTTTATACGTATTTATTTTGTCTTTAATTTTGTAAACAAAATAAACGAAACTCTAACTATCTCGTAACTTAAAATTTTTCTTCTTAAGATAAATTTGTTTGAAATTCACACTTATCGCTTAAGACTTAGGACTTAAAATTTATTTATTTCATATTGTCGTACTTAAGTTGTACTAGACAGGTAATAGCACAAAATGATCAGTGCTTAATAACCTGCACCAATAGAGTCATACTCTTTTAGGTATAGCAATATTTATGAAGTGGAAAAGAGACGGCTATATTTCGATTGTATCCCCAAGAAGCTTGATGCATACATTTGTTGACTCAACAGGTTTTGTCAGAGGTTGTCAACTGTTGCTGGTGGAACTTTCGTCATGAATATTATTTCTTCAATAAAATAGATTTTCCATCGTGCCAACGTTACTTTTCCACTTATTATTAATAATAGAATTAAAAAAAAAACTTAAATACAAAAAACTATGTTCAATAAATATCATTTTTGTAAAATATAAAAATTAAATAAGAAGTTTTTTTTTTTGCAAATGATAAAATTAAATGTTCACATCCGATCGTACACATGACTGACTCTCGTTAAAAATGTTAAGCGCACCTGGATCCAGCGATCGCCCGTTCTGAGGTGCGCGTGCGCCTCCAGTCTATCGTGCACACCCGCCGACGCGAAGTGATACACCGTTCCTTATTCGTAATTTAAACTTCGTACTCCCATCGAAAACTCTGACACTTCACACACAGCTTAAACATTGACGTTCGAAAACTTAGTGAAAAGTGACAAAAGTGTAATTTTTTTTTTATCGTGAATTTTATAACAATGTGTAATGTAAAGTTGATGTGACAAGTTGCGGTTAAAGTTCAGAACCGTTCTGGATGTACGTACTAGTTTATATATTGCGTGTATGAATTTACTTGTATTAGCTATACAAAGTGCCGTGTTAAGAAAAGAACAATTTTGAAGATATCATATTAAAATTTCACTGGTACGTATTTATTAATTATATATATTTTGATATAATAAAAATAATTGTTAAATTTTCGACATTAAAACTTATATTTTTAAAATCGATGTTAAATATTCGATATATATATATATTTTAAATATTTATTTTTTTTTAAATATTATATATCTTTTAAATATTTTAACGAAATTTATATTACGGTTAGTTTAAATACACGTAGCAAACAAATTCAACCTTTCGACCTTAATTTGAATATTTATAGGAAAATGGATGGTTGAACAAACTCGTAATGAAAATTTTTAGAATTATATTTAAAATTTGACTTTGTCTGATAAAGATGTAAAAGATATTTATTGAACAAAATATTATTATTTTTATTTATTTAGTGGTTTTATAAAATAATAATTTTGTATTATATTCTTTAATTTCCAAAATATTATGTACTTTTTAATTTAAAATATATTGTCATTGCTTATATTTATAACTAATATACTCGTACAAGCGCAGAAGATAAACCCTATAACGTTGAGCTTAAGTCAAGTAAAAATTAAAAATATTGTAATTAAATTTTCACGACAGCTTAAATTCTGACAATAAATAGTTAATTATAATTAAGCAATCTCTGGATTTTCATTTAAGCTTAAAAATAAAACAATACAACCTTATTAAATAAGTAATACTTTAGAATAAGATAATGTGCAGCTAGACTTAATTCAATAAATTTTACAATCAATTTTTAAACAATATTTCAAAAACAATTTGTTACTGTCAATTTATTAAAAAAAAAGAATCTAAAATAAAAAAAATGTAATGCTACATATTTTGCAACGTATATATGAACGATGTATTCTCATTAAAATATAACCGTTTTTAGTACTAGTTAGCTGAATAACATACCTCTTTTTGTAAATTTTTAATAATATACACGTACATACTATTTTGAATTAAGGTTATGTAATTCGTTTTCATTTGACATAATATAAATATATTTTAACATGCCAATCGAATACTCCGATCCGGATTTCACCGGTCATAATGTTTTGATCTCTCCCTTCCAATAACAAAACTTTCAAATAATATAGTTTAGAGGTATATTAATATGATTAATTTCTTTACGATTTTTGTTTTTACTTAAAACCATAAAACAATTCCATTATTCAAGCTTTGTATTACATATTAAGCTAACAATGTTGTAATCTATTGTAATTCTTATTAGAATAACGCAGATCATATTATTTTGATAGCAATTAATACCGACGGCCTACCTCCAGAATAAGACAAAAGATATTTTCTGTAGGTACAATATGAACGGTCAAAAATTACACAATTTTTGTTCTTCCAAACGATAAACGACCATAGCTGTTATCGGTATTTTAATTCTTGGAAAAAACATTTTCTCGTTTTCGTTAATAAAAGTAGTTTTTTAATATCTAAATATTGATACCATAAATGCTCTATTGTAAGTCTAGATAGATAGAATGGTGAAACCGTTATTTGCATTTATATATATAAAAAGTTCAATATATAATCATTTTCCAGGATAGCTTTTCTGTCGAGTAATTTGTTAAACAAAAATAAATAATATCAATTTTGCTAGCTAGAATTTGAACCGGCGACCATCGGTTAAAATCCGTTTCACCCGCTGCTCTATCTCGCCTCTATACGTCAATTGTATTGTTATTAAAATAATCATCTAATTTTCATCTCGAAGACGTAACAGCTTAAATAGGTTCAACATTTTGTGTTTAGAGAGCGTTTTTGCAGTTACATTTCAAACAATCTGGATCCAATTCTACTAACGAATTATCGCAATCGATAAATCGCTTTAATTTTATAGACTATTTGAATAAAAGTTAAAATTTAAGTTTGGTTTTGTCATAACAGTATATGTTAACATCATATCGGTTTGGTTCGTACGTTGGTTGGGACGTATCGTAATCGTAATAGATTAGTAGGATTCTGTCCTCCTCTATGCTGTTTTTCTCGCGTTAAATATTACTCTACCTCCGTGAATCGTTGCGTGATGCTATATACATATCTCATTGTAATATACTTTCTCAATAAATGGGCTTTTTTATAATAAAATATTTTTTTCGAAGCGGATTGATAATTCCTGAGACTAGCGCGTTCTAACAAACAAACTTTTCAGTTTTATATAATAATAAAAAAAACGTCGCTGTCTAATCTATGTGGCTCGACTTATTTCCATGTCTTAATCACGATTTAGGTGAATTTAAATAAAATACATTTGAATTTAGAACGATTAGAATGACTGAGGATTAGCTTGTCTATGTTAGCTTGTCTATGTTAATAGCGTTTTTTTTTTTAAGTTTTTTGTTAAATTTCCTCATTCTAAGAAGTTTATATACTATTCCAAAACAAATTCGATACTCGAGACTTACGATGTTACCCTATTCAAATGCATGTATTCTTTAAATATTGTTATTATTTTAATGTCACATATTACCTTTTTATATTAAACGATTTAACTCTACATCAAGTTACGTTTGGTCTTACTTGCTCCACTGATATCTTACCTTAGTTATCTGCCAATTAATCTCTGTTAATAGTTGTTTGCCGTGACGAATATTTTGATATGATGCCTCCATTCAATCTTAAGCGACTGTGACGTCATCATTAGAGAGAACTATACAAAATTTATAATTACCGAGATTCTAGTTTCAATGTATAAGGGAAACCTTTACTATTGTAAAGCACTTACTTTTCGTCCGCGTCCTCGCCTGTGTGTTGAGGAAACCTTACAAGTATTATAATGGAGCTTAAACTTCATACCAAATTTCATCAAAATCAAATTTATTTATTTATTGGGATCTCCAATAGTTGTACATAACACATATTCAAATCACTTTTTTATATTAACTTAAAACTAACTATGCACAACCAATTACAGGAGAACACACCATTCACAAACACAATTACAAAATATACAAATTAAAAATAAAATAAAAACAGAAAATAAAAATATTTAAATAATGAACAAAAAACAAAAACAGAAACAAAAGGTAGTAACTAATTAAATTTTTAAAACAAATTAACAGTTTATACTAAAATTACCATATAGTGACTTACCCTATAGTAAATTTAGTGACTTAGCCGTGAAAGCTTAAACAGACACAATTATATAGATTTAGACGTGAAACTATGAGTTATAGAAATCGTTTCAGATTTAATAATAGAACTCTACTTTATTTAAACTTATTCATCCAAGTACTGAAACTATTCTACAAGAGAAGAATGTATGAATATTATAAGTAACTTTAAAGTAACATCCTCTGAATTCGAAAAAGTATAGAAACGTTGGGATAATTGATTGACCTATAGAAATCATTACCATAGTAATCTAGGTCTAGGATTTTGTATACAAGTAATATTTTTTTATACTTTAACTATGTTCCTGCGTTTGGTCTCAGTCATCCTGATTAATATTATAAATACGAAAGTGTGTTTTTATGTTACGTTTTCACATCTTAACTACTTAATCGATCATTATGAAGTTTTGCATACACGTTGTCAGAGGTACAAAATAATACAGTACCTAACAGCTCTCCCTCCTCTCACACCCTGGCTAAGCCGCTGACGGATACTAGCTAACTATACAATAACTATGTTTTCTGTCTATGCCAGTGCAATTACAGACTTTCCTTTGAGTTGATTTCACTAGCTCCCAAATTTGCGAGCGTTTTTGCAGATATTCTTTTAATTTTTTGGTGGATGGACGGGCAAATGTACCGTCTGAGATTGCGGAGCGGTCACCCCATACACATTGACCCGTTAGACCCCGAGACTTAGATCTTTTAAGTTATATATAGTGTAACCCAATACTTCTGCTTTTTAAAAAGACTAGTTTTAGATAAGTAATGAGAGGTTACAATGCCTATATGTTTAACCTTCATCCATTTAGTGATTTTCATTCATTATGGAAATTGTGACCATATGGGAATTAAAGATAATTAAACGAAGAACTAAGAAGTTCAATAAGCATTTCGGTATTGAGAACGTATAAATAGAGCCGTATTTCACCTACATTAAATATTTTTTAAAAGATTAAAAATTTAAATATTTGTGTTATTACAAGAAGTCAAAAAACAAGATTTTAAATAATTATTATGTAATTGTCTAATAATTTATGGTATGAGGCTCGAAGCTCTAGTAATCGAAAGCGGAATAATGAGTAGTATAACGTCAACTACTCCAATGATAACCATGGAATCTATTGTCTATACGAGTGGCGTTCAATGTTAAAGAATAAAGAAAAGGCAGTCCATTATAGCCTTAAAACAATACCCATATGTATAAGGTTGGGGGCGCATTGACAATGTAAGGGATAGTTAATATTCCCCATAGTTCATTGGAACTATATATTGATCTATCACGTGACCCCATTTTCCAGACGGTTTAAAAATGTCCAACAATTAATATTAATTAAACTATATCCAAATACATATGTATAATATACATATAAAAATGGGGCTGAAGTTCTTTGTAAATAATTAATATGACAAAGTGATATCGGAGAAGAATAAATGTTATTGTTAAGGATGAAACGCGTTGTTTTTAAGTTTTTGCATAAAACCCCCAGTTTCTGAATCACTTTGTATATTTATATTAAATAAAAGATAACATTGGTTAGCGGGTAATTTTCTTACGATTTAATATAAATCCAACCGTGGTTCTGTAACATGAAGAAATAACTACGTAAATTATTCTGTTACGTTTTTTTTAAATAAAATTTATATTTTTGTATTATAACTAATTAAAAAAATACAATAACAATTTACATAAAATATAGATTTAAATTAATTTTTTTAATTTAAATTATAAAAAAAATTGTTAGCTGTTCACAATACAAATTACGAAATACGTCATGAATGTGACGAATCTAGAAGCCCACCCGGAAGCTGCTTGTTGGAGGCGCCCAAACAGACTAACCATTTGCCCAGCAATGTGATATAAATACACTACTTTATAAATACACACTTTACTGGTGGTAGAGCTTTGTGTACTGGTGGTAGATATTTGTGCAAGCTTGTCTGGGTAGGTACCACCCACTCATCAGATATTCCATCGCAAAACAGCAGTACTTGGTATTGTTGTGTTCCGGTTTGAAGGGTTAGTGAGCCAGTGCCTTGTACAGGCACAAGGGACATAACATCTTAGTTCCCAAGGTTGGTGGCGCATTGGTGATGTAAGCGATGGTTAACATTTCAGACAATGCCAATGGCTATGGGCGTTGGTGACCACTTACCATCAGGTGGTTCATATGCTCGTCCGCCTTCCTATTCCTATAAAAAATACTACGTACATAAGACTACTCATAAAACTCAAATTACAGATATAGTTATGTATTCACAAAATGTTCTAAAATTGTCTTACCAAGAGTCATTGATTATAATATGATTTATTTTAAACGTAATTGAATGAAATTGATTGGGCTCGTGAAAATTTGGTTATGCCTTCAACCACCAAACAGTATTGGTGTAGCATGATATGTATATGTAGCATTCTGTCCGACATGAGTACAGGTGGTAGGGCTTTGTGCAAGCCCGTCTGGGTAGGTACCACCCACTCATCAGATATTCTACCGCAAAACAGCAATACTTGATATTGTTGTGTTCCGGTTTGAAGGGTGAGTGAGCCAGTGTAATTACAGGCACAAGGGACATAAAATCTTAGTTCCCAAGGTTGGTGGCGCATTGGCTATAAGCGATGGTTGACATTTCTTACAATGCCAATGTCTAAGGGCGTTTGGTGACCACTTACCATCAGGTGGCCCATATGCTCGTCCACCTTCCTATTCTATAAAAAAAAAAAATGATGGAAAAAGCTCCAAACCTTCTCCTTATCAATCTTATCCTAACATATTCAACCAGCAAACAGCAATACTTAGTATTATTGTGTTCCGGTTTGAAGGGTGAGTGAGTCAGTGTAACTACAAGCACAAGGGATCGCATCTTGGTTTCCAAGGTTGGTGGGACATTTACGGTTTAAGGAATGGTTAATATTTCTTACAGCGCCAATCTATGGGCGATGGTACCATCAGGTGGCCCATCTGAACGTTCGCCTTCGTATTTTATACCTACAAGAAAAAAATATTATTGTATGTTAATATAAGCTTATTAAATAACTTTATGCATATTTTATCAAGAAAATTATAACAAAATCAATTTAAATTTAATTAAAATATATATTATAATAACATTAGCGCTATGTATGTATTTGAATATTTCAATTTTAAATAATGTATTTTTTATTTCATGGAAAATTACAATGTTTGGAATTGTTAGGTATTAACGCATATGTATTAAAAATATTTAATTATATATTTCTAAGTTATAAAATGAATTCAAATGTTTATCTACGGTCTTGGTAAGCATTAAAAGGCACAAAATCGAATAATATCATATTATTACATTCTGATCTCTATTATGTATAAAATGATTAAACTAAGATTATAATTTCTAATAGTTTAAACATCCTCCCTTTTGACATTATGACACGTAGGTATGTCATCCAGATAATCGGTGTTGCCATTTACGGGGATAATAGTTGAAGTGTTCTTGAATTCAGCAGTCTCGTTTAGTACCTAATTTGTTCTCATTTTTATTTATAAACATTTAATTAAGTCTTCTAATTGATAATAGTGTTTTTTCGTAATTTAGAATAACAATAATGCCTTATTATATTATTGTCGAAAGATAACTGTATAATACACGACCAAATCATCATTGCCTTGAGTAATGACAATGGATGATTAATTTTCGGCTCAGAGAATCGGAATTGCGATTGAAAGAGGAAATGTTGCTAGCATTCTTGCTACTATTCATGACATGATTTGTACAACCATACAATTTTGATTCGTATGTACTTAGACTTTATGTTAATTATATGTAATTTTATTTTATATATTACATTTAGTAAGTAAAAGTCATGTGAAAGAGTTATTCAACACGACACGATCACTTCCTATATCACGATCGTGTTTTTTATTAGCTCTGTGCGATAATCATAACATTTCTCGTGTTTTAATTGAACGTACGTTCCGAAGCTATACACGTTCAAAGTTATATTAATATGATTATGTTATAAATACATTCAATACAAGAACATCCTAACTTATTACTTTCATTTTTAATAAAAACGGTTCTAATGAAATGGTTCTTTAAGAAAAAGAAACCGTGAGCAAAAAATAATTAGTCTATCGAAAAAGTATCTCACACTATCAATATAAGGTTAGATACTTATTTTCGTTGATACTTTAACATCGATAAAACGGTGTATTATATATTGCTACTTGAATATTTTCTTTTGTAAAGTTACTTCTGCTTTCAGCGACATATCATTAATCTAGCTAAGTGTTTAAAAAAATAAGGTGTTTATATAAAATATTACATAATATTATAGTATTATCTGTTTTAGAAATAAAGAAAATTATTAATTTTATATTATTGCTATGTATAAGTATTAAATTGTGTTCTATTTTTTAGAAAATGAAATGTCAGTTTTAATGTGCTAGTTGTTCTTTATTAGAAAATATATACAACAGATAAGTTAATTGGCATTCTGTCCGACTACCGGTGTTCTGTCGGATCGACTAGATTTTTATCGATGGAAGCTGTCTAGTGCTGTGACAGAGATTGTCGATAACCACGAGATAGTATCGATGTTATATTATGGAAACCGAAAGTGAAATATAAGAGTTCGAAGTGATGTAGCGGTTAACATCATTTTTAAATGTCAACAAATTAGATAAAAGTAAAGATATTGCATTGTTTAAGATTTAATACATT
The DNA here is from genome assembly GCF_905147045.1 of Nymphalis io. Taxonomy (NCBI): domain Eukaryota; kingdom Metazoa; phylum Arthropoda; class Insecta; order Lepidoptera; family Nymphalidae; genus Nymphalis; species Nymphalis io. The sequence goes on from NC_065909.1 coordinate 5,589,266, forward strand.
TTTAAAGTTAGATTGACCATAACTAGTCATAATTCATTAAATTAAATGATGATGAATTGAATAATGTCTGTGTGTGTAGAGTGACTTTACTTGTATGAATAAAAAACACATTTTAGTAAGAGTTAATTTTATTCTCATGGAATTAAATCAATGTGATCATTTTGTTATTATTAAGAGAATGAAAACGCAATAGAGAACAATTATTGAATTAATTAATAATTATAATAACTTGCATATTTAAAAAAAATATATTTTTTGTGGAACAACTGTGATCAATGTGTGTGATGTGTGTGTATCAAAACCACCATCGTCAATAAACCTCAAAAAATAAACCGTCTATTGAATGAGTGTTCCTCGCGCTAAAATCACATTGAAAATGTAAATCTGTTATTATTACACAGATAAAAAAAAAGATTCTATTATATAAGTAATTAAGTATGATGAAAAGTTCTATAATATCTAATAATACATTGTAAGGCTTAGGTTTCATTATCATTAGTTTTCCATTGTTTTATTTATCTATCAATTCACTATTTATGTGTTAATTATGACAGAGGTGTCCGGCATAGAGCATACTCAAACGTACCCTTTTAATCAAAGATATTAAGTTGAAACTATAGACAATCTAGAACTTTTTAATATATAGTAGGTTGTATGGTAGGTTACTATTTAGCATTAAGCAAATGTATATTAAAAGGTTTATAAGCCATTTCCATCACGCAGCTTCACTGCAGGTTGGTCATGCATGGCAGAATATTACCCACATATGCAATTTTCAAGTTGTTTTTCTTCATCATAATAATAATGTGAAATTAATCAATAATTTTATAATAGAGTCACGTGCTCTAACCATTATACATTACATCTTGGGGGTAAAGCTTCGTACAATTCCATCTGGTTATAACCCACTTATCACATATTCTACCACCAAAAGCAATACATGTGTTGTGTTCTGGTTTGAAGTGTGAGTAAGACAGTTTAACTACAGGCACAAGGAGCATAACATCCCAGTCCCAATAAAGTCCCAATTCCCAAGGTTGGTGGCGTATATGTGTGATGGTGACCATTTACTATCATATGCCAGTCTACCATCCTATTTATAATGAAAGACCTTAGAAGCTATTCTATATTTTATATTTACATCTAAGCACGTGCACAAGAGAAAAAAAATGTAAGAAATATTTTCAGTAAGAAATTATTTTTTGTATTTTGATAAAAAAAATGACATTGACTAAAATAAAAAAACTTATATAATAAAAATTGCGACAGAGAATATAAACAGCTTAGATACTATGGGAAGTAAGTGATGACTGACAAATTGACAATTAACTAATTATAAGCTGTCAATGACCAGAGTCGATCACTTTTCGTTACTTTGTATTTGGTTTTTGGTTTAATTTAGTGCAAAAGGCAAAGATGTAATAATATAAGGCCGACACGGAATAAAAACTAATAATTAAATCTTACACCTTTTTATGATCTGGCTACACGATTATTTGGACTGGTCAACAATAAAAAATAATTTGTGTACGAAAATAATTCGTATTTTAATCAAGCAATTTTTTTTATTAATGTTTAGGTATTAGATTAAAATTTAAAAACTATATTGTTAGGACTTTTCGCTAGCGATAGTCATAAAAATAATGCTTATGTTTTATATTTCCAATATAATAAATTACCTATGTAGGTAAGCGTCATAATCGTTTACTCGATAAATGATGATTTTGCATATAGGTAAGTAAAAATGTTTACAAATAAATACTTTATGTGTCAGCGAATAAGGTCGAAAATCTATTGGTCTATGTTGTATATGTCAAGATGTAGTTAGGTGTTTAATGTCACATAAGTGGACACACGTTTTGATGACGTCACTCGATCGTAAATCGGCATTTATTATGAGAGCAGAAATAATGAATTATTTGGAGGTTTTCCGTGTGTGTTAAATTTATAAGATGTAAAACAACTTAATACTACTTTTATTTATCAAATAAACAATAAGAATTAAATAAAAAAGTACAACCAACGAACTCTGCTTTTTAATAAAATACTAACGAAAATTAAAACTTATTCTTACTTTTTGAATAAAGAACGTTATTTTTACAAATGAAATTAGTGGTGCCTCTTGTAACGTGAAGGCGCGGCGACGCGTCGCAGTGCCGCCAACATTGACAGCTGTCAATCAGATTCAATATGGCCGTTCGGCCGGTTCCCGTACAAACAGGCCGTGCTATCTCAGATCTGATGCCGGTTCAATACCAGATGTATTAGATTATTGAAGAAGCTGTATTTTGTAACACGAGTATTTTGGGGATTAAGGCTTAGCGGCAGTTAATGTACTTAGAACATAATTCATTTTTAGAACGCCTTCAATATCTCTAGCCTCATATCTAGTCTCTGGTCAAGACATATCTTGTCATAATTTAGTCTTTGATCGAATTTAATTTTTGCATATTATATAACAAAGGATCTTATAAAACATTAAATCTTTCTAGAAGGTTCAAAGAATATATATTCAACATTGCAAAGGAGTTAATGTTTTAGACAACATGTTTATGATTTTTTTAATTATAAGTTATATTGTCATTTGTTATGTACAAATTTCTTGATTTTGATTTAAATCAGGGAAATAAACCAAAAAAAAAATACTTTAAGCGAAGTTAAAATTTATATATTATAACATATAAATATTTACATAATTAGCAGCCGTAATAATTATTTTCGTTTATTGCCCTTGACTCCATGTATATGACCCGACATTTTATTTTGTCAAACTTATTTACTTTGAATATTTATTACAGCTGTATTTTTTATTGCAGGTATGAGACAAGGACAAAAAGAACTCTAGTGATGTGACGTACATAATGTGGTGTCGCGTCACTCAGACGCAGCGGACTGTTGAACTAGTGATGTGCAATTGACAAAAATATCGATAGTCGATAAAATCGTGAATAAATAACGAATGAATACACTCATGCTGACGACAGGTACAATAGAAGATCAGCCCATGGACGGCAATATGCCTTTTTCTTCTTACAAGTGAGTATATATATATTGTATTATTTAACGTAGCTTATTTATTAGAGACGGTTTTGTAATATTTTCATAATTATAATCCTGATAAACTACTGTATCTATATAACTTAATATACATAGACATATACAAATATGTATAAATTAACAAGCAATACATACCATCAGACATCCAAATCTTGACATGGACCTAATTAAGACAACCTAAATTATAATGACCGTCGTCCACAAAAAAACGCTAGCTGCTTTCACATATCATATTATTAATTGATCAAATGCTTTGTTTTTCAACAAACTCCATGTAAAGACATCATATCCATAACCGACATGCAGTACCGTACGGTCGAATGAAGACATTACGAAAAAGCGCAGGCAAGAACTTTTGTTCAATCGATGCAGAATTCGAATGATTACTTATACTTGGAAATTGTGACCGGATTCGATCCGTCATTAACAGCATTATGCGAATTAATTAATCGACTTTTTATGTAACATCTATAATTCGGATAGTGAAAATTGTTTCGAGTTAGATAATCGATTCTAATCGATTTGTTTATTTTTAAACGCGGCTGCAGAGACCAAGTGTTACTAGAACTATGTTTTATATATATGAGTAGTATCTTGCACAGACCAACCTAGGTTGGTTATCAATCAATTATTCCACCGTCAAACTTAACTTTTAATATAAAAATGGTAAAGTTATTTTAAAATTAGCTTAAGTTACTTATTACTGAGTGATTTTCTTGAGGCTAGTCATTTCCATTTTGCGATTCCTGATACACGAAAATATGAGTTTTTAGTCTTAAATTGTCAAGTATTAATAATTCTTTTGGTATTTTATTAATTGTTTGAAATTCTGTCTTACATCCGGCATGTGTTTTTTGCTGCAATAAAGTAATTTGCGAAATATTTGAAGTCTGCAAAACATTGTACGTACAATAAGTTAATTACTCGATGAAATATTTTTGAAAGGTTTTATTCAAGTCAATAATTTGTACAGTTATGATATTTATTGCTAAATTAATATTCGTCAGAGATTGACAAACTGATTGTTAAACGCTTAAAGTTCTAAAAATAGTTTATCTTTGTTAATATCTGATCATACTTTTCTTGGAGGATTACAATACTTTATTCTATTTTTGTAAGATTTTTTTGTATATAAAGATTTTTAAAAGCTTGTCATTAAATATTCTATAACAAGTTATCGTATTATAATAATAGTTCCTCTTAATATAGTAACATCAAAAAGCAATAATTGTGCCTTTGAGATTTAAATCGTTCGTGGGGTTTTATTTGCGGTTTGACAGTAAATAAATTTTATAACCAACTGCCGTCCATGGTTGGTGCAAAATGAGCTCAGACACATAAACACTTATTTAAAGGTCACGAAATTTATTCAGCAATGCAAATGTATCAATTAATTTCGCGATTTCAAGTAAATAAACCCACAGCAATTACGGAACGTAAAAAGCCGTTGACCAATGAATTCGTCAGGCGGTTACAGTCCTCAATCGGGCACCTTTCATTTTAAAAAAAGAACCATACGCCATTTCATGTCAATTTTTGAATAATTCATCGTGCGAATGCGCGAGCGCATCGATTGATGCAAGCAAAAAGCGCGCGCTCGCTAATCTTCGCCGTCTTTCGCGTCGCTTCGGCCTTCCTCGGGACCCAGTGCTGCCAACCGAAGCATTTATTATTCAACTAGTTTTTGCAGTCACGCTGAGCAAGGACATAACCGGGAATGCATTTATTTGATAAATGATGTTTTTTTTCTAAGAAACCAAACCAGAGGTTTTTTCATATAATTTTTCGGTGTCAACATTGAAAGGTATTTTTTTGTTGTAACCTGTGGGAATCATTCACGTGGATTCAATTATAAGAGCGTTATTAATATTGTCTATGTTTTGATTTTGATTGATATGTTACGATTAACGACCACTTTAATTGCAAGTTTTGTGTACTGAAAACATCTTAATTGGTGCATTTGTAAAATAGATTACGATCAGGCGCACGCTGGTATCTTTTAATGATTTATTTAATACCATAGAGTAACTTTTTGTCGAGTTAGTTTCTAGCTTAGATACGGTAAGATATTATTAATGGTCGGTAATTAATTAAATTCTAAATTCATTGTCGCTGGCCGTTAAGCCAATTACAAGTATCATCATGATGCTTCGAGTGCAGAAAAAATATAGTATTCGAATTTCCGAGCGTTCATCCCCCGCGCCCGCACGTCCGCCGCGCCTCGACGCCGCGTCTCGACTGTACGTGATTGGTTTATTAATTAGGCGAATCATCGTCGGGTTCCATTTTTAAAAATAGGCGGGATTCTTGCTGTGCGACTTTTCTTTTTAATTTTGGCCGGCGTTGCACGCAATTAGAGTTGCCAGGATACTTTTTGTCTTAATTCCGTTTCTGACGATAAAGGTCATTATAAAGTCTGTTTGACATACCTAATTAACAAAGTAATCTTGACTAGTTTTGATTGCTTTCTAATACGTAATTTTTTTTGTAGCATCCAAATTATGATGATATGAAATGATTTATAAAGTATATTTTTAGATTTATTTATTCCATGACCTCTGCAATGTCTGATCTTTTTGTGTAATGATAAGGATCCTATATTATTCAACATAATGTTAATTATATATCTGCATCTGTTAAATTGCTTCAGCTTGTGATAATTTGATTTTATATAAATAAATATATAGCTTGGCATTCGAATACAAATTTTTGCAATTACTTGATATCTTCACTTGGCCTCACGCTTTAAATATATCAAATGATATTCAAAATACAAAGCGATATTATTAGTATCCAATATTTTTTTAATTTACTTAACACCTGGTCTGGTAGAAATTGGTTGTAAGCGATAAGGCCCCCTTTGTGCTGCATATATTTATGTATTTCCTTCTTTTGGCTTTTTTTTAATTGTTTAATGTAGCTTACAATAAAGAGTTAAATAAATACAACCTCTTTTTAGTTTAAATATTTGCTTGAAGTAAGCGCATATAAAACTTCGATTAAAAAGTTAACATTCGAAAATCGAACGCGACGAAGTGAGGTCAACGTAAAAATAATATAAAAAGTTGTGTTCGCGGTCCGTCCGGAGTTATGTCTCCTGGTGAATACCGTTAGGATGCCTGCCGGGCCTAAAATGAGATGAAAAAAACCGAAAACTATTCCAATTGCCAGCGTACGGAATGCGTTTTGTCTGCCATAAAGTTTGAGTTGCTTTTTCTAAACGTGTTTAAGCATTATAGTTTACACTTCAAAGACCATTGACATCGGTGACGGAAATTGCAGAAATGTCTATTAAAACATGTAGATTACATCACTCTATTAATTATGTTTTAAAATTAACTTCCAAATTTAAATATGTAGTTAGACGTATAATAGAAGTCCATTCTTCTAAAACTTTGGCCTGGACAACTTTAGCGGTATTGAGCTAAGGTTCTCAAATGGGATAATAACGTTCCACAGGGTGCCAAAAATTTTTGAATATTAAAGCGAAAAAAATTTAAGGACATTTGTTATAAGACATAGGAAAACATTAGACTTGGGCATCACCAACTCTTTTGCCACTTTTCTTTTTTTAGAAATCTGATCTGAGAATATGGATCTTACATACACAAGATAAGAAATGATACCTTATCATTACTTATAATATATTTAACTTTTATCGTCAAACTATGTTATGGAACACCTTCAAGCCAATCGTCGTAGTCGTGCTCTATTTTATCGATATAAAAGACAAACAATTCAGGAGTAAGGAGGAGTAATTAGAACGCGTGTATAACTTAATCGAAGATAGTGGGTTTCGTTCTGTACAAACAGCACCGAATTTTTATCTCGTGGTGGGCAGGAGACAAATGAACAACCTGCGTGAGTCGGATAATCGATTTGAAGTAGCGTGATGTAGGTAACTTTGCATGGATTATAGTATCCTATAGAATAGGTGAAAAAAACAATTTGTATTGCTAGCCTTATGATAGTATACAGGGGAACGGAGTTCAACCAGGTGGATTATAGGCAACGATCATGTAACCCCATGGTTGCCTTTTGAAATGACAATGCAAATTGACGCTTAAATTAATCGATCGCTTATCTGGTCGTCAGCCTTGCCAATAAACATAGATCCCTCTTATAGTGCAAAAATATTATTTATATAACTAAAAAAGAACTTCAGTTTATAACAATATTTTTATAAATAAAAAAAAGAATCTTCGTAACGCTATGTATCATTTTTAATAATACATTAAAAAAAAAGAAAAAATATTATTGTATTTTAAAAAAAGAATTTGCAATTATGACGTTTGAGTTACGTGAAACTTTTTGTCTATTTACAACTTCTAACTTCACGTCATTAAGGAGATGTCAAAAGTCCTTAAACCAACAGCCATAAATAAAAAAATAACGTTTTCATAATAATCACTATGTATAACTCAACCCTTTTGTCTTTCGAGTAAAAATACTAATCCTTTAATTATTATCACAGTGTTGCTTCAATTAACTTTGCTTTATGTTCAAGAGATTCTACTGGTGGTAGGGCTTTGTGCAAGCTCGTCTGGGTAGGTACCACCCACTCATCAGATATTCTACCGCGAAACAGCAATACTTGATATTGTTGTGTTCCGGTTTGAAGGGTGAGTGAGCCAGTGTAATTACAGGCACAAGGGACATAAAATCTTAGTTCCCAAGGTTGGTGGCGCATTGGCTATTAGCGATGGTTGACATTTCTTACAATGCCAATGTCTAAGGGCGTTTGGTGACCACTTACCACCAGGTGGCCCATATGCTCGTCCACCTTCCTATTCTATAAAAAAAAAAAGATTCACTTACCCACTACATAAAAGTACTATTCAATGTAAATAGTTCAATGTAGAAAATAAATCATAAACTATAATGAGTATAAAAACAATCACTAATAAACAAATAAAAAAATAACCTAAATATATATAAATAGTTAAATAATACAAATAATATATATCAACACAAAATCCAACGCAAGAAAACATTTCGAAGCGGGGCAGACAACTCGGCTGACCGCTACTAAGTAAGACGGGACATAAATTCTTCAAAGGCTAAACAAAATAAAAAATCAGAAAACCCCTTTAAGAGAGCTACCGAACTATAATTTATGGGCGGCCCAACGGCCATCGGTCCAAATAAAAAAGTCCACAGAGACGCAAAACGGTGAAATTGGAAATAATTTTGCGATAGCATCGTCCACTGGTAACTTTCAATTTTACGTTTGCAAATTTTAACTTTTTTTTTTATTATTTTACTTTGGATCGTAAGTTATGGGACATCGCTTTAGGTCTTAGTTGAAAAGTCTTTATAGATTAAAAATAATTTACATTTCTTTGAAATTTAAGCGTTGTTTATTTATAATAGGTAAAATAAAAAAATAATTTTAAACGGTTACGGACAACAATATTATCAATTTAACAATATTATTATTAATTTTGGTTATCTTAAATGTTTAATTAGTTATTAGAACAATTTTTCAATTCAATAAGTCAATAACGGATGCTACTTAAAAATAAATAAAATAAACATAAAAACAAAAAACAAAGTGCAAATTAAAAATAAATACATTTTGTTTGAATTAAAAAATAGAATAGTAGGTATGTAGGAACTTAGTTTCTAATTTCGCTCCACATAGACCACAGATTAGGCAATAAACTCATACATTACTAAATCGACAGACCACTATTGCTCTAGATAATTGAAGTCCAATTGCTAAGAGTAAATTAGAAAGCTGATTTGACTTTAGATAAATAAGGTCTATAGAACATATACAATATTAAAATTGCGTTATTTAATTCTTATAATAAGCTTTATTTTTTCTTCATGGAAATAAAATTTTAAAATAAATTATTTTTAACGTTCATTTGGAAGTTTGTGTTCGATTTTTAAACGACTCTTGACATGTCGCCTTGGAAGAGGGTTGTTTGTACGCATCATAACAAATCCTAATAATGTTATGGTATACAACATATTAAAAAAATAACTTACGAAGAGCGAAATTGACAGTTCATTAACAAACATCAAAGATCGAAACTCCATCGAACATCTTACATAATTTCGAATTTGATACAAAACATTAAATTGATATGTGTTGATGATAAAAGAAAACAAGAAAACGTGTTTCTAGTAACAGCTACAGTTTTAAAACAACTGTCCTAGATCATAGATAAGATTGGCACATCCTGCGTACAAACAGATAAATAATTCATACTTAACACGGCAGATGTATATTAAAACAACTATTTTAATTGCCATTATTTCTTGTACTGCAGCCATAGACAAGTAGACAAGGTAATACCTATGATGGTTAAAAGAAAGTTCTAGATACAAAGTTGTAGATATTATCTGTTTCATAAGCGAAATACTATTAACACCTATGTATATATTTCTTAGTTAAAATTTATAATTTTAATACGTTAACAAAATCTAAACTTCTAACTTGTGGTTGTAGTAGGACTTTGTGTAAGCTCGTCTGGGTAGGTACAATCCACTCATCAGATATTCTACCGCAAAACAGATGTACTTGGTATTGTTGTGTTCCGGTTTGAAGGGTGAGTGAGCCAGTCTAATTACAGGCACATGGGACATAACATCTTAGTCCACAAGGTGGCGCATTGGCGATGTAAGCGATGGTTAACATTTCTTACAATGCCAATGTCTATGGGCGTTGGTGACCACTTACCATCAGGTGGTAACTATTCTAGTACCGTAAACTCATTCACTTTCAAAAATCTAAGCGTCACGGTGCTCTAAAGACAAACTCGCTGGCTGTAACACCTTATCGAATACACACACACACAAATCATATCGCGTACAGTAGCTCATGTACAATTAATGTAAATAATCTACTCTTGATATAACGAGATGGCATAGTAGATAAAACACGTTGATCTTAAACGAAGGGAAACGTCGTGAGGAAACGTGCATTTGTCGAATAAAGTTCAGATGGATTAAGCTAAATAATCCCACTTCATAAAAGGATCTTCACCCATCCCGTGGGATATTTAAGGGCTGTTAATATCTAATCTAACGAAAACCTACCATAGTAAAGAGGTAACTCATTCTTGTTTTCTTTTTTTGTCGTTATTATGAAGAAATGTCGAGATTATATAAAATGTGTTTTGTTTGCTTTCTACGTTGTGTTTATGTAAGCCGGATGACAAAGCGTAATACCCTCTACAAAAACTTGGCTAGTCCCTTTGAATTCAGATATTTTACTATTAAGTAACTATTGTATTCTAAACTTTCACAACTTGTTGAAATAGTTTTCGATATTTATAAAAAAAATTTGAAATAAAGACATAATTTTCTATTACTTTGATTTACGATATGATTCCGTCACGCACGTCCCATACTCACGAACTATCAATAACAATTTGTCAAAATCGTCAGCTGGCCAGTTCACTCAAGGCTGTAGTGTGGCGCATTAATTTATTAAAACAGTAGCTAAGAATCGTAATGACTTTTTTATGTTAAGTATCAGTGACATCGTCCTATTTGATAGGAAAAAATCTAATCTTGAATCTGTATGATCGATAGCTTTTCTCTCACAGATTTCATAGTGCACTGGATTAATATTTTTATTTATAAAAAAAGATTGAAGCTTGTCTTTGGTTATTCGACTGTTTATCAAATATCATATTAATAAACGATTGAAACTGTGTCTTCTTAGAAGGCAAACTGTCAACTTTCATGTTGTAAAAACGCGTTAGTAAAAGTATTTACCGTAATTATCTTAAATTGTCCCCAAAAATTGATTTCGTCGTCGTTGTTGTTTGCAAGCACAGTAATTGCCGCACGTTTCAGTGTAAACCCATCATGGCATTCGTTAATATATACTTAAGTATACATTACGTAATGTATGTAAATCTATTTCAACGCATCACTTTTCGTAATCAACGTTAACTGTCTGTTAATTGTACAACCTGCGATATAATAAAAACGTGAAGTTAACAATAATTATCGACTCTCTGGACGAGATGTGGATGATTGCAGTAATTGCGTTAAATAAAAACCGCATTGTCGGCAAATACGACGTAATATTTTTTTTCATGATCTTATAATTATTTTTATAGTAGTTTAAGCTGTCATAATGTTATAATAAAATAAACTGAAACTTCCTCTGTACGTTGGAATTATAAATATGGCAAATTATTGTTAAAGTTTCACAGCTTTTAGGTATTTAATACGAATGTAATTATTGTGAAATTAAAACTCTTCGTAAAGTAAGAAAATATTTTAGGTTACGTAAATATGTAAATATTTCAAATAAGTAGGTAGGTTGGCAATTGATCATCAGATGGTAAGTGGTCACCACCACCTGTATACATTCGAACTGGAAGGAATGTTAACCACCTCTTCGATAATGCGCCAGCAACCTGGAACTAATGTTAACTATGTCTTGTTACTTCTGGCTCAGTCATCCTTTAAACCGGAACACAAAAATATTGCTGTTATTCGGTAGAACATGTGAAATGGCTGGTATCTATGCTGACAGGTTTGCACACCACCAGTTTGGTGGTGTGCAAGGAGTTCCGTGGACGTGGACTTCTTTTGAATTATCTTCTTATTTTATAAACAACACCAAATTGTGTATGTATTTTTATTTATCAATTTATATATATTTTCTTACTTCACGATTGTGGAATATATGTGATCTTATAATAGTAATAATTGACTCGGGCGCATTTTTTCTTTATTATGAAGGTATTTGGAAAGAAGGATCACCTGCTATGTAGCTCCGCCCCGCTGATGGGCAATTATCCAATAATAAATTAGTTTTATTGAGGATACCGAAGTGTTATTCAGCTGTTATTTATGCCTGTAATAACTCACACAGTAACATATCAATATGCAAAATTTCTGTTTTGAACTTGAATATACTTATAGACCATTTTTTTATATATATATAACAGGTAAGTGGACGGGCCAATAGGTCATCTGATGGTAAGTGGTCTCCAACGCCCAAAGATATAGATGCCACAAACAATATTAACGATTCCTTACATCGCCAATGAGCAACCAACCTTCGGAACTAATATGTTATGTCCCTGTAGTTACACTGGTTCGCTCGCCCTTCAATCCGGAACACAGCAATACTAAGCATTACTGGTTGGCGATTAAATTTGTGATGAATGGGTGGTACTAAGTTAAAACTTATTTTAGTATTACCTTTAGAATGCTTTTTCACAAATAACTCTACCTCTAAATAGAGAATTTTTGATGAAATTCTTAAGAATTTGTGACTAAAAGATGTCTGGCTCATTAAAAGCGGCGTAATAATGCAGTTTATATTATGTTAGGTAATTCGTTATCAGTGCATCCTTATCATTATCGCTGCAAGTGCGTCGTCCTTCCATGCCTGATAAGAGATTTGCAATACAATAAAGATAGTGTTAATCATCTAAAACGCACGTGGAATTGTTGATTTTTTTCAACACTTTATATTTTTTTTTTAGTTTTCTTTTGTTTCTCTTTATCTTTTGTTGTTGTAAACACACACATATATACATTAATATATGTTCGCATGCACACTGATATTACACACTGTCTTATCTTTCTCTCTGATATGTATTTTTTGAACAGCTAATCAACTTAGAGACAGTTTTTTTGTTTAGTTTTTTTTTGTTTTATAAAATAATTTAAAAAATAAAGGAATAAGTATTGCCGAATTTATAATATCTCTACATAGGTGGATCTTATAATAGTAAAAGTTGTATCGGCCTGTATATAACCCACTGCTGGGCTAAAGTTTCCCCTCCGTTTTAAGGAGGTTTTGGAGCTAAGCCACCACGCTGCTTCAATGCGTCGCCGATTTTCATCCACATGCAGGTTTCCTTATGACAATTTTGTTTTGTTTTGTGTTTGAAACACGCAGGCGAAAACAAGTTTTATATGTGTATATATATGCCAATATCTAGTGACATAATCTATCGTTTCTTACTTATTTCGTAAAAATCTTGTAATCACTCAGCCATGTTATATTCCAAGTAACGTATATTTTCTCAGAATTGATTGTTTGCCGCCTGTATGTGATGTTGATGATCGTTGACAATGCGTTGTTTCCACAGCACTGTTAATTTTTACTAGCGTAAATGTTTGATGTTTTAACATATTGGTTTGTAAATATGAAGGAGGTTGGTGATATTTTAAATTAAATACTTTTTTTTCAATTAATATTTAATGACGTTCTTTTTTTTAAATAGTTGTGTTCGGATTTTAAAATATATTGATTTCTCTTGGATTTATATTGTAGATGCTTCCGCTTTTATATAACATCTAACTTTAAAAAAAATTGTAAACAAACTTTAAGTAATGAAATGTTCTGTGTTTTTCACACATGTTTTATGTGAGCTAGTTTATCAGAGACTACACGATCGATTGTTATGTTTCTTTCCCGAGGTAATCTATATATTTATGGTAATTTAAATGAAATATTAAGGCGGTATTCTTATATGGATACATAAAAATCACAGTTTATCGATTGATAATACGTTTAGTATGTAGTCACGTAATTTATTATAAGCCGCACATATGTATCAAGATCCCAGGCTACCTCTATGTAAAATGTTCAGTTGCTTAATCGTAGTGACGTAAAAAGAAACATTATATAGATCGCTATGTAGCGATATGGTTATATGCTACTCATAATTAAGTTGTGGTATATTAGTAAATTAGGTATAGTATGAATTTTAATTTTGACTTTAAATCGTTTATTTAATTTCCGTTTTTAACTTGACCATGTGTAGGTACGTGTTTATTCATCATCATCATATCAGCTATAACATGTCCACAGCTGGACAAAGGCCTCTCCCAAGGATTTTCACGTGCTTTTTTGTAATATAATAACACTAAAACATACACTTAAGAACACTTAAGAACGTTAACATAACGTTAATGCAGAAATAAAACACAGCTGTACTAAATTCATGTAATTATATAAACGGACATATATTCGAAACGAATTCGAACATCTTACTCGCGAAAAGCGACGTTTATTTCAAATATGATCAACAGTTTTTAAATAAATGTATAACGTTATAAATACTTGCTAGATTAATTCAGTAAATTAGTCTTAAACTGAACCAATGCAGACATGAGCGAGCTGATAACGTATCTGATAAGCGATCTTTATCGGATGCAGCGGAGCGAACACTTAACAGAAATACCTTGTGATATTATTCTAATATAACGTTTTTTTTTTCCAAAATCGTTTTTTTTTTTCTTCTCAATCGGATAATAAAAAATGCAATTGAAACGAGGGTGAGCAACAAAGAATCTTATTCGTTGTGACATCAAATGGAGGATTGATTCGTGGTAAGCCGTGGTAAGTTTTGTTTTCAGCCAAGCGCAAACATAAGACCTATCTTCAACACAACTGTGTTTTAGAGCGAATGCAATGACTGCCTTTCATTTAATATAATGTCATATCTTATTAGCTTTATTATTTAGGGCAGAGCTAAGACGTCTCAGAGGGCAAAACACCTATACCATAAACAAAAATGCTCTTGACCGAGGTAGATTTACTTATAGTTATTTTTCTATAATATGTATGACATTTACTTACATTAGAACATATAAAATATTAGCCAGCGGTTTCCTGCGACTCCATCCACGTCAAACAAATTTTTAACGTAAATTTCCTAATTCATATACTTACCTAGAAACTTATTAAGGTGCCAGGTTATCCAGGTGAATATTCATTAAGTTCGATTCAGTAACTAGGTTAAAATGATGTAATCAATAGACAAACTAAAAATGTATAATTAAATACGAAATGGTACGACTAGTACTTATTGACGCTACTGCGTTCGTTTATCATTAATTTATCAATTACGTGTTCTTTGTATTTAAAATACATTATTTATATGCTTTTAGAGCTTGATATATAAAGTCAGGCAGTCAAGCAAAGTATAAACATACCGTATGCGGCCACTAATGGCAATGTCAGAAGTGTAAACCATTCCCCACTCTACCACTTTGACATTAACTATGATGATATTGTTTTAATAACTATATTTATTCTGACTCATCCACCCTTTAAATTAGAATAGTGCATGAAAAATATTGATGAATGGGTGGTACATAAACATGTGGACTTGCATAACCTCTACAAATAGTAATTTGTTCTTTTTCGTCGTTTCGCATTGGCAGAGCGTTCATGATCTTCTCTGCAGCGGTATGCCAAGCTTGACAATTCGTATCAATTACCCGCTGACAGCGGACTTCCTTGTGCACTCATGTAGGGGGAAGTCGACCGCCCCTTGATTTATTTTATATAAGATTTAAGTTATTACCATGTCGTGATAAATCATCCAACAGCTTGGATAACATAGTAATACGCAGACAGAAATATGAAGAGCCTCTTTATAGTACTTTTATTTCGGCTCATAAAGCTTTTACTCGGGAATATAAAAAGTTCAAATAAATTCATCACTGTATACATATATATGTATCGATATAGATAATTATTTTTATCGATTTCATAATAACAACGCTTGCAATATTAATATTCGTAATTTAACAATGAGTCACATTCCCATCTTATTTCGTGAAACGAAATCTTCGGAAGTAGGAAGCGGTCATCAAATCGATTGTGAGAGTAATCGATGTTTCGTTGTTAGTGCGAATGCTGACGATGCGCCGCTCACAATGGGCATTGTCTCGTGATATTTGAAAATATTCGACACATCATCTCTTGATGACGATTTTTTTATAGCCAAATGCTTAACCCCGGTTTCTATATTTAAAAAAACCATTTGTTACAGATAATTAAAATTGTCTTAATGACGTTTACAATTTTCCATTGAACTTTTATTATCTGTCATCTTCTAAATTTTCCCTACCATCCGTTGTTTGTATCCTTCTGATGTTGAATCTTCCGAATTAGGTACGTCTCGTAGAAAATTCAAGTATCCGCTATAATTCTAATATATATAAAAAACGTTTTCTGAATATAGTAACCGAACGCTAGTCAATTCAATTTTGAATATCGATTTTGGAATTTGAATGTTTTTTTTTAAATATCATCCTCAAGGATGATATTATATAAAGTAAATGAAATAAAAATTTATTGACAATTGGAATCGTTTTACACTTACATTGTTAATGGGTAGAGTTTATAGTTAGAGAGCCTTCATGTCATAGAAAAATGCGCCATTTCATACATATATACATTATAAGGGTTTTTGGTTATTACCAAAAACCCTTATAATGTATATATACACTTAATTATTTCCAAATTAATCAAGAATATTTCAATGAATTTGTGACCCCAAGCAATTGACTTTTGTAGTAAGCTTGGGGTTATTGGTAAAAAGTCCTGCTACAAAACAGATGACGTTATCAATAATAATATATTTTTCAAATCAACGTTAATTTCATAAACATTTATGTTTTGTTAATTGATTTGTTTTAACAGCACGGAATGCGTTTTCTAATGAATCGGTGCGATTGTGCACTCATATTTATATTTACACGAGAATAGAGAAAAACAATGGAATCTGAATGATCAACTGTTTATGTCCGGTGATTATAAATAAAAATATCTTTGTTAGATATCATTCTACGTATCTGGATAAATAAAAACCGACTACCTCTTACCGGGCCGGATTGAGTCACGTAGAGGTCTCTAGGTTATGCAATTCTATGTCCTCTTCCCTTAATTAAAAATGAAAATATATAATATTTAAAAATGCTATTTTAAGTGGGTTCTCTAATGTCTACTACCGATCGAAGAACAGTATTTAGTTATTTTGTTTACCTTTCATGTGAGCTGCCGGGCACCTATGTACAAGACAACGCCGGGCTCATAAGCAAATGCCTACATAGCCTGTGTAATAATATAGAACTGACTCATTGAAAAGTTTCAAACTCAGACTGATTTAGTATTGTTAGCGCTGGAATGTCAAATTAAAAACAAATGTATTATATTTAAGTTTAGTATAATATTTAATTTTAAATACATAAAATGGAATGGTTTTTCTTTATATGTCAACATTAATGTTTCCTTGATTGTTTGACGCGTCCAATAGTAGTATTTTACTGGTGGTAGGGCTTTGTGCAAGCTCGTCTGGGTAGGTACCACCCACTCATCAGATATTCTACCGCAAAACAGCAATACTTGATATTGTTGTGTTCCGGTTTGAAAAGTGAGTGAGTCAGTGTAATTACAGGCACAAGGGACATAAAATCTTAGTTCCCAAGGTTGGTGGCGCATTGGCTACGTAAGCGATGGTTGACATTTCTTACAATGCCAATGTCTAAGGGCGTTTGGTGATCACTTACCATCAGGTGGCCCATATGCTCGTCCGCCTTCCTATTCTATCAAAAAAAAAATAATTATTGATCCCATTGCGATAGTGTTTTAGTGTGTTGTTCTGCGCATACTCGCTATAGCTTCTAGCTTAGACCATCGAATCGGATAATTAAAAACATAATAACATTTTTGTTTGATTGAGGATCGAAGAGGCATTGCTAGACATGTCGGGAAATATCTAATATTTTATAAGGTTAATAATTGATGTATACTTTAAATAAAATCTCTGAATACTGAATTTAATTTATCGTTAATTTCAAATATCATTTTTTGCAAAGTTTTATCAATGTACACTCCCAGAAATAGACAGCGAATGTGTAAGGCGGGATAGTTTTAAAATTATGTATGTCTTATATAATTATATATAGCATGATGCATATTTCGATCTATATATAGTCCTCATTTTAACTCATAAATGGCTAAATGAAATATTCTTAGTGAGTTTGATTTTAAACGTTTTACCAATAAATAATATTTTGCGAATATTATTAGATGGTGTTTAAGATCGTCGTCTCCGCGTATTATGTACCGTCAGCATTTAAAAAATGACATTAAAATTTAATATTATTTTAAATCTTAATTTATTAATTGTCGCTTTTATTAAACGTGTGTTGCTTTTATTCGGTTAAATGGCAATTATTTTATTATATATATATTAATTAAATAAATATTGTGAAACTGTTATTTTTTATATATGATCTTGTTTTGTTTAAGGAATTACTAAAATTATTAACTATTTTTTATTTTTAACTCTTGACAATGATATAAAACTTAATCGGTTTCGAACCTGCGACTCTCACATTTTTAACGATCGATAAATAATCACATATACATATATACACCATTGAGTTATAGGTTGGTAAAGTACATGAATTAAGCCGGCAAAATAGTTACTTATTATAGAATTAAAACCGCCCTTAGATAAAATTGTTTAATAGTTTTCCTATCAAAATGATATGTACGTTATCGACCAACATAACGAAAAAAAAATATATGCATGTCATTTTGTTGCTAACGGTACGTACTTAGGTTAAGTTGTTATATAATTTACATATTATTGATGGACAAGATTTAACATAATTTAGTCGACTGTTATAATATATGTATATTGATAGAACATTTACATTTTAGCTGATAATATTGATATTAGAAGATCATCCCTCAAATATATAGAGATGTGTTTCTTATGTAATTCGTTCGACGTTATTTCTCAAGTTCAATCTGGATTTGATAGTTTGTATAGGATAGTTTTTTTGTAAATACTACTCGTAAATGTACTACTAGGCGAAGATCTCCCTTTAGAAGAGAAGGGCTAAGGATCAAGCACGATTATGTTAGAAAAAAAAAGTGTTTTTAGTTTTATGTACTCATCTCAGTAATTTGTTCTTAGACTGCGTCCATAACATAGTTGTTATAATGAATAAACTAGTTTGTGCCTGGAAATTTTGCAATGCCTTTTAATTCTTTTTTTTAAATATTCCAACATTTCTTACGTCTTTGTATGTTGAAATTTTCACGCAGCTAACAAATAAGCTTTAACTTTCATACATAGGATTTTTTTTATGTTAAATAATTATTCTATAAATTTCAACACAAATGAAAAAGTTAATTCCTTTATGTAATTGATATATTAGCTTACGTAAGGTTCTACTATTGAGAGAGAACTACTATCCTATAAAAAGTAACCAGTTACCAACTTTCTGATGCCGTCAAGAAGAAATATCAAAGAGAAAACGCTCCAACAATACTAATATTCCCACAGTGGCGCCACTAGCGGCGTTCTTAGAAAACATGGTGTCAAATACGGCGCCGGCGCACTTTCCTTTAAATTTGGAATCGCGTAACGCATCATGTTACTCTATGTGTGGCAATGTTTACCAGTAACATGTGGTAGGTATAAGGAACTGTGTGGCCTCTATTCCTAGAAATTTTATTAACGTAATCTAGGTATTATTTTTATAAATTGCAAAGTAATATTTTACATTTTTTAATAAAGAGTGTTTTCGTTAATGTTTATAAAAACGTAACGTACAAATATATTTTTAATTACGAGTCCACATCATTTGGAGTCTTCGTAATGTATTTCACTTTTATTAATCTCAGTAACTCCATCCTGTCCCAAGAGCTGGGCAAAAGCTCGTTCCTTCTAGTCTATAAAACGATATCGTCGTCTTTGTCTATGGCACACAATTTGTGACTATTCCGATCACTACCTATGGACCCCGACCCGACCAATACCTTGGAAATTCCTGTCTGGGAAAGCAACATGGTATCTCACATTTTAACTTGATAAAAGAAACCTACGTTCTATGGTAATCACCGGCATTACATGCAATTTTTGAATTTTGATATTTCTCATATATATTATCTGTGGTGTCTTCGAAATCATGCATGAAAATCAATAAAAACTTTCAATTTTTTCCTATAGACAATATATCGGATATTATTCACAAATCGACGGCTAAGTCAAACTCAGTAGACTTAGTAACTAAACTCCAGTATCGGGGATCAATTAGCCGTAGTCATTTAGTTCGGCTTACAATGTTTCCTCATACCGTTATATTCTCACTACACGATGTACAAGCAAATTGACACCCGACAGATTTCACAAATACCTTGAATAACTTGAACACGCTTTCCTTATCATGAAATAAAATGCCTTTATCCTTTTACGTTCTGAGTAAGTGATAAGATGTAGTAGCTGTTCTTTTAGATTATCTGTTTGTAGGGTATATGTATATAACTTGAGTACCTTTCCTCTGAGTTTTGAAGTTATTCAATCAATATTAAGGGGTATTTCGTACTTTGTCCATTTATATGTTACGGTAAACCGATTTATATACAGTGTTGTGTTTGTATAATAAAATTATATTTGATAAATGTATTTAGTATTTTTATATTATATCTAGAAGGAATTATTTTCTAACGAAACAATAATATATGTATGTTAATTAAATAAAGTATTTTATAATATTTATATATTCTGCAGTGATTTAGAATTTTAGGCCAATATAAATTTGAGGCCAATATAGAATTAGGGCTTCGAACGAACATTGATATGTTTAACATAATCTTTCTAATTATATGAGCAGTGTGGGAATTATACACGAAAGTTTTGACCGAATTAAGATATCCCATTAATCTTATTCATCTTTGTTCACAGCATGATGGACTCAGGAGGTGCAGGTATCGAGTCACCCCCAACATACCACCGAAGTTACGAACAGTACGTTCAAGGAGCTGTTGAGAATAGCACCGATTCAGTTCAAGATCAGACCACCCCGGAGCTTGTCGTCTGGTCTACGCTACCATACGGCTTGGATTACAGGGCGCAATACGACTACAGAAGCCCTTATGATACATCTCGGGATTATTCTTCCCAGCAATACGCAAGAGCGCCGTTTACCACAAAGATGGGTCAGGCGAAAGCTTTAAAGGAAGCTAGGATACGAAGACCCATGAACGCATTCATGGTATGGGCGAAGGTAGAGCGAAAGAAGTTGGCTGACGAGAATCCTGATCTTCACAATGCTGACTTAAGTAAAATGCTAGGTAAGTGAAAATACAACTAACATTTTTTCATCATTTTTTTTGTACTTTTTTTGAATTTTTGTATTTGAATTTTGATAATTTAGAGAATTATTAAAATTGTGCCTTAATATTTATTATACATTTGTATATCTGCTTGAGATTAATGTAGTTAAAGACTGCTGTCTTCTTTCATTAAGAGGGTTCTTATATTATTAACTTTAATGTAACTCGCCGGCAGATGGCGCATCATCACAGCTCATGAATATTATATAAGCACTACGTAAGACATAGGCAGGCATTTGCCGAGTTTTCTATATTATCTGTGCTAGAAGCGAAGTATTGATATTTCTTATTTCAAATCTTATTACAAAAAAACTGGTTATACTAAACGGGATAAAAAAATCACAGGAAACCAACCCTTGCCCGGTGACTCAGCGTAAACAGCCAATCTTCGCTACAGAACATTTGAAATTCAAATTAGACGAGACTAGTAAAAAAAAAACAACTTATAACATCTATCATACCGAGTTTCGTATTACCATAATATTATTTTCTGTATTTAGTAATTTTCAATTTACAAGCGTCGAATTTGTTGGTAATGTTTTTTTAACTTATTTTTTTAAGTCGGTAAACTGACACGTATTTAGTTTAAATAATTGTTTTTTTTTTAATCAATAAAATAATAATGATTAAATATATCGATATATTAGACATTCTGTATGAAATCACTTGGTATCTCGATAGTGAAATGTCTAAATGACATACGGTGACACGGTATTTTGATCCGTGTATCCTTTAAATATTATTTTATCGTTTTCAAAGTCGCATATCATAGTCTAGCATTTTATGATCTTGTTCTGCGGTGAGTGTATAGTTTGTTTTTTTTTAGAATAGCTGTACAGGTGCCGATATTTACTTCTTATCCTTTTTAACTCAAGGTGTCAAAAGAGATAGCATCACTTTTTAGTCTTGTCATTGTATTATCACACAGACATTGCTAATCCACTCCCGCATGTATTAATTAAGTTATTGTTCTTACATTAAGTTAATAAATACACGCGGTTCTTCTATTTAAAAAAAATATGCAACTACGTATATGATGTTATGTCCCTTGTGCCTTTAATACTTAGTTTTTTATTCAAACGTCAAACCGGAACACAACAATAGTATCCAGCCGGGCACGAAATCAACACGAAATCAAGTTAACACTTTATAAATAAAAACAAGCATAACGTGAAATTTTAACATCACATTTCTTGTGTCTACTAGAAACTTCATTGAAATTAATTATACATGGGCGCTCTACAAGAAAAAATGTATGTGATGTCTCGTAATCCCTTATTGGCCTTAAATAACTTTGTCACATACTTCTACATACATGGCCAAGCGACATTACACTAACAACTCAATTAAAATGTACTAACTGAACTTCGGTATGCATTTGTTAGGATCGGCCAAGTGTGTTCTCTTTTAATATATATATTTTTTGTTATTATAAAATTCTTATTTTATTCCGGTACTAGTATCCGATCGTAGCTTCGCCCGCGTGTAAGGTATAGTAATGTGTATGCAAAATTTCATGATGATCGGTTGAGTAATTAATACCTGAAATTGTAATAAACAAAAAATAAGCAAACTTACTTTTACATTTATAATATTTAGATTGGATTTTACTGGAAACTTGCTTTCGAACACGTAATAAATTTAATACATATATATATATATATAGACACATATATATATATATATATATATATATATATATGTGTGTCATCTTAATACTTTTGTACAAACGACATCTATAGTCGCTATATGACTTTAACTAATATGATTGTCGATGGAATACTTGCTGTATTCCTGCTTACTTATTTTTTGTAGACTATTTAGATCGGATTATTGACGAATCATTCCCAAAAGCTACCATCGACTTTCTACTTCATTTACTTGTCTATGGCTATACTAATAACATTACTGCTTTATAAATAATATTTAGTTATGCTCGCGGCACAATTGTGACTATAAGTGTATATAACATAAAATATTATTATTACTGAAATAAATTATAGCCTATGTTTTGGGTAACGTAGCTTTTTTAATGGTGATAGAATTATTAAAATCGGTTAAAATTTCAGTCTATCAATTACAAACAGACATGCATTTCCTCTTTATAATACTTATAATTTAAATACCTACTTAATATTAAAATTATAATCAAAAGTGTTTAAATAATAAACGTATTTGATATAGTTATATTTATAATTACCGCGACCTTTATAGCTTTCTCCAACCGGGACATGAACTCAACTACGCAATGACTGTAATGAAACCCGAACAAACGCGCACAGAAGTGTTATGGAAAAAAATATTATATTTTAATGATATTCTAATATTACACAAGTTATTATTTTTAAATCAACTTTTCGTTCTATTACAAATTAATGTTTGAAAGTGGAACTTCATTTGAGTGGTTTTTTTTTTATATAAAACGTCTTACCTTTGCAAAAAAACGTGTGCAGTACATATGTACGTGATGAAACAATGATTTCTACCATGTTTATTAAATTTTCTAGATATGTATGTATTTATGTCGTAATTAGATAGAAAATGTATTTGTGTAATAGATAATAATTATAAACTTTTAATTTCAACTTTCAAGTTCAGTCAAGACAGATTAAATATATAAAAAAATAAATAAAAGAACTATAATATTTGTAACGAATATATATTATTAAAAAAATTAGTCGAAATAATTATTTGCATTTGTTTTATATGCATTAAGTACATAAATTACCAATGTTTTTTTTTAAACTAACTAACTTGGTAAATGCTTATATTGTTTTCAGAAATGTAGCGTCTTATATACTTTAATGAGTGTGGTAATAAAACAAATGGTAATAATTATAATCTATTCAAATCGATTTTTTTATAGAATAGGTAGGCGGACGAGCATATGGTACCACATGGTGACCACATACCTGATGGTAAGTGGTCACCAACGCCCATAGACATTGTAAGAAATGTTAACCATCGCTTACATCACCAATGCGCCACCAACCTTGTGAATTAAGATGTTATGTCCCTTGTGCCTGTAATTACACTAGCTCACTCACCCTTCAAACCGGAACACAACAATACCAAGTAATGCTGTTCTGCGGTAGAATATCTGATGAGTGGGTGGTACCTACCCAGACGAGCTTGCACAAAGCTCTACTACCAGTGATTTTTAAACTGTATGCTTAAAAAACGACTCAAAATTCTTAAAACAAGTGAATTATTTAGTTTTTTTAATTATGACAATTAATAAATTTTATATATACTAATAATATTTAAATTAGTACATGTGAATTTATAATAAAGAACACAATAAATCAGATTTGCATCAAATCTCATCTGTCATAGTTCGAATTAGGACGGTAACGGTACGTTTTGTTGCCGACTGTCCCGCCATAGGTTAGATATGGCGAGTCATTATGGCGCTCCGGCGTGGGTGGTTGATCGTATCATACTTAATGAAATAAAACTCGTATAAAAAGTTGTACCCCTAAATAGTAGTATTGTATAAGGTAACTAGATCACGCTTTCTTATGAGTGAGCGAAGTATTTTAACTTATAGCTTATAAGTGTTCCACTGCTGGGCTAAGGTTTATCCCTTTTATTCAACACGTGCAAATCGTATCGCCGAGCCCGAGATGAATTATAAGCACAGATTAAGTAAATGAAAACTCAGAGGTGCTCACCGGATTTGAACGCGCAATCTTTTGTAAAAATTGCTCTAACCATCTCAAATCGGTCATTGATGTTTTCAGAAATATGAACAAAGTGTTTCTATATTCGATACAAGTAAAATCCTCTCTTACGCATATAATATATTTATAGTCTTGTATATAAACGATTAGAGCCTTACGTTTCGGACAAAACTATAATTTACACATGGAAATATTGGTTCACAGCTTTTTAAGCTTCAACTACTTTTAATAAGGTCGTAAATCGCTCATCAGCATATTGCGAACTATGTCATATTATGTTGGTACGCAACTATTATTCATATGTGTATGAGTAATGCGTGTTAAGTTATCGGCCAAAATATGGAATTACCGTTGGCTTACGTGTCGTGGTCCTTAGTGTTTAATGTTATATCGTTTGCATGTTATGGTTTTGATATTATTATGTAATATTACTAATTATATTTATGTCTGGAGCAAATAAGTTATCCGGAGACAAATTCAAATAAAATTGTCACTTTATCGCATCGAATCGGAGCCTATATTGACTAACCTTATAAACGTTGATTTCGCTCTTTCTGTCATTACATATTTGACATTGGAGGGAAGAAGACAGAGCATTGTTTTAGTAATCCCGATAAGCAACGTTTATAAATCAGTTTCCCATCATAGTTAACGATTAAATTTGATGTAGCTACAGGTACAAGAGACATAATATCGTCCCAAGGTTGGTGGTGCATTGGTAATTTAAGAAATGATTAATATTTCTTACGGCACTAATTTGTATGGACAATCATGACCACTTACAATAAGGTATCATCTGCCCGTCCACCAAAACAGTAAAACAAATATAGTCGATAAGGTGGATTAGAAATGAATAGGAAACATGGGCCCCAGACTCGGTGTCGTGTTTTACACGTGAAACAGATACATGCTGAGGATGCAATATGATACCATTATGCATCATATGTCACTCAGTGATATAGGAAGACTACAAGTATATTTCCATTAGTTTTCTTTGCTGCTTTGTGCTGCCTGGTTCCGTCATATTAGAATATAGAATCGACCCATTTCCACCCATGAAGCTCCTAAAGCTGATTTAATTTTCTCCTATTTATTTAAGTGATTTCTTATATCGTCTATTTGTCCTCTATGCGTTTCTAAACTATTTATGCGATAATGATAAAAATGTAGTGTTGTGCGTAAGCGAACGATTGGCTCAAAAAAAAATATTTTTTTTTCCTTTGTATGTTTGTCCTTCATTATAAACATTATTTTAACATAGACCCTTAATCTATCACACCTATGGAGGATAAGCATCAGGCAGTCTCCAGCAAAACCTCTTTTATGTAGCATATAATGATATATTTATTATGATAAGGACAAACAAATGTTATAATATGCCTGAGTAGATACCACCCGTTGTCCGTCATGATGTTATGATTTGTGCAAAGGATGAGTGAGCTAGTTAAATTACAAAATATATAATATATAAAATTCCACGGTTAGTATTATCAGGTTTAGACTTAACGCAATACCATTACCTTTCCGCTAAGTTAATCATTTACCGCATAATAAGAAAATTTTAAGTCAATATTATGATTTTAACTTAAGACATTCCTAGCAAACGAAAGTTCGCGAATATATGTTCATACAAATATAAAAATACTCATTAAAAAGACGCCTAAAGACGCTTAAAATTTCGAAAAACTTTCAAAAAGAGACCAATTTCAAAAACATTAGAGTGGAAACAAGCTAAAATCAGATTTAAAAAATTGCTACTCCGAAACCCTATTATTTGAATAAGTTGACAGCTACTTGACCAAATTATTTTAAACGTAGGCAAGTATATTAAATGATATTGTAAATAAATCATTTATGTAATTGCTCCTATAAATGGGAATTCCTAGAGTGACGTAGATCACGTAGTACTTATTTTTAAGAGATATCGTTGCGGTATTTATTTGAATTTAGCTATAAATATATTATGTTTATATACTTGTTATATTTATCATACAATAATATTATGACGTCTATCCTTTTTAATAGAATGGTTTTTTTTATAGATTATCAAATGGGCCTTAGCCCATGGACGCTGGCTTTGTATTAAGCATTAACCACTGTATACAGCAGCAATGTTCCACTAATCATAGAATCTAAGATGTTATATCTCTCTCGTAATATCACAGGCTTACTGACGTTTCGAACAGAATCATTTCCATACAAAGTATATATTTCGCCACCTGATGGTAAGTGGTTACCACTCGTTACATCGTCAATGCGCCATCAATCTTGGGAACTGAGATGTTATATCCCTTGTGGCTGTAGTTACATTGATCACTAACAGTTCAAATCGAGCCAGAACGATTCTTAATGTAATAAGTGAGTGATACCTACCAAAACTTGGTATAAACCAAGTAAAATTCATCAAATGTTTCTGAAAAAATTTTAGTTTGAACGTACATGCAGGTTAAGCAACTGTATATCTAAAAACTGGAGACGACTATGTTTTTGCAATACTTACTAGTTTATAAGGGTCGCATATATTTTATTTATAATATATAATATATGTACATATGTGTATTGCATACTTAATAATTTGTATATGTCTTAACTCTTTAATTGGATGGCTAAAAAAAGGCTTAATAGCCATAAGCCCTTGTACAGCACATTTAAATTCTAAACAATTTACTGTAAAATTTACTTACGTCGTATAATAAATTATTATATAAATAATAATATTAAGTGCGTGATTCTCCTTTATGTAATACGATAAAATGTGTAAAACCTCAGCATTTAACGATATATAATAATAACTACCCATTGTTATGTCGTCAAATTAAAAAAAAATGTATTGTATATAAATAACAATAAATAATACGGATGACGAATAACAGCGTAAATTATTTAACTAAATAATTGAATTGGTAAATAAACCACAAATCCCCAGAGATGGTATTCATCACAAACGTTATTTAAAAAATATTTTTATAAACTAAACGCTCTACACGAATATGGTTAAATAATTGCCATTTAAACTAATCTATACAGTTGTAAACAAAATAAGGAGTTCCCCAAGAGTTATCAGCGCGCTCAATATAGGTATATGTATGTTTCCAATAAAATTATATATTTTAATCATAATATAACAAACTATGTTTTATACAATTTTTTTTTAAATAAAAAAATCTTTGTGTCGAAGTCACGAATGAGGCTAGATATCGTCGTCGTCTACGAAAAAGTTTACCAATTATATTATTTTTCTTTAAACTGTTTTAAGGGCTTCCAGTGAAATGAGAAATAAATAGTAATCAAAAATATTTGTTAAAGTAATATTTAAAGCAAGTAGTAAGTAGTACGTTACGGTAGCATGCGCAAACGATTTCGTGGCGCTTTTCGTTAAGACGGAAACGGTACCGCTGGTTTTTAGTGGGTATTCCGATGTACGGGGCGCACTCGGCGCCTTGGACACCGGCGAGCCCCACATATCCCACTACTGTTAACGTGAGGGAAAGGCATAATGCGTTTTTCCAGCGTTAAAAAAAGTAGTAAGTAGTACTATTTATATAGGTTATATTTATAATCGATAAAACGTAATTAATTGGTTTTGATGTAACGGTGATAGTATCGTAAAATTTAATATCCCAACAATAAATTTGTTATCATCAAAGCTATATTAAAATTTAACTTAACCTCTGAAACATATACACGCTTTCAATAAATGGAGACCAAGTTAATTTGGACAGATTAATTATAGAAGGAAATACGTTATGTGATAAAAACAATGGGTTCAATTATAATATTATATAAATTTTAATTATGTGTAAAGTCTAATCATTAGATCTTTATATCCTTGGATTTTCTTATCATTAATGTGTTAAATTGTAATTAGGTGGAATATAAAATAGGTTAATTTAATAATAGAAATATAAAACCATTTAATGAATATCGAATATCAACACTAAGGATAAATATGGGGTTTATTGGAGAATCTGCAGGGTCCTGTGAGACCCTTCCCTTTATGCTGTAGACGTCTTTGAGCAAATTATGGCCATCATTGATTGAAAAAAGAAATCAAATTTAATTCATTTAATGATTTTTGATGATGATTAAGAGAGATTAGCCAAGCGCCTAGGACATATTATAGTGCACGTGCTTGCGGCAGAGATCTTTGACAATAAACCCAAATAACTTTTTATCGGTCTGACTTGGGGTTTGAACCCAGAACCTGGAATTCTGCGGCCTTATATCTAGCCATTAGATGAAGCAGTCAATTCATTGATTAAATGTACAACTGATTCGGATTGTAGCAACATACAAGAATTTAATTATTCAGTCTTTTATATAGATAATATATTATTAGAGTCATAAGGTAAGGTCCTCTAGATCGATTTCGGCCACGGCGGCCAATCTCTAGAGAGATTAGCCAACTGCGCAGCAGATATTATAGTGAACGAGTGTGTGCTCAAACACAGGTGCACTCTCTATTAGCTAGCTATCAAAATCCGATGGGACGATAATCTGACACGACCGATAAGAGTTTAGGCGCAGGGCGAACGGCTTTACGTGCTTTCCGAGGCAGGGAGTATATACACTTCCAACTTCCAGACCCCTGGCTGCTACTAAGAATTTTTGACAGAAAAACCCAATAACTATTTTATTGGCCCCACCTGAGAATTTAACCCAGGACCTCCGGGTTATATCTAGCCACTAGACCAACGGGGCAGTCAAATTAGGGTCATAAAAAGTATAAAAAAAGTATTTAAAATCAAAATACTTAAATATTTTTTAAGGATTTTGAATCATCATTCTTTAAGTCTCTGTCTTAGTATTGCTTCAGTTAAACGTCAAATTATTATCAACGGATTAAAATGTCGATCGAGGAGATTTAACGTGTCGTCAAATTTATCTCCTATTTTGATAATTAATAATTATGTCATTACAAATAAATATCCCACAGGAAAACCATTTCAATTCAACACAT
Organism: Nymphalis io; assembly: GCF_905147045.1. Lineage (NCBI taxonomy): Eukaryota > Metazoa > Arthropoda > Insecta > Lepidoptera > Nymphalidae > Nymphalis > Nymphalis io. Next base: position 5,618,886 of record NC_065909.1, read on the forward strand.
TATATCATTCATATGATATTGATAAGTTACTTTGTATTTAATTTATAACATAATATATTTAAATATTAATAATAACATTAAGAACAAGATTGTTAATAACAATAAAAGTATTTTGATATTTTTTATTGTATAATTACATCTGATGACGTCAGCGTGTTAAAAAATGTAGATCAACATTCAAGATTGCGGATTAAAAGCCAAGCAAGCTTGTTTAGCTTCGTGGCGCACCAGTGTACATGTCGATATCTACTAACTCACAGTGGAATATTGGGTAAGCTCTACCCCTAATCCTTAATTAGGTAGGATGCCCTCAACGGTTGACCATTAATGGATCGGTAATGTAATTACATCTTTCAAATGTGCATAGGAAGTGATAATCGAGATGTTGATTTAAAGTCAAGGCGTAACACGTCTCGGCCTTGGGTTCTCCTCGTCATTAATTGGTTAAATTGCTCACCATGTAAGGCGGGGCACTACGATGATGGCCACCACGTGCCATCGCTCATACTGAGTGCACTTAATTAAATGGGATAGTACAATGCTATGGAAATTACAAACGGGTACTAGTTAAGGTACTGAGTCAAGCAGATAGACATAACAAATATACCATTAGTTATATGAAGAAGGCTACTCAATAAACATCTTATGTAAAATAATTATTAACGTAATAGTGCTTAGCGAGTTCAGTACAAACTCAGCTTTATAACCTAAAATACATTCATACTTTTATAAATAATAATACGTTGACATATACAAAAATACTAATAATGTAGAGAAAATTTAACTTTTGCGAATCAAAAGTCAGCTAAGAATAAATGTAGTAATAATGTTCTTGTCATTTTAAAAGCACTTAACTTTTCAATAGCGACCAAGGTAAAGGTTTTCTACCGTTGACATATCTTTTTGTGCTGCAAAGTAATATGACGAAGCATAAATTTTGCACATCAAGATTGACATTTGAACATGAAAAATCTATAGCAAGTCTCATAATAAAATATCACCGATTGAAAGTTGATTTTTTATTCATAAATATCGTTGTTACTTACTGTGAGTAAATAGCTTTTAGTTTTTTTTATACGGTTTTTAATTTTGGCAATATTATTTCGCATATATCAAGTATGTTTAAAAATATTCTGTTGTTTTTAAATTTTAGTGACGTTTTTAAAAAAAAAATTCAAATAATTATATTCAATAAAGGTCTAACTTATGAGTCAATTCAAAACATTATTTTTTCTAAACTGCATTAATTAAAACATAAGAATATTTGACATGGTGCAATTATTATAAGAGTGACCAATTGTAATTATCTCGACTTATATTTTTTAAGCTAAATTACCTTTTACTTTTAATGAAAACGGCAGCTAGTTGGGTAATTAAAACGAAGTAGCATATCTAAGATATTTCTCAGCAGACTATTTTCGGCTTATCTGTGGTAAGCGCCAACGTTTTTGGCAAAAGACAACTTTTTACTCTGTGCCCAATATGGCCGCCGTCAACTTATGGTAATATTATCTTGATATGTGTATAATAAAGGGCATAAATCATATTTTTTATCTGTCAAATGACTGAACTGAAATTGTAACCGATTAATTTTGAATGTTTCGCGTGTAATGTGCATTGGCACTTTTAATTTCGAACTCGATTTTTAAAATGTTAATCTAGTACCAGTAGTAGTAGAACAAAAAAATTGAGAAGAATTTTAAACGTATGTAGGCAATCATTTTGCGATCATTACTATTTATTAATTTTATTTATGTATATCTTAGGATATTTTTACGGCCTCTGACCCCAATACTCCTTGTAAATGCTTATGCTTCCGCGCCAACGTACGGGTGGTTGATGGCGGTGGTTATGTGGTTACGTGCTCAATTGATGGATACGCTTAGCGAGGACTGCCTTTATCGGCTCCTACGTCACATCAAGTAGAGATGGATTTGCTAAAGTTTCCTCTAATGGAACCACACGGCATGCTTTTACGATATATATTAATAAATCATTTAAATTGTCATACTAAGATATTACAGACGCTTATAGGTAATATTTACAAGGGATTATGAAACAATCAAGAGTCAAGATAAATAGTCATTAGGACAAGTTAATCTTAACCAATTATTGGTTACATGGCTTCTAAGTCGGTCAAGCTCCATAAACTTATTACGTTCTTAATTTATATTTATTATTTATTTTGTGACTCGTGTTGTATTCACCAACCCGCATTAATGCAGCGTGATGGAATAAGCTCTCATCATTTTCCATAAAAATATATGAGGTCTTAGCCCAGTTGTGACATAAGATCATTTGGTGTTAACTTTTATTTTTACTTTATGAAGTAACAATAAATATAATGAGACGAATAGATTGATCAATGAATTTGAAACACGTTCGATATCGCCATTAAATATGTCAATGCACATAGAACGTGTGAACTCGTTCGAATTCCAGACAAGAAGAAAAAAAAAAGAACCTGAAACGCGTTCTGATCGACAAACAGTATTTTCGAGTAATAGCTAAGAAACCTAGGCAGGTAAATCGATTTCCACGAACGTTACGTACCGAAATCCATATAGAATAGCACCAAACTGTTCTAAGAAGCCGGACTAAAAGCGACCGACGCGCTTATCAATATTCCACTCTTGTTCACTATAATAATACAATTAATTCCGTTGTCACATCTGATAACGATGCCGCATACTTTACAACTGCACTAACAACATTCTTATAACGTTAGAAATAAAGTTCAGCTTAGCTTAACGCGATTATTAAATAAATTGGTAGGGCTATATAAGAAAATGAGAAGTGGGGGTCATGTCGACTTGGGAGGTGATCCCAGAGGAAAATCGCATCTGCGCAGATCGAATGATATGATATTGTCAAGATCATGTCAAGAGAAAAAGTATGATGGATGGGAGAGATGAAGGGATGATATGATTTTGATATTCCAAATTCAAAATGGTCTACGCTAGCTTTTTGTGACGACTTCTCATGCGTGAAATAAGTATTTATTCCTAAAACTTAATTCAAATTCTACGAAAATTAAAATAAGCGTTAAAATATAAAACAAAACAAGCAGTCAAATTGGTTAAAACAGATAAATTAGTCGTTGGTTATTGGTGGTGGAAGCAACATTCTTATCATAAAAAATATTAGTATAAGCTGTATTAAACCTTAATTACGTTATTTCTCGCAGTTTTTATTCAGTAAATTAAATCTTTTGATATTTTAATTATAATGATTTTGAGTCGATATGGTGCAGTGGTTAAAATACATGAATTTTAATCGAAACAAACTGCATTTCTCAGTAGTGCTCGCCTTGGGGTTATGTTTGTGTTCGTAATTCATCTTTCGACAAGTCGATATTTGATCACAGCGTGGTGGAATAAGTTCCAAGCCTTCTCATTGAGAGGGAAGGATTCGATTAAAATTTTCTCCGTTCGTATATAAAAGAGATTTTATTTCAAACCTTTTGCATAAAAAATAGTTGCATTAAGTAATAAAATTCCTGAATACAATTTACTATAAATGCTGGCAAAATACTTAAATACAGAAAACAAAAGCGTTTTTTTCCAAGACCGTTACGAAATAACTTACAACGGTATGCAATATTTAACCTTAAGACAAACACAATAACGAATTTATATGAATGACTTATTCAAAAAATAATTTCGTATCGTTTCGCCATATTTCTCACAATATATCAACAAGACAACAATTAAAAGCAATTACCAAATAATATGACATTACCCACACACTTTTTTAATAGTTTCATTAACTGGCAACACTATGGCGCCCAAAGCTTTTGTAACGCAATAATTAAGTTGACTGACGCATGATTGACGAGATCTTATCACACAATCAGCGTTCAATCATGACTAAGGGTTGCACGCCGAAAAAATCAAATTATCCAGATATTTATCAATTTATTGCATGCAAACATAAATTACCATAAAAGACGGTTATCTACCGCTCATATAAGTGGCTTGAAAAAAATCTGACTCAACGGTCTATCGTGTAATGGATGTCTAAGGTCATTTTTAATTTTATTTACTTAGTTTAGTCTTGACATCCTTTGTATCGAATTCTACTTCTATGGTTTTTTTATCTGTAGTTATGTTATATTTTTATCTGTAGTTATGTTATATTTTTATCTGTAGTTACATTGGCACACTTATCCTTCAAACTGGAACGCAACAATTCTAAGTATTGCTGTTTTGCGGTAGAATATCTGATGAGTGGGTGGTACCTACCCAGACGAGCTTGCACAAAGCCCTACCACCTAACATGTTGTTATTTTAGCAATCATAAACAAAATATTCTTTATTTCATTCGAGCAGGCTCTTGCGAGCACTTATTTATGCCTGCAATATCTCCGCAATCTAATATAACATAAGACGTGGTACTAAAAAAATATTCAAAGGATACAAATCGAGTATCAATGACAGTTAGTTGTCTAAATTTCCTAACCGCTTATGCAGAGCTGAGTCTACCCGCAAGGGACGACAATGAGAATTCCATTGAAGCATTAAATGTATGTAGTAATTATACCTAAAAAACAGTATTAAAATTAAAAGTGTTTAATATTATGTACGGTGAATACTATACATTTTGTTTTATTAGCTTTCAAAACCACACAGAACACAAGACATATTAAAGAGCAGAAGTATATACAGGCAAACATATGTGCACTCTCAAATACCTCTCATTTTACTCTCACAGTCTTAGTACGACGTAACGGGAATCTGACACGACCCTCCAGTTTTACTCTCTGGTCGTATCAGACGCAGAACCAACTTCACATGCTACCAAGAATTATTGGAAACAAATCAATTATTTTTCCAATAACTATTTTTTAATCCAGGAACGAACGAATGAGGTTGTTAAGTTATCATAACCGAAAGAAAAATACACTGCTACCGAATTCGTGGGTAATATTATAATTAATTATATATTCAAAAATCATACGTGCTTCAATGTCAGAACCTCGGATATGATATTTGAAGGACGTCTGTTTAAATTCTGCTGTGTCGTCATAATATTATTTATAAAATTATCATTAAGAAATACTATCTATCTATATATGTATACATGTTTTTTTATATAACTTTATTATAAGGATTATTAAAAAGCGTAGAGTTAGTATTTTATTGGTTTTCATATATATATATGTTACCATTTCTAGATAATTTAATTTGTGGAATAGAATAAGCATTTGCTGACCACAGAGTTGCTTGTCTGTTCTTTCCGGAGGAATCTGCATTCTGAACCAGTCGTAGCAAACGAATGCCTCAAAAAAGTATTTATTTAAAAAATAATACTAGGAATAAATAAAATCATAGGTTCTCGTTTTCAAGGAACCAAGAATAACCTAACGTCACGTACGTACTTACCGTTGGCAATCGAAATAAAATACGAAATTTAAAATTTTAAAGTTGCGCACGCGCCATGAGTCACACACGCAATAGGGTCACGACTGCTCGGGCCTACTATACCGATATATCCATACTTCATACTGCCTTACTGAGTTTTGATTACGATATATTTACTTCACTTGAACACATTTGATACTATAACGTGTGATTTATAATTAAATCATTTTTATATATTGTTTCATATTGTCTTTTATCATTTAAAAAAAAAAAAAAAACAAATAATGTGTTAAGTGATTTGTGTATGTTTTTGGTGATAGTTGATGACGAATTCGAATAAAAATATTTAAATTACATCAGTAATGTCATCCATTGTGTGCCGAATTTGTGTCAAAGTACTCATGCTTAGTGATAAATTCATTTGAATACCACCAAAATTGTTTGACACTACGACTTAATTTAAATAAAATGAACATTATTTAACTATATAAAGGGCGTATTGTACGTGACAATTGTGTTTAATAAATAGCAAATGCCTACTAGATATATGTGACAGATTTTATTACTTATTTATCGGACGAAAGCAACATCTCTTTGTATTTTTTTATTATGATTACAATTTCTATATTAAGTTCGATATTATTGACTAAGCCTCTTGGAAACGATTAGAGTAAGTGTTCTATTAAGTACAGTATTGGATGTTAATTAAATTAATTGAATAAAAAAGTAGAATAAAAAAATCGTCTTTATTATTGAGAAAAAAAATATTATCGTTAAATATCAAGACGAGTTTTTCCTACTACGTATTCGCCTACGCTGTGCCGCTACGGAGGTTCGAGCGTCGAATACATTATTTTGTTGTAAGTAGGCGAATCGATAGATATGACCGACGACAAATTGTTATTGCGAATTAATCGATTCTACAGTAATCGGTAGATTGAGAGATAATCGATTTTATAGTATTCAAAACAAACGCGCTCGAGTTAGTCGTAACATGTTTTATATTATCTGTTCCAAAGCAATAGTAAATATATAATCTGTGCTTATTTAATTACAAATAGAGAGTTGCTTGAGGAATATAATTAATTGAACAATGACGTAGCTGACTGTTTTGTTATTAATTTGACGAAGATATAAAATCTAAAGTCCGGAATGATTATTGGTTTGAAATATAGAATAAACTTAAAAGGGTCGTTAAATAATATATTCAAATAATCATTAGTTCCAAGCGATAAGTATGTATAATATATGAGTAGGTCAAAACTATTAAATCCAACTATTTTACGTTCGACCGTAATGTCATTTTGTAGTGCGAATGCAATTACGTAGACCATCCAAGAATAATTGAGGACAGTACCGTATTGCTTAGTTAGAATGAACGTACATTAAGAGTCGAGATGACGTGGTTAGGTTAGTTAACAAAGACGTGAACTTAACTGAAGATTGCGGGCAAGCACCACTGAATTTTCATGTGCTTAATTTGTTTATAAACCATCATCCATTTTCATCCAATGCGATGATGAAAAACATTGAGGAACACTGAATGTGTTGGATGAAAATCTGCCATATGTATCTTCAAACCGGAACATGCTCCAAGTCTTCTCCTGAAGAGCTCCCCTCTCCTAAGGCTCCCAACTGTGGACTCTTTACAGGCTTTTTTTTACAATATAATCTGTGGTTCCATCTTTGATTGATAGTTGAACATTTCTAATTGCCAGGTATTTTCGTCGAACGTTGCACGTTTTTCATAAAATGGACGAACAGGCTACCACCTTTGGAACTCTAATTCTTTAAAAAGTCACTTCGCTATCAACTATGGGAACTAAAAAGTCCCTTGCTTTTAATTACACCGGTTCAGTCACCTTTCAAACAATATTAGTGATTTAATCTAGAAATGGAAGATAAGTGTCGAACATAACAAATATTTAATGAAATTAATGTTGTCTACGTTACTTGTATTGTAATACAACTAAATAATTGTGATTTCTAATGTTAAACATTTACAATAAGTCTCTTACGTTCAAGAGTAATTCGTTTTCAATATTTAATTAGTATTTACGATTCATAGAACTGTGTGCGTTGATGAAAAATATTATATATAAGACAAATGTAATATGTATGTTTCGAAAGAAACTCGCTAAAGTGATTATTATATTAGGAACACGTGGTAAGTAATTATTACTTTTCACAGGAGCAGCTGAAAGTTTTTCCTCTGTGGGTCTTTCATTTTAACCCACGGATCTATTTGAAATGAGTCTTTTTTTTTTGAACACCTTGAGAGTAAAATTGAAATATCGAATGTGAATTCAAATGCAAGTGATTTTTAAATATGGAATATTTAGACAAAAATCTGACTCAAAAAGATCTTATTAGTTTTTTTTAATTAAGTTTATTTCTCCGTTATTATTTTAAAGAGGTCATAGGGATATGTTACGGCCAAAATCAGGCAATAATGAGGAAAATAAAAAAAGAATTTTTCAAAAATGGAAAATGAGTTGCAATTCTAACTCACCGATAAAAACAGTTTTCTTTTATTTAACTCTCAATCCCCAATATGCTAAGATGCCTTCAAAAGATCGTAATTGTTAAACACTGGGAGTATAACATCGGTAGGTATGTTAGCATGCACGACGTCCGATGTTAATATCAAGGGCTTGTCAAAGTCATTGTCATGAGGTCGCTACTATCATTATGTGTCTGCATCAAATCCGCATGAAGCAGCTGCCCCGTGCTTTCAGAACGTACAAATTATAAATATATTGAATTCTAAACTTGACTTCTATGATAAGAGTTTTCTGTTCCTAGACCTTTTTACACATCTAATTAAACTTAAAACGTATGGGAATAAGGACTAATGACTATTTGACCTGAATATTTAGAAATGACCATATCTACCATTGGTAACATTAATTCCGTCCCACTCTCTTAGCAATGTTAACACAAAACACCTCCCTCTTGGCCACCAGCCAAGATGTGGGCTGAGGTGTCGACTCCACAAACTTGCCTTCATGTTTTTCTTTTTGTCTAATAAACTCTTTATTCAGACTTAAAACTTCTTGAGGCATTCCTTACTACTTATGAAGACTAGGTACATAAGAACTTCGTCTATTTTAAGACTTAAATAAGAGTTTTATTTACAATTTGTAGATGGTTTTATTAGCAACATTTATGTTTATTGGTCATTCAATTGTCAATTTTAAATAAAAACAATTGCTGATTATATATCACTATTTGATATGTTAAGGTCCGGCAAATAGATTCAGAAGTTGCACATTTAGTGATTTGCATATAAACAAAACATTGCAATTATGTATATCGACACTGTGAATTGCAAGTAAGGAATAAAAAGTGTTTATTTAAAATGAAAAATTGCATAGAAGTTAATGCCCTAGCTCACGTACGAACGACATGAGTCAAGCGAAATAAAATCAGTAATAAAGAGACTGACCATAGGCTCACAATCGGTAACTTAGCAATTCATCGGCCGTACGACGACGCGTGCCAAACCGATGCTATTTGCAAAGGCATACGATTAATTTATTTATTGAAATCATTACTAATATCTGCCAAGACAATGGCCCCAAATGAAAATGCGTACTCTGTTATGGCATGTCGGAATGCTAAACGAAGCGGCGTGATTTCAATACGCCATTTTGCATTCGATTTTGAGGTTATTAGATGCAATCGGAATGCGTGCGGCCATGTTTGAATTCGTTCGGCTGTATTCGGACATCTTCGGCTCCCGTCGATGGCTGCTTTTGGTGACAATTGACGTCTGTAACTGTCATACTTTTCAAAGAAAATTGTCGTTAAATTACTCACAGGGAAAATGATTTTACGATTAAGGATATCGCGATACAATAGTTTTATTGGATGACTTGCCTGTGAGTTATGAGTTTTAAGCAAAAGATTTGGTATTGTAATTGACAACAGCTTAATTAATTCTCTCATTAGTTTTCACAATATCAATGACGGACGGTATGGAATGGAACTCTATGTAATGAATGAGTCGAACTCCTTGTTATGATTTAATAGCTATGTTGGAAATTTATCATCCATTTTAACAGCGTCTTTACATTGGGTAAGTGTTAAGTAAAATGATCAATTGTAAGCACCCTCTTATACCACATCTAGTCAAGTGTCATATCTCCGTCGAGAAGGAGGAGCAACGGCGCGGAAAATGTTTGACTGAATGGTTCTTGACTGAATATTTCCAATATTTGTGGACCAAAGAACAAAATGTTTTATGTTACTGTTACATAACTTTGGGAACTTGCTATTAAAGATCCAAACGTTATTCAATGACGAGTAGCCGCAATAACGAATCAACCACCGCGCTCCTGAAAGGAGTGGTGAGGTGTGTCCCATTTTGAAGACATAGAAAGTAATTACATTCCGATCTACTGAAAGGATAAGACTTTTAATGCCTACAGTTTGTTCGGCTCGTATTCTTCAGCATTCAACGGGCTTGGATTTTTTTATGTTATTGACGATGTAAAAAATATTAACCATTCTTACATTGCCAATGCACCACCAACTTTGGGAACTAAGGAGTTACACTGGCTCATTCACACTTTTAATCGGAACGCGACAATACTAAGAATTGCTGTTTAGTGTTAAAATATCTGGAGGTTGGATGGTACCTAGCAAGACAGGCTTGCACCTAGTAAAATATTTTCATATGTTCTCAGAATTATGATAAATTCATAAAGACTAAAAAAATACCTAAAGTTATCATTTAGCTAACACATTTGAGAAATAATTAATGCCCACTGTGAATGATTCTATTAGGTAAATGACTTAATTAAATTAAATCGTTAAATAAAAAATGAAAATGTAAATGACGCTTTAGATATTTATCAACTATCTAAACAAGCCTTATATGTAGAGCAGGTCTTGTTATGTTTTGAATAATCAAACCTAGTTTGTTAATTGAATTAAGTCCCTTACCATGTGTATTTAGCCTTATATAACGTCATGCTTGTCAAATTGTAACAAGTATATTTGTAAAAGTCGATATAAAAACCTGTATTACTTATTCGACTCTCATGGAAGTCTTGCTTAAATAGTGAGAATTCTTTATTTGGTATATGCAATGCGCTTCTGAATATTAATGATGATTTAAAAATGCTTTAGTTTCAAAGTTTCATTAGTCTTGTATTTTACCGTCAAAAATTCTTAATGGCTATTTTTGCCTTGAATTATAATTAGATTTTATAAGTATTTTTTTTTTCTTTTATTAAATGATATATTGCGTAGAGATCTAACAAAATGGTCCAATGTAGGTGATAGTGAAGTGCACTTATTTTTATTGTACAGTCAATTTTAATTAGAAAAACACTCTTGACACTTTTTATATGAAATTGTATCAAGGCCGGAAGTAATATAAAAAATATATCCTTGTGATAAGTTTTATGGACAAAAAGTCTTAAGTCTTTAAATATAAGGTTAGTTTTTCCATAGTCGCTTTACGCAGTTTTACTCCCTTGCATTTTCTGAAATAAAAAGAAACATACGGAACTCTAGCCGGTAAACTAGCTTCGTCCAAATTACGTTAATTCGTTGCCGAAAAACAAAAAAACATTCTCATTTAGGTATAATATTATTAGTGATTCTATTTATTTATCAAACAACAGATGGTTCTTACTTTACATAGTATGTGTATCGTATTAAAATTTTCAATCCCCACAGAATACAAATGATTTTCATCAATAAGCAAGAGGAAAATCCTGGATATCTCTCCTTGAACGAACAACGACAAGTGGTCTCTCTGTTACTTTGTCCTTTCGTGAACGGTGTTTTTGAAATGTAGCTTAAATAATTAATTTCATCAAAAATCAAGTCAACATTATCAACATACATCGATTTCATATTATAAAATGTACTTAATTGTTATTCCATGAAAATCGAAACGTGAAAAATAAGCTTAAAACGATTAATAAAATATTTGTTTTATAGTAAAATTCATGATTTTCAAAAATCGTGCAACCTTCAAAAGGAACATTCATATGATGTTCTTATATAATTAAGTTGGCTTATGTTGTACACACACACACATAAAAGACAGCATATAAAAAAATACTTATCTACATATACCTAAGCTTGAGTATATAATATTGTCAACAAGAGCGTGTACTTGTCAAAAATGAAACGGAGGTAAAATGTAGAGCGGGAACATTTGAATTAATGTGTTAAAAATTCAAAATGCAATTACCATTGAAAAGTAATACACGAAATGCCAACAGCCTAAGTTACATTGTCACAATTTGTTCATTGTACCGACAACATTGACGGACTACACAACGGCAAAGTTTGGCAGAAATGTAGATTAATTTAACAAACAAGTATTATGACTTTCAAATTATTTTAATACTTCATAAAAGAAATTAATTATATATTGCGTAGAGATCTAAGATATAAAGTATTTAATGAAATATTTCAGTATATTATTTATTTTTTGTTTGTTTAATTAGAAGTTAATATTCTGCATATTAGGTTAAAAAGCGATTCCGACTAGATTTGGTCTGGTCAATCTGTGAAATGTGAATTGTTTTAAAAAAAAAAAAATTAGACACATTGGTATTGAAAAGGACATAGCCCCCGCCCCTCACACACGTGGGTAGAAACTAGTAAGTTAATAACATGAATAAACAATGAAAATATTAAAACATAGCAATCATATATCAAAAAGAACTTAGCTGATAAAAACATTTTTAAATTTCATTATTTTAATGTTATTAACACAGTCAGCTGTTCTAATATTAATTGAAAGTTCTCACGTACACCAGAATAATTGAAGTAAACAAAGACCAATCGTTTGGTCTCCAGAAACTTCTTAATGTAATATATGACTCTCAAATGACTTACTGTTAACTAAATCTTTACTAATTATTGAATACTTCGCATATTCATTCACTCACCTTCCTATTGACTATTCTAATTTCAAATTCATAATCAAACATTGAAATTTTGTGGTAAGTTTTTTTCTTATGTATAACTTATGTAGTGCGGTTTCGGCCCGCAAGCATTCAGCCAAATACAACGATCATTTTAAGAAGAATGAAACTTATGAAAGGTATATCGGTTATAAACGAACTTTCATTTTAGATATATAAATAAAAATGTAGAGGGATTTGTAAATTTTTCAACCAATAATTTGCTTGATGGTTCTTGTTGTTGACAGGGCACAGATTATTAATGTCTGTAAATTTACTCGCACGTTTTGATACAGTTGCCATATGCAAGTCGCAGGAAAGGCTACCAGCCCGACTCATTGTTAGCAGTGGCACGTCAGCTGTATTTACAGGTCGGACATTGTTTTAGTGTAATGTAAATACTATTAATATTTAATTGCCTGCACAGAACGATCCAAATTGATTCATGCATTCTTTAATGGAATGGACGTAGGGCATCGGATGTCGGGTACGTGAACGAAATTGTAATTAATCTAGTTTTTTGTTACAATAATAATTTTGTATTGCGTTCGATATTATCTGTTGTGTTTTAAAGGTTATGGGAACGTTATTAAAACTTATTTGTAAATAATATAATACAATCTTTTTATAAGAAAAAAATATTAGATTCATAAATAAATTAACATATATATACGCGTGTATCTTGTTTTAATGTTTAATTTAATAATTAATAATAATTAATTAACCTTTGCTTAATAATTTCATTTTATAATTAATATCAATTTTTTTTATACTTCTTAAAAAAAACTTTAACGATATAGATGCTTGTTGATAGAGACTATGAAATCAATACCGACAACGACTCGTTTGGAATTTTCCACACCAGCTGTAATATCAAATTGTGTTTATTTAGACTTAAAATCATAAATCAATAATACGTTTAATGGTCTAATTGTTAAATTATAAAGTGTGTCCGTTTAAAAGTAAAAAAATATCATATTATGTTAAAAACCGTCTTGTTAGTTTATAGTCTCGTTTGATAATTGTTATTAGTTTAAATTATAAGATGAAAAGCATTACTAATAAGTGGGTAATTATATGTGTATTTGATCCGTGGTAAAGTGTTGGATCTTGGTGACTTTGATGGTCGACTTGGTGGGTTATTCTATCCCCAAACAGTCATTTATATTACATTGCGTAGGTTTCAATGGTAAGTGAACAATATTTATGAAGGTCCGTACAATTACAGTGTCAGTAAACGAAGGTAACGACTTACCACCGAGTACATAGAACGTATACTTGTATGTTTTAAAAAAACTCACAAAAAGCATTCGTTTTCTATAAAAGATTCACTTGTTTTTAAACTGATGCTTATAATTTATTTTTGTTGCATTTAAGTGGCAAGATTTAAAACTTTGACCAGAAGTTATTTGCTATCTGCGGAATGAATTAGGATTTGATTAAATTTGAAATAAGCAATTCAATTATCTTGGCTGGAATTAGTTTATGATGTGAGGAAATGAAACGGTCTCTTCTCATTATGAATACAGTCTAAATCTATAAATAAAAAAGTGACGGTGAGGATGAGATTAGCTTAGAATAATTATATGTCTTAAGAGGCAAAGGCAGTATATTATTGTTCCAATAATATATTTCAATTGTAGTACGTTTTAATTATAATATTTTTTATAAAATTATATCTACGTGTAATTAGAAAGACAATTGGTTTTTAAAAACAATATCTTCCCATTGTAAATATACTGTGGCAGTAACCACGTGGACTTTCAGTTCAAATAAATTGTCTTAATATTTTACACATTGAAGAAACTTTAGGCAAAGGTCGAATTTGATTAAGCCTTTTATTAATTTATTTTAGAAAATCCCGATATTTTTATGCTGCTTGGTATACCCCATAATGTGATTGTAATAATGCTTCTGTGCAAGTTTATGTTGATACATACATCCTATGATATACTTGTATATTTAAACAGTATATAAAACTAAAAAAAAACTATAAATACATTGTCCATGCAACATAGCATACATTACATATTATTCACAATATCTGAATACATTAAGCGATATCAGCAAACTGTAAACTTTAAAAACAGTATATATGTATGTATATTCATATTGTGCAGTGGACAGGTAAACTGACAATTACAGCCTCTGTGTCGGACGCCGCCTCTCCACTGCTTTGTGATCGCCGCCGACCGACCGGCCAATGGCGGACGGGCGCACCAACCAATGGCCGACCTGCGCGTGCGCAAGAATTAACCGCTTAAACTGTATCGATAGAGTAATTGTGGTTTCAGATTTCTATTTTCAATTTGTGTAAATAATATCAATTATAACAACTTATTAAAATGTTTGATAACTGTCCATTTTTACATTAACCTGGATGTAAAAAAAATGGCGAATGCGGATTTAATAATAATATCGTTGATGAAATGAGAATCTGCACTAAACAAATCTGATATGAAATCGTAGATACATTAACACGTCTATTAACGAAACATAACTTCAATTAAATTCTAAAGAATAAACGATTTTTAACCAATAAGTATCGATAGCATCGCGTTTTGTCTTCGCATGTCGTCCGCCTTTTATCGATATCGACTGTCCGATTTCCGACTCTAATTGTGTCGCGTATTGTAAATCGATAAAAAGGTAACCCGAAATGCAAATGAGAATGCTTTTTAAATAATCCAACGGAAACTTTTACGTTAAAGTAAAGTAAGTGTGCGTTTTTCGAAACTTACTTAATTATGTTATAATAATTTACCATTGTTTGAAAAATTTCGACGAAAACGAAACGAAAACCCTTAAGTTTTAATTTCGAATAACTTTTTACTACTCCTATACCCAATTTTATATTGATAAAAATAGAGCTCGTAACCGTTACCAACAAAAAAAAGGTATTGATCTTATTTGTATTAACTTTACTTAATCTTTTTACATATATAAATAACTCTCTCAGCCACTCAAACGCCTGAATAGATATTAAAATTTGGTATAAAATCGAATTATAACTATGAATGACATAATATAGTTCTAAATTATTAAATTAAAAGATTTATTATCTCTATTTACTGTAAATATGTATATACTTTTGTTATGTCAATGTTATGTATGCAGAAGACATAAACTGCAAAACACGTCTCTTTATTTCTTCTGTAATTTCAATTAAGAAATATATATATGAGGTAATATTTATTACATGATAAGCATGTTTTGGCATATTTGAATACCAATTAATTTTAATTTAATTTATATTATCATTTAAATATTGTTTAATTTTATCCAAATTTTGTATATTTGTTGTATGGATGAATGAATGAAAGGAAAGGAATGAATATGATGTATGAAAAATGGGCGAAGGCCTGCTTAAAAATTGCTTTTTTTTTTTGGAATATATATGCTTATATATATATGCTTATATCTTATTTTCATGTGGCAGAATGACATCCAACGCATCGGGTTTTCTCGATGTTTTTCAAATTAATTACTTGAAATTAAGTGTTATTTGCCTGGATTTGACGCGACTATCGTCATTGCGTCATCTCGGCTCGAACACAATTATTAATTACAAGTTTAATGATTGTTAAATTTTACATCGGAAAATAAAAATCTTTATATTCATATCGTTGTAAGCACCATCTTGTTATTCGTTTTTATACATAAGCGTGAAGTATTTTGGATAAATAGTCGCTTAAATATCTTTAATGCTGGCTTAAAAGTAAATTAATAATTAAATACAGACATGGTTCAATATATTAGCATAGGAATAAACTCGATTTCCTGCTACGTCACCTGGTCGTCCATTTTGAATTGCAAATGAATTCAGATTTTGAATTTTCGAACGCCTCTTGCGTAGGCGTTCGTTGAGTATGAATAACTATTTTTTTGTGTATAAAGAGATTGTAATTATCTCTTAACAACCATCCGTATTTTAATTGATATTAAGCAAAGGTTAAAAATATTTAAAAAATGGTTGCTTCCAATTTATTTTATAATTCTTGAATTGAAAAACAAAATATGAGATGTGGGGTGTATTAATACTGATTTCCTACTATAACGAATATAATAATAAGTATTAAATACAAGAAACTAAAATAATATTTACAAATTAACATTCTATATACAAATCGTACATCAAAACAGAGATCAAAGATGTGTTATTTACCTCCATTTCATGTTCATTACATCAATCAATATCTAAATAACAGATAAGATAAACACCATGTAAGACAAAATTATATACCTTCGGATGTTATTTATTCCAGACGGAATAAAGCCAGTACCGTTATAAGAGTGGGAGGATCGTGAATGGCCGTCTTTAATGAAACTTATTTATTTCGAGTTCGAAGAACTCCACTATGTATTTACAACGATTTGATATGCTGACATTTCAATAATTATTCTTTATTGTTATGTATTTAGAACACAAATTAGCGAATAAATTTCAAACGATAAAAAAAGGTTTAATTGATTTGCTCAATACTGGCGTCTTAATAAATATATTCCTGTGCCTCGTTTATTATAATTGACAGCTGTCAAATGAAGTAATAATAGGAATAGCTTTTTCTTTACATTCAAGATGGCCGTATTACTATAGATCCTGCAAATACTTGTTCATATAAAAACTTATTATAATACATTACATTTTCATTTTCTTTTATTGTCATGATAATAAACTATAAATGTGAAGTTAACATTTTATATAAATAACTAATAATTTTTATTTTTGTTTCAGGTAATACCTTCATATATCATATCAAGAGTTTACTCGTAAGTTATAAATGTAAGATGATTAAGCCTAACGACAATGGGGTATCGATTTTATCTCGAATCAGATGTAATTCATTCTTACAAAAACCATACACGTACATAACTTTAAATTAAGAATTTGATTTTGTAATTTAATTACTTTTTTAAACAGTGTACTTTAACACTACAAGACATTAAGAGAAGAATAAAATGATCTTGGTACTTGCTCGTACCTACGTATTATGTGTTATAAATTTAGTATTTTGTATAAATAGGTAATTACAATATCAATTCTGCCCAAAACCTGCATTTCACTATTTCTTACATTACTAATAGGATATCAAGTATAATTCCAAAGTATTAATCTTTGACGTTAAAATAATTTTAATATAACTAATGTGTAATAATATTAACGTTCGAGGGATTTATATCTTTATACTATTGCCTAAATTATTAAAAGCATTATAAAAAGTATATTATTTTTCTACGTCACAGCTAGTTAATCAGTCTTTGAGAGTTTTGCATACATAACTTGTGTCAGGATTATTATTCATTTTTTTTCTTAATTAAGTTCGCGTGACTCGCGCGAGGTTTGATAATGCTACAATTATATGATATTAAGGTCAAATTGTTACCTCGATGGGGGATAAAAATTCCATACTTATTATAAATGATTCCGCATTAAGATGTATCTCTGACACGACTTTATAATTTATTTACATTGTATTTATAATGAGATGTTAAAAGTAATAAATATAGGAATTCAACGAAGCTTATATTTTGATGTACTTAAAAAAATACATATATATCGAAACATATAAATTATTACAAGTTGTTCAAATACTTACAAACTATTTACATTTTTTATTAATGTTTCATTATTTTAATAATATATTTTATCATCATCATATTAATTAATTTTGATAAATTATATACCTTAAATTATTTTCCTAATTAAATCATGATGAAGTTTTATATACGAATTTTGTAAGAGCGTTTACTACTATATATTTGTTTAAACAATTTTTTATCGTATCGTTTATAAGAACACCGTTGTGTTAAGTTTCTGCGCCAGACAGAGACATGACGTATCCATTCATATTGATTGTACGATGTCTGACATTAGTTCCTGTCACCCTACGAGGCACAAAGGGCCGCCATTCACGATGCGCCGTGCGTCCGACACGCGTCGCACGTCACGCACGATGTGAATGGGCAGATGGCCTTAAAGACGCTAATTAATATTTAAATGTTCACATTTTAAATTGTTAGCAAACAGGTTTTAATCGTGGATTGATTTTTAGATGTTATACATTAATATTGGTATTCTATTTATCTCTGCTGTCATCAGTTCTGTGTAAACTTTAAAACAGGACGTTAATAAATATATCTTTAATATATAAAGGAAATATGGAGAATATATGACAGGAATTCCGAATCTTCTACGACTTTGAGAGTCGGTTTGAATAATACATAAAATTATTATGCTTTCATGTCATTGAGATTACGACGATGATACGATTTTCAACGAGGAACAAATTTATTCTAATATTATATAGAAATTTTGAATTTAGGCATATATATGATTTGAGAATAACCTTTGAGGTTAGTGAGCCAGTGTAATTAGAGGTATAGAGGACAAGGAAAGAGTGATTTTATTGCAAAGTAAATTTATAATATTTATGATTAAAAATGCTCTTAATTATAATTTATCAAAACCACCAATTATATAATTAAGTAGGTAGTAAATACGAAATTAAAACGCATTTACTACGTTAGAAGGGATATTAACGCGTAAAATCGAATTTTGCGTATTCATAATGCTTTGATAAAATTGACACAATTTATGTAGGTATATTTGTTACATTTAAATCATATACGCTGTGTTAGTGATACTTTGTGGTGTTTTAAAACGATAAAATATATAGTTATGGAAACTATTACTGGTACTATAGAAAGTCATTCCTGTATTAGAATAATTACAGATTGACGTTCTAATTATTTAAACTTCGAAATGTTAATTGAATCTGATGGCCATTAAATCTTTGTAGAACTCTACTTACAGATTGAAGGAAGAAATCTTTTTTTGGGATAAGGTTTTATGCGTGGATACAATAAAGATAATAAATAAATAAACTTATTTAATATAAGAAAATAATCGCCCAAATTCGTACAAAATTTGTATATCTTTCGTTTTTAAAGTTCTATTTTCCGGTATTAAGTTACACATTGTTTTTTTTTTATTTGTGGCTTTCCTCTTGGTCAAAGGAACAATCCTGACAGTCTAATTTTTTATCGTTATGAAAAATTATTCAGAAATATTTTTTTAAGGCTTTTAAGCATTTATGTTACATATTTTAAGCTTTTATACATATATTTACATTATATACAATATATTCGATTTTTTTTTTAATTTTATTTATTAGATCACCACACACAGATACACGATAATTGTTAAAAAGATATTTTCTTAGTGATTCGGATCCGACAAGGGCTTAAGCTATTATAAATATTTGGTAAACCTGTCAAATACCGTACGTAAAACGATAATCGGTCCATCCCTAGATTTTATTTCTTTCTTATCATAGATACTAAAATGATATAAATTTCAATGAAAATACACTCATTAAATTTATTCTGACACAATTTTTTATTAATATAAAATTTTCGTAATATAAATTATCGAAGTTTAATAGTAAAGTAATAAGGCTCGCGTCGAATTATCAAGCCGTACGGAATTGATTGATACAGTAAGTAACGTTATGGTAATCGCTGTATAATTTGACGCAATTATTATACGTAGCCATTTGACTCCAAAAGATCAAATATAGATTTATGACCTTCTATATCATAATTAGATTCGACTGAATTATTCATATTTGAATGAACAACAATATTTCGCAGTTGTATTTTCGGCACAACGTAGACATTTGGATTAAAATATTTTAATTACGTCGTAAAACTATTTAAATATAAACTAAAGTACAACTAAGAATATTTGGGTACAACGAAAACATTTGAGCAAATAGGTACAGATAAATGATATTTTCGTGGCAAATGGAATAAAGCTTATTTGGGTAGATACCCGCTCATTTCATATTCTACCGCCAAACAGCAATACTGTATTGTTGTGTTCCGGTTGAAGGAAGGCAGTGAAACTACAGGCATAAGTGTCAAAACATCTTAGTTCCATAGGTATATGAAGCGGCATTGTAAGGTATGGTTAATATTTCTAACAGCGCCAATGTCTATGGGCTTTGATGCTAAGTCATGACCAATGGCCCATTGCCAGTCCACCAACCTATTACGAACAAAAAAATGCTAATAATGTTTGAAACGAATAAACTAAATTACAACCAAATTATTTAGATGGTTTAGCGGATGCAGTTTATTGAAGGACACAAATAAAACTGCAGGTAGATTTGATTTGTGTTTATAATTAATGTAGTTCTCAGTTAAAAATAACACCACAAGTCGCCTTCTAAATTGAACTAAATTTTTATTTCGAATGGAAAAGACTTTCAAAATCTTATTTTTTTAAGAACTTGACTTAAAAAAGTGGAAAAATATTTGGAACACACACACACATTCAGTTATCAAAACAATTCAAATTTAACACTTCTTAAAATCTCCAAGTTTTGAGCTCTGTGGCTTTACTGAGAATTTCTTGACGAAAAACTTAAAAAACTTTTTAGGGGCATGGGGAACCCAGAACCTTAGGCTCTACGCCCTTATAAGCTACTCGACCAACGAAACGTAAAAAATCTAAATATAAACTGCATAATATTATGATATAATAAAAAAAGGCAAAGCTGCCAAATTTTTATTTCATTCAATGACTGATTTCACCTTCTCACGGTTATTTTAATATCGATGTTTATAATAATAACATAAAACATGGACGTAAGTTGACGCCTGTTTAGACTTCGGGATGAATGGGTGTAATGAGAGATTGTTTTTTTATCGTGTACATGGATTTATGAATGAATCGCGTACATTTAAAACATAGTTTGGTCACTGTGTACTATCACATCCGCTGATTGTAGACATTAAATATTTTTGTAGATTATTCCAACCACAAGAGGAGTA
The DNA here is from genome assembly GCF_905147045.1 of Nymphalis io. NCBI lineage: Eukaryota > Metazoa > Arthropoda > Insecta > Lepidoptera > Nymphalidae > Nymphalis > Nymphalis io. Next base: position 5,640,022 of record NC_065909.1, read on the forward strand.
AAGACAATTAAACAACTTTGAAATTGAATTAACGCAATATCTATGAGATCTTGAATAATCTATGGTATTCATTATGTCAAAAGAGTTTCGTTCAAAAATTTTCGTCAATACACTATCACGCTAGTTTTATAAGTCAATATAAAATAATTAGTTTATTGTTACCACTTATTTGTTTATTTTTATATATTTAATAAGTATTATTGTCTTAGTATTCTTATCTTATGCTAATATAAGCTAATGATTATATTTTTTTATAAGAAGACGGTAGCGGAACTAATTCTGTTCAAATTTATTACGTATTAGTACAAAAAAGGAAGTAATTAATATTTTTATTTTTAATTTATTCTTGTTTTTGTTAAACGAACATTAATGAACTTTGAACTATTTGATTATAGGTTAATACGGAATACGGACATATATAGCTGTGCTATGCTATGAACTGAATTTAAATATCGAACATCCAAGTTTATTTTTAAATAAATTTCTTTATAATATATAATAAAATTAACAGCCTGGTAAATGTCACATCACTGGAAAAAAGTATTCGCTTCTCCTAAGAAGTTTCGGAGTAAAATCGACCAATGTCCAAAAACATATGGCTGAATTTTACTTTTATTTATTTTTTTGATCTCGTGACCTTTAATGAGGTTAGAGATGACATACTCATGTATATCTATATAGTATATATAGACATATATATGTCATCTCTCCTCACCATACACCAATAATAACTCCTAATGTAGTTAATATCGTAACAATTTTAGTATTAATTAATCGTATCATAATCGTATTATTAAGAAAACATTATGTGTAAACGATACGTAGGTGATGAAATTCTTATATATTTAAAAGTATAAGCTATGTATAATATATAACACAAGAATTTCATCGTGGAATCGTCAAAACGTGCCACAAGAAACACTTATAAAAGGTAAAACGGATGCCATTATAGGGCTGTCGATTCATAGTAATATATAGAATTAAATATACAATGTATCTTTAAGAAAATTACTCTTAGGACTGTTACGTTTTAATATAAGGGAGACATGTTTTTTTAATAATTAATTATTTTGATAGTAAATTTCGACGTAAATACATTGTGAATACTAATCATTTAAATAGCAGCAATTGAAATAAATATTCCATTTTTAAAACCCTCTTTATAAAATAAGTTCTTTTTAGTTATATTTAAAAAGAAAATATTATTATTTTTAAATATATTAAGAACGGTGACCCTAACGTGTGGAGTTTTATGCCACAAATGACTGAGCGTTCTGTGTTAAATTAACGTGCAATATTTTGCTCAAAAACGGCAGGCGTCAAGTTTCTCACCGGTCACCGAGGGGACACACGGGAGAATATTTGACCGAGTGCGTGATAAAAAGAAATAATGTGACATATACAAGACACGTAAAGCCCAATTTTGAATCAATACATAATAAATGTGAGTCGATTTATTTATAATACAATATTAATTATTATAGTTAAAGCCTAGATGGCTTTACGTCCGCGAATTGTACCATAGATTTTTTTAGCTACGAAAAAATTATGTCCTAATATGTGATAAGTAAGTAAGTAACAGCCTGTAAATGTCCCACTGCTGGGCTAAGGCCTCCTCTCCCTTTTTGAGGAGAAGGTTTGGAGCTTATTCCACCACGCTGCTCTCTGCTGCTCAATGCGGGTTGGTGGAATACACATGTGGCATAGTTTCAATGAAATTAGACACATGCAGGTTTCCTCACGATGTTTTCCTTCACTGAAAAGCACGAGATGAATTATAAACAGAAATTAAGCACATGAAAATTCAGAGGTGCTTGCCCGGGTTTGAACCCACGTTCATCGGTTAAGATTCACGCGTTCTTACCACTGGGCCATCTCGACTTTAGATAGACTTCGACTATACGTGATAGATTTATTTATATTTCATAGACTGCATAAACAAAATAATCATAAGGATCATTACGGTACATTCAAATAACGCACATACATACGATAGCGAGCATGCGGCCAGTTTAATAAATATTAAAAAAGAATCGGAACGATCTCTTAATGATATATATTTACTCATTTAAATCTCTATATTAAAAATAATAAGTTATCATAACTATATCTAATATCATACTATGTGTACGGTTTAACAGCTCGTTTTTGGTGAGAGTCGCCAAGATTTGGAACGACCTGCCTGGGTCTATTTTTCCTGATAAGTTGAACTCTGGAGCCTTTTAGAGTAGAGTGAACAGGTTTCTTTTGGATGGACGTGTACCACCTTCGTCTTCATCTACACTTTCCATCAGGTGGGATGGAAGACAAACGCCTATTCCACTACAACTATATATATAAAAAATGTAATATTATTGTTATACAGCTAAATAAGGGCAGGTTAACTTATTAGTTAACATTTAAACTAACAAAGCGATTGTGAGCATCAACGTATAAATTGCAAAGAAAAGTATCAAATTTTAATTAACGGAATTATAAGGAAACACAAAAACTAAGATTTGTTTTCAATAAATAAAAATTAATATGTAATAAATGTAAAACGAATGTTTGACTAAAAGACGCCCCGTATGCTCAACGTGATATACAGACGATATATATCGATAGAAATCTTTCACCTTGCTTTACTTGCTGAATTAGGTACGGACTCGAGTTAAATGGACGAATGTTTGTAGAATGTTCTTTATTAGTATAAATGTATGTTGTTAAACGTGTTTATAATCTTGAATTTATGTCTCCAATCTATAAATGAATAAATAAATGAATATTAAAAAAAATTGTGAATAAAAATTGTACTAAATTAAATATCTCACATAGAAATAGAACAGAGAAATTATGAGTTAAGACGATTGGTTAAATATATTATTGAACTGAATGTCGTAAAAAAAATAGTCAATTTCATATTTATAATATTAGTTACGAATTATTTTGTCTAAATACAAAACGCTACGCGATCATCCTGGAGAGATACAAACTACAATTATCCAATCCTCAATATTATTTATAAAAAATGTAATCGAAAATGAAATTGTAGAGTTAGAAGTATGCAATTCAATTTGTAAATGGCAACATTGTAGGTATAACAGTTTCTAAATAAATGAAGTCCGAAGTTATAAATATACGAAATGGAAAAAAAAAATCTCAATTACTGAAATATTCGAGTGAAGAAGATTTATTCCTCCTAAACCGTTGAGCTCAAATTGTTCACAATAAATGTACATTCATAATCGTACAAAGTACCAAGCGAAATTGTCAGAACGCATACAGAATGTTGCCATTTCAAAATCGCGAAGTTCGCGCCGTTAGCACATGAAACTCCCTATAAATCAAGTTAGCAACAGTGTTGCCATCGTAAAAAGTACGCGTAAAATCCATGGAGATAATTCGATCGGTTCTGCGAACGATTTTGGCAGATTTTAAACGTTAAAAATTGCTCTTCTCGTATCACTGTTCAGAAACAGCTTTCTAAATACATGCGTTTATAATTTATATCCAAACAAATTCTTTAATTATCATTAAATGAAGATTTATTTATTTTTTATCATAAACATTAAAATACATTTTAAGCCATAATTAATCTAAAATTGTAATACATTTAAGATATAATTATATATCTGAATGTATTTTTAAGTAAAATGTGACCACTGTTTAAATTTACGTGAAAATAAAAAATAATAAGAGAAAAAAAAAACTTTAAATGAGACGAAAGCTGAGTTACGTTCAGCCAATAAGTTTTAAGAGGTCATGTCTTAACACACCCTGATCGTAAAACCAAATTTCATGATTACTCCGAGCTGCAGTTGACGTACGAATAAATTCGTCAGCTTACGACTTTTACGTGGTTTTTCACCGCTGTTGCAGCTTTGTCAATATCAAATTTGCTCGAAAACAAAATTTTAAATTTACAATGTAACTAATATACAGATACGTATATTTATGATTTGTATTTCTAAACGTTAAAACATATGCAAAGGTAATCCTTAACTCATATTCAGTTTTTTATAATCCAAGCTAATAATATATACTGGTGGTAGAGCTTTGTGCAAGCTCGTCTGGGTAGGTACCACCCACTCATCAGATATTCTACCGCAAAACAGCAGTACTTGGTATTGTTGTGTTCCGGTTTGAAGGGAGAGTGAGCCAGTGCAATTACAGGCACAAGGGACATAACATCTTAGTTCCCAAGGTTGGTGGGACATGGGTGATGTAAGCTATGGTTAACATTTCTTACAATGCCAATGTCTATGGGCGTTGGTGACCACTTACCATCAGGTGGCCTATATGCTCGTCCGCCTTCCTATTCTATAAAAAAAGCTATATTGGTAAGTGTAAACCGTCTGGATAGGTACCAACCATCATCACATATTCTATTGCCAAACAGCAATGCATAGTATTGTTGTGTTTCGGTTTGAAGGATGAGTAAGATTAGTTTAACTACAAGACTAAGGGATATATCTTAGTTCCTAAGGTTGCTGGTGCATTGGCGATATAAGAAATGATTAATAGTGATGACCATTTTCCATCATGAAGTCTCGTCCAACTATTTATTAAAAAAATATATACAAATGAAATTATTTTCTTTTATTGTACGCCATCTTGGAAGTGTCAAAACGGAAATAAAGTACAGAACACATGAGCGGTCCCGTAACCGCATACGCTTACCGTTACTAGAACAATTTGTGACCTAAGCTATAAATAAACAAATAACAGATCTTTAAATTAAAGCTTCGTTAATATTTAACACACTATTTGTTTGTTAATATTTTATAAACTTAACTTTAAACTTGCAACAATTCTAATTTTTAATTTGATTTGATTTCAATTATAAATTAGGTCTTTGTTGCTGTCATAGACAAGACGCTTTTTTTCACACTTAATCAAAAATCATGTCGTGTTTACATCGAGAGAAATGTAATCATTTGAATTTTTTGATTGTCATTTTATTTTGTAGACCTATGAACATAAAAAAATATTGGATTTTGAATGATTATAAATATCAATAATTTTTTGTTGTTTATTTCACCTATACTCTTTTTATTTTGACGTTAATTATGTCTCAATAAATAAATACTTTAACGACATGGTAACTGACAATCACATTTTTTTTTTGAAAAGTTGACCGACTTTCAAAATCTAAAATTCGACTTGATAGAAAAAAGATAAAGCATACAGTGTATCGCTTCTATCATAATACATTATCACAAAATCAACATTTTACTCAACCGTTTTATTACATAGCCTAAAGAAGTTTTACTTCGAAACCGGTAAAAAGTACCAAAAGATAATCCCATCCCGTTGTAGATTAGTCACTCATTCAACAAGACACGTCAATTCAACACAATCCGTCGGATGTCAATTGAAATCTCAAGGACGGCTAGATGGAGATAAAAACAATTGGTAAACATGAACACGTGGAGATAATTGCGGTCCGGTCTAAGCAAACAATGTGCATTGTCTTGGATCCTGCAGGGCGTTCACATCGAAGAAATGGTCACATCTGTTGACTGCCGGTGTATTTAAGTTTTTCTTAAGCCATATACCCAAAAATAAAAGATTGTGCTTAAGATATTCAAATATATTCAATTCACTTTTTAAATAAAAATAATCTCATAAAACTGATTAATTAAAATTTGCAAAAATTAACGTTAAAAATAGATCCAAAATTGTTAGATAAATTAAATTAATTAGAAGCAATATAATTACAATTAAAATTAGGTACATATATTTGGTGCTATCTTCCAAGGTTTCGAGATGAAAACGAAACGCACTGGGTTGTTTGTGATGCGCATATATATTGCGCGGGTGTCAGCACCGCAATGACTTGCCGTCGGCAGAATTCTTTGAGGACATTCAACATTCAACCGACGGTTCGGAAAGGAAGCGACATTCTTGAGAAGGCTGACAGTGTCACCTGCCGATTTCAATTTTAAAGCTACGAACATCGAGAAATTAAACAATCCACCTTTACCTTTTGGATCAGTTACATGAATCTTGTCCAAAATAAAACGTCTTGAACAATTTCGATTTTGACAATGAGAAATGATGATAAATACAAAAGTAATTATATTTAGTATGAAATGTCTACCGTTATTGATATATTTTAACTAACTTTTTCATTTACACTTATATTTCTAGTTAAACGTATGAGATTAACAATTTCACAAACTATGAAAGCGTTCTAATTATCTGGATACATGTGCATTATTTAAGTAATATGCTATTTAAATGGGTAGGTTATCAGTAATTGAAACGCTTTGATACTGTTACGCTAAGCCATCACTTATAAAATACGTCATCACCAACGAAACCTTCAACTCAATTTGACCTCTGCTCTATAAAAACGGTAAAATAGCACGGGAGGCTATACAAAAGACTCCCGCTCCCACGATCAGCTGATCGCCACATTCGGGCCTCTGACCCATATTCCGACCTATGACGTATCCGACAACAATAGGGCATTGTTCTTTTATATTTGCGCGAACATCAGGAGTCCCTCAAGGTGCACAACTGATGGTTCATTCACATCTAGCTTTCATTTAAATAGGTTCATTTGTTTTTCATTGTTAAGATCAGCTGTTTTCACGTGATTCGTATCTACCATTGATCGGTGAGAGGTGTAGTAGTGAACTTAACCATTGTCTGCAACGAGACAGGTATTAAACTGTATTGTTTTGGATTACGTAATGTAGATGTCTCTCACCAGTTTATCGTTAGATTAAAACGTTTATCTGTGACTGCTATATTTAAATTGTTTAATGTCTTTATCGTATCGTTATCGCTTATTGTAAATTGTGTTTACTTCTATTCATAAATTCGATTATCGCTTACTATTTATTAGTTTTTTTTTTAATAGCCAGCCAGTTCCAATTTCAAATTTGATTTATTTTTAAAATCCGTCACCGAATGTCACGTCCACGGAGGTTGGCTAGTCAAACGGTAGTGAATGAAAAAGAACGAATGAATGATAAATAGTTCAAGTTAATCCGCCCTTATCGCCTTGGCCTCCCGTGCGGTCCAAATATGAAAGATGGGCCCGTGTTGAGATAACAATTCCAAGTAATAGCTTTCTAGGGAGCGGAGAGGATTTGAAGAGATTATTGTTTTGATTGGCATGTTTCGTAAACATTATGAAACTTACTTGTATCTGTGATAAAGTGGAGCGTCGAACAAGTATCGGCATTGTATTAAGTATTTGGGTATTTTCACTGTAATACATAGTGTTACCAAGGTAAAAAAATATAAAATACTTTTTAGTTATGTAACTAACATTTATTTTGAATATTTGATTTGAAATATAGAATTAGGTAATATTGGCAACGACTATCAAAGTATAAATATTACTTTCTTACCTTTAAATAAATAATATTTATTCGTAATACAACATAAATAATGAGTTTATGTTAACCTCTTCGGCTGTTAATATCCATATATTATTATGATATATTATATAATTAAAAAAAAAAAACACAACCGTACCCTCACAGACACCATCCGTGTCGGCCATGACAAATGTAGCAACTGTTGTGTTAGCGCGCTACGATCCTTGATACAGAGTAATTGTATCGATATGCATTGTACTAGTGTTGTGATTTTTATCGATATTCTTAAATTGACACGAACACTTGGTATTTTTATATTTGACACACCGACTTCATTCCCAAATACACTACTGTTATCTGTCGGAATGTTTCATATGATGGTTAAATTTACTTTATAGCTATATAAAAAAAAAACAAGAAAGTCAGCGAAATTAAAAAAAAACTGTTACAGTTATTCAACTATCTATATAGTCTAGCAATATGTATTCGCTTAAAGCATATCGATACTGACTGTGCTGTTCAAATTAATTTTATCGATAAAGCGTGTACACCACTAACTTCACTATTTGTCGACGGTATCAGCACCTCTCGAGTATCCATCACTGCTGCGTCCGGTGATAAACGTGCTACCTTATTAACCGTTCCGTTCCATCATTTGTAACACAGCCATTTACTAACAGACATTACGTAACATTACTTATAGTTTGCTTTTAACCAGTTATACAAGTTATGAATGAAATAATAAATGCATGAACGAAATATATATAGATATAAGAAGCAAAATTATAATTCCTAAGGATCATTAAAAACTACGTTATAAAATAAAATTAAAATAAAAAAACAACAAAAAAAAAACAAAAAAGTTTTATTTTTTTCACTTTTCGCTTCACAGTATAAACAATATCGTTATATCATAAAAAAATAAGAAAGTCTTTGGAAGAGATTGTATTGATTATTGTGTTGTGTGTAATTGTGTATCATAGAAATTAGTAGCATTTACTGCTTGTAGCATATAAAGACCAGCACCAAGGGCTTCTCCTACGAAAATTTAGAAATATGTCCGTGCTTTGTCAGCGTGTCACGTTTGTTAAATAGGAAGGTGAACAGGAAGGTCCGATAGTATATGGTCACGATCACCCATAGACGTTGGCGCTGTAACAAAAATTCACCATTGATTACATCGTCAATGCGCCACCAACCTCAGGAACTCAGATATGATAACCCTTGTACCTGTAGGTACATTAGCACACTCACCCTTCAAATCGGAACACAACAATACTAATAAGCATTGCTGTTTGGCGGTTGAATATAATATGATGAGTTGTGCTAACCCATCCGGTATCTACCCAGACGGCCTTGTATAAAGCTTTACCATCAAGAATTATGGCATTTTATTTTATTTATTTTTAAAGGCCAAGAAACAAAACATACATTAAATGCAGATAAACATAACGATCGTTACGTAATATTAAGTTAGTCTAGTGATTGTACAGAATTCATCAATTTTTATCTTCCTTTCCGTAATTTTTGAAATAATTTTATATGAATACAAAGAAAACCCAGTTGACGCTATTCTGTCTGTGAATTAACTTATATATAAGAATTATCTGACGGCGAATTAAAAACCATCTTCATGAAAAAGAAATATATGTGACCACTTTCATTTTCAGTAGATTTATATATTTTTCAAATATAGACTATACTTGAGATTGAGATTTTGTCCCTTTATTTAGATTCCACAAAAATATTTTATATAGGTCGCATGTACAGTTAAAAGAATATAGGAAAAATCATTGGTAAGCTCTTAGGATTTTGGTTACGCTGCCTCAGTTATAACAAACATAATTAAAAAAAATAGGTCCCTTAATTAGCCGCCCCTGAATTGTGCTGTCCTAGTCCTACTCAGCCTGCTGGTGAATCCATCTCTGTTCAGTTTTATATGTAAGAATTTCGAAGTTTATTAATCGCAAATAGATATACAATCATCCATTATTTAAATAGGATATATAAATGAATATGTAGATTGTATTTCAATTATTTTTACCAGATCCTCATTAAATCAATATATGTTGTCTGTGTACAGATTTTTTTTATATTCCTCTCTCAAAATAATATTTCTATGCCAGTATAAGTATCTAGCGATCGATAAGCGGAGCGTGACTTTCAAATCGTTGACTCGACGTGTGCCCAATATCTTTTTTGATGACTGACAATATTATGAATTAACTTTTTGTAACGACTTTTATATGGAAATAATTGGATAAAATATTAATAAGTGTTACGCTTCCCTTTGTTGCGTTTAAAGGATGACGTTTTTGACAGTTTTTTTTATAAGACATGTTGATGTTTTTTTTTGAATATGTAATGCATTTTATTTGATATATACTCTTTTTAGGTTATGTAAATTAACAGTCAAATTTCCTAGGTTTATGTCATCGTTCCTTTTGTTAGTAAGTGTTATATTTTTTTGTATTATCGCTTATTTTGACACTAAAAATAAACATAACCCATATTATCAACTTAATTAATAGGTATATAAATAACTTTTATGAAACTTATTTAGATACTTCAGGCATTATAATATATTTTCAAGTATATATTAGATAGAAAATACGAGTGCCAATCGTCTGTACTACCTTCGAATTTCTAATTTATAATGAGTACAGATACGAAAATTGTTCGTTTTTAAAACGTTAAGCCATTGGATAAGTTACACGTATTAAAAACTTTTTAAATAACCTTCTTAGTCCGACGTAGACGGGTAATAAAATTTAAGACGAAAACGTCAACCGCGTCACAGTATGCAAAAGCCTTGAAGTCGATGAAGGAAAAATTGTTACCCAGAAACGCAACCGCAGCCAACCAGCTTGTAAGTAATGGCAGCAGAAGAAATATAAAAAAATAAATACAGCCCCTTTGGGACCTTCTATTTGCACATTTCTGTAGAAAGAAATAGAGGTAAATAGTTAGAAGATATTCGTGGCATACATGTAAAAATTCGCCATTACTCTCTTTTTTGCCAAAATAGCCTCAACAGTTCAACAGTCTACGATTCGATTACAAATGAAAAAATTTCAAAAAAAAAGAAAATTGAGTTTAATCTTATGCCTTAAGCATTTATCATTCCCACTTCTAACACAACTTTATGCTTAACTGGAGGAGATAAGAGGTACATGTTGTAATTTCTTTAAAAGGAAATTCAAGTACATTTTTTTTTTAATTTTATGGTCGAAAAATCTCAATTAAGATTTTTGATTAAATGTGGGAATTTAAAGTATTTCACTAGCATTAACAGTTTTTTCGCAATGGTTTTATATAATTACGCGTTTTAAAAAAAAATACTTTGAAAGATAAAATTTCACCGGAAAACATCGTTTCATTAAGCGTTACAGTAATTTAAATACACAAAAGTAACGTTGTGCATTGTTAAGAAGTTATTTCTTTGTTTAATTTGAAATATTAATATGAATATTCGCTTATTATTATTCTTAATTATACTTGACCTCTAGAAAGAGTTTTCCTCAATCACTTTACAACGGCGATTACACTTGACGTTAATGATTGTAATATAAAATGTCGTATTAGACGTTTTGCAATATACTTAATGAAATTTACAGTATATTAAGATGAAACTATGGAGACGTAAATAAGTATCTTTATATATGAAAAGTGTCACTCACAACGTAAGATATTGAGATGGCGCTGCTGTAGCTAGATATTGAAATTTGAATGAAATGAAATTAGAGAGAAAGCGCTAATTACAGATTATTGTGTTAATCAACTTTATGTATATAACCCAATTCATGAATGTTAATTTTAGCTAATACCTTCTAGCTTCAGTAGCGTTATTTATATACACTTTTAGGATGAAGTCCTAGAAGAATATCATATACTTCTAACCTCTACACACCATTTCTAAACCATTACCATTGCGTCAACTGTAAATGCTCAGGTGGTGCTCTTCGATCATGGCACAATAATCAAATGAGCTTTATTATCACGATCTATATAAGTCAAGAATTCCTCGATAACTTAAGTTAAAAAGGAATTAATAAAAAAAAAAGAGATTTACAAAGTCTTCAGATATTATATTAACTGCAAGCTATGAGCTTTGTAAGAAAGTAACAGCTCGTAATTCCGATTGCTAGGAAGTCTCTTCTCCTCTTATGAAACGATATAGAGTTTAGACCACCACGCTGCTCATGTTTCCTTACGATATCTCCCTTTACTGACGAGTAACCCATAAAAAATTGCTTGACCGGAGAACCCAAGATTTTCGCTTAAGATTTACATATTGTTACTCAGTCATCATGGTATTTAAATAAATATATTTTTTATAAATATTAATATCCACATATATTGTGTTTGACACGTTTCTGCTGTCTGTACTTAGAAGCAATAAACCCGAGCGAAGTCGCATAAAACATTTATATGATTTACTATGTACTTAATGCAGCCACATGCAATAGTAGTTTAAATACATTCACACATATATAGTTGCATACTAGTAGCTTGGCCCAACTTTGTTTTAATAACTTATATCGAAGTTATTACAAGTTACAAAGTTAAACTTTAAACCATATATTTTAAGTTTGCAGTTTATATTTTGACTGATGGAGTCTCTTTTTCTTCTAATATCTTTGTTCTTAATGTCTTAATAATTTCTTTGAAAAATAATATTTCAAAACCATTTTTTTTGCTGCTGAATCCGAAGCTCAGTCGGATTTACCTAAACGGCAATGACATAATTTAAATACATTCCTTACCACCTCACTACTTAAAAAAAAGTCTATTTTATTGTTTAAGGCTTTTAGCACTGTGATTTCAGCCTACAACGTTTCATTTATTAATTTTGATTCGCAATAGAAGCAAAATATGTTTTATTATGAAACATAATTAAGCTATAACTATGGTTTTTTTTCCTTCTTCTGCATTTGACTTCCTGGTACCATAAAAAAACTACTTACCTGGTTCGTATGTACGCATAAATATAATATATTGCTATACATAAGTATTACATATCATATGGGCGGGCAGTCGCTTTAATAAATTGAATATGTAAAACCGTTTTTGACAACCACATGGTACAGTCGATGAAGAAATGTATTCATAGTATATAATATTGATGTTATAATATGTGGCATTCTTATATTCGTACCTATAAACCTTTTGCTGTTAAAATTGTACCTTAGCTTATGTATCTAGAGTAAAAGTATTTGAAAAAAAAATAACATCTATTATTTTGTCTATTACTATTAATTAATATTAGATATTTATTAGTATTAATTCAAAAAATTAATTGGTCTATTTGTATAGAATAAAATATACAATTTAAATATTAATTAGTATGCAAATTTATTATTGAAATAAGTTTCGTTTCTTTAATAAAGATAATAATATCGCTATTAAATGTTAATTTACAAATACGAATATACAAATAATAACCGTCTCTTCACAATTTATAAAAATATTATCTACGTGACTGACGTCTTTGAGTATATTTGTGGAAGTACTTACGACCAACCCCCATTCGGATGGTTGAGGCTTAACGCTCAATTTGAGCTTACTCTTACAAACACATGTAGAGATGGCACTATTCTAATCTCCTGGACCCTCGGCGATCTCTTCTTGTATATATATTCTTATATACAGGCTTATGGTGAGCAAGTCTTTTGGTCCTGTAATATTAGTTTGAACTAAAAATTAAATATACTGGAATTAGTAGCAATATTACATATAATTTAGGTGTTATAGTACATTAATATAATTAAAAAGGAGGCGGGGATTTTATAATGTGTATGTTCTGTCTTTAGGTTAAAGCTTGCTTCATACAAAATTTCATCAAAATCGGTTTAGTGGTTTAGACGTGAAAGCGTAACCTATAGACAGATACAGGAATATAATTTTATAATATTTTAGTATAGTCTAACTGTACCCACGATTTAAATCGCCTTATTACTTTTTGTGATATCTTAATTTTCCAATAAATGGTTTTGTAGTGTTATATAATAATTATAATATATTATTGATATAAATATATACTTAAAATATAAATTATAAATCTAATTATCGTACCATACATAAAGACAGATAAATGATTTTTTGAAATTACATAAGCAATTACTCTTTACAAAAACACATAAGGCATAGACAAGGTTTCTTGTCAGAGTTTTTATATGTATAGATAATAAAAATTATTGACTGAAAGAAATCACTTCTAAAACAATATTCATCTCGCTGTACAAATTATAATTTTTAATATTCTTCACACCGGACGCGTTTCTCCGCCCACATCAGAGATAAGTCGATTTCTTTTGAAGGCGTATTATAATTTTGTACGTTATAAAATGACTACTGTCGAAATGTATGCAATTTTGAACACACCGTAATATAAAATGTAATAACATGGTGCCGTAACGTATGATATAATTACTAACAATATACAAAAAAATCTGATATACTTTTGTTTGTGCTAAAAAGCGATTAGCTAATGTTATTATTTAAACGCACCTAAAATGACCAAGGAAACAATTTAAACGGACAAAAACAAAACAAATAATGTCAAATGATAGGTTATATATTTATAAAAAAAATTATAATGATTTTATTAAAACGTTCAAATATGAATTGCGTGTAAAGGTTAAATATATTTTTCTAATTCAAACATGTGCACGTGTCTTTCGACTGTGAATGAACAAACCGGTACTTTTACTACCAACTTAGAATACAGACGTGAAATTAAAAGAACACAGGATTTTAGCCTCTATTACCGAACAATTGCCACTTATTTTTTTTTCAAATATAATTTTAGCTATGTTAAGATAATGTTGTCAAAATAATTGTACTGTGCTAGTCGATTTCATTGATATTGAATGATAAATGAATGTATCGAAGTACAACGGATTGCGTATGGGCGTACAAAAAAGTTTGTTTGTAAAAATGTTAGGCAGTTCATTCACCAGCGATTGACATGGGCACAGATTAAAAATAGATGGTACGATATTTGCTATTACATTTTTTTATTTGAAAGTAAACGACATTTGTGGTTTTCATGTCACGTACATTTTAATTAAATTATAATTACATATACTGTTTGCAGCTACTTTCTCCCAGTAAAACAAACTCTGGTTGTAGAAAACAATGTTATCTAAGACCAGAAAATTAAATAATTTATATTTTAATTTAAACCTAATTGTGTTAAATGAATTTTAAAATTTAAATTAGAGAATAAGATTATTTTTCCAAAAAGTTATATTTATTTATGTTGTCTGTTAAAATATATGCTTTTGACATTTTGCCTAAATAGAACAGAAAAACAATTATATTATTACACTATTAAAAGTATCTCCCGTAATCTGCGTTTTCAATAGGACCATTAGTTAAAATGTAGGTATTTAAAGATTTATACATGATTTACGATATGTATTTATCATTCATCATAAACTTTAAACGTTTGTCAATTCAATAGATAAACACGTGTATGACAGCTTCCGCCCACAATCGAATCAATGTTATGATTAGTTACTTTTAATTTAGATTAAATTTCTCTTGTGTTAAAGTATTTAATTGGTTAAAAAATTGAAATGGAAGATTCGATAAAATCTTTGATAGACTTTCTAAGGATCTATACCAAAGGTCACAAGTTCAAATCCGTGCTAACACCTCTTTGTTTTCTAAGTGATTAATTTATGTTAGCGTTGCAGGAAATTATGACAAAACTAAAGAAATTAATATGATTCGTCACTCACAAATGATCTTAGAAGAATGCTATTTGAATATTTCTTAAGATTAGAGATCGGCCCAGCAGTGTTTCATTACACTGAACCACTCGTATCCCAGTGGATACGAGTATATTTCACATCTAAATATCAGTATATTTCACTTGCTAGGGAAACTTTGATAAAATCAGTTTCGTGCGCTCGGTCTTTAGGGAAATACTGTGGGGAAATAAACGCAAAAATGTATATGTAAGAAGTGTAAACGTAACGGAAGAAAATCTAGGACTTACTTATTTTCTATAGGCTAAACTCCGAAACCTTCAATCGAGAAGATCCATTCATCCATCCAGCTTTAGAGCTACTATAAATGGATTACTTCTTCTTTTTAACTATTTTTAGACTATGTATTTTAATTTGCTGTGTTAATGTGTAATATTTATGTATATGGAGACACAGCGCCACGCGCTGTTAGGACCGCACCTCCACAGGATGTTAACATTATTTTATGGCCTTTTTTGCTCGCTCGTTTGATGAGATCATACTGATTTAATTTTTAACATCAATTGGTATAAATGTTCGTCCCATCATTTAAAAATATTTTGATTGTTTTTCTAATTCTTTATAATGTTAAAGGAATTACAATTATTTACTTGGTATTAAGGGTAACAATTTGTGCAAGTCTTCGTATGGGTACCACCTCTCCTATCCATTATTCTGTCGGTAAATATGAATACCTACTCTGTATTTTTGTATTCTGAATTTAATTGAGTGAGCTAGTGTAATTACAGTAATACCTGCCTATGTGCCAGAGAGTGCATTTCCTTTGAATATTTTATAGCTTATAAGGGATTATATAAATCCTCGTGCAAACTGCTGGGAAGTGCTGTAAATAATATATAATTATAGTGACAGTGACAGCCTCGTTGGTCTAGTGGCTATATATAAGGCCACAGACTCGGAGGTCCTTGGTTCAATTCCCAGGTCGGACCAATGGACGTTCGCTGCGACCTTAGTCCAAGGGATTACATCGAGGCTATTATAAAAACAGCTTCACGGAAACTCGGAGTTTTGAACAAGGTGCGGCGTTTTTTCACGCCACAACAACTGTGCCTGTTATACAAAACACAGGTACGGTCTTGCGTTGAATATTGCTCGCACCTTTGGGATGGCTCCGCTAAGTACCTACTGGAGGCCTTGGACCGGTTGCAGCGACGTGCAGTACGCATTATTGGCGACGTAAAGGTCACAAACACCCTTGAACCTTTACAATTGCGTCGCGAGATAGCAGCACTGAGCGCTTTTTATCGACTGTATCACGGCGAGTGCTCTGAGGAATTATTCTCTCTAATTCCTGCTTCCCCCTTCCTTCTTAAGTCCACGCGAGCTGGTTTTCGATGTCACCGCCTAACTGTGACATCAATTCCATCGCGCACAAAGAAATTTGGCAACTCCTTTCTTTGTCGCACTACCAAAAAATGGAATTCCTTACCAGCTCACGTGTTCCCCTCCTCTTACAACCCGGGTTCCTTCAAACGAGGCGTGAAGAGGCATCTTGCGGGCCGGCAAGGCGGTGACGGCTAGTACAGAACATTTTTCCCGACTGTACTGGCCGTCGTCGCGTTTGGACTCTACTACCACTTACCATCAGGTGGAGTAGAGTCATTTGCCATCCCGGACATATAAAAAAAAAAAAAAAAAAACAATAAAAAGTTATTGGGTTTTTCTGTTAGAAAATTCTCAATAGCAGCCCGGAGGTCTCGAGGCCCATATGCTCGTCCTTCTTCCAATTCTATAAAAAAAACTCACCCTTCACATCATCCACATTTCACAATGTAGACAACCGACTTATTGTGATATACCATTTTGATGTTTTCTTGTTATATTATGGTCAATTTCACATATCACTCTCTGACATATCACGATTGATTCTTACGGCGAGTTTCGAGTTTGCTCTTGCATAGTCCTACTAATCCATATCGGCTTAACAACCTCTGAAAAACTGTCATTTAGGGCCAAGAAAATCAGTTGAGATTTAAAGGCCAATTTACTTTCTAGCAATACGTACATGCGAATTAAAAGACGACATCTAGCGAGTACTTCCATTTTTGAATGTAAATAGAATAATTTCAAAATAAATTAAATACTTCTAGTAAATTTCTATAAATCTATAAATGGTTTAACAAGACTAGAAATCTTGATTACTTGATTGGACAGTTTGTCTCTGCGAAGTGATCTGTGGTTGGCTCTTGGCTGTAGGTTTGTAAAACGAGTCTAGTTTTTATGTAACAAGTTCTTAGAAATGGAGCTCGTTTATTATAAAATTGTCATTGAGGTAAATATTGTGGTCAGTAAGCGTTGTTGACAGTCAAGTGATAAGAGCAGCCATATTGGATTTTTTGTATTCTCACTGTTTATGCGCGTGTAGGTTTATATACTTTAATACGTATGTTAAACTTTTTGTTACACTTTTATAAAAACATTTTACATTGAAGATTACTTCAACCGTGACGCTATTTAGGTAAAATCATCCACCAACAGCTAACATTCTGTGACACAGTGCGAAAATATAATTCATCATAGTCCATTTCTTGTTCTTCATTTAACAACTAAAGAAATTATAGTTAAACAACAGGAAATATATGGTCATGTTAATGAGCGAAAACAATATAATAACAAATACAAATTAAAAAAATATACAACACGTAATAATATTCAAAAAAAAATTATAACATTCGGGTATGTCTGATTTGTTAACGCCAGAAGATGTAGCAGATACGCCAATTAGCATTTGTACAATCCTGTTAGAATTCAATTGTAATAATTGCGAAAGTCTTATAATTTAATTTTAGAACACATAGACCAATCTAGAGACTTCAAAGAGGTTATAGTCATGAAATAATTCCAAGCACAGATAAGCTAACCAGCGAGGGCAACGTCACGGGTGGGTGCGCGGACTAATTGTGAGCCGCGACCCGTGACCGACAGTTAGTCGGGAGCGGCCGGTCGCGAGGTCTCCTCGTTACGGTGAAGTTGGAATTATAATTTATTTGGGTGTTACTTTTGATACGAGGTCATGTCATAAGTGAACTGCTTTTTACTTGGATCTTTGTACGTCACATTTTGACATAAAACTTAAATCCGAACTTAAAATGTTTAATTCGACCAAACCATTTTAGTAATTTAACCTCGAAGACGTAACGTATTGCCAAAAAAATTGTTTAGATTTTTGTCTCTTTTTAAAAGTCATTGTACTTAAATTACCATAGCCGTCAACCCATAGACATAGTTTTTTTTTACAGTCTTACTTATATTGCTGATTTAGTGATTTTTGAGTTATTGTAGCCATTGTTATATATTATAATTTCCATTTAGCGTCCCTACAAACACAATACAATACACATAAAAGCAACAACAAATACTACAAATAAAGAAAGGAAATTTCACAATTACATACAAAATTTAAACTATTGTTAAAATTTGAAATGAAATAATATCCTTAAAACACTAGTGCAACAGTATTTATCATTCTTCTACTCCCAAGATATTGCTTACAATAAAAAGTCTTTACTAGTTTTTTTCATCTTTCAAATATACATTACAATATAAACGTGCCAAAATGCACTTATAGACCTTAAATTATTTATCATTCATTATTATATTTTCAGTTATCAATAATTTCAGTTGCTACAAATTTTTTTACCAATTTGCTTAATTTTCGTCAATATTAAAATTCTCGTAAACTAATTTACCAAAATTAAATGAGCAAATAATTATGTTCGTATGCTATTTTATAATACGAGCGGCACCCCATTTCATGTATATAATTTTCTTTAGGCAACATTTTAAAAGATAAAACAAAACTTTATAAAAGATAAATTCTTAATCTATGTTTAATTATTTGTTTAACTTGTAAATAAATGCAAATTAACACCAATAAATTAACGCCTCAGCTGACCGCCCAATCCGGTTGCCCAACTGAGACGAGAAACAAAGCGATCGGCCGGAAGTGGCCAGTTAACCGGCAAAATTCAAACGAGCCAATGGCGGGTAATATCCGTTCCGTTTTCGCAATCCGAGGCGCTGGTGCGTTTCAGAACGAATTTAGAATTTGCATTCGGATCTACGGTTTCGATCGACCTGAATATCTATTGGTGGATTAAGAATTTTGGAAATCGAACGCAATAATGATTTTATTGTAATCTATTTCCATGTGGAACCATTTAATTATTTACTATATGTGTCAACAGGGCATTATTATGTCAATGTCAGTTGGGATGGATGGAGTAACTATGAAAGAGCTTAATCTGTATTCAAAACTTTCATATTAAACGAATTTATAACTTATATACGTTTATTGTGTGTACAAGTATGAGTGTTGAGTATACAATTATTATAGGTAGATAAATGGAATAAGTTTCAAACCTGGAAGAGAAGAGCCTTTAGCCCAGCAGTGGAACATTTACAAGCTTCAGTATTTCAATTGCAGTAGAAATCATAAACAACTGCCCAAATGTCAATAAACTATTTTACTTGATATAAAGCAAGTAAGAAGTAAAGTAAGAAGGATTGAAACGCATTCCACGAATCTTGTTTCGTAGTAGCTTATTGAATATTAAGTATAGTTTTATTTTAATGTATGATTTCTATGAATCAACTAACGTAAAAAGTTTGTAATAATTTAACTTTACTATTTAATAAGATATTTTCTTAAAATAATTTATGCTAAATTTAATTTTCTGTTACAGGTAAGTTGAGAGCATACATATTATCCTACATCTACATCTGAGGTATTGTAACATATTAATAATCACAGCCGGTTTGTCGCGTTAAGCGGTTTAAAATCATATCCCGGCTTAAATAACAAAATTCAACCTAAATTTATATAAAACCTAAACAAAAATTAGGTAAAACCGCCGCAAAAATTAAGTGTAGCAAAAACGAAACGCGCCGCGAGATGGCGCGATAGTCGCTCCAATGGCGTACACAATTAATACCACACTTATCTCAGCTAATTAACGATTGCAACGACCTAGAATCTTTAATGAGGCTGAAGCAAGATCCGGTCGATTCGGTTGCGCGAGCGCATCGCGAGATTTGTTTTACACTGGTACCAGTTGCCGATAAAATGCGTTTTGTTTTTGCATACATTTGCGAGTGTATAATATGATATTACATGTATAAATAAAATAAATTCGATGTTAAATAATACAATACAAACTTATTGAAGCCTCGTTGTTTTAACATTAAATAAAACATAATTAAATTTTGAAAGTTTTAATTTCAACAATATTAAAGACGTAAAAAAGCTAGTGTACTTAACTTAACAAGCATGAACATATTTTTATACACAAACAGACAAAATTTCCAAGGAGAAGAATTTGATGCAACTTATAAAAAACCCCCATGTTAATACGCACTGATCAATTATGTTTATTTTAATCAAGATAATGAAAGCGGAGTTGTAATGAGTGACGTGACGACATATCCATTAAATTTGACGGATTTGGGAGATACGTAAAAAGTTTAAAGAAAAAGTTACACTTTACGACGGACAATACTGGGAAACTTTGATTAACCAATAATTAACCAATTAATTGAATACCCAAGACCTTAATCAATTGACGAAATATTTAAGATATAAATCTCTTTTTTATTTTATTTTGGTGATTTTGAATCAAGAAAGAATGTAATAAAATGTGTATTAGCTAATGAAGCTTAAAAACATTAAGGTTAGATCACGTGAATCTTAATCGAATGTCCTTAATTTGTGTTAATAATTCAATGAAAACATCGTGAGGACCTACATGTGTCGGGTGAAAATCTTACACATGTATCTATCAATCCGCATCGGAGCAGCATGATGGAATAAATCTTTGACTCAAAAGGAGAGCAATCCTTAGCCCTCCAGTGGGACGTTTATAGGTTATTCTAGTCTTATACTTATATATATATATAGATTTTGAACGAAGGAAATTATTACACAGCCGGTATACACTTACATACCTATTTATTCTTATTTATGTGCATTAATATTAATTATTACTCATTTATTTTACTTTAAAATTTACATTTTTATATGATATACGTCATGGAATTAATTACGTCGACTCGAAACGTAATTTATTGGCGTAAATTCCACTTTTTTTAAAACAATTGTAAGTTTATAAGAATTATAGGTATCGAGTTTTTCTTCAACGTGAAGATATTATATTGCTTTTAAAATTGAAATAAGAAAAAAAAATACTTTTTGAATCCCTAAAGTTCTGTCAATTTAAGACATTTCACAATTTTTGTATATATTTTTAATGTATTTATTCACGAATTGTCTTAATATAAACTTAAATTTTACGTCAGGAAATCAAGGTTTTTTATATTTTTCTTTGATATATTAAATAATAAATTTGTTGATGAATATCTTCAAAACTAAATTTCACGAACAAATAAATGCTTAAGAAGAATAATTTATGTAGCGTGTTTTAGTAAGTATTTTACAGACAGTGTGCGCCTCTCTGTAAAATACCGACAAAATACTCTTTTTAATTTATTCCTAATCTTACAATGCCATAAACGAAGATCAAGTTTTTGTACCCAAGTTATAAGGACCCATCAAAATCTAGACTGAAAGATGGAACCAGTACAGGGATCATTAATATGACAAACACGCGCGCGATCGTTTTTGACATCTTTATCTGCGGAAGAAAATCAACTTAGACTTTTTGTTCGATTCCTTAATAAAATCTGAAATTATAATTTAAGATAAGAACAGGAATCATTTGCGAGGTTATAAATATAGGCTCGGGTAACGTGGACTTGGGAGATCAGTTTTTCTTTCTTAAATTTAAATGCAGAGGAAGGTTGGACATCTGCTTTCAATTATAGCTTTTTAAACTTTAACTAGAAACGACTTACAAGTAATATTTATATTTTAATCCAGGCACCGTAAATATCTCAAGTCTACTGAGAGGTAGTTAAGTCTTAGTTGATCTCCTAATAACTCCCCAATGAACTCTGTTCGGTACCATTAAAACCTTTTTTCGAGAGGGTGGTCAGTCATCTGTCCCACTAATACTGCAGCTTTTTCAGCTCAAATCGCAAATAACGGATACTAAACTATCTTTGCTACTATAGCTAATGAAACGAATTAACATCAATGACCTTCTCCAGCTCGCTCACCACATGACATGCAATCATAATGTGTTTCGCAAGACATTTCGACATACGTGTACCGTAAGTTTTCCTTTTTTCGTGGGAAATACTGCCGTTTTCACCACACTATACAATGAACCTCTATAGAAAACCGCTAGCATCGTTTTGCGTTTATTTTCGACTGTATTGCTTAGTGCTAAGGGCTATTTTACATTGATAAATATTTGATTAAAGTTGTTTCTTGGATATGATATTAACGGTGTTTAGAGTAATAACATTGTAAGGTCTAGTACTTAGTGTTATGAGATTATTATCTCCAATCATAAATTATTCGAAAATATTATATTTTAAATTTTATTTCTTTATGAAAATACTTTGCTCTTGCTAAACCCTTCTGCGTGTAATTATTTCATTGTCTTCTTTAATAAAAGGAAATGAATGTTTGCCGTCTTTGCCTTTATTAACTGGGGGTGGGAAGTATAAAATAAATGAAATAATGAGAAATATAAAATAAAAATACATATAACTTTTAATTTATTATTGAAACGTCTCATAAACCAAAGATAACGTTGTAGGTTGCAGGTTATATTAAGTTATTCTGGATCATTATGAGCCGAAATGTTGCACAAACAATGCGTTTTTAATATATAGTTATAAATTTAATTAAAGTAAAATTTAATCTTTATTTTTTTACCAACCGAAGATAAGTGAAATGTCTTATGCTTCGAGCGTTAAAACACACGCGTGTTACAATTTTTTTACACATGGTCGAACTTTCATATTACGTGTGTCACATTATATACGATTTTTTGGCGAGGACAAATATTATTTGATTCCTTAAGCATTCCGAAACGATTTATCAAAGTTAACCTGTAAGCCACGTTTCAAAAGATCTTTTTGAATAAATTACGATTTAGGTTTTGTTTATAACAAAACTCGTCATATTATTTTATTGTATTCTGTCTCAATATTTAGAATACATTTTATTTCGGGAAACATAAGGTACATTATTCATGCGGACAAAGTCACGGGGTACTTGTATAGATCATATAAGTAATGCGTAGTCAAGACATGTGGTAATGTTATAAAATTTATTTTGTCTCAAAAACGTAGAAAGACGTAAAGTTCCCAACGAACGGAAGTTGCATCAGGTGGTTGCTTAGTATGCGCGGGAGTGTGCACGAGGCTTAAAGGATGCAGAAACATTATGAAAACCTTGGTTTTGACGTTTATGAATAAACTTATGGGGTTAAAGACGACAAAGTGGTCTCAGTACCAATATAATAAAAAAATATATATATTGACTTTGTTTTCCTAAACTAAAAACCTTAAAAAATAACTATATTTGACACGACAAATATATTTACTTCATTCTGGCAAAGAACATATTAAGCTCAATGTAAAAAAAAAGTTATAATACGTATTATGTTATTATATAGTATTATTATAGGTATTAATATGATATTCAGATTACAAAATTAATTAAAACAAGTTTCCGAATACTAAATAAATAGTACAAGTACCCGAATTTGTATAAATATTAAGAAACGAAAACAGATAACCAATGTTATTTAGTAGGTTATTAAAAAAACTTATGTTTACTTCAAGACTCTATAGTTTTTCTTATTCTCGATTTGTTACTCATTCGTATTGATTTGTATGCACGTGATGCAAGCGAATTTAAGGACAAGCGAATTTTTTAAATATCGATTAAGTTGTTATAATGAATCTTTCATAAAAACCGGAGATGTAGTATGACAAAAAGTTGAATCAACAAACCCAATATATACGTAATTATACAGAGGCAATAGAGTTAGCAGGCTGGGTACAATGCCACGGGACAATCTTTTGGACGTATTTTGTTTTATTGTAGATATAATTTTTTTAAATATATTTACCTTTGTAAAACCTCTAATTATAATTATTATTGTATATTTCTCAATATTTATTGCATCTTGAAATCTTATGAACTTAATCAAACTAAACGGTTTCACTAACTTGCCTTGATACATTTCTGATCCTACTATCTTAGAGCAGACGACGCTGAAATGTAACACGATCACCGAAATGTCAAAATGTCATATACGACATAGATTATAATAATTAGAATTCCTAAAGGTCGCATCAAAATAACGAACCAACGTATCCGTATGTCAACACGAGTGAGATACGAAGTGAGTTCTTATAGAATAATACTGCTGAAGTCAAAATAACGAATATTATTATTATACGGTTACGGTACATTATATGTATGTATGGTTTGCTGCATGAATGAATGAATGAAAAAATAAAACGTCAGTTCTACCGTTGTTGGTCTTAGTTTACTTAAGCACCTTATATATTTATAAGTAGAACAATAAGCAGTTAGATCATGTGATGATAAAGAATCATTGTACACGCTTTAGCTCCTATAAACATACCTTTATTATATTACATATAATAGTATCTTTGAGTGATATTCTGTAAGAACTCACTTTATTTCTCACCCATGAAACGTTGACAACCGACTTATGGTATATCACCATAACTATTTTTGTTTGTGTATTCTTGAAATGTTATAATTATTATGTTCAATGTCGCATATCACTGACATTTCACGACCGACTTCTGCGGTGAGTAACAAATTTGTTCTTACGGAATAGCCCTACCGGTCATTTCAGGCAATAATTTAGTAACAATGAAGTATTGTTTAAGTATACCAAGCTTAAAATTTATTAGAAACATTTGAAGAACAATCAAAAACAATAATTAAATCAACATGATATATTTTTATAAATATACACTTCGATTTAATTTATTTTTGATACATCAATATATATTGTTAAATTTTTACCGATTAAATACATTTCATGGCAATTTTTTTTATCAAGTAACATACAAGGAGGGCTGTCTAGTGATGTACTATTTCCTTCCTACGCACGTGCACGGAAGGACGATTCTTGATACACGTTTTACGCATAACTTCTACTCTACAACATTGGAGATTCTAAGGTGACAATTGCAAGAGCTTTCTTGAATAAAATAGATGTATTATTATTGCTATTTACTTACTATATCAAACTTACTTTTAGGAGGATACTTTTAGAAATGTCAATATTATATTATAAAAATAATTCTTTGTATATCTCCTAATATGTTTGTTAATCTTAGTCAGGTAATTATTTTTTATTTTTTTATAAAAGTTAATTTCAGCATTATTTCGTACAGTTAGGTAACAATCAAGGTTGATAGAGCCCCCGGTGTGTTGCGAACTCATTAATTACACCACTGAAAATTGAGTTAGTTATACAGGCTGTTGTTTTTTTATAAATTAATGTTTGAACTAAGCATGAAATTAAAAATACCATACAAATATTGTATGGCTTGTTGATTTAGAAACATAAAATCCAATTAATTTATAATTTTATAAGAACAAATAACACAATTTTTAGCAATGTTGTTTTTATTTAAAATTTACAACTATTCCAAATAGAAGACCCTGTAGACGTAGTGTCTTTAGTTGCGAGCAAACCGTGTGAAAATCAGATAACTCGATTTATGTATGTATAAGAATATTTTTTCCCAGACAATAGCCGCGCCGCGCCATATGGGCCGTTTTCTTAATAGTAAACCTTTCTAAATTCTAGAGGTCGAATACGAATTAGGATGAGATCTCAGTTAATTAGCAAGCTAGATTATGTTGATTAATTATTTAACAACAGCTAGTTAGTAACAATGATAACGCGATATAACTTAAAGTAATTGTAATTAAATTACTATAATGTAACGCGCCGAGTAATTGAAGCCGAGATGGCCTATTGGTTAGGACGCGTGAATCTTAGCCAATGATCGTGGATTCAAACCCGGGTAAGCACCACTGAATTTTCATTCATTGTGTTTATAATTCGTCTCGTGCTTGACGTTGAAGGAAAACATCGTGAAGAAACCTGCATGTGTCTAATTTCATTGAAATTTTGCCACATGTATTCTACCAACCAGCATTGGAGCAGCGTGTTGATAAATAGGCTCCAAACCTTCTCCTCAAAAGGGAGAAGAGGCTTTAGCACAGCAGTGGGACATTCACAGGCTGTTACTGTACTGTACTGTAATGTAATATTACAGAATCTAATATGTTAATATTGCTAATTATTTCCTGTGTAATCTTTTAGAATTTATTCTGTTTCATGGCTGACTTAATATGACAAGCGATGGATACTCTAACGTGTAACATGACAAGATGAATGCCTTGTTAACTGCTTCGTATGTCTAACGGCTGGCTTATAACGATTTCGAGGTCCTGTTTTTAAACCAAAACCAATTATATGACAAAAATTAAGCAAATATATATATATCTGATATAACGCTCGACGATGCAACATATACGTATATATATCTATATAGCTCTGTAAGCTACTATGTGTGACATTAATATGCAATATATTCGTTTATGAAAGGCACTGTTGACGCAACCATTCTTTAATTACTGAGCGCAATGCCTTATATATATCTAACAACATTACATCGATAATTTTTGTGTCAGTTTTTATTTAGGTATATCCGTTATTTATACATATATCAAAGGCTTCATAAAGTCCTTGTTCATTTGTAAAATGAATGAACGTAATGGAATTAGCGAATGAAAATTCAAAACACTTCGTTCATATTAATGTGGAATTCTTTTTATTATCAAAAGCTAACTTAGGTAAATAAATACTTATAATATAATAACACTATTATACACGGCAAAGAACATAATTGCAAACATTTGTTATTTTTCAGAGAAAATTAAATCATGCTTTATTTATTTATTCATAAATACTCAAAAGGAAAGATAATATTACATATAAGAACTTATATCGAATTAAATAATATAATTAATTAATTAATTAATTAATTAATATCAATAATATATTTAGTCAAATAGATTATTTCTTAAAAACACTTTTGAATCGTAATTTTACAAGACATATTATGTTCAAAGCTCCCACCGGTTCGGAATATAGATTCTACCGAGTAGAAACAGCAAGAAACTGAGAAGTTACTTATTTTCATCAATGAGATTAATGTAATTAAGTAAATACATTTAATCCATACAATCTTGGATATAATAAATGCCTCACTTATTAATAGTAATATTGACTGAGCCTCGAAAACATAAATAAAGGTACAATATACAACAGTTCCACAATCTTTAAATACATTTCCTAACAAATTATTTAAATACAACAAAAAACCGTTTAATTATACCATATAGCTCATTACGTCCAACAAAGGCAAGCAAGAAGTAACAATTCAGCCCTACGTGGTGCAACTTTTTGCGAAATTCATGCATTGTGCATAGATGCATAGCGCAATAGCATGGGAATATTTTGATCATTGTCATGTTCGAACATTTGTTTAGATTGGACCGTGATTACTGTTGCGAAATTTAATTTCATTGTTAATTTGCTTAAGGTTCATATGTTGGAATAATTCACGCATTTCGGCAGCTAAAGCGTAAGCTAAACTAACGCATAGGATGACGTGGAGATTTTTAATAACGGTCATTCCGATATGATTTGCCGTCACATCGGATTATGAGAGGAAATACAGATTGCAATTTTTTTTGCGGACGCATTTGTGTAATTAACTAGCCTTCTTGAGACGTCAGATCAGAAGTCAGGGAGCCATCATCATATTAATTATAACGCTTTGTGTTTTCGGTTTAAATATTAAAAAAAATATATTTACAATTTTTTTAACGCAAATCGTAACATTCTTCCGATGCTTTTCATACTTAGTTAGTCAACTACTTTATTTATTTTATAAATAACACATGTAAGAGTATGTGATAAAAACACTTGCGATAGATTGAGAGGTACGGCTTCGTGCAAGCCCGTCTCGGTAGATACCACACATTATAAGATATTCTACCGCCAAACCGCAATCCTTTTTGTTGTTGTGTTTCGGTTTGAAGGGTGAGTAATCCAGTGTAACTACAGATACAATGGATCTTAGCTCACAAGATTGGCGGTGCTTTAGTTAAAATTTCTTAAACTGCCAATGCCTATGGATAGTGGTACCACTACCCATTTAATATATAAAAACAAAACTATGAGACAATATTGACTAGGCACTTCTTTAATTTAATTAATTTTACTCAAAAAGACAAAATGTACACATACCTAAACTAAATAATTTAGTATTCAGGTCAGTGCGAGTATGTCTCGTAATTAGGAAACTTATTAACATAGGTCGTGAACCGACCTGGATTGTTTAAAAATAATAAACGTATTTAAAGTAACGATAAATATTGTTTATGTTGGTAGCACTGCGATGTCATTGGCGCGGTTTCGTTTTAAATTTAGATTTTTTTTTTTATAAACAAATTCAAACTTTAAAAATTTTCATGAAACGTAGATAAATAATTAATTTACAATATTACAAAACGAATTTATAATCTGTCATTTCATCATAGGTATTTTATATATTTTATTAAATATATTAACTTTTTATGTTTAAACGGTTTTTATATTGTCAGTTTGTTTTTATATTGCTTACATTTTATACCTACACATACAACTATGCAAAACATAAATCGCATTTCTTCTAAATATTTAGGGGGTTATTAGTTAAACAATGCTGTCTTCTTCTTTCGAGTGTCAAATTAATAATGACAGAAAGAGCAAAATCAGTATTAAACTAAACAGCCGCTAAGCAACGTTTATAAGTAAAGGCGTACTAATTTACTTAGCTCTCTTTACTTATTAATCATATTCATCTTATTTTATACAACCGTAACCGTAACAGCCTGTGAATGTCCCACTGCTGGGCTAAAGGCCTCCTCTCCTCTTTTTGAGGAGAAGGTTTTACACAAACATTTCTTTAATTAAACATAAGTTACTGCGTGGAATCAATAACTTATGTTTAATTTCAATCTTAAACAAAAAAAATTGGGCTATGAAGGCTAGTTATTACGAAACTAAATTATAATGAAAAATAAAAAAATGGCGTAACATTATAGACACCATCTTTGTTCTTAATTTTTGTTTTCTTAAAAACAATATTATGAAGTGTTTCGTTTTTAAATTGTAATAAAATGCTTCTAAATTATACACTATAACATTACAAACGAACGGATTTATGATGTAAAATTTTTGCACCTCACGTAGATATTGCAAAATGAACCTTTCACTTGTTGATTAAAATTCATCCGACGCCCCCTGGCCCATGCACTGGTCTCATCATATTATTATATCATAATAAAGCTAATATCACGAATTATATCGATACGATAACACATTTATTTATTGATATAATATCTGTTTATATATGAAACAAAATGATATCGTATAATATCATTATGATTCACATTTAAAAAGATATTATAATATGAATCGATATAAGTAATTTTCGGCTGAATAACGTTGAACCAAAGCCAATTTAAACAATCAGTGGAAAAAATAAAAATCCGTGTGTCGGTACTATTCATCATATATTGTACCGCCGTGCAACAATAATTACTGTTTTTATGTTCTAGATAGAAGGGTGAGTTATCCACCAGTTACTACAGACATAACGTCTAATTTGCCAAGGTTGGTGGTGCATCGCCGGTAAGGAATAGTTAATATTTCTTAAGATGCCAATGTCTATGAGTGGTGGTGATCACTTACCATCAGATTGCTCACTTGCACGTCCGTCTACCTTATATAATTTAAAAAGAAAAATGTAAAAGTCAACATCTTAAGACAAATCAGCAATGCAGACATAGATATGTAACCTGCGAGGTGTAATTTGTCAAGAATGGCTTGAACCATTTACGAACAAAAAGAGACATATTCGGACTAAGCATGATTTTATATGTCATACTTTCTCTAACGTTTTCTTTACAATTATAAAAATAAAATGACTTCTTTATTTATAATTCAATTTAAAAAAGGCACAAAACATGACATTTAGACGTTTTCTACAATGTTTTAAACCTTATTTCAACAACAGTTTCGCTGTTCTTTCACCTTTGATCTAGTTGGGTACCCACCCGCGACCACGCAATATAAACGGATCACACAACTTCACACGATTTTAAGCCGTATGTAAAATAATATAAGCGCTGGACTACCTTGAGCGTATTTTTCGCTGGGGTGTTCAGAGCAAATTGCTCTCGTGTTAGGGTTTCCGTTCGAATATTAATGTCTTAAGTTGATTTTTATTCATGAGTCTTGAAAAATTGCTTGATATGTTCAATTGTAATTTGATTCTTGGTATCTGTAGAGCTATTGTATTAAATCATACTCAAACTTACCGCAGAACTCGGTCGAGAAATGTCAGTAAGTGACATGAGACATTGACTATAATAATTATAACATTTGAAGGATTTACGTCGAAATAGCGCAACACCATAATTCGGTTTTCAAAATTTCACAAGTGAAATACGATGTGAGTTCTTACAGAAAAGCACCGCTGTTCGTAAATAATGTCTACTTGTACACTATTATTGACATTTATCAAAACTGACCTAACATTCCCGAACACATTCTGTATACAGACAAACTGACATGATCATATTGCTTGTCCAATATATTGA
The DNA here is from genome assembly GCF_905147045.1 of Nymphalis io. Classification (NCBI taxonomy): domain Eukaryota; kingdom Metazoa; phylum Arthropoda; class Insecta; order Lepidoptera; family Nymphalidae; genus Nymphalis; species Nymphalis io. Next base: position 5,670,744 of record NC_065909.1, read on the forward strand.
AAAATTATATAACTTTTTAACAAAAAACAGCTGAGCAATATACATGGGATGTCAATGTATAATTATGGTAAATAATCGATTATTTTTATATTTATCGTTAACAAAAAGATTCATAACGAAACCATAACGTACCATATATTATAAGACCAGCCAACGCGCTCATTTACGTTTTCTCTCAATTTTTTTGCAAAGACCATGATCCAGTTAGAAGTGGGTGATGCTACATCGTGAGACTCTCCCACAATTGTGGCGACTTTCTCGAATATCTTAATTATGTGTGTCGCCAATTCAAATTAGCTTAATGGTTATTAATACGATAACTATCTAAGCTTTAATTAGATTTTACCGTATTACTTTTGTGTTGTAAAATTGTAGGTCAAAATTATTATGAAAATAACTAAATTAACTACTAAATTCTTAATAGAGAATATTCGTTCAAAAATTTCTCGGTTCGTTGTTAAACGTTTTGCAATCCTTTTTAAAAACAACGCAATAGAAATACAAAATATTTGAACGAACAACAGTTATTCTGTAAGAACTCATTACTCACCGTGAAATGTTCACAACCGACATACATACAAATTTGATGCGTTTTTTATTGATATGCTACAATTATTATGGTCAATATCGCATTTCATTTCACGTTTTCTGGCGTGAGTTTCTTGTTTGTTCTGATAGAATTGCCCTAACGTATTGAAAGACATTTTTACAATTGGTACAAGAACAATTATTACAAGCCACTGCTAAACTAACCAAACATCTTCTGAACCTCTCATTGTAAAATGTCTTGTAATATATACCGCCACGCTGCAACATTGCATATTAGATACATATCTTACATGTTTCAGAAAATTTTTCATCATCATAAATCTTATATTGACAAGAAGTAATAATTTAATAATTTAGTATGAAATAGAAATATGCACATCTACTGCAAATATTTGCCTAATTTATAATTTTTCTCACTTTTAAAAATAAAAAACATATTTGACATACTTTTATTTATATTTTTTATTAATGTTTTACGATAAACCAAAGTTAAAATACGTATTAATTAAATAACAACATTTAATCGTTCCAGTCTTTATTATTAGGAAAATAATTTCAAATGAGAAAGACTTACAATGTTAAATAATGGCCTATCTATAAATGAGATTAGATACATACAAAGTTTACAAGGCGTTAAATTAAATATTATGATATCTATCACTAACAAAACATCGTATTGACACAACAAATAGACGCAGGATAAGATCATAACAAATATGACTAAACAATTCTATATTTAACGATAAAAAATAGCCTCTATAACAAACAATATAAGAACTATTTTTCTATCAAAAAATTTGCTTAAAAAACTGTCTTTTCTAGTGTTGCTCTTTAAAAACTAGCTAAACGGAACCGCCCATTGATTTCCATAATTTCATTACATTTTGACGAAGATTAAAAAATAAACCTTATAATCGAGTGTATAAAATATGTTTCACCTTACACGGTATTAATGAATGAATTCATTAACAGATAACCATAACGCACAACTGTTTTTTTTAAATACATACTCTATTTGTTAAGTGTTAAAGTACACTTTCCTTTAACATATTAATGAAATCATTTTTTTGTGGTTGTAAATTAAATTAGTCGCTTGGGTGGTGCTAATGGTTAAACACTTGGCTTATGAAATATTGTGATATATGATAATTAAGTTAGAAGCATGTAATAGCTGTTTTTATAGTTGTAATACTAACATTTAAACGTGTTAACGATAACGCCTTCGTTATATAAGATATTCGCCTTTTAATTACTAAATCAAAATGTATGGAAACATTAATTTATCATAAACATAAATTACGTTAAAAAAGTGGAAAGTAAATGTGCCACTGCTTGGATAAGAGGTTTAGAGGAGAAGGCTTAGAGATTATTCCACCACACTGCTCTAATGCGAATAGGTACATGCAGACTTTCGTCCGACACATGCAGCTGTTCCCACGTTTTCCTTCACCGCTGAGCACGAAATGAATTATAAACACATATTAAGCACATGAAAATTCATAGGTGCTTTTAATAGGTGCTTTAAATAAATTATTTCACTATTTAAAAATACGATATTGAAATAATTAAATTTTATATACTATACTGTTGTAGTATTTAAGGTATCTTCTTTCCCCAATTCTGGACCAATACGGAAACTTTTTAACCCAATAATAACAAACGGTCTTACTTATAAATGTAACTTAGCGAGTGACGTATTAAACAATATGGCGTCTTCTTCTTTTGAATGTCAAATCAATAATAACAAATCGGAAAGTACGAAATCTTTGATTAACTAAACCGCCGCTAAGCAACGTTTATTTGTGAGATTGTTAATAAATAAGTTTAAAAATAACTGACTCGAGATATCAACCCAGAACTTCGAGATTTACAGCCAAATAATCCAGCTACTAGATCAAGGCCGTTTATATTCAATGCATTCATAATACTGTTTAAATTATACTTATAATTGTAGGATCATTGTTATTTATTTATTAAAATAATTAAAAATGGCAGAGCTATCTTATTCCCAATTTCATCTGCAAAATAAGATTTACCTTTAAATTTAAAACTGACTTTATTCTATATATTTTTTGACACTGTCAAAAAAAATCATTATCTGTGGCAAAAATAATTGCACAAATCCAGTCAAGTATTATATTAGTGAAATAATGCGAATTACAAATATTTATCGTCTATGGTTACTGTTAACGGTATATCGAGTATAGTTTTCTCACATGCGTTGCGTAGCCATATTTGAACGCCTTGTGAACCCCTGACTCCGGTAACACGGAAGTTGCGGGTTCAAAGCTGCACTTGTGAAGGGTCACGCTTCAATTAATAACAAACTAATATGACTATTATTTATTGCTATTTGATTACCCAATTGCTATTATTTAAATACTAAAACAAATATTGTCTTAACCTCTTGGTAATACCGATGTTTTCTTTTTTTAAATGTGCCACAAAGGTTTAAATTTTTTTTTAATTAAAAGTTATAAATTTGTTGAAGAAATCCTTGTAGGTATGTTAAATTGTTATTATATTTAAATCAACAGATATAGCTGTGATAAAATAATAAAATATTTTTTCTTATTTCTTTGTCTATTTAAAAATAGAATACAATTCAACAAATAATCATGGTAAAAAGCAAAAAATCTTGCTTGTAATTAAGCAACTTTAAATTATGTTTAATTAAAAAAATATACATTTTCTATTTAAATTTTAAATAAGGTTATATATCTGCTAATTTAAAACGTTTTCCCCAAGAATAAAAAATAAGTACGGTCAAAGATCACTGACCTTGACTAATTAATGCTAAAAAAGAAATATGAAACTCAATCACGGCTTACAGTTACGGTCATGGGAACTGACTTTCATGCATATTGCACTACTTCGATGCTAAATTATACATTTATTGCTATAATTACAAAGGATCAACCATCGAAGCAAGTAATACTTGCATTTTATAAAAAGAAATATGTTATCTGAGAATACGTGATTAGAACTATGTTTAATTTGTAAAACCCGAGATGGCCCAGTGGTTAGAACGCGTGAATCTTAACAGATGATCGAGGGTTTAAGCCCGGGCAAGCACCACTGAATTTTCATGTACTTAATTTGTGTTTATAATTCATCTCGTACTTAACTGTGAAGGAAAACATCGTGAGGAAGCCTGCATGTGTCTAATTTCATTGAAATTATGCCACATGTGTATTCTACCAACCCGCATTGGAGCAGCGTGTTGGAATAAGCTCCAAACCTTCTCCTCAACAGGGAAAGGAGGCCTTTGCCCAGCAGTGGGACATTAACAGGCTGTTACTTTTTTAATATATAAAAAAACGCGCGAATTATGTGTATTCTCGACTTATGATTTTTAAAGTGACAATAAAATTAATTCAAATATTTTTTATATAAATATACACATAATGTAATTATGCCGTGTTCAATTTCTTAGTTTTCAAAGATATATTATGTCCATGATGTCATCTATGATACCAATATTTATTTTATTTAAAGTTAAGATTTTAAAGTCTTTATACAAATTATTTAAAAACAAAGAGACTAGTCAGGATTGGTTACGCCAACCCCGGATTCACATACAAACATGCTGGCCATTATCATTGTGCCTAATTTGTATATACAATTATTGTTAAGTCTATTGTTTAAGATGAAAGAAAAACTTTCTTACAGATACGTTTCATTCATCTTAATATTATAAGAACTTATTGATAGTTCCATTTAGTTTTATGAAAGAATTAATTTTGCATTAATTGCCTTTATTAAATATTACATATTCAATCATAATAAGCATATTTGTTTATAAGCTGAACATATTTGTGATTTGTCAATTTTGCTCAAAGGAAAAAAGAATAATTGAAAAATTGGTAATGCATGTTTTGATAAGCAAAATGGCAGGATTCACGTTTCGATGGCATTAATTGTATCGATTAAAATCGAATGTCAGTGGAGCATTAAATGGGTACCGAAAATCGAGTAATTTCCTGTTAAATAAAAAATAACGTAAAAGCTAACTTCTTCCATAGTGTAGAACATTTCTTGGGGTCATAGCACCCAACAGGAAGCGACGTCACGGGTCGCCGCGCTCGACTCTTACGAAAAATAATTCTTTCTAGCTATACGCTTAGTGTAATGTACCGAGACATTCCTATATTAATATTAAAAGAAAAATAAAGATTAAATGCTTCTTAATAATTAAATAAGATTAATAAACGAGCTCGTGCGTGTGTATCTCAGTAGAACCAAAGTCTTCGCGTTTTATAGCCATAGCAATTTTGACATTTTTTTATACTAACTATTTAGATGACTAATAAATAATTCTAAACTTTTGCAATAAATGTTCTCAAAGTATTTGAATGCATTCATATCATAATAAATAATATTGTGACAAATGACAGAAAACTATTCATACTTTATTCTACAAAAAAATATATTTTCAGCCAATCACAATAAAGTTCGTCAAAACACAGACTGAAAATACATAATAAATTCAACCATAAACGATTTCGAAGTGCAAAACGACACTCACATATAAAATAATGGAAAAGAAAGTTGACCTGACGTTTCCCATACTCTGCCTCCATATTTATGACGAAAGCAGAAACTCAATCTATAAATCATAATTGTTTTTTTTTTACACAATTATCGATAGCTTCCGTGTCACATGTTTTTATAAAGAAATAATAGCTTATAATTACTGTTCTTTGAATTAAATCATTCTGCCCAGTTAATTATGTGTATTAACACTATTTTCCTTTCACGATAAAGTATTAGTAACTATATATTTTTATTGAAATCATTTAAATCATTTAATTTAACCGTATCTCAAAAATATTTATGGTAAAAATCAACAACGAATTTACCATGTATAAACGGACTAATCAAAAAACGATAAATAAAATTACGCTGCTTTCACGACCCGACCAAAAACGTGTGACATCTGCTTAACGCTACATTTTTACCTGCTATAAATATTGTCCAGTTAACGTAATAAATAACTTTCAATTTTTAAATAAAGAAAACTTCTTAAAAACTTCTATATAAATATGGCATAATAGCGGTAATCATAACGATTTAAAATTAAAAAAAAGTCGCACTTTCGCGCTTGAATGTAATTTCATATTTCGAACACCCACATCGCGTCAAAGAGTCTCAGTCCCTTCGTCCCCACAGGTATAATTAGGAAGAATGATCACAGATTTTATGCACGACAGGCGTCGAAAGGGCCGGCCCGCGCCACGCAAATATATTACCGATTTTTCTTATAGCTCACATAAAATATGCTCATAAAATTGTGGACCGTGCGTTTAATAATAATGTCCCATAGCAGAATGGTCTTTATTAAAAAATATTGCTACATTGCTCATATTTTGCATCATTGTCATGATTGATTTCATTCATAAGTTCACAGATACTAATCAACTAAATAATATATAATCAACTTGATATTGATATTCAATTATTTTTAGATATCCGACCACACACAATCGATATTGACCACAAAATTGATCGATTTATCGATTTTAGAACAAAACGGTTCCAAATTTGAAACCGGCGTTCTCGTGGTCTCTAATTCTGTTTTCCCGCCTATAATTGACACCGACACGCCTTTTCCCGTCCCTGTTCAACTTTCACTGATCGTATACGTCTGTCTCGTTCGACACGTCATGTCACGTGCGAGTCAGCGTAGTGACTATTTTGACAATTATGTCATTTGCTTGTCATGGGGTGTCATTTGGGCGACGAACGATTGCCCTGTAATTTTGTATGGAAACGTGGAATATTTGGGGTCATTGACATTTGTTTTAGTCTGGGAAGATCTGTAAAAAGCTAATCGTTCGAAGAGCGATGACATGCAATATAACTAGAATTCAAAACAATTTATCATATTAATTTACTTATAAGAAAAGTTATACGAACTTATAAAGCTTTGTGTAGGTTCTTCTAGATAGTTACTACTCACGCACCATTAATTATTCTACCGCTGCTCCGATTTGAATGATGAGTGAGCTAGTGTAATTATTGGCACAAGAGACATAACATTTTAGATATTGTGATGTAGTGGCATTGACCCATTGACCTATTGACCCAAGTAGCCCATTAGCTTGACTACCTTCAGAAAATAAATCAAAAATATTTTTAACGAGCCACGAGAAAAATATTATAGAGCCATTGCAACGTGTGAATATAAAATATTAAAATTTATACGAATGTGTTTCAGACTTTTATAAATACTAAATTTTATCTCAATATCGTGACTAGAAATTTCACGATAGACTTCATCTCGTTATTGAGACGTAAACGCTATTGAATTAAATATGAGCGCTGAACTCCGCCCTTATACCTGTTCCTTCGTGCTACGATACTATTGTTATGGCAAATTAAGGACATTGCCGTGAATTATTTAAAAAAAATCACATACATTTGACATTTGAAATTCTAAATGCCTCTAAATGTCCCACTGCTGGGCTAACAACTCGACGCATAAGAAGGTGGACCTTATCACGTGTATTACATATTGTCACGAAGTTTTCCTACATCACCGAGTAAAACATGAATAATAAATGCAAATAAAGCTCATGAAAATTCGATTCCACTAACTACTCCGCGAAACTTCAGATATTGAGTAAGTATCAAGTATGAAGTCCACTGATCAATCTCGCCATTTGATATATGTCATGATAGCTATAATAATAAATAATATAAACAATACATAGATATACTGTTATGTAATTAATAATAATAATAATAATATCTTGGGACATTTTTCACACACGGCCATCTGATCCCAAATTAAGCTTGTACAAAGCTTGTGCTATGGGAACCAGACAACTGATATACTACATATACTACTTTTCTTTTGTTAATACATAATTATATAGAAAATTACACCCAGACTCAGGACAAACAGACATGTTCATGCACACAAATGTCTGTCCTGGGTGGGAATCGAACCCACAACCATCGGCGTGAAAAGGCAAGTATCTACCAACCACGCCAACCGGCTCGTCAATTACTTTAAACTCGTAATTGACTTATGAATATTATATAACAAATAATTAGTGGAAAGACTGTACATCCGCCTGGGTATATACCCATCGACAATCTACCTTTAAATAGTTATAATATCTATTGCTATATTTTGTTAGTAATATAGTCAGACACGAGATTTATATTCAAAGATCCCGATAAGATAAAAATTTAACAAATGAGTAATGAGTTTGCAAGGTATAAACCTCTACACGGTACAGTACAGTTACATAACAGAGTACTTTTAACCTATTAAACTATACTTGCAGAAAAGCCTTCAATTCTTTGGCCCCTTCAAAATTTAAAAATTCTTATTTTCCAAAACAATTGATAACTACTCATAGGTATCAAGTACCGATATATATATATATATATAAAATTAAATAAAAAAAAAATTATATATATATATATATATTTAATTTTTTTATATATATTATTATTTATTATATATATATATTTAATTTTTTTTAATTTACATTGGGAAAAAGATTACTTAAAATTATTACGTCACTAATATAATAATCTCAAGGGCAATTGAATCATTATCACCAGTAGCGAAGGGTTGTGTTTGCACATCGCATTCTAATGCCGCCTTTGTCTACGCCGCCTGCGCCCGCGCCGCTTCGGAGAACACGCGACGGACGAATATTGATCTAGTAAAGTTTCAAGGATGTGTTGCGATGTATACGTGTGAAATACTTGCTAAATATCAGTTCGAACGTTGTTAGACTAAAGTTTATTTAATTCATATTTTCAATTATTTAATCAAACATTTAGATATTGCTTAAGTATATTTTAATAAAACGTAAAAACGTAACAGCCTGTGAATGTCCCACTGCTGGGCTAAAGGCCTCCTCTCCTCTTTTTGAAGAGAAGGTTTGGAGCTTATTCCACCACGCTGCTCCAATGCGGGTTGGTGGAATACACATGTGGCAGAATTTCAGTGAAATTAGACACATGCAGGTTTCCCCACGATGTTTTCCTTCACCGTAAAGCACGAGATGAATTATAAACACAAATTCAGCACATGAAAATTCAGTGGTGCTTGCCCGGGTTTGAACCCACGATCATCGGTTAAGATTCACATGTTCTTACCACTGGGCCATCTCGGCTATTTTAATAACTAGTCTTAATTTCATATTATTTAAATTAACAATTCAAAATTATATATCATATTTTAACAACAACGTTACGTAATTATGAAATTCACATTCTTGGATTTTTAAGTAAAAATCCAAACGTGGAACTTTAAACGAATTTTAAAACCTAATCTTTTTTATGGGTATATGGATACCCATAGAAAAGATTTCAACGAGTAAGCTACCGGAATTTAATGCATGTCATATATATTTTTAATTTAACTATAACTTCAAACTACTATAACTAATTACAATTGTAAATGGTTATGACTAAGGATTACACTTTATTATAATTTACTTTATTTATAAAATTATATATAATAGAAAAGTAAATAATTAGAAGTATGGATGCTCATTGTTACGCGAATTCAATTTAATTTCAGAACAGATATATAATAAATACTACACCACATTTAAGCCGAGATGGCCCAGTGGTAAGAACGCGTGAATCTTAACCGATGATCGTAGGTTCAAACCCGGGCAAGCACCACTGAATTTTAATGTGCTTAATTTGTGATTATAATTCATCTCGTGCTTTACGGTGAGGGAAAACATCGTGAAGAAACCTGCATGTGTCTTATTTCACTGAAATTCTGCCACATGTGTATTCCACCAACCCGCACTGGAGCAGCGTGGTGGAATAAGCTCCAAACCTTCTCAAAAAAGTGAGAGGAGGCCTTTAGCATAGCAGTGGGATATTTACAGGCTGTTACGGTATACCACATTATGACGTCATCATACTTACATCCATCATTTAATCTAAAGATCAGACCGAACATAATCATTTTAATTAGATAATATGTACTTTCTTTATAATAAAAAAAACAGATAAAGGCAATTATAACTGTTATTATATTAATAACGTAGATGTTATATAAATAAGGCGAACATCTCATATGAACATAACACCGAGATATTGAGCATTAGTCGCCATATGGACATATGTTAATAATAACTTATAATAACGCACCGAGCGTGCGTGCCGCTATGCGAAAAACGCGCGTTTCCATTGTTCCTTGAACGTTACTATGAATAAAAAAAAATACGGAAAAGTATTAGTTTATTACTATGTATATAATTTAAATCGGAGGAACTCGGGTGAATTGAAAATATTTATTAGCAAAAGTCTTGAAGTAAGTTGATCTCATTTTATTCATTTTTATTTGTATGTATAATAATAATTATTATTATATTCAAGTAACAGAAAGTCAATAACAAATTGGACTTATAATAGCAACATAAATAATAAAATAAGAACAATATAAAATATACGTGAGAAAACCATGTGTCGGATGAAAATCTGCCAAATATGTACCCAAAAACCTATATTGAAGCACCGTAGAGGAATGAGCTCTGAAGTTTCTCCTCGAAAGGCCATAGCTCAATAGTTAGACATTTATATTACTTACGTATATTTATTACACTACACTCAAAGTAATTAATTGTAAGTAGTTTGCATTTACTACAACAAACAATGAAAAAAAAAGAAAATTGTGACTCGATTATTTTAAACATTATTTAATATTTTAATTTTATTTCAATAACTTTTATCATTAGCCTTCTTGTCTTCTATCATCCTACGTAACATTTTTGAAAAAATCTGGGTTCTCATTAACTAAAAGAATAGACACAAAATGATGGTGTGCCCTTATTCGCCTTCCACGTATGATACTGTTCCACATAGTACTGTATAATCGTGAAAAACGTCAATAGCTCTTGAAATAAGTAATGAAGCGTTAAACACGCCAGATAATATTTTAGAATATCTGCATCTGTCAATAAAGTAATTAAAATATACCCTCGAGTATTCATTATACCCATTTCAATGGTCATTTTACAATATAAATTACATTTAAAGCTACCACCAGTTCGAAATATAAACTGATAAGGTTACTCTTATTTTAGGCCACCTAACAGTAAGTGGTCACCACAGTCTATATACATTAGCGTTGTGAGAAATATTAACAGTTACTTACAACACCAATGCGCGTTTCTTGTTTTTGTAGTTACGCCGGCTCACTCACATACCGAAACAATACAATACTAAGTATTTCTTTTTGGGGATAGAAGATGTGATGAGCGTGTGGTGACCCAAACGGACGTACACAAAGCCTTATCTAATATATTGTGATATCTTTATAATATTATAAATTTGGTACAAAATAAATATTGCAGACTGAAATTTCATACCAAAATATAAAAAGCCGTGTCGACTATCAAATGCCAAATGGGAAAATTGATTGTACGAATCAACATGATATTGTAACAATTTTATTAGCATGTAATAGCCGTGCCCGACCAAATATCCGTCAATAAGTATCGTGCCGTGAGACAATGGACTCGTTCGTCGGCGCGTGCTGGCGACGTGACGTACGCGCCGCGAATACTATCCGCCTAATGACTGGACGCCTTTATGTCTTCAACGTAGTAACGGCCCAACTTATTTCGTTAGATCCACTAAAATATGGTAAAATATATCAAATATAATCCCATTTAAAAAATCGTTTCACAAATATGAGATGTATAACATCATGTGAGACTCATATACTTATATAAGAATGCATAAAACAACAATAAAATAAACAACGACAATCTTTAGATCCATTGCAGTGTTTTATAATAAAAAAAAATATATTAAAAAGTTGCTGTTTTGGATATATTAAATAAAACAGACATGAAATGAATTGCATTCGAAATTTAAATTATCTGACAAAATTATTACAAGCAATTATAATCCTGTTACGTTCAGAAGATTACTAAACTCATAAATAATCTTAAAAACGCAGTCCTAACTATAATCATCTTTAAAAATACATTAATCATAATTAGTTACAAAAACGCAACTGTATTCATTAAACAATATAATAAAATTATTCATGAAGTGTGAAAAGCAGAATCGATTCTTAAATTGGTCGATTATTCGTTTTGAAGTGATCATTCGAATCGGTGATCTTATTTATTTAGGTAAGCGGCAACTATTCCTTAAACGACAATCTTTCGCCAATCACTTTATTTTATAGTTTTTCTTGTAATCGAAAAAAAAAAATCAACGACGTCGGGGCACGCGCGGAGTCGCCGTCTGCGTACGCGGCTAGAATCCTAACCCGTTAGAAAGGGATGCATACACATAATTTCTCCGCATCCGAGCGAGATGTATATATGATTAATGGGCACGACCAGTAACCGAGAAATGCAGTCAAATTAGGAGAAATAAATATCGATACGATACAGTACGGAATACCTGATATAAGTTAAAAGTGTAAAGCGAAAATTGAATGAAACACGTATCATATAGTTAAGTATGGTTGGAATTTTACTATTGATGTCAATGCAACATTAGACTGGCAGAGAAACGCTTGGTTTCCTTAAAGTGTATAACAATATGATATATGCTTATATGTGTGTGTATGACCTATTCAATAGTGAAAATTAGATCAGAATCAATCGATAGTTTATCGAGTACTACAAACAAACGGCGAGTTAAACACGAGGTATTACGATTTATTACATTCTGTAACAATTCCTGTAAATAATCAAAACGTTTGATATACGACAGCGTTAAATTTGCCACACGGATCTCGACCACACTCTGTTTTTCACGATAAACCGATATAATAAAACTAGTTTCTTCTCACGGCTTTGCACGCGTGTTCCCTTCACGAAGATATTAGTTAGTAGGAAGGTAGGTAGTATGTCTTATAGTACCCTCTGTCCTTTTCTATAGGCGTTTTTTGACAACGTTTAAACAAGATTTCATATTGATCGGCCGAGTAGTTAAGACGTGAAATCGTAACAAACCTATAAACTCACATTCGCATTTGTAATATCAATTAGGAAGTAACGGCCTTATTTATAATCGTTGTTTAGTAAGTGATTAGTTAAACAATGCTGTCTTCTTCTTTAGAATGTCAAATCAGTAATGACAGAAAGAGAGAAATCAGTGTTTAACTAAACAGCCACTACGCAACGTGTATAAGTAAGGCAGTTATTTGATCATCCCGATTTCAACGGCGTCCTAAGCCGAGGTCCAGCCTCGAGGCATCCTTAGGGCGTCCGTTTCTCTTGAGCCCCTCGTGTGGCTCCCAACATCGGGGTGAGTTTAACTCGCCCATTCCGCCCGGTGACGCTATAGAGACCACTGAGCTGTGTATATATATATATATAATGTATTGCTGTGGCCCTAGTGGTATATATATATATATATATATATATATATATATATATTTGTTACACCGAACTTACGACGAAATAAACCGTCATTTTGCTTCAATAATATCAAATTCATAAAATAAGACAATATTTATACAAAGAACAATAAAGTTAGTATATAAATAAAGTTCTGAACAAATAATACATTTATACATAATTTATTATATATTGATATAAGATAATTATATTAAAAACATCAGACGTATCAACATTTTAAGTGGTTCCATGTAAAAATATAAATATAGCCTATATATATGCAGGTCTCCTCTCCTCTTGAGAACATTTGCATCTTATTCCAACATGCTACTCCAATTCAGTTTGAGATACACAAGGGGCAAAACTTCTTCATAGCGATGTTTTCCTTCAGCGCCACCACTGACTGGGTTTGTACCCGCATCTTTCATTTAAGATTCACTTCTAAGCACTGGGCCATCACGACTCGCTGTATGGTACTTAGTGAGTTGAACATCTACAGTCTTCAATTATTATCTTTTACAACTTAACAAACTATCAGCCGAGACCAAATAATAATTTTCAACTCAAAAAATATTTACAATTCAAAAAGTATTACAATACACACTTTAGTGCAATACGTATTCACGTGTAGTACATAAAATAGATTATAGTCCGCCAGTAACCTAGGGCGGTGGTGCGTTTAGGCAACCTAGGCACAATACCAGCTTGAGGCATAGAATTTACGGTGCTACAAACGTTTATTGCTTGTCGAAGATATGTACTGCATTTGATGCGTGGTACAAGTTCAGAGAAAAATTTAAATATTTGCTGGATGGAGAAGTCACTTATTCCAATTAATTTTGATTAACAATAAAATTGTTAAATTATTTTTTATGGAAGTTTTGTTAACAAAAAATTAAATATTCTGAATGGTGTAATTCAATTTCATGATACAGATATGTTTAATATTCACTCATCAATTGACGAAAGCTTTCTGGTTTGAATATTTAAAAATAATCTATGAAAGATAAATTAAAGTGTTAAATTATAGGATTTTTTTAAAGCGAATATTTTACTTATACTAATAATAACCTGAAACAAAAAGTATTCTTTCAAACACTTATAACTTTACGCGTTTTCTCACACATATCTACTTATTGAATTACTAACTTTCGCTCATAATTCATACCATAAAATAAAATTTTCGTTTCCGTCAATAAAGTCTCCGAATAAAGCCTTCTTTATGGATTTCGGCAGCAATTTTATTTCGCTGGCCACTTCGCGGAATGTACAGATAAAAAATAAAGGAATTCTTTATGGTAGACAGTAACTTTAACGTTGGCACTACTGTTCCGTGGGAGGCAATGTGCGTTTCTAATAATATTTTGAATACTTGCGAGGTTTCTAAGTATGTGTAAAGGAACTGACGTCATCACGCTTACGACGAGGAATGAAAGCTTGGCTATTAATTTTTTATTACCGCGTAATAGCTACTAAGTTTATTCTGTTTAAATAATTTACTTAAATTGGGTTTGTTGTATATATATTAAACCACACAATGATCCTTATATAGCCACTTTAAATATTCAAAATTCGAATTCATTGTTCCAATATGAGCTAAAGTAAAACAAGTCTTAAATTCAACTCGACATATTCAAAGTTACCGATAGATTAATAACCCGAGCCGATATAGTTTATTGCGAAGGTTTTATAAGCGAAGAAAAAAACAAAGAGTCCTGCCACTGCCACCGCAATACTAAAAGAAAAGCAGTCTTAAAAAACGACAAAAATGACAACGCACTTGGAATCGAAATGCAAAAAAATACTGAGAGAGTGAGACGGGTGTATACACCGTTCCAGATAGAGTGGAATGGCAGAAATTTCGAATTTAGAATGCAGCGCGTGCGTTGGACATCCGTTGCGGCAAAAAATCTGGGCTGCCATCTATCGGCACTTTGTAACACTATCGATTTTAGCGATTCGTTTAAAGGAAAATATATTTTTTATGAATCTATCTAATTTACGAAGCTATTCTTAAAAATATATACTTAACTAGATTGACTACATATATTATAAACCTCGATATTATTTAATGATATAAAACCTGTATGCTACTTTTCTCCAGGAATCTTTAAAAAAATATCTTTGATATGTTTATTGCCAATATTTGTTTCAAAATAACTACATCTATTAATTACTAATTATAATATTGTAAAAAAAAAAACAAAACAAACATACAAATATTTCAAAAATACTAAGCAGTTGTTGAGTAAAAAACATGTATCATTTAACTTTTTAATGATGCAGTTTAATTAATGATACGGCCGGACCACCACGCGTCATAACACAATTGATTGATCGAAATCATTACGCCTTATCATTAGGATATTTGTACGTCTTTAAATTTGCTTCTGTTTCAATTTTTAATTTAAAGAGTATTTAACAAGTATTTTTATATTATTTTTATAGGGTATCCTTCTTTTACACAGATAATAAAACTGAGAAAGGCATGTATCCATTTCGGATTATCAAACGAAAAAAAAAAGTTTGACAAGATGTCACTTTGACGGATTTGAGCCATTTAACGAAATACATCTGATTCCGAACCACCCTTAATTTAATGATGCTATTTATTATGATAAAAGCTTGGTATTTTTTTGTGGTTTTCGACGAAATATATTGTAAAGAGTTTTTCTTTCAAAAATCCGTTCTATATCGATATAATTGAATCGATTGCAATATCTCGGAAGATCAACGACTCGTCATTTATTTTGGGATGAACATTTTGTTTTTAATAATATTCTGGAAACTTCTGGATCATTTATTATAAACATAAAATATTTAAAGACGCTAACATTGTATGGATTTATTATAAGAGGAATTTTAGTTTTAATGTAGAAACAATCTTTGTATAAATACAATTTACAAATCACATACATATTTAGTAAAAAGTTAACGTTATGTATATAATGCTTGTTATAAGAATACCAAGTTTTTAATTTTCCTGATAAAGTATTCAAAATTTATAATCATTTTTAATTATTATTGAAACTTTAATTTCTTGTATAAATTTTACCTACCATATCCTGAATATAAATAAAAGCGATTAATGTTATCTAAAACATCAGAAACTAAAGTGTTTTAGTGCCCTCATCCCACTACCTTTATACCATCAATCTCAGTCCGATAGGATACCTAACGTACCCTATTAATTTTTATCTAAACCTTGAGACTAAAGTTAGCTACTAGACGAACGAGGCAGATCATGTGTCCATTCTTCAAATTATTCAACAATTATGATAAGAAAGACTCATTTTATTCGGATTAGCATTTAAATGCTATATATGTATATATACATATATATCTATTTGGTAGGAGGGCTTTGTGTAAGCCTGCCTGGGTAAGTATCATCCCCCTGTTATACCGCTAAACAGCAATATATAGTATTGTTGTTTTCCGGTTTGAAGCGCGAGTGAACCAGTGTAACTACAAGCACAAGGGACACATCTTAGTTCTCAGGGTTGGTGGCGCATTGACGATTTAAGGGATGCTACATATTTCTTAGAGGCAATGTTGACGGGCTTCGCATTAGGTGACAAATTCGCCAGTCCGCCTTCCTATTTTATTTAATAAAAAGGTTTGTATTGTCTGTAACGTTACATTTCCCTACACAAAAATACAAAATAATTAATAACAATGACAATACAGAGTGTATTCCTAAAAAGGAGACCACATTCACTATTATTTTTATTATGAAAGCTTCTCATATGTACTCGGTGCGCACGCGTCGCTTTTATCAACGACACTCTATAATATTGATAAGGGGTATTAGGTTTCTATACGCTACCGGTGGTCCGATACACACAGACGGATTATTTATATCACTTATGAAATAGAAATGAAGATTATATTCAACGTTCATTGCGATATTACCAGTAGTTACTTGTGACTATCCACAGATAAAGTTAAAAACATTTGTCATAATAACAAGAATGTGCAGTGACGGTCATTAAATATCCTACTAAGAAAATCGTATAGGTTGTAGTACCATGATTCCAGACCATGAAAAAAAAAATATACAAATTTAATTGATTGTTATAATTAATATAAGTGGTAGTGAATAAAGATAAAATAATTTGCTTAAACAAAACATAAATTATAGGCTTTTGTAAACATATATGTCAAAAATATATTTCATAATTATCCTAAATTAAAATAAAATAATACAATGGGTTATTAAATATTATTAATAAATAAAACAGGTTGTATGTAATAATTTTTTTTACAGCAAATCATAATTAATCGTACTTTATAAATAAATTAATAATAAATTAATTAATATATTATATATTTATAAACTGATCAATATATTCTCCTATTATCACAAATATAATTACAATAATCAACAATTATCGATAAAGAAAACATCGATGATTCTCGCAAGCACTAATGTATCGAACTAAGGAAGCCCTTAGTCATTTGTCAACTTGACATTTGACATCAGTCAAGCGGGTTCAACATCGTACCCGAGTTATGTTTTTGTTTTCATCGAAAATGTTTTAAGCGTCAATTACTTTTGTCATGTTACCTTTTTATGTTAATAATAAACTTTTATAAATAGTATACTTACATATATGTAATTAAATATAATAAACAAAAATATATATTTTTTGTACCATTACTAGAATCATGTCTTTTCTATAAATTAATCATTTTATAGAACGTACAATTATATAAAAACCGTTACGGTTCATAAATTTGAGCATATTATGTGAGTATATTTAAAAGAATAAAATTTAAATTAAATGTTATATAAAAAATCTCGTTGGCCCATATATACAATTAAACAATACAATTAAACATAACGTGCAAATATATCTTCCTATACATATTAAATATTTTTCAAGAAATACGTCAATAAATCATTATTGCATCTCATATAATAAATTACAATAATTACACAAGATATAAATTAGTCAGCAATTAAAATAATTTATGGTTTTTTATCGACACGGCCGGCGCCTCACTAAAGCTGTGCCAGTAGCAAGTAGCGTCTCATTGATAAATATCCTTAAAGATTGTTAAAGCTCCCGATAATGCCTCCGCCAACTTTATACTTTTCGTTTCAAACCGATAAAAACTTTATTCCCCATAATATAGAGTTTAAACTTCTTTAAAACGATAGCAGTTGTTCGTAACCAAGTGTAAAGTTATTTATGAGACACTCACGGTAGGTGTTTTATAGTTATTTGATAAACACTATCGTGATTATTTAGCCTGAGTTTGTGACAGCTGCTGTCTATTTTGCATTCATAAAATTCCACTAATGTTACGCTCAGGAATGTTATCTTGATACTGGTCAGCGTTATTACTAATGATTGCTGGAAATTTTATTATATTTTTAAGTTAAAGTTTTGTCTAAAATAAATATCTATTACACTAAAAAATTTAAGATTTCAATGAAAACATTCAATTCAATTTATGTTTCTATTTTTCAGGTAAAAAATGGCGTTCACTTACACCGCAAGACCGGCGACCATTCGTGGAGGAAGCTGAAAGACTGCGTGTCATCCACATGACGGAACATCCAAACTACAAATACAGGCCACGCCGACGAAAACAAAACAAAGCGAGACCGAACCAGCCCGCCACGCCATCTAGTGCACCACCATCTGCCTCAGCAACTTTAGGATCTCCTTACGCCAACGCCAACGACTCTCCTGACGCACGTTTTTCTCATAACCCGGGAGCTGGTTTCTCCCCTTACCGAACCTCACCTCTCGCTTCAGACTCTTATCAATCTAACCAGTTTAACGGCCACGTTCAAACCCCCGAATCATCACCCGCTAGGTCTCCTGAGCCCCAAGGAAGAAGAAGCGCACCAGCCGAAGCCCCTTTGCCTACCCCAGATGCATCGCCAGTAGAAAATGAAAAAGAAAATTTCCAGTACGAGGAAAGACGACGAGCCATTAACGCATCGTCGATGTCGGACTCGTATTCCTACAAATCATATCGGACGCCTGGTTCATTTTCTCCGGCTCCAGTCGCTGCTATGGGCATGGCTAATGGTATGTACGTAATGTGCACCCAAAGGACATTAGCTGAGCAGCCACCATTGGTTACTGGCACGTTTTTCCCGCCAGTAGCAACGTCTCAAGATCAGCAGGCCTTGGGATCATCTGCGCCAAGAGTTTCGTCCGCACCAAGTGGACCTCTGACTACGGAGTATAGCATTCAGTATCATCCGTACGACCAGTACGATCAGATGTATAAAACTGAGGATTCCTATGTTTCACACTACCCTGACCAACCTAAAACTGAGTACGAAGAATATAATGCAGGTGGAACTTATTTTGCGGAAGAGCCACCGAACCAGCCTCAAGAAACGGATCAAGGTATGATGAATCCTCGAACTGAGATGCGAACAGGGTCTCCAGAATCAGACCTGGATGCACGCGAGTTTGATAAGTACTTGGACTATGGAACGGAAGGGGCCATGGAGCAGTACAGATACGAACAACAGCAGCAGCAGCAATATAGACAGCAGTATTGCGGAGAACCAGCACCTGGTCCGGAATACTGTTCAGAGAGAATGTACCCCTCTCCTTACGCTTCTGTAATCTCAGGAACTCCCCCCGCGGGACCGTATACACCGGCACCCCCTGGCACAGATGTGAGACCCGACGATGAGTTCAGCGTCATACTCGCGGGTGTCAGACAAACATGCTACAGCAACTGACTATAAGAAAATTCTAGAAATATAGGAACTCTTTTAAAGTAGCCCAAAGAGTTATTTTTTGAGATCGGTGATGTATTATCGTTATAAATATATAAGCTTTGTTATCATTGAATCTTGATTGTTCAAAACTTTTTTTTAAATAAAATGAATTGTTTTTAATGTAAAGGAAATTAAAGCTATTATTACATTTTTTAAATATTCGAAATTGAATGTATTTCATTCAATTGTCACGTGATTGTCTTGTTAGTATGTCAAATGTATTATCATATTGTGTAGGCAAGTAAGATGGACTGAGCGAATAGCCCTCTAAAATTGAACTCCTTACCACTTTCTGTGAGCTACACTTTCGACTTCTACTTTGGATAGAGAAAATTACTGGTCAAAAGATCGCTTGTTCTCTTTCATAACCGACCTTGGTTTTACTTCAAAGCTTCGTCAGTCCACACTCTGTCTCAGTATATCCTCAAGAAAATATTCCCGATTTTTGTAATCATTTTATTGTAAATATAAAAATTAAGTATTTTTAGATCCATTTTTATTCGAATAATCATTCGTTGTGAAACTCGAAATAAATGTTGAATTATTGAGCTTGAAATATCAGGTGTTGTTTCTTGTTTAAAAAAAAATACAGTAGTATTTTTTTTTTATTTTTTATATCGTAAACAACTGTTGATTATTATGTATTTGGTGCTAAATACAACAGTACTAATATACAAAACCTATATCCAGAGGTATCGTTTCCTATGTAAAAGATTATTTATTTGTATACTATTTTTGTATATTTTAAAAAACGAAAAAAAAAGTGAAACATTAAAAAATTAGTTCTTCCATTAAGGCTGTAGATATAGTAATTCAATTATTGTTAGTTTATAATTTGTCTGTATAAATTGTAAGAGCATATAATGAAAATATCTCATAGTTTATAATATAATTTGTACTAAAATTTTAGTTGAAATATTATTAAGTTTAAGCAATTTTTTAGTTTTAGTTGAATAAAAAACTCGCACTGCGAAACTACGACCTTCCTGTTTTGTAAGAAAATTTATAAGAAGCAATAAAAATTATATTCTTAATATATTTGTATTTTTTCTGCCCTTAACTTAATAACTAAAATAAGTAAGTACAAAATGTGTGTACAAAATGATAATCATAAGTTTCAAATTGAATTATTGCCTTAATTAAATAAAGCAAATTGAAAAAAAAAGTTTAATTTAATATACATATTAAAATTAGTAATATTTTCAAGTAAACAAAAGAAATTATTTTAATTTTTTAAAGTGTTCTTATTAGCTAATTTGGTAACTATTGTCAGAGTAGAATATTAAGTTGAAATTAAATTGCAACGATTTTTATATGTAACGTTCCTGCAAAAATCTGACTATTGTGTTACGTGTGGTGGATTATAGACAATTTATTTATTTTTAAATCATCGGTAATATTAGATCATAAATATACAACAAGTATTTTAAGTGGCAACTTTAATAAATGTAACTACAATAAAGTCAGAATTTAAAAAAAAACATATCTCAAAAAACATTATTAATATCATTGTACCTTTTCTACCGCTAAATTATTTAAGGCAACAAAGCTTATTCTAATTTAAATTCAAGAGACACATGTTAGAAGAATTTTACTCGATAGTATGCTAATACAAAATTAACAGCCGCAAGCCGCCGGCGAGAAAATAAGTAAGTTATAAAACAACAATAAGATCTAAAATCAATTCACAAAACGTTACTAAATTTCTTAATACGACCATAATTCAAATCGCACGTAATTATTAGTTACACAGTAACAAAACGTATTAATCATTATAATACCTAAAACATACCGCACATGTAACTCGCATTCGCTAAAGAGTGTGCAAAAAGAGATACTAAGTCCAACAGAAAAGGTATAAGTCCAAATAAGATTAAAATTACTAAATAATCTGTGTGGCACGAGTATACGCCGGCCCGCGGCGCATGCGCTGTAATTATCGGACCGAAACCCGCCCTGCCGTGCGCCCGCGCCGGTATTGATGTATTGAAGGTCTGCCAAAACAGGATATATGCAAAAACAATGTTTTGAGTTTGTAAATCGTAATTCGTGCAATATGGGCCCGGTGATTTCGTGCCCTTATTTCGGTAGTTAACGCCCTAAAGTTGAATGAACCCTTTATGTATAATCAAATGTGCTATCAAATATTTTTTGTCTGTAAATTGAAATATAATCGCATCGTTATATTGAATTACACGGTAATTTCTAAGTTTGGAATGTTTGCAGTTCTTAAGGAAATCACCAACAATTACACAGGATTGTATCAACGTATTGACAACACATTGAATGTGTGTTTTGCTGGAGTCAATTTTAAAATAAGCTCAACCTAATGTCACTTGAGAATGCTAAACTTTATTCAAATAACAGGAATGCGTCTAGCAATAAATTTTAAAAACCTAACTGTGAAATGTTTGAATTCTAATATTACAATAAAAAATATCGTATTATAGGCTAAAAATTGAACGTGTATTAACATTATATTTAATATTCAAACAGCAAAACCTATCTTAAAGCAATACGCTTGTTAAGAAACAATTAGATAAATATATTCCTCGACAACATAAGGTATTCGTGGGCGACTTGTCAGCACCGACTAACATTACTAAATCTTGTTAAGCCAACGACGATATTTATTACTAATATGTATTATCTATACTTATAATAAAATAATTGAGCCGGTTGGCGTGGTTGGTAGATACTTACCTTTCATGCTGAAGGTTGTGGGTTCGATTCCCACCCAGGACAGACATTTGTGTGCATGTCTATTTATCCTGAGTCTGGGTGTAATTATCTATATAAGTATGTATTTACAAAAGAAAAGTAGTATATGTAGTATATCAGTCATCTGGTTTCCATAGCACTAGCTTTGTACAAGCTTAATTTGGGATCAGATGGCCGTGTGTGAAAAATGTCCCAGGATATTATTATATCGGACTGAGTCTGTTGAATATTTTTATTAATAAAAAGGACTTTGGTCGATAGTCACATTACAACTGCTAAAAAAAATTGAGACAATCTGATGAAGGGCAAATGGGCCACAAACATTGGCACTGTAAGTAATATTCACCATTCCTTATATCGTCAATGCGCCACGAATTTTGAAGCTAAGATGTTATGTCCCTTGTTAGTTATACTGACTCACTTACCCTTCAAACCGGAACACATCAAAACTTTATATAAGTTTTAATAATACGGCGTTATAAATAAAGCTCTTGATCTCATTGCGTCATACTTAAGTAAAAAAACACTCATTCATTTATTAATCATCAATAAAATGGATCTTTATCTATTTTTGTTTTAACCGATACCACCACTTACCGTCAAGCACCCATTTACCAGCCCACCTACTATATTTAAAAAAAAGTAACTGTATCTCGTGGTTTCACCATTCAATTAGGACTATTGACTAACGTGAATTTCATGACCTTGCCATATTAGACAAAAATAAATAAAAAAAAGATTAAATATTAATTTACTTATGGTCATGTTTCGTAATCTGACATTTGTTTATCGAATATAGGAATCATTTTTTACCAAATCAGTTATTATTTTATTCATATGTATTGCGCTCATGTATTTAAATCCCTTTATTTATTGTATCCAGTTTTACGAATTAAATAAATGTATACCGGTAGGCAACTTTCATATCAAACTATAATGCATTGAAAGCTTATATATAAAATGAAAAATAAATAATTTTTATTTCATGGAACATATAAAACTTATATATTATATAATAAGTATTTGATTCCTCCTAAAACATTTGAATTAAAGTCACATACGATTTAAATTGTGAAATGTATCTACATTCAAAATTAAATCTTATCTTAAAACAACAAAGCTCGTAATAGGATGTTTTGAAAAGCCTTTTGTACTAAACTTCGTCTCATTGCCCGTCCCATTCATAAATAACTCTGAATTGTTTATGATTTCAATACGACTTACGTAAATATATAACGATAAGAACGAAAATTGTCTGAATGTATGACTATAATTATGAGGTAAAATATATAAATCGACAACATTCAACTTTATAGGAATTTGAGAATTATATCCCATAGAAATATTTAAATTAAGACTAATGGCTTTGTACATAAATATATTAAGTACTATTTACTTAATTATAAACACATCGATATATCACTATGTTTTATAATGTATTTATATCCTAATTACGATTTACATTAAATTAAATTTATTACATCGCAAAAACTATTGTAACAAGTTTTACAAGGAACGTGTGTAAAAAAGTGAGTTTTAAAAAATGTTATTTTGCTATTTTTTTTTAATTGCGTCTAATTAAGTCTAAGGGTTACAGTAGATCGTAATTATTCCGTATAAGTTGTTTTCGTAAAACTATGAAAAGGTATTAAAATTGCTTTACGGTATAAGCTAACGCGAAGCAACTTTGATACACACAAAACTATAATTTGGTAATGTTTTTTTATTTTAATAAGTATCTAATTAAGGCGTAAGGTTAAGGTAAATTAGTCATGTATCAGCAAATTTTGTTTGATAACAAAAAAAATCACAAAATCTTGTACAGGAAATTAAAATCGTTCTATGAAATCACCTAACGAACCGTATTAACGACCTCGTTCTATTTTTAATTGTCGCTAAATGTATTAATATTGGCTATAGTGAATTATTATCTGTAGTCATATTAAAAAAAAGAAAGTGTCACTACTGAGCAAAGGTCTCTCCTGCTGAGAATAATTAAAAATCAAAATTAAAATATTCTCTTTTCAAGTAGATGCATAAAAGCACTTTTAAATGGTCACGACCATTCCACTATTAAATTAATTGTAAAGCAACTGCCGGTTCGGAATGTAGATTCTACCGAGAAACGAAAGAATCTCAATTATTTTTCATAAATTTACATAGATATATTTAATAAAATTTATTTTATTATTTATACTCCATGAAAATTAATGGATAATAACTTTTGTATCATCAACTTTGTATTAAGTAAAAGCTCTAATTATCGATATTTTTTGACATGATATTTTAATTAAATTAAATAAAATAATTTTAAAAGAATTAAATTATTAAAAAAAAAAACTTAAAATGTTGGATACAAATACTTATATTTGAATTAATTTCAACATAAAGATTTCTTACTTATTTGATGAATTATATATACTGGTGGTAGGGCTTTGTGCAAGCTCGTCTGGGTAGGTACCACCCACTCATCAGATATTCTACCGCAAAACAGCAATACTTGATATTGTTGTTTTACAATCATAATTATAATTATTACAATTACAATATTAATACATAATTACAGGCACAAGGGACATAAAATCTTAGTTCCCAAGGTTGGTGGCGCATTGGCTATAAGCGATGGTTGACATTTCTTAGAATGCCAATGTCTAAGGACGTTTGGTGACCACTTACCATCAGGTGGCCCATATGCTCGTCCACCTTCCTATTCTATAAATATATATATATATATATATATATATATATATATATATATATATATATATATTTTATATATATATATATATATATATATATATATATATATATATATATATATATATATATATATATATATATATATAAAAATAAGTAATAAGTCTAGATAACGTGAATTTTAATCACAGTTTGCGTGTAGATTCAATACTGAGTGATTGCATTCTATGTGCTTTATTTGTGTTAATTGATTTCGTGCTGTGAAGAAAAACTATGTGCATGTTTCGGATTAAATTTTCTCACAAATTGTCTATCCATCACGCCCGCATTGGATCACCAATGCGGGCGTGATGGACTAAGCTTTAAACATTCTACTCAAGAAGATACGTTTGCAGGCTGTTTGTTTTTTACTTCTATTCTATTCATCTGCTACACCTTACTACCTAACCTAACACAAGCTGTTTACTCGTAAATGATTAATCTAATTTTAAATTTGTCGGCACTTCTATAGGATATCATAAAGGTCACAAAACTGCTATATATAACGAGTATAATACGTATTGAATAAAAAAGTATTTTATTTAAGCAAAAAGATTGTGCTAATAAGTTAACATTTATATAATTACAGAAATATATAAAGCTAATTGCGTGTTGACATTTGACGTGTGCTGGCCGAGTTAAAAAATTAAATTAATGAACTAAAATGGCGTCGTTCCAATTTGTAATAGGTAATGTCTTATTTATATTATATGATGCCGAGTTTATATGGTTAATGCGTTTATATAAAGAAATAAAGACTATATTGAATACATAATTGAGGGAGGTTATGTATATTATTTTATTTTCAATTAAAGGGTTATTTTAATAATCTAGACTTCAAGCTTTTTGCGTCGGGGTTTAATACGATATATATAATAGATAGATAATTAATTACATTATCTAGGAACTTATAAGTACAATAAATAACGAATATTATACAGTATTTACAATCATTTCCAGATCACAGTCTTATATTATTATTTTTTTTTTTTATAGAATAGGAAGGCGGTCGAGCATATGGGCCACCTGCTGGTAAGCGGTCACTGGTCACCAACGCCCATAGACAATGGTATTGTAAGAAATGTTAGCCATCGCTTACATCGCCAATGCGCCACCAACCTTGGGAACTAAGATGTTATGTCCCTTGTGCCTGTAATTATATTTTATTCAGTTTCTTATCATTAAAGAAAACTATGAAACTTAAACAAATTAAAATCTGATCTTAAAATGATTCCTCTTATAATTTCAAGGTAGAAAAAAGGACAAAGATTACTATTGAGGTTTACTTAGAAATATTATAAATTCATAACCGTTAAAGTGATAACAAATAACAATAATATTTCAAAGAAAATCGTGAAATTCAGCACACGTGACTATAGTTCGCGGGTGAAACGTTTTATTTAAACGGTACATATTACATTTGATCTTGAATTTAATAAAAATCCTACATTCACT
This sequence comes from Nymphalis io, assembly GCF_905147045.1. Taxonomy (NCBI): domain Eukaryota; kingdom Metazoa; phylum Arthropoda; class Insecta; order Lepidoptera; family Nymphalidae; genus Nymphalis; species Nymphalis io. The sequence continues at coordinate 5,697,315 of NC_065909.1, forward strand.
CATCGCGCCTAAAGAAGAATAACAGTACTTTTTTTTAAATTAGTAATATCCTTTATTGTATATGCATATCCCGAGCTACACTACCGTCCCTCAGCGCATGCGCACGCGACAGGCGCGGCGCGCGCAAAGAGCGATGCGTCTTTGAAGATAGCGCCAATACATTTATTACCGCCGATGCTTTGCATAGCGAGCTTTGGACATTCACAATCGCCGGACTTTTAACAATCCGAATGTATCGAACCACTAATTATATACTTACATGGAATGATTTTTGTGATTAAAATGTTATATCATTATGAAAATTTAAATGGTATATATAAGTCTTTTTGATAATAAGATTAAGAACTAACAGACCGTTAATGTTTCACTGCTGGGTAAACGTCAGATTATCTCTTATTAAGAACAAGGTTTGGAGCTTAGTCCACCACGTTAAATAAATAAATAATCACCGCTTCACAGCGAAAGCATTTGGCAAAACATATTGAACGGACGTGTGTTTTATACACTTGTCTATTTTAGTGAAGGTTTTCTAGAAAATGGTCAATCTCACTGGACCTTTATAGTGTAAAAAAATTAAAATAAAAACCGTGAACCCAACAATATTTTGGCTATTGCTTAGAAATAATTTTTTGATAGCAGACGAAGGTTTTACAAGGTCATTCTTGTCCTGGCGTTGCCATTACGTTCTCTTAATCAAAGTGATCTTGTTACCAATAATTGATTTCATATATATTTTTGAAACTATTAGAAATAATAACAAAAGACCTGAAGTCATCATTCCCAACGAGCACCTCTTTCTTTAATGGGTTGACACAATAACCCTGACTCGTGTAAAAGAAACGACTTTAAAGGTAAAGAAGCCCCGACGGTAACTGCTTGAAAACAGTAGTCTATTGCAAATCACTCTTAATATGACTCGTGAAATGTTGATAACCAATTTACATTATTACACTATTTTGATGCACGTATTCTTCAAATGTTATTAACTAATTATATAATAATACAACATAAAGCGTTTATATCGTAAGACATATTATAACTGTTTTGAATTACGCAGCGAACGCCAATAAAGCTCCCAGTCGACTTGATTTTTTCCGCCATCTTTAACAATAATCATATTTTAGTCAATTCACACAAAACCTTAATTAATTATATAGTTTCGTTATAAACTCCGTCCTTTGGTGATAACTGTATAAAATCAGTTCGGTATTGTTTGACCTTATCATGTTCAGTTAGACAGACATACGTAACGGTGTGACTTTGTTTATTAAATATGTAGCGATAATAATTATTATAGACAGTGACATACATCAATTTTTGAGTTTTAACGATCGTTTTTTAAGTTGAGATTCGTGTCTGCAATGATATTCTCACTTCATTAATCACCCGTGTGAAATGTTGATAAACGACTTATGGTGATAAACTATTTTGATTTTGATGCGTGTCTTCTTGAAATGCTATAATTATTATGACCAATGTCGCATATCACTTTCCGACTTTTACGACCGTTTCAGTGAGTTTCGAGTTTACTCTTATAGAATAGCCCCTACTGTTTTTATATTATAGCCCTAAATAGTAACATATGTGACAGAAAATGGAATTAGATTTGTCTTTGCTAGTTGCGAATTAGTTGTGATGATTTGTCAGACAAAAATTGATGCTGGTGACCGCCAGACCGATTGAAACTAGTCAATTGCGTAGAAGATATTACAGTGCTCGATGGGATGGCAAATCTAATAACGAAATAGTTCAGACGCAGGTCCGAATGATTCAAACTCAAGCCTGCTACTGAGAATTTGTTGATAGCATACCCCATTAATTTTTTATTGAATTAGAACCCAGGACAAAACCGATATACTAATGACGTAAGATATCAATATATATAATACATTTTTGCAACGACAGTTTTTAAGGAATTACAAAAATTCCTACGATAACAATAGAAAGGGATCAGAATTGAACCTGCGTCTTTAGATCATGCTCATCATGCTAGGTGGACCATAGTGGTACACCTGGGCACTTTTGTCGCTTTAACCTTTAGTTTTTTTTTTTTTTTTTGTAAATTATTGTCTTGTAGGTAATTTAATTAAATAAATCTATAACCTAATAAAAATTAAGCGCAATCAGACCGCATACACGCGCTATCGTTTCCTTATCAAAATCTCTTTTATTTTCCTATGTTTTGGAAACACGTATTACGTTTTGCACAATGGGTCGTTAACGAATTGTTTTGGTTGATATGCATGTGGGTTAAAAAGACATCTTCGATAACGCACGTGGTCGCGATGTGGTTGCGCACTTGTGGATTTACGCATGATAACGTCGTTCAACGTCAAAATCGAATCAATGTATCGATTATCAAATCGATTGAATTGAATATTGATATAACATATATATTAATTAATGTTACGGTAAACATTATAATAAATGACATGATGTCTTACTGTAATATATTACAGTAAGTAATATTATAAAGAGGTATAGTTTGTGAGGTTGTAGGGGGTTATCTCTGGATCTACTGAACCAATTTTGAAAATTCTTTTACCAATAGAAAGTCATATTATTTGTTACTATCAAAGGCTATATATAAACCCGAAATATGAAAAGACTTTTTCGTGGTGGTCGTATTTGCAAAGTAAGTAGGAGGAAAAACGGTCGAACGAAAACGTTTCTTACGGATGCTGTCTTAACGATGAGAGAGATATATGACTGAGTTTTAGACAAAATTTGTAGAGCTTGATAATGCCAACAAAAAAGTCAGCGACAGTATATGTATAACTTTTATATTTAAGTCACAAAAAGTAGTTATTTATATTAAAAAAAATATTTTAAATCGGTAGGTCATGTTTTTTGGTCATGTCATCAACAATTATCTTATCAAAATAAGTAAGTTTATCGTCTCAAGTGTTTAAAACAAAAGTCTTATACTGCATATAATTTGGACGACTGGTTAAAGAGATAATAAGACATAGGCGTGGAACCATGACCATGACGACATGGACATAGTTTAAATAATATAAATCCCAGTCAAAAAAACATTAATAAATAAGGCCTATTATAAAACAGTTAAAACAGTTCAGTATCTTCATGTTAGGCAAGATTCTTTTTTATGAACTTTATGTTATCAGTGGTTTACGCTTGTGTGTGTTTTTTATGACTGTGTGAGTACTGCTTGTTATTTATTTAAGCATAATGTAAATCTGAAAAAATACATATCGAAATTCTTAATCGTGACATAACGAAGTCTAGTTTGTAGATCGTTGATTACAAAAGTAAATATAATCTTAATCAGTGATTGCTTTAAATATTATTTTTTTCACTAGACTATTATTTATTTAAGCACTAAGCTATACCAATCAGTGGAGCCACACAAAAACGACATATTTGCTCCGTCACCTCGACATCCTGTCTCGGCCCGTTCCGTCACAGCCTATCTCATTAACATAAGCTATGACTTATGATTTTTTACCATGAATTATTGGAAGAGAAGACTACCTGCTCACGTTTTAAATATATTATATTTTTTAATATTTAATAGGAATATTTCTTTTTAAAGCAGCAGCATGTAAATGTTCCACAGCTAGGCTAAGGCCTGTTTTGTGGAGAGCTTGGAGCTTTTTCCATCATGCTGCTCCAATTCGGAATGGTAGATTTTCGTGAAGATTTCCACAGGATGCTTTCAAAAAAATATGCACGTTATCAAAAGTTTTAAACCACTGGACCGACTTGCTCGGCTTAAATTATGATTGTTAATATGAAATACGATTGATGATCTGATGATAGATCATCTTCCGGGTAGGTCGTAGAATAAATGATAAGTAGGTTTGACCACTTAGTTTTGCAAAAGTAAAAAGAGTAACAGCCTGTGCCAATATCTCACTGCTGGGCTTAGGCCTCCTCTCCCATTGAGGAGAAGGTTTAGAACTTATTCCACCACGCTCTCCAATGCAGGCTGATGAATACAGAATTTCGGTGAAATTTGACACATGCAAGTTTCCTCACGATGTTTCATATATACTTGTTCAAATATTGCATTAAAATATGAACATATAACAATGAAACTTAAATTATATTTTTCTTACGTAACAAACTCAGACTTATAATTAATAAAATTATTACAATTAATTTTATTATGTCTAAAAAATTCGCTGTTCATACATTGAATTTAAATTCTTTGAGGAAACTTCACACTGTCATTCAAAACATTTTAAAATTCATAAATCGACGTCTTGCATACATAAATAAATTATGAATACATAAAGAAAAAGACGGACCGGACCACCCCTAGTTTTACTTTTATCAACGCTTATCACGAACCATTCGACAGTTATTGTCACTTTTTTTTTAATTCGAAATCATTTATTATATGTAGAAGGAAGCATTACACTTACAAATAGTAAAAGTTTAAAATTCGGAAGAGAAAATAATCTGATCTAAAAAGTCAGCGTTGTTTCCAATTTTTAATATGAAAGAAAAAATGGGCATAATTAACTATTGAAAAGAAAAAATCCTTTATATTTTTTTAAATTAGCAACACTGGCTGCTTAAACGCTTTCTAGGACCCTGTTGCAAAACCGTAAACTACTCTACAAAATAATTTTGCTCACTCTATGCAGTCGAGTAACAGGAACAACAGTTCATGTTCGTTTTAACAATGCTATGCTTAGTATTGTTTTCTCACAAAAATCTGTAATATTTTTCCAGATATTAACGAGACAATATTTATTGAGAAGCAACAGCTTATTCATATAAGTGTTATTTACATTAAGGTCTTAAATGTATATAACAAAAAAAAGTTTATAATCATTTGAGTGCGTTACTGGCATGTCAGTTAAGTATCTTGTTCAAATTTTAATTCGAAATTTAAATAACTTGAGTTAAAGATAATTGCGTTTTACTGTATATTTTGGCGCGAATTCATGAAATTTTTTGTTAACTCGAGACCACTTTTAAATTATTATTCCCGAATTATATAATTATAATCAATCTGTAACATTTTCTTGCTCTCATTATTTAGGTATCCCAAAAAATTTTAATAAAACGATTACAGAATTCTATCAAATAATAAATAATTAAATGAAGTATTCTTTTCAAATCATATTACGGCCTTACTTATAAACGATGTTACACGTTGATTTCTCTCTTTTAAACCCGCGGGATTATTTAACAAAACCGTTAAAAAGAGTAAACAAGGCCGATCAATATCCTGACACATAAATTGTGTATAGGGACAAAAATACAAATTAAATTTGAATTTCGAATGCATTTTTCTTACTTTCATGCCAGTAGCTAGTCCTATCAATAGCCTAATTGCGAGTGAATCCCGGGTATGCTAGGGCTCTTAGCCCCAGGAGATGTTAATGGTTACTCGCAGATTCCGCTGCGTAGCGAAGGCTAATTTAAACTGGATGCTTCGATGTACAGGCACAGGGTAGACTAAAATAAGTTATTAATTAATATAATCAAAGTTATTTTTTATATTAAATATATATTCATTGTGAAATGTCGACGGTCCAATGTATAGAATATTCGGATCAAAATCATCCGGAAGCAAGATTTATAAACATAAATCAAGTGCATGAAAAGTCATAACTGAATAAAATTGTATTTTGATTAGACTAGCTTATTTTTAATATACATTTTTATAACTATAATTTATAATATATATATATATTTATAATTTCTATTTAATATTATAAACTAATAATTATATCGCTTCTGTCAGCACTAGTAATGCTCAATAATTGTTTAGCCTATCGGTACAGTGTGGTTTGTAATTCTACCCATCTCTATCTCTTATGTCCTTTATGTATGAGAGGGGGCCTAAGCTATTAACCCGCTATTTATTTGCTTTTTATGGTAAAACCATGATAATCAACTTCCTTTCAGTAAGTCAGTAACAGCCTGTTAATGTCCAACTGCTGGGCTAAGGCCTCCTCTCCTTTTTGAGGAGAAGGTGTAGAGCTTATTCCACCACATTGCTCCAATGCGGGTTGGTGGATATAGTTAATATATATTATGTCTAACGTAACGCATATTATGTCTCCATCCTTGTGATTGCCTCTTTTGGTAATGGATTGCTGGCGCCGAATATGTGACAAGATGTTCCTCAAAATATACCAAAGATACCTATATATTTTTTTTGTATCAAAGATATTAAAAATTTGTATGCAATATAAAAAAAATATAAAAAAACATTGTTTCCGCCCGGGATCGAACCGGGGGCCTTCTGCGTGTTAGGCAGATGTGATAACCGCTACACCACGGGAACGTTATTTGCTACTATCAATTTAATAAACAGATTCCCAATAACTATTATTTAATAAGATAACATAATACGTTATAAAGATATTGCAACAAATAAAAAAAATTCAAACTTCACAAGCATTTAGACGCATAGATAAAAAATCACCATATAACATTATACTACATTTTGTACTTAGATTAAACTCATTTCTCGTTAGCCTGTACTCGTCATTATTTTATTTATCGTCGCACCCTATCAGCGATATCGGGCTCCGATAGCGCCGACGCAGGTAAATGAGGCTACACTGATTTATTCTACACTTATTAGCTCCCAAGTTTTTACTACGATAAAATTAGTTAAACCTATTACGTCACCGGTAACTTTTTAATTTATAAAAAAAATATAAAACCTACTTTTTTTTTTTTTTTTAATCCGATTATACTGTCATTATTTATATTCCGAACACATCTATAGATAATCATATTATGAATACTTATAACTATTTGACTGTAATACGTTTTCTAACTTAAGGTTCTTTCAATAAAGCCTGTTTTATATTGCATGTTTTCAAAAGCACAAATAATTATTATATTTATCAATGTTATATTTATATTATATAATATTTTATTAAGCCTACTCTAATGCAATTTGTGGTTTCCTGTTATTGAAGGAACTCACATTTTAATTATGATTTAGAGCCATTTTCAATTCACGTCAAGTGTGTTGTTATCTTTTGTTAGAAATTCTTAAGCAAATAAATAAATATTTTTTGTCAATATCACTCATTAAAAAGCCGATATGGCCCAGTGGTAAGAACGCGTGAATCTTAACCGATGATCGTGGGTTCAAACCCGGGCAAGCACCACTGAATTTTCATGTGCTTAATTTGTGATTATAATTCATCTCGTGCTTTACGGTGAAGGAAAACATCGTGAGGAAACCTGCATGTGTCTAATTTCACTGAAATTCTGCCACATGTGTTTTTTACCAACCCGCATTGGAGCAGCGTGGTGGAATAAGCTCCAAACCTTGTCCTCAAAAAGAGGAGAGGAGGCCTTTAGCCCAGCAGCGGGCATTTATTTACTAGTACATATTATCGTCTTGACCAACTGTCGATGTCGGCTCGACTAACCAACAGTGCAAGTTATATGTTAAGTCTGTGCGTGAACGCTTTAGGTACTCTCTATTCCGTCACTCTCAGTCCGATAGGATAGGAATCCGAACGGAGAAAGTCACAGGACCAACGGTTTTCCTATTCAATGGAATATTTTTTTTTTTTTTATAGAATAGGAAGGCGGACGAGCATATGGGCCACCTGATGCTAAGTGGTCACCAAACGCCCTTAGACATTGGCATTGTAAGAAATGTTAACCATCACTTACATCACCAATGCGCCACCAACCTTGGGAACTAAGATGTTATGTCCCTTGTGCCTGTAATTACACTGGCTCACTCACCCTTCAAACCGGAATACAACAATACCAAGTACTGCTGTTTTGCGGTAGAATATCTGATGAGTGGGTGGTACCTACCCAGACGAGCTTGCACAAAGCTCTACCAACAGCTCTAACAGCTTAGGGTCCATCGAGCTAATTCATTTATCTAATTATTAATTAAAAATAACAATGACTATAACTTGTCCGACCTGAGGTCTGAATTCCGTACCTCAAGATCGTTAGTGATTTAACATACCAACATAAGTTTATATTTACTAGTGTTAGGGCTTTGTGCAAGCTCGCCTGAGTAGGTACCACCCACTCATCAGATATTCTACCGCAAAACAGCAATACTTGATATTGTTGTGTTCCGGTTTGAAGGTTGAGTGAGCCAGTGTAATTACAGGCACAAAGGATATAAAAATCTTAGTGCCCAAGGTTGGTGGCGCATTGGCTATGTAAGAGATGGTTGACATTTTTTACAATGCCAATGTCTAAGGGCGTTTGGTGATCACTAACGATCAGGTGGCCCATATGCTCGTCCACCTTCCTATTCTATAAAAAAAAAAAATTAGGTATACAAACTGCACTACACTCATCACGAATTTTCTGTAAACAATAATGATTATAGCCTTTAACTTTGACGCATTGCTGACGATGAGACTTTTGTACCACTAGCCTGTACCTACGAATACAAACCATCATTTATGTTTTCTTTCACATTACTACATGGTTACCGCTTGGTGATAAATACATATACGGACTTCCTACACAAGTTATAATATGCTTCAATTGTATAATTCAGCACACGAACTTTCCAATTATTTTAACACATAAAAAATAAACTACAGACAACTGATTATTATCAGTTGTTATATATAATATATAATAATATAATCTATATTAAAATCACAATAGTTTCTAGGTTAGTTGGAAACAATACATTTTGAAACGTATTATTTAAATGTATATATGTATAGCCATAGCCATAGCCACTGGAAACGATATGTATTGATTCTTACATGTTGAAAAAGGCGTCTATATTTATATATAATAAAGAATCGTTAATTTTTCATAAAGGATAATAATTTAATTATTAATAATATTTATACATCTTTCAATTAGTAAGAAAGTTAATCTACGTGCTTTTAATTTCTAGTCAGTTCTTCTCCGTCCACATAAAACCAGTAGTATTATTTCGTGCGAGCCACCTTGAATAACGTTTTGATTTCAATTTATTCGTTATAAACATTATCGCTTTTAATAATAATTATCATATATTTCAATTATTCTTATAATTATTAAATTGTATGATATATCTCAAATTTTAAAATTTACGATTGTAGTAATAAGAAATCTATAAATATAAAATATCGTTTACAAACTTAGCCATTATAATTTAAAAAAATGATGACAAATATTATCACAAACAAAAGATATAATTTCAAGAATCATCAGTGTTGACATAAATTTAAAAAAAAACGAAATATAAATATATAGTTCAGATATGCAGATAGCAAATCTTCAATATACGTATGGCCACATACGCTGCGGGAGCCGTCCCACAAAGCGCGACAGCCGACAGGCTACCGCACAGATAAAATATACCGATAATATAATATGTAACCTCCATGGAGTTTCAGTTTAAATGAGAGCTTTTATTTACGTCCTACGATTTATTTATGGACTTTACATTAAACATTACAAATATATGTTCAATTGAAAAGATTTTAATTCGGTTTCCATAATTATTAACACCACCATTGAAATAGTTAACCTAAATATGTAAAAAAAACTACAAAAGTACTCGATAAAAGAAATATCTTAATAGTAATATGTCTTTCAAAGGGTAAAAGGCTTACATTAACAAACATAGTCCTTAAACGTTTTATCTTAAGCCTTATCTTGATTGTTTATGGTTAATTAATTCTGCTTTGATTGTGCTCATCAGATTGAATAGATTGAAGAGGTATTAAACTGTTGATACGGGATGAAATTGATCTCATTGTCTCGACTGATCACCGTTGAAGCGACCACACGTAATAAAAAACGTTTGTTAAACAGTATCCTTAATGTTTATATTATTTTTTTTAAATTTATTTAGCATATGCTTTTTTTAATTCACAAAGGCAAAGACCGGCGCCGCTAGGAAAATTGGGTATCCGGAAAAAGTAATACCTAGAATTATGGACTATTTAACAAAAATGTAATTTAACTCATATTTACGTACTTAAAAAACATAATAAAGAACGGAAACACTTTATTATTTTGTTTCTTGATCTCTCGAGATCAGGCGATTAAAAAACTGGATGCATCATCAATATTAATATTATTATTAGTAATTAGAGGAACTAGTTTTTACAGGCTTACAATAGTTTAAGGTTATTCAACCGAATTTACATTTGAAAACAACAATAATAACATATGATAATGAGGCTACTAATTACAAATCTTTAACATAGAAACTGAAATAGTTATACATTATTGAAAAGAATAAGAGCACGTTTAAACATATTTAATTTAAATTTATACATATAAATAAAATTGAAGTGTCCGAGTTTTCAAATATACTATTCATAACTTAAAATAAATCATAACTAATTCTTAAAAAAAAAATTGTTCGCCTCAACTGCCTCTTTTCAAGTTAATATGTCTATTTACGAGGTACCAATAATTGCAAATGCAAATAACTGAATTATTGTAACCATTTTATTTTTATTTTAGACTACCGATGCTACCTAATATAAATAATCATTTTAATAATATTTTTTACTTATTTATTAGTAAACTATGTACAGACATTTTTATATTATACAAAATTAAAAAAAAAAACAAAATACACAATACAAATTTATAGCAAAAACACGACAAATAATTATTTTATATGTAATAATTTAAAATGGTAGATTTTAAGCGACTTTCGCTTTTTACTAGTTTTCGTATATTTTTTATTTGTTACAGCTCGCAAATATACCACAGCTGGACAAAATCATCTTCTTTTAAAAGGAAAAGTCGGATATCCACCACACACTTTCGCTGCAGATTTGTTGTTTCCTAGCAATAGCTTAATTCATCGCTGAAACAAATTAAACTCAAATGAAATGATAATTCAGTGGAGTTCGCCTGGATTCAAACTTGTAATATTCGGTAAACATTCACATATTCCCTGAACCAATTAAAGGTAAACGAGATTTTATTTAACATACATATCTAGCCATTGTAAGACAATTACTACTATATACGCAATTCCCAATTTACAAGCAGCTATGTTTGGCCACTGATCGACACAACCAATACACAAGATTCAGCATTAACGAGACACAAGTATATCGTTATAAAATATGAACGCTACTATCAATACCTATCGGCTAATCAGTGAGCTTTTGCGAGTATCTCCCGCTATCAGATACAAGCGCATAAAGATGCTGCGGATAGCCGTATCTCAGATGATAGCCGCGATAAATGGACGAGCGCAGCCGAAATACGGCGGAATCGAACAAAAAGGTGCGCGGGCGCAGAACAGCTTTATGCAATACATACTCTGATTTTTATTTAATGTTCTACTTTAACACAAGCTTATTTCAATAGTACATACTTAATTTTATGTATGTTCAATTGTACTTATTCTATTTGTACGTCTATTGTTTTTGTTTACAGTTAAGTGTTATTATAGCCCACCTGGTGATGAGTCGTCAACTTCACCCATAGATATTAGAACAAGAAATATAAACTACACCTTAATCATACAATGTCAATGGGCCACGGTACCTAAATTGTTATATCTTTTGTGCCTGTAATATTAAAGCAATTTCCCTTTAAATTAAGTACAGCGATACAGAATATTAACGTCGCATAATTGATGAGCTGGTCACCGCTGGTACCCGTTGAGGCTGACCTTTATACAAAGCTACATTAAGTTTGAAGATACTGCTCGGGTCTATTGCTAACTTTGCAATCATTACTCATTCATATTGCTACTTTTAATGAGCTGACAGGGCGAGCACCAAATAACTTGTCAAAAAAACTTCTATTTGAGAAATCATAAATGTCTCACTCCTGGGCAATTTATTGCTACGTATTTCACCACGCTGATCCATTGCGCTTCATTTTTATCACATTTTTAGGTTTAGTTTTTTTAATAAACAGATAAACACGTTTAAAACATTAAGCAATACACTCTGAACACTGAAATACAGTCGTGGGAATATATTTTTGTAAGTACTAGTAATAGGTAATATTAATACACACGCATACTATAGCAACATAAATATATGTTGCATAGGAATATGTAGTTAGATAATAAATAATAAATTCTCTCTTGGTTCCATCTAGTAGCAAGCACTCCAGGCGGTGTTCGCAAAGGCTAGTGTGACACTCTTATTTAGTATCGGCGACCGGTAGCACACGCCTGTCGCAGCCACATGCCTGCAAACTGTCTTTTTGATATTGTGGACTTTGTGTAAGCCCTAACGTTGTACTGACTTCAGCAAGACTATAGTGTTAGATATGTAACAGACATTCCAGTTTTATTTAAGTCTTAATGCGATTATTGTTTTAACTCGAGCGACGCGGTGGTCACTTCTATGCTTTAATATACTATAACTAGGTTCGGCGCTTATGACAGCGAGTGTCAGCTCGAGTATCTTTCTCGATCTCACTGTTTCTGCTTGTGTTCTTCTTGTTACGGGACTCTGATACTGAAGGTTGTGGTAATGTTTAATGTAGCATTATTTATTGTTAAAAACAAAGAAATTGTTTTTTGTAATAAATATATATTTAATTGTAGTTTTTTATACGATATAAAGTATCTTGATACAATTTATTTGGTAGGGCTTCATAAGTACCACCCACCCATTACTTATATATTTTACCACCAAAAAGCAATATTTCATATTGTTGTGTTCCGATTAGAAAGGTGACTATGCCTATGTAAATACAGGCACAAGGGATATGGAATTTTAGTTCCCAAGGTTAGTGGCACATTGGCGATGTAAGAAATGGTTAATATTTCTCACATTGCCAATGTCTACTGGCAGTACCATCAGGTGACCCATTAAGCTGCCACCCTATATGTAATAAAAAAAACAAGCCATTTTATCGATAGCTTAAGGACACTACTTCTACTAATAAAATTCAGTTATCCCTTTCGATTCTGGGGACATTAAAATAAATATTTAACTATAATTTATCTGCATATAGGGTACATACACAAATTTTCAATATCGTCTTGATTTAATCTACTACAATTAAACTATTTTTTTTTGTTATGTTCTTGGCCCGTATAAGTTTCGAGAGCATGTTAATGACGTCATCAGAAATTAAAAACTGGTTACGTATCCAAATTACTATATATTTTTCAATACGAACGAAACATATTCTATTAACCAGCTTTTACATAAACTTAATCCTTTTTTTACAAGTGTATCGATTTCTTTTGTTTATTTTCGATCCACTAATTACACATAAGTATCAACGTAGATCGAATCTGCTTACCTCGGTCCCTTCCTGAACGATCGTCGCGCTGATCAGAATGGACGAGAAACGGACCGAAAGACCTAAAGTGGACTTAGCCATCTATATTTATTGTTGTTAAATTCGTAGTAAAATAGCAGTCCATTAAAAATGTGTTTTTTTTTTTTCATTATATAACCCCTGTACTCGAGATAGCTTAGTGGACTTTAGTTGTTTATAAGGCATAAATTAAAAAAACCCTTACTATAAAAAACTCTAAATATATCCAATGTGCTCGAACGTGGTACCTCTAGGGACTTTTGTTTGGTGAGGAGTTATTTATCTTGCCGGTTCCTGCGGATGATGCTGCAGCATCAGATCAGGTTAGGGTATATAGGGTATAGGGTAGCGCATTGAAGTCATAGGATACTAAATTTTTAATCCACCAGACCAGAAGAAGTCGCTGCCATCCCATAGCTAACAAGATTTTCGATCGAGTCACCTTTCAAATAACAAAAAAACTAAATCAAAATATTATATTTGCATCAGGGGTTAAAAAGGAAGAGGGACGTTACCTCGAAACCTTATTACACATAAAGAGAATATTCTTCGTTAAACCCCTCCCTTCTTGATAATGTGTGTCTTAAGAGAAGAATAATTGCTTATTACCGACTAACCGACTTTTAATTGACAATACAAACTATTGAGTAATTTAATTAATTCATGGAAACACTTATGAGTTACTTATTAATACCTAACAAGTTTTAAAAGTGGCCAATAACAGCGTCAGGTATTCGACAAGTGCCTCTGCGATAGTTGAAACACAAGCGAACGGATCGTAATCATAATGAATCATATCCGATATCATCACTCGCTATTCAGTCGAGTCAGTTAAGACCCTTCTGATGGCAACTGTGAAACGGCACTCGACACCTTAAGTATATGTGGAACAGCATAACGATAGCGCAATTTAAAATACAACTAGCGCCATCTAGTTTCTACGAAAACTAACCACAACTATGTGAAAGACATCTCTCTCTCTTTAATCTATATGACCGCTTGTATATTGTATACTTTTGTAGTATTTTTTATCTATGTATGTTTTTCAATTCTTTTGTGACAGTCAAGTATACTTATCATCCCGGGTCCCCGAATCCCCGGGTCGAAGATACGTCATACGTCAAAATCACTTTATGACGTAGTTGCTTACAAAGTGTAGACATCAATAAATTTGATAAATATATGTTGGCAAGTACTTATTATATATATGTCTTAAATAGGCACGTATACACCGAAAGCGCAAGAAGCTGCGTGCAAGGCTAGTTTACAAATAAATCTAATATTTTTAATGCGCTTTCACGGGTAAATTACTGAACCGATTTTGATAAAATTTGTTATGAAGAAAGCTTGAACCCAAGAAGGTCATAAGTTTTTAATACCTACTGAAAACTAGTAAGACATATAACACAAAAAGACCACAATTACAGCCAACAAAATATAACGAGATTAGTGTCCAATTAAAATTTGTGTAATCATCAGTAATCCTAAAATTTAAATTGCGAACCTAGAAATAAGACATGCAGGGTCAAACAATAAACACAACACGACAAAGGCAAAAACGTCAGCCCTCTGGAGATTTATTTATTTATTAGAATCTCCAACAGTTGTATATAAAATACATTCAAAACACGCTTTACATTAACGTAAAACTAATTATGCACAACCGATTACAGGACAACACACCATTCCCAAACAAAATTACAAAAAGAGGTAACAAAATATTTAATGAAGACGTATTAAAAAATATATAATGTTTTTATTATTCGACAATTCTGAAATAGATTAACGCAAGCAAATTTGCTTGAGTATACATAAAAATATTATTCAATATTGATGAAATCGTCAATTCTATTTATAAACAAATATCGGATGATGATTGATTAATACTCAATCATCACGTTCACATTAGATCAGTGCACTATGTTTCTTCTATAACTCAAATTCTTTAAAATATCGTCACACCACTTATATTATAGGTTCAACAATTATCTTGTTTACACCAATAATGACTTTTATAGGAAGATAGTTGATACCTTGGGTTACATTATTGCAACTTTCATTGTTATGTCTATTTTTTTGAAAATAAAATATGGGCTATGTTCTGATAATGTAACTTTTTATAGGTAAAAGAAATTTGAAAAAATGTAATCTTTTCTCTTTAAAATATTAATTTAAACTTTAAACATTACAATTGTTTGATGAAGTATAAGTAAGTATTATGTAGTACAAATGAATATTATTAATTTTCATTATTTAAATGACATAACATTGTCATTTTATCAATCCTGTATTTATTTATATAAATAAAATAGTCATGTCATCACTATTCTTTCCGTTGCAATTAAATATTTTTGTGAACGGTTTCAACAATCCTTAACTTGTACGGAATCCGTTTACAAAACTCCGCCTGTACTAATGAAATACTAAAAATCTTAATTTAATTTTACATGTATATAAATTACAGTTATTTAAGTTTCTAGAACAAATCGAATTCTATTGCGACAAATGATTTGATCGCAGATAATTTTTTATTTAAACAAAGGACGTCGTTAAACTTTTTTTTTTATTCTAGTAAAAAGGCACAAGGCGTTGTCAAAATTAAACACATCCCAAAGACTGCGGTGAGCCGTGTATTTTTTATAATTTTTACAATAGAAAACTTAATGACTTCACTTGGCTTACTGGAGATAAATCGTCATTCTGCTCATCAGTCATTGGTTTAAAAAAATACTTACCTATTCTTATCAATTATTGCCAGTTGGCAACACTTGACAATTGCCAACAACGCTTCGCCCGGTAAACTTAAAAATAATATATTACTGTGCTTAAAGCGAGACACACAGTCCGAAAACGTATACAACTATATTTATTTGTGTCGCTGAGCAAAAAGTTTGAACGGCTCGATTGGATTTATGGTTCAAAATCAACTTTGATACATAATTATCTAATTTGACTTATAAACATGTAAAGACAAAACGTCACAAAATATTTCAGTAGTTTTTTGTTCCCTGCTTGTCAACTTTCTTTCGTAACTGTCTGATAGTAATAACTAAACGAATCGAACGTTATTAAACGAAAAATCATCTAAATATATTTAGTTCGTTCATCAATGCCATTCAATACATATAAAGTCTAAGCCACAACATTAAATTTACATACCAATGATACTGAACGTTTAAAAACAAAGAAGCTATTCCGAGCGTTTTCGAGCAAAGCAAACGGGATGACCAAATACAGCCATTTCACGGGTCAGGGCTTAGTTAATTTAATTTGCTTTAGTTCGAGCATTTTCCCATATACTCGTACAGAAATTGCAACGAATATATTCGTATAGCTGGATAATGATTATTTGATTATTCGATTATTCGGTCAAACTGTTCATCCATACCTATTTAGGTAATTGAAGTGAATTTATCCAGACGCGTTGTAAAAAAGCTTGTGTTGACCTATGATTTTCATACTTATAATGAAATCACGTTAACATTTTTGTTTAATTCTGTTTTCAAGTATTTGTTTTTCAGCATATCGCATTTCGTATTTAGTCAAATTCAAAGCTTGAAGCCAAACATTGATCATTGAATAGCTTAACCAAATTTATATTACATAGTTTATTTAGCTCCCTTGAAAATAGCTAAAATTAATTAATTAATTATTATTCAATTTTAGAACAATAAAATTCAAAATTTAAATAATCTTCGTCACTAAAAAATACTAAAAAGTGATAAATGAATTGTGTTGGTTGACTCTTAAACTTTATTATAATTAACTAGAATTTTAATTTTTATTAATTTAAATATTTTAATATTAAACTTGGTAATGAAAGTGGGACTTGTGAAAGTTAATAAGATCCTTTTGTCAAGTAGAAAATGAGCTGATGATATTCAAACGCCCGAACAGATAATAATTTACTAAGAACCGTTTCGATCAAATCAGGTGTTAATCAGAAAAAAAACCGCATCAAAATTAGTTCATTTATTTGCTGCAATACACACAGACAGACACACAGATACACACGTTAAACTTTTAACACTCTTTTTTTTACGTCGGGACCTCAAAACAAATTAAAACTGTTTTCTCGGAAAACGTTTGTTTATAACATATTGTTTTTTCCTTGTTGTGAAGTCGGGCTGTGTCTCTAGTATTAATCAATAAATACTCTAAACGCCTAAAGGTCGCTGGCGTGCGCGGCCACGTAAATAATTAGATAGGACTAATTAAACGCAACTACTTAGACGGCCGGTTTCACATTTAATACCATGAGGTTTAGGGCTTATTCCACTTCGGGTTGGTAAAATATATATGTGGCATATTTTCATTTGACAAATAGACATATCTCACGATGTTTATGAGATCTGCGATTAAAAGAGACGAGTGCTATCCATTGGGCCATAATTGTAACATTACAACTATATTACAACTATGTAACGGCCATATTGGGACCTTTGTTTAGTACTATTTAACACAAAACTAGACAGATATAATTAAATTATTAAATTCGGAAATTGACAGAAGCTTAATTAAAATTTATATTCTTCTGTCTTCCTTAATGTCATAAATGTTTTATCAAGTCTTATTCTCAATATATTTTAGCAGCTTTCAGAATATATTATATGCAGTCAAGAAATATTTAAAAATTCGTATAATTTTTTTTTTATATTTTATAGTTAATTTAATTGTGAAAAATGAAAACCAGAGAGTAAAGTTTTTTATAAACATAAACGTTCTTATTAATAATTTAATTCGTGTTCTATAACACGATTACTTTAATAATTAAATAAATATTTATGTACATTTTTATGATGATAATGGTTTCAAAGTATATATTTACTTTAATTTTACAGTTTAAAAACAGACGTTTAGGATGGTCTACGGTATGAATGGTCTCAAGCCAAATGCGGTGGTAATGTACCGCGGCGGCTGCTAATTCCGATTCGATACCACTTAAGCGGTATTCTGAAAGCTATCTAATTTACTGCCTGCACGTAAGTAATGTATTTCGTTAAAACAAACGATATTTATTCGTTATGACGATGATAATATTATTGTTTTTTAATTGAATGGTGTTCGAATTTCAAAACTTTTGGATTTTACAAGTTTTTTCAGTGGCCAATGTTTATTGTATTCAATTTTATATTACGAATATTTAGTATATGTATTTAGTATTATATATCTTTAAATTGAACAATAATTAGTTGTGCTTTTGTAAATGGCAGGTGATGCTGTCGACTGTGACACAGTTAACACAAGTACAGTTTCTAATAATCTTAACTATTGCAAATAAATAAGCAAGCTTGTTTATTTGTTACATTGTTACGCTTTTACGTTCTAACTACTTAACTGATCAGTCAGGGGTACAAAAATGTTGTATATGCATTCAATTGTGATATGCCGTGGCGAGGTTTATTGTTTAATTGTATTTTTATAAAAAAAAAAAATATCTAGTTAAAATTACTTGTGTTGATAGGTCAGTTTTCTCACGACATTATTTTGTATTATATAAAATTGTATATCGTGAAAAAATGATGGGTCTGATTTACTTCGAAGTTTATAGTCTCTTTTTTAGAACATTTAAATAAATTTATTAGAGCTAGGGACCAGAGAGTGCACCTGTGTTTACGCACACACATGTGCACTATAATATATCCTGCTTAGTTTGCTAATCTCTCTTAAGATTGGCCGCCGTGGTCGAAATCGGTCTGGAGGGCATTATTATTATTATATATAAGTTGTCATATTACTTTAACCGCTTTTAGCTGCCGTGATTAGTCCTACCTTTCAAGTTATGTAAGAGGGCAAAGAGGAGAAGAAGCTAACCTGATGGAAAGTGAGTACCGTCGCCCATCTGCAACAACGGAGGTCTGACAGATGCGTTACCGGTGTTTAAGAAGCCTGCTCGTCTCTTTTCTTGAAGGTTCCTAAGTCATATCAGCATTAGCTCGTTCCACAGTTTCGACAGTTATATATGTGCTTTTATTCCTAAAGAAATGTATTTAAACAAAGACAATTGATGATATTATAATGATTTCTTTATCTTATTTTAATGCAAAATAATGAAATTGACTTTCATTTGCCGATACAGAATGATCCCATAAGTTTTACGTTAAACGTTATTTTCCTTTTAAAAGTTAATTTAAAACAACATATAAGACCTTATTGCAAGAAACTTTTTGCATTCATGACGAAAGTGTCTTTACTAATGCGGACCAGAATTTCTTTAACCAAAAATGGTTTTCAAAGTAATTTATTTTGTATAACTTTTAATTTGCTTAATCGTCAAGCCATATATATCTAAGTAAATTACTTTAAGCCATCACCAGCCGCAATGATACCGCACATTACAGCTCCCTGGCCATTTTACAGACCTTATACGGTACATCTGTACTTCTATCTAATCTAATCCCTTTAGCTAACTATATTGATACAATCGAAATTGAACCTTTTCTTAAACATATAAAATACATTTTTGAATGTCTTCAAGCTAATTTGTTACATTAGATATGTACAAATGATTGTAGACTGTAATTAGGTGTGTTAAAGTAGATAATCCTTTGGGTAAATAACTTCTTTAAGACCCTTAACCTAGGCGTGAGCAATCGAAGGTACATTTGTTTAACTTACTGTTTGAGAAGATCTTTGGTAGGAAGAAACGCTAATTTTCAGTATTATAGAAAGCTTAATGGGTATTCGATGGAAATTGAAAAGAATTATTAGGTGAAGAGATTAAAACTTTTATTTCATTGGATTTCTAAGGAGGCTAGCGATTTTTTTTCTCGCAATTTTTTTAACGTAAAGGCATAACTTTTGTATGGCTTATTCTATTTCGTCTATGAGGATTATTACCTCTGGTAAAAATGATTGTATTAACGGTGTTCCACAGTACTAATGGAAACCATTTAACAAAATGTACTGGTTTTGTTTTTAAATCATTCTGCCGTCGATTTAAAAATGACACAAGGCTTAAAATAATATATATAATTTTTTTTTTATTAATATCAATTAATCATTATGATCCCACAAAACAAGTTTCCTCATGACGTTTTCCGCCACCGAGCACGAGATCGTATTATAAACAGTAATTAAGCGCATGAAAAACGTATCAAGATCAACATTAATCGTAGGACTGTAGGAATTTACTGGTGGTAGGGCTTTGTGCAAGCTCGTCTGGGTAGGTACCACCCACTCATCAGATATTCTACCGCAAAACAGCAATACTTGATATTGTTGTGTTCCGGTTTGAAGGGTGAGTGAGCCAGTGTAATTACAGGCACAAGGGACATAAAATCTTAGTTCCCAAGGTTGGTGGCGCAATGGCTATAAGCGATGGTTGACATTATTGACTTTATTGACTTACAATGCCAATGTCTAAGGGCGTTTGGTGACCACTTACCATCAGGTGGATATGGGCCACCTGATGGTAAGTGGTCACCAAACGCTCGTCCACCTTCCTATTCTATAAAAAAAGGACTTTTTAACTTAGCACATTAAAAAGTCAAAAGAGAAAAATTAAAAACAATATGATCCTATCATATTGGACATGATATGTATGAATATTACATAATAAAAGCGCTTTTAAAAGTGTTCTCATAATCATAGAATTAATATGGAGTTATAACAATTTCCGGTGCAACGCCTATCCATCATGCAAGACAGAAAAAATTTAAACGCTATTTACGAATAAAGAGTTCCATATTCAAATCATGACCGCGACGATTAGCATCCAAGATGGCCGCCTGATTTTCGGCCAGTGATACAGATTTCAATTTCCTGGCTACGTTATCACACTTCTGTCATCTAAGTTTGACAAATAAGTTTATTTTGACGTGTCGCTTAGTTGAATCAGGCAATTTATTATTTCGGAATGATTATACAGTAGTAGAGGCAATATAGTTTTAATATATTCGTGGTTAGCAGAACAATGTATGTCTTTTTTTTTTGAATAATTTAATTTAATAATTTCAACTACTTTAACCCTACTACCAACAGTCACTTTTTAAATAGGTGGTACCAATTGAAAATATTTAGATACATTTTTAAATATTTTTTTCCCCTTTTTGTTTATTAAATTCGTTGAATTTAATGGTTTCTAGTAAAGCTATGGATTCCCCAGTAAAACAGATGATTGAAGAGGGCATTTAAAATTAAGAATAATTTTGAATTTAGGGATCCAACATACAACACTAATACAACTTTCATCAGATAAATTGGAGGCATCTGTAAATATGGTAAAGTGATCAGAAAAATATCTACCTACAATATCAAGGAAATGACTATCAGCGCACACATTTCTCTTATCGCCCAACCAAACCCAAAGAAAGAACAATGTTGGGCTTATAAATAAGAGAATCGTAAGAAATGGAATTAATAGGGTTAATATTTGATTTAAATATGGGAAAGGGTAATTGAGTAAATTTAAGATAGCTTTTTAAGATGTATGGAATATTTTGATTTGAATTTATAAGATTAGAAAGCTATTTTAGAAAGCGAAGAAGAGAATTAGACGATGATCTTGTAATTTTTGAAATAAAACGATCAGAGAAGTATTTCCTACGTAAATTGAGGGGAGGTTGTACACATTCCACTTGGAGGGCATTGGTCGGAGACGATTTCATTGCCCCTAGAATAATTCGGAGGCATTTATATTATATTTTATTAAGTTTGTCTTGGAAAGCTTTATTATACGATTCTAATAAAAATAAACTATAATCAAAATTACTACGAATAATAGCATGATATAATATTTTTGGGTAAATTGGTGTGAACCCCACCACACTCCAGACAAAGCAAGTAAAGCCTGAATATTGATTTCACATTTCTTGGATATATATTTACAATGAATTGAACCGATAGTTATGAATCTAAATAAATACCTAAAAATTTAACAGAACCAGAAAAAGGAAGGGAGTGGTCATCAAAATATATATTATAAATGAGGAATAATTCTTTTACGGGTGAATATGACAATTTTACTTTTGGGAACTAATAAAGATATACCATGCATCGACAGACACTCCCTTAGACACTGCAAAGCAGAGTTAAGTCTACTGGTTATGTTCATGACGTCATTAGAATTGCAATATAATGCAATGTCATCAGCATATTGTAAAATACTACAAAAACTATGGACTGATTTATTAAGGTCATGAGTAAAAATGCTATAAAGTAAGGGGCTTAAAACCGATCCCTGGGGCGACCTTTCCAGATCACTCAAGGGGGTAAAATTGAACCTTGATGCCTATGTTAATAGATCTTTCTGAAAGGAGATTGAAAATAAAGTAAACAATTCTAGGAGGAAGATTTAATTGTAACATTTTTATTTTGAGAATTAGAACGATGACGCCTATTATAAGCTGCAGAAATATCCAAAAAAACACCCACGAGAAATTCTCGGCGAGTGAAACCTAGGCGGATTTCTGAAGTTAGAATACTAAGACTATCCATTGTACCGAAGCCTTTACGAAAATCAAGTTAAGATTTAGAAAGGATATGATATGATATATATGAGCCAAGATCCAAAATCCTTTCTAACATCTTCTCTATGAGGTGTTCCATAACTTTACATAAGGTGGATGATAAGGCGATGGGTCTATATGATGAAGCATCATTAGAATCTTTACCTGGTTGTAGGATAGGAATAATAATTTGAGATTTCCAGGATAAATTGATGATTCCTGATTCAAAAAAAAAATTACTAAATTTAAGTATACTTGTTTAGCTGAAGGCGAGATTTATATTAAGCATGAGTATGGAATGCCGTCTTCCCCTGGAGAAGAGTCAGATAGGCCGTTGAGAGCACATTCAAGCTCAGAAAACGTGAAAGTAATATCCATAAAATCAGAAGAAGACATTTGTATAAATATGGTATATATTTTTTAATAGATTTCCAAACTTTTGATATAGGAGAAAGAGGATTTAAAATTAAAAGAAATAAAAAATTAAAAATATCACAAAATTTCTTCCAGCCTATTTTTTTCTTTTTCTTAAGTAGTATTTTAGTATTACTAGCTACATTATTAAATTGAATGAAGTTCGATTGAGACATGCATTGTCGATAAATTGACTCAGCTGCTTTACGTCAAAAGACGTAACTAGTCATTGCAAGGGTACAGTCTTCATCCCACCAGGGGGGAGATGGTCGTCGTTAATATTTGAAATTCTTGATAGGAATATGTGAGTCTGCAGCTAGGCGTATAATATCAACAAACTGATCATAACATTTCAAAACATTCTCTTGATTCAAAATGGGCAATTTATGAATTTCAGCATCAATTGAAACTCGATATAAATCCCAATTAGCCCTATCTAT
Source organism: Nymphalis io (assembly GCF_905147045.1). Taxonomy (NCBI): domain Eukaryota; kingdom Metazoa; phylum Arthropoda; class Insecta; order Lepidoptera; family Nymphalidae; genus Nymphalis; species Nymphalis io. The sequence goes on from NC_065909.1 coordinate 5,720,812, forward strand.
AATATATTTAAAAAGAGGTTGTGATCTAGAGAACGAAGTAATTTTTTTTGTGATCGACATTATAATGGGATAGTGATCACTACCATATGTACTCCAAAGAGTGTTCCAACATAAGATTGGAGCCAAGTAAGCAGAACTAAAAGATTGATCTACTGCACTTTTAGGATTCTGATAAGGATATACTCGCCGAGTTGGAGAACCGTCATTAATGAAACACAAATTAGATTCATTTAACACATTTTGTAATAAAGAAGCAAAACCATCAGTATAATGACAACCCCAAGCAATGTGGTGAGCATTAAAATCACCCATCACAGGGTCATCAAAAATGGATAAAAGAGATTTTAATTCCATAATGAGAGAAGGATGAGGATGATGAATATAAATAGATACAAATGAGATATTACACAATTTTACCGCAACAATATTTAGTTGAGGACTGTGAGGAGAATGAATAATTTGAGAAAATGGGAATGATCTATTAACAAAGATAGCACTACCAGCGTAGCCATGTTGTCTCTTAAGCATGAAAAACCTGGAATGCGAAATCTGTCTGTTGGTTTTAACCAAGTTTCCGAAAGGGCTATAATAATGGGATCAAATTTATTAATTAAATGAATAAATTCAGATTTATGTTGAACAAGACTTTTACAATTCCATTGAAGGATTTTGTGATATCCTGTTATTTATTAAAGAGGAGATAAAAGAGAGTTTTTGTGCAACGTTGGACGGTATTGGTTTAGTAGTATAATGAGTAAGAAAAGAAATGAATAAAGATAAAAGAGAATCAATGTTACAGGGGTCTGAGGATGGTCCAGGAAGAGCACATTCATTGCCCGAGGACGAAGGAACATTTGACATAATGGCCTGATGGGAAACATAACCTGAAGATTGAGGTCGGGGACGGGGATTTTTAATAGTAGTTTTATAATAAGATTGCGATGACGATGGGAGGTGGGGAAAATGGACTTTTGTTAGGGAAGGAGTTTGGGGAATTTTGGTAATTTCCTAAAAAAAGGAAATTGAGATGATGCTTCTAAAAACGATATATTTTCTTGTGACATAACTGTTTTAATTGATCTTTGTCTAGATTGTTCAGGGCAATCTTTTTCAATTGCAAAATGGTTACCGGAACAATGTAGACAGGATGCAGTCTCTCTTTTAGTGACACAGCTAACAGCGGAATGAAATTGTAAACACCTAGACTAAGATCGGCATTGGGCCTTAATGTGACCAAATCTGCAATAATTGTGACACTGTATGGTAAGAAAATGATATGTATTATAAGAAAATAATATCTATTGGAAGAGAAGTGTAAAACGAATATATTTTCTGATGTAAAAACTGACCTCTAAATGTTATAACGACAGAGTGTGTTCCAATCCAAGTCGTTTCGCGGTCTACTATTTGTTTTCTATTAAGACGCCGAGCTTTTAGAGTTTTCCCATAACCAATAGGAAGAACCACTGAATTAACAAATTCTTCCATGGTCCAGTCCACCAGTACTTTTACTAAGCCTATTCTAGTAATATTATCGGTTCAGGATTACGGCCTTGTACTTGTTTGACGAAAGCATTGGATTTGACAAAAAATTGTTGGCAGCTGAAGCAGATGAAAATTCGACTCTGATACGATTTCTGCCAATGTTTTAATACTATCGTTTATAGTTGAAGGAATTTTATTAGTGAATAAAAATTGGCCTGGATCACCACGCGAAATATGAATTAAATAAGGGCCTTTATCATCAGATATATAATTATTTGTTAAATTATTAAAATCAGAATTAATAAAAACAGATTGAGTTGCTGGAATAACAGTAGAGTGGGTCAATTATAGTTTTTTTAATAAAATTATCAGAAGAAGTTTTTGTTTCATTTTCAATGGACGTTTCCTTATATTTATATTATTAATCTTATTAGGAGAAATAATAGAATCCTCACAATAAAACTCCAGGGTCTGGAGCTTCTAGCGAAATATTTTTATTCATTATAAGTTTTTAATGAAAATGAAAAAACAAATGAAGATAAGAACTAAAAGCACTCACCACAAAAAAAATATATTTACATCCGATTGTGAAGAAATACACTTACTGAACTAATTCTACATATATTATTTTCATCACAATATTTATAAAATAAAATAAAGAATGAAAAAATGAATTAAAACTCCGAATCTGTGTTCGACCGCTGTCAACCGTTTCCCATTTCTATACCATTTATAATTCTTAATTTTTTTTTCAGTATATTCTTTTTTCAACTTTTACGTGATGTGTGTGACTATAAAACAAGTAATAAATCCCTCAGGATTTCACACCGAGAAGTCGATTCTTTGAATTAATAAAAAAATTTAGTTATAGGGCAATACTTCATAAGTTCATAGTTCACAGTTCATAATACTATTTAAATTGTTTTTAACTGTCACTAATCATTGTTGAGTACTGAAAGCTGATACTTATTTTAATATAATTATAATAATTAAATTGCTATTATCTTCAAATCAATTAAACTAAAACGTTTAATTAAGCTATTGGTTTTTACGGTAATAACATAGGTACTAATTACAATTAAAATATAAGGTATTTAATTGTTGCTCCGAGTTTTGTTAGTAGGTATGTATTATTAAGTACACCTTGAAATTTAAAAACACTATATTTTAAGGTGTCTTCAATTTTATAAAAAACAATTTGTTAAGTTTATACCTACTGCTTTTTTTTCTTATACGTATTTTATATTTCAGATCGAAAATATGACATCCAAACAGAAAAAAAATATTAAGAAATTAAGCGAAGCAATTAGTGAGTGCCATATATCATCGTCTAGTAAAGATAGTCCCACTACAGAAACGATTATTAGTGATGTTGATGATCTAGAACTTTGCTCTAAGTGGTCAAAAGTTAAAAACAAAGTACCCGACATATTTTTACACAAACCTTCTGATTTTGCTCAACATGTTCGTAAGCTGCTTTCATTAGGTATAAAGTTCAATCAACCTTACCTAAGCAGATATTATACCAAAATAACTTGCCCTACATTTGATGATCAAAAGGCTTTAATTAAATATTTTGAAAAAAAACAATTGCCATTTCATACATTTGGACATCCGACAAAACGTAAAATGAAAGTTGTTATCAGGGGTCTACCTAAAGATTTAGACTTGAATAAAATAAAATCAGAATTAAAAGCAGTGGACATACCTATTGTGCGAGTACACCAAATGAAGAAGTCTGAAAATACAAAAGACGGCACCTCTCTAGTCTTAGCAGTGGTACCTTATAATGATGAAGGTAAGAAAATCCTGAGGATTAAGAAGCTCTTAGGTTATGATATTAAGATGGAGCCACCTAAATCTAAGTCTAAGCAATGTCATAAATGTCAGATGTGGGGACATACTCAAAGATACTGCCATGGCCAGATCAAATGTGTAAAGTGTGCTGGTGAACATTTATCTAAAAAGTGTGAAAGAGATCCAATCAAGGAGCCACTAAAATGTGCTAACTGTGGTGGTAAGCACACAGCTAGTTACAGACAGTGCCCTTATTGTCCAGATTCAACAAAGCACAAACATACCCAAAGTTTAAAATTGAGCAGAAATCAAATACTTTATAGAAAAACTATCTTAGTAACTTTAGAAAATTGTGATAAGTTGTATAAGAACATTTCCATATAAATAATAGTATATATATGAAATTGCATTTGGGCTCCAAAGCTTTAAATTTAAATCAAATGTACTCTTTTTATTATTTAAATACCTACTCTAAATGTAACTTACAACTTGTGATATTACAGTATTTTTGGTTTGAAATAAAACTTTTTAAATATGTAAATCCTTAATTTTATTTATAATATCATAATTCTATACATTTAAATATATTTCTTGAAATTAGTTAATAATTATTTAACTATATGTACAAACTTAACATATTCAATATAATACTCTGGAGATTTCTTTTAATCCTTTTCACAGCTTTTACATATTGCTGAATATTGGTTTTTATTGGCATATCAAAATACCTAAAAATATTAAAAGCTAATTAATTTAGCACAAGAAAAAGGATTATTTTGTACAATTTTAATTTAAAACTGAAATTACATATTTGAGCTATTACATAAAAAACTAATTTAATCTTTTAAATATTAAATAAAATTACTTTGATATTTGAAAAATATTAAGAGAAAGCTTAACAGTACACTATCCTGCCCAGCAACTTATTATATTCTTGTTGCTTATCATGAAACAAATTGAAAATATATGACTCAAATGTTTTTATATAGATTAGGTATTGACTAGATATTGACCTCTCATTTCACTTGAAATGAAATCGCGGGCGAAACCCTGGATTAGTCACATGTACCGTTCATGTCACAAAATAAACGGTACATGTGACTAATCCCTTAATTACTTAACTAAGTTAATTATTAGTTGTTGCCGCGCAACATTCCGCGTGGTTTTTGTTTTTCTTAAAATCTTGTAGAAACCGCTTTTTTCTGAGTTTAAAAGAACACGATGTCATCTACATATTATATTAACGACCACGTCGATCCCTTACTTTGTGATTGAAGGAAAAACCAGCAAACACGCTCCTTTGTAGATTATAATATTAGTATGATAAATAAAACATCATACATACATACAAGTATGTATGCCATAAGAAAATTGTAATTATTAGGTGAGGTTCGGTTAATACAAAGAATAACTAACTATTATTTCTATATTACATGAAATTTATTTTAGCAAGAATAAAGCAGCGTACATTATATAAATATTTTCAAATTATTATTTGTAAGATAAACTAGTTTTTACATTAGAAAAATACAACTTTTATATTAAATACCGAATACCAATTTAAATACCTTGGACATATACTAACCACCAGTCTCAAGGATGATAATGACATTGAAAGGGAGAGTATTGTCAATAAAAGCTAACATGATTGTCAGAAGGTTTGCGCGTGCGTCAAGGGCTGTAAAAAAAACATTATTCCCGCTTACTGTACCTCTTTTTATACATGTAGTTTGTGGGCTAATTATACATTAAAATCATACAATGCTCTTCGTGTCCAGTACAATACATGTAGTTTGTGGGCTAATTATACATTAAAATCATACAATGGTCTTCGTGTCTAGTACAATAACGCCTTTAGATTGCTGATGGGGTTGTCTTGCTTCTGTAGTGCTTCAGGGATGTTTGCTGAAACGAATATAGACTGTTTTTACGCATTAATGCGAAAAAAGTCTGCATCCTTGGTTCACAGGGTGCGGACCAGCTCAAACAAAATTCTAATCATGGTTGCTAACAGTCTAGACTGTATATTTATAAACCGCTGGTGGAAAGTTTCAGCTGGACCAGTAAATTGTATAAGTAGTAGATAGTAGTGTTTACTTTATTTTATTTTTTTTTGTAATTTTGTATATGGGTCTTGTTACTTAAATAAATATATTATTATTATTATATTAAATCACACCCAAAAATCAATCCTGTCAATGTTTTCGAGCAACACTTTAAACCTGATAACACACACACATATATATTAAACTCCTGATTAATATTAATAAGAAGTACCTAATTGTCGCAAGCTAAAGTTATTTTATATTGAACGCCAAATAACTGACTAAGATGCTTTACTCGTAGTATGCCCCTAATAAAGTAGATTTTAACTTCCAGAAGCTATCACCATTGCATGTAAGCATGTAAAGTAAAAAGCCGCCTCGGCTGCAACGAAATAGCAAAATAATTGCGACGCACGGCCTTAAATCCAACGTCATTTGTTTATTAAGGGCCACCGCGCGCCATTTTAGCATAAATACGCACTATAGGGCTGACTGGATGAATACTGGTGGAGATGTAACAATTTAAGAGTGCCCTAAACATACCTCGTTCATCTTTGAGTGATACGGATGAAATACACATAAATTGAAAATTAAAAAAAAATTGCCTCGGTACCAACCATATTAGTAATATGGTTTTACTTTAAACAGGTTAAAAAAAACATATTTTTATTATCGGAACGACTTAAGTAGTCGTATAAAATAAATATGTATGTCACTACTTATATAGGCTTAGCCTGAAAATATATGTTTGCTAAAAAATTTTGCATAAAATTATTTTAATGGTATTTATTTTTTAATTAGGTACACATATCATACTGGTTTTTTTATTGAAAGGACCAGGAAGACTTTAAATACCGAAAACTACCAGACGAGCATTCCGCGTAGAGAAGTGGCCGGTCTCTGTCCACTTGTCATCGGTTGCGAGCACTCGCATAAATCCAACGACGACATTCTTTGCGGCCACCGCCGCCGCGTCTCTGTGCTCCTGGTACTCGGTCCGATGAGACAGGCTTTTCTTTGTTATGTGTAATTTTTATTAAAGTTTTTTTTATTCCGTTTACAATTTAAATTTATTCTGATGTATATTGTACGTAAAGTGATTTAAATAAAAGGCAATATTTTTTCCTTATACACATAATATAAGTTACATTCATAATATTAATTTGGTTCGTATAAATAAATTGCAGCAATCGTTACTTACAACTCACTAGGTTGTCTGTTGTATTACAATAATTTATTTAACATAAGAATCATTTACATAAGTCAAAAATTAAGAAAACATTATAGAAAACTAGAGGATTATTTATATCTGATATTAAATAGCATTTAAAAGGGAACTTGACTATATTGAAAGATTACAGCTAATAAATAAATGCATAATATTGTACTTATTAAATTGTTCAGGTAATCTATACGAATGCACAGGTTGCAGGAACAATCAAATTTAATGTACATCACATAGAGATGCGCTTACCCACGTTGCGCCCACATTGTAGTGTGACCACATTTATAATAAGAATAATTTATAATAAATTGAAAGTATTCAAATAGATATATATTTTAAAGTGGTTTTTTTACATTCAATGTATTTTAATTCTTTTTTATCAATTAATATTCCTTTTCATTTTTACTTCAATTTGTTTGGACATAATGGTAGGACCTTTTTATATTTATAAATAATAACACTGGTCTGTGTTTATTTTGTTTGCCTCTATTAGTAATCTAAAACAGTTGTTTTTGTGTGCTTGAGAAATAAACATGATGATAGAGAGGAATAAAGACTGCGCACACACTTGTGCACTATAACGTGTTCGTGCAGTTGGCTAGACTGTTTCCGAAATCAGTCAGGACATCATCATTTTAGTTTTAATAGTTTAACTAAGAACAGTTTGTCTTACAATCCAATAATTCATACTAACCCTTCTGTACTAAGCACGATTTTTCCTGCCAATCAATAAAACGATCGCGGTGCAACGAACAATCGCAATGCATTGCACTTAATATAACGTTCCAGGTAACCTTGCTCTCATTGAGCTATTATTTAAGCTAAGATTTATTAATATTCAAATGAAAATTTATTTTATATTACGTATTACATGACATACGTGATGACAAACGTAGAACGGAACGCTTGTGAACGGTTGTCGAGAAATAAGTCAATTCTAATAAAACGGTAACGATACGTTGCCGATTCTATACCGATCCAACTTCGACCGAACCGCAACTATATATTATTTGAAAATGACAATTGTTAAACGGCGACGTTTAAGTTTCGATTCGATTGTGATAAAGTGATTATTTGTTAGTAGAATTGCTATATATTTCAGATCTCCGACGAACGAGTGGGGAGAGGATTTTTTTCAGCAATAGAAAAAAACTTAAATTGTCATTTTACAGGATAAAATAAGATGTAAGGTTATCGGTTCGAATGTAAATTATACTGAGAAGAACAGACAAGTAAATCTGTAGTTGCTCTTATTCTCATATGAAATGCGTAAACTATGTTTGCATTTATTTATCATACATTTTTATGAAGCATTATTTTTCAAAGATATAATTTAAATTTATGGGCACAGATAAAAAATTAATGCAAGCTCATGTTCAAACTTTGATTGTGGTTAATGTTTAATATGTATACCTATCTGTACATAACATTAAAAACAGCATACTAACATAAACATTAAAATTATTATTTATATACTTTTTTGTACTTTTAAAGAAAGAGGTGCATGAAATTTATTATAATTATTCCAACCTATAATTACAATATAATTTAATACTAATAAATTCCCAAAAATATACACATTTTTGAATACATGAGTTACTCGTTATTAACGTTTGAATTTTTTCTATTTGAGCAGAACGTTTTAAGAAGCAAAAATAACATCAAGTAATTCAGCCCTTAGACATTGGCATCAAGCTTATAAATTGTATGTACAATTGTATAATGTGGGGAGTTATTGAAGACTTACGATATTTAATTTTGATAGTTGATGTGGGAACAGAAATTGTAAGAATGCGTTTACATGAGTTGAAAATAAACAGATTAAATGTTAATAGCTGTAGTTACTGTCATATACCGAGTAAGCTATTTAAGTGTATGCGCATTACATACGCTTATTCTAAGTTCGCTGGCCTGTTATTTTTTAAAAGCTCACATAATTACACACCCGTGAAATTTTGACAACCGACTTATGGTAATATACTATTTTGATGCGTGTATTTTTGAAATGTTATAATTATTATAATCAATGTCACAATCGTTTTTGCATTAAGTTTTTAGTTTGTTCTTACAGAATACACCAACTTTATTACGTATGAACGAACTCGAAATTAATCACAGAGTACGATCGTGAAATGTCAGAAAGTGATATGTGACATAGACAATTAATAATATTATTATCATACATAACATTTGGAGTAAACGTAACTGTGTTTAACATTTCAAATCTAAGCTGCAAAACAAAGCAATAACAACATTGAACTGCGTAATACGCTAATTTCCATTTTTCCCCAAATTACTGCCCACATCCCCAACTTTTGCTACAAAAAAGTTTAATTGCAGCCTCTCATGACTGTTATAAAAACTATTTGATCTCGCGTATTGCAATAAAAACATTAGTTTATGGTAACGCTGGCATGAATGGTACAAAAACCTTTAAATCAGTTTTACTTTAAAAAGAACGCAATAGACTACTAAAAAAGTGATCAAAGAAAAATGATTTCTAGTCGTAATTCTTGCTTGTTTATAATTAATATTCAATTTTTTATCTGATTTACGGAAACTAAGAGCAAATCGGTCAGGCGACACCTACACGTATTATTATTGTAACACATTTAAAATAATTAGTGTGATTTTTCCTGGATTAGATGTGAAAGAGTTCTGATACCTCAGTAGATAGAACACATGGGTCTTAATCTATGATTAGAAGGTAAGTATTCTGAGTCTATAAGTGGAAGTAGACTTGAGTCTCAGACCTCGCTCGGTGACGTAGTCTAACCCAATAGGTCTAATAGCAAACTGCTTAAAAAATTGGTAATCGTTGATCTTGTGTCCATCCATAAGTACAGAACTAAAAAAAGGTCGTGAAGAATACGTGCGAAAATTTGCGTGATTAATTCTGCCACATTTAAATACTCCACGACACAGTACAACACCGAAAAAGAATAAGCTCCAATCCATCTTCGTTACAGGATCGAATGCCTTGGCCCAGCCATGGGACATTTACGTCCTTTTAATACTTAATTTGCTGTATAGATTTATATTTTACGAAAATTTATTTACTTTAATAATGTCAACAGCAATTAAATCAGATCCTGTCAAAGGGTTATCAACCCCTAAGTTAACCACACACAGCGACAGGGTTAGTCAAGTTCGGTCGTTAGTCGATCGTCGAGCGCCATCTCTCGGCGAGGCGTGGCACGTCACGAGTGTGACGTCATCTGATTGAGCGATGAACTCGGCCCGTGTCGATCACGGCGTATTATTACAGCGAGGGATTATCCATTCAGATTTTTATAAACAGGATGTTGTAATTTGTTTTAGCAATTAGATTTGCTAAATGATAACCTCATTTCAAATTAACTTTATACCTATTTCAATTGTATCGAGTTGAAATATTTAAAACCTACGAACTGCTTACATACTGTCGGGCCTAAGAAATTATTTAATTCTCAGTCTATAATGATCTCAATCTTATCTACGACTCAAATACAAATTTTAAGTAATATATGTCAAATTATAGTCTTAGACGCTATTGTGTGTAACATTTTTGTAATTAAAAAATATTTGCATCAGCCTGTATATCCTGGTTGAAGCATGGTTCGCAAGCTCTTATTAATAATATGAAGAAAGGCAAACCGAATCTGATCGAAAACTAACAGTGGGAGTGCTTGAATTTAGTATAATGCTCCACGCAAGTTTTGCTTAGTTTTTGTACAAAATTACAAAACTAATCATTTTAATTTTCAAACATATATTCCGATTAATATACTTATCCAGTCCAAATGCGAGCGTTTGTTTACTTTAATAACTATGCAAAGCGTGTATGTATTATATTTCTGATTTTAATATTAATATTCTAACATAAATAAATAAATTTATCCTTAAAAAAGAAATAAGAACCGATATATAACAATAAAATATAATAACAATATAAATACTTAATTAAATCGAATCCTTTTTTATTAGATACCATCTAAAAAAATAATGTTACGAAGAAACAGAAGTATATTAATACACAAGTTCTATTTAGCCTAGTGTACGTTTAAAACAAACACGCCACTCCTATACCTATCATAATACCGATATCTTAGCGCTAAGCTCGCGAAACATAAAAGTATTCCTGTAATACCTCATTCAATAATAATCCTCGAGAGAGATTGAAACGATACCCAGCTTCGCAACGTAAATTAATATTTCGCAAGACAAATTATAATAATTACTTCTTAGCTTAACAAGTTGTATCAATAATTTTCTCTGAGAAAATATTGTTCATGAAGCAAAGTTGATATTTTAAACAATTAATATAAAAATATTTCATATTCTTATTGAATGTGAAAAATGACTACAAATACGTATTTGTTAAAACTTTTATAAATTAATTTTAATTAATTTCTGAATCTTTTAAAACATGATATAATCTGAAATGTTATACCAGTTCGTTCATCAGGTACGAAACGATTAATTTTTGACGATGCTTCTTTTTTAACTTTAAATACTTAAAATGTTTTTAACTCAAATATTTTTAAATTGAAATGAATTTTTTAACATTTATTACATAATATTTGATACATTAAGTTTTTATATGTATAACATTCTTAAATATTTTGTCTGTGCAAAGTTATCCTAGATTAAAAATAAAACCTTATGTCAACGCAAACAAAATTATGTCAAAAATATTTCTAAATTTCGTGTAAAAACAAAAACATTCACACATTCATTATTGCGCTATATTCCATGTAAATTTTTAGTTTAATCAATCACAGAAATCATAACGTCATGGCTGAAAAGTAAGTGATTATATTTAATATTCGTTAAAGACAACAAAGTTTTCAGATAAGATATTATATAAATAAACATTGTTCTCGACTTCTCATATATATTAAACCAGAAACAACAAAATAGGTTAATTATTTCCTACCAAATTCTCGTTATTTTTTCAAGCTACAAAACAGCTATCTCTAACGTGTATCCAATTTATTGGCTATGTTATGTTCTTTGCTTGTTATAAGATTTTTTTTTTATCTTGATAACGGTGCTACGTATTTTTTAACAAATGACCTTTATTTAGTTGCATTAAATATACTTCCTAAATTAATTGAATTTACTTTAATAACTTAAAGTTTATTTGAATTTCTATGTTATATACAACTTTTATAATCTTATCAAATGGTTATATATAAAAATAGGTCAATCGTGATTGATTGGGCTATTTATCTACCCTTTCCAAATAAAAATATAAGATGATCAGATTTGTTAAAAATGATTTCTATCTATCTAATACTGTTAAAGTAATGAATAAGTCAATCTTTTAAAATGACACATAAGATCAATGACTTAATTGCAAAAAAAAATTAAAAGGATTGGAATTAGATTATTGACACAAAAATATTACATTTAGTAACATAGATAACTGTGTTACTGTATAATTTATACATACAATTATAATAATAACAGACACTATATAAATGACATATAGTATATAAACTATTTTTAAAGGTGCGACCCGAATATCAACGATCCAAGTTCTCCGACACAAGATGAAAAGCCTTCTGGTAACTGGTGGGACTCGTGGATATCATCTGCCAAAACAAAGGTAAAATTAAAAAAGTAATTAAACTTCATATAAACCTCAATAGCTTAGAAAATATATAAAATAATGTTTCATTTAAGAAACTTAACCATACTTACGGCTGTAAAAAAACAAATTCTACAGTTATGCAATTATATTTAAGTCTTGAATGAATGGTATATTCTGGTTAAGAAAATAAAATATAACCAAATTATATGTTCACAGATACATGCATCGTTGCATAAGTGTATTAAAAGTAATAATATAAGAACCAATTTAAACATTTAAGCTTAAGACCGAACTTACATTCTAGTTATATAAGTAATATTTAAGCTTATTTAAATGGACATATCTCCTTTTTTATTAAAACCATATATAAATGTCTAAATATTTTGTTATCCATATGTTAGTTTAGATGTATTCAAAAACTTAGTATCTTCCATGTAGTTATGTTTTTACATGGAAATCTTTAATTTATAGATTGTACACAATGTTTTTAATAAAAACACTAACAATAATCTTCGAGAACGTATTTAACACATTTTTGTGGTCGAATCCTTATATAATTTTAGTAAAATAAAGTAAAATACATTGACAGTCTCATGACCTCTCAAGGATAGGCTTGAAGGTAAACTTCAACCACATTGTTGTTCCAGAGCAAGCTGGTTTATTCATATATATATTATGTAAGTCCGTTTCATCTGCATTTCACATGCAGGTATCCTCAAATTGCTTTTTTTCACTGCTAAGCATTAGATGAATCACATTTAAATAACAAACCAAGTTAAGGATGTGAAATCTCAGTTGTCCTTGCTTGGATTTGAACCTTTGATACTCGGTTAAGATCCAAATGTTCTATCCATTGAGCCTTCTGTGCTCCACTATTTGGTATATTATAATTTATATTATATTTTTGCTTCAGTCAGCGGAAGTTTATACAATGGTCAAAAAGGATCTAGACGAGATTGGAACAGCTGTCAAGAGTGAAGCCAGTCATGTGTTTAGCTCTACTTCAAATGTTATTGGCAAAACTTTTAAGGTAAGAACTCAAACTTCCCTTTGTTAATATTTATTATATACATGTATGGGCATAAGGATAACACCTACTTAAGATGCATGAACATCTTTTTTGCTGTTCATCTCCTTTCCGCCCTTATGTGTGTGACCCATACAGTATATACTTTGTTGCTATACCTACTATTATTATAATAAGTTGATATATGTATTTATTTTAGTAAAAAAATTTGCTTTTATTTAAATAACTCCATACAACAATATATAAAATATTGTTTGTCTTTAATCATATTTTCTTTTAATTACCACTAATTTGGATATTTAACATCTTCTGAGATTCTCATGATGGTCGATATGGCATCATAAACACAGATTTAAAGTTCATTATTGGACTATATAACCACCGCACAAAGTGTCTGACATCCCATGGATTCTTTACAAATTCTCTGTAAAGATGTACAAGGCAGTACTATAGTGTAATAATTCTTTTGACAAATTATAAAATTTCTTAAACAATTCTGTATGTTTCGTTAAATAATTGCTCAGTTAAAAAACTCCACTCATTAAGGATAGAGTATGGAATAAAGTAGATAAAAAAGAATATAAGAAAAGAAATATATACATATTTATTTATTTCAGTTGGATGTCCCTGAATCGCCAGCTAATGTTATGAAGAAAAGCTTCAGTAGTTTTATTGGTATGTATTATATAATAGTATATAAATTAATTTATATACTGCTAGTTATCAGTCCCCGCTTCACAGGGATAGAAATAAAATATTTATATAGAAGAACAAAAATCCAAATAAAAATTCTTGTTTTAAATATATTTTTTGTTAAATGACAATTCAAAAATGAATTGTATATTCATATTATGTATTCGTAATATAATAATTATTTTTTACTTTAATTTTTTGAATGTTGATAGTATTAGCAAACCATCACACCGGACTGAATTTTATATAGTTTTTTCTTTTGTTTAAGGCCAAGTCAGTACAGTTTTGAACCCCGAGCCAGATGACGAAGATGATACAGAAGTGATTCTTTCATCGGGCGATACGACTATGCTCTCCACATACAAGGTATTATAAGGAATTATTGTCTATGTATATTATGTTTCTTTTTTTACCAAATGACATAAAATTTCTTTGTATCTTATATTGGGTTGACGAAAAATTTGATTCAATCTTGATCAAGTTGCTCTCAAAGGTTATTGATAATGTTGATGTGAGCGATAGTTAATAATTCTAAGAGTGCCAATGTCTATGGGTGGTAGTGATCACTATCAGGTGGCCCATTTACCAGTCCGCCAATCCATTTGAAATAAACAAAAGCCAAATATATAATGTTACATGAATATCTGCCTATACCTAAATGAAAGAGTCGAGATGGCCTGGTGGTTTATTTCATTAAAATTCTGCCACATGTGTATTCTACCAACCCGCAATAGAGCAGCGTGGTGGAATACGCTCCGAACCTTCTCCTCAAAAGGGAGAGAAGGCCTTAGCCCAGCAGTGGGACATTGACAGGCTGTTACTGTAACTAAATGAATCATTAATCTTCATAATATTATTGTTATTATATAATCCGATTTCGCTTACATGATTAACTATCGAGATATTTAGGTGATGAGTTAATAGAGTAGGCCATTCAAATCAGATTATTTTCTTCTCCGAACCAATGGTAATATATCATTTAGCAATCAACGTTTAATGCTTCTATACTAAATAAAGGATGTCTTTTAAGATATTGAAGGTAATAGTGATGTTATTACTTCCGCTCCAAATATAATAATAATAATGATTAACAAAAACGATGATGAATGATGATGAATGTTTTTTATGTTAATAATTATATAAGATTCAAAATTTTGCCAAATGTTTGTGAACTGATCTGTCATTGATAATAATCCAAAAATAATTATTTACATTCTATTATCATTCAACACAGAAAGAACTTGAAGCCCTCCAGCGTGTTGATGCAACATACATAGTACCAGCCTACAGCCCTGAGTTTGAAGCCTGGCGGTCCAGTCTAGAAGACTCGGAAACAATTATAACACCGTCATCAGCGATCCGACGTTTGCAGTCCAGCCCATTGCTAAAGGCGCAGTATGACAAGCTAGTGCCTGATGCTGTTACGCACGAGGAGTTCTGGGAAAGGTACGAAAGAAATCCTACTTTAGAAGAATAGACTTAATATGTAACAGGCTGTAAATTACCCTCTGCTGGTCAAAGGTCTCCTCTACTAGTTGGAGAAGATCTTGAAGTTTATGCCAACACACCAGGTTGTGTTTTTGGATACACACGGTTGGCAGATGTATCGTTCGACACATTTTTTTCAATGAAAAAAAACCACTTTAAGCACATTGAAACATGCTTACAAAAAGCCCACGATCTTCTATATTCACATATTACAGCTAATTTAAAATTGTATTTTTAATAATTTTTACGAAAGAATAATTGTAAGCAAATTAGCCCGAATAGCGAATACAGACTTGAATGAACAATATGAATTTATTAAAATCGCCTACTTCAAAGCAGAGTTTCTAGAATAAGATAGAAAATTATAAAAACAAATTAGCCATTCACATGGCTAGTGAATATTCAATAGTTTTTGTCCTATTGAATTAATGATCTCTAGATAAAATCCAAGTACAACCTTTTAGTTAGTAAATTTCTTCTTCGAATCCTGAGTGCCCACGGTAAATAGGGCAGATGCAAGTCTTCGCCGTTCCGTTATGTCTTGGGAAGCTCGCTTTACTTCGCTCCAGGTCCTGGCCTGCCGCCAGGTCTGCTTGTGGCAGCCAACCTTACAGTCCTGAGGGTCCTTACAGTACTTACGGTCCTGAGGGTTCCAAATAAGAGCTTATCTAGGGTCCGAGTTTCTGCGCAGTGTGGACCATCCAACTTCCCCAAATTCTCAGGGAATTAATCTATTCAATCATGTTCCAGATACCTGTTCCGAGTGGCGTTACTGCAGGACCGTCTGGCGGCTGCGTCTCGTAAACAGCCGCTTGAGGAGCCTACCACGGATCCCGTGCTAGCTCATCTACCGCTACAAACACCGATAGAACAGTTAGTATTAAATGTTTTTCTTTACCTATGGCTTGAGAAATTAAAAAAGAAAACATAATACAATTAATAACAATATTAATAATATTCATATTTATAAAATATAAAAACACAAATATTTCAGTTACTTTGTCATAAAAATAGGTTAATAAATTCAAAGTCTATAATAATTTATTTTACAGAAGTCCTAAAAAAGTACTTTCCGGTATAAACACAGAAGCAAATGAAAAAGACATAGACAATGTCGTCGCTTGGGATGATGGTAAGTAGTAAAGTAGTAAAATGAGTCTTATCACGTAGAATTAGGATTCACTCCGTCAACCGTCAATTTAAATTTCGCAGAAGATTTCGCAAATGACGTAGAACTAACAGAAGAACAGCAGACCCTACTTCTAGAAGAGTATGAGAAGGAAATAGCCTCGAAGAAATTGAACAAAATATCGACACGAGATATCACAAACAATAACAAGGAGACCAGAGACAAACTAAACAACGAGACGGATAAAAAACAAAAAAATAAAATTAAATCTCCAATAAAGAAAACAGATGAATGTGGCAATAATTTGGTAGAAGATTACTTTGGTGAGAAAGACCAGGTTAAAGACGATGCGAGTGCCAATTCAGATGAAAGCTGGGAGAAGGAGTTTGAAATTGAAGAACCGGTGCAGCAAAAAGCCTGATTGTTAGCGTATATTTCTACATATACACTGAAATAGCAATGGAATGTAGAACTAATAAATATAATATATACCTGTCCCGTTCACAATGCAAGGGACTAAAAGAGACGGTAAAAAGGATTATCAGATCTAATTAAGTATTTAACGTGTATGATCAGAATGCATTGATTAGAAGCTCAAAATATACTTTTTATAATGTCAACTGGCAACCCCATGCACAATTATACACTGGCAACACTGATATATAAAAATAATGCCTCATTCAGCCTGATCTTATTGTTTACACAGCCCTATTATTACATAACAGTATAATTTATACTAAGTATGCTATTCTATAGTATCGCTTGTACGATAAAAATAGGGTTTTATATACATGTAAAGTATATAATATAAATAAACGGTAGAAATAGTATATAAGGGAGTCAGATGTGTCATTTGTAATTGTAAATTGACGTTGAGGAAGTGAAATAATGACATTTGAATAATATTTTTTGGAATGTATCGTTAAAAAAATAAATAGATTTTTATGAGATTTTGAAGAACATGTAATTAAAAATTAGCTTAATGTTGAATATGTTCACATTCACGCTAATATTAAATACAATGTAAGCGTATGGTCAGCATCGAAATGAAACGAATCATACAATAATGTCTATAGCGTTAGATAAATAAATTAAAAGGCAATTAGTTACAGATTAAAAAAAACCTTTTGATTTATTTTAAACTACTATATAATTCGATTAGTTTTATTATTTTCGATATCAAAAAAAAAAATAGTTTTGATTCTAACTGATATTTAAATGAAATTACAGTTGAAGGATTGAGAGAATTTAATAGTTTATATTTGACTTTCGATTCAACGAAACGTCATCAATATTTTTTAAAAAGAACTGCTTCACCTATAAATTTTGTTTAGATGGTTAAACAATGCTCTGTCTTCTTCTTTCGAATGACAATTCAATGATGCTAGAACGAGACTAAGCAACGTTTATAAGTAAGGTCGTAAAACTTTAACAAAATATTTCATTTGACAATATTGCATGTAATCGATAAGCAATACTTATCAATATGTATTCCGTCTAACAAAAAACACTGTTTTCTGTAACTTTGATTTAAAATTTTAATATGTTTTATTAATTTTTTCATAATGATCTGTTTACGAAATTTTATTTTTGGTTTCGAATATAAATTTAAAATATGTCCAATCACTAACGGCCAGATTTTAAAATTCAAAATCAAATTAAGTAAATACTGCACGCTCATTCGTCGTCTATTCCGTCATCGGTTGCCACAGACGAATTACAATCATAAAGTCAAATTATTTGCTGGCGTTTTAGAAACTGGACTCTAAAATTCAATTAAAATGAACTGCATACAAAACATTTAAGCAGATACTTATATTTTTATATTCAAGGTCATGTTGAACCACGTTAAATAAAAGTATTTTTTAATTATTTTAATATTTTTAGTTAAAATTATTTAAAAAAAATTATCGGACCTGATTATACGATTTTTCGTATTTATTCGACACAAACAAACCTATCTTACTGCCTTTTTATTACAAGTTAATTTATCGACTTACTAACTAGATAATCGTTTGAAAATCAATAAAATAATACGATTGTTTTATTTTTTATATGATAACGATTTATATTGCATTTAAACAGATTTCTAAACGGATTTGACAATGGATCCCTTTATTAAAAACTAATTTACCGTCATGCGTTATTTTGTGTGATTTCTTTTATATCCATTTAATCATTTAGTTTGATGTAACAAAATTTAAAATTCTATCCTTTTTTGTATATTTTTATTACAAATTCTATTGTTTTCAACTATAGATTCTATATATTTTATTGTTATTACATATTATGGAATTACATTACAGTTACACCTTTAAAATTATATGAAAACATTTTGATTGTTGTTCGGAAATGTTTTTTTTTTTTTTTTTGTTATATTTGAATATTCCGTGAGACAGCATATATAAAAATATTTATGAACAGATTAAAAATGTTATGCCTAATTTCCACGATAAATTAACTATTGGTACTATTGATTTTTAATACATTGATATGTATTTAATATGAAATGACTAAACAAAACCAAAATGTGTCAAAAAGGATATTTTGAATATATTTATATAACAAAAGAATGTCTGAAATTAACCCAAAACTTGAATAGCGTAGACTCCTATTAGAAACAAAATTCATTATACCATTAAATTAAAAATAATATAAAACAAGTTTGAATCAATATGTAATTTCGAAGGAAAAGTCCAATAGAACAAATGGAAATTATGAAATGAAAGGAGTGTATTGAAAGGTGTACGTATTTATCACACCATAAACAACAAATATTAACCATTCCAAACCATATTCGAAGACATAGAGGTGAGCTTACTAATAGCTTAAATAAATTGACAAATTTAAAAAGAGACAAACATTTGTGCGTTATATTCTTAAAGCTAAATGAAACAATGCGTTATGTCATTATTATATATATTATATAATGTTATTTCTCTTACTCTAATAATTTCTAAGTAGCAAACAAACTGCAGGCAAAGAAAAGCAAAAAAAAAATAACCAAATTATATGTAAAATCAATCAGATTTTATGTCTCCATTCTCTATGTCTATGATTGAAACACACACACAGTTATAAAAATTTTCTCTATGGAAATATACATTATTATTTGAAAATAATTGTTTTCATAATAACAATTATTTCATAAATATTGAATTTTATGTTAGCTTTATTTAAACGATAAATAATTAAGATTGTTAGAATGTTATGATTATAAATTAAGAGTGTGATATCCATTTTCATTTATTCGATGGTATTAATTAGTCTTCTTAAATCTGTCAGCTAATATTTGTCGTTCGCAGAAGAAAATAGTTTAGAAGTATACATGAAGACAATACACATGATATATATTATATATGTTTTTGGATATAATTTCTATCTATAAGCAAAGGATACGTCACAGCTGTCATTTGAATTTGACATTAGATTTCGTTATGTTTGTGTAAATTATAATTATATTAAGAATATGAATAAAAGTTATTAAAAATTGTATTTCTTTTTATTTTTTATTTATATCTTAATTTTTTAATATATTTAAGTTACTAGCTAAGTTTTAATTAGTGCATTTCTATGTAGTAAAAAAAGTATTGTTTTTACGCATACGATGTTTTAGGTCTGAGTATAGTATATACCAAATCGCATATAATGATATACACAAGTTGTCAGTATAATGTACATTTAGAACCAGTGTGGTGTTAGCTTTACATTTAATGTGACTATGTAAAAATAATTATAAACAGACTACTTGAATAAAGAAAGCGGTGCTTTTGAATTTGACAACATCAGCTACATTCCTCGAAACCTGTATACCATATCGAAATTTGAATACATTTCATCAGATTAACTAATCTAATATAATTCGATACATTTCAAAGTAAGAAATACTATATCGATAAATTGTTAATAAAAAACATATTTTTCGAAAATATTTAATCGTTTCCAACTTTTCGTGCTGGTAAATTTAGCTCTGATGGTAGTTCTCCTTGCAAATGCGGGTAAAATGCACCTGGAACGCCTGCACTCAGATCTGAAGGGGAATCCCCTGATCTTGGATACGGATGGTGAGGGGGCGCTCCCATCCATTGAGGATACCAATATAGACCCTGGTGGTATAATTTATTTTTTAATTATGTGTGCAACAAGCTGTACTGAAATAAAAAAAAAGTATACGATACGTCTTTAACTGCGTAAATCCACCAAAATCTGTATCTAGCTTAAAACTGAGAGGACGCTTTTCCCAAGTATCGAGACATTTTAATTTATTTTTGTATTGTCATTTTGCTTAACATCTTTCCAAGTCTTCCAGTTAGGTACAAAAGAACACTCTGTATGCATAATATACTATATATTAATACATTGGCTGCCTCGTTGATCTAGTAGCAAGATATAAGGCATTGGACCCGGTCCTGGGTTCTAATCCCAGGTCGGATCAATAAAAAGTTAATGTCTTAAACGATCTGGAGGACATTATTATTTACTACATATATAAAATATGAAATCACCTTATTGTTCCCTGCACCTGAGCACGTGTATCTGTACTCGTTGACGGTGAGCGGGTCGAGATAGCTGACGCCGGCTATGGAGCCGTAGTTGGGCGGAAACATGAACCAGCAACCCTCCAATGAATCTATCATAAGAACACGCCTTTTATTTTACTGGTCACATTTGTCAGCTTCTACTGCGACATTAATTATTGCTTTCAAATGATAATAGCCATAAATTCTCTATCTGGCTTACTGACCCTTTGAACTGGATAAAAAATTAATATCATTATAACGGTAGAACAATAATTATAATTTAGTGGTAGGCCTACACTTGAACAACAAATATTTTTAGTATATCTAATATCCATCTAAAAACTCATTAAAAATGTATTTAGCTTTTTAATAAAGGTCATTGATAGTAGCCAGGCGCGGATCCACCGTTGTCCACAGCCCTACTCTAGACACTGAGCTCGATAGAAGTGCCTATAATTCCATGCGGGCAAAGCTTGGGCAAGGCAGGTGTCTTGACCCCTGCCTTGCCCAAGCATGCCCCAGGGGTCATGCACTTTTTAAGCTCCTTTGTAGGAATGCAATGTATGCAATGACATTATAAGTGATTCCGTAGTCAGACTAGCACTTGGCTGATTTTCAGGTGGCTATGACCACAACCTTTTTTGAGAGCTGAATCCGCGCCTGATAATTTTACATTTAAAAAAAATAGATTCATTTACTGTATAGAAAAATCTGAAAAACGTCATTAATATGAGTCTTACAAGTTATATTTGCAAAATCATGTCCTGGAGGCTCGGTGGATAGATGGTACGCTTCTGTCGTCTGTTCGATGAATGGGGGTATAGGGGACAATCCGGTGCCAGGATCTCCAGGGATAATAAACGGACCTGAAATGTTTCCGCACCATATAATATAAATTAGCGTATTCAGTGCTTTATTAGGCTTCTTGTTTATGATGCGTTACTGTACAAACATTAACGGTTAGGACGTAAATAAAGTTAGCGCTTGACGATTCAAAAGTACTGTATCCTATATACTCAATTTGAGTAAATAATTTGACTTGATATGATCAATAAAGAGTATTCAGTTTATAGAACTCTATTCTCATTACGACAACGTCATTTACATGAGAACTTATATCTAACTTATAAATATAACAATTCGTTCGGATCAGCAGAGCAGATGAGATAACAGTTTCAATTAATTAATTTAACAGAGAATCGTTACACAGAATATGGTTATAAAGTCGAGATTTAAACATAGAAAAATTTGTTAGAGTTTTTACTTGTTTAGGTAAATTGTTATAAAGTTTTGCTCCCTCAAAAATAATCATCTTTTTTCCACTCTTAGTTTTAGTTTTAGGCAGTATTAGATGGCTAGCACGTCTAGTTGCATATTTGTGTATTAACTATATTATCCTCCACATTAGATGAATTAAAAACTCTTTAATCTATCACGTTAATACTCGTAGTGCATACCCGGATTTTAATCAGTGACTTGTCGTTAAGATTCACACATTCTATCTACTTGACCATTTCGGCTTATTTTAAGACAAATATCAATTTAAAATAATATTACCATTTTCAAAATAGTTGTTTTTAATTAAATGAACTGTTGATTATAATTTAATCTATTATTTTAAAATTATGCTCCAAATTTTTTACCTCCATAAAAGTTAGTGTTGTTCCATTCGCACACGTGATGGTCACACACTAACGGTGTGAACTTCTCTTTCGTGTAATATGAGTGTCCGTTTGGTAAAAACTACAAAACAAGACTTAGTTTTATTTAATGGAGTGCCGTGATGATATAGAACCGACTCAAAACATACTAATTAGCTTCAAATATTTACGAGGGAGGTCCAAAAGTCCGCAGAATGAAGGGTGAATATTAAATAAGAAAAAACACTGACCTTATCATTTCAAGATTATCATGTAAGGCTTTTATTACTAATTATAGTTTGAAAGGATTTTCCGGATGTGGTATAATTTAAAATAGTTTTCAATTGCAATGGTACCAAGTAACCATACCTTTCCTTCCATTTTCCTCCCTTTCCCTCGTATAATACGACCCCGTTAACTTTTTCTCCATTATTTTTCCAATACTATTTTCCAATATCTATTTCTATTTACCACTAACTGACCCGATTGATCTTAGATATTATAAAAAACTAAAAAACATGACATACATACCAACATGTAATCATAATGTCTAAAGCGTATGCCTTGAATATTAAAGTCTAATATAAATGAGCCCGAAGTGATGATACACGAAACAGCAGTTAATGGCGGTAGTTTGTACATCACGAGACCGCATTTGACTATCGCCTTTGGAAGCGTTGACACGTCCCTGACGTGCTGAAGGCTCTTTTTAAATGGAAATCTGTATATTAGAATAATAATATTATCATGTATGTTATGATAATCAATTTGTACTTTTAACTGTCCCATTTAAATAAATTATTTGTAGAGTTTAATCGTATTTATTCACATTTTAGTGTAAATAAATATATTAAAGATAAAGTGGAAATAAATAAAAAAGTCCTAATTAAAAACTTACTACACGTTACATGCAAAGTATTATTCGAATCCGTTCAGCAGTTTTGGCGTGATTTAGTAAAAAACGAAACTATACTTATTATATAATAGTATTTTTTTCTTATTACGTAAAGTTACACATAATACCAAAAGGAATTCTCTTCCAGTAAAGCTTAAGTAAAAAAGAGAGTATAGTGTGTAAATAATACAAAGCAAACAAAAAATTAAGAGAAATAACAACTATAAGTAAATAAACACAACACAATGTAGAAGCTTAAATATAAGGTGAATTTATTTATAACAAATCTTGCAATTCAAGGCGAAATCGGTCCAAATATAAAAAAAAAATGAAGCAATTATATCTATAAAATTCGTCTTCGTTAGATTTTATCTCTACAAAAAATCAGAATAATCAAACAAAATTTTCAGACTTGAAGAGTAGGTATAACTTAAAATATCATTTTACATACCTAAATATACAAATGCCAAGGTGACATTCCAGTCCATGTATGTAATTGTCCATTTCAAACGCGACACTTGGATCTTCCTCGAGGAAATACTTGTTATCGTCCATGAAGTGGACAAAGCCCAAGAAATGAAAGCCACGACCCCTACAGTGGGGCGTGATACCTTTGCCGATGTTATATATATCGCTGTATAGCTCGGATATAAATATATACACGTTCTTGCCACAGTAAAATTCTGTAAACATACATAATATTTATAAAAATCTTAAAAAAAGAAACTGAAAAAGATTTTCCACCACAGGATATTTACGAGCTGCTATTTCCACCTGCGTGTGAGGGTGTACACCCCTAGTGTTAGGTACCCTATGTTCTTTTGTATACCCCTGACAACGTATGCAAAATTTCATTATAATCAATTAAGACGTTAAGACGCGAAAACGTAAAAAACTCACTCATATTAGTGTTCTAAAATTTTCCTTAATACACGAACTTAATATTTTACCTTGACTTAGATAAAATTCCGAGGGTACAGCTCCTCCAACTCCAGAGTTATACGTGGCAACCCTTTCTGTTTTGATAGCATTGTGATTGTCGTACATCGTCAACATATTGTCTATTGTATCGTCCAAAGCGATTAATAATACCTGTACGGATAAATATTCAACCAGGTTTCTGGTGTAAATAAGAAAACCTAAGCACAAGTACAGAAGTTATTAATTAATTAATCGAAATTAAAGGTATTTTCTACATATGTATATAGTAGGTAAGGGTAAAGAAACTCGCACTTTTCGAGAAACACTTGGAATTTCTGAGACATGTCTCAATGTATGTCTCATCATCACATGCGATTAATTCTTTTCGTAACAAGAAGGCTTTCTCAACAATAGAAAAATTGGGGTTGTAACTAACGCTTTGGTGGCACAAGACTTGGCGTAGGTTATTGACATTTACTGGTGGTAGGGCTTTGTGCAAGCTCGTCTGGGTAGGTACTACCCACTCATCAGATATTCTACCGCAAAACAGCAGTACATGGTGTTGTTGTGTTCCGGTTTGAAGAGTGAGTGGACCAGTGTAATTACATACACAAAGGACATTAAATCTTAGGTCCCAAGGTTGGTGGCGCATTGGTGATGTAAGCGATGGTTAACATTTCTTACAATGCCAATGTCTATGGGCGTTGGTGACCACTTACTATCAGGTGGCTCATATGCTCGCCCACCTTCCTATTCTATAAAAAAAAAACATTTTTGCATTAATTGTCAAAACACGGCAATATCTGGAGTATTTATTTCATTATATTTGCTTCTTTAATAATTAAATAACGCAACTTGTCGGTTTTTCCAATAAGGCAAATAATTGTGTTGATTAATATCATGATTAAGCAAAAATGTTGGTATCGGTCCATGTTGCTTGGCCCAGACAGGTAGCGATTTCACCAAACAATGGTCAACGAAGCGATATCGCTACGCGAACACGCTAAGCCAATTTAGGTCTTGATTTGTCTCCTTAAATGTATGTCTGCGTAAATGTACACAGCTTTTATACACATTTAGGTCATTTAATAATAAGTACATAATATATTTTTTCATAAATTCCCAATGTTATATTTAATATTAAACTAATTCTGCTCGACATAATTATAATAATATTAAGAAAAAATACTTCAAGATATTTTTCAAAATACCTCCATCGACAACATTTAATTTCATTATCAAGCAATCAACAATGAAGACATACAGGATACATATAAAAAGAGTTCCATATTTAAAAAGTAAAATACGAAAACTGAACACAGTAAAACGGTAAGAGACGCATTATAGTTACTCAAAAAGAAATTACCTTTAATTCCTTAATGTGCATGGTAATAAACCTCGCGAGATGATCCGTTGCAATATGTACATGTTCATTGATTATGAACTGAAAGAAACATATTTTGACAAAATGTTTTTTTTTGCTTGTATCTCATGTTTTTGTTTTGCGATTGAGTTAAAAACTTTTACAATTATTGTTGGGACATGTACGTTTCTGCTATTACGCCGCCAAATTAAATAGGTACTGCGTAAGACATATCGAGAAATGTTTACTAAAATGTTTAGGAGCTATTGCAACGCATACTTGCTGTTAGCTAGTAATTAATAAAGCCAAATAATAATTAATTTAGCTCAGACATTTTGTATTTATTCTCTTACCTATATGTATTTTGTAATAATTCAAAGCTTCCAAAATGCAGATACTTACTTAGTGTATTAGATATAAATAATATGTAAATTTATTTTTTAATTGTAGCAGTACTTCAGTTTTATTTTAATGATATTGCTTTTTCCTAAAATTCATATAGCCATCAGGATTTCTGGGAGAGGTACAATGTTTTCATACCTGATCAGGAGCTCTCTTAATCTTCATCATCTCTATCTGATAATGAGCCAAATGGTCCAGTTTGTCAGTGGGATCATGGCCGTAAATCTCGTAAGCGTCGATGATCATAGCCAGGGTGATATTCTCGCTCGGTTCTTGACAACACGGATGTCTTCGTATGTCGTAGGCATTCTAGAAACAAATTTCATTTTATTAAAAGTTGTCTATAAGATATATAGTCAAAAGCAAGTCGTAGATAAAACTAGAAAAAACATATTATAACTCCGAACGCATAATTTAACATACTGGATAGATCCATTAGTATATGTTTACCAACTTAAAGTAGATACAAATAAAAAAGGTTTTATATATATTTTTCATTGTATTTAAACTCTTATTATAGAATGCTGGGAAATAGACAAAACTATAATAAATATATATTTATTGATTATTGAGTTTTTCTGCCGACAATTATCAGTAACTTCCAGACTCCGGGCCTCTGGAAGTTGGAAGCGTGTACACTGCCATGCCTCGAAAAGCAAGTAAAGCTGCACGTTGGTCCTGCGCCTGAACTGTTTCCGGTCGTGTCGGATTGCAGTCCCTTTGTAGAGTTAGGGAGTAGTAAGCACTCTGCATTTGTGTTTGCGCACACATTTGTGCACTATAATATGTCCCGCGCAGTTAGCTAATCTCTCTTAATATTGGCCGCCGTGGCCAAAACGGTGCGGAGGACATTTTATTATTAGTAGTTAAAGTATGTTAATAATACTAGGATAAACTATAGGTGCATACTTTTATTTTAAACTAGTTTTCACCCATGGCTTCGCTCATGCTATAGGGGATGGGGGGACAGGGATCAGGTAAAGAAAGTAGCCTTTATCATTTCTTGGGGTTCACGCTTGCTTCATACCAAATTTCATTAAAATCGGTCCAATGGTTTAACCGTGGAAGCATAAAAAACAGATGGAGTTGGTTTCGCATTTATAATATTAGAATTCATTTAATATATACCTAATTAAAACGAAAATCGAACATATTGAATAATAATTTAGAATACTTACTAAAATTCCGGTAAAACATTGTGATAAAAGTAAAATAAATACAAGCCGCACAGTACGTAGGCACATATCGTTTTAAACAAACATATAACTAAAAAAATATCTGTGTAAAAACCGATTATTTTATTTCCTAACGACCAATTAAGAAAACTTACAATTTTATGCGTTTGCTAAAATATCTACGTGCGATATTTCTTTCTTTATAACCAGAATGTAAATATATAATTTTGAATAGCTTTTTTTATAATAATTAATGATGCTGGGTCTATAAATACTTTATATATTTAAAAATACGTAGCATTGTAGCTCTAAATAATCTTACTATAAACCGTAATTTTACTATTGTATCTTTATATTTTTAATATTATTCTATATTATAACTAAAGAGGTAAAGTTAGTAAGTTGTGCCGAAAGTTATTCATCCAATTTCAAAAATTCTTTCACAAATATTTACTATAAACCTTCAGGATGGTCATAAGTTCTTTTATATATACTATCCCGTTAAAATAAAAGCCCGCATTGGAGCAGCGTGGTGGAATGAGCTCCAAACTTTCTCCTCAAAAGAGAGAAGAGGCCTTAGCCCAGCCGGCTACATTAGTTTAACCTTAGGAACATTTACAGGTTGCTACTTTACTTTACACGCAAAACTTATGTTTAATAGGTACGGGTAAACTGATAGCCTGAAGTGTTATAAGTAATTAACAACTTATTTGATATTGAACTGTAAATTTTACATAATTACAATAACAATAAATAAATAAAACAATTATATGAGATTGAATTACTTATTTAGACTTTTCGATTTTATTACAAAACGATTTAAATTTAACTTTAATATACTATCCCATGAACAATCTAAAACAATCCTTAGAAAATAACATGAAGTCACTTTTTTTTAGACCTAAAAAAATATATAATTAAATATTCCTTCTTGAAATTACGATCTTTTATTGTTATCTATCTACACACATATATAACAAGGAAATTTTAATAAAATATCTCATAATGTTCATCTAATTCATTTCAGACATCGTATACCCGTATTATGGGAACAATGTTGTGCCAAGTTTGGCCGCGTATCGATCGTGGTACCGCGCACCTCGTTCGCGTCGATTTCAGTCCCAAACGAGTCAAACTGTGCGAGCCATTACAATAAAGAAAATCATTTAAAAATGGTCTAAACCACCCCATTTACTTTTAAATAACGTACAAGTTACAAAAGTGCCAATAGCAAGTCACAAAACATATAAAATGTTTAATTATGGGGAAGGAATCTAATATCACAAAAATGGCTGATCAAATCGACGGCACGGTAAAACAATAATGTAAAAATATTTATATAGCTTAGTGTAAAGAAGTCTTCCATTATAGAATTAAGATTAAATAAGTATTACAAATCGATGTCTTCCTGTTGCGTCAATTTTGACATAGTTTTAAAATTCGAATATTGATTATATTGATTCGAAAAAGTATTAGCAAAGGAGGTTTAATAAAGTGCATCTAATTAAAAAAATAAAAATGCTCAACCTCGGGCGTATCAAGATACCGCCGCTCAAAAATGTATTGGATGTGGCAATGCAGACTGTTAGGCAGCAAGTGCCTGAAAAGCCTGGACCTCCGTCGCGTCCTCCTCAAAATGTTCGATTTGCAAATATGGGTAAGATTTATTTTTTATTTTAGATAATGATTAATTTTAATTGCAACATTTTTACGACAATACTTTTTAATAACTAAATAAAAAATTATTCATTTAAAATTTATTAAATTATAACATTTATCTATCTCTTTACAATTAATAAACGGAAATACGAATTTCAAATAGTCCTCATTAGTAAGCAGAGACAATATATTTCTAGAATAGTCTTTTATTATTTAAACAATTGCTATAATTGCATATAAAGTTGTCAAATAAATGAAATAGATTAATTTCGATAAATAATAGCCTAGCCTAGAATCCCAGATAGAATAAAAAATAATTCCAAGACACTTATGACTCAAATAAGTACAAAAATCTTGGTAGTTTTTTTTATCAATGCAATAAATATCGTTTTCATGTTACAAATAAAATTGAAATAACCTAAAAAAAGTATATTATGTAATTCATAAAATAAAGGGTAACCTTGCCGCCCACCCTAGTTACACGTAAAGTGCGATCATTTAAATTAAAGTTTAAAGTTCATTACATCGACATAGATTAAAGTTAACTTAACTTAATTCCTAAACCTTAACTATGTTCCTGAATTAAAGCATATAATAGTTGTTAGATGTGTATCTGGGTACAATGTTTTTAATATAAGTGACCATCTTTATTTGTTATCAGACATGGGAGAGAGCTGCGAACTGTCGACCATGAACGAGACCACTTCACCAACATACCAATCAACTAATCCAACTAATCCATTCTTGAGTGGAGAACTACAGGCTGAAGATTCTTTTACCAGCTACCAGAACACTTACCCTCAGCAGGATGGAGCACCGAGGTATACTTTTGTAAATATATTAGCAAAAATTAAAAGGTATATTGAGTATCAGTTCAACTGGATCTCGCCTTTGTTTCAGGACTCAAAGCATGCAAAGTGTTGATTTTTACGCTTCATCTGAAGAAGGAGGATTTGAAGAAGGAGGTGGTAAGCCAGGTGCAAAGATTAATGAGTTTCAAGCCGCATGGAACGTCACCAACGCAATCCAGGTATATTAATATAAATATTTTTGTTAAAAAAGAAATATTAAAATGCAATTTTAAATATAACTTTACTATATCTTTATAGGGTATGTTCGTGGTGTCGTTGCCGTTTGCAGTTTTACAAGGTGGATATTGGGCAATAGCTGCCATGATTGGAATTGCTCACATCTGCTGTTATACAGGTAAGATTCTGGTGGAATGCCTGTACGAAGATGACCCAGTTTCCGGTCAGCGTGTGCGTGTCCGCGATTCTTACGTTAGCATTGCTAAGGAGTGCTTTGGAAGGAAATACGGCGCAAAAATTGTTAACCTTGCTCAAATTATCGAGCTCCTCATGACTTGTATTCTGTACGTCGTTGTATGTGGTGATTTAATGATCGGTACTTTTCCTGATGGTTCGATTGATACCCGTTCTTGGATGATGTTAATCGGAATATTCTTACTACCACTTGCTTTTTTGAAGTCACTGAAAAGTGTCAGTATGTTATCTTTCTGGTGTACCATGAGCCATCTTATTATCAACGCGATTGTTCTTGGTTACTGCATTCTTTATATTGGTGACTGGGGTTGGTCAAAAGTCAAATGGTCATTAGATTTTGAAACCTTCCCCATCAGTTTGGGTGTTATTGTATTTTCGTATACTTCACAAATTTTCTTGCCCACGCTAGAAGGTAACATGGAAGATCGTTCCCGTTTTGAATGGATGTTGAATTGGTCACATATAGCTGCAGCGGCTTTTAAATCTATCTTCGGATATCTTTGTTTCTTAACCTTCCAAAATGACACGCAGCAGGTTATAACAAATAACCTACGTTCTGCTGGATTTAAAGGGCTGGTAAACTTCTTTTTGGTAGTGAAAGCAGTATTGAGCTACCCATTGCCGTATTACGCGGCATGTGATTTGATGGAAAAAGTTTTGTTCAGAGGCAAGCCTAAAACAATTTTCCCACCCATTTATGCTTTAGATGGAGAATTGAAAGTTTGGGGACTGGCTTGGAGATTAGGAGTTATCATGTTCACGATTCTAATGGCTATATTCATTCCCCATTTTGCTATCCTTATGGGTTTTATTGGCAGCTTCACTGGAACTATGTTAAGTTTCATATGGCCGGCTTACTTCCACCTTAAACTGAAAGGCAATCAATTGGAAACTGCAACTATCGCTTACGATTACTTCATCATATCGCTCGGGGTATTGTTCGGTATAATTGGTATGTGGGACTCGGGGTCTGCCCTTGTCAAAGCTTTTAAAATCGGCTTGCCGTTCTAAGTTTATGTAGTGTTTTAGATGATTGTTGAACTATTTTTAGATTTACGCATTTATTTCGTGTATGTTATTCACGGATGCGATATATCTTAAAACTTTTAAACGCCAAATTCTAGTCGGATGTGATTGATTGTATTGGTATTTTAGCCCTTTTAGATGTTAAGAAGATACTAGCTGTTACGTTACGATGTTCAAAATGTCTTCCAATAATAATAATATACATTTATGTATATACGTATATTAGTTGGTTAAAATTATATTTACAATATATTTAAAGGATCCAATGTCTTCCACATAGAATTTACGTTTTGAAATTCTTCGACAACGAAGTCTTCCATATTCAAATGTAATTTATAAGTATATTCACTAATTATATAAGATAGAATGAAAATCATTTACTAATATTATGTGCGATGATAATAAAGTATTTAAAAAAATAACTACTCAAAATGTTCATACTTGTTGTTGTGATAGCAGATATTTTGTTTGCTTATGATATTAAACTCAGTCAATAAAATATCATTTGTGTTAGTTAACGTAGATTAAAACCTTTGTGGAGTATATTTATTACACAATTATAGATTATCAAAACAAATCCATTTGTTATACATTTTAATAAAAGCCCAAGTTGACTTAATTCGGGCTGACGTAGACATAGATGTTAGATTCGTTATTACGTCATTCAATACAAATTTTTCGACAATTTTTTTGTTGTAATGGATAATTCCACGGAAATTCCAATGGAAAAATAAAGATTTACAATTAAAGGCGAATTATATTAAATTGCGCTTACAAAGGATTATTCGTGACAACACTAGTATAGCATACAATATTTATATTAAATTTTTAATAATGTCTTATTGTTGTTAATTATATATTTTAGACTTAAATAGGTGTATGTAGTACTTACATGGTCATGACTAATATTGTGAAGTTTTACGCAATATTCTATGTAATATTTAAAAAAAAAAAACAATAATCAAGGCCTTAATTTTTACTCCGATGTGTATTCCAAGAAATAATCACAAATATATTAAAAGCATATTTTTATTTAGTATATACATATATTACAATAAATACATCTCAATATATTAATTACAAAATAAAAGCTAAGTTAAATAAATTTTATTACATCAATTGTGTTTAAAAATATATTAATATATTTTATAATTCAACCATAAATATTACATACAATTCAATATTTTAGTGCCTGTGTTGTCAGATTTGTAATCTTATCAAATCAACATTATCTTTAAATAATAATATTGTTAGATTGAGCTATTGATAACGATTCCAATTTATATATGTATGACTGCGATAAAATAATTAAGTAGCCCTGTATGCATTGCTATCACATAAAAGTCTTCCTATAAAAATAAAATGTTATAAATATCAACTAAAATATCTATGAATGGAATTGATATTACAGTATTTAAAAATATACAATTCAAATAAAATTGTCAATAAAATGTATTAATTATCTGTGACAATAAATACGTATTAATTGACAGAATTATGGAGAAGATAGCGTTAATGGAGCCTTATTCTAAATTTAAAAATAAAATTTTAACTCCACAACGTTATTGATTCACTATTAAATTCACTGCACTAGTCAATACTAGTGTTCTGATCCATAAACCAAAAAGTAGATTTTTCTGATATTTCCCTTTGGCTATATAACTTACTTGGCAATCGGATTTTACCTGCTGGCACAATAAAAGCCATTATAAAAGATATATTCAGGATTACTTATTAGCATCCCACTCACTGGGTACTTTTTAAAATATTATGCAACGCCTTGAAGTGAAAACTTTTGTTTCTCCATAAGAACGTTTCTCCATATACAAAATTAAAATATAGAAATATAAAAAATCAATCTCATTATAAATAAAATATAATGGACATTAAGTCTATAGACAAAAAAAAATATCGTTTGCACGTGCAGTGTCCCTGTTTATCACGCTTACGTTAAAACTGTTTATTAGAAATGTAACCAAATGCAATAATGTTTTATATATAAATACTCAGTACGCACTACGCATGTATTGTGATGATATAAATTCTGTGTGTATTTTAAATATTATAAAATGTTATTCTATTTCGTGTTTTATTTAAACTCTTTATACCACAAATCACCGCCCCCCCCCCCCCCCCCACACACACACACACCAACTACAACCAACATACTTTATATATTGGTTATGTATTGATTGGTCTAGCTTATGAAACTGCTGATATCAGGACTCTCGGTACAAATCCGATTAGACCAATAAAAAGTTTTATTTTACAAATTGTGTATTATTATATTTTAGGTAAATTTAATAGCAACCTAGGTGCAGCTGCACATTATAAGACATTTGCTTAATTATATTAGAAGAATTATATAAGACATTTATTTTAAGCAAACAAGAATTTTGTCTTGGTTACCCAGCACACTTCATAGCATAAATAGCACGAAAGCACGTAAATTTACACCTTAACTCTTTCCGGACATGTCGGATTTGCCATCGGATTATGAGAGTGAAGGCATAATTATAATACATTCGTATATGCGCAAACACTTTGCACTACATGTACTACGCAGTTGCCTGGTCACCCTTGAGACCTGTCGTGTCCTAAATCGGTCAGCAGGGTCGCAATTCTACTAATCTATAACGATTACAAGAATTTTCTGACAGAAAAACCCAATAACTTTTTATTGGCCCGACATGGGAATTGAACCCAGGACCTCCGGGTCTAACGAGGTAGTCGGTATGTTAACATAAACCGTTGTATCAAACCCAAACTTAATTGGTAGCTTTTATTCCAATAGTCGATAATTAAATTAAAGAATAGAAAAACGCATAAACGATAAACGATCACGCTTCGATTGTATCGCGTTAAAGTGATAATTTGTTAGTAGAATTGGTCCTTAAGTCATCAATTATATAAATGTACTATTAAATACAATTTAAAGACTACTTCATTGATTTGAATTATATAAATAGATTTTAAATTATATTATAAGTAATTAGATTTTAATATTTTGTTTAACAATATTTATTACATTATGGTAAGCGTTGTTAAAACATTTCCAACGAAATAACTTTAAAATTGATTAAAACAAAAACAGGAGTTACACTTCAAATAATATAAGTAGTACCTACGATTTTAATAAACGACCAATTTAAAACGTCTGTACTTTAAATTGGTTGTTAAATTATAGTGACCAACCAATTAATCGAAATAGCCTTGGCCATGATGGCAGAATGGACGGTTCTACACACGCGCGCGTTTTGTTTGCGATATGCATCGGTATGCTACAGATAACGGTAAGATTTTTTTATTTTGAAAATAGAACACAAACATTATCGTTAAATTATCTATCATAGAGTGCGTTAATGCTATCTAATAAAAAAAATAATTTGAATAAAGGTAAGTATTCTTTGGTAAGTCCACAGTTTTTACAATTATAGATATTGATCTACAAATCCAATCAATATACATTGTCAATGTCAATAAAAAAAAAACTTTATAAATTACTTCTACTCTGTTCTGAGGAAGTCGAGATGGCCCAGTGGTAAGAACGCGTGAATCTTAACCGATGAACGTGGGTTCAAACCCGGGCAAGCACCTCTGAATTTTCATGTGCTTAATTTCTGTTTATAATTCATCTCGTGCTTTTCGGTGAAGGAAAACATCGTGAGGAAACCTGCATGTGTCTAATTTCATCGAAATTCTGCCATATGTGTATTCCACCAACCCGCATTGGAGCAGCGTGGTGGAATAAGCTCCAAACCTTCTCCTCAAAACGGGAGAGGAGGCCTTAGCCCAGCAGTGGGACATTTACAGGCTGTTACTTTACTTTACTGCTCTGTCATTTGAGAAATAACTAAGATCTTATCACGAAAGATATCCATAAATTGTAAGATAGTAAGTAGTTTCCTCAAGAGGAAATGTGGCCTTAACCTAGCAGTGGGACATTTAATGGCTGTTACTTTTATATTCTTATATTTTTGTTCTTTATGTATTATTATATTTATGATAACGGAATACATATTAATAACTAATAAAAAATATATATATATATTTCATGCCACAGACTCCGTACAACATCCGCAACCACCCATGCTGCCTGGAACCAAATGAAAATTTGACTCTAGCAATGATAATAGACGCGTTCGAGATATACGGACACGATCCTACAGATAAGCTCGATAATTTGTGGCTCTACCAGAACGAGATGTTGAGGATAAAGACGGCAGAAGATCAAGTAAATTTTATTATAATTGAAATTTAGCTTTTTTATAAAGGTAGGCCCTGCAAATTAACCACATGGTGGTACAACCACGATGTGCAAGAGGTTATATTATATTTCTTGTGTCTGTATTAACTGTATACACATAAAACATAACATCATATGTCCCATGTTAGGATTTTTCTTATATTACTTGCAGAGACAATATCTGAGTAACTTAACATCAGGTGCCCATTTTCTAGTCTGCCTAACTATTTTAAATGAAAATAATTTTATTTTAGGATAAGACCATTCGAATCTAGTCAATTGTATGCTACTTTTATTTAGGCTGTATCCATGTTTTGTATTTTTTTTCTCGTTGTAGTGTACAATAAAGTATAAAGTAAAGTAGATTTAGGAAGAACTTTTCATTAAGCATACGTGTAACAAGCCTAGTTAATGTTTGTTTTTTTTTTTACTTATTCTTATTTAATTGTATATACCTATATTATTATACCTACGTTATTACAATACGTATCCCTCTATTTGCAGTTTTATTATAAGTATTAAATAATCTCCATTAATCTCAAAACGTGGAAAAACTATAATGGAATTACTTTTAATACGTTTACATATTCTTTTTTTGATATTTTATTGAATTTTATGCAATTATTTTGCGTTTTTAAATTTCAGTATTTAATTAACGAACGAGTTCACATAGCGACCGATCATTTGGGTCGCTTTATTAAACTACATATACAGGAGCTAAAAGTAAGTTTATTAAATGCAAAATAAAAATATATATAATAAAGCAATAAATGTCCATAGTCTAGTTTTACTGGCGGTAGGGCTTTGTGCAAGTTTTTCTGGGTAGATACCACCCACTCATCGTATATACTAACGTAAAATAGCATTACTTGGTATTGTTGTGTTCCGGTTTGAAGGGTAAGTGAGCCAGTGTAATTACAGGCACAAGGGACATAACATCTTAGTTCCCATGGTTGGTGGCGCATTGGCTATGTAAGCGATGGTTAATATTTCTTACAATGCCTACGTCTACGGGCGTTGGTGACCACTTACCATCAGGTGGCCTATATGCTCGCCCGCCTTCCTATTCTATAAAAAAGAGTCTCTACTGATGTTAAAAATTAATAAAAAATTTAAAAAACAGGTTAAATAATCGTAACTGTTACATAAACCTCTTAGGTTCTTCTTATAACACTGGACGATGTCATTGACAATATGCTGACAATGTATGAGAATCACAACTCGATAGCAGCTGAACGAAAGGCTACCTACACTGGTGGACCAGTGCCGATGGAATTTTATATTAGTCAAGGTACTGTTTAACTAACATTTATTGATAATCTGTACATCATATATTAGTGTCGGTACATAAGCTCTTTATTTTTTTTTCATCTAAGTATTCCATCTTTGACAAATAAATTTAATTGTGATCCTTTGAAATTCGTTTAATCAAAACTTACGTCATGTAATTTCTTACCTTACCTACAGCTTTATTCATTTGTTTACAGAATTTTACTGCGGCAAGAACGTTTATATATTCTTTTCAGAGTTATATAGCGATATATACAACATGGGTAAAGGAATAGCGCCATATTGCAAAGACCACTCGTTTGTGTTCTTAGGCTTCTTACATTACCACGACGAGAACAAGTACTATCTTATAGACGATCCGAGCATAGCCTTCCCGACGGACAATTATTTACATGGCTTGGAATGCCATATCGGTATTTGTATATTTAGGTAAATAATCTATACGAATATTATGAATGCGAAAGTAACTAACGTTTTCACGGCTAAACAACTTAACCGATTTTGCTTAAATTTAATATGCAGTAGGCTTGGACCCCAAGAAAGAACATATGCTACTTTTCATATTTAAACCCGAGACCAACAACCACCCCCCATCCACGCGATCAAACGCGCAGGCGGAAACTAACGAAACGTTTAAAGTTGTATTTGTTAGAAAGATGTCAAATCATTAAAAAGTACTAAATTGTCGATGGTTTCATCCTAATATCTTTGATTACATTTGACAAGGCTGCGTGTGAGTAGGGTATATACCGAGTAACTCTGTAATAATTAACTCGTGAATAGTTAAAATAACAATACAAAAGACATATAGTGACAGTAAAGTATCTAATAGAACCAAAGGCTTCGTCTACTTTTGAAAAGGATAGGTATAGATCTTTACGGAGTAACTTGGAGTCTTAACTTGATATTTCATAGTCTTTCTCCGAGTAATGATGTAAAAATTATTGACTCATTTGTTCTGATTTAATAAATAAACGTAGCGAATACTAACAATAATATCTCTATTACTAGAGAAACAGGCTACAAACAAGCAGCATATCTCACAACAAGATTATTTTTATTTTTTTATTTTCCATAATTAAATATAAGTAATAAGCTTACCATACCAAAACTTATATAACAGTAATTCTATTATATTTCTAGGTTCCCATTTAAAAAATTAATGCAAAGAGAAAGAGACGTCACTACCCTTCCGAAGGCAATCGTGAAATGCGGTCTCGTGATGTACAAACTACCGCCATTAACGGCCGCTTCGTGTATCATAACGTCTGGTTCTTTCATATTAGACTTCAACATACAAGGATTGCGATATCGACATTACGATTTTTTACTAGTAAGGATCTCTATATTAGTGTGGAGTAGTGGATTAGTTTATTTATATAAAACTGTGCTTTGTTACATGTCTGTGTGTGCTTAACGAGGCAATTAAATAATATGATTGATGCTTGCATATTAATTATAACAATAATTATAAAACTATTTTATATTTACAGACAAAAGAAACAAAAAATAATGTCCCGTAGTAGTCCCGTATATGCCTTTATAGTCTTCGTAAAGTCTTTGGCGAAGTGAATGATTTGAATAACATAATATATCACTGAAATTTAATTATCATTTCAACAGACAACACCAAACGGTAACACGTACTACACAAAAGAAAACCACACGCCATTAGTGTGCGACCATCACGTCTGCGAGTGGAACTATACCAATCATTACGGCGGTATCTTTTTTAATTGTGTTTTACGGTTGCGGGTCCGAGTACTGAGATTAATGATATTGTGCAATTTGTCGTCCAGTAATCATATTATACTATCAAATTTAGATGCCTTAAACGATGACGAGCCGAGATGGCCCAGTGGTAAGAACGCGTGAATCATAACCGATAATCGTGGATTCAAACCCGGGCAAGCACCATTAAATTTTTATGTGCTTAATTTGTGATTATAATTGATCTCGTGCTTTACGGTGAAGGAAAACATCGTGAGGAAGCCTGCATGTTAATTATATAAATATTTCAATGAAATTCTGCCACATGTGTATTCCACCAACCCGCATTGGAGCAGCGTAATAAGCAGCGTGGAATAAGCTCCAAACCTTCTCCTTAAAAAAAAGGGAAAGGAGGCCTTTAACCCAGCAGTGCGACATTCACAGGCTGTTACGGAAACGATAACGAATAAAAAATGCACTATCCATTTATGTTACTGCCATTTAAATATGATTATATAATAAAAATATACCTATATGCTTAATTATAAGCAAATATTTAAACAGTATTATTGTATCAGTAAACGTTAGCAGCATTTAACGAGCTCGTTTATATATCATCATCATCTAGGTCCATTCCTTATCCCGGGCGATCCAGGAACAGGCATCGATCCAGTGCCGCCATATATAGAGCCTACGCCCAAACCTGAAGAGCAGGAAGAGGACAATATAACTGTGCCTTGTAAGTTTAGCAATTTTCGATATAAATATATAATAAGACGGGCCGTTGGCGTGGTCGATAGACACTTGCCTTTCACGCCGAAGGTTGTGGGTTCGATTCCCACCCAGGGCAGACATTTGTGTGCATGAACATGTCATGTTTGTCCTGAGTCTGGGTGTAATTATCTATATAAATATCTATTTACAAAAGAAAAGTAGTATACGTAGTATATCAGTTGTCTGGTTTACATAGTACAAGCTCTGCTTAGTTTGGGATCAGATGGCCGTGTGTGATGTCCCAAAAAAAAAATATGTTACAGGATACAAACCAATAGTTATAAAACTTACAACATAATTTATAAAAAATGCTACAAAAACATCACGCTGCGATACATGGGGCGGAGCAGTAACGCTAACCTAGGTAGAACCGCATGAATCAGCTAGTTAACATATAATTAAAGAGCTATTAAAACTAACTCTAATTAATCAGTCTAATTGACTTGTCCGCTCAATGATGATACCACAGTTTCCTGAATCATATCAAGCGCTCTTAATATCCTCCTATTAAATCCTTAAAGGATATCAGGAGAGATATTCTGTATGAACAAATTCGAAACTCGCAATACAACATGATCATGAAATGTCAGAAAGTGATATGTGACATTGAGTATACTATATAATAATT
Source organism: Nymphalis io (assembly GCF_905147045.1). NCBI lineage: Eukaryota > Metazoa > Arthropoda > Insecta > Lepidoptera > Nymphalidae > Nymphalis > Nymphalis io. Next base: position 5,760,811 of record NC_065909.1, read on the forward strand.
ATACCTAACATATCAAAAATAAGCGCATCAAAACAGCGTATCGACGTCATTCGACATTTCACGTGTGCATCTAACTCGAAGTAAGTTCTTACAGAAAGGCATTGTTATTGTTGAATTAGATAATACAATGAACACTCATTAGTAAACTAATCGTGTTGGAAGGAATTGTCACTTTGTTATTCATAAAAATAAAAATTAACCTGTTACAAAATAATAACTATTTAAATCTTAATGATTATCTTACCTGAATTTAGTATTGTTATTGACTTTTTTTATAGTATAGGAAGGCGGACGAGCATATGGGCTACCTGATGGTAAGTGGTCACCACCGCCCATAGACATTGGCATTATAAGAAATGTTAACCATCGCTTACATCACCAATGCGCCACCAACCTTGGGGACTAAGATGTTATGTTCTTGTGCCTGTAGTTACACTGGCTCACTCACCCTTCAAACCGGAACACAACAATACCAAGCTGTTTTGCGGTAGAATGAGTGATGAGTGGGTGGTACCTACCCAGACGTTCTTGCACAAAGCTCTACCACTCTTACTTACTTTAACTCACTTATCTATATCGAATAAAATATTCCATCCTTAGTGATGAAAACATTGTTTTGTATTCTATCCAATTGAGAAATGAATTGAGCTAATCATATACAATTTAAACTTCTATAAATAGTAACTTTTAACAATTCAAGTTTGATTTAATTCAGAACGTAATAAGTTGTTATTATTTTATTAATTAACTGTTAACATTATAAATTTAAATAATCGTTTAGTAAATATATCATATTTTTATATAGATATCCTCGAGGGCTGTTTGTTTATGTACCCGCCTAATTACGGTTCTATAGCCGGCAAGAGCTACTTGGATCAAGTCGACCTTCACGATCAGAGATTCACGTGCAACGCCGCAGGTAGTAACAAGGTGAGATGTAGCGTATATATATTTAAAGTTAAAATTAAAATACTGTGAATGAAATATTATTACTGTGATTAAAAGACTGACAAAAACTTTGAAAATAAAATAAAATTCGTGTCAATTTAAGGTATTGCCCGAAGGCAAAATTCTTTTTTAATTTTTTATTTGGCACAGGCTTAATAATTCTATGATAGAACAATGCACAAGTGTGCGCACAAACATAGGTTCAATTTCTATTCCCTCCCTGATCCCTCACATAAAACAGTGACGAGTTGAGAGAGGTGAGTTCAGACGCAAGAAGAACAGCTTACGTGTTTTTACACGGAAGGGCAATTTCCAAAACTTGAATTAGATATTTCTTGGGGTCAGAGCGTCACGGTAGCATGCGAAAGCGATCTCGTGGCGCTTCCCGTTAAGACTGAAAGGGTACCGCTGGTTTTTTAGTAGGTATTCCGATGTTCGGGTCGCGCTCGGCCCACTGTTCCCGTGGGGAAAAGGCGTAATGCGTTTTTCCAACGTTAAAAAAAAAGAAAAGATATTTCTTGGGAAAAAAATATTTAACGTTTTATTGCTTGACCCAAGAGTCTCGAACCGTCAAGATCTGTAGCCTTGTAAGCCAGCCACCAGACAAACAAGGCAGTTCCATATAGCGTACTCATGTCAAATAAGAAAAACTTTTTTACGGATTATTGACTTAAAAAAAATCAGTATATTAATAATTAAATATGTTTAACAGGGACTCTATTGGTATCCGCAATGGATGGGCGCTGCGCCGCACCACCCGTATCCCTCGATAGTGGAGGATAAAGGGGCTTTCGACCCCCCCGGTCCCTTCTATCCACATCAAAACTACGAAATGAATGAAGAGGATGCGGACAACTAATTGTAGTGTATATTTTTAAGAGAAATAAAAGATATTGCCAACATTCGAATAATCTAATCGACAAAACTATTACTTAATAATTAATGCCTTGTCAAACTTTTGTTTTGATTCGTACCTTTTACACTTTAAAACTAAAAGGAAAATTAATCTCTGGAATTTATCACCAGATTAAAAGAAACACAAATAATGTAATAGTATTTAATAAAGAGTTCTGATGATTTTAGAAATTCATTTACTATAGTAGTAGGATTTTATAAATGAAACAAACAATTTACTAACAAAATAAATTTTTATGCTTATAAATTAATTTCATAAAAAATGTGCGTACATTTTGTATCTATCTGTGGTAGATAATTATATGATTATATTGAAAAAAACCCTTTTAGTCTAAATAACTTTTACGAATCAAATGATTTTTTCAACATGCAAATATAAAGACGATCAATCATCATCATCAAAGATGGCACTCTATATAATTTCTTTCAATAACACTACCTCGAGGTAAAATGAAAAAAGCTGCCGTACCACCTTTCAGTTCAAAGTATTTCGAAACTAAAATTTCACCCAAAGTCTTCATTGGGTCAATAATATGAGGCATTTTATCGTAGCCTTCGTAATACACATTTACACTTTCACACTTATATTTATTGTCTCTATCCCATGGTGCTGGAAACACCTGTTCTAGTTGTTTCATAAGTGGTACATTTTCTGAGCATCCCTTTATGAAGTCTGTCATTTGATGCTCTGGATATAACAGCAAAATTGGCCATATCAATACTCCATTTTCTAAATGAACGATTGCATCATGAGCACCGGGTAAGGTTGGTTCCAGTTTTGACAAATCAATATCATCTGCATCATCACATTTAGATATTCTTATACCCCTTTGAATAATAGATTTAATAAGTTCATCCTTATCTTCGTTTTTCTTAGTATCAGATCGAATTTTCTTTCTCTCGTCTCGTTCTTGAACCAGTTTACATTTTTTAGCTTTATTAAGAAGTTCAATGACTTCTTCATTGCTTCTTTTTTCTAAAAGTTTATTACAATGAGCGATACACGTGTCATATTTCTTGGCTTCGAATGCTGATTTAGCAGCTCTTAAACGTGCTTTGTTATGATTCGGATCAAACGTCAATGCCTTCTCACTATCAAATAAAGCCGACCTGTAATTCTTCAAATACCAATGAGCTGCTGCTCTGTTGTTGTACAAACTTGCATTTACGTCAGCATCATCACACCTAACTTTTATTCCTTCTGTATATCTGAAATAAAATAGCTATCTAGAATCAGTAGTTTTCACTTTTGATACGTGAAACAATGTTATAAGTATAGATTTATATTTAAGCATAATTTATTTTTTAGACTACAACTAAAACAAAAATAAAAATAAAAAGTTTTATATAGTTGTAGCTATCAAATAACACAAAGAAAACAAAACCATTAATGTATCATAGTGACAAAGTTACTGGTATTAAATAGCTTCAAATAAAGCATATATTAAGAATACATAAATCCTAATAAAAAAAAGACAAATTTAATTAGCTTAATTATTTAATATAAAATAATATTTATCAAGTTCAATGTCATAAATGCCATTATGTTATAGTAAGAAAACACAGGTAAGTTGTTTATATCAAATATATAATTTATGTGATAAAGAGGACCAGAATATTTTCAAACTATTATTACAAAATAAACAGTTCCATAAGGTGATATGATAGCAATCGTTGATGTTTAAATATTTTAAACTTTCTTGGTTCACAGTTTATATTTAAAGTCAGTGTTTATGAGTTATTTATTGAAACATTATGAATAAAGTTAAAGTAATAGGAGATAAAAATTTTAGAGAGCATAGAAATATATATGCCAAAATATTGGGATATTAATGTTTTGGTTAAAAGATTATTTTTTTAAGATGTAGATGATTAACTTATGAACGTAATATGAAAATAATTATATTTACGTTAAAAATTTAAGCAGCTGAACTAATTTAGTTATATTTACCCTAATAAGGCCAGCCTGTAGTTTTTGTGCTTAAAGTTAAAATTTCCGTCTTCCTTGTAGCTGTTTGCTAGTTCAAGTGGTGTGTTCTCTTCAGGATCATACTTGAGCTTGGCCAAGCCTTCTGCAAGAGGAGAAAGTTCACCATCTGAGGGAACTGACTTCATGAAGAAAGGATGTTTATCCATTTCTTCCTAAAACATATAATTTGGAATATTTTAAGTTATTTTATTATATATTATACTTTAGAAATACCAACGATATCTAATTTATTTCAATGTAAACATTTGCAGACCTAATTCAGTCTAAGACTGTCCTTATCGTTTCGTTAACTAATTTTCAAGAATAAGAAAAGCAATAAAAATGTAAACAAAACTTGTGAAGTCTTTTAATAATAAAAAAAAATTATTTTAATTTGAAAAAAAATATATGTGAGAAGATTAAAAAATAGTTATAGGATATATTAGATTCAAATACTATTAATGTTATTGTTAATGGGGTTTATGCACCACTATAATTAGTTATTTTAACATCAAACACACATTCTTTTTTTTTTTATGTATTAAATAATTTGTACACCCCTACCATCCTATCTCTCTCCTCTACCAAAGGTTGCCTGGAAGAGATCGCTGTTTTAGCGATAAGGCCGCCTATTGTACATTTTTCTTTTCTTTGTTTTTATTTTACTCCTATTATTTATGTCTATATTGGTGTGCAATAAAGAGTATATAAATAAATAAATAAATTCTTTGTATTGCTGACGGCTACTACAGAGTGCAAATAAGCCAGACGAACGAGCAAATGAGTTTGTATTTTTTACAGTCTATAAATAGAGCTGACAAATAAACACGGGTACAATAAAGTTACAATAAAGTAAAAACTAAAAATGTTAAACTGAATAATTTTACGAAAAATAATTACCTCCCAGCGATCTTCTGGCCAGCCATCGGTATACCTTTTCTTTTCTAAGCTGTTTATAAAGTCATCAAGTTCTTCATCCAATTTCTGACAAAGAGCAAGCCTTTCTTCATCAGTCATGGGCGCTTTTTTATTTGATTCTGTTTTATCACTCATCTTGGAAAAACTCGTCGGCTTAAGACAATTCTATTTACGACGATATTCGAATATCAAAGCTTACCTAAGTATGTCTAAATTAACTTTATTAGCATTTGTTATTGTTCCATTTTGCCATGTGGAATCTGAAGAATTGACATTAAGTCATCATTATGTCAACATATAAGATAAATTGCAAAAAAGGAAAATAATATGATTTTCTTTTAATATAATTATAGGCTCTGGATACAAGTAATTTACAGCTTCTTTTAAATCAAGAAAAATAATTAACGCTACCATTGCTTACTAAAATCCATTTTCCAGTGTCTCCCATTTCCATTTTCCTATAGAGAAAAATATTTAATTTATGTAAATCATATATATTTATATATGTAAATCAATGTAAATCATATATATTTATATATGATTTAAGATTTGAAAATAATTTACTTTTTTCTTAAAACGGGTTATAGTGATTTGCTTTCTAAATATTATTAGCTTAATATTTAATTAATTGTAATTAATGTCAGTACTACTTACACACTTATTCTCATATGTGCTGTTGACTATATATATAAAGTATAAACAATAATGTCGCTGTGCCCCTATACTTCGGCATAACGTCGGCAGAACCTGGGTTAATGAGTACTAGACGATTAAAGAATTTTAAAATTACTTTTAGGGAAAAGAATAATCCATTACTGGCAGCATTGAACACAATTGACATTTCTGTTTTGACTGTTTTAATTGACATTAAATTTCTTCCGATCGAAAATATACTTTTGCGGTGTTTTTTTTTTTATTAATTATTTATGTTATTAAAAATGTATTAAAATGTGCGCAATATAGACGACTCAAACGTGTGGCTTGAAATGAAATATTGGTCATTTAATTTTGTAGTATACCATAAATATTTAAACTTGAAGCATAACCGGTCTGTTTGAAAACAAACCATGTCGGACGCATGGGAAGAAATCCAAGCCGTCAAAAGCAAGAGAAATAGTTTGAGAGAGAAATTGGAAAAGAGAAAGAAAGAAAGACAGAATATTCTTGGTGCTACCTTACCTAGCGATAAAAATGACGGTGCGCAAGTTGCAACTAGCAGCTCAAAAGATAGGGCGACCGGGAGCCCGGCACCGGGGAAAGCTGAAAGTAAATGTTTTGTCCTATATACTACTAGTGTGGTTTTAGTACAATCTCGTTAGTTGTTATTAAACTTTTGTTGAAGCATATAATGTAAATTGTTAAACGCACTAACATTTATTTCATCAGACATCATTTAAAAAAAAGAGTTTTAAATTTTATTTATAATAAATTTTACAGCATAATTTACACAGATAAAATAATAATTAATAAAATATCATTTGTTCTCAGCTCCAACTCAAGCAGAAAAACCAAAGCCCCTAATGCCATCAGCTTCATTAGAAGTGCGCTTGTTGCAAGTTCTATCTGACATGCAGCTACAATTACCTGCCACTGCGAGTGCTCTTTTACCGGGACTCGGGGATGTTGACACTGGTATTGTAGCCAGCTTACTACAAAAGTTTGCAACCCAGAAGCTTATTACGTGAGTTTAACATTTGAATAATAAGCTGTTTATTCTCTTTTGCTAATTTTTAATTTATACATCAAAAAAGTTTTGTTCATATTACAGTGATTTAGATAATATTGAAGACCTTTATATGCATACATAATATTAATACATTAGAATAAAGAATAAAAAGCATTCACTGAAACATTATCTGATATGCATACATGTGTACATAACTTGCATTATTTTTATTCTAACAGTATATAGAGTTTGAATTTATAAAGGTACATTTATTTATTTATGTTTATGTTGGTCTAAGATTATGAGCTGAGGGAGGGTTAAACAAAACAATATTAAAATTATAAAATTTTCAATACAGTAACAGCCTGTTAATGTCCCACTGCTGGGCTAAGGCCTCCTCTCCCTTTTGAGGAGAAGGTTTGGAGCTTATTCCACCACGCTGCTCCAATGCGGGTTGGTAGAATACACATGTGGCAGAATTTCAATGAAATTAGACACATGCAGGTTTCCTCACGATGTTTTCCTTCACCGTTAAGCACGAGATGAATTATAAACACAAATTAAGCACATGAAAATTCAGTGGTGCTTGCCCGGGTTTGAACCCACGATCATCGGTTAAGATTCACGCGTTCTTACCACTAGGCCATCTCGGCTTTATAGAATTTAAATTTTCAATGCCAATGTCTATTGGTGGTGGTGACCACTTACCAATCTACCAATTCTGTATTAAAAAAAAAAGCTTAATTAACTTCAAGTTATTTTGGGGTCCAGATTTGTCTCCCTTATTATATATTTTTTTCTAGAATAAAGGAAAGAACGGAGAGCACAACTGATGCTAGTATTGAAGTGGAGAGTGCTGAATCTGTGAGATTGGCAGCAGTATTAGCCGCTCTAATGGAAGAACAGTCTTCTACCACTAAAAGAAAAGGTATGTTGTATAAAACTTATTCTTATGAAGTTAATAAGTAGTGTCGGACGAAACCATTGGCCAAACCTTAAGATTCACTTAATTAAAAAGTATGTTAAGTAAAGGCTAAGTGCAAACATTATATAGTGAATGTGATCTAATGATGTTAAATGTAATAGTTAGCAAATACTGGTTAGCTAATAATATTTAATAAAGTGACAATTATTACTTTTATTTTTAATTTGCTTATCATATCAGCCAGAAGGAGTCCACTGTTAGACAAAGGCCTCCCCAGTGGATTTCCATGATGGCCGGTCTTGCGATAGCCGCATCCAATGGCCTGTACGTTCAATGTACATTCAATTGACCAGAGTTTTGAATGAGCTTATATGCTAGCCTAGTTTCACACTACTCAAGAGAAATTGAAAGTTATTGTATTATTGTATCTTTACAGTGTTATTAATATTTTTGGCAAGTTGTAAGGTGATTTTAATTGTCCCATTATGTTACTATACCATAAACTTGAAAAAAATATTTATGTTCACTTGAAGCAAATCTTAAACTGAATTTCTTAAGGGTTATTAGAACTTCAGCTTTGGCCAAAAGTCAACCTTTTATCGGACTGTTAATAACTATAATAATGATAAAATAACTTATAGTAAATCAAAATATAAAGGATTAAACAAGTAACTTAAAAAAACATAATTATTCCAAAAGGCTGCTACCAGCCTGTTTTATTATGTATAGTTTTATTCTTATTACGTTTATTAGGATCATTAATAAAATAAAAGTTTATTTTTAGGTGACAACACTACAGAAGAAGGTCCAAATCCAAAGATTTCGAAATCAACGACGGATGAAAAAAAGTCAGGAAAAAATGATACAGATATAATGGTAACAACATATTATTACTTTTTTGTATTTTTTTTTAAGTTGTTTTCAATTACAAAAAAAAATATCGTAAATTATCATTAAAGTTGTTCTGTGTCCTTTCAGTCATTGTTGGCAATGCCGTCGAGTCGAGAAAAGGCTGTGAAAAGAGTGGGAGAAGAAATAATGGATCTGCTCAGCAAGCCGACGGCTAAAGAAAAATCTCTTGCTGACAAGTTTAAAAGTCAGGGAGGTGAGAAATAATGACTTTAACTTAGTTTAACATTGTTTTCAATATCAACGGATTTAAAGATGGGCTAGGAAAAATTTACAAAAATAACAGCCTGGTAATAAAAGTGAATGTCCCACTACTGGACTGGAGGTCTTATCCTCTCCTTTTTTGAGAAGAAGGTTTGGAGCTTATTCCGCCACGCTGCTCAAATGTGGGTTGGTGGAATACACATGTGGCAGTATTTCAGTTTCAACAAATACAGGTTTCCTAACGATATTTTCATTCACCATTAATCTCGAGGTATATTATAAACTCAAATTAAGCACATGAAAATTCAGTGGTGCTTGCCCGGGTTGATCCCACAATCATCAATCGCGTTCTAACCATTGAGCCCTGTCAGCCATCTCCGAAGAATCTATTCTTTATTATAATGGAAGCAGAACAAACACAATAAACAAAACACAATAAACAAACCTTAGGCTCACCTATTATTCTATGCGATTAGCCAATAGCTGTACTTTATTATGCACAAGCAGTTTTTGATTAATATATCTTTATTTAACAAGTGCAACACTATTTCACTTAACTACTTATATCCACTTTTTTCCACTTTATTCGCAATTTGTCGACATTCAAACCCCCATTTATTCACGAATCCATAATGCAAACCATAGATAATTTAACGACCACTAAAGTCATGTCAGTTCAAGGTCAGAGTTGTTTTTTTTTTAAATACTGGTGGTAGGGCTTTGTGCAAGCTCGTCTGGGTAGGTACCACCCACTCATCAGATATTCTACCGCAAAACAGCAATACTTGATATTGTTGTGTTCCGGTTTGAAGGGTGAGTGAGCCAGTGTAATTACAGGCACAAGGGACATAAAATCTTAGTTCCCAAGGTTGGTGGCGCATTGGATATGTAAGCGATGGTTGACATTTCTTACAATGCCAATGTCTAAGGGCGTTTGGTGACCACTTACCATCAGGTGGCCCATATGCTCGTCCACCTTCCTATTCTAAAAAAAAAAAAAAAACTTTATTCGCAATTTGTCGACATTCAAACCCCCATTTATTCACGAATCCATAATGCAAACCATAGATAATTTAACGACCACTAGTCATGTCAGTTCAAGGTCAGAGTTGTTTTTTTTTTAAATATGTATGCAGAATGGGAATCTAAGATGTTATGATCTAATATGTTAGACGTGCCAGTTGGCGTTGTTGGTACATACCTGCCTTTCATGTCGAAGGTTGTGGGTTCGATTCCCACCCAGGACAGACATTTGTGTGCATGAATATGTCTGTTTGTCCTGAGTCTGGGTGTAATTATCTATATAAGTATGTATTTACAAAAAAAATAAATATATGAAGTATTTCAGTTGTCTGGTTTCCATAGCACAAGCTCTGCTTAGTTTGGGATCAGATGGCCGTGTGTGAATAATGTCCCGGGATATTATTATTATTATTATATTTTTATTTAACATTTTCTCTCGTATGTGGTACCAAAAACCTAAACACACGGGCCGTAGCCAAGCGCGAATAGGGTCTAGGTGATTATATAAGAAGATGAGATGGATGAAGTCGTAAGGAACTTGCGAGTGAGGCGGCATGTGTTCAAGATGATTGCTTTTTGGAGTAAGTTATGAGTGTGTTGAGGAACTTGTAACATATCAAGGCTACGTTGTAGGCTTTTAGGTACGACTCCAGTTGATGATATGACATTATTATTATTATTATGTGCGTTATGTGTTATATGTAATGAGAACGACTGAACAGTACTGTGTGTGTGTGTGCCAGGCGCACAGGTGATGGAGTTCTGCCCGCACGGCACGCGCGGCGAGTGCGAGCGCGCACGCGCGGCGGGCGGCTGCCGCAAGCTGCACTTCAAGAAGATCATCCAGGGACACACGGACGAGACGCTCGGCGACTGCTCCTTCCTCAACACCTGCTTCCACATGGACAGCTGCAAGTGAGGCCCCGGGATAGTAGCATCCGACTGTGATAGTGCACAAGTGTGTGAGCAAACATAAACACTCACATACTGGGATTAACCCAGGTCAATACTGAGAGTGAATTACATCACCCGCTCTATTCAGCATTCGATATGTTGAAAGTAGAACTCTTGCATTAAGGCCGCATAATATTACTTGACTTTGTTTACTCGATCATCATTAAACAATAATAATCACAAAATTATAGTATATATGTGATGGGCCGTTGGCGTGGTTGGTAGATACTTGCCTTTCACGCTAAAAGTTGTGGGTTTGTTTCCCACACAGAACAGACATCTGTGTGCGTAAACATATTTGTGTGTCCTGAGTCTGAGTGTAATTATCTATATAAATGTGTCTTTATAAAAGAAAATTAGTATTTTAGTTGTCTTGTTTCCATCGTACAAGCTCAGCTTAGTTTGGGATCAGATGGCTATGTGTGAATAATGTCCCAGGATATTATTAAAATTATGATATTTTGTTTATGTAAAGTAAGTATGCCTGTAGGAATGAAAACCGTTCCGTACATCGTCAATTTGCCACCAATCTTTGGGAACTAAGATGTTATGTCCCTTGTACCTGTAATTAAACTGGCTCACTCACCCTTCAAAACCGAACACACCAATATTTTGTATTGCTGTTTGACAGTAGAATAAATGATGAGTGGGTGGTATGTACCCCGACAAGCTTGCACAAAGCAATAATAAATAATATCTTAACCAACCAGTGTTGCCAGTTAATCTTAACATATATTTTATCACATATATAAATCGGATAATAATTACAGATATGTTCATTATGAAGTGGATAACGCGGACCCTAATGTGAACGCAAGCAAAGCGGCTGCAGAACCTACTGCGAAGGCTAGTCATAATGGTATGTTCATAATAATCAAATTTTACTGTTTTTTTTCTTTAAATTATTTATTAACACTTGGAAAGACAGCACACTAGATACCAATAACTGTTAGCTAGTAATTGTTATGATTTCTAATTAATGTAACATCCATTTACATTTTATCAGTTACAATGTAACTAGTGGTAGACTGGCCACCTGATGGTAAGTGGTCACCACCGCTCACAGACATTGCTACTGTGGGAAATATTTATGATTTCTTACATTGTGTACCCTTGGGAACTAAGATGTTATGTGCCTGTGACACTGGCTCACTCACCCTTCAAATCAAGATTTTGAATTTTTATTTTTTCAAATGAAGATATTGACTTGATATGAGATGGACTTAATAAACATGACTGATTAACAACTTTCAAAAATAATACAGCCATGGTGCTGTTTTCAGTTAATACATTAACATTTTATGTTTTTTTATACATTATCTTATGTCACATACTTTTTTAGTTTGTATTTTATTTGTGAAACTGTATAATATTATATTGAATGAATTATTTCCAATATATAAACAATAAAAAATCCACTTTAATACAAAAATAACATTGATTTATAAATTAAAAATAAAATGTATTAATCAGTTATCGATAATTTAAAAAAAAAATACAAAATGACAATAAAGTCAAAAAATGTAAATGTAAATTTGTTTATATTTGTATAATTTATTCATTATTAATAAAGCATTTTTTTTCCAGGTACAAACGTGGTACCAAAACCCGACGGTGTTCTGACTCTGACCCCCCCTCAGTGGATACAATGTGACCTCCGATATCTTGACATGACTTTTTTAGGTAAGCAAGGTATATACATTTCAAACCGTGCAGTGATAAAATGGAACTTGCCTAATATACAGTGAGAAAATACTACTAAACCACTGAACCGATTTTGATGAAGTTTAGTATAAAGCAAGCTTGGAAAGAAAGCTAAATTTTCATATATTAAACCTACCCCAAACCACGCCAACGAGTGGAAACTAGTATTATATTATATATATTAACTTTTTTCCAGGTAAATTCGCAGTTATTATGGCAGATCCACCCTGGGACATTCACATGGAACTGCCTTATGGTACGATGTCTGATGATGAAATGAGATGCTTAGGAGTGCCACAGTTACAGGACAGTGGCTTAATATTCCTTTGGGTAACTGGCAGGTAACTTCATTTACTATATTTTTTAATTTATGCTAGGTGTCATTATCAGTGACGTATTTACTCTACAGCTACGTGCCCAGGGCGGCAAGTCTAATATGGACGCTGTCTAGGCGTTTTTCATAACGTTACCAATTATTTCTTACTTTTTGATTTGATTTTCTAAAGGAACTAGAGTAACCAACCTAATCAACATCACACTCTTAAACTCATTTTTAGTTATCTAAGTACTCTTAATTAACCAGCAACTCATAAATAATTAATAATATTCCTTAAAGTTAAATATATATTTGTAAAATTAACATGACATAAAATTAGTGTTGACCTCGCCGCGTCCACTTGATATACTTATTTACAATCTTTATTCTCTAATTCTCTACCAGTCAATCTCTACCATCAAACCCATACATACATATAAGGTATAGAGGGCGTGCAAAATGAAATTAAAAATAATAATGATAATAATAAAATTAAAGAAATAATTTTAAACAATGTTCCAGGGCGATGGAACTGGGTCGAGAGTGCCTTAAGTTGTGGGGCTACGAGCGAGTCGACGAACTGATCTGGGTGAAAACCAACCAGCTGCAACGCATCATACGCACGGGACGGACGGGACACTGGCTGAACCACGGCAAGGAACACTGTCTGGTTGGTCACTTGATGTTTATTTTGGAAATAAACGGTATTATCACATTGAATAAGAAACAATAATAAAACTAAACCAATAATAGAATAAAAAATAACATTGATACAAATATTAAAAGAAAGAAAACGCAAAACATAACTATAATTAGACAAAAAAGAAACAAATTAAATAAGGAAGAAAGAGGCTAATAATATGGCTGCATATTCAACCTTTTTTGTATAGGAGTCACAAACACGTGTTAGCCAGGGTGTCGCGGGCCGCCTAAATAAAAAATATTTAGGTAATGATTTCTTAGGTTTACCTAAATAAAAAATAGATAGGTAGATTACCTAATCGCGTATATTTTAACATTTTATTTTATCATTTCTTGACATTTTAAACACTATGCAGTGGCCGTGGTCACAAGCAGTTGTTTAATACAAATTATTTAGGTGTTAATAGAAAACCTTTGAAATTTAAAATTGTTGAAAATAAAGTAACATCAAGTTAAAATATGCGTTATTTTCATTTTACATAGAATACATTCCGACCTCAAAAAAATTGAATATGCAAACGAATCAATTTCAGGTTGGTATGAAAGGTAACCCGGAGAACTTGAACCGCGGCCTGGACTGTGACGTCATCGTCGCGGAAGTACGCGCCACGTCACACAAACCGGACGAAATTTATGGAATTATAGGTATGTGACTTAATTAGTAAGATTTGGATAGATAATAGTTTAATTTTAATTTTTATTAAATTATATTTAATGTTTTTTTTTTCAGAGAGACTGAGCCCAGGCACGCGAAAAATAGAGCTTTTTGGTCGACCACATAATGTTCAACCCAATTGGTAAATATGATTTACAATTGTCAGTGCCCATATTGGGCACTGTAAGAAATTTGTTACCATACTATTATTTCTACACGGAACGGACTATTATTTCAAAAAGGCATACAAAAAATCTAATTTTCAGGATAACTCTAGGAAACCAAGTAGATGGAGTAAGACTCGTCGATCCAGAGCTGATAGCAGCTTTCAAGAAGAGATATCCCGATGGCAACTGCATGGCACCACCGACCCCTGACCCTGGTCTACCGTAGAAATGAAATGACATTTTAAGTTTTGAACGTTAAAATGTGTTAAAGTGGTAAAAAAGTTGTTTTGCTCATCATCCTCGTGAAAATAATGCACAGAATTTAACTAAAGTTTAAATTTTATTATTGTTATTTAAATAACAAATAATTTTAAAGCACATATGTGTTAGTGTAAGTTTTTTAAATTTGTAAATAAATATATTTTTTAAAATATAATATTTTTATTTCGATTAAAATATATAAAAGGTAAATCCAAAAAATATATATATCATATTATATAACTTCATGAGTACACGTAATTTCACAATACAAGAACATTTCAAAGATGCTTCAAAACTTCAAATTAATAAAACGCCGGCTGGGGTGACCGCCTGCCTTTGGGTGAACTCGGACGGGGATTGTTGGGGAAAAGTCTTGCAATATTCGTCACTGTCTTGTCTCTAAAAAAAATATGTATAATATAATACATTATAAAAATTAACGTCAGGAGTGCAGAATGTATAAGTCTTAATTGTCTATGGTTGTTGAGTGAGAAAGCGTAACCTTTAACAATTTTCTTTTATCTATGACGAATAATAATTTGATTCATTTGAAACGTCCTGAAGTTGATTGCGATTTCCATCTGAGTTGATATCATGTTATATTTTGTAATTTTCCTCTAGATTTTTCACGACTAACAACCCAGCCTAACACGTAAAACCATTGATTATGCATCCGATCTCTAGTCGAATAGGCCGTCTCACAGGGCTGTGAAAGTGAGACGATAGAGAGTGCACCTGTGTTTTCGCACATACTTGTGCGCACTATTAAAATCTTCTGCGTTGCTGGTTAATACCTAAATTCCGAAAACTGACTTTATTTAGAAATATATGCCGCAGATGAACAAAGACTAAATACTTATTATAATCAACTTTCATAGACAATCACGAGAAACATGTAAAAAAATATATATTATAAATGGAATTTATAAAATATTTTATTTATTTATAGAAAAATAATTATTAAATAAATAACATTTTGATAGTTATTAGAAAAGCAAATTGAGTGATTCATAATAAAGCTAGAAATAAACGTACCTAAGCTCTTGATTAACTCCCGGTTTCGTACCATTATTATTAGTCTTAGAGTTAACATGACGACACGGCTTCTCCTTAGGGTTTGGGCTGGAATCATACTTATATTGTTAAAGAGGTATCGTATTAATATTAGGACCACGGATATTAAAGACATCGATTTCAAAACAATTTTTGGGTATAACATAGTCAAGCCATATTTGCAGACCTTATTTTTTTTTTTATATAATAGGAAGGCGGACGAGCATATGGACAACCTAATGGTAAGTGGTCACCAACGCCCTTAGACATTGGCATTGTAAGAAATGCTAACCATCGCTTACATAGCCAATGCGCCACCAACCTTGGGAACTAAGATTTTATTACCCTTGTGCCTGTAATTACACTGGCTCACTCACCCTTCAAACACGAACACAACAATATCAAGTACTGCTGTTTTGCGGTTGAATATCTGATGAGTGGGTGGTACCTGGTGGAGCTTGCACAAAGCCCTACCATCAGTATTAATGTAAATGAGATATTATTTTTAGTCGCTTATTTTTTTTGTTACGTTTTCCAGTTATATTATTTTATAATTAAATCAATTACTAAACAGGTATACATTAATAATATATTCTAGAACTAAAACTAAAATAAAAATTAATAATTTCTTTGAATAAATAAATTCATATATCGTATATAAATATCAACCATATAAACGCATGATAAAGACATGTGCAGTGCGATTGGATTCATCTCTTGGCTCGATACTGATTGCACTATATATATATAGTATTTGTCTATACACATATTATTTAAATAAAACCGAAATCGTACCCGTATGAATTCGAGAAGAGAAAGTTATAACTAGATAAAAATACACAATATAATTTTATAATAATAACACGGTACATTGCATTTCTACAATCAATAAGAATTAAAAATACCTATTTTTATCATTCAATTTAGTTCCATGTCTTTCTATCATTAAACTCTCCCTCAGCCGTCTTTGGAACTGGAATAGGAAATTAAATATATAAACAAAAGGGTGAAATTCCACACAAATAGCAGTTATTCATAGATAAATTTAAAAAAACTTCAAAATAGCAATTATTAATAAATACGACTTTCGCTATAAGTAATTTAATATGTTCTAGTAATTAATTTATGAAAATGACGAAACTTGCTTCTTATATTATTTAATATAGTAATAATAATATCCTGGTACATTATTCACACACGGCCATTTGATCCCAAACTAAGCGGAGCTTGTGCTATGGACAAGCAAGACAACTGATATACTACTTTTCTTTTGTAAACTCATACTTATATAGATAATTACACCCAGAGTCAGGACAAACAGACATGTTCATGCACACAAATGTCTGTCCTGGGTGGGAATCGAACCCACAACCTTCGGCGTGAAAGGCAATTATCTACCAACCACGCCAAACGGCCCTTTTTTATAAACTAACATACTGTGTATTTAAACAATTAGTGAAGTCCCAGACTCCTGAGTAAACCTGTGTTACATAAGACAATATCTTGTTATTAGGTATAAGTACAATGAGAATTAATTTAAAGCCATCTTTGTATGATTGGGAGAATATTATATACCGAAATATAAATTACATTCTTTAGCCTCGAATATAATATTCATTACGTCACTTTACAACACAACACAACAACGACAATTATTCATATCGTAAGACGCAATACATGGTATTATTATATGTATTTAAATGTAATCGATATGAAAAAAAAAGTTACAATTGCTCTTTCGATTAAATAATCGACACACTGTAAACATATAACGAACTTTAAAAATCATCTGATAAAGTCAATATAGAAGATCGTTACGAAAAAAATTGTAAAATGTGCGTCACCTTAATGCTGTTCAACATGTCACCCTGTGTAGCGAGCGGTCTCTCGTCCGAACGGACGGAGGGCGCTTTACGGCCAGCAGGAGCATCACGCTGAGCTCCCAACGAAGCGGCCCCGATAGATGCATCTCGAGGGACTGACACTATTCAAAATATTCAGCAATAAAAATCATAATGGTATTGGCAACATTTGGTGTATTACAAAACCACGTTTTTGGTTCATGAGTTGTAACTTGTAATGTCATTAGTTTTTGCTGCAAGCTAAATTCAGAATGTAATTTAGGTAATCACCACATTTACTCAGCAGAATGTTATTATTTTTATATCATGCGGATGGTAGGTTGGCTTTAAATTAATAAAAACATTTTAAAGACTTCTTAAAAGAAACAAATCATAATTTTATTGTGAAAGTACCAAAGCAAAACATATTTTTTTATGTATGTATTCGAACTACTCGAAAATCGATTTCGGTGATTTAAACTTTTTATTCTGCTTATGTAGATTACGACGTGGTATGACCACCACTGAATATAACTTACTGGGTAATATTTTCAGTGTCTCAAAAAATGTGCGAGATATATATATATATATATATATATATATATACCATACCAACCACGATATATATATATATATATATATATATATACGTATATATATATATATATATATATATATATATATATACGTATATATATATATATATATACATATATATATATCATGCACATTTTATAATTGACATAATTATACCTATCATGTTATGATTATCATACGTATGTAAATAATTGAAATCAACTATTTACAAATTATTTATTGATTGTTAGTTATAAAAAATTAAAACATTTTAACGATAACGCAATAATTGTTTAAATCATTGCATTTTTCACATGGAATATGGATGGAGAAAGGTCTCAATCGCAAGCTGTGACGTGACTGGGAAGTCGTAAGTCGACTCGTTCTCAAAATTAAAGCCGTTCTGGGCTGATTGCAGTTAGTTTAAATACATTCGTCTCGCGCCGCAAACCGCACAATTGATAGGTACTCTAAATTACAACATTCATATCGTATATTTACGAACTCGCGCGGCAAAAATTTAAATCAAAAACACATCGTCACACCACCGTAACTGATCACAAGGAACTAGTAACTAGGACATACTAAGTGCAAAGGTTTCTCGCAAGGGTTGGTGGGTTGTGCAGAGGCATAATGATTTGTGAAAATGGAAAGAAAAAAGTTAGACACATAAAAAGTCAGCCAATATAATAATACTACTATAGTATTTAAGGAATTGAGGAAAGAAAAAAAAAAGCCACAGTGGCCAGTGGTAAGAGCGCATGAATCTTAACCGATGATTGTGGGTTCAAGCCCGGGCAAGCACCACTGAATTTTCATGTGCTTAATTTGTGATTATAACTCATCTCGTGCTTGACGGTGAAGGAAAATATTGTGAGGAAACCGGCATGTGCCTAATTTTACTGAAATTTAGCCACATGTATATTCCACCAACATTGGAGCAGCATGATGGAATAAGCTCCATAACCTGCTCCTCAAAAAGGGGGAGGAGGCCTTAAACCAGCAGAGGGACAATCACAGGCTGTTACAGGTTAAGGAATTAAAATTCATTTACTAACAACTTTATTTATTTCTACAACTATATCACATTATGTACATAATGGTAAGCACTGCTTCTCTAGATTTCATTTATAGATATTTTTGAAGATCCTAAGACCTAAGAGCCATCATAATCTTTATTGAATAAAAATCAGGGCTCCTATAATAAATTCAAATCAAATATAATGAATAATCTAGAAACTTCTAATTGATAATCATATATGAAAATTTTTGAATTCTAAGACAAAAAATAATTTAAGCAATTTACATAAAAAATCGAAAATCATAAATTTAAACATTAAACTTATCTTACGAGTAACAACAATCTGAGGTAATTCATAAAAAACTAACTACAACTGAATTAACTCTATCCATTCTTAATCTTTGCTTGTTTCTCTTCCTCTAAAGTTCTTTTATCTTCAATTTTTTTCACATCAGATTTATATAGTCGTTTTCTCAATTCAGTAGGACCAGCGAATACGGCAGGGGCTTCCTTTGTTTCCGGCAAATAAACATCAAATGTTCTGAAATATTTTAAAATATTTTCTACATCTTCCTCTTTCAATTTATATTCGTAAGCTATTTTAGCAGCTGTGACCTCTTCGGGATTAATTTGGTGAGATGAAATATAGTCTATGGCATGTCTTAACGTAGTTTTGCCATATGGAATCTTTTCGGGTTCCATCAAACCAAAGTCGAAATCCGGCACGGCGCCACGATTTTGAGGCAGCGGCCGCTCCAAGCTTTTTTGTTGCTTCTCTTTAGTGACATCGTCTTCTGGTTTCCCGTGCGACGTTACATAAACCTCTCTAAGCCGTTCATCTAATTCGCTATTTTTTTTATCGAGTTTCGAATCGAGCTGCGGATCGATTTCTTGCGCCCTTTTTAACTCTTCAATCATAGAAGGATATCTAGGCGCTATTTCTGGCTTTTCTTTAGATATAACTTTGTGAGCCCGGTTTTCTATGTTGAAAGTTTTAATAGGACGCAAAGCCTTCGATACTAAAGCACCCATCTCAGGTGGCGTTAGTAGTATTATTGGGATATTATATATTTCTATCGTTATTCATAAAACATCATTTTATAAATATTGCACTAATAAAAACATATTTTACATCACTCGAGGTTATTATTGCAAATTTGACTTAAGTAACAATCTTTCGAAGTCTAGTAACATATGTCAAAGTGACATTTAATTTTTTTAACAATTGCCAGTCTAAATTTAAAATAAAACCTAGACCATAAGGTTTTCGTTGACTGTAAAATTACTTTTAATAAATATACATTTGATATTAGTATAAAATAAATCATAGTGATAAAGAACACTGTTTTGTTTGCATAGATACATAAACTTTTATTTACTCACATTTTAGCTTTGAGAGTGCCTCCTGTATTGTTAGCTTTGAATTTCGAGCTGAAAATTTTGCTAACTGAGGAGGTGTATTGGTAGCACGAGACTGTTCCATCACTGTTCTTGGAGCCGGACTTGGACTTCGACCAAGACGGCGGCGATATTGTGTTTGATTTGGTGCTTTAGATACTGTTGTAAATAAAAACTAACATTTCATAATTTTAACATATAGTCATAAAGCTTGATGCTTACAGGCTATATAATATTTTTATAGGTATACTTATTTCATTCTTTGACCATGCATTAAAAAATGGTACGTCTTACGCCTTTAATACATTAATTAATAAAAATAATAATAATTACACACGATAATTCGATAAAAGCATCAATTTCATGTCCCGTTTAAGCATAAATACAAAAATTTTAAAAAAAAGTGTACACCTCACAATCAGTTCATATTCGTCAGCTTTTAATCACATCTTATTCTGGGAGTTGTAATTAATCAAATAGACAATTAAACTAGAGTAAATTACTTAGTAAACTTTTTACCTATATTTTAACGTTACCCGTAATAATGCAAAATTGACTTATCATTATTAGTCAATTGTCGGCCTCTAAATAATCACAATGTAATAAACAATATCAATCGAGAACAATTTAATTTTTATTGTTTTGACGCTTGACACGCCTTTACTTGGTGATTTTTACCTTCAGCGGAGTAGGAAAGACTGAATACACAGTAGTAAAAAGCCCTATCGATATGAAAAATTATCTAAGGTATTCAAAGATATGATGTCATAGTGATGATATTCTGATGATTCAATTTGATTCTTATATTGTTAAAACAAATAATATTAAAATGATTATGATCATTTATTAATCGGTATTCATATAAAACAAAAGTAGGGTCATACCTGAAGTGAAGCCTGAAGGTATATTTTTTTGAATATTGGCAACATTATTAATTAAGCGTTCAGTGAAAACATTTGATCCTCTAAAGTTGTATTGCGGTTTGACCGTAATAGAAGAATTCAATTCTTTCATTCTTTGCTCATTGGCTACTGAACTACGCATTAAAATGTTCTGAAAGAAAGAGATACTTAACTTTAAGTCGTGACACACCATTATAAAGACAAACGAAATTAATTTTTTACACTGGCATCTCTAAAAGTTCGTACGATGGGAGCTTGGGACATACGAAGCGTGTTGGGAAAAGATCCCTCGGTAGTCTTTCTTTTATCCTGAAATTGTAAATGCTGTAGTAGTGTAATTGATCTTCTTTATAAACTGTATACCACTAAGTCTACTTAATCATACGTTTGTTTGAATGTTACATCTCCCTTGTAATTTTGGAATATTGCATCGAGATGATCTAGTATTACGTGGTTCACCAGCACCAGTTCCACTTCTCGATCCCGTACGACTACGGTCGCTTGATGTTCTACAATTTCACAATATATTAAAACAAAGAATGATAGTTAATTTCTTATCGTTAATCAGTTAAAAGAAAACTAACAACGTTAGTTATATAATTATAGTTACATAATTCATGAAAAAGCAAACATCCGTCATCTCGTAAGAGTATTTGAATTAAGTTTGTACTTACAGTCCTTAAAAAAGTTTAAATTTAATCTTTAATTATTTTTTTGTGAGATACATATGTATTGTATAAATATTATCATAAATAATTAGATAATCTCATAAACAAATACTACGTTTATAAATGCAATCAATTGGGCATATTCCTAATGCATAGGCCACACTTATCGTGATAATATTCCTACGAGCAAACTTCGTCTTTGGGCTACGGCCAACATGCATGGCCACATGAAATGCCACGCGAAAATGTTTTTGTTACATATGGTTAGCCATATCGAAATGATACATACGTCGTATTTGTTGCGCTTGGTGTCCGGTTGAAGTATGGCTGCACCACCGTGCTCATCGCAGTCAAACCCATTGATGCGCAAAAGCTTACCGACACCGGAGCGAAGTGTCATCGGCGTAATACCATTGATATTCACGTCATCGTGATGAATGCGTCCTAGGCTTAACCCTATGTAATACGAATTACGTCATACCCTCTTTTTTTATTCTGTTCTATAGTCACCTTCTCGTTGCATTCGATCTGGTTCTTTTCGGCTGTTTTACGAGGAACTGCCTCAATAAAAAATAATATTGTTAGTGTTAATAAATTGTACATATACGAAAGCGTAATAAGCGTGTGTTTACTAACCATGTTCAAGAGAATACAACATTTATTTGTATTGCATCTATTTGGCGTCATTTTTGCACAACGTACTGCCAACCACCAAAGTTTGTCTTTAAAAACTTTTTTACACGGCTTACAGCAAAGACATCTTTTCCATATAGAAACACTTTCTTCTGAATCACTATCGTAACTAGTTGATTGTTCACTTAAAACACTATTTCTTATTATAAAACCTTTCATCTTTGTCATATTTTGTTCAGACTTTTGAACTGTTAAATCACACGACGTAATGAATTTTTCATCTTCGAAATTTTCATTATCATCTGAATGTAAATGAAAAAAGTGCTGAATGATTCAACAGCTTTACTTAAAAAAATGGTTTTAAAATAACACTGTTTTCGCGTGGTGTTGGCAGTACATTATACAAAAAACGCGTTCAAACAATGTTACTTCAAAGTAACCATTACATTATGAAAATAACACTGTCTGAACTACAATAAAAAAACAATTTAATTCGGTATTATGTACCTTCTCTTATTCTGGAAGCTTGCGGTCGTACCGGAGACATTTCCGAGTGGGTCAATCTTTGCATTGGAGGTGGCGGTGACGGTGATTTGCTCAACACCACTGGCCTATATCTACGAGTTATCTCAGCAATAGAGTAGATGCCAAATTCATGTACCGGCAACTTATCCACATCCTGATAAGCTCGTTTCCTGCCACAAGCTTTATAAATTTGAATTGGCTTAATCTTATCGACGAGATGTAATATATTTTTATTATATCAGTATTACCTACCTGTACAAATTCCCTTGTTTTATTAACCATGCTTCCAATTCCTCAAGCCATCTCTAGACATTGCAAAATTTATTTTTAAAATGCGATGGGATAAATACAATAGAGATTCAATTTTATATAAACTTATAAAGGAATACAATGCATTATAAAAACGTATACGTAAATGTTCCCTTCGTTTTTGTTTCGATTCGAAAATAATTGTGTTATTATAACTCGCCTTTTCACTTTATTACAAATTACTACTATTATAATATAAATATAATACATTACACGACACAATATTAGAAAAATACTTACACGGAAAGGGAGTTCAAAGAAGCTTTTAAAAGTCATTGCGACAAATCCCAGAGATCAGGATTTATTTATTAACGTTTGTTTTAATGTATATATTTTTTTACTTTAAAATATTAAGGATAAAAAATGGTTACAATTTGTTTACCTGCTGATGTCCGATAACTGAGCCTGGCCTGCATATTCGCATCCATGCTATAGCTTCATGAGCAGTCATACGATAGTGTTTGATCAAATAACATCCTATAAGTGAACCAGTGCGACCAAGACCTGCCTAAATCAAAGTTTTATTCAAATTAATTAAAAGAACTAAAAATAACAAGCCATGTAATCAAATTGAGTATATTAGATTGTAGCTTTGTAGTTTGTCACCAGCATCAGCTAAAAAGTTTGTGTAAAATCATGTCAATTTCGTGCATTAGGTACTGTTGTCACCTTAATATTACATATGAAATTGGCCTTTTGTACGGGAGGAATATAAAGTTAATTTTTTTTTGTAAAATATATTTAATTAATCAAAGTATGCATCGTTGTTATCTATACACTTTTGCCATCTCATAGGTAGTTCATTGACCCCTTTACTAAAAAAAACATGGGGGCGAGAATCAATAAACTCTTTGAAGGCGGTTTGGACTGCCGCATCGGAGTTGAATTTTTTTCCTTGTATGAAGTTGTCCAAATTCCGAAAAAAATTGTAATCTGTAGGAGCAAGGTCCGGGGACTACGGTGGATGTCGCAGACATTCCAATTGTAGCTCATCTAACTTAGTGGTTGTTTGTGCAGTGTGTGGTCTTGCGTTGTTGTGAAGCAGCAGTGGCCTAGAGCGACTGACCAATCTCGGTTGTTTAGCAGCTAGTTCTTCCTGCATGGTTTGCTGTTGCTGACAATAGATATCTGCCGTAATCGTTTGGCCAGATTTTAGAAAGCTGTAGTGAACGACACCGGCCCTAGTCCACCAAACACTCACAAGTAACTTTTTCTGAGTCAATTTTCGTTTAGGGCAGGATATGGCTGGGTCTTTTGTCACTTACCCCGAAGCCTGCATCTATTTCTGAAGTGCTTTGTGATGGATCCGCTTCCACAATAGCCTTTAATTCTTCATTTTCCACTTTGGTCTCCGGCCGTCCACGGGGTTGGTTCTGAAGGTCGAAATTTCCAGAACGAAAACGTTCAAACCAAAAACGTACCGTGCTTTCTTTTGCGACACCAGCGCCGTACACACCATTAATCCTTCGAGCTGTTTCTGCAGCACTGGTGCCACAATGGAACTCGTACTCGTAAATATACCGATATTTCATGTTTTCCATTGTGCGGTAATAAGCGACGCCAAAGAAAAAAATAATGAGGAAAAAACAAACAAATGTCTGTTTTCAAAACTCAAATGTACCAGCTAAATGAATTTATAAATTTGAATTTGGAATTCTTAACCAAAGACGATATTTCAGATCAAAGTGGTCAGTACGACAAAACGCTAATTTCATATGTAAGGACTTAATATTAGTATCAAGACTGTATACATACATAATAAGTAACGAAATTAGATAGAGGCTAACATAAATAATGACAAACGAATTAACTGGTGACGTATATTTTCATTAAATTCATAACCTTGCAATGTACAGCAATGGCACCGTCAATCTCTTCACTTAGTTGTAAGAATTTAAATAAAATGTGTTGCGGTGGACACGATCCGTCAGGAAAAAATAAATTGCAGTGTTCTATACCAGCATCGGTGAAACTATTAATAAAAAGGAGTTGAATAAGTTATTAAAAAAAACAATTTAATACAATTTCTATATTCGTTCTCATAAATACAGTAAAAGTTTACTCACACTTTAGCGTCGTAAAGTTTCTTGTTTAGTCTAACGACAACTTTTACATTACTTTCAAGAAAATAACTAATGTAAATTTCAGGTGGGTGATAAAAATATCCACTGTACTCCACAGGTCCAATAAATGCTAAAAACTTTCCTAAAAAAAAACAATTTTACTGCAAAACTAGATACTGGCCATGGCTTCGCTAGCATGAAAACCCTCATGTTACTATTATAGGATACCCTTTCCTTTTCTGCTTCACTGACCACGCGTATGCTAAATTTCATGATGATTAATTGAGTAGTAATACGTAAACTTTCTCACTTGTAATACTAATAAGGATACATTAGTGGCTTTGACTTTAGAAAATATTTCGATTACCTGGAACTATCCAGTTAAGATCACCGCCGTGAACTCTATCCCATCTTTCATATTCATCATAATTGAAGTCTTGGAAGTTAAAAAATCTTAAGTCACGTGCCTTTGCGAAGCCTTGCAGACAATCCATTAACGTAATAGTGAACATAGATTCACCTTGCGTTGCATCTTGAAATGGTCTTAAAATTTTAAAGGTTCACTCTTTATTTATAGTTTAAAAAGGATTATCAAATTATATTTTTAAATTCACCTATAAGATTGTCCATGAACCATTAACGGTTTTATAGCATCTTTCGGTTGTAAACCTAAATATAACATCCCGTAACATCCTAAGAGAAACGCAGCGTTGGCCTTCTTCTTAGGATCCACGGACGTATAATGCACAATACATTGTTTATTTAAATATAATTTTAACTTTTCATCAAGAGCTTTACAGTACTTGTACACACACCCCAAATTTAAAGGCCCAAAATCCCCATAATAGTTTTCGTATACCAATTCGTTATCAATTGAAAAAAAGTGTGTATCACTGGTACTTTTTAAAATTTTTCCTTGTCTTACTGTAGCAAAATATAATACATTTTCTATATATTCCGTCACAAATAAAATATCAGAATTCCGTGTCATGTTCAGCCGCGTGAAAAATACTTTTCACATAATGAAAAAAAAAATTGTATTGGATTGATGCATTTCAATCAAACAATTATAATAACAGCTAGATACGCAAAATAAAAAATAAAATAAATATAAATTAAGCCAAAATTAAGCCGATAATCAAAATGACGCTGTCGGTATTTTGTTTTTAAGTTTAATTCATAACAAAGTCTTAATGTATTGCCAGTATCGGCGAATACTGTTTATGGTAACATCCAATATATCATAAGTCAATGTAAAACAGAAACATGGCAACCCTAGTCTTTTTCCGGTGCGCAAGGTAAAGTGTCAAAGAGTTTGTTGAAAGTTTTGTGAAATCTGTAAAAATTAATGTGATCTTTTTAAGTTTAACGCATTTTTATATTGTGCCAATATGTTACGGCGTCACTCAACTTGTTTTGTTCCATATTTCAGGTTTACTACACATTATAAACCATGGCCGATGTCGATGTGTAAGTTTTGTTTTGTTTACTTGTATCTTGACTGTAACTATATTTAATTAGCACGTGCAATGAAATCTTTTGAAAATATCAATTTAATTTATATTTACGGAATCACATTTATCGAATTTACACGATTATTTTACAATCGTCAACATAACCTAACCTAATCGCAACTCGTGTTATTTGTTTCCAATTATTGTGATTATTATTCTTCAAATGAAAATGGTTGCATATTATATATAAACTTTATTGTTTTCTCATTAGGCGCGATTTTCATCTTTCGGAGTCAACATGATCGTCGAAACTATTAGTTTTCGAATGCACTTGACAGCCTTTTTACAACATTCATTAATTATAACTGTATATGAAACATTTCAATAAATTGTGTAGAGTGAAAAGAAAATATATAAATGATTAGATTACTTGATATGTCAATGAGATCTATTGTTTTTTATCACATGTGTTATATTTTCTTAATTTTTGTAGCGAGGTCCCCAACAACCCCGTCCTGAGCGGAGGGGCTATGGATGTAAACACGGCTTTACAAGAAGTTCTTAAGACTGCCCTCATCCACGGCGGACTTGTGCATGGCCTCCATGAAGCCACTAAAGCTCTTGACAAGTAAGTGATAATAGTGTTGCTTTGTCAAATTTTAAGGTTAAAACTTGTTATGCTGACTCGATTCAACCACATTTAACATTTTAAAATTAGCCGGTTATTATTGGTAGCATGATAACCAAGTTGAGTTAGATATGTATGGCTCTATCTTTATAATTTTTGCCTCATTTTTTTTTTTGGTGTAGTAGTCTTTAATTTACTTTACAAGACCGAAATTTTTAAGTCATTTTTTTCATTAAGAATATGAGACCAGGCTACAGACCTCGAATAACATTCACTTAGCATGTGGCTGTTTTAGTCACATGTTGAGTGGAAATATCTGTCACTAATAATGTCGTGCTGGATCAACTCAGTAGCCAACATTATTGCATACACATAGTACCGCAGTGCTTGTTTCTGCAAGTTTGTGGCCTCCCAAGTGTGCTACATATATAACAATATTATTTAATATAGGCTTAAACTATACTGTTTATTTTGTTACATACGAGCAAATATTACATTGCAAATTTAGTATATATTAGTAATCAAATAGTTGGTGTGGTATATAAATACTATAATTAATAATATTCTAGATTTGAAAATAACATTTCATCATTCATAATTTTTTTTTTAAATTAAATAGGAGACAAGCTGTACTCTGTGTATTGGCTGAAAACTGCGACGAAGCTGCATACAAGAAATTAGTGCAAGCACTTTGCAATGAACATCAAATCCCTCTCGTGAAGGTATGTATAAATACATACATTAGATACTAGTTTCTGCCACGGTTTCGCCCGCATGTGAGGGGTGAGGGGTGAGGCGTTAGGTACACTATGACAATGTTTAGATGTGAAAAAAACTCTTTCGCATTTATTCATTAATAGTATGGATTACTGTTTTCTGGTCCGTGACAGTTATATTTATTTGAAAAGTAAAATGATAAAATTTGTTAGTATAATGTTATTGTAATATTTAAGAAAATTTCAAGAGAGAAATATTGGTTGTCTTCATTATTAAGTAGTATGTTGCTCCGCACGAGCCTCTCTGTTTAAATAGCAGAGAAGGCCAAAGGAGCAAATAGTGAAATGTATGCCCCTATGGTGACTTACACCATGTGAGTCAACTTTCCTAGCAAACAAACATTTTATCAATGATATTAGTATAAAGTATTGAAGACACTAAATTATTTCACAGTCCTCCATTGTAGAAGTGGAGATAAATTTGTCATAGTTGAACACAAGTTTGAATGAAATTTATGAATAAAATATTATATTTCACTTTGTATTTTATCTAATGTAAATGTTTTGGACCAAATATATGTATAGACAAATAATTATTCAACAATATGTCAAAAGGTTACCGTCTGAAGTGTCAAATTGTAATTTATATAATTTAAAACACACAAATTTGGTATTAAACCAATTATTGTTAAATGACTAAAAAGTATGTATTCATAAATACATGGTATACTGGTTTTTTACTTGTGAGCCCATTTAACATAATGGATTGGTACAATTAATTTGTTTTCTATTATATAATAACAAATATTAGGCTATTATGTTGGATCAATAAACATAAAATAAATTATACAATAGAATAATATGTTAATACTTTTCTTAGGTGGACAACAACAAAAAACTTGGTGAATGGGCTGGTTTATGCAAAATCGACAAAGACGGAAAGGCCAGGAAAATTGTTGGATGCTCGTGCGTAGTTATCAAAGTGAGTATCAACTATTGTTAACAGTTTTGTTAAAAATATGCGCTTGCACGAACACTAGCAACTTCAGAGTTGAAAGTGCCATTAATATCAGCGCAATATAATATTGAGCGACCCTATGGTGTCGTGTTATTTGCACAGACTACCTTCCTATCGCACAAACAAAATCATTTCTCATTGTTTTAGCACAAGCTGTCTCTTTCAATATACTATTTCATTTGAATAACAATAAAATGTAGTACTTCCTGCCTCATAATCTAATTGCCTACATATTCAATTTCTTTACAACACATTTAATACTTTATTGTTATTTTTGCACAATAGATGAAATCCACAAAATTTAACATAAACTTCTGTTTTCAGGACTTCGGTGAGGAGACACCAGCGTTGGATGTGCTCAAAGACTACTTGAAGTCTTCAAGCTAATCCTTAGGTCTTAATGTCTATAAATAAAAAATAAAAAGCCAAAAAAATTATAATCTCTTTTATTTAACAAAACATACCATTTTAACTTGAGATGCTAGAAAACCATAATAATTTTCTGACTAATACTAGCACATTCGTAACCAAGAGACTGACAACTTCTTCAGACATCAAACTTATTATTTTAAAGAAATGTATTAAATTAAAAAGCTAGCCTACTCATGTTCTGAAAAGCTGACATAGCCAAAATCGGTCGATGATTAAGAATTATTGAATTAGCAAACGTTTAAAAAAAAAATCACATGCAGAGACTTGAAAATTGATCACAAAGTTCCTTATGCTTGGGCCATTGTTGTACTTGACATTCTCTGAAAAAAAAAGTTATTTTATGTTTTTTAAATCTTCATTTTAACCAGGGATGTTACGAAGCTCCTTAACCGAAACTATCGAATATTCGAATCCGATAAAAGATTGTTTATTAATTGTAGATTTTATTATCATTTTAATGTTAATTTTATATAAGCATAGTTGTTATCTTGTAATTAAATGTATTTTCCTTTAAATTTTTACAAGTTCGAAACAATCGGATAATCGTAGTAATGTTAAAAACGTGAAAGTTTGTGAGGATGAATGGATCTTTGTTATTACTAAACGGATTTTAATGAATTTGAAATAGCAGCAAGTCCACATATCCCCCACGGGAACAGTGGGGGTAACGCGTAATGCGTTTTTCCAGCATTAAAAAAAGGTTATAATAGGCTAATCTAACCGAACACCTGTCGCTCCTCGCGGGCGGAAGTTTGTCCGAAAAACTAAACAATTAAACAGTAATACACAAACTAATTGACGTATATTAGGCAATAAATAACACAAGACAATTGTCGAATGTCGAAAATGTCTTGTGTTTTCGCTATTGGCTTGAAAAGTTGACATTTCTTACACTCGTACTTTCAATTCCTCACAAATAAAATAATGTCCTTTGCAGTTGACTAATCTCCCTTAAGAATGTCCGGCGTCACCGAAATCGTTCATGACGACGTTATTATCATATAATATTTGCACAGCATTTATTAATTAAATATAATTATTGTTTTTTAATTATAATATATTAGGATTACCTGCCACAGTACCACTCAGTTTTGCATCTTGAGCATTTTTTACTCGCTTTATCACCACACTTGGCGCACTTTGCCCCACCACTATCCATCGCAAGTGCAGCGTCACTCGTGTAAGATTCTAGTAGTTTTTTCGCCATAGTTCTAGACGTTTCCGAACCATCCATTTTGAAATGCTCAAGTTGAGCTTTAGCAAGCGACTTAGTGTGCTTGTGAACTTCTTTTAAATATGACTTTTTTATCTGAAAATAATTTATTATTATATATATCGTAATTGTATACTTCTCGGGGGAGCCCTAGAGAACGCGTCCCCAGGTGGCGGATAGGGGAGGGGTAGGAGGGAAATAAAATACCTCCCGTGGACCAACAGGCCAGAGAAGGACACTTCGTTACCAAACCCCTGCTGCAAGCTTACTCAAATATCTGGAGCAAAGGCTGTAGTTAGTGTTGTGCGCCTAGGTTGGGACGCATAAAAGGGATGGCGGCGGAAGAGCCTGCATAAGGCCAACGGCGGCGCCCGCATGTCTCCACGAGAAGTACGACCTTGGCGTCAGGTGGCAACCGGCCGTAAAACTTTAGCCAAAAACTCAAACTCCTTGTATGACAGCAAAACTAAAGATGAGAACTAGGGCGTCCCACTCAAGCGACGTAGATGCGAAGAATGCTATACATGCTAGGGCGTTCCCCACAAGCGACGCTAAAGGCAAGAACCAACGTTCGCATCCAAAAGTCTTTGACAAACTTAGACTCGCATCGTGGAACCTCGGCACAATGACGGGACGCAACACAGAACTAAGCGAAATTTTAAAAGCAAGACAAATAAACGCCCGCTGCGTCCAAGAAACGAAATGGAAAGGGTCAAAATCTAGGGATATCGGAAATGGCTACCAGCTTGTATACCATGGTACTAATACCAAAAAAACGGAGTACGTATCGTATTGGATGAAAACCTGAAAACGAGAATAATCAACGTGGATAGAAAGAATGACAGACTCTTTAGCATAAAACTAGCAATGGACGGCCAACCACCTTTAAACTTAATCTCTGCGTATACACCACAAGCGGGATGTTCTGAACAAGAAAAGCAAGATTTCTGGGAGGACTTTGACGAAATTATGCAAAATATTCCTTTAACAGAATATGCCCACATAGGAGGAGACCTGAATCGACATGTAGGAGAAAAGAATGACCTTTATAGCGACATCCATGGAGGCTATGGATTTGGTACTAGAAATAAACAAGGAATAACAATTCTTAATTTCGCATCCAGGCACTTCCTAAAAATAATTAATACATATTTCCAAAAAAAAAACCGGCACACCTTATCACCTACAAATGCTCTGAATATAACTCACAAATAGATTATATCCTCGCCAGCAACAACATCTTTAAACTTTATAAGGACTGTAAAGTGATTCCCGGCAATGGGCTTGCTTCACAACATAGGCTTCTCGTCTCAGTCATGAAACTACCCAAACCTATAACAACACACATCGGCAGAACAGACAGTATTAAGTGGAAAGAACTGCACTCCGACAAGGGCTCACCGCTTCTAGAATGGGCCCACGCCTATATGAAAGAAGACATTGAGACCGAAAAATCAGCTAACCAGATGTGGCCTGATTTCGAAAGACTATGTTTGGAAAGGGCAAAAGCGATCCTGTGTATTTCACGTGGAGCACTGCGCATAAGTAATGCAACGTCCTGGTGGAATGAAACAGCACAACACATAATAAAGTCAAAGAGAGAGGCATTTAAAGTATGGCAGAAATCGGGTTTGGAAGAAGACCACCTACTGTATAAAAATCTTAAAAAGATAGCTAAATCTGCTGTAGTACAATCCATGGCAAAATCTAGAGAAGATTTTTATGATAGATTGGAAAAAGCCGAGGATGAGAACTCTATCTACAAAATAGCCCGACAACGCCATAGGTCTACTCTCGATATTAAATGTAACAAATACATCAAAAATTCCCAGGGTGTTTTACTAACGGCGAACAAGGATATAAACATAAGATGGAAGGAATCCTACGAACAACTAAAGAACGAGGAGTTTTCTAGTCAAAAAATGCCCCATATGCCGCCTGTTGAAGGGCCTATAAAATCTATATTAGAGGAGGAGGTGAGCAGGGCCATATCAAAAATGAAATACCATAAGACCACTGGTCCCGACCAGATACCAGCAGATCTCTGGAAGAAGCTGAAAGAATCTGCAACACCCTGGCTCACCAAGCTTTTTAACGCTATTATTAAAGATGGCAAGATCCCTGAATCCTGGCGTAACAGCATCCTATCACCAATATATAAACAAAAAGGGGACATTGCGAATTGCGGAAACTACAGGGGAATAAAACTCACATCACACACACTGAAACTGTTTGAAAGAATCATCGCACGCATAAATGACTGTACCCGTATAACTGAGAACCAATACGGCTTCACGCCTGGCAAATCTACCATCGATGCCATTCAGTTATTAGAGTTGTGATGGAGAAACATCGTTCAAACAAAGAAAATCTGTATCTCCTGTTCATCGACCTAGAAAAGGCTTTTGATAGGGTACCCAGAAATCTAGTTTGGCAGGCTATAAGAGCTCAAAATATCCCGGAATATTATGTGGTACTAATACAAGATATGTACATAAACACCAAAACGCGCGTCAAAATTCCATCGGGTCTTGGCGAGCCCTTCCACGTAAATGTAGGAGTACATCAGGGATCTGCCTTGAGCCCATTGCTATTCAACCTGTGCATGGACTACATCACGCGAGGCATACAAAAACCAGCACCAGAGTGTATTCTTTACGCATATGATATAGTCCTAGTGGCGAAAAATGCACAAAACCTACAGGAATCACTTAACCGCTGGGTGACACAAATAGAAAACCATGGGCGACGCATTAGTCGAAGTAAGACCGAATATTTTGGGTGTGACTATGGAGGGACAGAAGAGACGGGATGTAATATTTACATAGACAACCGCGCACTACCCAAAGTAGACAACTTCAAATATCTTGGATCTGTGCTTATCCGTGCAGTGACGGAGAAAGAATACATTTCACTGCCCCTCTCTTTCCCATGGGTGTCGTAAGAGGCGACTAAGGGATATCTGAGCGACCATCTGCTCACCTGGTGGTAGGATGCTAACATCCGCCTGGCTTGTTACCACCGTACGCATGGTGAAAAACTCGTGAAGTGGCTTGCAGCCGCGTTTCGAGGTCAGCCAGCGTACAGCCAGAGCCCGAGCGAGTATTGCCGCGATGGGTGTTGGTCCGGTTGGAGACGGCTGTTGAACCAATGCCGGGGGAAACTGTATTGACCTGCCGGCCAGGGAGACCCGAAGAAACGGCTGTTCCGCTGGCCGCCCGTGGCATAGTACAGGGGCCCGAGCGTGCCTAACCAGCTCGTGAGGCTGCCCCACCAGGCCACGCATAATCTCGGGGTGGACCGTCGTGCCGGTTGGTGACCGGTAGGTGGGGTCCCGGCGGCCACTTCCGGGGGGGTTCGGGGGCCCTTCCGTCCGGCGGGTCAGTGTATTTTTCCTTTTGGCAACCACTTGGGGAAACACGCCTCCACACTTTGCCCATCCCTATCGTGGCAATACATCGCTCGCTTCACGTCTCTTTTCCATTTAATTTCTCCCAAATGGCGCAACAAAAAAGAAATAACGGTCGTACAGCGGTGCTCACCCCCACCATACCCTCGCTGTTTGAGGTCGAGTTCTCTAACATCCGAGGACTCCACACTAACCTCAACGCTGTCCACCACCATCTCGAGACAGCACGGCCAGCAATGTTGTTTCTCACGGAGACACAAATACTCCGTCCTGCCGATACCAGCTACCTTAATTATCCCGGCTACACGCTTGAAGAATCCTTCAAAGCGAAAGCCGGAGTATGCTTGTTCGTCAGGACGGATGTTTGCTGTCACCGACTGCGCTGCTTGGAGGACCCCTCCTTCTCCATGTTGGTGGTACGTGTGGACCTGGTTCGTCAGAGCCGAGTCTACGTGTGCCTCTACAGATCCCACAATGGTGACTTGGAGACAAGCCGACTATTTGACCATCTTAGTCGGGTGGCAGATGCTGCGCAAGAGCAATTTCCTAACGCGGAATTGGTGTTTTTGGGGGACTTTAATGCTCACCACGAATCCTGGTTGAAATCCCTCAAAACTGACCATGCTGGAAGGACTGCTCATGCTTTTGCTCTCACACATGACTTGACCCAACTGGTTGATCAGCCCACCAGGATCCCAGACATTGATGGGCAAGCACCTTCTCTACTGGACCTTCTGCTGACTTCTCACCCGGTGGAATATCAGGTTGTGGTTCAGGCTCCTCTTGGCTCTTCGGATCACAGCCTTATTTCTACCAGAGTGCCACAGGCCAAGCTGCCGCCACTAGCGGTATGCAAACGTCGCGTTTGGCACTATAAGTCGGCGGATTGGGACGGTATGCGCGATTACTATGCGTCGGTCCCTTGGAAGGAACGTTGCTTCAGTGGGAATGACCCGACAGCTAGTGCCGCTGCTGTTGCTGGCGAGATCATGCTGGGAATGGAATACTACATTCCTAGCTCAGATCTCGTCAGTAGGAGTACGCGTAACCGTTGGTTCACTCGTGAATGTGCCGATGCTGTATCAGCTAAGCAGGCGGCATATCGCAAGTGGATCAACGGCTGCATTAGCGGGGCATCTAACATTGACTCACTGAAAGCAAACTATAATAAAAATTCCAAGTCCTGTAGAAAGGCATACACGAGAGCGGATGCACAGCGCATTGTACAGATTGGTCATGACCTTGTTTCGCATCCTAGGGGCTCCCGTAGCTTCTGGCGTCTGACCAAGTCTGTGCAAAACAATTTCTGTCAACCTTCGCTGCCACCGCTCAGAAATCCGGACGGATCGCTAGCTCACAGTCCGCAAGAGCAAGCTGATCTCCTGGCTAAACTCTTTGCCGACAATTCCGTCATCGATGATTGTAGTGCACTGCCACCTACAATACCTGCATGTGGCCATACGATGCCTGACATTAAAATCAGGCAACGTGATGTGCGTGCGGAGCTGCAATCACTTGATGTACGGAAAGCTAGCGGTCCCGATGGAATACCAGCCATAGTGCTGAAGAAGTGCGCAGCGGAGCTGTCTCCTGTGTTAACGCGCCTGTTCCAACTTTCTCTCTCTTCGGGAAGTGTGCCGGAGGCTTGGAGAAGAGCTAATGTGCAAGCGGTTCCCAAAAAAGGGGATCGGTCTGACCCGGCAAATTATCGGCCAATAGCTATCACCTCAGTACTTTGTAAGGTGATGGAACGGATTTTAAA
Organism: Nymphalis io; assembly: GCF_905147045.1. Taxonomy (NCBI): domain Eukaryota; kingdom Metazoa; phylum Arthropoda; class Insecta; order Lepidoptera; family Nymphalidae; genus Nymphalis; species Nymphalis io. The sequence continues at coordinate 5,796,668 of NC_065909.1, forward strand.
CAACCAACTGATCCATTACCTAGAAGATCACTGTCTAATTAATGATCGTCAGTACGGTTTTCGACCAAAACGGTCCACAGGTGATCTTCTAGCGTACGTAACACACCTCTGGGGTGAAGCTATCGACAAGCATGGAGAATCGTTGGCTGTCAGCCTCGATATCTCCAAGGCTTTCGACAGGGTCTGGCACAGAAGTCTTCTCTCCAAGCTACCGGCATATGGTCTGCCTGCTCAGCTATGCACCTGGATTGCCAGCTTCCTACACAAGCGTAGCCTTCGTGTTTTAGTAGATGGTTGCGCTTCACAATTCTATGTAGTGAATGCTGGGGTCCCCCAGGGATCTGTGCTATCTCCCACACTCTTTCTTTTGCATATCAATGATATGCTCTCCCTTGGGAACATACATTGCTATGCAGATGATAGTACAGTGCATGGTGGATACCACGGACGCGCAGTGGCTGGGCGGGCGGAAACTGAGGAGAGGCGGGAGAATCTTGTCATTGAACTCGATAGGACGTTAGATCTCATCGCCAAATGGGGCTCTGATAATCTTGTTGAGTTTAATGCCAAGAAAACACAGGTATGCGCTCTCACGGCGAAAAAGTCAACATTTTCCCCTCTTCCCTCCCTCTGTGGTACTCCGCTGGTGATGCAAAGCAAAATCGCCATGCTGGGGATTGACGTTCGCTGCGACCTTAGTCCAAGGGATTACATCGAGGCTGTTATAAAAACAGCTTCACGGAAACTCGGAGTTCTGAACAAGGTGCGGCGCTTTTTCACGCCACAACAACTGTGCCTGCTGTACAAAACACAGGTACGGTCTTGCGTGGAATATTGCTCGCACCTTTGGGATGGCTCCGCTAAGTACCTACTTGAGGCCTTGGACCGGTTGCAGCGACGTGCCGTACGCATTATTGGCGACGTAAAGGTCACAAACACCCTTGAACCTTTACAATTGCGTCGTGAGATAGCAGCACTGAGCGCTTTCTATCGACTGTATCACGGCGAGTGCTCTGAGGAATTATTCTCTCTAATTCCTGCTTCCCCCTTCCTTCTTAAGTCCACGCGGGCTGGTTCTCGATGTCACCGCCTAACTGTGACATCAATTCCATCGCGAACAAAGAAATTTGGCAACTCCTTTCTTTGTCGCACTTCCAAAAAATGGAATTCCTTACCAGCTCACGTATTCCCCTCCTCTTACAACCCGGGTTCCTTCAAACGAGGCGTGAAGAGGCATCTTGCGGGCCGGCAAGGCGAAGGCGGCTAGTGCAGAACGTTTTTCCCGTCTGTACTGGCCGTCGTCGCGTTTGGACTCTACTACCACTTACCATCAGGTGGAGTAGAGTCATTTGCCCTCCCGGCGATATAAAAAAAAAAAAAAAAAATTACTACTGATGCAAATACCGATAAGGACGTGGACCACCGCATTAAAACCGCCTGGATAAAATGGAAATCGCTTTCGGGTGTTCTCTGTGACCATAGAATGCCTATTCCTGTAAAGGGAAAAGTGTACAAAACGGTAGTACGCCCATCCATGATCTATGGGGCAGAGTGTTGGACCATCAAACAGACACACGAACAACAACTGCATACAAGTGAGATGAAAATGCTTAGATGGGCGGGAGGAATCACCCGGCTGGACAAAGTAAGGAATGAGTATGTCAGGGGATCGTTCAAGGTAACACCAATTGTGGAAAAATTGAAGGAATGTCGAATGCGCTGGTACGGCCATATCCTGAGACGTAACGATGATCATCCTATCAAGAAAGCCTTAAATATCCCGGACCGACCGCGGGGAAGAGGGCGACCGCCCGCAACCTGGTGACCTCAACCATACAAAAAGAGGCCCAGAAAGAGAATCTGAGTATACAGACAACCCAGAACAGAGCTCTCTGGCGCAGATGTACAAGAAGACCCGACCCCAGCTGAACTGGGAAGAGGGTTTGTACAAAGAAGATATATCGTAATTGTATACATAATATTTCTTTAAGATTTATCGTGGAAAGCTACTTGCCTGTGGTACTACTTCAATAAGCGTACATCCCGGGTTTTTGACGCCATTCGTAGGATTATGTAGGCTAGAGTAGTCGCCTACTGCTAGCCGGCACAGGAACATTTTCAAATCGCCCAAGGGCGGCACTTGATCTAGCATTGCTTCCGTGATTTTTGCTTGAAGCTAAGATTATCATTATTGATTAGATTTAAACAGAAAATTGTATGCCTTAATATTTTAAGATTTCATCGTTTTTGAAGTTTTAAGTTAATTTAAGTAATGTCTGTTGATAAAATTATTTAAAATTACCGAACAGAAGGTAGAACGACGACACTCCTCGATAGTGTAGTGATGGGGTAGTCTTGGCTCTAGAAGTAATTGGCGAAGACAAAGCCAAAGTTGCGCTTCGCTACGATGCAGTTGAGAGAGGTCCTCGGTAGACGGCTTGGACCAGCGACCAACTGAACAAAACGTGTATTAATAATTTGTTTTGTTTGTGTCCGTTGTTTCAAATAAATTGTTCGGTTGCTTGATTTCCTTGCATAGACTTAGGCAAAATGTAATCAGATGATCGATTACAACATGTTATCATCAATCACGATTACAGATTAGCTTTGATATGAATATGGAGTGCGCCGTGCCGAGTCAAGTACCCCAAACCATCACCGTCTGGGGTACTTACTTGAATCACTTACTTAACTTTTTGATTACTTCATCATTAATCTGTTTACATTTTACCCAAGTCTGCCCTTGCAAATGAATCCTTCTCAGCTTAAGTAAATATAAGAGGCTAATGCAAAGAGTATTTGTTTTTAAATCGATCAACCCATAAAATATTCACATAAAATATTTCCACAAACTGGTGGATATCGTAGCTGCGTAGTGAAATTTTGTCAAAGGCACCCCTTAATAGAGTAAATGGCTTTAACCCAACTGTATTTGTATTACTGAAAAGCAACATATTACAAGTACCTACAATTGAATATCTGGATGTCTCCTTTGTCGTTAACTTTTCGCCAGGGGTGCAGTTGTATGAGATGGCATAGAATAGATGGGACATCATAGGTCTTGTACAAGTTGGTTGATATTGATGCACCTATACCAGCAACCTCCATGTGCTCTGCTAAATATCTGAAAATTTGACTTAAAATTATAGAAAAAAAAAGAAATGAAACCAATATCTACGTTCTAGAATGTTATATTTACCGAACAATTGAGATACATCTCATGCTTATATCGAATTGTAAGTCTCTTTTCTGCCGATCAAGCTCTTCGACCGCCGTCTCACTATCTAACTCCTTAGCGGATAAGGGTTTTAAATATCCATTACTGAAAATATTAATTAAACATTTGCAATTTAAATTAAATACGCTGTTTTCAGAATGACTATTAACGTCTTAAAGAAAAACACATTAGTAGTAACAGTCTGTTAATGTCCCACTGCTGGACTAAGGCCTCTTCTCTCTTTTGAGCAGAAGGTTTGGAGCTTATTCCACGATGCTGCTCCAATGCGGGTTGGTAGAATACACGTGGCAGAATTTCAATGAAATCAGATGCAGGTTTCCTCACGATGTTTTCCTTCACCGTCAAGCACGAGATGAATTATAAACACAAACTAAGCACATGAAAATTCAGTGGTGCTCGCCCGGGTTTGAACCCATGATCATCGGTTAAGACTCACGCGTTCTAACCACTACGCCATCTCGGCTAAAAACTGAAGTCATATTAATTCCTATTTTCCTAAAATATTCAATATAGTTCAACATTAAATATAATATTGAAACAAGCTACCAAGAAAACATCCAGCAAAGAAAATGACTAGGTATCCATTTGCAACAAATAGCATTAAACTGAATATTAGTATCGATAAAATTAGGGGATGTCTGAGAACGAAATGTGCGCCTTGAGATTAGTTGACGCACATAATAAATCCACATGAAACCATCACAATTTTAATCTTTTATCACAATTATTCTTCCTTAAATATAAGTCGTAGGTAATATCATTTATGTAGGTAGCAATATCAATAACAGTAGTATGTAGGTAATGATAACAGCGAATAGTCAAATGATCGTTGCAGCTCAAACGAAGTATCAATAACGCCTTACTTAATAAGAGCGACAAGAGCCGTTAGCTGGTCGACGGCGTAGTGAAGCAAGTCAATAGCAACTTCACTGACGCACTGAGCGCCGTCCTCATGAAACAGAACAGTTTCTAGCAGTCCTATAGTCGCCGCCTCGTGATATAGCTGCAATATTTAAAAATACAAGTATATTCATAATATATACTTTGAGCAATAAATAACTTAAAACAGATGGCGTCTTATTCAACAATCAGAAATCTTTTGTTTTACTACATTCGGATCGAACATCGGAAAAATAACAACTTTTCTATATAATAATATTCTACATAAATATCATATCATCATATTTAAAATGCAACTTAAGGACACAGTTGCTTTCTATTTTGTATATTGTTTTAACTTTCCCGCTTACAAATCAACTATTGGTAATGCCATTATATTTTAAATAATGTGCGTGGTTATCTATAAAAAGAAAAATGTTTCCTAACGAAAAATGAATCTCTTTTAACTTTATAGATTTTAATTTAATTTTATAACCGATTTTATCGAATATTAGAACTTACCACCATATATATACCAAAAGTATTTGTAGGTGCGGGTTCCAATTTCATTATTTGTGGATAGATTTTTAAACGCCAGACTTGAATGCAAATTGCTTCCTGAACTAAAACAGGAAGCTGAAAAATATGTCGTAATAAGTTGGTTTACATACACGTCATTACACATAATTAGATAAATTCTTAATGATTAAAATTTTTACTTTAAGCTTTACATAAATGATAAAAATGTGTTGTTTATTCTTTCATATAGAGAGAATAAAACTAGAATCTTATTTTAAAATTGGGTTAAACTTTTTTGTGAGTAATGGGCGGGCTTATACAACTTTTTGAATAACCAAATAAAAATATAATATAAAATTGAAGTAGGTTAAATATCCTTTAAAATATAAATTAATATATATATATATTATTTATACTATATATTACTTAATTATTTATTCTTACCTTTCCATAAGAAATAAGTGTTTCTTTTGTTATTTCTTCTTGCATAGAAGAAGCCTCCAGAACTGCTTGTTGGTTTAGTTTTTGCAATCGAATATGCCAGTCAAGCCATCTAAAACAATATTTATTTCTTTGGTACTCGTACATATTATTTTTATTAAGAAGCATCATAAAAAGTTTTCAAATTTCGACCTAAACCAAAGTAATGATATATACACACTGAGACGATTCTAGTTTTATTGAAAAATGTATTTTGGTCCAACCAAACCAAAGATACGGTTGGTTGGATTCGAAAAAGTCAGTAACTTTATAACTTCTCTATAGAAATATCTAATATACTACATTATACCTGCGTAATAGAAAAACTTACGCTTGGTTTCCGATGGCATCTATATTCCAAGGTACCACACTTTGAACGTACATATCGAGTTCTCCAATATCTAAAGCACTAAGTTGAGAGTCCTTCTCGACCATCGTTTAGTTTTGTTACCAAAAATAAGCCTCATATATCTTTCATTCATCTATCATTCTGTATGCGCTAACAATAAATTAGCAAATCAACTTCGATCTATCAATTATTGTTGTTATAGAAACAAGCAATTTATAAGTTTTGTTATTATGTCTATGTCGTCATTTATTTATTTTTTATTCATAGACTGTTTCATATATTTTTTAGTAATGCGTTTAATTTTTTTTATAAAAAGGTAGATAGGTATTTTTTTAATTTTGAATTATTTTTGGTTCTTTATAATTTTCTAATTGCCATATAAAAAAATAAAAAATATGGCGATTACCGGAAGTCTATGGTTCCTGTCGTTCTTTCTATAATTTGACACACGTGCCGCGTGGAGTTTTGCCTCGCAGGTTGCTATATTTTTAATTATTTATTGATAATATAGTGTAAATCACGTTATTTATTATTAAGGAATAAAGTAATAGTGCCAATATATCAAAAAAGTTAAAGGGTTTTGTGAAAAGTGATACACAAAGGAGTGGTTAATATCCGATGCCAGTGATCACTTAACTTGTTTCAATAAAACTTTAATATAACCCTTTTAGCTTAAATTTTAAGTAAATAGAACCAAAATTTTTATATATCTAACTCATTACTAAAATTTTACTGATTTCCAATTACGCTATTGACAATATTCTAACCTATAACTGGTGCATGCTTTGATTAAATAATGTGTAAATAAATATTATAATTGCTGCCTTAAAGGATTAAAATTTATCCATAAATGTAACAAATTATTTTTGTTTATTTTTATGGTATTGTCTTGAAAACATGTTTCAGTAATAAAGAAAACATTGTCCCTAACCTTATTGACAATCGCAAGTAATATTAAATTTTGTTAACATGTTGATAACAAATATGCAACTTATATTTTGATATTTCGTTGTTTAAATGTTTTGATATTATTTATATCGCAGCACAATGGTGGCGACAACAGACAAAAAGGCTCCGGCCGAGAAGAAGGTAGTTAAGGGCAAGGAAGACAGCAAGAAGCTTCCCGCAGTCCCTGAGTCAGTTCTCAAGCACCGCAAACGCAGGGAGGCTCTCCGAACCCGTCGTATTCAGGTAATGATAGTTATCTTGTTTGATAAACATTCCTTCATGCTTTTATAAATATAAATTCATAATTATTAGAAGTCCTGCTGGTGTATATTTAGTTTTAATATTGTCATAAGCAATTAGGTCATCAAGTAGACTACTAACTGCTTTTCACAATATTTTATTTGACCACACAGGAATTTGGTTTTTGTGTTTACTCATATTATATTATTTCAAGGTATGTTAAAACAACATTGTCAGATTAATATTATAAAAAATTAGATTTACCAGTAAAATATTGTCAATTGCTTATGTTTTTTAAATAAATATATTATTAATAAATAATATAATCACTGTTACTATAAACCGTTTTCCTCATTTCGTAATAAGTCATTTCCATGATGATACTAAATTCAAAGGCATAGTTCATCTGAATAAGATGCTGTTAAAACATTTATCTGATCACTTCAATTAGTATATCTCCTTAAATTGTTAAAATGTAATTTTTAAAAAGGTTAATTATAATTAGGTGACAATCAAAAGGCGTTCCGCTGCCCACAAGAAGAGGAAAGAAATCTTCAAGAGGGCTGAACAGTATGTTAAGGAATACCGCATCAAGGAGCGTGATGAGATCAGGCTGGTCAGACAGGTAATAAAACCATTTTAATATATACATAGTTTCATATTTCAATAATATGTGAAATCACAATATACATGTTTCTAAGAGTTTACAAAAAAATAATATATATATATTTTTGGTATTACAAGACTGACTTGAAAGTTTTTAAATAACATTAAATTAAATTCGTTATTCATATTTATTGCACAAAGTTAACTGATGTCACAACATATTTTTTTATTATTAAAATAATAACTTATGATATTATATTCATTGTTATTATGTAAATATTTAAAATAATATTTTATGAATAAATGATTTACATAGATAAAAATAAAAAAAAAATATATTTAAGGAGAATTTTTAGTGAACCACAACATTATATAGTTTCAAATGTAATAAATGATTTTTTTTTTTATAACTAACTACTTAGTTAAAATCCAATTTTGCCATGATAAAATAATGGTGAATTAGGTTTGAGGAATGGAGAGATTGTGATAAATTGAATGAAAACTGTATGAAAATTGTAGACTAAGTACATTGAAACATAGTAACCAGTTTAAACTGGATATGATTTATGGATACTCCTAAAGTGGTACAGACATACAAATATGTAATTTCATTTAATCTTTTCAGGCACGCAACCGAGGCAATTACTACGTTCCCGGTGAAGCCAAGCTCGCTTTCGTCATTCGTATCCGTGGTATCAACCAAGTTTCACCTAAGGTAAGTTAATATGCATGATTAATTATTTGTAATGGGATAATATATAATTACAGGATGTTTATTGTACACTATCTGAAATAGACCTCACCTGAAACTCAGCTACATGTTTCTAAACTAGATGAACGTAATCTATATGTATTATGATACAACATTATATATAATACAATAATAATTCTATCTAGTTAATTTGTCAGGTCAAAACAAGGCTTTATAATAATATTTTAGACATTATAATAGAGTACTATTGTTATTCTATGCTATAAATAACAATTTACATTTTACTTCTATTTTTTATTTCTTATTAAAATAAGGGTAGTCTGATAAAGAATGTACATTTTAGGTACGCAAAGTCCTCAAGCTGTTTAGATTGCGTCAAATAAATAATGGTGTCTTCATCAAATTGAACAAGGCCACAGTCAACATGATGCGTATTGCTGAGCCCTACATCACTTGGGGTTACCCCAACCTGAAGAGTGTTCGTGAGGTAAATAAATGAATCTGAAAATATTTTTAATATGTCAAAAATACATTGTTTTACGTGTAATTTAAAGAAAATAAAAATAGCTTAGGGTTTTGGAGTTTCGTCTGTACTCTATTGACAGTGGAACAATTATATTGCCACTAGCACATTTTTTTCATTTCTTTTTTTCAAGGCCTTATTTTACCAAGATTTGGTACTATTTGGAATAGATAAAGAATTTGTTAAATTGAATGAAGTATGTTTTGTATATTTTAATTCATTATTTTTTTGTTGCAGCTGATCTACAAGCGCGGTTTTGCCAAAGTGAAGGGACAACGTGTACCCATCACTTCCAACAAGGTCATTGAGGACAAGCTTGGCAAGAGCAACATCATCTGTGTGGAGGATCTCATCCACGAAATCTTCACTGTTGGTGATAAATTCAAGGTATGTTTTCTTTATAACTTATAAATATCAGGTGTATACATAAATTAAAATGGTAGTCTTGATAGTTGTTATTTGACTTCTTGATATGAAATGGGTCATCGTATATTTATGCTTGCTTTTGACTAAGTTTAATTAAGTTAAAATTTGTACTATTAAGACAAAAAACAATTCCTCTACACATTTGTATATATCAAATTACTCCTAAAATGTCAGTTTATATATAAAAATGTTCTCATGAGACATCATTTTTACAGCGTAGTTCTTAATATAACAATTGGAGGTGTTTAGAAATGTATCATTTACAAGACATGTAGTTAAATATAATTTATTGTTTCAGTATGCAAGCAATTTTCTATGGCCATTCAAGCTCAACAACCCAACGGGAGGCTGGCGTAAGAAAACCATTCACTATGTGGATGGTGGTGACTTCGGTAACCGTGAGGACAAGATCAACGAGCTCCTCAGGAGAATGGTCTAAATAAATAGATTATAATTTTAAAATTAATCTATATTTTTTTTTATTTATCTACTATCAATATCCTATCCAATCCTTATATATAGGTTTCAAGCAAATTTTCAGTACAATTTTTAAAGAATGAACAAAATGCTTTGGAATAGGAATCAAATTATTATTGCATATAACTAAATTAATATACAGAATAGGTAAGGGTAGATACAAATAGGTTTAATTCAAAAAGAGAATGAACTTTTCCTTGTTGGACTTCAGTGCCGAAAGACAGAAATAATTGTACGAAATATTATTACATCATTGATTATAATAATTAATTGTTGTATGTATTGTGAGGACTAAAAGGATTAAACTTTAAATCTTTTAGGGTTTCAAACTTTAATATCATATCTGTAGTATTGTAATTTTAAGCTTTCAATGTATAACGTTATCATGATACACAGGTTCAATGACAAAATAAAATTACATTTTTCATAAAAAAAAAATTAATAAACATAAATAAATATTTAGAACATTGCTTGAAATATACAATTTTATTTATTAAAAAGACTAGTCAACTGTTCACGATTACTGTTATATTCCAGCGCTAACTGCACAGTAGACCGAATATGGCTTGACAAAAGCTAGCCACTGGACCAGTGGAGTAGAAAGTTATTTAAAGGCAAAATTCTGTAGTTTAACAACATATTAAAATTAAATAGTTAAGCCAAAACATTGATAATATAAATAACAATTGTGACCAGGCCCCGATTCATAGATCCAAGGTAGTTTGATATGGTTCAGCTGGATGGGGCCTATCGGCTAGCGGGACCCTAGGCCAGTGCCTTGTAGGCATGAAACGGGCTGATTGTGACTAGCTTTTTAAAAATATTTATCTTATATAACTATAGCACCAATGATATTCCTTTGGTATTGATCAAATATGTTGATGAATTCTTCATTTGAAATTTGTTTGTACAAGCATACTTTGACTTTTCTTTCCATATTCTGAAATAGAAATATATTATTAGACTGAACTCTAATATAATATATATAAAAATTAAAAAGGTTAGTCAATTTTAATTTTGTATACCCGTTGTTACGGGTTTAGAAAAGCATATAGGGTTACCCAACACCTGCTTCCTCACAAGCGAGCGGAACTTTTGAATAAATAAAAATATGATTACCTCAATTGAGTCATATAATGAATTGCTAGTAAATTCGTGTTCGTAATTTCTAAAATTATAGTGAGCGACACTAGAGAAAAAATTTCTGATACCAAAAGCTACTTGCGCATTTTTAGAGGTCACCTTTAATAAAGGGTCGAAAATACCATCATTTGAAATTTCTACTTCCACTCTTTCATTGTCTAATGAGAAGCAAAGATTAGTCTGCGATTTCAGGAATTCTTCCGATGATAATTCATTCAATAAATATTTTGCTTTGCTAATATCAAAATTGGCAAAAAAGTAATTGCTATTTTTCAATGAATCCTTATAGTTATTCGGTAATTTGACGTAAAATGACCATTTAAATGTTGTCCCTGTGTTTGGAACTCTATGAATTTTAAATAATTTCCCATAGTGCTTGCAAGCTGTTTCGTAAATTGAATCCGCAATAGGTTTTTTTGGTTCCTTAATAAATTGTATGTTATGTCTTGAATAATTCGTTTTAATAAAGTTTTCTGGATTTAAAACAATTTTATTACAGTGCAAAATTGTCCAGAGAGTGTCATTTTCATTTAGAGCTCCAGGTATATAAGTTGCCAATTTAATGTCTACGGTTATTTTTGTTAAATTTAACATTTGTGTGTTTAATGGTACGACAATGTTCATAGTTTTCAACTGTTCCTGAACTGCTATACTGGTTGTTTTTAAAATGTTGCAGTCAGACAGCAGTGTGATATGTATCTTTAAATTACCAAAAAGGTTAGAGAGTATATCACAAAATTTTTGTTGCAAATGATAAGTCGTAGTGATTTTTATGAGAAAATATATTGTGTCTGAGTTGAAATATTCTTCAACATTATTTGTCATTGTTAATATAATATCTTTATTCAATATATCTTCATAATTATCTAGTACAATAACTTTATACTGAATAATTTCATCCATCACGTCTTTTCTGTTCGACAAAGCTAATGTTGTAAGATAATTTTCTTCCTTTTTGATATTTTTAATTATTTGATCATTTCTTTTTATTTCCTCCATTATTTTGTCTAAGTAATCACAGTTATTTAAAAGATCTTTCGCTGGATAATAATCTCCATCTGTAGTAGGAAGTTTAAGATAGTATGATTCATCTTCAAGAGGTATTAAATAAACTAACTTTGAATACGTTGTGCAGACAATCTGATCTGCAACCTTAATGAAATCTTTGACATGCCTTACCATAAATTCTCTGAACGTTATGTCAGTTTCAGTAAATGTGTTTTCAGATTTCCACATAGAAATGCCATCGGTGTATATCATAGTGTTATTAATAGATAGACATTTATTTATAGCAGTATTTAAATGTATGATATCAGGTGTTTTATATTCACTATTAATTGGTTGCTTTATCAATGTCCCGGAAGCTAAACTTATAATTATACTTAGATTGTTGTCGTTAATAAAACTGATATTGTTGATTTGTGATGGATAAGTCAGTAATTTTCTAAGAGATACATTTTGTTGGGTCAATTTCAAACATATTAGAAGAGCATACAATGTTAAATTATCAAAACTTACAATTACTAAAAGTTGATTTGTCCATTGAATCTCTTTTAACTGGAATAAATCTTTAATGTGTGTAAATTCTGTTTCATTTAATACACGAGAGCGAAAAATCATCTTACCACGAATAACATTTTTTAAACATAGTTCGGTTTCATTCGATATTTCAATTTTTTTCTCCAAGGGATAATCTGAACTTATTTTATGGATACAAAAGTATAATTTTGTTGCTTCTTGTTGAATACTGAATGTAACATTGTAATTTTCGTTGCAATCTATACATAAAATTCCCGTTTCTCGTGTCTGAAAACTAGTCTTAATTCTTTTCTGAGCTGACTGTTTAAACTTCAGTGGAGATACGTAAATGTAGCCACTGTGATCTAAGCAGATCAGATAGTTATCCGATAAAATTACTTGAGCAGTTCTAAATTCAGTAAAATTTGTCCACTGGCAAACGTTATTCAAACTTTCATATTTTAGCTCATCGAACAAAAATATTTGATATTTATTCCAAAATACTATTGACCGACTAGACACATTGTACACTATGTTTAAATTGTCCAATAACTTATGTTGTAATTTAATGACCTTCATAGAATCCATTCTTATTAATTTGTATTAAATAACAAGTTTGTGTTTGTAAGTAATTTATCTTGAAAACCATTTTTTCGCGCCGTTATCGTAGTTTTTTCATTTGTCAATGTCAGTGTCTTATATAATCTTGCTAAACGTCAGTTGTCGTCTAGCAACAGAGCTGCCACTCGGATTTGTATAGACTTAAATAATAAAAATAAAATTATTTTCTCTCCTACAGACATTTATATTTACATTTTTTTATATATCTTAATAATAAATACATTTGTATGTGGGAAGCAGGAATCCAAACTAGGTTGCCCTGTACTAAGTGTCTCCTGGCTCCCCCTCTTAGGTTAGGAACTATTTATTTATTGCTTTTTTTAATAAATAGGAGAAAGACTAAAGCTTTTACAATATATTTTCTAGTAATAAGTACTTATGATAATAGAAATGAAAAGGTAATGTACGCTATGAATAGGCGCGTGTATGCGTTTGAGCGCATGTGTACTCTTATTATTGCTGTTATGGTATGTGTGTGCAAGTATGATGCGTATTATATGTGTATATGCTATGGGTATGAAGATTATATTCTTTGAGCTCTTTCAATTTCAATTATGCGCGTTTTAGAGCCGGTATACGGTATACATATAGTATACGGATATACAGTATGCTATTAAAGATCGACATAATGTATATCATTATGTCAATCTTAATAGTATAAACAGTCTTGATGAGGGTCCAGTCAGCGATATGTATTATACTTTTGAAAATATATATAAGTTTTCTAATTTCTTGACTTCATTGTTTTAGATGTTCTTTGAAATTAAGATTTTTATCTGTTGTTATAGCTAAGTATTTAGTTTGATCGGTTTTGTTAATAACGCGACAAGTACATTTAGTTTGATCGGCTTGGTTACATGAATGAGCTACTAATTGAGGTGATATTGTATAATTAGGCGTGTAGCGTAATGAAAAGATTATGTATTAAGTTTTATTAGTATTCAAGTGAAAATGTTGTAGGTCATCCAGTGATTAACCGTATTAAAACCTTCTTATGCAAATTCAAATACTTCATTCCATGTTTTACCATGAAATGTAAGAGTGGTATCATCTGTATATGATATCATTTTACAATTTCTTAGATTTTTCTTAGATTTGGAGTCACAACACAGTGGAAGATTGGAATCTACGGTTATATCCAAAGATGATTGATAATGCTGTAACATGGCAGTAATTGTTTTCGGAGAGGAGTGTTCAATTGGCATTTTCCTATATATGCCTTGGCAAAATGTCACCCCAACTATATTTATAATAATAAATAGTTAAATAATATATACCTCATATCACGATTATGTGTTAGTATTTGAAGGCGTGTTTCCAAAAGCTTTTGGGTAGACAAATTGTATATAAATACGGGTTACGTATCCTTCTATAGTACAACATACGCACCACGTTGTACCAAAGAAGGGAATGCGTTCTAACCTGCGCTCCAAAACTCATCATTTGAAAAAAAATATAGGTCTAAATTTGTCCAATCCAAAGTAGTAGTTCGATATTTTTTTTTAATTTGATTTATCCAAAGAGACATAGTTTGAGTTTTGTAATGAAACAAAAAAAAAATAAAAATAACATTATTATTTATATATATCCTTGACAATCGGCAATAATTAAAACCACCTTCCTGTTATCCCACTGGGATCCACTCAAAGAAGCTTTTGGAAATCAGTTACGGTGCTAACAGAACGCATTTCCTTGTTTGCCTCGACAAGGTGTTCGAGTTGTGCTATAGAAGGATACTTGGCTCGTATGCACAATTTTTCTGCCCAAAAGCTTCATTAGCGCAACCCCATAAAAGTGTTGACACAAATGTAGTATGTAAGTGTGTATTAGATGTAACTTAGTATATATATCCTATAGCTGTAAGGCTATATAATTCGCGACTTCATTATTAAATGGACAATATCATTTAAACATTCGTTTGTTTCAATCTTTTCCCCCTTCCCTCTTCCCTACATGGCGACCCTGCCGAAAACGGTCAACCGCGCGTCGGATTCCAATCTATAAATTTATAAACAAAATATACTCGTGCGAGAAAAAATAAATTTATAAAAAATAAAATAAAGGATGTGTCGCTCTTATCAGAAGAATGAAGACGTTTTTATTACTCAAAGTAATGCTAGAGCTGGAAATAATATTGATTTTCATCAATTAAAAGATCATATGAATACACAAACTATTATATCTATAATCGTCGTATGTTTGGCTGGATTGGCTATATAAATGCCAATCCAGCCAAACATACGACGAATAACTGGACGAATATTTGGACATAAGGCGAATAACTGGTGGCACACGAGATGGATACGTCCAGAAATAAATCAACAGGCTTTTCGAGGCTTCATGTCGTCCCAACACCGTCGGAGCGAGGTACAGTCATGACCTGCTGATTGTGTGTGTTAAAGTGTTCCGATGCAAAAAGTGTAATGCAAGAAAAAAGTGAAAATTAGCGAGTTTAGTGCTTGTCGTATTTATAATAGTAAAGGGAAGTATTCTCAAATGAGATTAATGTAGGACTATATGACTGAAGAATTAAATACAATATATTGTGATTTACGTAAAATACAGAAATATTTACTAAAAGTAGTTCCTAGTCGTAGGTGTAGGTAGGATGAATCTAATAAATGTAATATAAAATTAAGTGAAGTAATTCAATATATTTGAGTTTATTAAAGGATATTGAAAATAGAATAAAAGAAAATAAGAACGAAGAGATAAAATTAATTAATGAATATCGTATGAAGAAAAATGATTTGTATTTAGAGATTAAGAAAATAGGAAGGATTTGGTAATACGATATTTGAAGTACCAGGGAAGTTCCAACAGAATTCCGGAAGAGGTATAAGTGTTGTAATAAACGATAGAAGCTCGTAGCGCTTGTAGACCACTCCGTAGCGTAGTGGCGGGGTCTTATAAGTCGTAGCCATGAAGCGGACTGTAGCGAAGTACTAGGCGCCTCAATGATCGTATTGATTATGATTTTAATTTTATGAATAAATTTTATTCACATATAAGCCGTAAACACATGCACACAGTAAGCGGTCGCACGTAGGGGAGTAAATTGACAACGTAAAAAGAAACTACTGGTGGTAGGGCTTTGTGCAAGCTCGTCTGGGTAGGTACCACCCACTCATCAGATATTCTACCGCAAAACAGCAATACTTGATATTGTTGTGTTCCGGTTTGAAGGGTGAGTGAGCCAGTGTAATTACAGGTACAAGGGACATAAAATCTTAGTTCCCAAGGTTGGTGGCGCATTGGATATGTAAGCGATGGTTGACATTTCTTACAATGTCAATGTCTAAGAGCGTTGGTGACCACTTACCATCAGGTGGCCCATATGCTCGTCCGCCTTCCTATTCTACAAAAAAAAAATAACCATTATTTTACTTCATCCATTGGAATTCAGTGAAAGTTCAGTGTCACCTCTGCTACCGTCGGAAATCGATGAACTCTTATGAGTTTTTCATCGCCTGATCGGATATGAAATGTGTGTACTGTTGTTACGTACGCCATTTTGTAGCGCTTTCTAATATTTCATGTTTCTTTTCTCTAATGCACTATATACTGTAATACATTAACGGCTTGTTCTTTGGATGTTTGATAATTAATGCTGCATTTTTGATACTTAATTTATGATAAATGCAAATTGAATTCTTTTTAGGACTATATTTCTTTGACTATTCTCATCTTTTACTTAATATATTTTTTTGTTGAATAATGGTTCAAGTAGGTTTACGAATAAATTAAGAAAAAAATCAATTTTTAAATATTTTATTTTAATAATCTTCAGTAACATACATATTTACAAAAAAGTATATCAAATAATAATAAAAAAAGAACGGGATATCTGGAAAGAATAAAGAAAATAAAAAGCAATGAGTCTTTTTATTTTAATTTCATTTGTTTTACTTGGCACACTGTGTATTAGGTATTATTTATCGTCCCTTATTGTATTGTATTATATCCTTATTTTTTTAGGTAGATTTCCTGTCATCAGAAACGCGAGTGAAACCACGCGGAGCAGCTAATAAGTAAACAGAAACAGCAAAAGCGAATAGCGAAATACTCGAAGTAGTCTTGGAGTCGATTTTGATAAAAAACTAAAACGGCAACATTGGATTTTGAAAATATATTTTTTTCGAGCGGTATATCGAATATGTTATTTTCAAAAAGAAAATTACAGATATATTTAAATATACTGTATAATAACAGCGCTAATAAAAATAAAATATTAGGATGTATCTAATGATAAAGGGCAAAGGAAAGAAAAATCGTCATATCGACTTTTGCAAATGAATTAATTTACATATGACTTTTGTATCGAAGCCCACGCAGTGGAGAATAAATTATTAAAAAAGTTATGATGCAATTTAAGTGCAATCAAAATTTACCCGAGACTCTTCAATATTCAAAATTTCCATTTTTATCTAAACCTTTAAGATTTGGCTTACCACGTACAGTTGAAAAAATTGCCTTCATTGTATACAAATAAATAAAAAATATATCACGATATTTTTTTCATAGTATATTGAAAACGAAAAAAAAAAACATGTCCATTTTAACTTAGCGTTAAAAGTTTTAAAATTGTAGTCAAAGTTACGTGGTTCAAACAAAAATAAAACTTTTTTATATAATAGATACTGTGCGACATAATTTGTAAAAGATTATAATTTAAAACATTTTAATCATTTAAATGTAAGTTCACAATAATTAATAAAAGATATTTAAATATTTAACCGTCGATATACGGTTATTCCAACTTTAAAATCTAATTGGCACACTTTCACAATGAATCACTAGCAACACTATTACTAATATAAAAATATTAACTAAAGAGGTTTCATGTTAAAATTAATTTAAGACTGAGCGTGAAATTCAAATTCTACATTAACTATATACAAATTTCATTTGATATGTGATTTTATTGCGGTGGATCACTGATTTTTTCGGTGTACATTTAATTATTAAAAATACTATTTCTGAAAAAAAAACTGGCAATATGTATTAGACGATTTATTGTCGGCCGATGGTTTAGTCTTTAGTGTATTGTTATTGTTGGATTACAAGTGCTTAACACTTTTTAATCGATGAACTTAAATACAAAACCTTGGATTGCCGTTTACTCTGGCAAAATGAGATTCTTATAAGATCTATAGTAATGGTTAGCGTCCGGCTGTTTACTTCCAGCAGCAAGAAAGGAATTAATAGAGTATTTTGTTACTCTCGTCACAATGCAAGTTTTTTTTTTTAGAAATAAATCGATATTAAGGAAGTTATCGATACTACCAAGTAACTTTGCTATGCTATGCCATACTAATGATAGAGAATAAACAATTGGCCGACAATAATTAACAATGTGCGTCCTCTGTTACTATTGGTCTTATAGAAAATGAACTACAATACACGCGGCAAGTATATGCTTAATTTATCTATATATAATCCTATATTTACAAAATTCTCACAAACTTGAGTATTTCATAATTGCACTTTATTTTAATGCGGTTCGGTTCATCATAAAATTAACGTTTTTTTACTGTTTGGTATTTTTGTACCATTTATTTATAAATAGAATTGTTGAGCTGTCAATTGTGACTTCTTTTTTGATTTATTTAATCTGTCCCAAATCAGTTTTTTTTTTTCTAGACAAACAAATAACAAACGCACAAGTGACGTCACGTTTTTTTAAAACGAGGAAATGTAATATTTAATGTATTATGAGATAATTTATTACTGGATAGTAATAGTATTAAAATGTGGATATGATTATCATGACGGTATTAATAGTTGTTTTTTTTAATTTTTTATCTTTTGCATAGTATTGTGATTGGATTTTTTTTTTATGACAAAAATATAATAATTTAAACTGATGACATGTAAAACGACATTTTACAGAGATGCTTATACTGTATTGGCATTATATACTTTATATTATAATTTTAAACGAAAGAACAATACAGATAAAAAAAAGTTATTTTAAAATGCACATCGAATTTATAAAATGCCAAAGTCTTTTTAATAACAATCGAATTAGAAACCGACATTTTGAAGAACCTAGTCTAATATATCAAATGTTACCATTACGAAAAATTTACAACTTTATTTCTATTGTTTTTCGTAACGTGCGCGTTTTCCATATATTCGGGACGCCGAGGTAGTGCGTGTGTTACTTTTTGATATCTGGATCCATTTTTGTTTTGTCCATAGTTGATGACACCATACCACTTTGAGGATATAACTTGTCTAAATGTTTTAGAGATTCGTTTAGGAAATTCTGAAACAAATATATAATTATATGATTAGTAACTTTATTTCATTATTTTTTTTTAACTTGTATCATAAAGGTAGACTGCAGACTGCCTAATAGACATTTTTTACAAACTGATACTGGTATTTTTAATTTTTTTACACTGATTACAGCAGCATCCAATCTGCCTAATAGAGATTAGGCAGTCTGCATTTATTGTTTAATGGTCACGAGTACTAACTTCGTCCATAGAAATAGGCACTATAGGAGATATAAAGCATTCTCTACATTACTAATGCGTTGCTAACATTAGGATCTTTATAGAAATCAGATAAGATAAGAAGAAGAATTTAATGAGATAAAGAGGCAAAACTAGAGTTACGTTTAATATTTTTTAGTCTTTGGATAAAAGCTGTTATTTATATAAATTAATAATTCCATTAATGTTACCTGTATAGCGGTGAGGGCTGCCACAATGGCCGGACCACCGAACCCGTGTGAGATGAGCGAGAAGTGCGTGAGGTGTCTCTGTATAGCCGGCTCCAGCAGGTGTGGCGGCCGCGTGTTGCACAGCGGTGACCGGTCCTGGTTCAGAAGGTCCATCACCTCTTTCACCACCTTGAAATAGAGATAGATTGAATTATTTGATGATGATGATGATGATATAGAAAAACCCTAAGACTTACGTTCCATGCGATTTGCTAAGTTTATAGCGCTGCTATTTTATGCACATACTTATTTATTTATAATACAATACCATTAATAACACATACTAACTACTCATATTCACTTAAATATTTTACTTCCAAAGTTATGATGATTTAGCCGACATTCAAAGTGCAACTTTTTCAAGA
Organism: Nymphalis io; assembly: GCF_905147045.1. Taxonomy (NCBI): domain Eukaryota; kingdom Metazoa; phylum Arthropoda; class Insecta; order Lepidoptera; family Nymphalidae; genus Nymphalis; species Nymphalis io. The sequence continues at coordinate 5,816,445 of NC_065909.1, forward strand.
ATCCACAATGAATACCATAGACTATTCAAGACCCTACCAATAATAAAATATTAAATCATTGTCAAAGTTGTTTATTTGACTTCTTCCTACTGTAAATATATTTATATAGATTCAAACAAAAAGCTTATTCATTATATTAACCTTTCAAATATACATAGGTATGCAAATGTCCTAGTGGTTAGGACGCGTGAATCTTAACCGATGATCGTGGGTTCAAACCCGGGTAAGCACCACTGAATTTTCATGTGCTTAATTTGTGATTATAATTCATCTCGTGCTTAACGGTGAAGGCAAACATCGTGAGGAAACCTGCATGTGTCTAATTTCATTGAAATTATGTCACATGTGTATTCTACCAACCCGCATTGGAGCAGCGTGGTGGAATAAGCTCTAAACCTTCTCCTCAAAAACGGAGAGGAGGCCTTAGCCCAGCAGTGGGACATTAACAGGCTGTTACTGTATGCAAATTTTATGTCATGCTCATTATAAGATAAACCAATGAATTTAAGATGGCGTTGCTCACCTGCTTGGTGGCCTGCAGCAAGTCCCTCCGGCGTCTCGCGTCGTGTTCCGCGTATTGTCTTGCGAGGTACTCGGCGAGAGCCCGCGCGGGGAACTCCGTCTCGCACACGTAACCGAAGTCACGCGCTAAATGCACAGCTTCCGCTGTTGACAATATTTAACGAATTCTTTATTTATGATAGCTTGGCGAATTGTGAATGCACGATGCTTAGTGGTCATCGCCGAAAGAGGCATTGGACTGTGAGAACTATTAAACTACATAAATATCTGATACATTATTTTGGGTTTTCGGAACACTGTTTCATTTAATTTCAAAAAAAGAATGGAAACAACTATTCAGAATAAATACTGGAGTATAAATACTAATACTTAATTATTGTTTTTGTGCGATTTTTTCGGAAATGACATAACTAATATTTAGGATCCTTTCGCTAGGGTTATATAAAATGTTTATATATAATACTTATTTGTGTATACAACAAACATATAGATTAAATTAATTCTATCATAAGTTTCATGTGTTTACTGATTGATCAGTTACTTTGTAGATAAAGCGTGATTTAATATCGTTAATATTTTCAATATTTACTATTAGATACATTAAGATATGAAAGTGTAATTGTGTACCTGTTGTAATAATCCGTTATGTCAATGTAGTCTAAAGAACATTTACATAATGATATTATATAATTCAATTCAATTATATATAATAAAAATACGAGTCTGAACAGTCGAAACAATTGACATATTGACAAACGAGCTGTTTGTCTACAGACAGCGTAACTATTCGACTACCCAAAAGCTCTCGGACATGACATTTGTAAATTGATTGTGAAAAATGTAACAACTAACTCGAAACTCACCGCAGATATCGATCGTAAAATGCCTGAAGTGATATGCGACATCATAATTATAATATTTCCACAAGACACGCATCAAAATAGTATACCACCATAAGTCGGTTGTCAACATTTCACGTGTGAGTAATGAAGTGAGTTGTTACAGAATAGCCCTGTGGATAGATAAGTCTAATCGGCTAATGAAACTTTGTGTGTTCTTAAAAGCGTAAGGCTTCTGCTCAAGCTGTTGAGTGATGGTGTTTGCCTCACCTTCCACTAACGAGGTTAGTAAAGTGACGTTTGCAGCTTTCCGTCTCCCCGCCGGCAGGTTGAGACCGATTTTTTCTAACTTTTCACGTAGTAATCGACCGCCATTTTTGCTCTTTGCTCTGAAATAAAAAAATACACGTTAAATGATTACTGAAAATTATATTTATACACTTTATTTATAACTATTACTAAAAATATTTTATTTTAATTTTGGTCATAAGTATTTATTTACAATAAACATGTTCATCTCGTAAATTTCATGAATAAATGAGATGAATATTGGGAAAAGAGTGAAATTTTTGTTGTTTTGGTTTAATAGTTACTGTACTATTACATACTCGTATTAAGACTATATATTCTAGGTCCGAATTAAAGCTCGGCTCGGGATGGTAAGTTATTTTTATCGCCAAAATTTCTCCATTCGAATCTAGAGTTCGTTTTAGTTTTCGTTTGCTTACGCTTCTGTACTTAGAATTGTACGTAAAGCTATCCTGTACTACTTCGGCTTGGGAGGTAGCCGTAACCAAAATAAGCGATTTCGTAAAAGAGTTTTAATAGAGGATTCTTGAAATAAAACAATTAGGCATTTTTCTATAAAGAAGGCACAATATCTTCGACCGAGGTTATCATAACATTTATTATTATTGAAAAATAACATAGCATTGTTGCCATAGCAAAATATGTACTGACTGTCAATTAAAAGCTGTAAATAAATTGAGTACCGTTTTAATATTTTGACAACTGCTTAACGCTTAATGAGCATAGAAACCACATTTCTCACAATGGTTGATTTAAAAATACAATACAATAACTGTACTTGAACAATGAAATCTCTTTATATAATTATTTTCCTTTTAGTTTTGTTTTATTGAATCGTTTAAAATCAACGTCAAGCGAAAGAAAAAAAAAGTAAATGTTAAATATTGACAGGTCGCGTGTTTGAAGTACAGCTACCAGCCGCTAGATCGAGCTACAGATAACTATCGATTACCGTCAGACTAGTAGTTCGTGATTGACGCATAGAAAGTTATTTAAAATTTCGTGATTGCTTTTAAATTTGGAACACACAATTTTGTATCTTCGAAATTAAAGCTCAAATTTCTACGGCATAAATGTTTTACCTGCAATAATCAATTTGGTATTTCTTAGCGTTCGTAACGCGCTACCAGTATTAACCTTCAAAAAATAAAAGCTCGTTAATGAAATTGTTTTTATAAACGATGGAGTTTAGAATTTGAATTGTAAGCCGAATGCGCTGGCTTGTTAGGTTGATTGATCGAAAAAAGTTGGTTGTTTTTTTTTCTAATTAACTGGTTTTATCGGGTTAATAGAACAGTTAGTTTAATGTAACAATTTTTGCATATCACTGTCATAAGATAGTGTTATGTTTGAAGATGAATGAAACTTAAATTATTTTTATTGTAGTTCTATGTGCATAACATACTAGTAATTAAGTTAAGAGTAAACCCTAATTATATTAGTTCAATTTGTAGGTGTCCGTGGAATGGAAAAACAGTATTTTGAAGATATTATAATAAAATATATGAAACCTATTTCAATCAAAAAAAAAATCAACATTTTCAAAAGTAAGAATCTTTAATTTTTTTATATTTCTCATACAATTACACGATTATTGCATGATTATGATTAAAGCTGTATACACGTTACCTAAAGCCTAAAATGTAGGTTAACTGTCAAACGCATTCGCAATCACAATCGCATTTAAATTGGAAGCTATCCAGATTACGAGATTATCGTTTTTTTTGTATTTTGTATGGTTTATTTCGTTGTATTGATCATAACTTTATCTCAGAATTATCTATAATTCAATTTGAATTTATACTTAATGTCTTTCAGTTTCGTCAAGAGAACATAGTTTTTTTTTTTAAATTATAAGTAGAATTCAAGCGAAGGAGTTTAACCTCGATATTGCAATATTACTTTTTGCAATGTAAATTTGGATGTTTGTAACTGTTAATTTAATTATTTAGAAAATAACCAATATTTAAGCAAGACTGTAATATTCTCTATCAATGTCTTGACAACTGGACAACATAAAAGAGTAATTTTTTTTTAGTACGCACAGGATAACAATAAAGCCACTTTCATATTTTTACAATATATTAAAAAAAAACATATGTATCACCTTTTTTGTGAATTGTAGTAATCATTTAATAAATAAAGAATAGTGAAGGCAAAGAATGGTCATTAAAAAATTTTCAACTGTTCCCTATTAATGGCGGGCGGGATTATACAACATAATAGGCTCAATTTGATAAACCAACGTCTGGTTTTGAATTCCCCTTTTAATGGAATGCGGATAAATTCTTCGATATAGGGAATGTAATTTGATGTTCAAGTAAGTATATTGAAATAATTTATATTAATAAATAAGAAGACTTTCTTTTAATACCTAACTGAAAACAAAACCATATGCATAAAATGTATATTCCAGAAAATGCGCGTCGGTGCGGTTTTTAGTATATTAATATTATTATATAAGTAGTTATGCTTGGTTTTATGTGCTTGTATTTAATATAATTAAACTAAGCTTGCGGATCTATCAGACGTCGTCCTGCCAAACAAACATTGATTCATTTGACATACCGACAGCAGCGCCACCTAAGTCGAAGTGTGTTTTTAAACCATCCAGGAACCCATTGAAAACACAAAATGTCCAGCTGTTTAGGAGGTGTTAGGTGACAAACACACGTACAGAAGAATTATATATATTAAGATATTATAATGATGTAACTTAAATTACTTTAAAATAGTAACTACTGATATTTTTGTATTGATTGTATTATTTTAAAAAAAATCACTTTCATAACAAATTTGTAAAAACGTCGATGAAAAACTGTATCAAAAATATATACCTATTTGGCAAAAATAAAATAAAAATAAAAAGGCTTTACGTTTAAAGAAAAAATAAAGATTATATTTTAATACAAGAGCATTTCTGCCATTTCATTTCATCAAACATTTTGACATTTGCCGGTATAACAACAAACGATGCTTTATAATACAAACAGATTCTGCCATTACCGATGATTTCTTCGATAAAAAGGTTTATATTTGCAAATAATCCCACGAAACCTTATCAAAACTCTTTGGTCAGATTTATTCAACAATATTTTCACACGTTCGCTTAACCATGGACAAAAGAAACGAGAATCACGCGCAGCTAACGAGTCAAACAATGATTTTGAATTTGGAATCAATGGAAAACTAAATCGGATGAATCGACAGATTGGAAACTAATGGCCAAGAAATATCGAGTACGTATCGAATAGACTGTCCGATAAATGAGTTTATCAATCATCTACATGTATTTGATTACGTTACGATAATTACTATGCGAGTATTGAATAGTACCGTAAACTATCTCAAGGGTACTTATTATGTATCATACGATATCGGCTTTAATATCGATAGTGTGTTTTACACCACACTCGTGCTTATATACAAATTTTTCACAGTAAAATATCTTGTATTTTAGCTACGTACATCAATACTAAGTATGTATGGCTACGCTAGTTATATAAATTATAAATCTGTGATTACCCGTTCCTTTATCAAATCTACTCCTACGACTGATATAAACAAGTATTCATAAGACAATCAGTAGCTATCGACTTTAGAGATCTTACTCTACATCTTGCGGTCCACCTCTTATAATATTATCTCTACGTTGGTCCAAATTACAATGTAAACGGTATTCTATATTTACGAGCAAATCTTAAAATAAATTCTGTGTGATAAATAAATTAAACTAAAGTTATAGGTTATTTTTTTAATTTAATTATTTATTAACATACGTGACTTAGAAACTAATAGAACCGTTGGAAGCGCTTGACGATTCATAAGTATAACTAACAGTCTATTTAAAAAAAATGTGTTTGAATAAAACTATGCATTTCCGAGTTTGCCTTCCCGTTACAAATAAATAAATAAACTGTTCATAGTTTTCGTTATGTATATCTTTTGTTGTAAAAAATCCATTGAATTCAACGTCGTTCGTCTTTCAAAAAACCTTAATACAAGTTTCGAATGCGATCGATTCGTGTTCAATTACCCGAATCAAATAGTAACTGATTGAAAATTAATATATCTTACGTTACAGTATAACGATCCATCAATAAGCCGCGATTCATTAGTCAGATATGAAAGTTACGATATCACAAACAAAACTAATGTCATACATGTAAGAATGAATGACTCTGTGACCTGTGTTCGAGTTTTGTAATATTAACTTTTTTTTAAATTAAATATAACCACAAATAAATTTTTAATCTGTTGATAAATAACACTAATTGTTGATACAATTTTATATATCTATCAAACATGATTATAAATTAATAATTTATTTAATTAAATTACGGATTTCAATATTTTATTTATAATTATGTTTTTATGTTTATTAAATGTCTTTGTGTTATATCAATGACTGTTTTTTTTAACAGTATGTGAAAAATTATTCTGTTTCGTTCTTCTAAAGACAATTTAAATATTGTCAAAACGATACTAAAATGACAAGATCCTGAAGCATACAAAGTTTGCGACATTTTATTATACATAAATATAAGGTTACAATTATTTTTACATTAACTACATACATCACGAGCTCTTACTAAAAGACCACAGACCGCTACAGATTTTATTGTTCAACGCCTTGCCACAGATAAAAAATGCTTAATATGTAAGTAATCGTTGATTTTATAAAACCCGGTATAGTTTGTGGTTACCGCAAGAGTATTATGAGCAATAACAGTTATAAATAATCAGGGCTGCCTAATGATCTATTGATTTGTATGTTTATGTTAAACTTATACCGTTTTATTTACTTTTGTAATTTTGAAAGCAAATATTTTTGTATTTAACTATTAAGTATTTTGGTTGTATATAATTTTGCGGCCGTTTTGTTGTGGTTAAACAGTGCCGTATCTTTATATTTCGAATGACAAATCAACGTGACAATAACATTTTTATTGACATATGATTATTATGACATAGAAAGAGGGAAATCATTGTTTTACTAAGTCGATTAGCAACGTTTATGAATAAGGTCGCAATCTTACACTTCAATCATATATTTTTTCCTAGATATAAGGTATTTAGAATACTGAAAAACAATATCGGTTGTATATTATCAAGAAAAAATAAAAAAAAATGTTCAAAACAAACCTCCTCAATACTCCTCCCAAAAGTGACGCGTTCAAGCACTCTGGTGGTGAGAGCCTCCTCTGCACTTCGGCCACCGTCACTTTGTACTTGCTGGTCGAAGATAACAGTGACAACCGTCCTGGTACGGAGCAGAACACATCGTTCGGCGCGCACGTGCCTGTACCGCCCAGACCATCTCGACCTTTCATTGCTGCAATAAATAAAAAAATGTAAAATATAATTCGTTTCATCGTAGCCGAGAACTAATGTCCTGCTTCTGAGAGAATGCATTCCAGACGTCTGTCAGTTAATTAAATAATTCATGACACTTAAGAGTAAATGGCTCTCATAAGAAAGTCATAGATGTAAATCCGAAAATCATTATGTTTTAATATGTGTCAGATTTTAACCATGTAATGCGTAAATATGTATATCCAATCCGTTGTGTGGTAGCATGTGGAATGACTTAACAGACGGTATCGTAGCCCAACAGTATTCCCACTACGGGCTCATTACTGTACTGCATCACATTTTATTGGTACCAGTTTAAAAATCCTGTAGATGCTACATAGATATGTAGTCGGACTTCCGGATTAATAATCATATCCCCTTTAATTATTCCTTTTTAATCTAGAATAGCTCATGAATAGATGAACGGAGGTTTAGTGGTTACAACAGGATTTAAAACCAGGCACCCCTGAATTTTCATGTGATTAATGTATGTTGATAATTAATTTTCTCGGCTGAATGTGTTAGGTGAAAATATGGCACAAGTGGGCACCAATCTGTATTGGAGCAGCGTGGGGCAATAAGCTCTGGGGGGAAGAATCTTCTCCTCCAAAGGACAGAAGGCCTTAGTCCAGCAGTTGAAGTTGACATTGAAGAAATTGTGTAACGCAACATTTTCTCGATTTCTCGGGTAATTGGGTTTTTAATATGATGTTTTTATTATTATACTTAAAGAAAAAAAAGACTTCATATACGTTTAAATTATTATTTCGCAAGTTGAACGTGTCAAACGTTGAACTATAACTGAATAATCCAATTTATTTACATAATTTTACACATATAAATAAGACCTCTTTACAATGTACGTGAAAGTTTGCAATATTAAAAAGCCGCTAGGAATACGGGTGTTTTAAATTCCCCATGTCGAATACCAACAATGGCAATCGTAACAATTAGCGCCACGCCCCAAACATGTGCACAGCGTGAAATCCATTACCAATACAATATTTCTCTATGGAAACCCTAATACAATAAACATTACTGTATCATTAGTTCTGCACCATGCTGGCTGTTCGACACCGTGCTTTCGAAAACAGAAAATTAACACGGGTAATTTTTTTTTTTTAAGTTATTAGCAGCTAGTTACACTTTCATTTAGACTACATTGTTAAATAAACATTCTTTGTCAATATAATTTGTTTCGATGAGTGTTAAATAAATTTTATATTTATACGACTCAAAATATTAGTTTATAGATACAAAGAATGCATTTCTAAATTAATCAGCAGAAAAAGCTAAGCTACTATCTAAACAAGTCATTTCCGTATCCGACTTATGCTATTTAAATATCGAATGATTGATCGATACTTTTATTTCTCCGAATCGATTTATTCGGTTGAATGAGATCGATTTTTTTTTGTATGAAAAATCGATACATGTATCCGATAACTGTATGATGGCTAATTATCGCTTATCAAGAGGGTCATCGATGAGGAAATGAGTTAATAACTAACTTGTTCTATCATTTGATTGTCTTTGTGATGTGTCTATAGAGACGTTTTGCACGCAGTAGGATGTCTGAAGACTTATTTGAATTAAGAATGGATTCAAAAAAAGAATAATTGGGCTTCCATAATTGCCATCATGAATTATATGATGCTTTTGGTTGTTTTTTTTTTTATTCGTATAGTTGTTAGTGTGGCTCTAATATAGCAAGTATTGCCTTAGGCTATTTTCGAACTATACACTCATATAAATATTTTGGTTTCATGCTAAGCAATTCAATTAGATTATTTATCTTGAAATATCATTCTATATATTTTTTTTCATACTTAGACAAATACATAATAAATTAACCTGTTTTTATTTATTTAGAAAATAAAAGATTTTTTTTTTGTAATGAAAGTGGCGGTCTAAACGTATTTAATATTAATTTATTATGTTGAGTTATACTTCCTGCGTTTCAAATGTTTTTGAAATAATTAGAAAAGTTGGTATTTTTTTTATCAATTTAAAGCAAAGATTAAAATTAAACGTTTTAAAATTAAATACATATTGGAAATTTCATTGAACTACATTCTAATATTTAAAAGCATAATTTAATGTGTTTTTCTAATTGTATGTCATAAATATGTTATATTAAAACTGATCTTATGTTATAAATCATATATTTTATATCACGATTAAATTCAGTCACAATTAAAAAATAATAATTTTTAAAATTTACTAAAAATGAAATATTTTGATATAAAAATTGATTTTATTAAATTATTCACTTTTATTTCATGATTGTATAAATATTTGGTTATGACCATATGGTATCGCCACGGTTTGAACGCACAACCATCGGTTAAGTTTCATCTCGGCTTTTTGCTATTGCGCTACAAACTATATAAACTTACTTTTTAACAAAGGAAGGTCCGTCATAAATCCTGTAGTGTCATCCATGCCCGCATTCTGAAAAAAAATGCACATTAAAAATGGCGGAATGTCATAATATCCTAATATAACTATTCTATTAAGGAAGGAAAATTCAGTAAAAAAACCCCGATTAAGATCGCGTCCGAGGGAGCGTTTTAATTTATTAAGATTATTAAATTCCGATTGGCTGACGGACATATTCCTCGATGTTTAATATCGGATAAAAAAGGTTAGACGTAGCGTAGTTAAATTTTTACTGTTTACTTGATTAAATAGATGATACAAAGTCTTCAAATTAAAATTAATATAAGTATGTATTTTTATTTTATTAAATATTTTTTTTGTACATGATCTTAAATATACTTGGTTGGGTTTGCAAATAAAAATTTTAAAGGTATAGCTTATCATCTATACATATAATAAAGAGGTAGAAATCGTATGTCTGTACATTGAATAAATTTAATAAAAAGTAACAGAAAATGAACATACATATTTTTTTTAATATATCGCAATAAAACCGACTTCTACGCGAACAAAATCGCGGGCAAAAGCTACAATGTAATAATGGTGTAAATAAAGTTGTTAAAACATGATTCTCAAGAATCGAACCTGTGTCTCGTCTGTTGAGTGTAGCGCGTGGTGTAATGCAAGCTCGTGTTGTTCCCTCGCGCCGTACTCCGCCCGCCTGTCGCCTCCACCGTAGCTAAACCCGCCGTGTGACAACTATGGACGAAATGATAATGAAATAGGTCAAGAATATATTTTTTGTTTTCAATTGTATCAGGTAGTCAGTGTGGCAAGTGGGCCACCTAATGGTGGTTACCACCACCCATAGACATTAGTATTGAAAGAAATATTACTACTACTAACATTGGGAACTCAGATGTATTCTTTATCAACTAAACAATTAAAACCGAAACACAGTTAATATTTCTTACAACGCCAATGTTTATGGGCGGTGGTGACCACTAACCATCAGGGGGCATATATGCCCACCCGCCTATTCTATAGAAAAAAAACATTATATGAAGGAGACTTTGTTAACAAAATTCTAATAGAAAACTATTACAGCATTTTCAAGTTTAGCTTAAATCTTATAAATAACCTGTACATTTATAATAATTTAAGAATAATAGTTTAAAAATAGAATAAAAACATAATATGGTACGTATAAAACCTATTTAGATAAAATTGTCATAATAAATATGAGTATCACAACTTTATGGTATTATCGAACGACAAAATATCCCGTCCAAAGTTTGCAGCATTGTATGGAATCCGGACGTTCCGGGGCATTAGGGGCTAATCTACTAAAGCGTTTGCTATAATAAAGTATTGACATATTGTGTAAGATCACGAAGTACGTTTCTAATTGATTAGGTTATTGAAGAGTTTGGAAGACATTTTCAAATATCGTGTAGTTTATTTATAGTGTATTAAATATTTTCTAACTCTTTTTCCTTGTTTTTGATAAAGAATAAATCTTTTTAAATGAAATTTAAGGTTATTCCAATTTTAAAAATGCGCTTTCAGCTTTTGCTAGCTCAAAACGGTCTTTAGATTTTTAGCGAAAGGAAATATTTATTTTTCTCTTAACAAATACACATGTTATTTCTAACCAAAATACTCTATCGTAAGTATAATAATTTCGATATGGAGGGTTATTTTAATAACGTAATAATTTAGGGTAAGGTTACAAGAATGTCAAGATTTCGGAGCTGGCACGCGGCGGCCGAATAGTTTTATGAGACCGTTGCCAATCGATTTCTTAACGTAACTTGTGTATTGTTAAATCATAATAACCAAAATATCTGTAATATTCATTATGATTTTTTATTCCATAATTTATTTCATACAGTTTTATGGCTGTCAGAGGCTCCTATTGTGTAATTATGTTCACTATACTCTGTGGCCGGTATAAATAAATAACCAAAGATTTTCGTCGCTTGTTTTTTTTTTGTTTAATATTCTTTAGACAAATGAAAAGTATGGCACTCATACAGCTTGTGTATTTGTCACTTTTTTTGTTAATTTAGTAATTCATATAAGAATTTTATCGACATTTTTGTTTTTTTTGTTGAAAATTTTAATAATGGAACGTATGTACTCACCTCCTTTTGTAATTTTAAAATTGATTTGCTACACAAAAGTATTAATTTATGCGGATTTGTACTTCAATATTTCATGGTCGTGTGTGTATGTATATTCAAAAGAATTATTAGAAGAATAAAGGCTTTTATAACTACGAAGGAAATATTTTAACAATCATAGTCAGAAACATTAGACTAAAATTTAATAAACAGCTTTAATGTTAAATACAAATATGCTTACGTGGTGCGAATGTAACGCGTCATGGTGGTCACGGTGGTGACGTAAGTGTGCATGTGGTTCGTGGTGGCCGTGGTGTCGTGGTAACAGCTGCTGCGGGGCGTAGTGCTGCGCGTATTCCGGTCCACCACCGCCTCCGCCACTATATTCCATACCATGGCTCTGAGGATAACAGACTTTGTTATTATTTTGTCAATGCAAGACAGACACTCAACAGTGAAAATGGCGTTGAACTTTAAACCTTTTACGAGTTAAATAAAAATAATTGGCATCTTTAAATTTATTAGATAATTTTAAAAATACTAGATCTATCTAAATTTAAAATTAAATAATATTAAAATATTCGTCATAATTTCATGTAAGGATTTATAATTTATGAAACATGTATGTATCGGTTTTATTATTGTGTTTAATTTATTGACGTTGCTTAGTGGCTGTTTAATTACACACTGATCTTTTCATTCGAAAGAAGAAGACACGGCATTGCTTAACTAATATCCCTCTAATTACCATTTATAATAAAAAATTAAGGCCGTAATTGTTTAGGTATTTACCTAAATTATATAATTATTAAAAAATATGTCTAAGATTAAAATAACAACTGAATTATCGATTTAATCACTAGATTACTAGTGATGGGTCAAACGCTGGCCTATAAATGATAAAAAAATAATAATTATAAAACCGTTGCTGGATGATTATAAATTACAAAAAGAAACCTGTTGCTGATGGTGCGGGCTAGCAGGATGGGCTGTCGGAGCGAAGGGTGGTGGGAAGTACGGTGGCTGAAAGTCGGCGAGCGAGGGCTGCGCGCCGCGGAACCCGCCGCCGCTGAGCCCGAGCCCGCCGCCACCGAGGCGCTCCTGGGTACAAGAGACCACGGATAAATTACAATTACAATATTTCCAAAAAAATATCATTTTAAAAACCTTTTTAAAACATTATTTTATTTTATTCTACATAGATTAATAAAACAAATAAAAATATATATATAATAAATAGTGTTATTACAAAAACTGAGTGCAAAAATTTAGCTAAAATAATTTGGCGAAAGTATTCAAAAATACATTTGTAAGATGTTGCAAAGGTGAATTTGAATTAGAGCTTGTACAAATAGCCTTCATTTGTGAAGGAGGCCTTATAATATTAATGTTGGAAGCTTTTAAATATAGCATGTTTAGTTATCGGAATACAGATGGCCGAACGCAGTAGCATTGTCTTTTATGACAATAGTTCTTAAAAGAGATTGAGTAAAAGTTAGTATGGCATGTAAGTATGTATGTGTTTAAGTTATTTATTATTTACGCATATAATACACTTGAAATACATTCATCGTCGAAACTCAAGAGACCGAATAAATAAATTATAATAATTAAAGTTTAATGAGAATATCGTTTATTACTATATTTTAATTTAATTAGGCAATTATAATAAGATTGTTATTGTAATTAAAATTAATACATAAACAATATTTCGCAATTTTAGTTCAATTATATAATTACAAAATATACTTATTTATTTTTAGTTACTGTGACCGCAAAATGATGTCCTCCTGACCCAGTATATCGTACATTATATGATATTGGCCAATCTAAAGAGAAATTAGCCTGCGCAGGACATATTCTACTGCACGACTCTCTACTCTCTCACTCTCACAATCCGATGGACGGCAACCCGATACGACCGGAAAGAGTTCAAGCGCACGACCTTTACGTGCTTTTCGAGGCACGGGAGTGTCCAAACTTCAATACTCCGCGCCGCTACAGAGAATTTTCGACTGAAAAACTGGGATTTGGACTCAGGACATCGCTATCTGCAGCCTTGTCTAGGAACTAAACCAATGAAGTATACATAGATTCTATAATTATTTTGATTCTTTTACAAATTTCTTGTTTATACTCTGTTATGACTGTGCTAAGATTGTCACGAGTTATATAATGGGTCTTATATGACTGTACTTGAATGGATACCTCCCACGCTCGAGTCATTATTCTTACAACTTATATAAACCGGTATGAACGATGAATTGATTAGAGTAAATGACAAGTATGTGACAGTTTAGTCACATGTGTTATATTTGGCAAATCGTTAATATCTGGTATATTTTTTGGCATATTGGGAATAAATATGATATTGCCAATACTTGATTTAAGTAGGCCCTTAACGAGCATTGTTTACTCGTCATTTCAAAAGCTATTTAAAGCTATAGCATCTACCGGTTCAGAATGTAGATTCTAACGAGAGATTCTATTCCAATTGAAAAATACACATAGAATTATGTGTATTTTTACACAATTAAATTTATATATCACGTATGAAAATTAACGAGTACTAACTCCAAGCTCTTTTATTATCTATAAACGACTTAATTAAGATCTTCTAAGTATAATTACATCACTTTTTCTTAATAACGTATTCAAAAATATGATTTCAATGCAACATCGATATTTGAATCAAAAATTAATCAATGGCAATAAGCCCGACTGACATCAACAAGCTAATAGCTTCATGATTAATGTAATTATCAAATCAACGGCGTTTCTTTGTGTTAACGCTTAAAGATTTTGCTATTGTGTTACGTAAATTAAACGTGAATTACTGAGGTATTAAAGACCGAGTGTAGTCTTTGATTGGGTTAATTATAAACCAAATTAATATAGAAACGTTTAATGAGTTAGGCGAGTTATGTGATAAATATTTAACTAGTTTAAATTTATTTGAAAGAAATTGCACTTATAAGCAGATAAAGCGTCCAGTGCAATATTATTGGCTATGTTTATTAACATTTCAAAAGCGAAAAACGAAGTAAATTTTTATAGCATTGATGTCATTACATTTTAATTGCTGATATTGCTCGCCATTATTTGATAATGTTGTGCCTCAAACTGCATTCAATTTAATAATATTTCTTATAGATAACGACAATTTTTCACCAGTAGGGCTATTCTGTGAGAACAAACTCGAAACATTACTGGTGATAGGGCTTTGTGCAAGTTCGTCTGGGTAGGTACCACCCACGCATCAGATATTCTACCGCAAAACAGCAGTACTTGGTATTGTTGTGTTTGAATGGTGAGTGAGCTAGTGTAATTACAGGCACAAGGGACATAACATCTTAGTTCCCAAGGCTGATGGCGCATTAGCGATGTAAGCGATGGTTCACATTTCTTACAATGCCAATTTCTATGGGCGTTGGTGACTACTTACCATCAGGTGGCCCATATGCTCGTACGCCTACTTATACTATACTATAAAAATAAAAAAACTCACCGCAGAAAATGTTCGTGAAATTTCAGAAATGCGGCATTGACCGTAATAATTATAACATTTCAAGAATACACGCATCAAAATAGTTTATTTTGTTTACTTGTCAACATTTCACACGTGAGTAATGAAGTGAGTTCTTACAGAATAGAACTGCAAGCATATTAGCCTTACTGCCTTCCTATTATTTCCAATACAATCGTAAGTTTATAAGATTTTTTTAAAGTGTACGTTACAATAATTAATATTGGTCTAACTTAGAATTTAATTATCTAAAATAAAGATTGATTATTATTGTTTTAAATTAAATGAAAGTTATGACATATCAATCTTTGAGTCATAAATAAGAATCACAGATAAGAATGTAATCATAATGTAATTACAAGCGCACGCGATGTTCGAATTATATAAATATAATATAATTGTAATGAGCGTCGAATACTCGAAATGATATTTAAATTAATCATTGTATATATTAAAACGAAATATCATTATAATCGGATAGATTTATATCATCATATTCAGCCCACATTAATCCCCTGCTGGACATAGGCCTCCTCACAGGCGCGCCAGTTCTCCCGGTCCT
This sequence comes from Nymphalis io, assembly GCF_905147045.1. Lineage (NCBI taxonomy): Eukaryota > Metazoa > Arthropoda > Insecta > Lepidoptera > Nymphalidae > Nymphalis > Nymphalis io. The sequence continues at coordinate 5,832,066 of NC_065909.1, forward strand.
GTGCTAGTCGCATCCATTGAGCACCCGCCATCTTCCTAAAATCGTCTGACCATCGGGCGGGGTCTGCCCACTGATTTATATACTAAAAACAATATTTGTCAGAGTATTTATTTAAGAACAATCTTAAAATTGTTGATGTTTACATACTCTCGTATTTCAATCGAGGGAGTAAAGATAAACAAAATTTAGATTTACATAGTAATTTATTAAAGGCTTCGCTATATTATGCACTATAAACAGTTCTTGATAATATCTTGTTTATAATGCGACATAATTCCACTCAACAACAACTGCCGCACGGGTAACACCAGTTCAGGAGTCAGGCCTACTTTTTATAATATGTATGTATTGGATAACAATAAAGTATTATAATTATTATTATTATTTATACCCATATTAATTGTATTTCCAAAGATAACTTCGCCGACACTTAAAACGCCATTTTTTCGCAAAACCATAATGTGTATTGTAGATATCTCAAGATCTCAAATCAAAGTTGTTTTTTTTTGTCTATACTCTTGTAGTGGTTAGAATAAGCTATAAAGTCCATAGTGCATCCATAGAGTCTATATTTAATAATGATACGACATTGTTGAGAATGTTTTTTTTTTTTATATTATAGGTAGGCCAACGAGCAAATGAGCCTGACGGTAAGTGGTCACCAACGCCCATAGACATTGGCATTGTAAGAAATGTTAACATCGCTTTCATAGCCAATGCGCCACCAACCTTGGGAACTAAGGTGTCCCTTGTGCCTGTAATCACACTGCCTCGCCCGTCAAAACGGACACAACAATACCAAGTACTGCTGTTTTGCGGTAGAATATCTAATGGGTGGGTGGTACCTACCCAAACGAGCTTGCACAAAGCTCAACCACCAGTAGAGTAAAAAAACTATGTTAACTATATTTTTTATTAGAATGCATATATAATTAAGTAGCAATTTATAACAAGATTTATATGTTCAGTAATCAAATCTCCAATTTATACTTGACCCGACGTTAAATCTATTTAATTTAGATCAATTGCCAAATATCGAGTTACGCATACTTATATTGTTGCAGACACACGACTGTCTTGAGACATACGAATATTAAAAAAGCTCGCACAGCTTATAATTGACAGATGTCATACGTTGTATTGAACTTGTGTCAAAGTTGCATTGGTTGCCTTGAAATTTTACTTACTTTAAAGTCCTTTAAGAAAAATCAAGTATTAAATTAATTAATCTCATTATTAAGCCGTGTTTTTGTTACGTACTTTAATTAGTAAAGAGTAACTACGTGGTGACTACAGTATTACTTGCTCGTTGTAAAATAGCCTGTGAATGTCCTACTGCTGGGATAAAGCTTTCTCTCCCTTTGAGTGGAAGGAATACTAAATATAAAAAGCACAACAAATAGCTTAGACCTCTTGATGAGTGGTATTTCTCTATTTTTTTATATATATAATATATAGATTTAATTGACATACTTCTTCTTAAATTTCTTTCTGGTTATTACGGTTCAGTACGGTATTCTTAATTCAAAATGCTTGGTTGATATACATATTATTTATCCTGTAATGATTATAAAGTGCTTATAAGACCCTACTTGAACTATATTTTAATGTTAAGTTTACAATGTAATCGTTTATATATGTACGTTTGTTAGTCCGTTCCAGAATCGTTTAATCATTTTTCAAACAACTCAATAACAAAGTAACTCAATAAAAAATTCTCAAACATTTAAATAACAAAGTTCTTTGGTTGTTTAGAAAGTTTAATTCATGAACATATTTCATAGCAACGTGTATAGAGTTAAAGTTTAAAGATGAATTTATGACGCAAACATTTAAAGCAGCGCAAGTAGGTTTCCACCATTCCACGAATGGGATACGAAGTGACTTCTGCCAGCAAAGCATATCATAGCACAGTTTTCGTAGTACGATTTGTATGGAATGATAAAAGCAACGTCTAGGGATAATAACTTCGTATAACTTAAGAAACTCGCACTAGGCACGTATTAGTATAGCCTTCTTTTAAAGAATGTATTAATGCTGTCTTATTCTTTCGAATGTTAAATCAATAATGACAGAAAGAGAGATAAATCAGTGTTTAATTAAACTGTCATAAGCAACGTTTATAAGTGCAAGTGAACTTTTACAGATTACATAGTAATGAATTCGAAAAATCATAAATTGAAGAATCACTTCAATATTGTTGATATCGAGTATAATGATTAAAGGAGAGATTCGTCAGTGAAGTAATTGTATTTTTTTTAAGACAGTCTTGTGCCTGCGCTTATCATAATGACAGCACTCAATCAAGTTTTGTTTAACCAATGCGATGACCGGATGTGGTGAAAACCAAAACAGGTACATTACGCAGCGAGATAATTACGTATATATATATATATATATATATAATATACAAATGAAAAGATAACTGTCAAATAAATATACGTATTAAGTAGTAAGTAACAGCCTGTGAACGTATCAGTGGGCTAAGGCCTCCTATTGAGGAGAATGTTTGGATCTTATTTCCCCGCGCTGCTCCAACGCAGGTGGATACGCATGTGGCGGAATTACAGATGAACCACCAAGCACGAGATGAATAATAAACATGAATTAAGCACATGATTATTCTGTTGTGCTTGCCTAGGTTTTAAACCGCGATCATAGATTGTTTGATAATTTAACAGGAACTTATGTGTCGATTTGAATAAAAATATTTTGATTTTTACGTAGATTTTTCGTGATTAAATTACTTTTTTCTTTATTGTGTATTTATTTTAAGTAGTATTAGATAATCATTTCCTAAAATAAGTCGCTAAAATATACATATATATTTTTTAGGTTTTACTAATATTATTTTATTTATCTTTTTAATTACATTACATACAATTACAAATTTAAAGCAAAAACACGCCGTCTAAAAGATTGTCCTGTGGCATTGTATCCAAGACGCTGACACTATTGCCTCTCTGCACCAGAATTAATTTAAAAAAAATATTTTTTTAAAATTAATTCGAATTCATGATGGTTTTAATTTTTTTGACACATTTTTGATTTCTCTTGGATTTTATGAATACCTTAAAAAACCTAAAAATAAATGATGCAGTAAAAATAAAAATTAGTTGTAAAAAATAACAAATTCAGTAGCTATTAAATTTGGTGAAATGTCACCATTTTTCGTTGCTATAGTCAAAGGCCATTTAACACGATTTTGAATGTCGTAAGTGATCTAATTTTTATAAGATTTATGCATTATACTCTCTAATTACTTGACATATTCTCGTTGACACAGATTAAATAATTAATAGTGCAAATTGGTTCGAATTTCAAAAGGTTAAAACGAGTTAATAATTTTATTACGTGATTTCGGTATTTTTATTTGGAAATTAATAAACCGGTAAATTGTTTACAAATTAGTAGCTTAATTGGTAAATTGGCCTTTTTACAGATAATAAAAAATAAAAGTCCAAGTGGGATGTGAGAGATACATCAAATAACTATAACACTAACATATTCGTTTTTGAAAATATATTTTTTTTCCCAAAAATGTCTTTTATTTCAAATATAAAAGGTTTTATAAATATTTTTGCAGATGCAATTCCAATATTTCGATTTGCATGCTTTACAAATATATTTTTCTAAATATCTTCAGCTGTCGGATGCTTTGAATAAAGAATTGTAAATAGTGATAATCCATTAAATATCCGAATTGCACTATTTTTCACCATCTTTTCTAGAAAATAATATGAAATTTTTTTCAAAATTAGAAAACATTCTCTAGTATTTAGTATTTTTGTATTCGAATCTTTTACAAATGAAACAAAAAAAAAAAAGAAAATTACGATCGAAAAAGATGGCATTTTGTAATGATAATAATCATAAATTTCAAGTGATAATCAATTTATATTTCATATACGAAAACAATTATAAATTGATTTAAATAACTGTACTATTAAAAAAAAGTTTAAAGGTTTTTAAAATAATTGAAACAAATTTCTGTGTGTTTTTTATCGAGAGCAAAAAGTTTTCTTATAAATCTACTTTTTAAATATTTTTAAAAATAGAACATTTACTAAAGCGTAGGTAATATTTATGTGGGAGTGAACATAAGTTGCAAGTGCGGTAACAGACTATAAATTATCGATATCGATACGTCATTTAATTTACTGTTATATGTCTAAATCAATCAATCAATCGAGGAATGTGTAATGGCTGATGTGTCTATATTACAATGCTGTTAAATTGACCAATATGTAAGTCTCATTAACATACGGAATAGGCAGAGTCCATTCGTTAGCGTGTCAGCACAGAACGGTTTTCCGCGATAAAATAATGACGTCTAAGTTTAATTTGTAATACCTTATTACTTATAATACAATTGAGTAATATGATTTGTGAGCATACATTAGTTTATTGTTAAGTGAAGTGTGAAAGTTGGAGTTTGGGCTTTGTCTATCTTTGTCTTTGTTTAGTTGGTGTGGAAGTTATATCGCTTATTATATATATCTCCTATATACTACAATTATAATATATATAACGTATTCTAATACCAGGAGAAGTAAAGGCTAATAAAAGACTTTCATCTGACATGACATCAACTGTTCAAATACAATCATTTGGTAACTACTGCATATTCATTTAAAATGAAACATGTAATTAAAATAGCATTAAATAAATTTAACGCCGAAATTACTCGAACGAAACGAACTAATAATAGAAACATTCAAATTCTAAAACTAATTTATACAAACTAGTGCTAAAAAAGTTCAGACGAATGTAATATGTCCAGTCATTCTTAAATAGGATTTGTAAAAAAAGGCAGTCAGTTTGACGAAAGAGGTATATTAGATGCTATAAATGCTTTTATTACGTTTGAGAAGATAAATTGTTAATTAAAATACACTCATATGATACCGTTAAAGAAAAATGAGTCACTATGTAGACTGTTAGTCTGTCAGTACCTATAGCCTGGCCAACCAAATTTTTTTTTTATGGAATAGGAAGGCCGACGAGCATATGGGCCACCTGATGGTAAGTGGTCACCACCGCCCATAGACATTGCCATTGTAAGAAATGTTAACCATCTCTTACATCACCAATGCGCCACCAATCTTGAAACCTAAGATGTTATGTCCCTTGTGCCTGTAATTACACTGGCTCACTCACCCTTCAAATGGGAACACAACAATACCAAGTACTGCTGTTTTGCGGTAGAATATCTGATGAGTGGGTGGTACCTACCCAGACGAGCTTGCACAAAGTTCTACCACCAGTATAAAGATAGAGATACAATAAAAGTAAACAAATTTGACATTGAATCCACGTGATATCATTGGTGAAAATCTTGAATTATCTATGATTTTCATTATGGATTCTTATTGAATGTCTTGATATCGAAACTGGAACTAAAATTAAAGCATATATAAGTAGTTATATGAAATTGTGTTGTATTATAAATAATGATATATTAATCAAGAACCATTTGTAGTACATAATATAGGAGAGACTTTTTAGCAAATCGCATGGAATACGTCAATCTAAGGTTTGTTTATCTTTACTCCTTTATCGATTGGACTTGGAGTTTAACTTAAGTAACACTAAATTATGCGTGTATTTCAATTTTTGAGATTTATTTATCCTAACTAACTTTATAATATATATATTTGTTACTCAACCGATCCTTATGAAATACATACAGGTTGTTAGGGGTATAGAAAACGTATGGTAACTAACACGTATTAAATGCGGGCGAAGTTATGGAAAACTAGTGATCCTATAGGATGATTCAGGACAAATAATCAAGTTCATTTATTAATTTTAACGTAATTCTATAAAAAATAATAATGATCATTAACAGCTTAAAGGTATCTATTGAGTTTTCATGTTATCAGGTTTATAATTCAAGTGATACTTGTAGGTATGACAAAGCAGCGTATTGAAATAAATTTCGAAACCTTTACAACAGAGGCGGATATATTAGTCCAGTAGCGGATAATTGAGTTTTAACCTTATTAACCATACAATACGATAGATTATTTATAATTCTTACACTAAGGTATTCTATATACCTAGTATACAAAGTACAGAAAAGGTATTTAATATAATAATAATAAATATCTTCATTGCACAAGTACAATCGAGGAATTAAAAAAAAAGAAAAATACTGATATTGAATAAAAAAATACATTCAAAGGGCGGTCTTATGAAAGATGTTCGTAAGAAGCATCGGGCAAATGCAGAGTTGTATAATAATTGTACAATTTGCATTTCTATAAAAAGAAAATATATTAATAACGTTACATTTTAAATAAATAAAAAAACGTTTAAGTTTCATATACGTATGTATAGAGTAGGTAGATAATATATGAATGAGTAAGTGCAAGAACGGGATAGCTAGAGACAAACTCTTATGTAAAATGTACATATGTATTACATAGGTACATTTTATAAGTTTAACGAGTCAATTCATCAATATCGAATATGAATTTTTCATATACATGTTTATGCCATTGAAGATTTTTTATCGCAAATAACACCAGTTTTAATGAGCGTTCTCGATTATATAATACATTTGATTTGACAAGTTGAAGGCTACTAAATCATTTCATATAACGGCGATATGTTGTAGAACGGCTGATTTTTTACAATAAAACTTACTCTATAATTACGAGAAGTACTTTTAAAAAAAAAAATATTGAAATAATTATTTAGCTTCTGTATTTGTCTTTAACGTAAGAGTGAATACTTCTATGTTAAGACCTTATATTTATAATTTTAGTATTGTATATATAATTATAAAAAGGTTTTATATTTTACCTGCACCTCAATCACGCTGGATAAATCCACGTACGCCACCGCCAGGTTTTTATGTCTTCCCAATGAAAAGAATGCTTTTTTTCTTTGGGAACAACACAATTTTTATCGCACCATCTAATTACATTAAACTCACTACGACATTGTCCCCGGGTACCTTGTAAAGTTCAAAACGTTAATCGAAACGACGAGAAAGCGAACTATAAAAAAAAAAAAACAATATGTAAATTTTTATCCGAATATTCGATAATTACTGGCCCCTTAAAAGGCGGACGATTCCGGCAACGATCAGTAAGTGATTACTTCTTAAATTACAACCTTACGTTCGAGACTCGCTTCGACCCAATGGACTACCGGATCCAATGTTATAAGTGACCGAGAACAATTTATATCTCGTATTAAATAATCGATTGAAATTATAAAGATTTTGACACACGTGTGCACTAAATTCGAAAATCGAATCGATAAGCGAATTTCATTAAAATAAATATCGATAATTTCATATCGATACATTAAACATCTCTAATGTTTATTACAATTTTATTATGCAAATAACGTTATAAAATCGATTCTGCATGGCGATTATAGTCGATACTCTAGAAATAAAAAATAATTAATACAGAAATCGTTTAGGCGTTGTTTTACTATGCCCTCTGTAACGGTATATTTTTAATTACAGAACTTGTACGTTTTTTTATTCTAATTGAACTTTTAGTATGATTACTTTGCTGTAAAATTCTTTACAAATAAAAACAAGATTGATATTATCATGGTACACGCCTAATTGTGAACATTTTAAACATACAATGACGTTTAATTACAAACATTACGTTCAAAAATTGAAAAAAAAAAAAAAAACAAAAGAAAAAATTATCGACCCACATTATTTATATCATTTAATTAATATGAATAAAAATAAGCGAGTTTTAAATAACGCGTAAATGTGATTCACAGAGCACTTTGTTTACGATTATTTTTCACGAATGACCTTGCACTAACGATCGTGCGCGTCGCGTGCCAAACGGAGACTGCCGAGGGCGGTCCTCCCTCGGGGTATTTACTATTGGCACTCGACTCTTGTTTGACCCCTTTTACTCGACTCCAAACAGAGGGTGATGTATTTAATCTCTGTATGAAGTTGTAAGTGATTAGCAATTTTGATAAAATAGTATTGTGAATTATTGTTATTCTTATAAATCTAAAATGGCGGATGTTTTATGTTGTATTATGAAATTCGGTTGATTTTATTTAGGTTCGGTTTCTCATATTGTATATGATGACATTTCTGTTCGCTTGTATTTGAATATTATAATGAATTCGGAATACGTCAAAAAATTTCCGTGTGCTCGTTGTATCCAGTTAAACACCAATTCGAATTGTCATGTTACATTCTATGTGTTACCAGAGAAATAAAACTGAATATTGAATTACAATGTCATACTTGGTGGTTCACAGTTGGTTATTCAATTTTAATTTTTTAATAACGTCTTGCGATATGACAGTCGAAGGTTCACGGTTTTGTTTCACGCTTTTTATTGGAGAAAACGAAACATTAATAATTAAATAAAAACATTGTTATTATTAATTTTAGTATAATAATAAGTCCTAAGTATTTTTGATTTTAAAGTAATTGAAATTATATAAAAGATTTAAATACATATGTGAGTTACAATCGAGAATCAGTGTTAAGGGTTAAACCCCACCCCGAGGCGATAAGTAATTAGTAGGTACTACGATCGTACTACGATTGGTGACCATTCGGCTGAACAACTGACTTTGTACAGCGGACCAACTTACTATACGGCATTGCAAAGGAAAATCACCTTTATATTCCACAACTTAAGAACTATTAAAGCGTGTAACAAAGTCTTATCCAGAGTGCTTTGTATTTGTATTATGTACGTGCACTTGACCAAGCAGAAAATTCGATATATTAAGTGAAAATTAATGTAATTCAATAAAAGCCTAAATTTATTTAGTATTTTCGTCCCGTCTTCGTCCGGGTTGAACATTTATCTATTTTAGTACTGTTGATATTCCTGTAGGTATGAAATAAATAATAAAATAATAATTTTTAAAATCATACAAAAAACGTATCTCTTAATTATATTCTCTTTATAAAATTATAGGCAATGATAATGACAGTTTAATTTTTTAAATCTATATTTAATAGCTATGAAAACGTGATTCTTCCAATATATCTAAATCTTTTGTTAATACATTACACCTATGTGTAATGATAATATATAAAAATATATAATATTTTTAAAACTTTCGTTGCGTAGGTAGGTGAAACGAACGCGTCTCCAAATTCATTCACATTTGTTCAATATCCGCTATTTAGTCGCCCCAACGTAAATGTGCATTTGCCTCAGGCTATTGGGACATTGTATATAATACATATATTATATATACGGAGAAGGGCTGAAATCGATTTATCTTTACGTCCTTATAACGAATTATTTACATTCATTAGGTATATGTACGGAAAGATATAGAGTAGATGTAAAGCGACTTAAATTTGTATCGGTATAATACGTGTTATGTTATCAAATTTAATCATTAAAATGATTTTTAGATTTTTTAAACATATGCATGAACAAAATTACATAAGTTATCGTGTTTGTCGCTTATTTTATAATTTTATGACATTTTTTATTACAAAATAAACCAAGTTAATTAAGCAAACTATTTCATAACACATTAGAAATACTTCAATCAAAGCAAATTGGTAAGTACTAATTAAATATTAGTGTGAGAATGATGTATTCATTTTATTGTTAAAAAAACTCTTTAAATTACTGGCCAATGAATAAATACAATATAACAAATAAATGAACGGGAAAAAAATAATTATGCCAGAAGTTTCTTTTTGAATTTCGAATAAAGAACGCGCGCCAATTGGTACTATCGCCCGAGGCAAGATGGCGGGGTGCCTATATTGCTGGCGTTTCGTCCGGAAATATGAATTCTATTTGTCTAATCACGTTCAGAATTGTTACGAATGTGTAACTTTTATACTTGATAAATTTATTAATATTACAAAAGCTAGCCTCTATAAGTGTAACAAAATCAGAACTCGATAAATATTATTTATAAAAAGAAGAAAACACAATTTCTAATGTTACAAACATTTTATAACCTATTAAATAAATTATGAATAATACTCTATATGCGTTGCATGAATACGTTTACACCAAAAATTTGTTGGTCTATAGCTGGTAAATGATAATGACACAACTGCGATAAGCTGCTTCTACATTACAAGTTTCAAGATAGTTATTATAGGTAGGCTATAATAATATAACTATTATTGAGATAACATTTATGTCAACGTAGTCGGAAATTCGAAGTCCAGCTTTTTTCCAAACACAAACGAACGTTGGGAAAACTGTAACAAAAATTCACGAAAAACTTCGTATGTAAGATTTGTGTAACTCAAAAGACAGTGGAGGCGGTACGTCCCCAGTAAGTCGCTGGGTCAAAAGAAAACGAGGCACGCTCTCGTTTAGGTTGACGCAGGTACTTACCGGACACGGCTGCTTCGGTAAGTACCTGCACGGCGGGAAATGTCACCTTCCTGCCATGAGCGTGGTGCGCCAATCGACACGGCGCAACACACCCTGACGGAGTGTGCCGCGTGGGGGCCCCAGAGGCTTTCTCTGGCGGCAGTTGTCGGCGGAGACCTCTCCTTGCCGAGCATCATCAATGCAATGCTCGGAAGCGATGAGGGCTGATCGGAAATGGTCTCCTTCTGTGTAAATGTAATGTCGCAGAAGGAGGCCGCGGAGCGGGAGCGGGAAGAAGACGCCGCTGCAAACATGCTCCGCCGAAGAAGACTGGGGAGAAGAATGAGGCGCTATGTGCACCTTCTCCCTCCACCGCAATAGGCGTCGCTGAGACTAGGGGGTTCTCAGTACCCTGGTAATCCCTTTAGAGAATGGAGGCCTGTCTGTCACGGGATCGCTTACGCATGCTACCGCGGCGCTCTCACGGGCTCCTCGTTATGACGGAAAGGGTATCGCTGGTTTTTTAGTGGGTATTCCGTTGTTCGGGGCGCACTCGGCGCCTCGGACATCGGCGAGCTCCACATACCCCCCACTGTTCCCGTGGGGGAAACGCATAATGCGTTTTTCCAGAGTATAAAAAAAAATATATACAATAAAATTAATCCTAGGCATAGTTTGCCTAGGATTAATTTAACCCGTGGATATTGGGCGGTTAGTTAGTATTTAATATATAGATTCAAAATTGGTTATAAAATCTTATAAGAAGAAAGTTAACATCGCTATGTTATTAAGTTCCGCGTAATAAGGCAAAACGCAATTGCTGTCGAATTCCACGGAGATTAATTCTGTATACTTTCATATATTTTTTACAGCGTGTAATGAACTAAATCAATAACCAGATGAATAATATTTCGTATATATCTTTTTTTATAAGGAATCCTTAATATAATAAATGTGAAAGTTTGTGTGTATGTCATGCATTGATCGGCGTGGAATTCAGCACAGACAGCTTGAGAGATATTAAAGATGAGATATTAAAACGGATGTAGAATTTTAATCTCTATCGAATGTTTTTACTAATTTAAGTCAACAAAGCCGTGTGAAAAAATTAATATATATATTGTGAATGTCCCACTGCGCGGTTAAGCCTCCTCTCCCTTTTTGAGGAGAAGGTTTGGAGCGTATTCCACCACGCTACTCATCTTCAATACGCATGTGACAGAATTTCAGTGAAATTAGACATATGCAGGTTTCCTCACGATGTTTTCCTTCACCGTCAAGAACGAAATGAATTATAATCACAGATTAAGCACGTGAAAATTCAGTGGTGCTTGCACGGGTTTGATCCCACGATCATCGGTTAAGATTCTTACCACTAGGCCATTTTGTCTTTATATATCGACTTGACTCAACTTAATATATATGTGTAGTCGTGAATAAAGTCGTTTTCTTTCTTTCTCTTTCTAATATTTAAGATAATCATTTTGACAGAGTAGAATAGGTGATTTGTCAAGAACATCCATCAAGTGAGTTAAATTAAGTAGCAATCATTAGTCAAGTTTTCCTATTAAACATTTTCAGCAGATTCAGCGCTTTAACAGCAATACATGACAGCAAGCCGGATTAAACAATAATGGCTTTACATATAACAACAATCATTCGGTTATGATGGAACCAGTTCAACAGCAAAAGCTCACATCAGGCAAGCTGGGCTGGTAACTCGGTTTAAACTAATTTACACACGTGTAGTGAGTAGTTTATAATAATTTGTATGTTATATTTGTGTTTGATAGATAAGTTGATGTTGATTGATCGTTTTTTTTTTACCTATTCTAGACTACTAGAAACTAGAAATAAACGTCCATTATTTTTTCGGTTACTGTTATGGTACTGTTTCACACATATTGTGCAAAAATATATAAAAATAATATTGTAATGATAGAAATATCGTGATTTCATTGTTATCAGTAGTCAATACGGTAGGCACATGGAGCTAGGTCCTAGGGTCACTAGGATAATCGTGCACGCATGCGCAGCTTAGCAAACTTTGCGCGGGCGATTTATATTAAGAACTAAGGTATAATTTAAATTATAATAATTACTTATTGTTTTTTTTGCCTTTGAAATATGTGGTATGTTTTACTACAATAATTATTGTTCGAAGTTGAGTTAAATACACTGTAAGATAGTTATTAAAAAAAGTTATTTATATATATATGATGAAACGCATATAATTGGTATGACATGCTAGCAAGTTTCGAGATTTACGCATTAAAGAAAAATTAACATTAAAATAAACATGATTTTAGCTATTATTGACATTAAGATGATCAAACGTAAAAAGGTGAACACAGAGTATGAGAAGCAGACGTTTAGTTGACTTTTCTCATTATACATTTTCAGCAGATTCAGCGCTTTTAAAGCAAAACATAACCACAAGCCAGATTAAACAACGGCTTTACATATATTACTGGTGGTAGAGCTTTGTGCAAGCTCGTCTGGGTAGGTATCCACTCATCAGATATTCTACCGCAAAACAGCAGTACTTTGTATTATTGTGTTCCGGTTTAAAGGGTGAGTGAGCCGGTGTAATTACAGGCACAAAGGACATAACATCTTAGTTCCCAAGGTTGGTGGCACATTGGTGATGTAAGCGATGGTTAACATTTCTTGTCTCTAATGTCTATGGGCGTTGGTGACTACTTACCTGATGGTGGCTCGTAAGCTCGTCCGCCTTTCTATTCTATAAAAAAACCCACAAAAACATATAAATGATTAGTAAAGCGCTGTCTGCTTCGTTCGAATGTCAAATCAATGATGACAGAAGAGGTAAATAAGTGTTTAACTAAACGTCTTCTAAGCATTCATAAATAAAGCCATTATAAGGTTTTTTTTGCGTTATGATATCAGAACTTTAAATATGTTTACATTTCACTGACAGCAGGAAACACGTAAGAGATCGAAGATCAAAATCATTTCGCTACTTTAATCTCAATTGTTCGCAATAACATGTATAACGCTAATGTATTGTGGTGTTGCATGATTAAAAAACTTTTTATTTAATTTTTCCTATATAGGTATGTATACAAATCAATATTAATAATATTCAAATATAGTAAAATTAAATAAACTATTTTATTTAATAAAGGAAAATATTAAGAATTGTAAATTTAATTACATTTTTTATTTTCAATATTATACAAACTTTTTAGTCTGTGGCTGTTTATTTCCGACTGGGACATGTTCTATACGATATTGTTTGCAACAAAACTGCTTAATTATAAATATAAAATAAAATAAGAATGTACAAAAGACGCCGGCACTGGTCCGTTATCTTCGTGGAAGTATGTGATTGATTCTCTTAGGTTTATCCTCCACTGAAATCTATAGCTTGAAATATTATTTACATAACGAAGAGTTATGTTTTATACATACCTATATATGTTATGTTTTAAGTTATGCTTTAAGTTATTTATTTGTATATAATTAAGGACGAAAGTTTTTATCAATCTATATTGAGAACCATAGCTTTGTTGGTAAAGTATGGAATTTGTGTTCCATTGGATTTGTCGAAGGGGGGTCATCCTCCTCGTAGTAAGCCAATCATCAAGATGGTTATACCATCTTGATGATTGGCTTCTTTGTTTGAGTTTTATCTGAATCACAAATGATTCAGATAAAACTTAAACAAAGTTTATCTCTGACTGGTAAAGGGAATAATTCCATAATGTAACTGCTTCAGTTACCGCGATAGATTTTCTTTATGTAAAGAAATAAGTAATTTATTCATCGAAATACGACATTTTTCATACGTGAACAAAATAAATGGATCGCCAACAAAGTTAACAACATTGATTGTGATTCTTTTAAGAAAATATTTTACTTAAGATTTGCAATAAAGATTTATTAGGAAAAGATAAAGCGATATAGCTTTTAGTATCCAGTGGACAACAAACCGAAAACGCTATTGTGGTCAGATGTGTTATTACGAAGAGGTTTACCGCATACAAATGTAATTGAATTTCAATCTTACATGTATTACAGTTAGGTTTAAATTCGTTTGATTATTATATTTGATTACTGCTGTTTGTTTCTGAATAAAGGTTGACCACGAAGTTATACTGTACAAATATAAATAAAATTCATTGATTATTTATTCGTCTAGATAGAGCGTTGCGTTACAATTGCAACGAAATATTTATCCTGAGTAGTCGTTACACGCACCCAATTTTTCTTTTTTTTTCTGATTGCATGCATACTCCTTACACGCACCCAAGAATGTGTACCTTTTTTGTACACGACAGGTTGGTTGTTGTTCATCATGGATGTGTTTCATTGTGTGTCAATCGATTTCATATTGAGTAATTTAAGCTTTTCCATTTAATAATAATAATATCTTATTTATTTCCTCGCAAAAAGTTTACAAATTGACATATAACATTTAAATATCAGCTAATATGAAGATTGGTGCTTGTAATAGATAAACTGTTCTACAAGACCCCAGGCCTCCACTTCCGTTTATATGAACAAAAAAAAAAAAAAGAAAAATGAATGTATAAAGTGAGAAGTGAGAAATAATAAAATTGGAACAAATATGCTTATCGTGATTTAGTCAAAATATCCAATACGTATCATAGATATGACGTTTACTTGGTAGGGCTTTGTGCAAGCTCGCCTGGGTAAGAATCTCATTCCATATTCTAATGCCAAATAGTAACACAGTATTGTGTTCCAGTTTGAAGCGTGAGTGAGCCAGTACTACAGGTACAAGGGACATATCCTACCATCAAGTAGACCAATAAGTCTGCCTATCTAAATTAAATAAAAAAAGTTATACGTCCATAGCAAAAAATAAATTGGCCGGACTCGGGGTTACATTTAATATCACATTATGTAAAAAAAATATTTCCAACTTGTTAACATTGAGGATCTTTGGGCGTGTTAAGAGTAATATGTTTGAGGTGCAACGTTTCTATATGTAGCGTTTCAATAAAACGTTAAAACGTGACGTGTACGGAATTGCAAGCGCAATCATTCATGTTCTTAGATGAAACGGAATTATATATGACGTCAGCGATACCAAAATTAAAAAAAAAATGTCAAGAAGAAAATAGGAAACCAATATATGATAGCACTAGCAATAGTGTAATATGATTTTAATTTATTATCTGTGTTTGTAGTAATTTCAATAAAACCATTTATTTCTTACGCATTGAAGGCTCTGTTGACCTTAATTAAAAATTCCTGTTTAGTTATTGTGTAATCTTACGTCTCGGAACAGTGGAGAACTTTGAATGTGCTATTAATATGAACTTATGACATTTCACGTCATAATAATATTTTGTATTGAAATTAAAAATTGAATATTTAAAAAAAAAGAACACTGTAAAGAACCTTGTATTACTTTTTTTTTTAAATGGCTACGTATAATTTGTAGTGTATTTTTCGTTCTTTGCCTGACAATTTTTTTTGGTTTATGTTAATCAGGTACTAACAATACTATACATTTATGTAATATTTTAAATTATTTATTATAACAAATAATATATGAACAGGCTAAAAAAACAATTCTATGACGTTTGTTCCTCTGTTTGTTAACCGATTTTCTTTTTTTTTTTTCGCGCGCTTTGGGTTTATTAATAAAATAAAATTTATATATAAAGTACAATAAAAAAGTTTTAAAACATTGAAAAATATATATTATGTTTCTCTGTAATTTTCAATAGTGATTATGATCGAACAACAGCCAGGCGAACAGCAACATCAATAACTAAATAATAACAATATCAGCCATGTTTATAAGCAGTCTTGTCTCAGTTTGACAAATCAAGCCATATTTTCACAGAGTCCATATCAACCAGTCATGAAATCCAGCATTCGAGGAGCGGGAAAAAATATAAACATGGCATTTCATTTCTTAAATTTAACAGATATTAAATAACTACAAATAAATGTCGACAAAAATATACATTTCATGATTAAAATATTCTGTGGTCATCTAAATAAAAGGCGTTGTTTTTTTATCGATACCATTTTCAAAGCCTTATTAATCTGTGAATTGGCATGCATGATTTTGGAGCAACTTTCTACACAAACGTACGTGTTGTTACATGTCGAAATACATACATGCCAATTTTCGTCTTATTTATAGTGTAATAAAAAGTGTAATCGCATGAATTGTTTTTGATGTAAGTGCATTAAGGTCCTCATGTCTGATAACATTATGAAACTTTTATGTGAAACGAGTTCTATAAATTTAAATATAGTTGACATTTTTGATTTTCTATTTTGTTAAATACATAATATTTATTATATTTAATAGTCTAATATATATAGCACGATTGTACAATATTAATTAACATAATCAAACTATTAACAAAGGAAAATGTATATAAAGTTAAATAATGCTGTCTTCTTTTTTCTTATGTCATATCATTAATGACAGAAAGAAAGAAATCTTTTTAACTGAGCACCCGTTAAGCAGAACCAAAAAGGTTTGTCATTGACACTTTAGAACATTGTTATTTAAAAATATAATAATATCCGTTGAAAATTTTTTTTTTGTACGTCGATGCAACAACGGCATAAACCTTCACGTTATGCCAATAAGTGTATAAAGATTTAACTTAGCAGCGGGTGACAATCGCAGTTAATATGAATAAAATCAAACATTTTAAAGATTGTTTTTGATAGATTTTCTACTCGCCGTAGTTTTTTTTAAATATATAAGTTAGCGCTTGACTTTTATGACACTTGATAGAAAGTAGTGATACAGTCTAAGGTGGAGCGCGCTTGCCTAATAATAGGAAACGTAAACCAATGATCGGGGTTCAAATTCAGGCGAGTATTACTGAATTGTAACGCGCTTAATTTGTTTTTAACGTAAATTTCGTGTTTTCGTAAAAAAGACATTGCGAGGAATTCACATGTTCATTTATCAACACCCAAATAATTTATTTCATAAAAACAATGTAATTAATATGAAAAGATTTAAATAAAAGCGCTTCAACTAACCGACTCACCAGATTTAAACACGATGTTAATTATTACAACGTCAATTCAATTAAGAGATAAAATTTTGCGACACGAGTCGTGAACAGATACAATGGAGTTACGAACTAATGCTTTAAATATTTAAAGTTTTTGTTCCGCTGAGTGCGTAACGCGATATCGCACTATACAACGGTACACATACCACTGTTTCTACACTCATCTTAATATATAATTAATATAATGCCAATGCCACGGGATAATATTTCAGACGGCGTGTTTTTGCATTAAATTTGTAATATGTATTTTTTTTTTATTTTAATTTTATATATATTATAACAATAACTGTACATAGTTTAAAATTAATATAATATTCTCGGAATTATGTCAAAATCCTTTGGTTAATATTGTCATATAATTGATTATATTTTGGTTTGATTTCCTTTGGTTAATATTGTCATATAATTGATTATATTTTGGTTTGATTTCCTTTGGTTAATAATGGTCATATAATTATAAGTAGAATTGACAAGTAAACTTTAAAATTCCAATGTCTGTCACTAGACGACACCGTTGTCATTCCATACAAATCGCGGTTCGTTAACTGAACGCTTTAACGCTACCGAATAAGTGAAAATACACTTTGGTCGCGTTTTTATACATAGCCGAGATGGCCTAGTGGTTAGAACGCGTGAATCTTAACCGATGATCGTGGGTTCAAACCCGGGCAAGCACCACTGAATTTTCATGTGCTTAATTTGTGTTTATAATTCATCTCGTGCTTGACGGTGAAGGAAAACATCGTGAGGAAACCTGCATGTGTCTAATTTCATTGAAATTATGCCACATGTGTATTCCGCCAACTCGCATTGGAGCAGCGTGGTGGAATAAGCTTCAAACCTTATCCTCAAAAGGGAGAGGAGGCCTTAGCCCAGCAGTGGGACATTAACAGGCTGTTAGTACGTTTTTATATTAATCATTACAACATCGATGAGAATATATTATTGATCACAAATAACATTTCTATAATAAAACAAGATGCATTACAGCAATAAGATATTAAGCGATATTGTGTAAATTTAAAGTGGAATATCGCTTTAAAATCTGATTCATAAGTGAACGGTCAATGGAGCAAGACTCCGAAAAGGACTTCGGCATGTGACATTAGTGAATGTCGGTTACGATTCAAGTGTGCACATAAAGGCGAGTCTTGTTATAGAAGATAAACGACGGCGACGAGCCGGTTGGCGTGGTTGTTAGATACTTGCCTTTCACGCCGAAGGTTGTGGGTTCGATTCCCACCCAGGACAGAGATTTGTGTGCATGAACGTGTCTGTTTGTCCTGAGTCTGAGTGTAATTATCTATATAAGTGTGTATTTACAAAATAAAAGTATTATATCAGTTGTCTGGTTTTCATAGTATAAGCCCTGCTTAGGTGGTTTAATATTATTATTATAAATCCATGTATAATCTGTGGAGCACTACTGAGCAATGATCATCCGCTTAATGTCAATTCGAAATGACATTTTGAAAATTTAAATTTTGCTGCGAATTTTTGGATGCGTTATATCAACACGATCCCGCAGCCTCTCCGATCCGTGCCGAGGACGGCCATCGCAGTGGTTTTAATGGGTAAGAATCCCACAGAACCCAGTTCCCCCGCCATGGGAGCTGGGTACCTTTTTGAAGGTTTACACTGCGTGAAAAAAAGGGTATGCAGACTGGAAAGTGGGCCATCTAATGGTAAATGGTCACCACCATCAACATATATTATACGCCAATGCACCACCAACCTTAGATAGACTGGCTCAGTCGCTCTTCAAATCAGAATTGCTGCTTGCGTGTAGAATATATGATGAATGGGTGGTACGAACGCAGATGGCCTTACACAAAGCCCGACCATCAACTAAACAGTATCTTCTAAAATACTGTTGTAAATAATAAGTACTTAATAAATAATTATTGAAACTAAAAATAACTGCTATGTAGTCAAGATGTAACAAACAAAATTATTGTAAGTAATATTGGTACTTAGTATCTGGTAGCCGGTGGTACTTCTATCGGTAAATTCGAATAGTTTTCATTGTAATGTTGTGATCTTAATGTGAGTAAGTAATTAAATGGAATTACAGAGACAAGGTATATTAAGTGACAGTTTAGATACTCAATAGTGTGATAGAAGTTCGCCAGTGCACCTTCGTGTTATAAATTAAAAAAAAAAAGAATCAAATCTATTAATTTACAGATCAAGAGCCTTTTGTCTCTGATTTCGTACTATAATCTATCAATGTTTTATGTTTTAAGGCTTATCATAACGATAACCAAATTCGCTTATCTGTTTCGTAACAATAGAAATTCTAGATCACTTGTCATGTTAAAGTCGTGGTACCATTAGTAAAGGTCAGGTTATGCTGGTCACCGCCACCCACACGAGAACGCCTTTACTTTGTAATGCGTTTGAAAACAGTTAGCCATTACCATGATTGTTCGATCACGACAAATTTAAATGCGAGTTTAAAGTGAGACTTTATAAGACAAATACAATAATTTTAGAAGATTTTATTTGAGTTCCTAACCTATCAAATGTGTGTGTAGTTAAATCTTTCAATTGTAACTTCAACACACGCGCACACATCTTTTTCATCTTCTATAAAGCAGATAAAATTTTATTTTTATGAATCTTTAAAATAAACCATTAAATAATACAGCCATCGTTGATTATGTATTTACTTTTAAATATAGCACTTAATTTATGTGACATATACGCTGTGAAATCTTGAAAAGTTCACTGTATATAAATCAAGGATATTTTGTCTGTTAGTGTACATTACAAAATAAACAAAAGTAATTTAAATTATTATAAGTTAAATATTAAAATTTGTTTAAAATTCAAATAAAACGCAACCGTAACAGCCTGTGAATGTCCCACTGCTGGGCTAAAGGCCTCCTCTCCTCTTTTTGAGGAGAAGGTTTGGAGCTTATTCCACCACGCTGCTCCAATGCGTGTTGGTCGCTCCAATGCGGGTTGGAGCAGCGTGGTGGAATAAATAAAACGCAACATAACATGACAATTATTACAATTTCAGAACTAAACTTTTACAAACGTAAACGATTATTCTGGAAAAAAAACGAACTCAATTCTCGTGATTGAAACGAAACCGAATGGTAAGGTTTTCGTTTTAATAGACTATCAGGGTTCTAGCAATAATATATAGCCACTTCATTTTGTGTACACTCCCATTGTATTTTTTACACATAGTTAGGCACGTATTGATAAATAGCCGCGCAGTATCTCATCTCGCTGCTCCTCCGTTACAAAAGAACCCACTTGCCGCTAGAAACGTTTTGACAAACGAGTTTTATATTAAAAAAAATGGTTTTATTCAGATATATATGGAGTATTGAAAAGCTTTAAAGCTTTTTTGTTTGTATTTTAAAATGTAAAATCTAAATTCAGACGATTTTTATGAAAAAAGTTGTTATTATTCCGTTTTTTTTTTTAGTTTTATAACCAAATTATAAATTAATGTATTTGTTATCTTTAATAAATATAAACTGTCAATATGATAAAAAAAAAACAAAAATACAAATAAGATATTATTAATTCTCTTATACTTAGCAACGAAATATATAATTTTATAAAAAGTATAGTGTATAATTTAGAAGTTGAAAGATGCGCTTCGATAAATTAACAAACAACATGTCCCAGTGCTGGGATAAAGCCTCCTTCCGTTTGAGGAGAAGCTTCGAACGCACCGATGCAGGTTGCTATAACACCTGAATCATAACGAAAGACCCCTGAATGTCATTTGTGCTTTATTTGTGCAATTCATCTCATGCCCGGCTGTTAAGAAAGATGCTCGGGTTAAATAATGTTCCCATCAACTCGCATTGGAAGAGCAGATATGGAAAATCTTCAACCTGTTCCTCAAAAGTACAGGAGCCCTGCCCTCTTTTTGGATATTTTGTCATTTAGAGGTTTTTATTTCTATATGCTACGCAATAACCAACTAATATGCCAAATTGTATCAGCTCTTCGATGGTAATTTAATAATGGTTTTTTTTTATAAGTCTATGATTTATACCGACCTGATTATAATTTATTATTTATATTTGGACAAAATAACATGCTATCAAATGATATACATAAAATTAATTACAGAATTCTCGTAAAGCTCAAACTACACTGGTTTTACGAGAGCAAAAACTGTCCAGTCAACTTACGCTTGACACATTTACTTGGCAAGGGTCGTCGAACCCTGACCGAAAGTAGCAAAATTTTTTCGTTATGTAAACTTGCTTATAAGGAAAACTTGTATGATTCACGGTGTATTCTTAAGGCATATCACAATATCGGTAATGTAATAACAGTTTGTTTTTTTTATAGAGTACCATTAATACTTAAAAATGAGACAAGGGTACGAAATCACCTTAATTCTAATTAATATTATAAATGCAAATGTGACTGTTAATTACGCTTACTCGTCATAACTAAAGAGATCATCCTGAAATTTTACATATCATCATATCTCTCATGGGGCGGAAACTAGTACTATTGTAAGACTATTATGTAATTAAATATATCCCAGCATCATCAAAGAAGCATCCTTCAAAGAAGATTTCTTAGCTATTGGAGTAGATTGTTATTAAAAAAAATCTTTAAAATAAAATGTCTTACAACACCCTGTCTTCATTACCTCAAAAGCTAACAGGTGCAACTGAAAAGGACATGCTACTGTAACATTCTTGCCAACATTCCACGCGATCATTTTTTTTTAAAGAATGTTTTTAATCTTATGTCATTACAAGTTTATACCTTTGCCAATAATATTTATTTATAAAAAAAAATACAAAAAAATGAACTTACTAAAAACAGAGAGCGGTACAATGGAATGTGCAATAAAACGTCAATACAGCCGCAAGGTGTTAATAAAAAAAAGACGAATGTAAGATATTGTTATCTCAACATGCACAGAATATATTTGAGATAATGTCGTGACTTAATAAAGCTTGGCACACATTATAATTAAAAAAAGGATAATCTACACGTAGGTACAATAAAATTGTTTGGGTCCTACAAAAGGTTTCTTAATTGTGTACATGAATGCGAAATTGACAATAATATTTTTATTACAAGAATACACATATCAAAATATGTCGGTTGTCATCATTTCACATTGACTTCTCACAGATTAGCACTGCTGGAGGTTGTGTACTAGGTTTTATAAGGGCAAGTTTAATGACGTGTTAACTAGTGGTAGGACTCTAGGTAGGTACCACCCACTCATCAGATATTCTACAGCAAAACAGCAGTTCTTGGTATTGTTGTGTTCCGGTTTGAAGGGTGAGTAAGCCAGTGTAATTACAGGCACAAGGGACATAACAGCTTAGTTTCCAAGGTTGGTGGCGCATTGGTGATGTAAGCGGTGGTTAACATTTCTTACAATGCCAATGTCTATGGGCGTTGGTGACCACTTACCATCAGGTGGCCCATATGCTCGTCTGCCTACGTATTCTATAAAAAACGTGTTCAATTGATTTACTACTAAAAATTGATTTTCACACTATTTACCAAGGCTCAATCGTAGACATATATATTTATCGACTGCAAACGGCAGAAAGGTATAATTGGAGGCGAATTTTCACGAAGTTTTATCACTTGCATGTACAAAAGCTTTAAAAATAATTACTGTCCAATCAGTTTCAGGTTGGAATGGTGGCAAGAACGCTGGCAGTTTTTAACATTCCATAAAATATTTATATCCGCTGCTGATTCATCTGAAAACGCATTACGTAATCAATTAATATCGATCACATAAAGTGATAACCGTGTTAGTTGTTCGCTTGTAAAGATTAAATTGAAATATGTTAAGCATCTGTAACAGGTGCTAATAATTAAAAAAAATGCTAAATTTGGGTACATTGATAAATATCAGCATATATAGTATTGGACCAAGAATAAAGTTTGCAGTTTTGCTCGAACTCTCTTTATTGTGTTGTCTTCTCCAACTCTGGTCCAGTATGACACCAACGTTTGGCAAATATCGTTCGCACTGTTTTCTGGTATCGTCTCTTGGATATCATGTTGGTCCA
Organism: Nymphalis io; assembly: GCF_905147045.1. Classification (NCBI taxonomy): domain Eukaryota; kingdom Metazoa; phylum Arthropoda; class Insecta; order Lepidoptera; family Nymphalidae; genus Nymphalis; species Nymphalis io. The sequence continues at coordinate 5,855,466 of NC_065909.1, forward strand.
ATTTGTTTGTTTAACATCGAAGCTGTCCTGTCCAGTCGTACATATCGACGGAGATGCTTAATCCTTGCATCCAAATTCGATTTTGAAATTAATTTTATCGAATATCACTGGTTTAAAGTTCACTGTAAGTACTGAGATTTAACGTTTTAATTTTGATTTTATATCTGGCAAGAAAAAATCGTCATGAAATCCGATTGTCTCAAATATTTTGATATATCAATTAACTAGGGGACCAATTCTACAAACAAATCGTCATTTTATCGCAATGTAATCAAAACTTAATCGATTCCGTTAATCCTTTTGATTATTATTTAACAATTTATGTTTCAACATTACGGTATATGGTAACATCAAGAATAGACAAATTTGGATTGTAATTGAATCGGAAACGTATCGTAGCCATTATAAATTAGTAAAATTTGCTGCACAGAGCGGTAGATTACAGCGATGAAATAAATCATTGTGTTGGATTGAATCATGAATAACTGACTTAATTCAATAAAATTATGCATAAAAAACAAAATGTATATTAAATTGCTTCGGCAGATATAATAATATTTAGATTAGATTCTTCGCATTTGACCTTAATGTTCGTTAATGTGGTTCAAAGCAAAATGGCGTTAATTTGACACTATTTATTTAATCTATCTCATCAACGATCACTCAAGATGATGTATGGTACTTATGCCAATTTATAAGGAATTTACGTATTATTTATATAAACAGATAATAACCGAAACAGTCTCATTATACGCATTCTTTATAAAAACAGTTTTTTTTAATTTTTATTTGACAGCTGTCAAGTTAAAAAAACAACTGCTCGAAGTATTTGTGTTATTCTTTATAATTAAATCGCTTATGTTAAGTTTTTTATTTAATCGCATTTTTTGTTGGTATTTATTACATATTTACATTAAGTTTTAGTATTAATTATTTTTACTATTGTATTTCTATGAATATAAAATCCTAATGTCTATTCCATTGCAATTTAACTAGGAAATGAGGACGAAACTATTCGTTGTGATTGAATTTGTCAAAAGTAATATAATATCCACACATTTCATAATTTCATGGCCCAGTGGTTAGAACTCGTGAATCTTAAACGATCGCGGATTCAAACCCGGGCACGCGATACTGAATTTTCATGTGCTTAATTTGTGTTTATGATTCATCTCGTGCTTGGCGGTGAAGGAAAACATAGTGAAGAATCCTGCATATGGTTAATTTCACTGAAATTCTGCCACATGTGTCTATCAACCCGTATTGGAGGAGCGTGGTGGAAAAATCCAAAACTTCTCCTCAAATGGAAGAGGAGGCCTTAGTCCAGTAGTGTGACATTAACAGGCACATTTACGATATTTAATTACATCAAATAATTAAAAATTGAAATATGTATTTACCATATATTGTGCTACGTAATAAGTTTCTGTTCGTTTTGTATCAAAGGGGGTAACAAAAAAACTCTTTTTATTTGAGAATACACCTACGTCTTGTGCCTAATAAAATTGTTTTTAACAATGTAAAATTTAAAAAAAAACCTTAATTTAAATGATTACATTCTTTTCCTTTGTTTTTTTTTTAAATCAAGTGTATAATCGTAAGTCGTAACCCAGATGCGGTGCGCTTTGTGCCGAATATGGTATTGAATTTAGGCACTTGCTCCGTGACGAATACGGAAAACAGCTCATTAAGTGTGTAGTTACATGCGAATACATCGCTTTTGGAATTTTAAGATAGAATTTAAAGCACCTTTAATCTTATTTAGTCTTAAACTACACAATATAAAAAAATGTTTGAAAAATCTGAGCTCATGCTAAAAATGTTTGTTAAAATTTTATGGAAAAAATATATGCCATTGATTTATTTTTAGGAATAATATGACAGACTTAAGTCTTATATTAGGTAAGTATTTAAACAACTAAATAAAACAAACGCGATAAATGATTTATTTGCTAAAGCATGTTCTATTTTTTTCACTAACAAAATTTAACAAATCTATCTTTCTAATCTATATTTAACAATACAATTATAGATTGAATTATCTAAAGAATAAAAAAGGATAATGTTAAAAAGTTTTTATTCTTTAAACCATTGCATACTCTGATCACAATTTCTTTGATTTACAACGTGTCAAAAAAAAATATTCATTTAAAATTTTATTGCCTTAAATTATTTATCTAACAGGTTTACATACTCTATAAACATACAAATAAATGCTTGAAAATTAAAAAAAAATAAATAAGGAATGTTCCGTTACAATGAACGATTACATCTTCATTAATGAATCGTTGCAAATTATTTGACTCGAACCGCTCGATTTATGTTTAAATTAACCTAAATAATTGCAACAAGGTTCAATTTCGACAACTTATTTTTGGATTTTATTTTCATGTACAGAATTAGTGACTATTATTTTTTAATGGGTATTTATTAATAGTTTGTAATTTTGCTAAGTATTTTAATTGGATCATGGTGAACAGGCAATATACGTCTTTTTTTAAATAAGCATATACAGACGTGTCAATTTCTATACAATAATAATACACAATTTATATAAGTACGCTAGCAATTTCAATTTGTATTGTCTACAACGAAGTATTTATTTTAGTATTACTTTTTTTGGAATTGTGTCTCCACAGCCATAGACAACATGTCTTTGGTGTCTTTGGAGTCTTATCTTTAATTTATACTAATATTATTTTAATGTGCCGTTTGCTTACTTAAGTTGTATGTTAGTAACATGTATTATATATTTATATGTTACATAACTTATAAGTTGAAACTTTCTAAAGTTCTTCCCTGCCATTTCCAGGAATGGTTGAAACCTGCTTGGAGGATGATTTTAGCTTTGAGCCCTTCGATCAACAATACTAATCGTTTGAGCCATTTAAATATTTTTCTTGTTTTGCAATAAAAAAATTAATAAATATATAAATAACAATCAATCAATAATAGATAAATAACAAGTACTAGAATATACGAATGTATACTCATTACGTTTATTAATATACTGAACCCAATGTGTTTGACCGGAAGCGTCGTAATACCTTTTAGCCGTGACGTTACCATAAATTGTACATGATTTTATCGCATATTTCGTACCAAAAAACTGAAATAATACTTGCAACACCAATTAAAATGGCTAATCAGCTTGAAATATATGTATTTCATAATACTGACATGTCAATTTGACAGCTGTCACTCCGTGACCGAGTGACTTATTGTACTTACACTAACACGTCACGAATGATTAGAACGATCCAGTTATCGTTTAATGAGCGTGAAGTGTTTAAATGTTAACGTAAGTTACATTACAGCTACTTTCACTGTTAAGATTGATTAAATTGTCACAATCAATGATTATAAAAATAATACGACATGGTTTTGAGCGGCATTATTAGTGATACAGATAATAAAAAGTTTAAGACGTAAAGACGATTATTGGGCACAGCTTTAAAATAAGTACTGAAAATATTATCACTAACAGACTATGGTAAACCATAAATAATTTATGTATATTATCATAATATATGGTTACATATTTTGTAAAAGCTTATTAAATGTAAAGAGAACAAACTTATAGCTTAAATGAATTCTAAAATTTTTTCTTTTGTTAGGATTATATTAAGAACGTGATTTTCATTAAATATGGTACACGATTTACATTTTACTTAACAGTGATGGAAAACATCGCGAGGAAACCTGCATGTGTCTAATTTCATTGAAATTCTGCCACATGTGTATTCTACCAACCCGCATTGGAGCAGCGTGGTGGAATAAGCTCCAAACCTTCTCCTCAAAACGGAGAGGAGGCCTTAGCCCAGCAGTGTGACATTAACAGGCTGTTACTGCTGTTACTGTTACACGATTTACATATCAAGCAATTGAATAACATTCACTGGATGAACGAACGCATAAGCCAAGTGTTTAGCCCCTAGTGACTTGCAAAATGACATATAGTTAAAAAAAAATAATTATTCAGTCAATGGCATTTTGAAAAAAAGCAGATTGGCTATGAAACGATCACATCTCATTATATCCAATAAGTACATAATATTATATAAAATCACTTTTATAAATATTTCCGGCGAACCCAGTTCAAGACCACTTTCTAAATATTAAAATCAAATAGTATTATCAGAACGGTGACGTTTGAAAACTAATTAAAATTGACGTGCTCTTTACATTCATTTATATAATTATTCAACGTTTTGTCTACAAGTAACATGTACGTAACGTTTCATATATGTAAAAAGCTAAACCATTACTGATACGATTTAATTGACCTAAAAAGAGTAAAAAAAATAGTAAGTCCAAAAGGGGTTTGGCAAAAACTTTCGGTAATTTCTCTTAGATAAAAATATTTTACGATTGCTCTTAAGTTTTTGAGTAAGTTTAGGTAGGTTGAGAGGTTTTGCTGAGCAGTGGGTTATTAACGGGTTGTCCGTTAATGGTAAACTGCCCGGCAAAACCTCCTCCTTTACACTTAAGGAAACGGTTTGTAGTTTAGCCACTACGCTCCAATTTTACATAGCGAACGTAATATCTTAGACCAGATGGCGACAGAGTCGAGATGGCCCAGTGATAAGAACGCGTGAATCTTAACCGATGATCGTGGGTTCAAACCCGGGCAAGCACCACTGAATTTTCATGTGCTTAATTTGTGATTATAATTCATCTCGTGCTATACGGTGAAGGAAAACATCGTGAGGAAACCTGCATGTGTCCAATTTCAATGAAATTCTGTAACATGTGTATTCCACTAACCCGCATTCGAGCAGCGTGGTGAAGAGAAGGTATGGAATAAGTTCCATACCTTCTCTTCAAAAAAGGAGGGGAGGCATTAGCCCAGCAGTGGGACATTCACAGGCTGGTACTGTGATACTGTGAGATGGCGACATCTTGATATTAATAGGAATCTTTTATAATGTTCCAATATCTTTGGTTAAGGGTGACAATAATTATCATCCTATGGCCCATTATGATGACATCCATCTTCCCATGATGATGAAGAACTTCTAAACCATAAATTAATCAAATAACCGACAAAATAGTATATATTATTAACATTATAATGAGGTTAACGAAATTTCCTAATTTTTTCAAAGTATTATTTCCACGCCATTTCACGGTAAACATTCGATAAGTTAGATCGCATAGATTATATAGATAGATAGACTTATCTCGTAACGGATCACAAATCTTTTTCATTAATCTGGACAAGAATCATTACGAAACATTAAAGTACAGTTTTGTATTCAATATATATATATAGAAACATATTGTATACGCCATAATATTCTGTCAATGATATATTCGACTCTTTTATCTATGTTGTCTATGGCGGTATTTCAAAAAAAGAATTGCTTCGAATGTCTACGTAATTGTTACTTTCATTATGGTCATCTGATATATATATATTTTTTTTTTGTACCGCGAGGGTTATGTCGCAGTATTACAAAAAGTCTCTTATAATCCGATGGGATAGCTTATTCCCTAAAAAGCCGAGATGGCCCAGTGGTAAGAACGCGTGAATCTTAACCGATGATCGTGGGTTCAAACCCGGGCAAGCACCACTGAATTTTCATGTGCTTAATTTGTGATTATAATTTATCTCGTGCTTTACGGTGAAGGAAAACATCGTGAGGAAACCTGCATGTGTCTAATTTCACTGAAATTCTGCCACATGTGTATTCAACCAACCCGCATTGGAGCAGCGTGGTGGAATAAGCTCCAAACCTTCTCCTCAAAATGAGGAGAGGAGGCCTTTAGCCCAGCAGTGGGACATTCACAGGCTGTTTCGGTTCGGTTCGGGATATATATATACTTTGGAAATAGCATTTTTGTAAATGGACTCATATATCTTAGGTATTTATTATAGTATACTTAGATTTCCACTGGGGTGGTTAAGACGTTTATATAATCGATGAATGAATGAATGAATGAATGAATGAATGAGCTTATTAAACATAGTTACTCCTACGATACCCATGGATTGATACGGGATCGCTATATGTGCATTTTATCTGTCAATTTACTACATATATAAATTGGATGATACATACAAATGTTTAGACAGGATGGAATTGGTAGCGGATTTATTTGGTGGTAGAGCCATGTGCAACCCAGTTTGGGTAGCTATCCGCTTATCAAATTTTCAACCGGTTAACAGCGATACTAAGAATTGTTGTGTTGCTATTTGAACAGTGAGTGAGCCAGTGTTATTACAAGCACAAGGGACATTACATCTTAGTTCTCAAGGTTGGTGGCGCGACAATGTAAGGCATGGTTAATATTTTTTGACAATTTACCATAAGGTGGCTTATCTGCCCGTCCATCTTATTTTATCCAAAAAAAAAAACAGACGGATCGGAGCTTAGATTTATGGGTTGATATTATTCTTTATTTAAATATAATGCTTCAATAATTATAAATTGATAAGTTCAACTCTCTTTTAATCTTGCATATATACATATTATGTAATGTCTATATAGTTTGTTTTCATCAACAATACAATATCGTTGCGGTGAAATCAAAGCCGTGACCTTTTGTTACAAGCCGACCTTTTCACCGGGGAGCCCATTACAGCTTCTGATTTTGTATTATCTGTATGCCTTGTGGTATCTTATCAATTTATTACTGTGATATGCAATTGATTTTATTATCAGATTGCGGTAAAGGTATATGCGAAACGATGTAATATAAAACTAATGAAAATACAATAATTTAAATTAAGATATTTTTTTTATAAAAACTTTTTAATGTTGACGAGTAATTAGGACGTAAAACCTTCGCTCAAAGACAGGCACTGCATAAAGAATTATTTACTCTGTAAACCGTCAAAGTGACTTTGACCTTACTCGAATATTTCATGTTCTTTTTTTTAATTTAAGGTAGCGTGTTTTTGATTATGTTAAAAATTTAACACATGATATTATGACGTGTGACACTAATAAAGCATAAACAATAAATACTTTTTATATTCTATCAATGTCAAGTATAGTGGAGAACCAAATGTATAACATCCTTTTTTTAATCTCTCCTTTTTTTGGCAAAGGTAAAATTATAAATGATTACGATAAGGCATTTAAATATTTTATTATAAGTTGATAAAAGAATCACTTACTCCTAAATTTAAAAATAATTACTGAACAAAGTGAGACGTCGTAGAATGGTGACGAATATGCTACCAGCTATTTTTACGTTTTACGAACACGATAATTATTAAAAGTTTATGTATGTATATAGAATTACAGTATATATTAGTATTATGAGTGTTATAAAATTAGTGTGATTTAATTTATATTATACATAATGAGGTCGCACACTTATTGTGAATAATGATGGGGGATGTTGATGGTATTTTATTACATAAAGCTTACTTAACTCTAAGCATTTAAACCCAAATCAAGTGAAGTATTGTTACTTTTAAAATAATCGAATTATCTGCATGTGTGTTTGTATGTTTATCTCGAAAGGTTTAGACTTAAGTATTATTTGAATGATCTTATATTAATATTTGGTATATTTTGAAGCGAGTTACAGCTGCTGCAAATTATGTTAATATTTTTTGTTTGATTATTACCTTAATAAAAATATGCTACTTACTTTATTCTTTTCATCATTTCCATTCGTATATTCAACGCCATTTTGACAATTTATTTCATCATCATTTTTATCACCTTCCATTCTTAAATTATCTTTTAAAGAGTAACCATTTATTTCTTCACTCTCCATGGCGAGTACAGCTCTGACGTCATCATTTGTGTCATTAATTTTATAATCTGTGATTACACATTGATTATCTGGATGTCGCAATTCCAATCTTATTGTTTTATTCGTATCCTTGTCTATGCTTATGTTTATATTAGACTGAGCTATTTTGTCTATAGCGAAACTGTCGTTCATATCGAACTTGGCTTTCCTCTTAAGATTCATATTAACCGATCTATCGATTGATTTACCTTTATCATGTGAATCGATTTTAGCTTCCTCGATAATAAAATCGATTTTTTTCCTTTTGATGATTAAATTTTCATTAAATATGTCGTCGACTGTTAGATTCTGCTCGGTCATATCGGACAGGTTGGTTTCGTTAATTTTGGTCATCCCCGATTTGTACGACGAATTTAATTGGTCACATTGTGTTGAACGGCTGGGGGTCATCGTGGGCCATTGTCGGTTTAACACGGCGTAAATCATCGAAAGATCATTATCTGCATCGATTTGACCGGTATTTACATCAAATATAAATTGACCTCCGATTTCGTACAAAATAAACACATAAAAAAGTTCACTAAAGCTCGTTTAAAACTGGACGCCGTATTGTTACAGCGTTGGGCAATCGTGAACTTTTACAAGATTATTGGTACCATTACCATTCGTATGAGAATTCTATTTTCTTTGGTATGATTATTTCTTCTATCTCTGTCTTGTACATATGCACGTCTCTCTCTAATGATGTTATTGTTTACTCTCCCGATAATGGCATTAGGAATCGATCCAATATGTCATTAGCTGCTTGTAGATGACTATAATATAACACAATAAAAAAACTAACGTAATACAATGCACTTAATTGAAATTGTTAAGTTGAAAATTGTCACTCATACATTAAATAAGTAAAACTTCGTAAGTACGAAACCTCGCGCACTTTTCATTCACACTAAAAAAACTGGCTGGACGAAAAAGTAAGTATTCGAAATTCAAAATTTCCCGCGTTCGGCCACGTGAGCGAGCGCGCGTCGCTCGAGGCTATCACATGGAGTGGGCGCAGCGCGCGCGCCGCCACCAGACATGATAAAGATGGGGATTGCGCAGTATGCACTTAAATATCAGATGAATACACACAAGTTTATTTTAGCTATATAAGGATGCATCTTTAAAAAACAAGATGGTTTTGAATAATAATAACACCGAATAATCATTCGTATCTTCTATTAATACGGTAAGAGATAAAGTGTAATTAAAAATTAAAATTAATCATAATTAATATAACAACATACTTTTACACGTGTTTTTAAAGAAAAAATAGTAATAAAAAATGGAGCTTTAACGAGATTCATCTGAAAGCTTATCACATACTGTACAAAAAGCTTCCTCCTCACACCACGTCGCGAATCTATAACATTATTCCTTTCATATATCCAGTTTGATTGTGATGGTCGTGTGTGCGTGCAAGTAGGTCTCTTTTGCGTGTGTGAGTGTGAAATGATTTTCGTCTCCGCGCGCACGCATTTTGATTTGACCTGAACTTTTTGACAGACCTTTTGTTTAATCTGTGCAGGTTTTAAATTTAGTTTCAGAGCTTTAAGCTCATATGTATGAAATAGTTACGTGAATTTATAAAGAGGTCGCGTAAAAGGTTAAACAATTTTATTGTTTTTTTTTAAGTTATCGTTAAATGTCGTAAAGGCACTAAAATGTGTTTTTACGTAACAAGTAGTACGCAGTAAGCAGTCACTAAGAAATAAATTTCATCTGACTTCGTCTATATATAATTATACTAATTTTCGAACGCGACTTCGCTCTGCATTTACCGTTATAAAATGATCAAACATACATACATAAACTGTTTCTATGCAAAAAAATATGTTATATATTTAGTTTTTGCGTGAAAACCAAATCATGTCAAATGCAAACAAATCAAAATATCCTTATAACAAGCTTTTGAATCATATTACAGGATTAATTTAAATCAAGAAACTAGTCAATATATAAACCGGGTAAACACATTACACTCCCCGTCAGCCTAGTCGGATAATAACTAGTTCATAAGACGTTACATTCGTCTGTCGATTGTCCGTCGGTCATTAATATAGCCGAGATAAAATCAGATATTGTAAAATACGATGTCTGGTAAGCGAATTGCAGAGGCCATGGTAATACTAGTCACATACCCCGGTTTCAATTACAATAAACAAAAGAAATTGCTTAGTTCATCAGTTAAAGTTACTAGAATAGTTATACACAGGTTTTGTCTTCTTCTGTCGTACGTTGAATTACTTATGATTAAAAGGGATAAATAGTTTACTTGGTGGAGCTGCGTGCCTTGCATTTGCCTGTAGCCACACTATCTCATTCAAATTTCTAACCGGAACACAACAATACTATTTCTGTTCAGCGGTAGAATGTCTGACGGTACCACCGTAGTTACGCAGACGGGCTTGCACTTACCACCTGGAGCTTGTACTACTAAGTTTTTCCTTATTATCCCTTTAAGTTATACCTACAAATGAATGTGTACCTTTATTTTTTTATTTTCAATATGTAGACAGAGTGGCAAATGTGGGCACCACCGCCCTGGCGCTAGAATGAATGATGAGTGGTAAAACGAATATGTTTTCAGGCTACTGTAGAATTTTTATAAGGATTCATCATTTGAAACTTGATACTATTTTAATACGTTAACATTAACATTAAAGTTTAGTATTTTATTTTAAAATGTACTATAAATATATTGAAGTTTTTCGAAATTTTTAATTGAAATTGCGATGTGTAGGTACTTGTTTTTAAAATAACATAAATTATATTTATATACTTTTTGTAATAAATATAATAATAACAGCAATTATTAAGTAGCGAGCAATTTTGAATCGTCATGAATTTTAAAATTAATCGTAAAACACATTTTCGCAATGTAGATTATAATAAAGCATACGTGAAACTCAGTAACTTCCATTCTTCACTCAAAACACTATATTTTTTTTCTTCTATACCTGGTGTGTATCTACGTTAGTTGAGCGCAAAATATTCTGCCAATGTCACGTATAAAATAGATAAAGCAATCACTATGTAATTCTCCGCTTTTTTTTTTAATAAACGCTACAAACGTGGCAAGTTTAAAAACTTATAATAACCTCATTCGTATAAATGAGTTCTCCGATCAACCTTTTTTAGATTTTCACTTAATATTGTTTTATTTAAAAATCAATTTCAATTTAAGCTAATCAACGTATCGATTCCATAAAGTATTTGTTTTAACATCGCCTAATCAGTTTTTGTTCATATTGTAATTAATTAGTGCTGGTAATAAAAATGCTTTTATTTAATTTGGATACAATAATGTTGCCATTTTTTCATTCATCACATTTGCATATTACGATATAATTAACGCTATGGAAAATAATGTTTAAAGTAAAAAAAAATATATTACACAATTTACAGTAAAAAATTCAACCACTAAAACAAACATTGTAGTGATTAGGAAATAAATAAAATGGCTGGATTTAATTTTATTATTGATCGCTAACGAGATAACAATAAGGGCTTAAACAAAATACCCTTGATAATTGTTTCATTTCTAAATTCGCTTTCGTCTTAACCAATTAATGAATTTTAAGATAATAAGAGACGAAAATTATACTTAAGTCTACAAAGCCGTTTGTTAAATTTGAAGTTTATCGTGAAATCTTCAAACGGATAGAGTGGTTGTCATTTACATTCGTTGTATTTCCTAAGTTTTTATTTTTTATTTTTAATATAAATGTTAACACGTTCACAGTGCATGCCCCATCGATGGGGCATTTTGAGCAACTCACCGTACGTGAATGCCCCATCAATGGGGCATGAGCCCTTCCCAAGTTTAAAGTTTGTAACTCTGTACACGTATGAGCTAATATGCTTATATGAACTTACACGTGTGAGTAATGAACTAAAGAAAAAATATACGTGAAAACCCGATTACCTTTTTATAAGGGTTGCCAGTTTTCACTATAAAAGGTCGCGTGTATTTTGGGCAAAAATAAAACAATAATATGTTAATCTAATTTATTGATTTTATATTATTTTTATAATTTTCGTATTTATTTTTAATGGCACCTGTTAAAGCAATTCAGACAGAAAGCTTTATGGCACCCCAGACACTCCATATCAGTTTTTTTTTTGCTTTGCGGGCTGATTCCGCTGCTGTACGGCCTTCTTCAATAAAAACTTTGTAACAGCCAGTGCAACGTTTCCTGAAGATTCTTTTTGGGTCACGTCTTGGAATTTTTGTGAGGGAATGGCTAGATCTAGAAGATCTAGCTGGCTGGCTAGAACATTGTGGTGTAGATAATCCATCAGAAGGTGCAGGAAATTGAAGGCTCAGTAACTGTTTAATTATTATTTCATGACCTTTGAGCACAGTCACTTTGCTTTGTGCATTCAAGTCCTTGTATATCAATACTGCGTTAATCACACAAATTGACATCAGATCTCCAGCAATTTTTTTATACCAAAAGCAAGTTTTGCGCACAGGGGAATTGTAGCTGGCGAGCTGGTCTGCTACATCAATGCCTTTTTTGCCACGATTATACTTCATGACTATTTTAGGCTTCAAAATCGGTCTATATCCAGTAGACATTTGCATGTCATGATTATGACATGTTGACATAACCAGTACATCGCGTTGGTCCTTCCACTTCAACACAGTTAAAAAACTGTTCTGTTTTACTGCAATTTCACCCTTTTTTAGAGTTGCGTTGACCACATCAGGGGGAAGGTCTCGTCTATTTTTACGTACAGTTCCGCAAAAGTCTGTTCTACGTTGTTTTAGATATCTGGCCAACCGCACACTGGTGTAATAATTATCAGTCACCAATAATCTGCCCTCGTTCAAAACATCTTGAGCCAATGCAGCTACAACTGAACCTGGTTTGTCAAGACCTTCGACTACTGTATCTTCCCCTGAATACACCTTGTAGCTCCATGTATAGCCGGTGTCTGTGCACAATTTATATATTTTTAAGCCATATTTGCTACCTTTTTGAGGGTTGTAGGTGCGGATATTTAATTTTCCTCTAAACCCGACCATGGATTCGTCAACAGCGACAGTGTCGCCTGGAGTAAAAACTTTTCGTGAATTTTCAATTACTTTGTCTATTAGAGGTTGAATTTTGTAAAGTCTTCCATTCCGATCAGTAGAGTTGTCTGCAAAATGCCAACATCTTAAAATGAGGGAAAATCTGTCGTAAGACATTGAAATTTCGTGAAGAAGTGGATGAAAGTACAGCCTATCTTTCTTCCAATAGCATTCAGTTGTGGGAAAATCAACAAGTCCCGTAAAAAGGTACACTCCGATAAATTTGAGCATTTCATCTGCAGAAACATCTTTCCAACGTTTTATGCGAGAATGCGGTTTCACTGCGGGAAGAAGCTGTAATTGTCCGGCGTAAATATTGGTTTGAGTAACCATCAATCGTATCATTTCGTCATCTACAATTGAGCGAAATATGGTCCACAAGTCCGTATTTTTTCCAAAAATTTGATCTTGTCGCTTGCCGTTGTCGTATCCTGTGAAAACCTCCCTTTCCAATGGCCGTATTTCAAAAGACCACGCAGTAGGCAATATCTGAAAATTAATTCGAGGTGTCCGAGAATGTGTTGGAGCTTGTTCATGCATGCTAGGCTGAAAAGTAGCTTCTTCAGACATCGGCAATGGCAACACAGCCGGCTCATTTTCAAATAATGGCGGCAAAAATCGATCAGGCGAGGACATGCAAGGGTTTTGTAAAGTAACGGATGAATCAGCAGGTGGCAAAACAAGCGATACCTCAACATTATTTACATTGATATACTCTCCGATATTCTCCACCGATTCAATATTTTCATCTAAAAATTCACCACACTCTGAATCTTCCAAGGCCCCCACAAGATTTTCTTCACCATCACTTTCTTCTAATATACGACATAACTCCTCATCTGTTAGAGGTCTGGGTCGATTCATGATCACAACAAAACAAAAACAAAATAATACAAAATTACGTTAGGAAAACTTTTGAACTCTAGACTGTCAACTTGAAAGATAAAAACTTGACACTGACGTAACAATTACTAAAGAATTCATAGTCAATTTTGGTTTATAGATTCATAGATTCAGCCATTTTTTTTACAACGGGCACGGAGCAAAATCTCATACGTGCATGCCACATGTTTGGGGCATGCACGTATGACGCACGTATGATGGGACATCCGTGGGTCATACGTGTATGACCCACGGATGGTTCATTCGTCCAGATGGTTTTTTTTCATATGAAGGGGTCTTAAAATTAAAAAACAATGATAATGTATATCATTTTTACACCTAACAAAACATATTATCCCCAATTGGCGTTTACACTTATGGAGTTATCTCCATAATCATAGCTACACTGTTAACGTGTTAAGTATAAGTTATTTTGTATGTAACACTACCTCTGTCTTCAACTTTTCTTTTACATCTATATAATGTAATGTACATTCTCATTTTAAGGTTTTTACTACAAACGAATAATATGTCATTTTTTCACAAAACATACTTTAGATAATAATAAATATAAACGGAGATAATTGATTTCATTGCCAATTCTAAACATTACGTTAGAAAAACATAAATGATTAATAAGTTATGATATAATTTTAGTATTGTTTTTTAGTATTGTTTTATCTAAAACATATAAAAATACAACAGTATCGTGAATCGTGAAGTTTCTGTCTCGACTATTAACAGAAGTATATACTGTGTTAAATGTGAGCGAAGCCTCTATCCAGCATGTGGGAGGAGGTCATGTGTATTGACATGTCAACAGCTCCCATGGGTCAATGACTTAAGCAATAATAGATGGCACCAACGACACTTTACACCTACGGTACACTTCATAAAAAGTCAAAACTTTCGAACACTTGACATTGATAGGCAAGGAATTTTAATTATTTTTATTTGAAATTGATCAGCTTGACAAAGTGTTTTTATATTTTTAAGTACCGAAATTAAAATAAGCGGCGACTTTCATTTTGTAGGTTATAATAATGATAAAGTTTTGTAATTATATTTTAAGCGTATGTAAAACGATAGACGTGCTATTTATTGCCATCTATCTGTCGGTAGTAGTATTATTTGAGCGCTTGATGTAGTTCTAAGTATCCACAATAGGTAGCGTTAAATTATTTATAGAATCATAAACAATGTACAGCAAATTTACTTCATTTCTATTTAACTCGTTTTACCTTATTATTTGTTGCAGTTATAAAATTTACAAGCTTTTTTAAAAAAAGAACTTAGTTTGACTAAGGTATTTTAACATACCGCCACCTAGCGACGAATAGTCGTACTTTTATGATATGGTCTCAAGTGAACTCACCCAGGTGGCATTACTGTCGTTAGACACAGTTTGAAATGCAGGAACACAACGAAAAGTCATTTTCTTCACAATATTCTCTTATTTCGGTCATCAATTAGATTTCTTCTTGCAGCTTACCTGTTAAACAATATACTGTTTTATATGGGTTTACATAAAAAATTAAGTACACAATAACTTACTATCCATTTTTTATATAAATTTAATTCACAATTTTATTATCCTAACTTCAAGTTTTTTATTTAATTATATAAGTATGAACTGATCTTGAGCTTTTCGAGATTAGTAAATGTAAGATAACCTAAAAATCAAATTAAACATTTCAAATTATCTCTTGTAAAATTATAAGTAGCAACTCGTAATTTGTCTTAATCTACTTATATATTATCCTTATGTTAAAATAATATAAAAAATATGATATATATAATAGGAATCCTTAATTTTATTTAAAACCTACAATTTAGAACATGAAATATCATTAAAAACAAATTATACTTTCATATATACATATATAATATATATTTGTAGATAATATGTTTAATCAAGATATGTTATTAGACAGTTATTAAATGTTTGAATTCTTCTAGTGTGATCTAACAAAGGCAAAGGTCCGGTGTATGATTTATAGAGGTCCGTATTGACGAGATAATTGTTGCTTATTATCGTCTGTCTGAGCGATGACTCTACGAGTGTTTTTTTTAATTGTTGGCGCGGCAATGTTACTATTCTTGTGAGGTTATTATTAAATTTTTTCAACATAGTAGAAAAATAATGTTACTTATACTATTTGATCTAATAAATTACATAAATGTAAAAAATATACCGTACGAAAAAAATATGCTGGTGTTTTGAAATCTTATTAAGAATTGTTAATTATTATTACTTTTTACTGTTCTACTTTTAAATATGTTTCATTTATTCTATGTTTAAATAAATTTATATGTTTCCAAAGAAATATATTATCTTTCTGTATATAGTAGGTAATTTTTTTTTGTTAAATCTAGAAATGTGTTACGACATACGCCATGTAATCCATTTTAAAACACACAATTTTAAAAATATTTCCAACATAAAAAACGAACAGGAATTTTATTGACAGTTATTTTTATGCTGTACTGACGATGAGCACAGATTATGGTAAGATTTCTAGGCATTCCACGCGGCCCGTGCCACGCCTCGGGCGATCGCTGGCCAGCTTTTTATAGCGGCAAAAAAAAGATTTCACAGGAATTTGAACTTTATTTTTGACACTTTTGGTTGATTATTATTCGTACTGTTTTATCGTAAAATATTTTTGTTCGTGCAAGTGTTTTATGTTTCATTGTAGTTTCATGATTTACACTTCAGTTTTTTCGGTTTTCGCTCTGTAACTATGAAATTAATTTTTGTGTAAGTTATTAAATATTTTAACGTTGAGATATAATTCAAATAACTATTTTAAGTAAGTAATGTAAGTTTTTGTTGAATTGCGGGTCATCTTAAATAAAACATGTATGAGTACTACTAAATAAATAATAATAAATTAAAGTGATGCATGTTTTAAGAAGTTTGAATTTTTTTATCCTTTATACTTATATAAATAATTATGCATATTATTATAATATTTTTATGATGATAGATAAATTACATAATAAAAATAAAGGAGTAATAATAAACTCCCAAGTTTAAGACTATAAATAATATTTTCTAATCTTGAAATTTTTTTTTTAAACGTCTATTATTAACCAATTATTTTACGAAATTAACTAACAACATTCCACTCTGTGTTTAAGCTTACGATTAAAATTTATGTAAAAACGGAAGTCAATATGCATTACATTTCATGTCTAAAGGTCCTTTTTTAGAACTTTCTTCAAGATAAAGTAACTTTTATCGCTTTTATAATAGCGATTGTTTTTGCTAGAAAGTTTGGAATGCGTATTAAAAATTGGTAGCCCCGTTCATTTCAACATTCCATTCCCGCCTGTTCGTTTTTTGAATCTGGGCTTGTATTAAATTGCCAGTAATTTACTTTTTTTTTTCTTGTGACGGGCTCAGACTATCAATAAAAGTGTAACAAAATGAATGTACAGATTCATATTCTTTGTATACCTACCGATTTATTTATAAAAATAATTCGATGTAAGGAAAATATGAAATGATAAATTTATTATATACTTTACAACTCCGTAATATTGCAACATGAAGTTAAGCTAGGACTATACTATTTAAATAGCTATGACTTTGAAATGACACACATAACGATACCTTATTCTTTTTTTAAAGGACTCCAAGGGTCTTCGATGAAACCCTGATCTGAATGCCCAGAGCCACGGAGACGTTGTCAGCACCATTCGTCTTCCAATTTTTTTTTATTGTTTATTAAATTACATAAATAAACTTTATTTTGATTTAAATATAGTAGTAATATTGTTCGTCAATGTGTCTATCTCTTATTGATTTGTCTAAAATCTTTTTTCCTTCTTGCCTGTGATGGAGTCAGGAAAAAATCTATATTTTGATATATTTTTTTAAATAAACGTACCTTACGTTGTTATTATTATTATTACCGCATGTTCCTCAAATTTAAATAGTTTTACTGGTGGTAGGTCTTTGTGCAAGCTCGTCTGGGTAGGTACCACCCACTCATCAGATATTCTTCCGCAAAACTACTTGGTATTGTTGTGTTCCCGTTTGAAGGGTAGAGCCAGGGTAATTACAGGCACAAGGGACATAACATCTTAGTTCCCAAGGTTGGTGGCGCATTAGTGATGTAAGCGATGTTTAACATTTCTTACAATGCCGTACTGCTTTTTTGCGGTAGAATATCTGATGAGTGGGCGATACCTACCCAGACGAGCTTGCACAAAGCTCTACCACCAGTAAACTTGTATTGTAAGCAGTGTGACAATGCTAGTTTAATGATGAAATGATAAAAGCGTTTACTCATTTTACAGGGCGAACTAGACTTCGTTACCGTTAATGTCAAATATCCTATGACAGTGTCCCATCCTAGTGACAATTTGATATTTCCTTCTTCTTAATTCTTCTTCTTCTCTTTTAAAAAAAATGTATATATGTGTATTTTTCTTTTTGAAAATGTACATTTTAAAGCATACTTATGACCTTTTAAACTTGCATTAGTGGATTGCTATTCTTTAAATCGTTCATATGAGATAAACTTACACCACCTCGAGTCAATCCTTAATCTTCGGTTTCTGAAACGTTGGTTAAAGTCGGGTTAGTATTAGTTAGTCGGTTGGTTAAATACATATGAGTAGGCAATGGTACGGACGGTTGGTATGACGTAAGAGGCGACCAATGAGTATTCAGCATTTAGATTAGTTAATCTGACTTTGATCATTTTAGAAACAGGCGGTTAACCTCAGACAACTTTTCGAATAGCGTCTAAGAGCTTTAATACATTCAAGATTTTAATCACTGAGTAAATGTAACGAAACTGGCGGGGGCGTGGCGGGAAGATTGATGCTCACTCGCCGGAGATTGAATGATGACGTGTGTAATATGGACTTGGATATTGTGATGCTGTTCATCTATCGACAGAAAGAGACAGATAGATAAGACTTTAGAGGAAGCTTTATTATATTGGCAACGAATTTGTGTGTATGTGAAAAACCGGATAAAAATATACGTATAAATTTTATTGCAATTGTAAAAAGTTTTTCGAAATTGTCAGTTGTTTATCTGCTGGAATTGACTGGACCCGTATGCTGTGACGTCAAACGGGACGCTGTGTCATGCCGCCTCTCAGCTCTCTACTCGGTATTATTTCTATTATAATAAAAAATATATTTTTACTTTCATTTACTTGTTTTAACTATAAATGCTTTCAATAACCTTCAATATCCATATTTCCTTACGTCCCGTGACGTCATTATTCTAATATTAGACACAAAGTAAAGCATGCAAAGTCGCAGGTTATAATTGTAATTCGTAAGCAATTGTAATGACGGCACGAGTCAGTCTCGCTCGTAACTCGGATACTTGTAATTAAATTTAACATCCGAAAATCATGGACTTTTATCGCTTAAGACTGTTATTAAATATACGTACTTTTTCGTGTTAGACGGTGCGATTTATTTTGCTTTTTTTTTTTTTTTTTACCGCAATTTCTGACGTCAATATTTCAATAACCAGTTATAGTCTGTGGCTCGGTCTTATTAAGGTAGTCGTAATTAATTTCAAATATTATTTCGCCATTGAAACTAATATCAGTGACAGAAAAAAAATGTTAATTAGAAATATATTTTGTGTATAATATGTACCTATATATATAGAATGGATGGACTTAAAACTGGGCAGACAGGCTGGTTACCTTTATCATTATAGCTTTATTTTTATTGACGTTTATATATTTAAAAAAATAGTACAATCGGCAAGTAATGTGACAACTTTCATCATTTTTTTGTCAACCAAATGTCAACCATTCCTGCTTCTCTAAAATACGCTTTCCTGTAATTTTCCGTTCAAATTCGTCTGCTATGCCAGTTAACCCTTATCTGGACAGGGTAGTTTACATCCAACAAAAAATAATTACTTTCATAGCTGGAAACTACAAATTACTATTACAGACTTTGTTTCAAGGTTTTTTTAAACAACATTTATTAAAAAAAATATAAGAGAAGCAGAATTAAGAAGCTTTGCAAAAGGAGCTGAAGCTTTTGAAAACAGTTGAGACTACAAAACCACCCTTTTCGCTTTATTAATCAACAATAACCCTTTTTTGTATTTTAAACGCAATTAATAAAAACCAATGTTAGCTACTGTATAATCGATAATGATAGCCTCCCAACCATGGAGTATATCCCTAATGAAATACGTGCGGTTACCGCGTTACGAGGCGGGGCGGCGCGTGCGACGGTCACGACTCGTGTAACTCAAGCTTAACTTTAATTAAAAAACAAGTTGAACGAGCGAATCATTGTCTTTGGAAATTGATGTTTTTTTTTTTTTTAAAGTAGCAATAACTTTAAATCGTAAATGTAGTGCAAGACACGCCCACATACAGCCCAATAAAGGATTAGACCTGTATCATTTTTCCATGTCACCCATAATATCTTGGACAAATTAATTTTCCTTTATTTATTTTTTAATATCTATAATTATGTTATGGTTTTCATTATTCCATGCAACCATGACGCTCCCCATATTGCATTGATATATTAATATGCCGGACTAACATGGATTTATCTATACATTTTCAGAAAAAATACAATGATTTTTACAATGTCGAAGGTGTCGAAGGAAACGTATAGTGCGTCTTGGTAACACAGGATCCGGTGAAAAGTGGTTATTAACTCTTAAAATTGATAGTATTTTCAATCAATCATTACGACGCCATTTTTAAGTGTTTTAAGTTTCAGTGCCAAAGGGAAACAAATTATATAAGCTATGACCTAAGTGAGAGTTTGTTTTATATTTTATCCCTTGTATTCCAATTTTATTGAACCTTAAGTGTAGTATAATAAGAATGGTTTTTGGGTGTACATAAGCTCATTTCAAAAATTCCCTGGTACAGTACAATAACAGCCTGTGAATGTCCCACAGCTGGGCTAAGGGCTCCTCTCCCTTTTTAAAAAGGTTTTGGAGCTTATTCCACCACGCTGTTCCAATGCGGGTTGGTAGAATACACGTGTGGCAGAATTTCAGTGAAATTAGACACATGTTTCCTCACGATGTTTTCCTTCACCGTCAAGCACTAGATGAATTATAATCACAAATTAAGCACATGAAAATTCAGTGGTGCTTGCCCGGGTTTGAAACCATGATCATCGGTTAAGATTCACGTGCTCATATACAATTTTAAACTGACTTTCATCAATAACCGCTGATTTTTTTTTTTTTTATAGAATAGGAAGGTGGACGAGCATATGGATTACACGATTATATACAGTTTAAAATATTATATTTATCTTCCCTATCGTATATTGTTTACATGACTCAACTCTTGCAATGCGGCCACTGAAAATCGGATTTGGAATTTGAGAGCCTTTTATGTCGACCTTTGGGTTACCATTATAAGCTTAGTAGGCTATCCTGTTTGTGACGTCATAATATTGTGTAAATAACATTTAAGCTGCCTTTTATTATTTCATAAAATACTATTTATTTTGTTAGCAATTTCCAAATATAGAGTTTCTTTAATTAGATTCTATTCTAAATATAACAGCCCTACCACCGATGGTTAAAGAATGTCATTGTTTATTACTAGAGGACGATTGCTAACGCTGATATGGCCTAGTGGTTAGAACGCGTGAATCTTAACCGATGATCGTGGGTTCAAACCTATGCAAACACCACTGAATATTCATGTACATAATTTGTGTTTATAATTCATCTCGCGCTTGACGGTGAAGGAACACATCGTGAGGAAACCTGCATGTCTCTAATTTCATTGAAATAATGCCACATGTGTATTCTACCAACCCGAATTGGAGCAGCGTGGTGGAATAAGCTCCAAGCCTTCTACTCAAAAGGGAGAGGAAGCCTTAGCCCAGCAGTGGGACATCAACAGGCTGTTACTGACTACCACTGAAAAATATAGCTAATTAACTCTGATAAAATACATTCATTAAATATTTCGTAATCATTTAACTTTTACACAAAAGATCGTTGAACTATCAAATATACTACGAATGGAAAGAGACAAAACTATCCGTTCAAGAGAGATAGAGCGACTATTATCATAATTGATGGCTGTAAATCTAGAGGTGTCATGGTTTCCGGTATAGGAAAAATATGAAAGAGTTTTAAAACGTCAATTTTGATATATGAGTCTAAGCATTAATATAGATAATTATTTATTAAGATTTATCATAATGATCATATTGTATTTATAGAAGATTTTTAAAATAAAATAGCTGATAGCGCAATTTTGATTGCGACGTTAGGATATTTAACGTTTTAGTGTAACATTTCTGACTGAAATTGTGTAACAAAAAAAAAAAACTAAAGCCGCAGGTCAATTAGAACCTACTACTGTGGTTTACATGCATACATAAAAGAAAACGAAAAAACCTTACTCACCACAAAACATTTCTTTCAAAAAGACTAAAAAGTATTGACATTTTAATCTAAATAAGACTGCGTGTGCGCACGGAATACAAATTTAAAAAAACGACGTGTTCGAAATTTGAAACATTTAAATTGCACGTTACTGCTACCGTGCGCGCGGTTAAATCCGATTCTTTTTCCAAATTCCATTCGCGGGTTGTTATTATCTGCGCCGATTTGCTCAATCAGTGTTACCAGAACAAAAATTTTTAGTCTAATTCGTGAGAGTTTGAATTTTGTTTAGCGTGAGAAATGTTTTGGTAGATTTTTAGAGGAAATCATAAAGTATAGGCTGAATGGATATGGATTAGAGGTAATTTGCCTAATCTATGGTTTCAGTTTTCCTCGAATATCCTAGCCAGGAATATTAATCTCATAATTTTTGCAATTTAATATCGAATGGAAGGTAAGTTGCAGCATATTTATTTAATTAATACAAAAAATAAAAGATACAAAAAGAATCATAAAAGATATTTCAAAGAAACTGGTCCACACTTCTGGTGACCCAAGAGCTGGCGCTTATTTAGCCCTAAGGCGGAGTCTAGTGGTGCAGAGGCAACAGTGCCAACGTCTTGGGTACAATGCCACAGGACAATCTCTTAGACGGCGTGTTTCTGCTTTAAATTTGTAATGTGTATTTTGTTCTTTTTATTTTTATTTTGTATTTTATAAAAATGTCCGTATATATAATAAAATTTAATAATTAAATAAAAGTTGCAGCATTTTTCTATTTAAATATCGTAAAATGCATGACATGGAATTAATAAATAGTAAATTATTCTATTAAAATTATGTCGTTTAGATATATATGATAAAAGAGCGCTGTGGTAGCGCTCGTCGATGCCCTGCATCTATATTGTATATCTATATATAAATATGATTCACGATGTCTGTCTTTTAATTAATTGAAAAAGATCAACTTACCTATCAAGTTTCTTGCTGGTTTTTAAAGATAGATACTATCAGATGTAGCTTCACATATTTTATATATCTTATAAAATTGCTATTCAAGTGCTTAAAGATTTTAATTTAGTAGAGTATATTTTTATTCGTGTTTTTTGTGTGTTTTTGTTTTGTGTGTGTGTTTTTTGTTTTTTTTTTTCGTGTTCCCCTCCTCTTACAACCCGGGTTCCTTCAAACGAGGCGTGAAGAGGCATCTTGCGCCGGGCCGCATGGGCCGGCAAGGCGAAGGCGGCTAGTGCAGAACGTTTTTCCCGTCTGTACTGGCCGTCGTCGCGTTTGGACTCTACTTCCACTTACCATCAGGTGGAGTAGAGTCATTTGCCCTCCCGGCGATTAATTGCTTTAATAGGAATAGTGATTTAAATAGCTTATGATTGCAACGATAATGTATCTCTATTTTGGATGAACTTTTCATATGAGGACATTTTGGATTACGTGAAAAGAAAATTAATATGTAAAAAATAAATCTTTAATGGGACTAACTCAAAATACTAAAACGAACTAAAAAAAACTCATACGAAGTTTGGATTGGCGGCTAGTAAAATATAGAAATTCAAAGAGCTATGTTCTGCATCTTAAATCGACTGCGAAATATTTTATAATCACGATAGGACTATCTGTAATAACTCACCCCATAAAACGGTCGTGAAATATAAGAAAGTAATACGTGACATTGATCATAATAATTATAACATTTCATCAAAACATTAAAATAGTATATCACAATAAGTCGGTTGGCAACATTTCACGGGTGAGTAATGAAGTGAGTTCATACAGATAAGCATTCCTGATTTGATATGTATAATTTCAACAATTAACAAATTACGTTTATACTATTTGAAACCAGTTAATATCCACGACTTCGTCTGTTTATATATAATAATATTGATTATAATATATTGTGGTGACTCTCTGAGATCATATTAACACAAAATGTTCATACATAGCTTCAAATGATCATTTTACTTGTGTATATGTACAGTATGTATATGTACAGTAAATTTCGTGGTACGCCTAAAATAAGCTACGTTTCTTTTTATATACTCATGTAGTAATTATATTAAATAATATGAAAAAATATTTAAGTCCATATATTTAGATGTTAGCAGTTAATATTATTGCGGTCTTCAAGTTGTGTAACGAAATACCATTAAAGGTAAAGCGCGGAAAATAATTAAATTGAGATAATTTAAAACCCAACGGTTGCTCGAGCGACCCGCTGCGAGGTCGCACTTCGAAAAAGGAACGCGTCAACCGAGCTGTCAGTGAGAGACCGAGAATGAAAAATGTTGCCAGCCTAAAAAAACAACCATTCATTCATTCATGGGCACTCGCGTTTAGAAATTAGTTTATTTTAATTACTCGGTGAGCGTATTGTTATATTAATTATCGTGCAGTCGAACTGGACAATATATTTTATTGTCTTATATGATTTATTCGTCTAGTTAGTAAGTTATTCGAATTTTAATTTGGACGAGTTTTAATGGGTTACGGCTGAATGGAGTTCTAATTAGGAAAACAAGCGGACGGCTATGAGTAATGTCAGATATAAATTCCGGTTATGAGTTAGAAAAGCGATCTTCTATCGAAACACAACGGCTTTGTGTCCGTAATAAATTGCTTTTAGAAAAAGTTGAATATGAAAAATAGCCATAAGCTCTAACCATAAATACAAACATCGATAGCGTCGATTTAAAAAAAAACTCAGTAAAAAAAAGCGACGACCTGATTCGATTTTTTGTAAAACATAATACGAATTATTTCTAGGCTTTACATGTGTCGTATTTGCCCTACATAGGTTGATATCCCAGAAAAAAAACATTATAAATTTTTCAACGTCGGACTCCAAATCCAAAAAAAAAAATTTAAATTTCTTTCGTTATTCCAACATCGTAAACTATTCCTATATTATTAGCAGCCATAAACCCTTTTAAGGATATGTACCTATCAATTCATACGATACTTCATTAAGGATCAATGTCTGTAAATCAAAGGGCAAAACGACGATAAACTCATTTGGCCTTTGCCGCTTCTTCATTCGAAATATGATTTAAAATTAAAAAAAAGCTGTTTATTCTTTTATTTTGTAACAATTATAGAAAATATGATGGTTTGAATTGAACTACATTATATAATAAATAACTGTAGGCGGGTATGCATTAATTCAAATCCATTTGCAATTTATGTTTTATTTTTGTATTTATATAAAATATATTTTAAATGATTATTATGTATAATCTTTATTTATTATATTCACTCATGTCCGCGTATAGTTTTTTTGCTTGCTACCTTTTTCATCTGTGTATTATTTTAAAGCAAGTTTTAATTATACTTAATTTTAATATGATTAATTTATTAAAAAAGTTTATTTGAAATAAAAAAACCGTAGATGTTTTATTTCAAGCGTACCTGTAAGCAATTATAGTAGCAAAGATCAAACGGACGCTAAAAAAACAAGTTTAAAAAAGGCATTCTCATTCAAAAATCGAATTCTGAAATAAGCAATTAAGCGCCTTGTTTGAATAATTACGAATCGATTTGTGGGCGGTGCGTTCGTGACATGTCGCATTTATTTTTGACAAAATCTATTACCAAAATGAAATTTATTGTAACAAACTATATAAAGACAATATAACATTTAATATAATATTCCAGTATAATATTTTCTAAATATAATTTAAGATTGGATAATATTTTGATTAACTCTGGCTTTGACGTCAAAACAATTTCAATAAATGCTTTTTTATGAAAAGAATAGACATAAGCGAAATTAATTTGTACTTCGCATTTATTAAATTGTGGTCGCGTTCAGTTCGGATAACTTGCCAACAACGCTCCCGTTCCAAATTCAAAATTCGAAATTAATGGCCGATTTGACAGGAGCGTTATTGTGCGGCTAATTTTTTTTTTTTTTAATCTTATCAACGCGATGACAGCGGCTTAATGGGATCGCACCGGTTGTTTTAAAGAAATCCTTTTCATTTCATTTGAGATTATGGTAATTTTTTTTTTTAATTTCCTTTG
Source organism: Nymphalis io (assembly GCF_905147045.1). Taxonomy (NCBI): domain Eukaryota; kingdom Metazoa; phylum Arthropoda; class Insecta; order Lepidoptera; family Nymphalidae; genus Nymphalis; species Nymphalis io. Next base: position 5,881,601 of record NC_065909.1, read on the forward strand.
AGACGAAGTCGCAATGGCCGACAGGTATCCTATTATTTTCACAACATTGTAAAATCGTGGATGAGGCGTTGAAGTTTGATTCATTAAATTGCAACTAAAATTATTTTATAATTATATATCATATATAATTATTTATGTTGCATGTGTAGAGTTTCTTGCTTTATTTTACCTATACGAATAATAGAATAATAGGATTTATGTCACAATACTTTAGTCAGAGAAAAGAAAACTATGTACTTAGTAATCGAAAATAAAGGTAAGCTAAGCTAATCTGGTGATACGATATTTTGATGTATGTGTGTATGTTTATCCTCTAGATACTACTACATGTGTTCGACCTGTGATGAAATTCGAACATAATCATTATTAAAAATTTGACGTGAATATTTGAATTTGACAAATTTCGATCATTTCTTTTTCTATAAATTTTATTAATTAAATTGCTAAGAAACAGTTTGTTAAGTTTGCTCTTACAGAATAGCCGCATAGGTTTTTTTTTTTATAGAATAGAAAGGTGGACGAGCATATGGGCCACCTGATGGTAAAGTGGTCACCAAACGCCCTTAGACATTGGCATTGTAAGAAATGTCAACCATCGCTTATAGCCAATGCGCCACCAACCTTGGGAACTAAGATTTTATGTCCCTTGTGCCTGTAATTACACTGGCTCACTCACCCTTCAAACCGTAACACAACAATATCAAGTATTGCTGTTTTGCGGTAGAATATCTGATGAGTGGGTGGTACCTACCCAGACGAGCTTGCACAAAGCCCTACCACCAGTAACAAAGATAATATATAATATAAGGTACCTTATACCTACTTTGACAAGCAGTGTTATCATTTTTTAAATTTAATGAAGCTTAGGGCGTAATTCTCTCTGGATATTTTTATCATCTTAAGTCAAATAAGATAATAATCCTAAATAACATTTCCTAAAGTTATCGAATTTGCATTTGTCACCCTCGAATCGTCAATTGAACTTTTAGTAATAGCCTTATTTATTCTACTACTGGGAACATCCTTTCTTGTAAAGAAATGTTGGGTGCTGCTTGACCACGTTGTTCCAATTTGATTAAATTATTTATCAAATCGGTATGTATGTAGAAGGACAAATTATATTCATACGGAGATGGACTGGAGAACTTTTATCGAAATGTATTTTTGTTTTTATAATAGGTAGGCAGAATGGTAAGTAGTCACTATCGCCCATAGACATTGGCTCTGTAAGAAATATTTATTATTCATTACATCGCCAATGCGTCACCACTCACAATCTCTGGTAAAAGAAGTTTCATGTTCCTGTCATAACACTGGCTCACTATCCTTCGGCTCGGAACACAAAAACACTAAATATGGCTATTTAACGGAAGAATTAGTCATGAGTAGGTGGTATGTACCCCAGACGGGCTCGCACAGAGCCCTACCACATAATAAAAATCTCAAGCAATTATTCGCCTTCAGCTATGAAGCAACGATGAAAAATATATACGTTACGTACGTTACGAATTAATATTAAATTATTATTCATTAAATTATAAGTTCGTGCCGCGATCGCGTATTATGTTGATTAAATTAAATTGCCTCAATTAACGCTATTAAACATAATTATAATTATATGAACGCAATTATCGATTAAATTGATTATAATTTGTAATTTTACAGGTGTTTTTTTTCTATAGGTATTCGCGTGACATCGACTTTATCCAGCTCGCGGAATACCAAGAAAATACATGAAGAATTCAATAGTTTAAACAAAGAGGTATTGTTGAACATTAAAACGACATATATTGTATAAGTATAAAAGTATCCTACGTTCCATTCCACGTTGAGCGCGAGTAAAGGACATTCATACAAACAAATATACTTACACTTTTTTAAATATATTAGCTAAGAAAAGATGTAAATCTAATTTAAATATTTGTTTGTACATATATGATGACTTATTACTGGAGTTGTTATGTGCTTACAAAACGAACTTCAAACTTTTCAAACAACAATTCAAATCAAGTATGATAGCTTATTAAAGGTGCAATATAATTTTATAGAAGTAATGTGAATATAATTGAATGTTTCGCAGTAGTTATTTACTCTTCAAAAAGTATTTGGTTTAAAGTAGTCAACGTCATCAGCTCGAATAAATGAATTCGTTGCTTCATTAGTATATTGGTACAAAAAAAATAAAGCAGGCAACATCATATCATCGATTCCGTAAAATCTAATAAAAAAAAAAATGGAGACTTAGTGTTCAATTGTTTTGACAAATCTCCGTTTCTTTTTACTACTATTAATAATCTCATCATAACAGAAATAGAAACGTTACTCAAGAGTATCAAAGCATTGTTATCAAAAACAGGAACAAATATATTTTAATACATCAATTACCTTTCTTAATACCAAGTTTTTATACTCTATATATAAAATTAACGATAAAACGTCATTGCATAATAATGGTCTCACAACAAATTTCGGTTGTGGAGACCAATTTCAAATACCAGCTCTCTGCCCACAAGGTATCATAATGCACAAGTGTGTGCGCGAACAGGTGCACTTTGTAGCCTCACCCACATCGGAGAGACGGAATCTCAACACAACCGGAGATATATAGCGCAGGATATACGGCTTTACGTGCATTCCGAGGCACGCGAGTGTCATACAACTATATTTTCACAACTAAATCAAAACTAAATATTTTTTTTTCGGATGTCAACATAGAACCTCATGATACAGCCTTATAATTGAGCCATTAAAGGTTATTCGGTACATGGCATGGCATGGCATTATTTTGTTTATGAGATGAAAAACTCTATGTGCCTATAAATTTGGATACAGAAACCTTCGTTACTAGAAAATTTATCAGGATAAAAATGTAGTAATTCCAAGTAATAATTGAACACCGAAGTTTTTAAGAATGAATGATTATTAATATTCGAATTAATAGTATGTTGTTATCAAATAATTAATTATCGTATAATTTATATAGTCTCAATAATTAATCAAACTATCGCAGATAGGTGTCCATTAGTTTTTTTTTAAAATATCAACCAGGGCCGATATTGCGGACTATTAAAATTAAAACTTTATTTTTTAAAGGCGCATGTTTAACTTAAGTCCGTTTTATTTTTACTCTGCAATCATTTTAGATTATATCCGGTGTCAACGGGTTTGTACTTTTTTATTTATAATGGTTTCCAATAAATAGTCAACTGTCGGTAGCTCAACGTCCAAGAGGACACAAGAGGTTGTATAGGTATTATTTACGACAATGTTGTCAAATTATTCACTCATTACCAATAATTATCTGCAATCATTGTTAACAATCTAATAATAAGATACGTACCAACTTAAAAAAAAACTGTAAAATTTAAAAAGAGGTTTAATAAGCAAAAAAAGTCAGGTTGTATTTATAGTCTGTGTTGTTATTAGTAGATTTTTGTTACCGTAACGTTGACAAAAAAAACTAACTTTTTGAAATGACTAAACATAACATTATTTGGTTAATATTGTATGTTTATAAGTTATATTGTCATAAAATATGAATAACGAAAAAAAAACCATTTAAATGAAAACAAAAGGATCTTCGCAATCACTATTTTGTTGACAACTCTAATTAAGACAAACTTGCATTTAATTATAAGTCCCTATGTAGCTATTTGTAAATAAGCAATAATTAGTTTACCTATGTATGTTAAATACATTTTACTAGCGCATAAAAATATTTCCGACGGCTGAAACACTCTTAATAGAAGATAACTATTTAATAATGAAATCAGCATAATAAATATGGCAAACATTGTTGACTTGATTCTGATTATGTAAGACTAAAAACTAGTAAAAGCAAGTAATAAACTTAGTGTTTCATTCCAACATAAATAATATACGATACAAGCACCAAAAGAAAATTGGAAGAATTGTGTTCAGAAATTTAAAAAACGAAAAGAATTTAAATAAATTTCGACCTCACGCTGCATACGTAATTAATGTTATTTATTTAAAATTAATAAAAAAGAACTTCCCGGTTATTGTAGTTTCCATTCAACGATGCTTATAAGAATCGCCTTTATTAGAACATATTATTATCCTGTGTTTTGCATTGCCTTTGAGTATTGTTTTTTTTTTTAATTTATGTTTTACTTAAGACACATTACAAATTCCCTTTTCTGTATTAAGTATATATTTTTTGAAGAAGGTATTTCTTTCTTATTTTAAGTTGTAATTTATATTGGTGGTTAACTGGGTTGGATTCTTAGAAGTATGTTACTACTTACCACTTAATTAGTCCGTCACCATCAACATGGTGCTGTTCAATTGTTAATGGCGACTGGTGAGAGAGCCAGTTTATTCATAGGCACGGAGGATGTAACATCGAGATATTTGACAAAGCATTTGTAACAATGCATTATAGCATTTGTAAAAAAAATCGCGTCTACAATACACATTGTGCCTACGTTCCTAATTGAATAACAAACTTCGAAAAATGCAAAAACAAACTTTCGCATTAACGAGTAGGTAATATATCTATTACTTACCTAGTAAGATACGGCCAACAATATCTAAAGGGGTTGTATAATATGATATAATCCATCTTTGTTTTGTACGCATTCACGGGGCACAGATTATTGCCGTGTATCCATGTTAGTATATTTATGCTCAGACTGAAGAAAAAAGGCTAATCCTATTATATGTGTCACAGATTCACATTATTTATCATTGTTGTATTATATTTGATTTCTTTTGGAATTATAGAACCGAATGCCGTCGGTGCCGTTAACAATCACAAGTATTTAATTTTAGCCAATCATAAATCAAACAGTCGTCTGTTGGACGCAGGCGGTAAAAGTAGCCAATCACGGTTCATTGTTAGACTTATAAGATACAAGACAAAGGTCAATTTTATTATGCCAAGATCGTGAGCCTTCGCAAACTTCACTCTTAAAAAATGATTCATTGATAACAATAATAATAGTAAATGTGAAATAGTAAAATTATAAATAATAATAGTATCTGACTAAGAAATATAGTCGAGATAATAGACATTGAAAAATATGCTATAAATAATAAACATTAATTGTTTTATTTTTATTCTTCTTAAGTTTGTCTCAACTCTCAAGTGTAATTTGTTGTGGCGGTAATTATAAAGTTGGAACTCAAGTCGGTCCCGAAGGATCGTAATTATATACTCTGTGGCACTTTTAAAACATGGTGATATTTAGCTTGTTTTTTTTTTATTTGATCTTTGATATAGAAAGATGTACGAACGTTCAATTAAAAAATATATAACATAATAAAAAAAATCCGTCCTATAAGGTACTTATGTATTGAATTCAACTTAAATAAATAATAAGATATTAAATTTAAGCACTTTCTTATAACATATTTAATTTATTATATAAAATATTTTTACACGTAATTAAAATATCAGAAAATTTAAGAAATAGCTGAATCGAAACGATTTCGAATGTCGTTTTATTAAAAAGATTTTAAAAAAACTATCAAAGATTTAAAACGGCGAGTTATACATAAATAGCACCGTTGGTGGTGCAATGTTTCACAATATATATGTATTAAGTTGACACTCATACCTCACGATGGCACTGCATATAAAGGTTCATACCGTATCTATAAGGCAAACATATCACAGTACAGAGTCTATCACATGTAAGTTCCGCTTCGAGTCCATGGCACACTGCTCATCGCTATCGATTCGGCAACGCCCGGGGCAACGCGTAGATCACAGAATCACGCGTACGAAATGTAATAATAATCGACCATCCCGCGGGCTTATCGGTAAACGACTGCAGGCGAAAAGGTTTTAGCTGGGGGCGAAACGCCGTGCGTAGCTCGAGGCTCCGCCCCGGGCCTACGTCATTGGCCCGAGTGCGGCGCACCGCGGTCACGTCGCCTCCCCATTGGCTACTAGGCCCCTGTCGCGTGGGGGCTCCGTGGCGGACAATATTTTGACGTTTTTTTTACCGCGGTGGCATTTCTCATCGAAGCGATTAATTCTAATTCGCCATGGCTATTGTAGGGTTAAGTGAGCAGCGTGATGTGCTGTATTTGTCGAGTGAGTTTTTACTTGTGTCAGATTTTGTATTGACGGTTTCGTTAAATGTTTGCGTAGGTTTGTATAAATGTTTTAATACTCGTAACGTGCTGTGAAACACCTGTTTACATTTCAAGGTACTATCGATTGTTGTTGCTGAAGCTGTTCTTTGATATGAGACACAATAGTTTGGTACAATATTAACAATAAAGGAGTGCACTTTAAGGAAATATGTTTAACGTTTTTTAATCCAATTTTGCTGTGTTAACAATGAAATTTTATGGGAACAGCAGGATGCTATTTTTTTTATTAGTAAAATATTGTCAAAAGTCTAAATATGTACTTGCTGTAGGTCTGGCTGATATGTAATTTTGAAATACTGGTTATCAAATAATACGTGATAATAATAATAATTGTTCGCTGTCTTATAATTTGTTTCACAAAAATCTTGTGTATCGTTCAAATACGAACAGTTTTGGGTTTCGATTACTTCTTGGAGTTTATTATAAATGACTTAGTTTATTTTATACAAGCAATCCGGATAAGAATTAAGAAATCATTAAGATTGTGTTATTCCAATTAAGTATCTTATAATGAACCTGTCGTAAAATATCCATATTATTATAAATGTCTTAAAATTGTATCTAACAACTTTGATAGGCATCATATACACACTGGGTACCTACAGGAATTGATGGAATGAATTACCTATTCAAGTTTTTGGATGGCGAAATCTGAAACTAGAAGGAATAACGAAGAATGGCAGGATAAAATCAGCATGTGCAAACATTGCATTTACATATTCCTGCGATTGTTAATAGCTCTGCTGTATGTTATATTATACTCTACAAACAATAATTGATTAATATATTTTTATTTATAATACACTGTTCTAAAACTACTTAGGTATATCCATTTTAATTTTACATCCAAATTTCCGATAACTTCGCCGACATTCAAAATCGATACGTTTTTTTGATGAATTCTTTATGAATACCATAGACTACTCAAGATCTGCACCAATAATATATATATGTCAATTATCAATGTCATAGTTATGCATTTATTGTTTGTCCTCTTTTAATTGGAATTATACGTTTTGTATAATAATTGTAAACTACTGTCTACTTATACCTATCGACTGTACTACAGGCGGAGGCGGATGTAAGGTACGGATAATATTTACAGCGCCAATGTCTTTCGGCGGTGACCACTCAACGATTAAGTGGCCAATCTGCTCGTCCGCCTAATTATATTATAAAAAAAAATTATAAGGAAATAGCTGCCATATTTAGAAAATTTCTATGTCCTAAATAGGTACAGTTTTGGGGTAAATTCTAAAAAAAGCGACCAAAGCCTCTACGATATTAGTTTGATAAGATAATCATTGTCGTGGCTATTTCATATAAGAAATAATTTATTTTGTTTTATGTAATGTATTTTAAGGGTTTCTTGAAATCATCTATATATTATATCTACTTATTTTTAGAACAGTTTTACTTTCAATTTAGCCTGTATTTTAAACGGCCTTTGTCACAAGCTTCCACACAATAAAAAAGTACGATTAACAGCTGTGTGCTGTCAAACCCTGAAACCATTGTGCGGTTGAAATTAAGTACAAGAACATTGAAAAACTCAACTTTCCCGATATAATTTCACATAATTAATTTCGTGTGGATGTTTTAATAACCAGCCTGAGGTGTTTGACATTTGGTGTGCGGGATACAAACATTTGGGTGTTTTAAGATTGTATTTTTTGTTGCGTTGCTTAATATAAAAAAAAGCTAGAAGCAAGTGTGAATAACCAATTGTTTAGGCTGTTTTATGTATGTTGATATCATTAAATAATAATTATGTGTTTTTATATGTGTTTTCAAATAATAATTAGTAGAAATTTAAGTAAGTAGTTTTAGTCGAGTCGGTTTTTTTAGATTTATAATTAAGATGATTGTCAATACTTAAAATTATGTATTTTAATGATAATGTGTGATAAATCAATTGATACCTAAATGTGTAGTAAACCTACCTATAAGAGCGACAGCTTAACAAACCCTAGAGATAGATGAACAAAATTTTAATAAAATAATACCAAAGTATTGCATACCTATTTTGTGAAATCATAAAAAAGATATAGTTCAAAATCATCATCAGAGTAGGTATGTTATCCTACCTACCTATTATATTATAAATTAATACATTATACCTACTTACCTATACTTAGATTTTTTTTTTTTTTTTCATCCTTTTGCCGTCCACTGCTGGACGAAAGCCTCCCCCATAGAACGCCAACCATCCCGATCTTATTTTTTCTATTAATTTCCCGATTTTTTTTATTAATTTCGAAATAATTGGGTATGTAGGTAGTTATATATATATATATATCTATAGCAAAAGAGTTTGTATTGATATGAATGGTATTTGAGCTTTGTTCGAATTTCGAACAGTGCTAGTGACATTAGTTTCAGTCTAGACTCCAATGTGGAAGCTGACAGTTTTAACGCTCCCCTACGAAAATACGTGTTAGCTCCTGAAGTCTTTCTGGTCGTTTTGGATCTGTCGACTCATCGGACGGTGAAGATACCCACATGTGACTCCCTTATGATTAGCAGCCGTACCGCAAACAAATGAGGACGTCAGCGTCATATTGTTACTTTGCTTAATTAAAACTGTATATTGATATGAAATAAAAACTTTGACTCTATTATTTTATTTTTCTTTAATACCTGTCGAGTCTGGCTATTTTTTTTTTGAAACAATTTTTTTGTAGGTTATTAAAAATCATCAATCGTAACAGATAATTTAATATTTTGATACGGAACCCTAAAATAGTATTTCGTCAAAAGATAGATAATAACGGCACAAAACGACAATCGGCAGTTCCAGAATGATTCACCACGGTGACCCGCCGCTTATTAAAAACATGTTAAAACAACGTCAGCCATTTGATAAATTCACGCTTTTTTGTCAGTCTTATTTTAATCGATTTGTCGTGGAACCGTTATTTCGAAATTCGAAATGGAACCAACGGATTTATTTTAAATGATATTTAAAATTGGAATTGGATTTGCGATTTGCGTTTTTTACTTTTTTTTAAAGGTAATAGAAGGAAGAATCCCTTTTAAATAACATAAGGTATAGTATTATATAAAATATATTATAATAATTATGCCTTTTTTATAGAATTATATATCCTATCGATAACATTTGTTTACTCTTAACTTGAAACTTTGGAAATGGGAATCTGCTTAAATCTTAAACAGACAAAGCATAAAATTAATTTTTAAAGGATAATTTATAACCGTGTAAAATATATATACCTAGGTAAGCAGGTATTTAATTTTCTTATATATATTATTTTGTTTTATATTAGTTTGATGTTAATATAATTTAAATTATACAGATTATATCATTTTAAAATAGTACATAGACAAGAAGTACCTTCTTAATTTAAGACAATCCAATCGCCATTGAATCAACTAGTATACTTATTATCCTAATAAAATACTATGAGGAAATTCCAACATACCACAAGTTGACAAATCGATCTTTAATATGCAAATGATGAGGTATGAATATTCAAAATTATATGTTAAGAACTGATTACTGACTCTCGTGGATCGGGCACATTAAAGAGTTATGTAATATTTTTTTTAAACTAAATGTGGCAAAGGTATTACAATAAACAACATCTTGCTTTTATTTCATACTTGTTTTGTTTAAAATTATTGTAAAAATAGTAATGTTATAAAACAGTAACAGCAAATGTCCTAACAATTGATTACTAAAAATAGTAGAAAGAATATATAGAAAAAATACTGATTACATTTAATCCATTCTGTAAACACTTAACTGTAATATTGACAGTGAATAACATAAGCCAAATCGATTTTAAGATATATAACATCTAGAATTGTTATTGGACACATTATAAACATATCTTCAAAGTTGGTAACCCACGTGTAAAGTCATCGTGCCGTAATAATAAACTTAAAGAAAATTATATGGTAACATTAGACTCGCGTGCTGTTTGAAATACCTCAATAATTTTGATAGACGGACAAATGCTTCGAATATTTTCAAAATTACTAGTCAGCGTTGAGGTAATTTAATATCCCTTGTACATTACTGTGGAATCTATAATAAAAAAAAAACTAAGATAATGACGTCATACGGTAATTACCTTAATTATTAATGGTATCATACAAAGTAAGTTATTATAATTGAAAATTTCTTGTAATTAATATTAATTATATTGTAACCTTCTATTAAAATGTTTTCTTCAAGACATTTACTGTCTTTGCCGCACGTCTCTAGAAACGTCTGTTTACTAGCTAGCAGCCTCGAATGCGTATGTTACAATTCACTTACTACTAGTTTACTGGTGGTATTGTTGTGTTCCGGTTTCAAGGGTGAGTGAGCCAGTGTAATTACAGGCACAACGGACATAAAATCTTAGTTCCCAAGGTTGGTGGCGCATTGGCTATGTAAGCGATGGTTTATATTTTTATTTAGCTGTGTAATTTATATATTAAGGGTAAATCTTATTTTTTTATAGAATAGGAAGGCGGTCGAGCATATGGGCCACCTGATGGTAAGTGGTCACCAACGCCCATAGACATTGGCATTGTAAGAAATGTTAACCATCGCTTACATCGCCAATGCGCCACCAATCTTGGGAACTAAGATGTTATGTCCCTCGTGCCTGCAATTACATTATCTTGTATTGTGTGTTTTTTTAAATAAAATAAATAATAAATCTCTTGTAGATACCTACCTAATATAAACACAAGAAAACTTGCTTTTCATTTTAATCTCACGCGTGAGAACGAGATGGTTATATATATTATCATATACACACTTAGGTATATGCCACTCTCTTATCCACACTAAAAGGTATCAGGCAAATCATCTTATTTTATATTACCTCATCAAACTCTTATTAGGACACTTATTTAAAAATCAAATAACTCTGAATAAAAGAAAGACGTTGATTTATTATTAATTTTAAACAATCATACAGGCAGGCAGTAACAGTTAGAGCTTTGACGTTATTATAATTAAAAAAAAACCCTGTGGATGTGAATGGATGCGTCATGAATTTATAAGTCAAATTGTTTTATAAGTCAAAACTCCCAAACTTGAATTAAAAATTAATAAAAAAATTATCATTAAAAAGTTTCTATATTTTTTGACAACAACGGATGAGTATAATCTGACATTTGATTTTCATGAAAATCGCCTTTTTAAAGATTTTGTTTATGTACGTATTTTTATCCGAGCACTCTTCAAATCAATCACAATTAACTTTCAAGATAAACGTTCGAAATTATAGCTATTTATTATAAAAAGTAACAACACGAAAAGAAATTATAATAATTCGGTTGAAGGATCACATGGCTAATCCGATAATCGTCGAATCTTGGGGCCATTTTTGTGTGTTTTTATTTCGATTTTGTTGATTTGAAACACGAGAAATAAGATTTATTGTTTGTAAGACTGCTTGGGATGTTTCTATTATTATATATGCGAACGACTTAAATATCAAACTTACTGTGAATGAATATTAGTTATAGTTTCATGTTCTTAGCAAAATAACTATACGTATATATCCAATAAGATGTATACTATATTTCAGTTAATAATTAATTTCGCGATCGTCGTTGAGGAAACATAATAGAATCGTGAGGAAACCTGCACGTGTTCAATGAAAATCTGCCACAATGTTCATCCAATAATCCACATTGGAACGTGATGGAATAACCCTACACCTCAAAAGGAGAGAAAGCCTCTACTATTTTTAAAAATATATCTATTTAGCAATACTACAAGTCTAATAAAAGACTACAATTGTAAAAGGATCGAACCTGCGACTTTTACTTCGCTAGCATTACAGCATTGCGTTATTGATACTTGAAATTTTTAATTCCGTAAAATGAAAAGGTTTTTTTATTGTATATAGAGCATTGCGTGAGTATAAATGTATGTAGTAGTAAGCGTCAGAGGCCGTATTATAGTCGGCAATTTGTTTATTTCTATAGGTGCCGTAACCGTAACGTAACAGCCTGTGAATGTCCCACTGCTGGGCTAAGGGCCTCCTCTCCCTTTTTGAGGAGAAGGTTTGGAGCTCATTCCAACACGCTACTCCAGTGCGGGTTGGTGGAACACACATGTGGCAGAATTTCAGTGAAATTATACACATGCAGGTTTCCTCGCGATGTTTTCCTTCACCGTAAAGCACGAGATGAATTATAATCACAAATTGCGCACATGAAAATTCAGTGGTGCTTGCCTGGGTTTGAAACCACGATCATCGGTTAAGATTTACGCGTTCTTACCACTAAGCCATCTCGACTATGACTTCTATATGTACACGAACAGAATACAACCAGAATATACAATAAAATTATTGATTTAAACAGTTTTCAGCTAGATTACATTCCGAAATGTATGTGCACGGCTTGCTCATTACAATAATAATAATACAAGTCAGGTGCTTTTTATATAATAATCAAAAAATATTAAATTACAATGAATAAATAAATTAAAATCTCGTAATAATATATAAATAACAATTAATAACAACAAATAATAATAATTAAGTAGAAGACAATTTTGTTTATCTGTCTATTTTCACATAGATAGATAAGTACCTAAATTATCCTAAAATTTCCTAAAAATTATAATTGTGATGTTACAATATTTCCTCTAATATATATTAGCGCAATAACAAGGATGCAGATTCCCTTATAAAGGATATTTTGCTTATAAAGGAATTTTACAATTTTGTGAGTAACTTTTGTTAAAGAGCCCTTTAGTAGTTCTGATTTATATTTAAGGATAACCAGTCGATTGCCTCGTCTGTCTATTGATTGACTAGCTGTTCTAGTAGCTAGATATAAAATCGCAGATCCCGAGATCCAAACTCCAGGCTGGGTCGATAGAAAGTCATTGGATTTTTCAGTCGAAAAATTCTCAGTAGCAGCCCGAAGTCTTGATGTTGTAAGTACATTCCCGTATCTCGGAAAACATGTAAAGTTGGTCCTGCGGCTGATCTCTTTCCGGTCGTTTCTGATTGCCCCATCAGATTATGAATATGAGCGAGTAGAGAATGCACATGTTGCCCACAAATGTGTGCACTGTAATATGTCCTGCGTTTGGCTGATCTCTCTTAAGATCGCCGTGGCCGAAATCGGTCAGGAGGGTATCATATGAAATTCCATAGAATAGAATAGAACCACCCAATTTCAACGGGTGGGTCGTGAGAGCCAAAGAAGGGTCGATCTTAAGGATTTGCTAAGCGCCTCAATTATTATGGCGCTTTATAATATTAAATAAATAGCGCGTTGTCGTCTTTCCCACTAGTTAAGAGGCGGGATTTAAATACACAATCAAAGATGTTATGCTTTAGAAGAAATCGTCTAGAAATAAACATTTCTCTAGCTCTCTATTTAATTTTAAAGTGTTATTGTATCAATGGGACATATAAAAATTATCTTAAATTACGTTTTTAGGTTTATTTAAACTAATTTCATCCAACTATTATCTGTACGGCCGGGTCAGATCGTTTACAACAATTTAAGCGGAGTGCACATCACCCGCCGGACAATTTGGACCGATCCCTAAGACAATATAATTTGACTGATTGATTGCCGCGACGGATACACGCGAAGCGTTCGAAAATCGAAATCGAGAGGGAATTTTTGAATTTTATTATTTTTTTACATTTAGAACGAGGTTTACCTATTTGTCTCATTTTGACGTATTCATTTTTTAAATATGTGTAAATTAAAATATAGAAAATGATGGAATTTTTGGATTTACGGGCATTTTGATATTTTGTTTTATTTGTGATACTTGTTTTGTAAGTACTTAGATAACTTTGAATCGTAAGGCACTTTTGAATCGTAAGAGATTACCTACTGTTTTTGTTTTGAAAAACTACCATAATTAACAGCGATTTCTTATTTCATGAAATAAGTATATGTTTTTTTTTTAAATTAAAAATATAGAATGTATCTTATACGTATTATTGTACATATCTTTTTATTTTAATTTTGTATTTTATAAAAATGTCTGTATATACCTACTAAATAATATATATATGTGTAAAAATCTTATACGTAGTGCATTGTTAAAGTGACAATTGAAATTCATAAAAATATATTTCACATAATATTTGCTCAAACCGCTATAAAGTATCAAAAACTTGTACAAAATTACGACGGATTGTTGCTAAAAAACTGTAATTTATTACAATACATTAAGGCGCATCAAAACGATTCACTTTAATAGAGCTTGATTGTTACAATCAACATGATGTGATTTATTCGTATGAACCGAAAATGATCCGACAATAATAAACATACTCAATTTTAATTTAAGACGAAAAAAAAAACAAAATACTATCACGAAAGATCTTCTTTATATTTTTTTTATAGTTAGTCATATAAAAACCTTTTTTTTAAATTTTAAAAAATATGATTTTATGTTATATTTTATATACAAAAAAAAATCTATTTCGGAAAATAAAAAAAAAACTGTTTATAAATTCATATACAAGTACAAGTTTTATTTAATATCCTTCTTATTATGTCAATTAAGTCTAAGTAATGCAAGTAAAGAGAGCTTATGTCCGAACGTATAGAGGCGACATAATATTAAATTGTTTTTAAACAAAACTTCTATACTCTAAGATTTAGCACAACCATACTTTAATGTATCTCAATTAACGATTTGGTAATAATATAAACAAAATATATTTATCTAGTTAATTACTAAGAAAAACTGTTCGAAATACTAAAATCTTTTAATAGACCACACAGATAATTTAAAACACATTAAAGATAAACCATATTGTACATTCGATGTTTGAATTATGCATCGATTATATGCAAATCGTTTCTGAATAATCGGGAACAGGTGCATCGATGTTTCCGATAAAGAAAAATGGTGGACGTCCGAGAATTGTTAAGAATCTAAATTAATGTTAATTTTAAAGTTTGTTCGGTGATTTTAATATTAAATCTCCTTTTATTAGCGTGTCTTCCTGCATTGTTATAACTAAAAAGAATTAAATAATCCTTATAAACTTCTATATAAGAATATCTAAATTCGACTGATTATAAATGAAACTATTTAAAATAAAAAATAAAAATACAATTTTTTAACGCATAACACAGATTACAGTAACATCACAGAGCCGTTCATATCCGTTTTGAATTTTGAATTGAGAACGGAATGTGATTTAAGACATCGATCCGCCAATTCGCGCCCTCGTGCTCGCATGACGTGTAATGACAGCTCTTGTAAGGGCGAGGACTCACGTTCGTTTCAATTGCGGTGATGGATTATAAACTATTATTACGCTATCAAATTGCAGTCGAATTTGAATGCAACGATTGAATGAAACATTTCTATGCAATGTCGTTTCACTTTATAATGTGTATCGTGTGTGCATGTACGCGTTTGAATGTTTGTTTAAAGTTGCCAAAAGTAAAACAGCGATATAGTTTACAAAAATTGGAGTACAAACGTGTTGCTATTTGAATTTATAAATACGTTCGTAAAGCAATATTAAAACTCGAATATAACATGTTTAATTATATCGTGAACATTAATGTAGGTTAATGAGCACATTACCTAAAAAGCAGAACTTGTTTTCATCATTTCATCCTAACTAATATTATAAATGCCAAAGTAGGTATGTTTGTTTGTTACGCTTTTATGCCTAAACTACTTATCGTCAATCGTCATGAATTTTTCCATTTACGTTATCAGAAAAGGACAAAGTATCTAAACCTGCCTCCACTCTAAAGCCGCGGGCGGAAATTAATTTTTCATAACTAAGTATATGAGATTAGGGTTTTTTTGTGGAATCAGATGTAATTACATGCAGAACCATATTAAGCGAATATATAATCAATGTAATAAACTTAATTGTTTGTTCGTTTGCTTTCGATCAGTAAAATACAACAAGTTTCATTTTTAATTCTTATAATACTGAATTATAAAAGCCACTATTGGAAAGGTTTTTGCAAAAAAAAAAAATTCAAAACGAATACTTAATAATTCTTAAATATTAATTAGTAAATAAAAAAGTATTCAAACATAATTTTCTCCTTAATTGCATAATTAATGGCAATTTATAGGCAAATGGGCTTGTCTTAATAATCATTTATGTTGCAAGCAAAGTCGTTATGTTATAGGCGATGTAAGATTATAAGTATGTAATCATAGTAGGTTGGCACATAGACGTGTACACCCACTCCAATTAATCACTGGTATATTATATACTGTATACGATTATAGTACACACCGGAGATAATAGGCTCAGTGGATAGAGTACGAGAATTTTAACAGATGGTTGCTTGTTTAAATCCGAAAAGCAATGTCGTGTTTTCGTCTGCTTAGTTGTTTTCAAGTCTTTCAAAGTGATGGTGTGATTACGAAACTAAAAATATTTCCTCGTTGGTTGTTGTAATGACTTATTTAATGGAAGTACAAAATTTTTAGTCATTAGTATATGTGTATTATAAGTTTTACACCACGCCCCCATGTGAGTGTGAGGGTCAGGTTAGTTAAGCTATTTTTTATTCTGAACCACTGACAACGTGTATGAAAAATTTCCCGATCATCGGTCGACTAGTTAAGACGGGAAAGCGTACCAAACAAACTCACTTTCACATCTATAATACTAGTAGGATGCTTTATTTGATTACTACTGGCTCTCATATTTTAAACACATTGTTTATTTGGCCCAAGAATACCTAAAGAGTGTTACTGAAATGAGCCAGCACAATACAATAAAAATACAAAAATATTTTAAATATTGCAACTAAGGGTGTTAGGTATAATTTAGAAAACAGTAGTACTATAAGGAGTGTGTACATATCTTTAAATTTGAAAGCGATGTTCGAAATTCAAATTCGAATTGAAGTGGCATGTGCCGTAGCGCGTGCCTTATTCGTTGAGTATTGGCGCGAAAATCGTTTGTATTCGAAATAGTTATTTCTTGGATGATCAATATTTTTATTTCATTTGTAAAAATATCTTATCGTCTTAGCCCCACAGCCAGTATGATTACATGATTATTATAATAATTTTGGATAGGGAAAAAAAATCAATTCAATCTTACATATTACTTAGGAAAATCTAATAGGTATATTAATATTATAACGGTTTATATTAAAATCGATTATGGCAATACTAATTATATGACATACCAGAGCGGAATAATCGTAATTCTAGTAATCGTAAAGCATAAAAAAAATCCCTTAAATAAACATAGACATGTTCCACATTTTTTATAAACAGTAACTAATCAAATTAACGTATTTTCTCAGATCCTTAACCATTATACCATAGAGTATAGTGTGTAGTTGAACAATACCTACTTGTACGGTCACGCGCCACCCATTAGGGGAGGGCGGGGATAAAAAACATAGTTTGCGAGACACGTGGCCACTCAATATTACTTTATTAATTTTGACAGCTAACCTTGTTAGCTTTGATAACTAATTATGGCGGGAAATGTGACAGCGCTGTTATACTACTATTTTAGAAATATATCATTTTACGTATAATTACGTAAAATGATATATTTCACGTTACGTTCGTGCAAAAAGATTATTTATTAAATATAAGTAACTAACGCCGTCCCGTCTTCGTACGGGTAAAAAAAAGGATTTTATTTCGTGCATTTTTTAATCAATAAGTACAGTAATAATATAATAATACACGTATATTATATATGATTATTATATTATAAATCCTCCTCGTTTAATGAACTGTCTATTATTGAAAACCGTATTAAAAACCGTTGCGTCGCTTAGAAGATATTTATTTATTTTATTATAGAAAAGTATCGTTATCGTTATCGTTAAGTATCGTCGTGTTTGATGAAAATCACATTTGTATCCTAACCCGTATTGGAGAAGCGTTGTGGTACGAACTCTCAGCCTCCTCCCTGTTACGAGTACCTTATGCTTGCAAGTCATTACACATGTAAGGTTGTTATAAAAAGATCGAGTATTATCTAACATTATCAAATAGGAACAAGCTTTCTTATACGAAACAAAGACCCTTCCGATAACTGACCCCACAACATACTCAATTCCTTGGCAGTTGTAAATTGATTTTTCTATATTCCATTATTTCTTTGTATGTACAAGTAGCCAGCCCTTATTGTTAAATGTATGTAATAAGTGCATACATATTTAAGTATTATATTATAAGACTCCGTACAGGATGTTCGTGGTAAGTCACACCCACTCATTAGTTGTTTTACCGAGAAACACAAAGTTTGTATTGCTTTGTTCGTGTTTAAGTATACGTACAAACTATGGGCATAAATGACCATATACGATTAGTTGGCTAATTCATAGAAAAATATAATAGATTCGCAGAGGCTCCAACCGCGTGAGCAGGTGTTAGTTACCTTACGTCCTTTTTTGTACTGACAACTAAAGACAAATAAACTTACTTTCGCATTTATAATATTAGCAAAAATAGAAACAAATGTGTCTGTTGAATTTCGAGTAAGTATTTCTAATGATTCAAAAAATTTGGAAACCAAGAGACAGATGAGGGAAGGCAGATGTCGAGGGTTCGAATCCCGTGTCACACCAATACTGAGTTATTGAGTTTTGATGTCAAGTAATTCTCTGTAACAGCTTGGGCTCCGGAAGGTGACAGTGTTTTGTATTTTTATTAGTATTTAGTCTTTCTTTATACCTGTATAACCAGTAACCAGTAACAGCCTGTTAATGTCCCACTGCTGGGCTAAGGCCTCCTCTTCCGAGAGGAGGCCTTAGTTGTCACTAAGTTAACTGTCATAGACCGTGCTGTCAATACTATCTTATAAAAAATATTGAGATGAAATCATAGACAATTTTTAGTACTTTTTATAGTTTTGACATATTCCTAACATGTTTACAATCCCGTGCCTTATAAATCACGTGAAGCTGAACTGCGTCTACACTCCATCCGTTTCGGATTGTCGTCCCATCGGAGACATGAGTGAGTGTACACGCATATGTGAACTGTAATATCTATTGCGCGAATCGATTAAGAGGGCATTAGATTGTGGGTTGAAATAATGCCGGTCGCAAGTAACCCATTAACCCCTTATCAATAATAATCTGGATCAATAAACTAATTGTACAGCACACAGCAGGCTCTCTGCGGGAGGCTGTTAGCGATGTCATTCGCGCTGCGACGCCATTGTTGTTAACCTGTTGATATACGTAATCAAATATTTTACTAATATTTTACAGATTAAACATTCTCGTTTATTTGTCCAAGGCACAAATATTAAAAAAATATATGACTACAGTATTTTTGTTCGATTTAATTAAACACTATTATATATAGGACAGCAATTACATATTTATCGAATAAACTCGATACAATTTTAACGATTAAAATTATTTTATTTTTTATTAGAGTACGTTGCAGATCGCATCAAGGACAAACCTCTGCGGTTTTTTCGATGTACTTCATATATAAATTTTATACATAAAAATTTATTGTATCTGTGTAAAAAAATATTTGCACATAACAAAACGCGACTCTATAAAGAACCTAAAATAATTAATACGCTATGACATGGGGATAAAACCATAAAGTAATAGGTCTTTTACGTGCCGAGACGAATCCCGTCATTAGTTATATTAGATTTGTGGCTGATATGATAAAAAACTGTAGGGTACCGTAATTATAGTCGGTCGACGCGTAATTTAGGGGTCTGTGACTCGCTAGGGTTCGCTTTGTGATATCTTTCTTTTTTTTTGCCAGACGATATGGCGATAAATGTTATTGTTTGGTTATTTTATTGTTTCAAACATATCTGAATTTATATGATTCATAATTATACATCATAATTTATATTTATAAAGGTTGACTTCAGATTAATGCTTATGTTTACTAAAGCTATTTATTCAAGTAAATGTCGCATATGTTTTCATTTACAGCATTTGATAATTAAGAAATATGAATACACATAATTTAGGTCTTCGACATAATTTGAAAAAAAAAAAACATTATCTTCTAAATGTAAACTTCGTATGGGGAATAATTAGAAATAATAATAGAGTGATAATATATTATTGTAGGTAGTAAAAATTACACAATTACAATTTGCATTTATAAAGGACTTCTATATCATTATTACCGACAGAACAATAACACAACACTTCATATATACGAGTATCAGATGTTTAAACAAAATGTACGCATGCGTCAAACACAAAAAGAAGTCATAAAACTTATCATAGCAAGCTGGCTTTAAAGGAGGTCGTATCTTTCTTTTTAAAAACATGAAAAAAAGGTCTTTTCAAGAGTGCGGTCCGGTGAAATTGTCTATGGGCTGGGCTGGGTCATTTATCGTGACGGCCCGAGGCTCGTGCTTACGTTCAGCCAGGCTATTGGACTATTACATTGCCTTGAATGTGGAGTAAAGTATACCTTACTTTTGTTTTATCTGTGGTGATATCAGTAAATTGTGCTCTGTACTAAGAGAGTATTATTTTTTTATATAAATTAGTGTCGTCGATTTCTTATTATTGCTGTTTTGTTTTGAGATAGAAAGAAAGTATTGGTTATTGAATATGATTCTAATTGATAAATAACTTGAAAGAATTAGACTATTATAGATTTTTTATTTACGCTACAGTTAATATACCTAAGTGTCAATTAATAAAAAATAAATTGTCTTTTTATACAATCAGAAAAAGAATTTTATTGTTTGTTTTATGCATAAAAAAAAATAAAACATTTAAATAAAATAAAACAAAATATTTCAAATACTAAAAATACAGATATATTATAAAATAATAAAATATCTACAATAGCTTTATAATATTTTTCTGTTTTTAATCAGTGTTTATTTATTAAACCCCCCCCCCACGTCCTCCTACCATCTGTTATCATTCTGGCATTCAGGCATTCAAGCAATTCAATAAGGCGGTTTTAAAACAAAAGCGGTGCGTAGAAAGGCGGTCGTGATGGCTGCGGGCCGTGCGATCTGCCACTTCGGTAACTCGGCGCTACGGTTTGCTCAAAGATTACGTACGCAGATGTGATAAATTACGTACATTAAAATATATCATGGATAATGCTTGAAATAAATTCAATTATCTTTAATTTCATTTATTTAAAGTTGTAGTACTGGTGGAAGAGCTTTGTGCAAGCTCGTCTGGGTAGGTACCACCCACTCATCAGATATTCTACCGCAAAACGGCAGTACTTGGTATTGTTGTGTTCCGGTTTTGAAGGGTGAGTGAGCCAGTATGCTCGTCCGCCTTCCTATTCTATAAAAAAAAAAGTCAAGTCAGATTGTAATGATTTTAAGTTTGTAGCGTGTGACAGATCAGCATGTCCCAATCTTTTTAACTAATAATATATATATATATATATATATATATATATATATATATTGACCTTGAACATCTTAATTTAAAAATACGAGATTCTATGACACTTCAAGTAATTTATAAATGAATGTAAAAACATTGAAACGACCTACAAATCCTTTAGATTGATACATTAAAATCGGCGACAAAAATGACGGAAACAGTTTTAAGCAAGTAAATTATTCGGGTAAATAATAAACGTTTAAATTTAGAATACCCGCGGCCAGTAAGAGCAAATCTAATACCCGATTAATTCAATTTTATAATAAAAAATAAAACATAGGTCCTAAATCGACCTTGGCCGCAATTTCGGTCAACACTTAAGTTTGGATTTGCGTAGGGGAAAATCAACCAGTACAGTGGCTTGGAAGCAGCTCTTCTTATCAACAAGAATGAATCGATTAATGTTTTGATTTTCTGTAAATACTTTACAAAGAATTCAATAATTTGATTTATTTTTAATTTATTTCAGTTATTTTATTTTTTTTTGAATTTTTTGAAATAACATTGTATAATTAATAATAACTATTAAAAAAAATACCGTAAACAGTAAACATTAAAAAAAAATCTGCTGCCGATATTTATAATCTATGACATATCTTCGCTGTAAAGAATAACATGAACTAGCAATTTAAAATTCAGGGCACCTTTATCACAATGTAATAAGGTATGGAATAGCATATCAAGTTTGGTTTGGAAATAAATTGTGAAAATTATTGTAGGCGTGATTTGAATGGCAGGTGTGTGATGTATTCAATACCTATGCTGAGCTGTATGTAGTATATACCCGTAATTACAGTGTAACTTGTATATAACATAATATCAAACGGTTTTTGTTGTTTGTAGACGTGTCTTTAATAGTGGTAGCTAACGTAAAAAATACGAAGATTTAAAAAAGGAAATTAAAGTTGAGTGGGGTTTTGTCTATGGTCTTTTCACACTCCAAGCCCTTCTCGATTTGAAGCCCTTTTTGCTTTAGTGAAACCGATTTAAGTGTTTTTACACAATTATGCTTCAGATACATAAAGTTGTGTGTCATTGTCATAATTTATCAAGCTATGTAAGGTGAACGAGCATATGTACATAGTACATAGGTACCGCTAAGAGCTAAGATGGCTCAATGGTGTTAGTTTCCTTAAGAGTGTAGACCGGAAAATTTGGATGCATTATATTGGAACGATTATTGTGTTTATAATTCATCTCGTGCTTGACGGTGAAGGAAAACATCGTGAGGAAACCTGCATGTGTCTAATTTCATTGAAATTCTGCCGCATGTGTATTATAACAACCCGCATTCGAGTAGCGTAGTAGAGTAAGCTCCAAACCTCCTCAAAGGGGGAGGAGGCCTTAGCCCAGCAGTGGGACATTAAAAGGATGCTGCTGTTCTGTTTATTGGGGTTATAAATATCCTAAGATACTTCTAGCTTTTCTCAAATATGTATATTTCTACAAGCGACCGTCCCGGTTTTGTACGGATAGGGGTCTACATGAAACGTTTATATTTATCGTAATACATATTATTATAACTCTACTGGTTTTCGCGGCGCACGCCAGTAAAACTCCCAGTAGACATTACTTTTTCCGATATCGTCTACAGTTATCGTCAGCTAATTTATATAGTGTAATAAATTAAACCTTAACCTCCCTCATAAATCACTTCGTCCATAGGTGAAAACAGTATGAATTCCGTTCCGTAGTTGTGAATATGGCGCGTTCAGGACTTTGACTTAATCGGGTATGTAAAATACTTTCAATAGCTTGTAATGAAATAGTCCAATAAAAAAAACCCAGTTGAATTGAATATAATATTTGAAATTCATATAATTCTTAAATTAGGCGTTAAAATTAAAAGGACATAAGTGACAAGAGAAAAAAAATGGGTATTTTTTTTAAAAAATAATTCCTATGTTCGTTGATCTGAAGTCAATATAGGACATGTTTGTATTTGACGAGCCGGTTGGCGTGGTTGGTAGATACTTGCCTTTCATGCTGAAGGTTGTGGGTTCCACCCAGGACAGACATTTGTGTGCACGAACATGTCTGTTTGTCCTGAGTCTGGGTGTAATTATCTATATAAGTATGTATTTACAAAAGAAAAGTAGTATATGTAGTATATCAGTGGTCTGGTTTCCATAGCACAAGCTTTGTACAAGCTTAATTTGGGATCAGATGGCCGTGTGTGAAAAATGTCCCAGGATATTATTATTATTATTACATGTATTTATAAGATATACATAATGTTCAATACTAATCACCATATGTTTTTTTTCTAAATAATACTGTCTATCAGATGCGATAATGATAGTTTTTTTTAAAATCCCAGACACAGATTATAGTATAAAAAAACAATCCACGGGTTTTTTTCTATCACATCATATTATATATTTTATGATTATGTACATTATATAATATTATTGTTATCATCCAATCACTGTTATTAGTGTAAGTCGTTATTATATAATTGTCGGCTTAAACGGACCAATCCAGTAATAGCTAACTGTAGCATTTATTACGTTTAATAGCTTGCAATTACAAAGGTACTCATGAAAAAGTAACATTTTTTCAATATATTCATATTAGTTTTTTAGTTAAACAGAATGCACTTATTTGTAATTATTTATTTTTTATATATATTATGTATATGTATTTGTAATTAAATACATACCACATAAAGTCTATAAAATTAAATGTTTATATTTTTAATTTAATACTTTGAATTAAATCCTTATTTCTATAATTCTTTTGTATTGTTTACCTGCTTCGCTCTGTATACATATTTAAAGAAACCAAGTAAGTATATTTTTTGCACGACATAATACATGTAAATTATGTGCTAAATGCTCAATTGCTAAAAATATTTTACCTTTTAAAAATAAAGGTTACTAAACAAAAAATGTGTATTTTTAATATATTCACCCTTTGAATCAATAAACAAACATCATTTAAACAACACTACTATAAAGAACTCATTTACACGCCGTATTAACTGGGAAATGGGACGTAAAAAACTGTACTTATGTTAATAACATTTAATTCGTACGATAATATACCTTAACCCAAGGGAATAAGAAACAATGATCGTGCATATACAATGCTTTGTATAGAAAGCTAGGCAATTTGAACAAATGTCACTCGTCATGGATAAGGCAATTGAACTGTCAGATTTTGGAGGGAAACAATCACAGGCGTCCATTATGCTGTATTTAATTATCTGTGGATAGCTTAGAAATAAATTATTGTTGTGGTTATTTGTTATACTACATTTATTGCCATAAAATAATATAAACTATGCTTATTTAAAAAGTTACCCGAAATATAAATATTTTCTACTCTATATTATATATATTGTTCTCTATCACAAATAACTTTGATTTTTTAATGTGATTATAGATTAGGTATGTTTGTAATGGTGGATCTTTTTGTTCTAATAACACATTTGTAAGCTTATGAAAATACAAATTGTAGTAAATATGACAATCTATTCGGTAATTATAATTTATAAGAATAAAAACGTGGCTTTTAAGTTGTAATTTTTAATTTAAACGACTATCATTGACTAAGCGAACGCAACCGAGGGTCCGAACTCATTTCGCGCCCAATTTGGACTCGATTAAAAACAAATTTCTATCAGAATGCATTTCTGTTTTAATAGGGCTGTAGTAATTTACGATGACGTTTAGTTATCGATAAAAACACCGGGTGATTTACGCGCTAATCTGTTATAACCTTCATTCATACGCCGGCTTTTTGAAATATATCGCTTATTTAAATAAATCACTGTTTTTGTTCACCGTAGTAGTAGTAGACAGTTACTTTTTATTGTAATTAAATTCGAACGACGATACAAGAAGGGTTATTTATATTAATGAGAATTAATGAACACATTCGAAATTAAGTAACACACTTAATATTCGAAAGGCATTCCTACTATTAGAAAGAAGTTTTTAATGAATTGAAAACAAATCTTCTTCTTTAACCCTGACATCGTGTACCTATGCGAAATTTCATCATAATCAGTTGACTAATTAAGTAAAAGCATAATAAACAAAGAAACATTTAAGCAGAGTCATTTTCCTTTTTTAATATACTAATATCTTAGAATCCGTGGTGCAACACTAAGCACGCGCCATTGCGTCGACATATTGCACAGTCCCCATAGACGCTCTTTGATGACACCATGGCGTACCCCTTTTTAGTTGTAAGCCGCACTTTAAATGTTTTTTTTATATACTTAATTTAAAATAAAGATTAATCAAGCAATATAAATTTTAACGTATTATGTATGTAAATATGAATATTAATTAATACGTTATATAATAGAGAGTATTATTTAAGTGTTATATTATATTTGCAATTTTTTAGTATGAGGTATTATTAGAATTGTTACAAAACACAAGAATAAATAAATAAGAGAGTTTTTACGGATGCCTGTACGGTTCACTCGGTTGACTTTATTTTTTTTGCTTACGTAATTTAGTTATTTTTTAAGTTTTAAAGAATGTACTTTTTTATTCCTACGCATGTTAAGTTAGCCTATAAGTGAGATATGCAATTTTTATATTAAAGTTATTTAAGATGGCCCAGATGGCCCAGTGGTAAGAACGCGTGAATCTTAACCGATGATCGTGGGTTCAAACCCGGGCAAGCACCACTGAATTTTCATGTGCTTAATTTGTGATTATAATTCATCTCGTGCTTTACGGTGAAGGAAAACATCGTGAGGAAACCTGCATGTGTCTAATTTAACTGAAATTCTGCCACATGTGTATTCCACCAACTCGCACTGGAGCAGCGTGGTGGAATAAGCTCCAAACTTTCTCCTCAAAAAAAAAAAAGGGAGAGGAGGCCTTTAGCCCAGCAGTGGGACATTCACAGGCTGTTACTGTAAGATTGTAGTCTAGAATAAGAAACAAAATTGTATACAGCGTTGGCTTTATTTAATAAAATAAAGAAATATTTTCAACATACATGCTATAGTCCTATTCCATGTTATATAAACTTTCTACGAATACTTCTTTCATTATTACATTAAAGCTACATCACCCGTTTTGATAAGATCTCAATGTTTTCGTTCATGACAGCGCGATGTGCTCTACGATGTGCGATACCTTTTCACGCAAAAAACTTCGAAAGCTTTATACGTTTTGAAAGGCTGAAAAGCTAACTAAGGTTTTCACATGACTATCTATATATAGAACTTGTACAAAAATATAGTTATATATTTGCCTGTTTACAATTTAAAAAAAAAAAAAAATTAATATACTATAACATACGTAATCTGTCGAAGGGCATAACAAACTGTCAACCGTGACACTTCAAAATACAAATTACAAGAAGAACATTCCATTAAAACAATTACAAATTGCACCTTTAATTACAGTACCTATACAAAGTGACAGTTTGACAAAACACGTAACATAAAAAATTAACGTTATAATGGCGTGCATATTACAGATGATGTTTCTTGACGCTCGGCTCTAACAAGATGTATAATTTTTCAATAAATACCAAATTGTAGGCCTGTTTTCAAAGGACGATTTTAACGACGGAGGTTTTAATATTATTTGATCAAACGTTTATTGAGTAAGATAACTTTTTTTTTTTGTTAAACCCAGTTTATTTTTTAAATAAGCGTATACTGTATAGGTAATAACACAATCGTATACTAATAGAATAAAATTAATTACTAACAACAATATAGTTATCTACTCACCGTGTAATAAATTTAGAATTTGGCTCAAAATAATAAGACTACTCTACCAATATTTCACAAAATATACCTCTGTAAAAATATTACTAATATTTAAAAACAATTTTCCCTTTGGCTGTATTTGTTATGCCTTTGTGTTTTTACAAAAATAAAAACAATAAACAGAAAACAATGGAACTGCAGTATCGAGATCGCAGAATGACTTCGCGCGAAATATAATTTTTTGAATACGTCACGGAAAATAAAGTTCGTGAAACAAATATTAATAATATGAAGAAAAGTGTGAACGCAGCATAATATTTACAACAAAACGCATAATAATTCGATAGTTTATTACCTATAAAGTTTGGTTATTTATAATATAACAGAATTAAAAGATAAATATATAATGCCCGTTACATAGCAAATTAAATATCCCGTTATCATTTTCTCGTTAGTTCAAAATCTCGCTATATATGTTAGGGCGTACACAACCGACGATTGAACGAAATTCTTATAGGATCATTTGTGTCTTTCTGTCAATTAAATTGTTTTCCTCAAATCTACAAAAAGGAAACAATGAAGTTTATTACTCAGCCAATTATATATGTTTGTCAACAGTATCGTGTGTCATATTAAATGAAAAGAAGCTTTTATGGAATTTTCAATATATAATTATATAATATATATATAATATTATTAAAGTAAATATGCGAAAAAAGAGCAAAAGTGTGAATATGAAAAATAATGTACTATTTTTTCCTTTATCCTTATTAAACAGGACATTTTTATTCAATTTTATTATATCGTAATATTCCTATCTGTGAACAACAATATTTGTTTTCTATCATGATAGTATGAAACCTCCACGCGAATTCGATTGGAACCCTGTCGGTTATTGTTAACTAACGCTTACAATTATTCCGAAACATTCGCATTAGAGCTCAAACAGGTATGCCTATGTATGATTGATTCAACGCATAATGAAAAAATGAAGGGGGTTACTTGATTATGTCTGCCATTTTCGGCCTTAGATAACAGTACATATATAATTATAATGCACAATCATATGTGCAAACAGCAGTATTCATCTCTCTCTACTCTCCCTATTTCTTTACTCTCATAATCCAATAATAAAGCAAATCACGACATGACATGATACGACCGGTAAATGTTCAGACGCAGGACCAACAGCTTTGCGTGCCTAGGGTTACTTATCCTCATTATAATAAAAACCGACTATAGATCAATAATAATATTTTTTAAATATAATAAAACTTAGTTCAGAATGAAAACAAGAGCAATCAATAATTACTCATTGCCAACACTTTTAATAACCAACATACATAATAATAATAATAATGTCCTCCAGACCGATTTCAGCCACGGCGGCCAATCTCAGGAGAGTTTAGCCAACTAGGAGATATTATAGTGCGCAAACACAGGTGCACTCTCTATTCCCTAACTCTCAAAATCCGATAGGACGGCAATCCGACACGACCGGAAAGAGTTCAGGCGCAGGACCAAGCTACTAAAGTACAACGAAGCAGACAACACACATAATAATAAAAATGCGTAGCGTTCATTATGATATTGTGATTGAGTAATATGTTTATAATATTCAATGAGTAACCCAGACGTTTTTGCAAACATTTAGCTATTATCACCTATATATATGTATGTGTGTGGGTAAAAAAATACGGACTACACATAAACGTTGCTCACCCACTGTTGAGTTAAACACAGATTTCTCTCTTTCTGTTATTATTAATTATAAGTTCGAAAGAAGAAGACATCGTTAGATTTCACAATATGATTTTACATTAATAATTGTGTCTTTTATATTTTTAGTCAATTGATTAAAATACAATTTTCAGTATTTTATATTGAAAAAACCACGAAAGGTTTGACCACGAAAGGTATATATAGTTAGTGACAGAATGGACAAATACAACTATTTAACAATTTATTTTTTATTTGTCAGACTCAGAACATCACTCGCTTTTCACTTTCATGGTAAAGGTACTATATATTTCATGCGGTGTTACCCTTAATTTGTGTTTTGTTTGGTATTTTTCACTGTAATATCTAACGATTAGTTATTGTAGCTGTATAAAACTTTAAGTCGTCGTTAATTATTCCCACAGATTGATATATTACAAAGAGCATAAGTTATTATTATTATTAGAGACGGGTTTTGTAAACGACTGCGTTACTCATCACCTTGAAGCGAGTGTGCCGGTATAATTACAGGAATATGCTACTATCGTGGATGGATGGGATTTGTACTGACTGAATATTTTACTGTCCTTACTAATATTTTTTTTTTTTTTTTTTTTTCAGCCTTTTGCCGTCCACTGCTGGACGAAAGCCTCCCCCATAGAACGCCAACCATCCCGATCTTGGGCAGTCCGCATCCATCCCGAACCTGCCACCTTTTTTAAATCGTCGGCCCATCTTGTCACAGGGCGTCCTACACTACGTTTGCCTAAGCGTGGTCTCCACTCCAACACGTGTCGGCTCCATCGGCCATCAATGCGCCTGGAGACATGACCAGCCCACTTCCACTTCAGCGAGCTAATTCTAAGTTACTAATATTAAATTCTATTAAATTAAAATTAATCTAATATTATATTAGCTAATTCTAACTTACTAATATTATATATGTGAAAATGACTTTGGTTGGTGTTCAGGGGTACAGAAAGAACATAGCACCTAACGCCCCCCCCCCCATCGCGGGCAAGCCGTGGGCTAAAACTAGTGATGAAAAATATATTCTTCTTAAAATACTAACGCTTATGGGCTAATGTACCAAGTACACATATGCCTTTCAGCATAAACAGCAAAATCTAACTGCCTATCCTTCCGTTTCGCTTTCAATGAATATCTATAAGTATATTAATTAATTAAAAGAGCAAATTTAACATCAATGTTTAATATGAACTATGAATAAACTGAATACCTCGATTATATAATATGATAATATCTGCTTTAAACAATTTTCAAGCAGTAAAATATTTTGTGGAAAATATAGAAAAAAATCGCAATAACACCAATTAAATTAAAGGTTATTGACATGTCCGAATTAAAGCCGATTACGGTATAGTGAGTCACGATTCCATGAAAGTCAATAAACGTAGTTCACACGTCCATGGGAATGATAAAAGCAACTAATAAGCCGCCCTACGGCTAAGCACAAATCACGAATGCCAAAAATTTTTGGGCACTTCACGTTTGAAATTCGTGATGGCGAAATGTAATTGACGTATTGGAGTTTTAATAGTCGCATGGGAAAATTATGAAATATGTTAGTTAAGAACAAAAGTATTTTTTTTTTAATATTTATTTTGTCAACGATCCTTTTTACAAGTTTCATGATCTGCTTGTTATAAAATTCCTTGATTAAAAAAAACCAGAAAAATTGGGACATATTTTGTTTATGAATGAATATAATAATATGCATTGCAAAGTAATTCAACTTTTTTTATATTGATGGATATTAAGGATTAAGAACTTAATAAGCAAGATGCGTCTCTGATGCCGAGTTTTCAATTATTTTTAACCCGACTTTTCGGAAAATTTAACATTTTTCCTCATCGTAGGTCACATCATCACGTGATTTAATTTAGTTCATGTTTTATAAGCAAAAAAGAATGTCAGTTCGAAATGTATCTCGCGAAACTGATACATTTTCTTAACTTTCTTAGAAGTACAAAAATAAATATAATTTACAACCCGGGCCCTAGCAGTTCAAATTTTAATACTCTTAATATATGTTTGATTATGTGATGTGTGTTCGTAAAAGCATAAAAGATTTTTCTAGTGACTATCAATGCAGAGAATACGATAAGCTAGTTACTTATATTACCCGACGCAGAATCCAAGGTAATTGTTCAGAATTTATAAAGAACATTTGTTTGGTTGTTCATGGATTCTATGATGAATATTTAGATATAGCTTAAAAAGCAAACGTTCATCTTCAGATCGTTTTAAGTAAAAACATAAATATTTACATCGTAAACTGTTGTTTAAAAAATATTATTGCAGATGATTTTTGATAATCAATCAATCTTATTGCACCGACTTCATCAAATTAACAGAACATTATTATTATTATAAGTCAGTATTATTATTTTTAGTTTTATTTATTTAAATATTGTTTTATTCACTAGCACTTCCTATAAGCATAGGTAGATAACTCTAGTCCAAAGACAATAAAAAAACAATAGCTTCTCATAAAATCTCGCATAAGGGGGAATAGAGAACCTATCTTTTTTTAAAGAAAGTTAAAACGTCTTCTTTCTAAGTAAGGTTGTGCTTTTTATATTTTAAATATTCGGCCACCGGATTGCAACTACACGGCACGCTGGGGGCTGATCGTGTCTCGTGGGGTCATGATCGCCGCGAGACAGAAGTATGGTCAATTAGACCCGGGCTATTACATACTGTACAAAATTATCATCGATGCACTCTTTGTGTAATTACAAGTAGGTACAAGACATGTGTAGTTGCAATATTATTTATGTGTGAGTAAGTATATAAAGGGATACATTTCAATAGTAAGTTCAGTGTTTTTCCAACGTTGGGAGTACTTTGATAAGATTCATATAAAGAGCTAGTTTGCGTAATAGATAGGATAGAATCAAGCGTTTTGGCTGAATCAGGTTAAAGGTGCCAATTAATGAAAGTATTAATACACTGACCTACGCGGCCAAAATTGTTCAGGAGGACATCATCATCATCATGAACTATAATAGATATAAGAAACAAAGCTTAACAAACTCGACATATCGGTTTTGTCACCAACAAAAACAATACGAAAATGAGTAAATATAAGGTTATTACGTAGTCTTTAAGAATACGATTATATAGGCTATGGATAAAATGAAAGATTTTGATACAAACTTTTATCGTCTTTACCTTAGGGGTAATTTTTAAAAATCCTTCCTTAGTACTAACCTACTGTCAAAGCCGTTTTATGGCATTAGCCCCAGTAGTTTGGGCAGTGCGTTGATATGTTTTCTATTTTTATATATTACCCGGGAGGGCAAATGACTCTACTCCACCTGATGGTAAGTGGTAGTAGCGTTCAAACGCGACGACGGCCAGTACAGTCGGGAAGAATGTGCTGCACTAGCCGCCTTCGCCTTGCCGGCCCGCAAGATGCCTCTTCACGCCTCGTTTGAAGGAACCCGGGTTGTAAGAGGAGGATAGAGGATATGTGAGTCAGTCAGACAGTTATTCATATACGTACAGGTGGAAAACCATAAGCGAATGGATGGAAAAATAAAACCTTATAAATAAACATAAAAATATTCCTTAATCAAGTATTCGTTTATAATTTATTTCGGATCGTCGTATTTTATACATTATTAAATTAAAGCTACCGGATCTGAATATAGATTCTAATGAGAATAGAAGCAAAAAACTCATTAGTCATATATAACAATTGAATTACACAAGTATGTTATGTAATTTCAATTCAAAACATTTATTGTACATACATAAATACGTAGTTAATTTTCGTAACCGAAATCATTCCCGCAAATGACGATCATTACCGCGCCCCGTTCATTGCACATTATATTCTTACGCTAAACATTATAAAGCTCGTATGAAGGCCATCGTTTCCTACCATCTCCACTTGTGTCTGCCCCGGGGCCGGCAGATAATATTGTGCATCAGGTTTTAGTCTTATTGGGACTTGCCGGGAGCCGCAGGCGCGGATATTTTCAAAATAATAATTAAACGGATACATATATTATCCAGAGTGCATATGTAATGCGTTCAGATGCAAAGATACAGTGTGCTTGGTGAATTAATGAGGGGGTGCTTAGAAATATCACGTATCAAGACTATTCATGTTGTAATATGCGATCGAAATCATTATCAAAGTTATTATATATCAACCCGATATTATTAAATAAAATTTAGCCTTTCTGGGACAGTGAACGCTTCATAATAATTACTAAGATATTTTGTCTCCTGTATACAGTACACTGATAATTTTAATCGTAAGATAAATAATGGAATATGTATTTTAAATAAGTTAATATGTCTGACTAACGATGTAGTCTACCAAGAAAAAAGACGCACCAAGAAATTCGTTGTTTAACAAATACTAACAGTTGAACAGCAACAGTACCTAACTATATGCGTCAAACTCTAGCGATGTTTGTTGTTATATATATATATATATATATATATATATATAACAATATATTTGTGTTTGACTATCCCGTCAGCTTGTGATCGTAAATGACACTAATAGTTCTGTCAAAACGTCGTTGATTAAATAATAAATAAATAAATAAATAGTGTGACTGCCAAGGTTCTCACGAGAATTTATGTGTAAATAACAAATCTTACGCTGACGTCATCTGACGCTCGAAATCTTACGCTTACTCGTTTGACACTCGAAGTCTCAGTAAGCCCGTACCGTGTACCTAGCAACCAACGCATTGAAACAGCGTGGTGGTTTAAGTTCCAAACCTTCTTCTCAAAAAGGAGAAGAGGCCTTAGCCCAGCAGTGGGACACTCACAGGCTGTTACTTACATGTAACGAGCGCTATAATGTGTAGCGCTAAGATGAGACACATCAAAAAAATATTACAGTTAAGACCTGAATGTCATTTATGTGAAATGGATTACAATACATACCTTAATTACTCGTTTATTGGTGGCAGACATTTGTGCAAGTCCGGTTCAGGTTGGTAATAGTTTATATTGACGTATGACATTTGGAGAGAGTGAGCTGTGTAATTACAGGCACAAAGAATGTAATTATGGATAAATAGCGACGCTTTCGCAATAAGAAACAATTTATTTATAAATTGTCAATGTCTGTGTAGTAGTATTTGGTCGTCAGGCCCATCCGCCAGTTCACCTGCACGAATTAAAAATAAATTGCAATTAAAATTTTAATTCACAAATTTATATATATAATCTGTAAAATGTAGTATAGATTATGATTTGTCTATTGATGCTTTTGAATTTAGAATTTATTGTCAAAGTGTATCATCCTGTAGCGGTCCCGTTTAACTGGCGTGCAGTGCGCAGCGCGGTCATTACCGGACGCAGGACTGCCCGCGGCTGGCGTACTGTATGGCAACCAAAGAAATCGAGACCATCCTGGACAACATACATTATCAAAGATCGTATATTTATATTGTTTGAATCTTAAATAAGCTGTCAGATCTAAGGAATTAATGTTTCATTAAAGATTTTTTGAACTGATTATCAACTACCGAAAGTTGAATTATTGAACCACAATGCTTTCGAATTAAAAAAAAAGAATGTCTATGATGTATCTATTACGGGAAAAAGGGACATCATATTTTAGTGGACAGTAACAATGATATAATAATACGTCTGTCTGTCTACGGGCAACACTGTCACTTAAGACAACTTATTTCATTTAAGCGTATTCCAAAAAGGAATTAAAAAAATGCTTAAAGTGTGTCGTGTCATGGATAACATTAAACAGGATTATTTTGTAGTAAAAAGGAAATATCCGTTTTTATTCTATATGCAACTATAAATCCATTTGTCGATACAAATTTATGCGTGGACACCAAAAATGAAGCCGTTTTTTTAGAAAATTTAAACGGAAAATAAACCAAAAACTTTTCAGGATAATAGTTATCTAGGTATGCTTTGCGGTGCGCTTCCGAACTCTTATTTCACATTATTTTTAACTATTTGTTAAGTGTGATAAATGTATTTAGTAACAAACGAAAAGTAAAAAAAATACTAATCAATGTAATATATAAATTCGAGAGATAAACCAATGGATTGTTTGTATGAAAAAGCTATGGAAGAAGTAAATACTAGACCTTTAAAAAAAAACTATCTTAGAACACCATACCCAGACTATTCGAACTCCATTCACTTTGAATATACATAATAATGTCCTCCAGACCGATTTCGACCACGGCGGCCAATCTCAAGAGAGATTAGCCAACTGCGCAGAACATATTATAGTGCACAAGTGTGCGCGCAAATACAGATGCACTCTCAATTCCCTAACTCTCATAATCCGATTCAGGCGGCTTTACGTGCTTTCCGAGAATGTGCTACTGAGAATTTTCTGACAGAAAAACCCAATATTTTTTTTCCCGACCTGGGAATTTAACCCGGGACCTCCGGGTCTGCGGCCTTACATCAAGCCACTAGACGAATGAGGCAACGTATATACATATAATAATGAGTAAAATACCAATCACTGACTGATTCACGAGAGCTACGATAATATAGGTCCAATTGAATTTAGTACCTACCTTAACCTATTGCGACATAAGCGTGCATATATTTAGGCTTAATATTTGTTCCGGTTTGAAGGGCGAGTTAGCCATAACTAAAGACACGAGGGACATAACATCTTATACCCAAGGTTGGTGGCGCGATTGCGATATAAGGGATCCTTAATAGTTCTTACAATGCCAATGTCTATTTGTGGTGGTGACCACATACCATCGATTAACCAGTCCGCCTTACTATTCTATATATAAAAAAACGTTAATCGCAGCTGGTCATATATACACGTACCTGCGTACAGTAACAGCCTGTAAATGTCCCACTGCTGGGCTAAGGCCTCCTCTCCCTTTTTTTTTTGAGGAGAAGGTTTGGAGCTTATTCCACCACGCTGCTCCAGTGCGGGTTGGTGGAATACACATGTGGCAGAATTTCAGTGAAATTAGGCACATGCAGGTTTCCTCACGATGTTTTCCTTCACCGTAAAGCACGAGATGAATTATAATTACAAATTAAGCACATGAAAAGTCAGTGGTGCTTGCCCGGGCTTGAACCCACGATCATCGGTTAAGATTCACGCGTTCTTACCACTGGGCCATCTCGGCTAGATAGACGTACCTGCGTACCGTACCTGTAATATTAATTTCCCTAAGCTTGCCAACAATGTAATACAGCTGAATCGTTATATGAATGGTTGTATTAATTCACGAGAGTACAAAATGGAGACTGTAGGCATTTGTAGAGTCGCGGCATAATGGCGGCCGAAGGGAAAGGGTTACTTACCCTTTGATAGCGACAAACTTATGAACATACAGACATGTTTAATTTAATATTTAATCATGAACATGTTTATTGTATATCTAAAAATGTTTGTTTTTAATGAAACAACTTTAGTTTAAATAACGCGTTCTTTTTTTTTGTAATTGTATAAATTGAAAAGAACAATAGCCTTGATACAATACATATGGATTGTATTGGATAATGTTGTGATATTTTTTTTTATTTTAGGAAATTAACACTTAGATTGTTCTTAATAAGAATAGAATTAAAAAAAAAAACAATTTTTCATATTTCTAAAGTTGTGACGTTTTATTTGTATATGTCCGTTATCATTTCGCCTCGCTTATCTAAACTTAAACTAATAACAAAAATTAAAACAAATATACAACGCGTAATTACATAATATACACCTCATGGAGTTTACACATAATTTTATTTAAGATAATTGTTAAATCTTTTTGTTATAATTATGTCTACAATTCTAGTAGGTTACGAGATCTATGGCTGGAGGCAGAGTACATCAATAGGTAAACCTCCCGCCATTGTTAGATCAATAGTGACTTAAATAACAATAATAATGCTCGTTTGTCTAACAGTGAGTTTTAATCTATCCGGCTTTTGTTGCCTATATAGTACAGAAGGGCTATTATTATATTATATATATATATATATATATATATATATATATTTCGAAACACACCGTAGAAAACGGTCGTGAAACGTCTGAAATTGATATGCGACATTGACCGTAATAATTATAACATAGCAAGTATATACGCATGAAAATTGTATATCACAATTTTTTTTTTATAGAATAGGAAGGCGGACGAGCATTTGGCCACCTGATGGTAAGTGATCACCAACGCCCATACACATTGGCATTGGCAAATCTTAACCATCGCTTACAACACCAATGCGCCACCAATCTTGGGAACTAAGATGTTACGTCCCTTGTGCCTGTAATTACACTGGCTCACTTACCCTTCAAACCGGAACACAACAATACCAAGTAATGCTGTTTTGCGGTAGAATGTCTGATGAGTGGGTGGTACCTACCCAGACGATCTTGCACAAAGCTCTACCACCAGCGAAATCTATAAGTCGGTTGTCAACATTTCACGGTGAGTAATTAAGTGAGTTCTTATAGAATAGTATTACAATATAGTTAACAATGTCATCCATATACGATAATAAAGCTCTTGGTAACTTTGCATTTTATTTTTACTCACAATGATATTGATTTGATTAGTATTGATCTTTAATGCTGGTTCACACTTGTTGTGTGTAATCAGCTTAAATAAATAATAGCCCACGGTAGCTAATCTCGAATTCTAACTACGTATATATTAGAGTGCAAGTGTGTGTGCTTACAAACCCCCCCCCCCCCCTATTTCCTCGTGCGCCTCGGATGGGATGAGAATCTGACATGACCGGAACACTACCAACATTTTTAACTGAAAAAAATAAAAACCAAATAGCTTATACCCGGCTCTGATAATATCTCAGATATAAACGTTAATACATAACGCGACCCATTTATATATAATTGTAATGTTCCGCACATCCAACAGAATTATATAGAATTTATGTCCGTAACACATCAATTGGTAATACACCAAAACTGAGCTGGAGTACTAAATAAGTGGCTGTAAGTTTAAGCTTGCACCTTTGTGATGAGCAAAAAAAAAATTTTGCATAAATAACCATGGGCCATAGCCTATGCAGATCATGGATGGTTGGAACACTTGAAACTTAACCGATGATTGCGGATTTAAGCCCAGGTAAGCACTACTGAATTTAAATGTGCTTTATTTGTGTTTATGAAGAGATGTGGTGAAGGAAAACATCTCGAGGGAACCCGCATGTGTCAATTGAAAATCTGCCACATGATTGGTGGAATATGCCAATATGAATATCACTGGTGGTAGGGCTTTGTGCAAGCTCGTCTGGGTAGGTACCACCCACTCATCAGATATTCTACCGCAAAACAGCAATACTTGATATTGTTGTGTTCCGGTTTGAAGGGTGAGTGAGCCAGTGTAATTACAGGCACAAGGGACATAAAATCTTAGTTCCCAAGGTTGGTGGCGCATTGGATATGTAAGCGATGGTTGACATTTCTTACAATGCCAATGTCTAAGAGCGTTGGTGACCACTTACCATCAGGTGGCCCATATGCTCGTCCGCCTTCCTTTTCTATAAAAAAAAAAAAAAAAAAAAATATAATGCTCCAAACCTTCTTCTCAAAAGGAGATGAGTCCTTAGCTCAGCTGTGGAACATTAATTGATTGTTACCATACTATCTATATATAGACAAATAGGTTTGTTACCTATTTATCTATATTGTAAAGATACCATTGAAATAAATCTTAACTGTCTCTACATTACTAAAAAAGTTTTATTATGTGTACAAATAAAAAAATAAAACAAATATATCAACGTTCTTCTATTTTAAAAGCAAAATAGAATCGATAGCATCTGCCACTAAAGCGACAAATACTATTCGCTCGCTCATTACCCAACAATCAGAGCACGCACTAACGCGACAAAATAGCCATGAAGTTGCTTCGTGTTGCATTTACCCGCCCAAATGAAAAACTCAATTTGCCCAACTAATATCAACCTTATATCCATACAAATAAGGAGCTTGTCATTCTCTGAAATATCCACTAAGTTCACTTTATGATGCATTTATACGACCAATTTAAAGAGGCATAAACTCAAATCCAATATGAACTTTATTCCACTAGAAATAAAGTTCATACGATTTCTCTTTTGGTTCTATGTAATATAGACGATGTATAAGATGATTGTACACGCCTGTTACACAGTGAAATGAAAATTTTACTCGTAACGAAGTATTCTACGGTAGAGTTTGTTTAAATGAAATGCTATTTATGAATATTATTTATATTTTACATTTTTATTTAGGTGTAAAAAAACATGGCGTGCGATGAAGAATTGCATCGAACTGTTTCTAATGAAGGATTAACTTGTTGGTGTACTTGCTAATTCACCAGCTAATAAGGTTGTTGATCTCGAGTATGTTCAAATAAGTTTTTAATGAGTTTTCTTACTCAGGAATTATTGCCTTGTTTATCATTGGTTGCCAAATTTAAAATATATATATATACTTGATATAAAATTTAAATGTTTGTATCTTGTAATTGATTTTGTAGCCTTCACTTGACTAAAATGGAGAAAACACACTGATGCCCCAAATTGATTACACGCTTCGTATTTTACGGGGGTACTTAGTGATAACATCTGATTATTCGGACCAGATCATTAAGAGAAAAGTTTTACTCATACGGTTATATTATTTGTCAAATTTTACAAATAAATTGTTTTGTTAATAAGTTTCAAGGACCTTAAATAGAATAAATAACATTAAGTACATTTTATTAGCTTATCTTCAAAATGTTTAACTTTAAGGCGCTCAAAAAAGGTTTATGTAGCCAATTTCCTGCCAAATAAGATTTTCTTCGTAAGGGAAATTGTTGGAGCAAACTAAATAGTGGCAGCACCTGGCCGGAAGTAGGCTCTATTGGCGGAAATGGAGCGACCGACCGGAAATCTCAATTTACACCGACGGTTTGTTAGTTCTTATCAAGGAAACGAGGTTAGAATTTATTTTGTAACGAGAGTCCGGTTTAGAAAGTCTTAATAAAATCTATAATATAGTATACCCTTGTTATTGAAATAGGAGAATTTTTAAAAATCAACTTATTGTACTTATACTTATAGTTCATTAATTATCATTTTCGTCTTGTATTGTTTTTTATTTGAAGTTTATTGTTTATAATGTCAGCTGTTACTTAGTTATATAAGACGAATGTTTCCTATAATTGAGGCTCCCTCAATAGTATATCTAGTTTAAATCACAAAATTTTATTAAATTATCGTTTACTTTTGTTGCCGAGATGGCTCAGTGGTAAGAACGCGTGAATCTTAACCGATGATCGTGGGTTCAAACCCGGGCAAGCACCACTGAATTTTCATGTGCTTAATTTATGATTTTAATTCATCTCGTACTTGACGGTGAAGGAAAACATCGTGAGGAATCCTGCATGTGTCTAATTTCACTGACATTCTGCCACATGTGTATTCCACCAACCCGCATTGGAGCAGCATGGTGGAATAAGCTCCAAACCTTCTCCTCAAAAAGGGAGAGGAGACCTAAGCCCAGCAGTGGGACATTCACAGGCTGTTACTGTTAC
The DNA here is from genome assembly GCF_905147045.1 of Nymphalis io. Taxonomy (NCBI): domain Eukaryota; kingdom Metazoa; phylum Arthropoda; class Insecta; order Lepidoptera; family Nymphalidae; genus Nymphalis; species Nymphalis io. The sequence continues at coordinate 5,921,996 of NC_065909.1, forward strand.
TTTTTTTTAACTGTTGCGTAAAATAATAATTATTAAATGTTGTATTGACATCGTGTAAGTAAGACAATGTGCGGCCAAATAGAGCAAAAAATTGGTGTGACGTCATCCAGCAAGGTCAAGGCACTGATGTATTGAAATGGATATTAATGATAAGAGTTGGATCTTCGTTGATAGTACAAGCCTGTACATACAATTCACGTACAGTAAAATCTCCAGACAGTGTCAGACGCTTACTTATAAACGTTGTTTAGCGAGCGTTTATTTAAAGACAGATTTATCTCTTTCTGTCATTATTGATTTGACATTTGGAAGAAGAAGACACAGCATTATTTAACTTTTAAGACCTATCAACTTCTTATTAATTCAGAAAATTATAACATTTCTATTGTTTTTGAGATAAGATGTAACATCCAAACGTAAAAAAACCTATATATGATTACAAATAGCGACCCTCATCAGTGGCGCTGAAAGAAGTTACTCCGCACAAAGCTCACCCCAAAAATATTTCCTCAAAAAATAAGATTCGTACACGCAAAGTTTTAGGAAAAATAATTAGGAGGTCGCTTTCACCGGAGGGCCGATCCCCTTTGTGGGGAACTTAAATAATTACACCCCCCCAAACATTTACCTAACAAGATTACAGGGAATTACCTTTCGGCTTTTCTCATTATACTTGTTATTTATTTTTCTTATTACAGGAAACATTATTGTTTTGATATTACAAGTTTGCTTCGCGATTTCGTTTCGACTTTAGTGATGGGACAGTTATTGTTTTTGTACCACCCACTCATCAGATATTCTACCGCAAAACAGCAGTATTTAGTATTTGTGTTCCGGTTTGAAGGGTGATTGAGCCAGTGTAATGTACCTGTAGCACAAGGGACATAACATCTTAGTTACCAAAGTTGGTGGGGCATTGGCGATGTAAGCTAAGTTTAACATTTCTTACAAAGCCAATGTGTTATGAGCGTTAGTGACCACGTACCATCAAGTGGCCCATACGCTCGTTCGCCTGCCTATAATATATATAAAAAATATATACATGTAACGTTTTAAAACTAATTGTTTCTTATGGAGTACGGGTTCTCTCTCATTTTCCCCTTTTAATATTGAATTTGCAAAAATACTTTCTCAGCGGATTTTAACCTTTACCATTTTTTATTATAAAAATGACGAATTTATAATTTAATTTTGACATTTTAAAAAAATACTGATGATTTTTCGTTACTTTTTATTTGAACTTGATTAGATTGAATCTGGAAATGATATGTACACTTGTAACTGTCATGCATATTAGATAAACTGTTATTGTTTTATACGTTCATTTGTAAATGGTTTTTAAGTATGTATGTGTAACCGAGATGGCCTAGTGGTTAGAACGCATGAATCTTAATCGATGATCGTGGGTTCAAACCCGGGCAAACACCACTGAATTTTCATGTGCTTAATTTGTGTTTATAATTCATCTCGTGCTTGACGGTGAAGGAAACCATCGTAAGGAAACCTGCATGTGTCTAATTTCATTGAAATTTGCCACATGTGTATTCTACCAACCCGCATTGGAGCAGCGTAATGGAATAAGCTCCAAACCTTCTTCTCAAAAGGCCCAGCACTGGGACATTAACAGGCTGTTACTATGTATGTTGTAAGTGTGCTTACAATTATATAAATAAATCATCCTTATAAAATAAACCTGCGTTCCATATTTCAGCTTTCTACGCACAGTTATGGCTGTGTCTCGATAGACAGGACAAAGATTTTATTAGCATATACACATATAACAAAAATGTTTTGCCGCTAAACAGCAATGCTACGTATGTTTGTGTTCTGGTTTGTAGGGCGAGTGAGCCAGTGTAACCGCAGGCACAAGGAACATAAAATCTTAGTTCCTAAGGTTGGCGCATTGCCGACATAAGGAATGGTTAATATTTCTTACAGTGCCGATGTCTTGAGCTGACATTTACCATCAGGGGCAATTTAGCCCGTTCCTTTACGTATTTTACAAAAAAGTTTCGAAATTATGTTTTTTATAATAATAATAGAATAATATATTTACATAAAGAAATAATTTACCACTTACTTACTTAATACTTTATTATACACCACAAAGAGAAAAAGAAAATACAAAACATGGATACAGCCTAAATAGAAATAGCATACAATTTTGGCGACCTCATCGCTACATAGCGATTTCTTCCAACCAACCAACTAATTTATTAAGAAATTTGCACAGCAAGCTCAGTGGTACCTGTTTGGTTTATATCTCTTGTTGAAATTTATGTGTAGTACCCAATGGGGCATCTCGGCCTAACATGAAATATCAACTGTAATTTATCATCGTAGTTAATTTTATTAATCAATTTAATTGATATGCGTATAAAAATATGGAATTTATTTAATATGGCGATGATTACTGAAGATTTCCGAAAAAGTCATGTAGACTGGGAGACTTGCTAGGGTGCATAAGCTAATAGTTTTATGTATTACGGACTGATAAATATTTCTTACATCGCCAATGTCTATCAGCGGTGGTGACCATTACCATCAAGTGGTCCAATTGCCTATTCCATAAAAAAAAACTATTTGTGTAGTCAGTTAACTATTCATTTTACGAACAGACAATTTTAGTTATTTATTTATTAATCCTTTATTGCACACAATTACAATTTACAAAAATTTAATTACATATAATAACAAGTAGAAGATATAGTATGCAAAGGCGGCCTTATCACTTATTATGATTTGTGATCTATAGAATTGTATTCAATAGATCACTCTATAGAATACAATTCTATATTCTATTGATGTATTTTGTGTAATCCTGTAAGATTTTCCATTATTTCCCCTTAAATACGTTACACGTTTTTTTAAATAAGATATTCAAACATAATCAAACATTTGATAGAAACTGTCAACAACTGAGAACCAATTAACTGAGAATCTTGCATTATTTCGTCAGCTTCGCTTATAACACGATTATTGTGTCAGTCTGAGCGATTTCGACTACGGCGGCCATAATCAACGGTGACCAACAATGCGCAGGACATATTATAGTTTCCACGTGTGTGTTTACAAACACAGCTACACACTTATGGACGTAATAGAATGCATTCCAAAATGACTGAATAGAAATAAGAAAATGAATACATGAAAGTATTTCTTTAACAATATTACTTGAAAATCGAATTAAAGAAGTTTAAAATGACCGGCACCTCCCAGCACTTATTACTTTATGTAATAAATAGGTGTTATTTTGTGTATCGAGCTTGTTCTTTCAGAAGAGCCGTACTGTTCTTTTACCTCTAGATTTATAGCCGTATTCATAACGAACTCTTGTATAACATACGTTCCATATGTGTTTCTTAAGTGAATTAATTGAAGTAAAGATGTAGGCAGATACAGTCTGTTTCATAAATGAATCATTAATCTTACGAACACGAAATCTTGGAGTAATAAGTTTATCTTTATTAGTAAACTTTACGATGATGTTGAGAATGAAATGAGAAATGTTTCAAATTTATTACAGAATCAAAAAGATATAAAAGTATACGATTATTAGGTCGCATTTTCGACTTTATTTGTATGGATATGTTTTATAATATACTTACCCGTTGACCCAATTTTTTTTTTAATATTGAGAGAGAAATATATAAAAAATTGAATAATTTATGGTTTTAAAGCATTCCCTCTCTCTCACTTCCGAACTAAAGCTTTACGTTTAATTTAAAAATATCGGCAGTAAAAACTTTGATCAATAAAAACAGTTTGAATGTGACCAAAATTTAAGAGATCGCGAGAAAATCTATGTGTCGGATTCTGCCAGACGCTTATCAACAAATCGCTGAAGGAGCGTGGTGGTATAAGTTCCATCCTCGAGAGGCGAGGAGGTAATAACCCAATAGTGGGACATATAAGTTATTATTTAATCACCATCAACATTTTTATCTACAACTGAATTTATACCAAATTCTAAACGAACACGATTTGGCGATACCAATTTCTCTTAAAACGCTTAATATATAAATGTCTTATGTGCATCCCATATATTTTTATCTTTAGTCATTAAAATAAACGTATAAAGCGCCGACGGCTTGCTATAGTAGATTGCGGGGACGAAGAGACTTTTCCATCGATACGTATTTTATGTATATACTTGGTAAAGAATTCCAGACAAACCCTATGTATACATTTAGGGCTTAGGACGTCAAGATGTTATAAATTAAATTAATTAAGGATTTAAAAAAAAAACATTAATTCATATCATCATTGTGGTAAATTAATGGCACCACCATTGGGGAGATAAAGCTTCTTTTCAATGAAAATTCTACTAATATTGGACCTTGCTTCGCTTGGGTACTAATTAAATAAACATAGGGTCCCGAACTCTTCTTTAGAACAGCTTAGACGAATAATTCCAAGTATTTCACTATTTACTGAATAAAATTTCGCAGATCCCGAGGTCATGGGTTCAAAACCCAGGTCGGGCCGATAAAAGTTAGTGAGTTTTTCTGTCGAAGATTTTCAGAAGCAGCACAGAGTCTGGAAGTTGGAAGTGTATACACTCCTGTGCCTCGGAAAGCACGTAAAGCCGTTGGTCCTGCGCCTGAACTATTTTCGGTCGTGTCGGATTGCCGCCCCATCGTATTATAAGTGTAAGGGAATAGAGAGTACACCTGTGTTTACGCAAACACTTGTGCACTATAATATCTTCTGCGTAGTTGGCTAATCTTTTTTGAGATTGGATGCCGTGGCTGAAATCGATCAGGAGAACATCATCATCATCATCAATAACATTTTAAAATGACTGACTGACATCGCACAGCCTAAGACGGTGGGTCTAAACTCTAACCGAATGCAATATTTCATAGATATTCCTTATGGACCTTAGGCGACTACTAAATAAGGATATTGTAATTCATCTTCTTGGTGGTTAAAAAGGGTATGAAAGCTTATGTAAGCTTATCAATTCATATAGAGCATTCAATGGCATGGTTTACTCTAAATAAAGATTTAATATTGTTAGTTTATAAGAACAATATATTCAAAAGTCTTCAAAAGCGTTCCCACCAAAAACGCTTCGTAAATAGTAAGTATTGAAGTCGAATATAGAAACCTATGTGACGTAAGAACGTATATATAAACGACTTGTAACGGATGGTTTACTGATGTACAAAAACGATTCGTTAAACATAGAAACCGAGCAAACAGAAATCATGCTTCGGAATAGCGTGTAACGTAAATTGATTTTCAACATTTAACGATCGTTTGAAATAGAAAGGACCTGAATATAGCCCGCAAAGATATACTAGTTATATCAAAACATAAATACGAGTATAACAAAAATAATACAGTGTTAACAGTTAAAAATATATAGTATATGTATATATGTATTACAAAGGGTCTCAAACCGTACACTCGCTTAAAACTTTTGCTCTGTTAAGGTTTTCAAAGAGGCATGTAACGGTGTGTGTATGTTTTGTATGTGTGCCCCGCCCCGAGCGACGCGAGGCGCCTTCGGTGTCGCCGCCGGGGACGTCAGCGGAGAAGCTGGGAAGTGACAATCTCAAATTGTTGTATTTCACTTGAATTATTTGTCACAAATGTGCAATCTTTAGGTCTAAACGAGACAGCGGATTTTAAATGATTGCTACAAGACTGTCTTTGATGTTTTCTTTTTTGAGTAAAACGTAAAAAAGGGTGTTTTGTTTGTGTATATGATGTTACTTTTTTAATTATAATTCTGAAACATTTCCAGTATTATTAATTTAGGTTAGTTACTTGTTTTTTTTATTGATTAAATGAAAAAAAATATGTTTATGTAATGAATTAAAAACACAATTTTCTTTTCAGGATTAGGTACGTCTTTTTCCGCGAAGTCCGTCATCGTTTACAGTAGACATAGGGCGGGCTACTGTTCACAGCCTGCGGCCTTCCTGACCAATCACAGCGCTCGGAGCTATATCTCCATCTCTCTTACACCCGCTAATCTCCTTATAACGCCGTCTTTTTCACTTCCCCCGGCGAAAATCCTAGCAATAATCACTTATTAAGACATATTTAACCTTGTAAGCATAAGAATAAAGTTCACTTTTCCTTCCAACGGTTAAAGTCGCTTGGGGCGTTACATTCCTGCGACAATGTTTATTTGATATCGAGCTTCAGCGACGATTTTCAAGTTCAGATTTCCCTTTCAAATGATTGTGAACCTTATTCTTTTGCGCATTAAATCTAACACGGGGAAACGTTTTGACGAATCCTATTTACGTGTGCAATGCTGGCATTTTCATTGTTACTCTTCAGAATAGCGGATGCGATAATGAAAATTGATCTTTAGCGGGACAGTTTAAGATTTATAATCGTCTGATGTATCGGTAGTTATGTGGTTTTAGAAGTGTGCAGTTACATAGCTCGGGGCGAAAGCTATTTGCGATGACAATTTTGCGAGCGTCGGCGAACGAAAATATGCCTTTTATTCTGTACTAGAATCGGGATTAAAGTGCTAAAACGAAATTGCTGTCAGAAGGGGCTTTGTAGAAATTTGTGAACGACACCTAAATGTATGGCGGCGGTTTAAACTTTAATTTAGCTGATAACGAAATATTTTGAGATATCAAAGATTTGATAATTTGTACATTTCTTCTGATCTTATCTCGCGTTATTGTCGAAGTTTAGCCATTTGTTTGGCAATATAACTTATCTATAGATTGATACGTGAATATTGAAAATGGTTACACATTCGTGCGGCTGTAATTTGGTTTAAGAAAAGATGTATGGTTCTTCGATTTGCATGATAAAATCTGTTCGTTGGTGAATATAAAAAATAAAAATGAGCGCATTTCCTCATGAATATCATAACATAGAGCGTATTATTTTAAATAGCTAAGTTTTAATAATATCGGAAATTATATACCTAATAACAGAACGCATTTGAACCCGTACGACCTTCGAGTAGGAATTATAAATGCGTCTATAATATGTAGCTATAGGTTACCTATGGAAAGACAATCGATACTTTAAATAATCAAAATACCATTTGAAATTCAATCATTATAGTTTTATTTAATAACAACCAAAGCTTATCTTTGCAATTCAATTTATTGGCGAAGGACGAAACCTTTAATATCTACTTATGTAATTTTGTATAATTTTATAAGTATTAAATCACTTTTATTATGTTTTCAGAAAATAATATAGAATAGAATGTCAACTTGAAAAAAAAATTGTGACTAAATGATAACTATAAATATTTATAATTTAGTAGTAGATACCAACTTACAAATGTCATATCGAAATTATGTTAAAACAAACGGCCAAATTACATAGCCTAAAAGTACTCTAAGGCTAAAACTGGATTAAATAGGTATATTGTTATAAGCACATATCTTGCGATACGTCCACACGAAGCATATAAGAACTTTTAGTAATTAATAGGGAGTCAAAAGTGGTTCGAAATGGTTAGTGTAATACACACGATGCTGCTCGCCAGTTCTATTAGCTTGAACTCAATCTTATCAAGCCAATCGTGTCAAGCCAGACACGATTGGCTTGATAACGATGTTAAAAATTATTTTTTACTTATGTCTTATTCAAAAATAAAACATGAATTTATTTACAAATCAACCAAATGTTTCTTATATATAATATACGTTATATAGCTATATAATACATTACAGCAATTTACTTGTTGGATAGCCCATTTATATACAATGGACTATAGTCTACAGCCCATAACTATCATACATCTTTTTATATAAATTTTGTGACGTTATATACATTATATTACGATCGAATTATTTAATGATAATTTATGATCACAAGTTAGATTATTATAAAATTCACCATTGTTTATCGCGGTTAGAATTTCATTAAAATTCCATATCAAAGGCGAAATAAGGAAAGCTCATAGGAATACCGCAAAAAAAACTCGAATTAATAAAAACTGTCAGTGCGGAAAACCGACTCTCAAATAACATTGCTTCATTCTTGTACATTTAATTCTTATTGTTTTTGCAATAAGGGTGATTTTCGTTCACTTAAGTTTTTTGTTACGTTTCTATTAAGAAACCCGCAAACAATCTCCCCTAAGAAAATTCAGAAAAATGTAATTTACAATAACAAGTCGTTTTGATTTTTTCCTCTTTATTTCCTCTTTGCCTCCGCCTTGAATGTATAATGTATTAAAAGTTTGTTTGTTTCGTACAAGGTTCTTCGTAACTGTATTTTGATTTGATTATAAAAAAGAGGTTTTATATATTAATTTTAAGAGTTAATATAGTCCAACCGCTAGAACACGCAGATTTTAACCGAAGCTTTTTCAAAGCGAGCCGCTTTAATGACATTAATTGGTGTTATAAATACCAATTAATGTCTTGAAATTTATGGTTTGTTATTTATTTAGGGATTATTGTGGACTATAGATTTTCATGAATAAGGTTCGTGGTTAAAATGAAATAAATAATTTCATGCTCAATGGTGAAAGAGAACGTGAATATTGCATGTGTCCAATGAAATTCTGACCCTCTTTCTGAGATCTTTGCCCTGCAGTGGGATCACTAACTTTCCTTTACGTTATATTACAGATGAATGTTAGCAGTAACAAGACTCAGTTTGGTTTATTTCAAATTATTAATTATACGTATATGTATAATAAAATAATAACTTTAATAATATTTTTAAGTGAGTAAAACCTCTTCGTTGATGAGAGTTTTATTTCGAGGTTAAATTCAAAAAAGCCTTTATTTCTCGTCAATTCAATATTTTTTTTTATTAAAGAAAAGATACACAAAAGGCAGACAAGAAAAAAATATATAGATAAATAATTATTGAAGTTAACTTAAAAAATAACGCTTTATTTAATCCATGTATTTTTAAAACATATAAATAAAATATTGTATACGAATAACGATTGATTATAGTCTCATTGTATTAAAATTTAAGAACAAAACTTGAAGTTAATTAAAAGCTTTTAAGAACGAAACAATTTGTATTTTTGTGAAGTGTAATTTTGTAAGTAAAGTGACATGCGATATTGACCATTATAATTATAACATATCAAGAAAACACGCTTCAAAATAGTATATCATCATAAGTCGCTTGTCAACATTTCACGGCTGAGTTATAACCTGAATTCTTATAGTACAGCTCTGCTGTATTTACCTATGAAAACACAATAATATTTGAAAAAACGGTTCGTTTTTACACTTCATTCAACAATTTACTAATAGTCACTCAAGACCTACAATTCTCGTTACAAGAGATTCGTCACATTCGTCAATGCAGTCAATACAGTGTTTTGTTAAACGAACAGGTGATTTATCTCTATAAATTCTCACAAGGATATTGATTTCTCGGATTACTTTAATCTGAATAAAACCTTCGAAGGTATTTCATAAAAAATATATATAATGATCTACTTGAAAATGTGGTGTAGCTTTAACGCAGCAATACTGAGCATTTTTATTTTCAGGTTTGACGGGTGAATAAGCCAGTGTAACTTTAGTCTTTAGCCGGGTACATAAAATCTTAGTTTCCAAGTTGTTGGTGGTGCATTGCCGATTGTTATTAAAATGGTGGTCCATTTGCTATTTCTTCTAACTTTTTGAAATCAAAAAGAATAATAATAAAATAGGTAAATATACATTAGGACGACATAATGTATTGTTTAATTATGATAACGACCTTATGTCTTATATACTCTGTCTAATAATACTATCTATAATTTAGTATTTTCATACTTTAAGCAGACATGAGTTAAAACTCATACCTTTTTGCCTTTATTTGCAAACGCATTTTTTATTGAACAATCAAAAACGAAGAGAAAAATAATCTAAATTCCAAAGAAGTGTAGTTTATGCTTTTTGGTTAATATATTAATCATACAACGAAATAATTCAGGCACAATATATTTTTTATTAAGAGTCCTAAAATAAAAAAAACTAACCCTTCGAATATCAAAACTCGCAAATTTAACACTCGATTTAATATTGGCATTACTGCTTGAATACTCGTCACTCAACATGATTTAAAAAAAGTTATTGTGGGTGTATAATCTTGTTTACTTTACAACAAAGAGTTTGTATCAAAATAAAAATCTTTCTGTTTTTTTAAGGTCCATGTGGAATTGATTTTGACAGGTAAGTAATCTAGGCAGCGTTGCGAATCATTTCAAAATCTTGGGTTGTCAAGGACTTAATTCAGCTAAATTGTTTTTTTTTAAAACTTGAATTAGAACAAAGGAACGTCAAAATTACCTAAAATTTAGTTGATATTCTTAAGCTATTTTATTTAGTTTTTTTTAGAGTTATTACATATAATATCTTTTTTAAGACATTTTACTTCTTTAATTACATAATAAAACAAATAAATACATACCATAACTGACTACAATAACATTATTTTTATAAATGTCTTTGAACATCTACATTCTCTTTTCTTGGCATTTTCTCACAAAAAAAACTAACGTCACATATATGCCCTACCTACACTGCATGCTAAAATATTCAGCTGTCATTAGCGGGACCTTTCACACTGTGTACACTGTTCTTGAACTGCGACATGAATCGGGTCTGTTTACTCGCCGTTTCTTGTATGATGTTTCATAACTTACAAACAGACTCTACGGGTACTTTTTAAGATACTAGTTAGGTATAGTTTATGTGAATTCTTTGACTGCTTTTTATTATGTATTTGAATAAAAAAACGTAAATGGGTCTCGCTTATTTGAACTGTGAATACTATCAACTTTACCATTCGTCAGTATTTATGATTAAAAACAATTGCATATCGTTAGAATGTAAACTGCAGTCTCAATACACATACACACACACACACACATACACATACAATGCACACACGCACACACACACACACACACACACACACACACACACTTACAAACTTACTGGCACATTAGGATAGTTTATATTTCTTACACTACAGTGCTAATGTCTATGAACGATGGTGATCACTGATCATTTACCAGTCTACCTACTTATAACAAATAAATTTCTAACATCTGAATGTGTCATGATTACCCAATGTAAACAATCCCGATTAGTTTTTAGTTGTTTGAATGTAGACGGTATTTTTTTATTATATAATTAGCTGGTGCCCGGAACTTAATCCGCGTGAAGGTCGGCTTTATTACAATATTATTAAAACATTTTGTACTGGAGTACGGTAGTGTTGTGTGGAATCCTTGTTACAATGTACATCGTCTGCGTATAGAGAGAATACAGAAGCGATTTGTATATCATCTATCCAGAAACAAAAAAACCTCATACAATAAATCTAATAAAAATTACAGCAATCTCTTGAAAGACTTTAATATGGATAGTCTCTCTGTACGCAGACAATTATTAGATCTCTCTTTCCTATTTAAGATAATTCGTAACGAAATCGACTGTACTTACTTACTTGAAAAGATATACTATCGTATTCCATTGCGCAATGTTCGTAGTTTTCTGGGCACTTTTGATGTCAGAATATCAAAAACGAAATTAGGATGTAATGCACCAATGCCTAGATCATCACGGTTGTACAATGGTTTTTGTCAAGATCTAGATATTTTTAATGACTCTGCCATGATTTATCGTAAACGGGCGCTAGAATTGTTGAGAGATGCAAATAAATAATAAATAAATAAATAAATAATAAATAATGTTATCTTAATTTTATTTTGTATTAATTAGTATATTTTTAGTAATTTTTTTGTAACGTAAACTTTGCATGAATTTAATGAATTATTTAATTTTAATTTGTACCTATATCAATTTCAAACTATTTGTGTTATTAATTTTAATTTTATTAAGTGCATGTTTATTTTTTTATGATCTTTAATTTGTACCAATTTGGACTTTTTTTTTTTTTAATCTTTCTACTCATGTTGCTATAATTATGTGTTAATGTATTTTTAAAACAAATATTGTAATTGTTGTGGCTACTTTAAAAAGCTTCACATGTTAGCTATTTTCACTAAATTGTTTTACATTTGTCATTAAAACATGTAGTAGCTACTAGTGGTCCTTAAAATAAATAAATAAATAAATAAAATTTTCAAGTAATGTTACCCTTTTTTATCACCTACACTCGTTTTTTAAATGTTTTCAATGGACGTTTCATTTGACGTATTATGTGTAAAGGTTACGTATTATCTGTACAGGTTATGGGAAGCCGTCCGATTTCGGTCATAGAGCCATTATCAATTGAAACTTGTACTAAGCCAGCCAGCCAGGCTCGTTAATACGAGATTTATGTAACAGCTTTTAAAATAAATCTACACTTATAAAACATGACTAACTAGCAATTAAACTCATAGCATAATTTACTTTTCGAACACCTTTTAATTATGTAGTTGGCTTAACTCTCATTCTGGAACCGTCAAACTACTGCGAGCTACATTACCGTTCCGGATCCGGTAACGCGCTGGATATGTCCGATTAGTAACAGCCTGTTAATGTCCCACTGCTGGGCTAAGGCCTCCTCTCCCTTTTGAGGAGAAGGTAACAACACTAAAATACGCGATACTTAAAGTCAGGTCGCCCGTAGTACGAACAATGCATCCTCTGTGTGTATGTGTGATCTTTAACTTTCCCATTAGTATCTACATCTAATAATACATGTTGTATATATATGTGTAATATTTATTTTACTCTATGAACGTCTGAATTGTCTAGCTTTTCCTTCCGGTATCAAAAATTAGGCCTTGACGTTTCTCTCTTGTTCGATGTATTGCGTTCGGATCAACAATATTTTGGAAGTTAGTTAGAAGTTTTTTCTTTCGTTCGTGTGCAATATGTAGACGAAGATGAAATTTTAGTAATCTATAATCCCTATTGTATGATGATGTTGTTGTTGAATGAGAAAAAAGAGAAGAAAAGAGAGAGGAGAGAAAATATTTATTTAATGTTCGAAGCAAAGTTGTTTAAATAACATTTGAACAAATATTTAACTATAATTGAAAACATTTGAATAATAAATTATTAGTAATTATTTAAAGTACTGCTTGCTTACGTACTTAAGCACTGTATTACACTGGTTTAATATTGTAAAATAGAACGATCTAGAAGTGGTGAAAATGATCAATATTTCAACGGTCGGCGCGACTCAGCATGGGACGTGCGTGGCGCGAAAATTATAACCTCCTTGCGGTTTGCGCGCACAAATCAATTTGTTATTAAGCTATGTGTACATCACAACATGTATCAAATAAACAGAGTGTACACAGACTAAAAAATAAACATAATTTAGATTCATAGTCTTAAAAAGTAAGAATTCATGTAAGCTATTGAAGAATTTTAACTATTGTGGTCTAATATTTAAAATTAAAAAACAAACAAGTAATATATTTAGTAAAAACAAAAATAAGAAATTTAAATACTATAAAATAATGAACATAAAATTTTTGATACTCAATAAAGTCTTCGACTATGATTATTAAGTCTGTTCAATGTGTATACAATCCTTAGTACATTCCGAAACAAGCCATAAAGGCAAGGTTGCTTGCTACATCAAGAACAAGGTAATACCGTCTGTTTAAACATGTTATAATCGAGTTACGATTTTTATTTTCGTCCTATGATAATTAATTACAACGAGTAGGAAAAATATTATATTTATTACAATTTATGTTATCGCAAAACTTTATTGCACTTTATAAATAAACTTTATCGATTATAAATATTAATAGCTATAGAAAAATATTAAAAAGTATTAGCTGATGCGTAAGGCTAATTTCACATCGCAAATTAATTTTGTCCTTTGCCTTTTTCGTTGACAGATTTCAACAAAAAAAAAGTGATTTGTCTACTTGATACAAGTAGACAAAGCAGGAATCATTTTGATTAAGCAATTTAATATAATATTGACAGATTTAATAAATAATAAAATTAACTACTTGAATAATTTAATCGATGATTAAATCATAACTTGTCGCAAATTACTCAATCAATTAAATCAAATATGGTTTACGATCACAAAATTAATCTTATAACATTAAATGAGCAATTCTTGTATACTAAATATTAATAGGTTATATTTATATTAATTATACATTCAAAAAAATATATTTATAATTATTATTATTTGTATAATTAAGAACAGCAATAAAGGCTTTATTTATATTAACTAAATATATTATATTATTTTATTTCGTTAATCTCGGTAAACGGCTCTAGTGAATAGGCTTACGTATTTAAATAAGGTTTTGCTTTTATAAGTAATTATTAGAGCCCAGTGCAGGTGCTAATTACAAAATTACTATTGAATAATTAATATGAAGTAAAATAAAGCGGTCAAAGATAAGTAAAATGATATAACCAAATTATTTTAATTTTTGTGATAATGATCAAAATTAAAATATACTTTATTGGAGTAAGCTTATTGGAGTAAGCTTAGTTATATAAATTAAATTAAATGTAAAGCTACCGCCGGTTTTAAGGCTACTAATATTTAAAATTAGAAATTTTGTCTGTTTGGATATTTGTTGCATATAATCACTACAGAACTGCTGAACAGATTTGAATTAAACTTGATAAGGTAGAGTTAGCCCTGTATATAGGATAGACGATATTTTTTTTAATCTATATATATTTTTTATTTTTTTTCATGTTTGTAAATAATTTCTTTCATGAGATGCCTCAGAGAAAGTGGACACAGCTCAGCCCCGATAACGTGACATGGGACGAGATATGTTTTGTCATATTGAACGAGATATGCTCAGAGTAAATTTGAAGCATAAAGTTAGAAGAGAGCGATGATTTGAAGAAGATGGCGACAGGATGCGGAAGGAGGAGAAACTAATCTTTGCTGAAACTTGGAAGAGGTCTATCTCCAGCGGGACTGTGATGGACTGAAACGTTCATGAGAATACTTGACTTTTGATAATTGGTCTATGATATATTTCAATATATTTAGAACAATATTCTACTTGGTTATTTAATTGATGTTTTTGGAAGGTACCCCTCGTCAACGCTCGTGATACATAAAGTAACATCTAAAACTATTATACTGCGACAAATTAAATTCATCTGTCATGTCGGTGACATAAACTTAACAAGGATCAAAGGCTCTGCGAGTGACGTCATCCGACGGCGTCTGAGCTATATTATATTCATAATCCTATCTCTTAAATAGTTAATAATATTAAAAGTTTGATATTAAAGCATAGCTATAATGAAATATTTAAAGATGAAAAATTTGAATAAGGAACTTAGACCAACGTTGTAACTACGATATTTTTTTAAAAAGCACTTTTTTAAAGATATTGCTGACACTTCAAATAACGATGCAAACAGTTTGAAATGATTCTTAATTAATATAATGTTTATTATCAAATTGCTCTTTAATTACGAAACAATTTAAAAACATTATAATTCGTTTAAAAACTAAAAAAAAATCATTTCCATATAACATGCTATTCTTCTATTACATATATAATTGTTAATGTGTTTCATGATTTGTTCATGATATAATTATATTAATTTCGTATACAATTAATATTTTTTTTAATTTATAAATTGAGGTCTTTCAATTATTCTAAAAAGGTTATATATTTTTTAAGGGTATTATAATCACAATAATGACAAAAGCACAGTCTCTGTGATGCGAGTGGCGTCAAGCGGGGATCAAAGACCTCTGCGAGTGACGTCGCTTTGTCCTATTATAATCTGTATCCCTCTTGACATTATTGTATAACAGGTAAGTTTCAAAGCATTACTTTTTAGAGTTCCCTTAACAAAGAATTAACTACTATCTTCGCGTTTATTTGATAATATTGTTCATTAAACAATTTTTTTTATTCATTAGATTTAATTTGGCTAGAAACAATGGAACTGTATTTTTTTTAAATTTTGAATTAATTGTTTTTTTTTTAAGCCAGTGTTATAATTTTTTTTTGTTGTTGATCTTGACAAAGTAATTAAACATAAATTGAAATTGAAGTGTCATATTTTTATAATTGTATTTTCAATTACAATATGATCTATAAAATTTTACGTCTCATATTTCGTATAAACTTAATTAAAACCTATAGTAGTTCATTTATTTATAAAAAAATAATATATCCTGTAGTAATTGAATTACAAGCAGATATACCTGTTAACAGTGGATCAGCGGGATTTTCGTGTTACACACATATTTATCAACGCATGCCAGCCAGCGTGGGGTCGTTATGTGACTACTTTATAAATAAAATAAATTATAAACAAATAAAAGTAAAAAATATTGTCGATGGATTGCTTTCTACCATAGATGTGGTGATATAGCCCGTGTATTATTCAAATATTTGTATTATTTCGCGAAGGGATTAAGTATTTTTCATAGTGTATTAAAATTTAGAATTACAAAAACGTATATCTAAGCATGTTAAATCGTTTGTTTATATATATATTTATATACAAAAAATGAAAGCCGTTTTTATTAAAAGTTAACTGAAATAAATTGCGATTTAATTAAAAACCAGTCCGTGTGACGTATTTAAAAAAGTAAATTGAAAAATAAATTTTGTCATGAAAAAAAAAAGATTATTTAAGTCACAGATAAAAATCAAAACATCGTAAAAGGCGGTTCCCCGGCTTCACACGCAACATTTGACAAGTAATTTTCAGTAAACAAGCCCATCTGTCACTCGCTTGAACTGCGTTTAATGAGTAAAAAACTACACTGTGAATAATTTATTATATTTGAAATGAGAAGCTTAGTGATGTGTTACCGATAAGGACTATTTATCTAGTATCGATACTTTTATAACGATTAAATCTATACATAATATATTTTTAGTAACACTAATTAGACAATGAGTATAATTTTAATGTCGAGTGGTTGTTGGTGAACAAAAAGGTTTGTCACTTATCTTATTTTATTTTACTATTTAAAACAAGAACCTATATAATTGTCTTTTACACTCGTTATATATTTAAAAAAATACGCAAAGGCTTAGATGGTAAAAAAATGTATAAATGAATTGTGAAAAACATAAATATCTCTAAGCTACTAAATATTTCAATCACATTTTATCGATATTGTCAACTGTCAGCTCTGCATATCCTTGGGAGTAGAAATGATGACAGATGTTAGAGCGCCGCCGGCCGCCGGATGAGGACGAGGAACACCGAATGAACTAATACACATAAGACCTCAAGTTATTATAGTATATTTGAAAAGAAAACGGTGAAGGAAAACATCGTGAGGAAACCTGCATGTGTCTAATTTCACTGAAGTTCTGCCACATGTGAATTCTACCAACCCGCATTGGAGCAGCGTGGTGGAATAAGCTCCAAACCTTCTCCTCAAAAAGAAGAGAGGAGGCCTTTAGCCCAGCAGTGGGACATTCACAGGCTGTTACGGTACGGATTTGAAAAGAATAGATATTCTCTATTATCTCAAGATAAATTGCAAAACAATTTGGTATTATTCCCGTTTAAACCTCTTCTTAATCAACACGCAATTTTATCTACCACTAGCAAAAATATTCGTCGAGAAAAGTCGTCAAATTTGATGCTTGTAGATCTTGCTTGATATACTTTTAATAATATATATGACGGCGCGTTTATAATTTTAGTGGGAGATTCAGTGGTAATCATAGTTTGCTCATTTTTAATGGTCTGATAATTATTGTGATTTTTTTGTTATAACAAATTGTTTATGACAGTCAGTTATTTGTGATAGAATAATTATTTTAAGAGCGGGTAATCCCGAATAGGGTTGTGTGTCGTCAAACGTGCTGACAGCTGATCATTCACTTGTCACCGTCACACGAGGCAGACACTTTCCAACCTATTGGCTCTCAATCCAAGTTAATCAACCTTACCGCATTTTATTTTGTGTAATTGTACTGGGAATTTAAATAACAGTGTACTGAACAATTAAAACGTGTCTTTATTTCGAATATTCCGCCATTATCACGCCCACCATGGAGGATAACAGCCAAGATCATTTTAAAGGCCCTTCGAAGTTCCGACATATAAAACTATATATATATATATATATATATATTACAATTTGACTTGTACAAATTAATTTACTTCTAATCAGGTGGGTGTAGCACTGTACTCGCTAGTTTACAAAATAAACTGTATTGAGAAATAAGTTCCGTTCCCTTTTTTTGTCTTACAAGTTATTATGTACAACATGTTTTCTCTTAAAGACTTTATAACAATATTAGTTTCCATAGCTAATTTCCAACAAGAATATGTGTGTGTTGTGTGTGTTCATGTGTGTGATATATTTGATAATTTTAATATATAATTTCTTTTTTCGATATATGTAGACGAAAACCTAAATAAATCTTCTTTGCGCGGTTAAAATTATTAATTTTTTTTTTAATAGACACCTTGTTTTCTGTATGTTACCTTATTGTTTAAACTATTCGGTTATTTCAAAATAGAATATACTTTTGTAAAAAAAAAGTGTGGAGATATTTTTTATCTATAACAGGTAGTATTTATATTTTAGGGTTGAATGGAATAATTGAAATAGTTAACAATGTTATGCAGTTGAGCCTAAATATATATTCTTTTTCTGTCTTGATTCATATTGTTGGTTTTTACATTTATTAAAAAAGTAAAGATGTATAACTGAACTACGTGTTATGGAACCTATTTATTGCCTACCTTTTTGAATCAGAAACGGTCCTCCGGTTATTTTCTCAATGAAAAATGTTTCAATCAATTATAATTAAAATAATTTGAGCGCTTTACAAGTATTTTTGAATTGTTATTTAACAGGATTATACTACGCTGTTAACCTAAATCTTCCCCATAAAACATTCCAACCATTTGTGATAATCGTATGGTAGTTCGGTCGTTTTTGAGTTTATCGCGTACAGACAGACCTTCACGGCTGACTTTGTTTTATAATACGATGATAGTGATGCTAATATTGAATATTCGGACAATGAACAAAGTAGCGGGAAAGTTTGTTACAATGTTTACACCTGCATAAAGCGATCCCGCAATAAGTTATTCAGGAGACCATTGACGAGAGGGGCGGGTTTGTTTTGTTTCGAACGCCGATACAACGACTAGCAATCACCCTTTGAACATGTGTCAGTGTTTCGTCTATCTATGTTCTCAGAAACAATAGGTTTACTTCAAGTTAAACAAAGTAAATTCTAAAACGGCTATAGTTCATGTTGATCTATTGAATTTTGTTTACTTTAGAGTAAAATCGTGAAAATATCCCACTGCTTGGCTTTGGTAATTTTTCTATTACGAAGGTTTGAATATTATTTAACGAATCTACTAAGACATTTATACACGTAGCAGAATTTAATTTAATACATGCATGCATTATTTGCATTTGTAATTTGTAGCCGTTTTGAAGATTATCCCGGACAAACAGACAAATAGACAAAATTAAAAAAAGATCATTTTGTTTGTGATAACTCGCATTTACCATACTAAGTTAAAAAGAGGCAGTTACTTTGAAATCACAGCGAGGCACTTCAAAGATATTCATTTATATAGAAAGAATTTTTTTTTTTTGTAACACACACACACACACACAATAACTTTTCTAATGAAAAACATAATAAAAGTAAACACATAGCAATAACGATATTTGATATTTTATTTATTAAAGAATAACCTGAGAACTACAGGAATTAAACGCACATTTTGTTCCAAAGTTGTCTAAAGTTTTTTTTCATAAAAAAAATGTGCGAAAAAATGTTTTTGAAATAAAATAAATATGTATATAAATTTTATAATGAGATGATTTATATACATAAGATAACTTATCTCTTACAAGAGATCTCTGCTATAAGCCTTGGAGAAATTAAACATGATTTACGATTATATTATATATTAATTATTATTTACATGGGTAGAACGAGTGAATTTTAACCGAAGATCGGCAAAATCCAGTCGAGCACGTATATAAATATCGTGAGGAAACATGCATGTGTAGTAAGAACAGATATACATTGAACCTATCACCATAGGCGTATATAGAAGGACACTCCAGTATAGTCTACTGCCCACCCCAGTATTACTGATTCAAAATTCTAGGCTGGAAACCTAAGAAACTTCAAAAGAAAATCACTGAAATAACTATCTACAGCTGACAAACCTATGTACATACTTAGTTTTTATTACATATTATGCAGTACATTCCATTTAGTTACTTTTGAATATAGGCAAGGTGACGGCTCCGTAACATCAATTTTGGCATAACCTCCATAGATTAAATATCAAAATACGAAACGAAACTGAACTGACTTCCGAACTGTCATAGTTCCATTTTTTTTTCATAATAGAGGCACAGAACCCTGAAACATATTCCTAGATACGGCAATGCCTATTACCAAGTTTATAATCAGGAAGTTAAAATTTCTAATGTTACATACATTGTTAATTCGACATTTCTTTGTTTATATTCTGTACGAATTGTATACAAGCAACATGGCTACATATCAATATGTCGAAGTGTTAGCGTTCGCGCGGTAGCGTGCTCGCGCTGTCGGACGTCGCCCCCCGCTGGGTTACCGCTTCATAACTTGACTCCTTATGAACTTAAAGATATTATTAAACGTTTGACTGTTGCATCTGTTATATTAAATTAACAAGATAAAATATAATTCTATTTCGCGCCATCACAGAAAACATTCATAGTCAACTTTTTTTTAACAAATTCCATGGTTGACATTGACATTGAGTGTTTTGCTCTTATTTTTTTTATATCCGTAAAATGCCACTAAGCAAAAAATTAACTGAATCCATAACAATGAATTTAATAAACAGTATTAAGGTGTATTTCCGCTGACGTAGTACCAATTTCTGTTAATGCAACTGTTTTTAGATAGTAACCAACTTTTTGTTTGCTAACAAGTGTTAGGTATATAATTTTAATATACCTATATACATCTAAATTGTACATAAATATGGTTTTGATTTGACTAATAAATTATAATTTTAATTAGTATTAAAGACTTTAAATGGCTTATGTGAATTGATTTGTGTTTGTTCTATTGGTGTATTAGTTGTGAAATCCATTAAATCCACTATTATAATATTCACAGTATTCATGTATTACGTCAATAATTGATTTTTAACAATGTATAATGTGCTCTCCAAATTTGTTTTTTTTATAGAAAAGAATGGCGGACGAGCATATGGACCACCTGATGGTAAGTGGTCACCAACGCCCATAGACCTTGGCGTTGTAAGAAATGTTAACCATCGCATACATCACCAATGCGCCACCAACCTTGGGAACTAATTTTTTATGTCCCTTGTGCCTGTAATTACACTGGCTCCGTCACCCTTCAAACCGGAACATAACAATACCAAGTACTGCTGTTTTGCGGTAGAATATCTGATAAGTGGGTGGGACCGAACTGACGAGCTCGCACAAAGCTCTACCACCAGTGATATACTCAGTTATGTTTTGTTTTGTTTAAAAAACAATGTTAGATATCAACACAAGTAAGCGATACACGTATTCCTGTCATGTTTATTGCTTTAAACGGAAACAGGATCCTTAACATTTGATAACAATATTTGTTGCCAACGTAAAACAAACATTGTAACCAATATATACTGACGACACAAAGCTGACCCATTATTTTTTATGGACTGTCTGATTTATATTCTAAAGTTGCGATATACTATGAAAACATATCTTTTGACAGTCTCTTGCTGTCAATCGGTAACAAAACGGTAACAAGGTGACAATTGACAATAATATTCTACTATTATAATATAATAATAATATACTGGGACATTTTTCACACACGGCCATCTGATCCCAAATTAAGCTTGTACAAAGCTTGTGCTATGGACACCAGACAACTGATATACTACATATACTACTTTTTTTTTTTGTAAATACATACTTATATAGTTAATTACACCCAGACTCAGGACAAACATACATGTTCATGCACACAAATGTCTGTCCTGGGTGGGAATCGAACCCACAACCTTCGGCGTGAAAGGCAAGTGTTCTACCAACCACGCCAAACGGCTCGTCAAATATTATTATACTTTATAGTATTCTAATTTTAAAAACTCTGATATCTTTCATGACAATGCTCATTTGGATTTAGATATATGACGGGTCTAAGATTTTTCTGACAGGAGAATCGAAGCAAAAGTCTAAAAAATACAGCCGAATAACACAGGATACATGGTCAAATCAAATGCGTAAGATTTGATAATTTGAACTTACTCGACACGCTCCTCTTAGGTACTTTAATAAAAACAACTCATAGGTTAACCCTAAAAACTACAAGCAACTGAATGAATTTGAAAATCGAATGTTTACTTTTTAAATCTCTTTAAAATTGTACATATGTATATGCCAGGTGGTACATATTTAAGCATCAGTACACAATGCAATATATATAATATAGATAAACCCAGCAATATATAATCAGAAATGCTCCCCTATTATACCATTAGTTAATGAAAGATCGTCGTAATCCGGGCTCTGTAGTGTGCACGTTGACTAATGTAAACAGCCTCCAGCGTGTAGCACCGGTCTATCGATTCGCGAGGGGATTCCAAATTTAAATTCTTGGATTTATTTTTTAGTTACAGATTCAAAATAACCAGAGTGGGTATTTATTCCGGAGTAAAAATACGGATCTAATTAATAATTAGTGCGAATGAATTAATTTATGTATTTTTATTGTTATTATAAAATGATACTGGTGGTAGGGCTTTGTGCAAGTTGGTCTTGATAGGTACTACCCCACTGATCAGATATTCTACCGCAAAACTGTAGAACTGGTATCGTTGTGTTCCGGTATAAAGGGTGAGTGAGTCAGTGTAATTACAAGCATAAGGTACATAACATCTTAGTTCTCAAAGTTGCTGGCGCATTGGCGATGTAAGCGATGGTTAATATTTATTACAATGCCAATGTCTATGGGCGTTGGTGACCATTTACCATCCTACCTATTCTATAAAAAAAGCACTATTGTCTATGAAACACACACCAACACACACGACGAGAACTAGCCTTATTTGCGTTTGGCAAACTCGCCAGATTGTTTGACGTGTGTAGTTACTGCTCCACTCCATAGTATTGATTGATAGTACCCATAACCATCTTCAATAAACGACGTATCTAACTCAAAGTGACGTTTTCAAATCGTGTTGGTATTAAGTGATATAGAGGGTTATTGCTTGTTCAAACGTACAATATCTTCAGCTTTGTAATATTAGCATAGATTTCACCCATTGAGATTTTCTTTTTATTAATAATTTAAGAAAATCGTTAATTAATTCAGACAATCACACTTAAAGAGTTTTCGAAGTTAAAAGCCTATTGTCTATGCCCAACACCCGCTGAGTTGCAACGGGTTCATTTTCCGAGCTGTCAGTTTTAAAAAGAGAATAGGTTTTTTAATTGGAACATATTCGCGCGGATCAATCGTTCGACGTTGGGTTTTTTATAGAGGAAACGTGGGGTCGTGAATAGGGAGTGAGTCGCCTCGAGGTATTTGGTTTCGGACGAGTAGGCATATTGGAATAAGACAATCTGGCCCCCAACAATAACCTCGTAACAATGAGTGCTCCGAATCAAGGAGTAAAGCCAAGTCCTGTGTTTATTGTGCGATTTTTTTTACATTTAAGTGTACATTATTATAAAACTAATAATGTCTATCTGTTTGTTCGCAAAAACTATTGCACCGATTTTGGTAAAACTTTTTATGTGAGGGGATTTAAAAAAAATGATGGTTTTATATTATGTATGTCTGTAGACGTCGATAATTTAAGAATTCTATTTTTTTTTTTTCGAGAAGTATATTTTTCAAATTTCGAATGACAATAAACAAAGAAAATATATATCGTCGTAATATAATATGCGGCTATTCCAAACGATACAATTAATTCAACTAATTATATTTATTCAAATCATATTGGATTTCTTCAATGTTTGTAATATTGAATATTATAGTAATATATATTATATTACTTTATTCAATATAACTAAAGAATATATATAAATATAATACAAAAACATGACATTCACACTTTTCACGTTAATAGTTAAAATACTACATATTATATCAGTAAAGCCCACTGCATTTTCTGATATAAGATGTATGTGTATTAGTATGTTAGTATTTTAAATTAGGAATTACAAAATTAAACATCCATTGGTATAGAAGTTATTAACAAATTAAAAGACGCTTACGATACGCTTGTAAAATTCCGGAAGTACAACGAATACAGGTAATACAAAAGGTCATATTTAAAAGTCAGGGACCAATTCTACTACAAATTGTCATTATATCGCAATCGAATCGAAGCGTGCTCGTTGCCGTTTTTCCGTTTTCATATTCTTTAATTATCGACTATTGCCATAAAAGTTAACAAATACGTTTGTTTTTAACATAACGGTATATGTTAACATATTATCGGTTCGGTTCCGATTCGAATAAATACAGATGATTCGAAATTGGATCGAAATTGAATCGGGAACAAATCGCAATCGTTATAAATTAGTAGAATTCGGCCCCAGCTCGTTCCTGAGATGTGGAATCCCGTCACAATGTCAATACTAACAGCTACACTCGGACACGTTTAAAATAAAACGAATCCTTATTGTTTTAAAAATGTACCCAAATTTTATTAAAAGTTTCAAAGTTAGTCATAATATTTTTTTTAAGTTTTAAATATGTAGGCGGAAAATGGCAATAAAATTGGCAAACAGGCCGCCTATGTTAATTGATCACAAGCCCTTAGACATGAACTTGCACTGTTAGAAATATAAAACATTCCTTTCAACGAAAAACGGCACTAATCTTGGGAATATGTTATCCCATCGTGCCTGTTACACTGGCTCACCACCTAACAATACTAATTGCTGTTTAGCGATAGAATATGTGATGAGTGGTGGTGAATGCACGTATAAGTAAAAGCACAATGAACATCTCCAACTCGATAATGATCACTATTTAAATGATATCGAAAAAAAAGTAACTTTTGTCTATGGCACAGATTATAAATGATGTCCTCAAGTTCCACCGATATGTCTGACAAATGACTCAGTTAGCAATAGTCAAAGATAAAGTATATGGTAGCTACAGGCTAGACAGAGCTTGGTATGAGCTGGTGGGCGTGGTCATTACGTCGGCTCGAGGCGATCACGACGTCGCTGCTAAAGACGCGACCACGCAATTAGGCAGCGCCTTTACTAAATTATTCGTATACGTAAAAATATGACCAAATTCGATTTTTAAAATTATCTCTTTTTAATTGAAACAAAAATAATATAAGTTTCTTTTTTTAAATGTTAATGAATCGAATTCTATTTCGAATTTAGAACAAATTATTTGAATTCATTATGGTTTAAAGTGAAGATATACATATGTATATATATGCTCTGGTAGGCAGTTAGGATAAGTATGAGCATGTGGTGGTTGGTTATCGTGGAGGGCGATCGGCTCACGGCGATCACTGCGTCACTAAAGATATGATACTCCCGAACTATATTGCTATCAATTAAAAATGTGACATTCTTAATTTAAAATTGACTATGATATTTATTGATTTTTGACTATATAGAAAGATTAGTGATAGATATACATTGCTTATTTGTTAGCGGCTCGCGGCAATCACGACGTTGCTGATAAAGTTACGATCACACTATTCAACCGATACAACAATTTGTTACGTTAATTTTGACCGATTAAAAATGTGTCATTCTAAATTCAAATTTAGCTTCTATATTTGACAATACAGGATGGCTGTTTCTGGCGGACATTATATGGAACCTATTTGCTTGCGGCGATCACGACATCGCTGCTAAAGTTACAATCAATCACACAACAGTCTAGCAATACTACTGTCAATGCTACTGCCGTATATATTTCTATACGTGTATATAGTATGAATTTGATAATAATTTTGCATTGAAGGTGCGATAAAAAGGATTTTTTTAATTATATTATTATTAACTTATACGATTATCATACTTAATATAAATCCAAGACGGATGCATCAATACTGATGTAACTTTTCTAATTGATATTTCTAAAAAATCAGAATTGTCTAGAATGTTCAAAATATTAGTATAAAGTAAGTTAAATTACGCCAAAGCAATTCAACGAAATGGATGGTTCATCGTGGTAGAAGTTTCCGTCAGAGGCTTGCGGCTATCACGATGTGCGATAAAACTAAGATGCGGTCATAAAATGATAAAATTATATGAATCGAGAAGAGAACACTTGAAATATATATCTTTATTGCTATTCGTTAACAAATAACATGTTTATATTCAAATTAGTAAGTAAATCACATTACAATTTATTTTCATTGAATTATTTTTTATCGTTTTCTCTTAACATGTGTCGTTATATTTTAAAATAATTAGTCAAACAAATTAAACTGATAACAAAGACAACAAAAAATTATATAATGTTATGTTTAAAATTTAAAACCACTGATCCAATGTGGACGAGACCGTAGCCGGCGCGCGACTGTCCGCTCGCGTGCCAGTAATTGCTAAGCGTTCCTTTTTTGAACAACTATCACGACTTTTTCGCTCCAAATATTTTTTTCTTTTTTCCAACTTTAAGGCATTCTTCGCATACGGCCAAGCAATTTTGTGCGTTCGGAAATTTCTGGCATTCGTGTAATCATGTGCCCTTATGTTTGTGATGTATGTTTCGTGTAAATGGACTCGATAGTCGTTTATGAAGCAATTTTTACAACCTGTTCTTACATGATTTGATCTTAATTGAATTAACATTGTTTTTTTATCTCAAAAATTTAACTTTTTTTGTAATAACAACATGATTAATTATAAACAATATAGACTTCGTAATATTTTTTTCTATGGCAGTATTTTGGACATAATGAGAAGTATAAGATTATTATAAAACGAACTATAATTTCTTTACAGTACACCGATAAAATCAACACAAACTTTAGTACGCTTTGATGGGGTTAAAGTAATAACAATGAAAGTTCTTTAATTAACCATTGTACACTTAGATCACGTAACTTGCAAGGGTTGAAATACAATTAGTCTTCTTGGTTTTTCTTTGGACATAGCTGTTCTTCTTTTCTTTATATAATCTTCTATATACAAACATGTTAGTTGCATGATCAATTTTATATCTAGATAAAATGTTTGCTACTTCTTTATATCACGCTAACATTACTTTTGTAGTTAAAACGAATTCGTCTATTTTCCAACCTTTATAATAATAATAATAATAAATAATTATAAGTAAGTATAAAAAAATATTAGTCATACTTTAAAAAGGAAATAAATAAGTAGATATATTAAAAAGTCTGATTTACCTCGTTTTTTCACTTTAACTGTATAAACAATTTTAAAAATAATAATAATAAATATTTTTTTTAGAAATAATAATAATATCGATGACCTTAAAAGTGACAGAGAAATAACTTTAAAGTTAAAAAACATCTTAATCGGTCTATTTGTTTTCGAGTAATCGGTGAATTTAATTAAAAAATACAAACTCTTAGTACGCTCCTCTTATACATAACTCGTTCTTTTTTTTTTTGAAATCGTTTAAAAATAATTATTATTTAAAGAAAAAAAGTGAAAGATGAAAAGTGAAAGAGTGACTCTTGGAGTAAATTATATTTAAAAAAAAAAAGAAAAAAAAGTTTGTTTCACTGATTTTCGTTTCAAGCTTAGATAAAGCCGTAGTGCCCAGTATCCTAAATGATTTGTTGATATAGTTATTTTGATTTTTAATTGCGAATATTTTAAAAATATAATAACATTTTAGTTATCATGTAACTGAAGCAGTCAATATATTTTAGTAACAAAAGTTCCATTTGTACATCAAAGAGCGCATCAAGTAGAGTATTAACTGATTTACTGTTAAATAACCACGTTAGTGACTGACTGCTGCTTTATATCGATACACAGAGAACATGAAAGTCACGCTTGTCACGTCAATACTATATAAAAAAGTGTCATTTATGCTAAATATATTATATATATTTAGCATCCAGAAGTGTAACTAATTTGAAAAATTCCTCGAATTGGTCTTTTTAAAAATAGAACACCATATCATACAGCTCGATGTAAATAAAAACATCGAATTTGTGTCATTATTGAATGAATTAATTACTTTATCTGCACAAACAAAATGGCGGTTTTAAATTAGCGCGCCTCTTTTTTTTAACAACGTTGTTGTTTGGACCAAGGAATCTCTTAACTGTATTTATAATTTATTTTTTTCTAGTTAAAATATCACAACTTATCTTTATTCTTAGATTAGCTTGTTAAAGTTCGCCTAAACTACACAAGAACCGTATATATGTAAAATTATATAATACATTCTACATATAGCTTTGCTAAGAGCAACAACTTCTAAGGTTATAACTATATCGTACGGTGTCGTCGTAGTCTCCTGAGTTAATGAGATCAGAAATCTAATACAGCGTCTCTTTAATATCAAGCTTATTTAAAAAATGATATTGAAACACTTTAAATAAAATCAATTACAATTAATAACATTATATTTTTATCGATATTATGATGCGGTGAAGCGCATCACTATTAAACAAAAAAGCGTGTTGCAATGAGGGCGAGTGGTTTAATCGGGTAGTTATTTAGAGAGAGTTTAGGGGCCATTTCCATTTACTAATCGTTGGGGGCCATCGGTTACTCTTGATTTGGTTTTAGCGTTACATTAGTCAAGTGGATAGCTTATCAAGCCGCAGACGCCGAGGTTCTGGGTTCCTGTGCCAAGAAAGTTTTTATTGGGTTTTTCTGTCACAAAAACATAGAACCTGGAGTCTTTAAGTTAGCTGTAACTATTTCCGGTTATGAAAGCAAATAGTGCAATTGTGCTTGCGCACACACTTTTTCACTATATCTTACGCAGTTGTCTAGTCTCCCTTGAGTATGGCCTTGAGAACATCATCACCATCATTTACTGAAAGAAAAGTCATAGAATATTAGTTATCGATAGTATTATCAATTTCCATAATATGTATAAGGTAGTAAAGTATTAACCCACACTTCCCAAAAATGTTTCGTTATTTTATGTCAAAATTGTTCAAAACATTTATACTCTGTATGTCAACTTGCATATGAACATGGCGCGATCATGCATATGTTGGTATAACTAGTGTTATTCAGCATCATCACAACAAAAACAACAATAACACAGCAACAAAAGCATATTAAATATCAAATATTCAAACAATTGGAATTTATAACGAGAAATACCAGCTCGTTTCGAACAACAGGACAAATCGAGATGAGACCTAAAACCAACCCCACACGTATGACAAATTAAAATCCCAGCTCAAAGCGAAGGGGTGCGGTGAGCAAACAATGGTTTTCTTTATTTAAACATTTCTACTCTGTAATTATTCGCCCCTCAGACGCTTCAAACGACAAATTTTGCCAATCGGCTACCCGCAGCTATCATCATAACTATATTATTGTCCAAAGATATTTTGAGGGGACGATAATAGAATTCCGTAAGAATTTAGGCAATACAAAAAACTTATCAAAGATAAATGTAGATGATACTGGATATAGAATAATATAAATATATACGCCCTGTGGCAAAGTGGACCGACGATTAAAAAAAGTGGCAGGTTGGCAGGAAAAAACGGGATGGATGCGCACTGCCCAAGATCGGGATGGTTGGCGTTCTATGGGAAGGCTTTCGTCCAGCTGTGGACGAAAAAAAGACTGAAAAAAAATATTAATATATATTTTCAATGTACTCCATGTTTATTTTATAATAACGAAAACAGATGAACAAACATATACTTAAATCATATATCATCCTTTTGTCTTTGCTATAATCTGGGTAAAAAAGTAATAAGCAAGGTATATTTTGCAGGAGATATATTTTTAGGATTATATTTTCATACACGATATATAAATTGAACTCTAGGTTGATAATATGTTTTTCACTGGTGGTAGAGCTTTGTGCAAGCCCGTCTGGTTAGGTACCACCACTCATCAAATATTCTACCGCGAAATAGCAGTACTTAGTATTGTTGTGTTCCAGTTTGAAGGGTGAGTGAACCATTGCACAAGGGACATAAAATCTTAGTTCCCAAGGTTGGTGGCGCATACGCGATGGTTGACATTTCTTACAACGCCAATGTCTATGGGCGTTGGTGACCACTTCCATCATCACACATCGCACCTTCCTATTCTATAAAAAAAATCAAATAAAATTGGGTAATAAGAAATACACGTCAATTCTAGTTTCCTTGCTAGTTTATACAAGAGACTGTTGTTTATAACAACCCGAATATCATGTATAAAAGAGAGTCTTATCCATAGCAACACGAATGTCATATTATCACAGTTATGAGAATAAAAAAGTGTAGAACCAACGGGTGTACATACCGAGGCAAGGGCAACCTGCTGTCAATTTCTTAACAGGATTCGATTCCAGTACTTCATGATCTGCGGTTCAAGCTCGCCACTAAGCCTATAAGACGAGCCGGTTGGCGTGGTTGGTAGAACACTTGCCTTTCACGCCGAAGGTTGTGGGTTCGATTCCCACCCAGGACCGACATTTGTGTGCATGAACATGTATGTTTGTCCTGAGTTCGGGTGTAATTATCTATATAAGTATGTGTTTACAAAAAAAAAGTGGTATATGTAGTATATCAGTTGTCTGGTTTCCATAGCACAAGCTTTGTACAAGCTTAATTTGGGATCAGATGGCCGTGTGTGAAAAATGTCCCAGGATATACAGGATATAAGACAACCACATTTTACGAAATAAAATATGACTGATACTTCAAATTATCGCGACAATACTGTGTAATTTGCTTTTAACCTCTTACCCCGGCAATAGTTTATAATCATTGAACCGGGTCGGTAATTGTTGCAAATTATAGAAGGGCATAAATCCAAGTAATTTTTGTCATTATAAAATTATACAATTTTTATCTTTCCCTTTAATTTTTCTGAATATTTCTATTTAAAAGCAATTTTCAGCAAATTAAAGGAAATTCATTTGATAAACGTTTTATAATAGAAACCTTATATTACTAACGGTCTATGATCATTGCGCACTGGTCTCACTATCATAAATATTTCAGGCCCGACTTGGTGGTACCCACTCTATTCCAAAAAAAGGAGTAAACATAAAGGATTCTTAGATTCCACTTAACAATTTATATCCACTTAATTTGACTTTAAAAATTCCAGTAACAACATCGCCAACATTCAAATCGTCATGTTTTCATGAGTCTATAATGATTACCATAGCTTACTCAAGTCAATTCCAAATTATTTATTGGTCTTTATTCCTCCTGTAGTTGGAACAGACTATAAAGTCACTGCAATACTTTGTATTGGTATTCTGTGGTGTGAACGTTTTTTCTATTTTCAAGGAGGAAAGTTCATCGCGCGCAAATTTGGCAACTCTTTTCAATGTCGCACCACTATAAATTCTTTACCAACACGTGTTCCTCTCCTCTTATAACCTGGTTTCCTTCAAACGTGAAGAGCAGCTAGTGCAGAACATTCTTCCCGACTGTACTTGCCGTCGTCGCGATTTTACTCTACGACCACTTAGCATCAGGTGGAGTGGAGTCATTTGCCTCCCCAGCAATTATAAAAAAAATCTATGGAACTAGGTGACTTACCATGAAATGCGACATTTTCTCATCCACCATTCACCAAACTAAGTAGTCACTTACCGCCATGTAACGTATCCCTATTTGCATGGATGCATTTCTGTTACAAATTTAAAAAAAAGCTAATATTGGACTTATTAATTGATTGTATTGTGTATGTATTATTACAGTGTTGAGAATTTGCTATATCTTTTAAAAATTTAGACTATAATCTATTATTTATCAACTCAAATAAAAATATAAACAAAGCTAATAAAAACGAGACTGAATAGTTTACTGCCATTGTCTATGTCGAATCCTACACATTAAAAAATAAAAAAAGTAAGCTATACCTGCCATTAAATAGCTGTTATTGCCATTACTTTTACATCTTAACATAGCAATTTACTAAGACGTAAACATAGTCTATAATAACGACATAATAAATGGTTTAAATAATCTAATCGACACATCTATCGCTGCAGAACAAAAAGTTTGCGTAGGCTGCACCTAACAGCTACACTAGCTACTGACCGTGGCTATATTTCTGTTAAATAAAAAAAAAAAAAAGAATAACAATTAAATACAAACATTTAGTAAAAAATAAAAAATAATTGGACCGTCTTTATATAGTTTCTTTTTTACATCTTAACCACGAAAATAACATTTTATTCTACAAAAAAACGATAAGTAGGTAACAAAAAAGTTTGCGTAAAAATACTTTTAGCGCTAAAATTTAAACGTTATACTAGGAAGCGTAAATAGTGATAGTAGAAGCGTATAGAAGCGTTCTCTCATTTGCCCTAAAAATAAAAAATTAATGCTCTTATTTTTATACGGTTTATCCGAATACATAGGTAGTGTTGCAACTTAAAAATATTAAATACCCACAATGTGAACCTGTTTTAATAGTGTTTTTTTTTTCTTAAGGAATTCATAAGCTATTAAAATAGATACTATGTCATGCATACGCGTTTAATTCTCGATATCTAAAATTATTTCAATTTATATATTAACATGTGGCAAGGCTTTGTGCAAGCCCGGATGACGGTCCCACCCACTCATAAACGCTAAACATCAATACACAGTATTTATGCCTTCCGGTACGAAGGATGAGTAAGCGAGTATAATTAATAATTACAGGAAAAATGTCTTCGATCATGGATTATAAAATGTTTTTTTAATAAAATAGGTAGGCGGATGTGCAAATTAATAATGATCACTGCCATAGACATTGGCATTGTAAGAAATATTGACCATCCCTTACAATCGTCAATATGCCGCCAGCCTTGGAAACTAAGACGTTAAGTCCCTTGTGCCTTTAGTTACACTGGCTCACTCACCCTTCAAACCAGAACACAACAAAAATAAATAGTAGTGCTGTTTAGCAGAAGAATATAAACGATATAAGATGTTGAGTGTATGCTTTTATATATTGATTATGTAACAAACGGATTATAGTATTAAAAATTATTCGAGTGTAGCCGAGTCTTATTATTCAAGCTAATAAAAGCACTTTTCAATCGTCATGTTATAGTGTTGAATATCACCGTTTCAAAATTTTCGAAACGTAGCCGAGGAGAGCCAGCAAAGAACATCATCAATCTTCAAACAGAAAAACTACAAAATGGAATTTAATTTTGCTGTTATATTAAATAAATGATGATTTTGTGACACTTACCGATGTTATGCATAAGACACGCAGGCCTCTGTTGAAGTTGAACTTGAATGAAATTACGACCTTACGTATAAACATTGTTTAGCGGGTGATTTTAAATAATGTCTTCTTTTTTCGATTGTGGAATCTATAATGAATGAAAGGGAAAGCATTATGAAATTAAACAGCCGCTAATTATTATACATATATATAAAGAATTTAGACGAAATATCGTAAGTTTAAGTCATACACCCACACAAAAGGCCCGAAGTATTACTTGTTCATATAATAAAGGCGTGGATTCCGGCCGTAACAGTTCAAGTATAGGAAATATTTTTAGCTACGAACATTCTCACATTTGGACCACGAAAAATCTGAACATGGCGAATAAATCCAGAAACTCCACAGATTAACTACGTAATAATTAAAAAGTTTATTCATTAAACATTATTTAAGCAAGTATGTAAAAAAGTGACAGAAATTTTAGTGCAATCATTTAATAAAATATCATAAATGCCAATGAAAACGTCGCGGATTAAACGAACATGCATTTCTTATAAAAAATAATATCTAACAACTAAAATACAATAATAAAATAAAAATAAATATTGTATCCATAATTTCATCACTATTTTTAATAAACTAAATACCTATATTAATACTTGTTCTAATTTATTTTTATAATTAAAGGAGAAAAAACAGGTACTCTATGTGAAACTTATATCAAAAGATACATCACTATAAAAAAATAGCTGAATTTCTGCTATAGTCTCCTGCCCCATACAATAAATAATAAAAAAATAGCAAAACAAACGATAATGTTATCTGTAAAAATTCACAATAATCTTGTTAAAAAATCCTTGATTAAAAAATTAAAAATTAATTTTAATTTTATTCGTTCTTTCGTTAACGTTACAATGGGCTGGTTGAATTAATTAGGGTGGATTTGTTCATCGAACTTCAAGGCTTTGATTTTCGCTTTCAACGAAATATTAATCAAATATAACTCCGGCATACACGCAATTAAAAAAAATATTGTTTGCATTTTATTTCACAAAACTATGAACGATGGCAATACCCGTAGCAATAAGCTATGCCGCAGTAAGTCCAACAATAAAAATAACAATCCCTTAAAGCCCCTAGAGGCCTATATACATATATTTATATACAATACGACTGGCAGTCACGAAAAGGATAAGTCCCAATAATTCGTGGTCACCTCATCGCCCCCGGCTCTGCGCACGCGCTTGATAAGCAATACACTAATAACTATGCCCGGACAGGCAACAATTACGTACCGTTAGAAATATTACCAGCTCTCGTTTAGCGAGACGACAGTAATTGAAATATCGATAACGCCTCCATTTGACATCCCTAGCGAATTCTTTTTTTTAAACAGGTGAGAGAAAGTATACAATGTATAATATGTAACATTTCTCAGTACCAAGTTTTGCTTGGCACTTGTACCGTTAAGCTTAACTTACTTTAATATACATAATTTATATATAATAGCTACTACGTTACTAGTATTAAGAGCTTAAAATAATAGACTTATGTATAGTGAAACTCACGACGACGCTTAAACAGCTTATATTACTAGTGTTGTAATTGGGTAACCAATAATTTTGCGCTACAGTACAGTAACAGCCTGTTAATGTCCCACTGCTGGGCTAAGGCCTCCTCTCCCTTTTGGGGAGAAGGTTGTGGAGCTTATTCCACCACGCTGCTCCAATGCGGGTTGGTGGAATACACATGTGGCAGAATTTCAATGAAATTAGACACATGCAGGTTTCCTCACGATGTTTACCTTCACCGTTAAGCACGAGATGAATTATAATCACAAATTAAGCACACGAAAATACAGTGGTGCTTGCCCGGGTTTGAACCCACGATCATCGGATAAGATTCAAATTTTTCAAAAATTTGACCAAGTCAATTTTGCGCTAAGTAATTTAATATCTAAAACTATTATATACTCTACAATATATATATCATAATGTAAATGCATAATTTAATTATTTAATTCGATACATAATGAATGAAATCGTCCGTTATTATGAGATTTTCAGTGAAGTTTTACTTACATTATTTAGTGAATTAATAAAAATGTAAAGAGAGCAACATTTTATTAATATCAATGGAAAAATTTAGGTATTAGAAGGTTTCAAAACTTTAAACTTTTACTAAAATATGTTAAACACTTAAATACCATCGAGTTTAATTGACATGAGAATAAACGAATAAAGCACTTATGAGTGAGAGGCCACTTGATGAAAATGCCATTACGATTTTGATTTTACCGAGATGGCTCAGTGGTTAGAACGAATGAATCGTAACCGATGATATCGGGTTCAAGTCCTATCACTGAATTTTCATGCGAATTAGTTGATTGATGAATTTTCATTTGTGTTTATAATTCATCTCATGCTCGGTAGTGGTTTTAAATATCGTGAGGATACCTGCATGTGTTTCATTCTGTGAAATTCTGTCACATGCGTATCCACCAACAAGCATTGGAGCAGTGTGATGGAATAAGCTCCAAACCTACTTCTCATAGGGATTCGACTCGAATCTATATATAGTTTTATATAATATAATTTATATATTATTATTTGTGTATTATCGGGATGTAGATATGTATAGGTCATTGTTATACTTTAATATAATTGTTCTTATGTAATATTTATTATATCCTGTTTCATATTTAAATGCACTTACTTGTTCTCTTACAAAACTTCTTTCACCAAAGGTCGTCTGTGAGAGATCCCTATAAGCGACCGCCTTTGCGCTTTTGTTGTTTGATCAATTGTCTTCTATTACTCTTATGTCATTTGTTATTATATGTTATGCAATAATTTATTAAATAAACAAATAAATATCTTTATAACAACAGATACAAAATCACATTCGCATAAACAATATTCTTGTAAATACATATTTAGGCGTTTAATACAAGAAACTTTTGGGTTAATTATAGCACTCGAGCGAAGTAAGATATGTTTTTTATGGTGTTTAATGTGGCTGGAAAGTTTTAAATGTGTATTGTGTATGGGGACTAATCATAGGGCGGTGCGGCGCTTAAATTTAGAATCCCGGGAAAGTGGGGTCACGCCATAATTAATGTCCGGGACAGCTTACCCGCTAAAACATTTTACGCCCCATCCTTTCGAAATAAATCCAACATTTTATTAAAAGTTTAACAAAATTAAAATATTCTACATCGACGACAGACGAAATGATTAATTGATGGAATTATAAAAAATCAATAAAGGAATTTTAAGAAGCCATATTTGCAAATTAGCACCACAGACAAATAAAAACACTGGCGCCACGACATTCGTTCGAAACTTGAAAGCACGCCGCGGTGATACAGCGCGTTTCTGAACGCACTCAATAAATTACAACGCCTAATCACCCCTAATTGGGATGTGTCGTGACCCAACTTAACCTCGGGTCGCGTTCGAACAAGAACAAAATAATGCAAACATAATGATACGTGGCGTTTCGAGATCGCTCAACTCTTTTAATTTTCAAACGTTAAACTCAACGTTCCTGAACTGTAATTATCGTCGCGTTTCCGAACTTAAGTATAAGGATAGAGATATTAATAGTCGTGTGTTTGCTTTTTTCTTGATTTATTTAGTTTTATAGATATGGTAAGATTAGCGGTTGTAATCGTTTTTGTGAGCCGCTAATGGTTATAAATGTATGTGACCGGTGCTTAAAAATGTTTCAAGGGATTAATGTTTGGAACAAGCCTGTTATAATTTTATCGTCATGTGTGGTTTAA
Source organism: Nymphalis io (assembly GCF_905147045.1). Taxonomy (NCBI): domain Eukaryota; kingdom Metazoa; phylum Arthropoda; class Insecta; order Lepidoptera; family Nymphalidae; genus Nymphalis; species Nymphalis io. The sequence goes on from NC_065909.1 coordinate 5,958,984, forward strand.
AGGTTCTTTCATGGAAATCATTACAGCTTTACGAAAAAGGATTTTCGCAAATATGAAATTATATAATTAGGATGAATCATGAATGCCTTGCCCTTTAAAATGTACTCTACTATTATCTAATACTTAATGTTTTTTTTTTTGTTTCATTCTTTGCAATGAAATACTATAATTGATTAGGTATTTGAAAAAAAAATGCGATGGGGCATTTATATATATATATAATATGAATGGATATATATGTATATATTCGTCTCAAAAGTCTCATTTCATTATTGACAAATTATGAAAATTATAAAATAAAATAAAACAAAGCAATTTGAAAATAGAACAAAGTAACGTGTTTTGTTAACGTCAGGCGAGGACGTTTATTTTATTGTTTTATTTATATTGAAAAAAAAAACACAATTTTTTATTTTTGTGTTATTTTTTTAATGCTTGAAGATAATCTGTATTTACTGGAGACGGAGTTTTTTATAGATATTTATGTTTAGGCGCGAAAATTATAGGTCAAATTCGATAACGTTTTTTTTTTAAACGTAATGCTTGAAGGTGAAATTTTTGAACTTTGTTCTGTTGCTAAAATGTCGCAAAGTAAGTTTTAATTATGTCATTTGCTTTTTTGAATGTGTAATAATTAAAAAAAATACTTTTAGCACAACAAATAGTAAAACAAGAGCCGAGTAGGCTCAGTGGTTTCAAGCAATACCGAATTCTTATGTGCATAATTTGTATTTATAATTCATCTCGTGTTCGGCGGTGAAAGAAATCATCGTGAGGAAACCTACATGTGTCTATGGAACATCGTGGTGGAATAAGCTCCAAGCTGTCTCCTCAAACGGTGAAGAGACCTAAGACTAGTAGAAGCACAGTAACTGTTAATTTACTGTTTTAACAAATATAGTATCTTATAAAACTTAAGTGTGTATTATAATGTATCATCACGATAAATCATTTAGCATATTCCAACGAGTTGGTACCATTTGCATTTCACCCCCAACCGCAGACCAGCACGAACACGCTTCACTAATTGAGCCATTTCACAGATAAGTAGATAAAACACGGAATAGGCCAAAACCCTAAATTATGCGTATTATTTGCATATAATAACTGTGGGGTTGACATATTCAACCAAATAATACAAAACGCCATAAAACCTTGCACAGTCGAATAAAATACATTTCTAAAACATTAGAATAGAGTTCAATATTGTTTAACAGTTTCTAACAAATAGGGATGTATATAACAAGGTTACAATTGAGTTTTATTGTACGGGACTAGATTCCCTGGGGATTCGATGATGCGACAATCCCGCGCTTCGAATGCAGTTATGCAGATCTCGTAATGATGCCAGTTAAGTTGCGTTTTGATGTTGCGGTTCTTTGTGAGCGTGACGAATGTGTTTGTTTTAGATTGACGTCGATATTTTAGATCTAAATCTCGAATATAAATGGAAACATTTGAATAAAAATATTTTAAATTTATAAATAGATTTAAATGTAAGAAGGTTTTAATCTACATTGCATAAGTCCTATTTTGAAATATTATTCGTAAAAAATAAATATAAAAGGAGTTAGGAGAGACTTATTATATTTCAAGCTGCTCCAATGCATGGTTGTGCTTTGGTGGTACATTGGTTAGTTTATGTATTGACGACGGGCAAATAGGCCATCTGATGGTAATATTACACCACCGTCATAGACATTGGCGCTATAAGAAATATTAACCATCCCATACGCTTAGGAACTAATATGTTATGTCTATAATTATGGTTATGGCTATAGTTACACTGGCTCACTCATCCTTCAAACCGGAACACAATAATATGTACTACTGTTGGATGGTAGAATGTAGGATGAGTGATGAAACCGCCTACCACCAAGTAAAGTGCTTGGTCATAGTTTGGCATTTATCGCTTATTGTTATTTTTAAATTAATTATCAACAATGAGTTGTACGCTTACCTGCAATTTCGTAGAACCAAATAATTATTATTAACCAATATAATTCTATTCTAAAATTATATCTCTATTTAAATGTATAATCATGTAGGATTTACGTTCATTTTTCTTTTGTTTCATTATTCCAAATATGTATTCACATAATGTAATATCTCATTTTTACCCTCATTAGTAACATTCTAAAAAGATACTACTCATAAAATCATTGATTGTATATGTATCTATATACGGATAAGTAATATGAATGGATCAACTTAGAAGCTGACTCATTATCAACATATATACAGGCTTTAATACAGCTTGATAGTCAAATTAAAAAAAAAATCTCCCTTTTCTGGCGTGTATCTATGCTATTTGAGCGCAAAATATTCTGCCAATGTCACGTCTACTGGTGGTAGGGCTTTGTGCAAGCTCGTCTGGGTAGGTACCACCCACTCATCAGATATTCTACCGCAAAACATCAATACTTGATATTGTTGTGTTCCGGTTTGAAGGGTGAGTGAGCCAGTGTAATTACAACAAGGGACATAAAATCTTAGTTCCCAAGGTTGGTGGCGCATTGGCTGTAAGCTATGGTTGACATTTCTTACAATGCCAATGTCTAAGGGCGTTTGGTGACCACTTACCATCAGGTGGCCCATATGCTCGTCTAAAATATATGACACACAAAAATAAATGACACATAAGATATAAGATTATTCGGTTTCAAATTTTGAATCGTTTAATGATGATGAGTGAAAACTATGTTATTCTACAGTAGATCTAGAAAAATATCATAATTAAATAAGAAATATTTGAACACAACATGTAAATAATATAAAAATATAATTATCATTATAATTGTAATTTATTTCTTACAATAAATTTGATCAGATATTTGATAAACGGTGAGTAAAAACTAAATAGATGACAGAAGGTGAATATTTTTTTTTTTCATTATATGTAATAGAGGCAACGAACTTAAATATACAACCTAATATCAGACCACAAAAATTCCTAATTATGTGCAAATCCGCACTTCCCAAGGGCTATAACGAGCTTACTATTAGCGGTCTCGATCCCGAGAGGAATGATATTTCATTACCGCATGGGAAAGCGTGTGGAATAAAGTCCGGGATAGCGTTGAGTACAAAAATCAACACTTACATCGCTCTTCGTGTTGTTCATTTTGAGAGATGGACGCTTATGTAGTAAATTTGGATGCGGTAGCACTTATTGTTTTCGGAAACTTCCAGAAATAAGTTTAATTAATTCAAATAAAAGTCAAAGTGTAAGTTGGTAAATTTGATGCAGATCTAATATTATCATCATCAGTTAAGGCCGTTGTTGTTTGTTTTAGTATTATTATATAAAATAAATAGGTGAAAATACTGAATTTTAAATAATTATTTCTACCAAAATTAAAAATCTTTATTTAATTTTACAAAATGAAATTTCTGTAACAGTAGCTACTGAAATACCTAAGTTTTTTTTTTTTAAACTTAGTAATACATTTTATTTAAGATTGATTGATTTATTTTAAATAGAGATTGAAACTACTAAAATAAGAATGCATTTTAATATATTTTTAATTTGGTCCTTTTCTATATAGATCTCATATAGGAATAGATAATAAAATATAAGTGTGAAGCATTATTAAGAGTATGAGGAAAACATTATTATGTGAATTTGAACGTTTCGAACACTGTTCTTCTACTCTTATTTCAAATTATATTTTTTATACCTAATAAGGTCGTCAATTTAGCTATAAAACAAAAAAACAGTCGATTGACAAACAGAAAAGCAAAACGTACTGAATACTTTTGTCTTTGCCTATTTATATTTAGGCAGATAATAATAGAATTATAAGAAATAAAACTGTCACATCCATTTGATTTATAATTTGTCATTCTTGTTATCCCCTGGGATTAGCACCGGGACGTCAAGTGTCACTCAGCGCGAAGTATTGACAATACAGATTATAGGCCCATAGCTGACCCGATGTTAGTGAGCTTTATTACTCTGTGAATAAAATTTGCAACAATTTTTTATATTTGGAACAAGATTCTATATTCAAAAATCAATAAGCGATAACTAATACCAGTAGTAGTATTAGTCCAAAAGCTGGTAAACATTTTTGGGTAGGTATTTGAGACACTGTAAAACATTCCTTAAAACTTTTTGTATTGATACCTAAACACGAAAATAGAGACCTAGGTTCTGGGCCTTAAGCGACCCTTAAATTTTTTAAAAAGCATATTTTTTTTGTCATATTATATTGAGGCATTTTAAAATTTTTATATCTTAGAATTTACTATTTAAATTGAAAAATGGAAAGCCAGAGCTTTATATGTAAATGTTAAAAATGAACTCGTATGCCAAAAAAAAGCAATAACAAACTCGTGAAAGATTATTTATCGGTTTGTGTCTTTTTTTATAATACTTGAGGTTTCGATGATATATCGATTCCTGACTTTATAAAGAACCCAGAGCTGAGTTAATAAAAGCGGTATAGCTGTACAAATAGAGTCACGTGACCCCTCTGGCAGTCACGTGGCAGACCACAGAGGAGATAGTGATCTTTCGCGCGCGAAATTGTCTATGCTCAGGTTTGACGTTAGACCGTTATGGTGAAATTGCTTTTGCTTCTGACAGGGTATTAAGAATCTGTCGCCATAAGCATTGCGTAATTAAAATTCTTATATTAATTATTTGTTTTCTATTTTCCTTTTACTGCTATAAAGTTTGTTCAGCTTGTTCTTACAGAACTAACGATCTTTTTTCATGTTTGAATTGGTAATTATTAGATGTAAGCTTCTAATAAAAACAATCTCTATATCCAATTAACTTGAGCGTTAGAAAGGATCGCCTATATAATACCTTATGGATAAGTTATGTCGCCGAGATAAATAAGCCGAGATGGCCCAGTGGTAAGAACATGTGAATCTTAACCGATGATCGTGGGTTCAAACCCGGGCAAGCACCACTGAATTTTCATGTGCTTAATTTGTGATTATAATTCATCTCGTGCTTTACGGTGAAGGAAAACATCGTGAGGAAACCTGCATGTGTCTAATTTCACTGAAATTCTGCCACATGTGTATTCCACCAACCCGCATTGGAGCAGCGTGGTGGAATAAGCTCCAAACCTTCTCCTCAAAAAGAGGAGAGGAGGCCTTTAGCCCAGCAGTGGGACATTCACAGGCTGTTACAAGTTATGTCAATTAGAAGTCTATAGATTGTTCCAACACTATCAGCATCAATGATGCACCAAATACAATAAATGCCTGCGCTCTTATCAAATATTTAATGTAATTAAAAAACTTTATCAAAATCGAAAGTGTTATATTCAGCGCGTCATCACCTCATTACTAATTACAAAGCCTTAGGCATTTCGTTGATTATCTGTGACCGATTTTTTGAGTTTTTAGTACATCGCTCTAGGCGCCAGCTGTCAACGGTACTATGTAATCTTTTATCTTTTATAAAATAAAAAAAATGTAATTATAGTTGTTACGGTCAATTAATCATTGTATAATTTGAGATTTCATTGAATAGAAAAGGTCAAGTGCCAGCTTTTACTTAAATAACTATGTATGAAATTTATAGGAGAATAGGATGTTTTAGTGCGATCTTTGCTTAAATTTAACAGTTAGTGATTATTATTATTGATTAATTAGGAGGTAATTTTTGTATGTATTTCGTTCTAAAATAATTTAAACATCTGTTACACATCCTTAATTGCTCCTTGTTTTATAGTAATAATAATTATATTTCAATTTTATTCATATCAAATTATATCATTGTTAAGATCATCGAAAAACTTTTGCTAAAGGCTCAATACACTTGCTCCTCGTACATATTCCATCGCGATAAAAAGTTGACGCCCATTTTGTTGTTCGAAATATTCATGTCTCTTCCGCTTTCCGATGTAATCGATTGAGGTGTGTATACATGTTATACATAAAAGCAAGTAAAATACTACGATTAATTTTACGTACCAGATAATCGTACTGTTATTTTATAATAAATGTACAAAAATTATAAATGCATTCAATTTACAATACAACGCATACAATTTCTTTAGTTTATTAATTAGTAATTTAAGTTAGGTAATATTTGTGTTAATAATTTAACTAAAATTCATAATTTTTCGACAGTTTATATATAATCTAGCTATATTTATTATAAATATATAAATTATGTCTTGTCATCTGGTCCTATAAAGCGGTTTGTAAAAACTAATCTGACTTCGGTTATGTCTAATGCCTATCTCATCGGGCTATTTGAGTTAAGGAATAGAGTGTACCTACTTGTGATTGCGCACTATAACGCGCTGTTGGCTAGTCTCCATTGAGCACAGCTTTTTATCGAGGATTATATCGTGTGCTGTCAATATATGCACAAAAAATGCAAATAAAATTTGGTAAAAATGCAAATAATTTTCGAAAAAAATTATCTTCATATCTTAGCCTCTACTGGTGATAGAAAAACCGCCCAGAGAATCAGAATTGTATTTCAATGAGGAAACGGTATTGGCATTTCCACCAATATCTATTTATTTTGTAATCTAACTACTTTACAATGATCGGACGAAGTATAAAACTTGAAGAAAAATATACTCTACCCATCACAAAATTCCTTACAATTTATGCAACATAGATCAGTGAGACATGTACATTTTTTTAATCTGTGCTCGTAACAGAAATGAATCTTAAACAATAATATTTCATTTGAAAACGTGACGTATATATAGACGTAATCAAATCCAACTCCAACTTTATTTAGAAAAATAAAACTATAAAATATTTAAAATAAGAACACTATTAAATGCGAGCTATGTACACTTGATGTAAACGCATGCCCGGCAGGCTCTACGGCAACCGCCAAACTGTCGTACAGTCGTAAAATTGATCATATAAAAAAAATATCTTTTCGTCATGTAACCACAATACGTCTGTGTGCGTGCTTATTATTGAAGTTTAATTATACACACCACAATGGTATAATAATATAATTAGCAAAAACATACAAATAATCAGTCGAATATTTTGCAAAAAATATTGATTTCAAATTTTTTAATGAAAAAATATAAATAAAAGGGGCCATAAATAATATATATATATATATATATATATATATATATATATATATATTTTAAGAATTAAATACAACTCGAATTACCACTTATAACCAGAAAATTTGTAATGTTTCTAAATAATATTATTTTATAACAAAATTTTAATATTTTCGATATGACTCTTCACGATTCTAAATTCAAATTGTTACCGGTCGCGCACGGGCCCGTGTTGCCAGTTATATAATTAGAAAATGAAAGGGTGGCGCGCACGCAGCCCGAGGCGCGACCACTACTATCGCTCACCATCGTTGTATTAGTGATGTGAATGATATCGATAACTTTAGAACAATTCTAGCATTATGGTAATAATTTATTTTATAAGTAATAGTTACTAATACATTTTATATTTATGAGTAATTATATGTAATACTCACTCATTTATTGTAGTATTTATTGTATTGTGTATGTATAGCTCGCTCATTTATTGTTTCCTATTTTGTTATTTTTGACTATAACTTTTAGTAATTTCTTCAGTCCATCATTTTGTATCGAAAAAATTAAAGTAATTTTACCTTTCTTTCAAGCGGCTGTATACTTTAGTCATTTATTTTGTAGTTTCTGCATATAAATAGGTTTTATATGTATGTTAATAAAAAATATAATTACCTACAAGTTATGTATCTATCATTCTTATGCTGTGTATCATGCATGTATTTCATAAATAGACTGCTCTGAATATAAGGAAAGGTTCATGAACTTTCTTATTAGAACTTCGATTGTTTTAATATTGTTTTTTTTATAAAACAAAAATATTAGCAGTGATACGATCAATCGTCCTCAATGTTCAAATAAAACGTAATAATGTAATAACAATAAAATAACATATAATAGATCAATTCCTTTGTGTCCGAGCCGGTAAAAAGAGGCTTCCCGTAAAAAACTTACATTTAAAATAATCCATCTTAACAAGTTTTTAATGTTTTTGGTTTAAAGAACTTAAACTTTCATTACATAAAATTAAAATAAATGAAGTAAAAAGATTTTTATAATGACATGTTCAGTCACATAAATATGCATAGCTGTTTGCTTATAACTTAATAAAACTAAAACCTTACTACTTTAACTAAATAAGATTTAAAATGTAAAAAAAAACGTTTTTAATGAATTAAATTTTTACCTTGAAAAAACTTTTACCTTGAAATTATTTTGATTTTCCGATATATGTAATTCACAACACTATTACAAAAATTTACTCCCCTTACCTCCGGGCAGATGGCAACATTCTTTATTTTCGAATATTAATAAGGAGCGTGCAACATTACGCCGTATTTCACATCAAGTAACATCATTATCATCCATCCCGTTTACACTCAAACCTAATCTATATATCTGTACTCGTCTAATATTCAAATTTAGAATAATGGCGACCTTTCGTAAAACGACTCGATCTCAAGATTTAAACACGAAATGTGGTTTATAATCTGTAATCATCCTTTGATTAATATTGGCATAATTATAAATATTTGTAAAAAGATCTATTTTGCCAAATGCTTAATTATAACTAAGATAAAATTGAATTATTATAACATAAACAAAAATGTGCTTGTTTTATATGAGATTTTTGGATATATATTTATTTATTATATATGCCTTTCTAGGACAGCTTGTGTGTCTAGAAAAGATACAAAACAATAAATCCATTTTACTTGGTAGTAGGGCTTTGTACAAGCCCATCAGGGTAGGTACCACCCTCTCGTCACATTAATATGTGCCGCTTGTGTATTAAGCCGCCAACATAGTGTTTTTTTTTTTATAGAATAGGAAGGCGGACGAGCATATGGGCCACCTGATGGTAAGTGGTCACCAAACGCCCTTAGACATTGGCCTTGTAAGAAATGTTAACCATCGCTTACATCACCAATGCGCCACCAACCTTGGGAACTAAGATGTTATGTCCCTTGTGCCTGTAATTACACTGGCTCACTCACCCTTCAAACCGGAACACAACAATACCAAGTATTGCTGTTTTGCGGTAGAATATTTGATGAGTGGGTGGTACCTACCCAGACGAGCTTGCACAAAGCCCTACCACCAGTGAAATGTGGGCAATGGTGACCATTTACCACCAAGAGGCCCGTCTTTCAATTTTATAAAAAAAGAAAAATTTAACACCAATTAAATTTCAAATTTTTTAGGCGGTACGATCGTTTCAGATATGTTGTCGAATATACCTTTTGTTGCTTAAATAGTTTTTGCCCGCGGTTAGGTAAGGGGGTAGATGTTGGTCTTGAGAGAGGGGTTGTTATAAAAAAGTAGCCTGGGTCGTTTCTAAGGGTTCAAGCTTGCTTGAAAGCCTAAAAGCTTAACAGACATCGAAAAGATCTGCACCCGTACGTAGTTGACGTATCTAAGACACGTACGAAACGATTTGCTTCCTCGTTTCTGATACGCACCGCTAAGATCTGGAATACCCCCCCGACCTCCGTTTTCCCCACCACCTACAATATGGGTACCTTCAAGTCTAGAGTGAATAGGCATCTTCTAGGCAAGCGCGCTCCATCTTAGACTGTATCTCACTTTCCATCAGGTGTGATAACAGTCAAGCGCTAGCTTATACATTTAAAAAAAAATGAAAGAGTACATTCGCATTTAGAATATTAGTATAAATTGAACAATGTCTAACGCTGTTCATAAATAAATGTAAGAAAAACCGTTTTCGATAATAATAATATTTAATATTCGACATATAAATAAGTTTTCAACGAGACGGTTAGTTATATATTTAATAGTCTCTAGTTATAAAAGAGCATATGAGCCATTCGGAGTTCAACGTTCCTTTAGAGACGTGATTTTCGTTACATTTTTCAAATCACATGTTACTTGAAAAGAGACTTAATTAAATTTGAAGTATAAACATTCATAGTTTATAACCTAAAAGTAATATCATCTCGCCTATAATCTGATCTTCGTGAGACAAAGCATAGAATATTCTTTATTTATCTAAATAATAGTTGATATATACCACTCACCTACTCTATGGCCCGTAGCGTGATATAGCTCTTTAATAGCTTTATAGCTAGACAGTAATTCCTAACAATTTTAGTGTCAATAGAGCGTGGACCGCTCTCATTATAGTGCCTCTGAAATGTATGACATTATGACAGCCGCGAGGTGGGCCCGAAAATTCATGTAGGTTCACGATGATTTCGTAATTGTTCCGGACAATTGATTATACTGGTTTTTTTTTCTATTGAACATATTGACTAAGATTATATAATATTAAATTTATAAATTTAATTTATATGAGGGAGGCTTTCGTCCAGCAATGGACGGCAAAATGGTGAAAAAAAAAACAAAAAAAAAATTAATTCTTTATGATATCTTTATAGTTGATTATGTTGAAGTAGTAAATAAGGGCGAACAAAACATTTGTAAACAACATAATAAAGAGGAGAACATTAAAACATTTTTCTGCAACGTTTACATTTTTTAGATTACTTTGAAAGGCAGACGAGAGGTTTTTTCGGGTGCGTCTATATTATTAAATAATATTAGTATATTAACTAAGTAATATTATAAATTAAGCAAGAAGTTACAATAGAGTCAAACAACCTTTCTCAATAAACAAGATATCTAATGCAAAAAGTTTTTTTTTTAATCAGTTTTTTAATTCCAGAGATCAGCGCGGACAAAGACATAATCACAATCGTCAACCGCATAATATATATTTAAAATAGTCTATAACAGTCTATAGATTATTATAAAAAAATATATATTGTATAAGAGAACCTTCATTATATTCCGCACGCAGTCAAGCCAGAACACTGTTTAAAAAAATATTAATCAAGGAAAAAGTTTAATGATTGTAAGAAAATAGTATATTTTTATTATTATTTCGTTTGGCCGGTCTTGTTCACCCCGGGGCGAGACGACGTCCGAGATTTTCTGACATGGATAGATTCTTGTTCAATGTTTATTATTAGATAACTTTTCAGCAATATGAAAAGGAAAACTTTGACTTTTGTATTAAAATATATAATAAACAAAGTAGATAATAACTTAAGTCTTTAATTCAAAGATATATGTATAATACAAACTTTAAATTGTATAACGCTCGCTTTTGTACATTTTTCCTTTCAATTTTGAGGCTACGCGTTGGATTGATTCATTATTATGATAACCTCTTCAGATTGGTTATAAGGATATATTACATATTCCTATCTATATACAGGAAAGGCCGCGATAGCAGATAACTTTCTTATATTGTTAAACTTAGCTGCCCATCCTTCACACGGATAGAAACAGGATTTTTATAAAACGTTTATTTCGTATATATAACTATCGGCTTACGCGGCAAACGCCAGTTACTTCGATATATAAATTATTAGGTTTTAGCGTTTTATGTAACAAAAAATACATTTGCAAATTAGTCCAATAACTCCAGAGCACGCATGAACGTGGAACGTTCAATAACTCAATTATTAACACTTAAAATAAATATTTGAGATGAAATCTAACTTATATATAAAACAACTAATATATAAACGGTAACAAATTATTTTGTTTATTTATACCATTCGATTGTTATGGTCACCCTTACAAATACCAGAAGACATCGCGTGACAAAACAGGGGGCACTTTCAGAACGAATATTCCTATGGGAACCGATACTAACGTTGCCCTAACTCTGATAAATCGCGAGTTTACAGGAATGCCCTAATAAGCTTCAAACGTTGGCTGCGTATCACACCGATAGTAGAACGGTAGTGAACATTTTATAAATTCTAAATTTGAAAATTTTGAAATATATAATATGCGATTTAAACGTGCTTTTCTATCACATAGATGAAATTTTTGTATTAGTAATTATAGTAATTATTTAGTTACGTATTAAAGTACATAGATGTATTTTTTTAAATTGAATACTTTTTCACTGTACAAGTGGTTTCATGTGGCGTAGATGGCAAAAAAAAAGAATTTAAGCATAATTTTTAATAAGGTATTTACAGTACAATGTATACATTTAAGACATTACTTTAAAATATGAATGAATTTATCAAAATCCAACATTTTCCTATGTTACATGTTCCATTACTTTCATGAATTTTATGTTATTTATCTAATGCTGTAATAATAGATACATATTGTTCTTCTAAATAATTTTTTAGTTTATAATAACCAATTATTTTATATCATATTAACAACATTAATTTTATTTATCTATTTTCTCTCACGCTTATAATATGAAGTGATTTAGGGCACAAGACAAAAACCATTGGTGCTTTCTGATGCAACACTGCCAATTCCCTAACGCCGATTTTTTGACATAATAACCGACATCCTTACCGGCTGATAGATGTTAATTTTAAATTAGAACCTCAAGAAACATATACCTCATAAACTAACCACTACACTAACGAGAAAGTTATTGAACACTAAACACGTTATAAACAATAAACACTTCTCTTAAATATAAAATACAAATTGAAACAAGACATTAGTCGACCGTGTGACTGTAGACTTCTTAAGTTGCAATTATGATTTTTTAGGCTATTATTTTCTTGGGCTAGGTTCACATTTCTTAATATGCAGTTTTGGTATCCGAATCGTGACTTTCTTGGATTCACGACTTTTGTATTTGACTCATCTTTGAGTTAAAGTTTTAACCGTAACAAATTATATACTTAACACATCAATCTGTATGGTTTGGGATAAAGGTGAAATTTTCGATCGGGGTCGCGTTAATCTGGTTTAAGGTTGTATTTATAATGTTTGATATTATAGTTTATTTCTAGAATATTCATGATTGTTTCGATTGAATAAAATTTGTAATAACGGTACAGAAGTTGGTGAAGTATATGCAAACTTAACTTTAAAAATATTTTTATAGTAGATTTAAAAAAATTATATTAATAATTATTTCGACATCAAAAATATACAAAATCAAACTATATAAATCCAGCAAAAAGAGCTTTCCTTAGTTTATTTTAACTAGTAGTATTATTGTCGATATTTGTCTATTGTCTTGTTTATTTAACTATCTATTATAATTTACGCGTTAATTTTCACAAAGCTAGTCAATAAATACGTAGCATTGTGGCTAATCAAAGATATTAGGATGATACCATAGATAATTTAGTGTTTTTTATTGATTTGACACATTCCTGAGACTACAACGGCTTTACATACTTGTAAACTTGTATATCCGTCAATACTAATTAGGAATATTATGTCAAACCAGTTAAAATATTACTACAAGTATATTGTATATGGGAAAACCTTAATGTCTTGGATTAGTATGTATAATAATTTACAGACCGCCTCGCTGGTCTAGTGGCTACATATAAGACCGCAGATCCCGAGGTCCTATAGTATTAATCGTTTATAATTACATTGATCCATCAAGTCGTCTATGTGAAACGTCAAATGACAGACATTAAGTAATGATGTGAAGTAATAAACACAGTGATAGTAACTAGACAGCCGCATAAGCGATCACGTGTGCGCTGTAATGTGATTCGTGTCCACATCTATTTCTCAATAAAAACAACTTTCTGAATCCTAAGAACCCTGGTGGTGACGTCATCATTTTAACGAAATATTTTATTTGTTTTATGAATGGATGCATTGTGCAGCGTAGCAATGTGTGGCGTGTTTTTATAAAATAGGTAGGTGGACGGGCAAATGAGCCACCTAATGATAAGTGGTCGCCTCGGTCGTCGGTCTCCTATAAGAGATATTAACCAATTTTTACATCGCTAATGACCAACCCAACCTTGGAACAAAAATTTGTTATATCACTTGTTCTAGTGCTTACACTAGCTCACTCGCCCTTTAAACGAGAACACAACAATACTAAGTTGGTATTGCTGTTTGGTTGTGGTTACAATATCTGATGAGTGGGTACCAACCTAGATGCGCTTGCACAAAACCCTACCACCCAGTATGTGTGCGTAAATGTACATGCAATGTACACAAAAACACACATATAGTTACCCATACACTAGGTAAATTATATTTTAAAAAAAATATTAAATCAGCTTAATTATCAATTATTTCGACCTCATTTTGTTTAAATTATTTACAATGCATTATGTGAAAAGTAATCTAAGCATCGGTTTCCAAGCACACTATTTATTTTACTAAGAATATAATTTATCGTGAACGATTACTATAACTGCACTTCACTATAATCAAAACTTCATTGCAGTAATCATATAATATATAATAATATAATTTATATCTACCGTAATATCAGACTTTAAAACCAATTTTCCTATATAAATTCTACTTTAAGCATATGATGTTATTTATGTATTAAATGAAAACATTGCTGCCATTGTTAAAATGAATATTAAAATGAACGACATTTACAAAAATTGCGGCGTTTAAAAAAAAATACAGTACAGATAAAATTTATATACCTAGGTGATCTTCGCTATACCTACCATAATATTAATACACATGCAATGTTCGCACTTGACAATATTATTGTTGTTCGCCTGAATTTCGACGCCGCATTATTTGATTAAGACTCCCTTTAGGAGCGAATGAAATTGGAATCAGCAATTTTGAGTATGAGCGAGAAGTAAGAACACGATCGAACGACAGAGACGCCGATCAAGATTATAGATACGCAGATCGTATTCGGTTTTTTAATCTATATTAATAAGATTTTAATAATAAAGTACATAAGCCCCATTGCATTTATACTTATAAAAGTGAAGCAATAAAGATTGATCTGACAAATAAACACGTTAATGATATTGAAACCAAGTATAAGCTTCAAGGCTCAAGTCGTACTATTATTGAAAATTTAACGTATGTCTACGTATGACTATATTGATTCGCAGCATAGCTTTCGCTATCCTGAATTTAATTATTTGTCTGATGTGAAGATTATAAAACCACCTCTTATATTAAGCATAATCATAAAATTAAGTATTGCTTATAAAGCTTTTTTTTATTATAAAATTAAAAATACTTTTTTTGTTAGTAAGCAGTTTTTTATGTTTTTGTTTCAGATATAAGAGAAAAAGATTTGTAGACCGTAGCGCCATCAATCATCGGATAGAACAAACTTAAGGAAATACTACCGCCATCTTGTTGTGAATAGTAGTAGAAAAAACAGAATATTTAATTTATAATTAATATAATAGCATTAATTATGAATTTCTGTTGTTACAAAATAATGTAAGCATACTGTGGCATTATCTATAAATGGCTATATTATTTAAAAATAAAAATACGTAGAATTGCATCAGTATAATAATATATAGTTCTTTTAAAAACTACTGTTTATTAAGCTGGATATAACTTAGTTACAAACAAGTAACTACTACAATTATTTTATTTGTAAAATTATTACGATTATAACTAGTATTTTATATCTGCATATCTTTATAATCAAAAGTCACAGTCGTTATAACAAACGACAATGACAGTGAGACTGACAACTGTCATATAGAGCGTTATTTAGCATTTTATTTTCGCTTGTCATTCAGTACTCCTTTTCTGAATTCCGGAAACTTAAGTTTGCTACAAAAAATATTCCTTTATAAAAATGGCTTTATTAGATCTCAGCCGCTTAGACGAGAAAATAAACTTAAAACCTATTGACTCGCTTGCTTCTATTAATACCGACGTACTAGGATACACACAAAATTTCATAAATTGTGCTCAACTTGCGACTCCTCCGTTTGCAAACGTAAGTGAAGGTTATTTTGCCGAAAATGTTTTTGTTCTAGCAAGAATATTTGAAATATTAAAAGCAAGTAAACTTTAAATAATTTAATCATATTGTCTTTTTTAGCCTGTCGAGACTTTAGCTCAGTTTAATACAAAAGATGAGACCGGACGACAAATAAAAATTGAGTTTGATCATGGTACTACTACTCTTGGATTTCGTTATAAGGTATGTATTTAAACATTCCTTCCTTTTTATTCTTCATATGTCATACTGGTGAGATATTTTTTCCATGTATACATTTATTACTTGGTATAAATGTTTCTAACAGGAAAGAAATATAGTATGATTACTACAAAATACACTTTTTTTTCTTAGTTAATATTTGAAGTGAATAACAATTAATATAAATGTATCTAGGGAGGAGTACTACTTGCTGTAGATTCCCGTGCAACTGGTGGTCAGTTCATTGGTTCTCAGTCAATGAAGAAAATTGTAGAAATCAATGACTATCTCCTTGGTAAGTAAAATAAAATATTGACAATAACAAAATCATATATTATTGCAGAAAAATTGTTGAATCTGGATAAATACAAATTTGATCTTGTTTTGTTCAGGTACTCTTGCTGGTGGTGCAGCGGACTGTGTGTACTGGGACCGTGTACTAGCCAAGCAATGCAGACTGTATGAGTTGCGAAATCGTGAGCGTATCTCAGTGGCCGCAGCCAGCAAGCTGATGGCCAACATGGTTTACAATTACAAAGGCATGGGACTCAGCATGGGAATGATGTTAGCTGGATTTGACAAAAGGGTTAGTTGATACATAACTTATTAATAATAATAAAGATGATAAGTTATATTTCTTAAATTTATACTTATATAACATTAATGGTATTATATGTATTAGCACTACTTAAGTGTTGTAGTGTACTGGTTACATAATATCTTAGTTCCCAAGGCTGGTGACACATTGGCAATGTAAGAAATGGTTACTATCCAATTTCTTACAGTACCAATGTCTATAGGCAGTAATGACCACTTATACCTACCTACCTATAATAATAATAATGTCCTCCAGACCGATTTTGGCCACAGCGGCCAATCTCAAGAGTGATTAGCCAACTACGCAGGAGATATTATTGTGCACAAGTGTATGTGCAAACAGAGGTGCACTCTATTCTCTAACTCTCATAATCTGATGGGACAGCAATCCGACACGACCAGAAAGAGTTAAGGCCCAACAGCTTTACATGCTTTCCGAGGCACGGGAGTGTACACACTTACAACTTCTAGACTCCGTGCTGCTACTGAGAATTTTCTGACAGAAAAACCCAATAACTTTTTTATTGGCCCGACCTGGGAACTGAACCCAGGACCTCCGGGTCAGCGGCCTTACATCAAGCCACTAGACCATTGAGGTAGTTAACATCTACCTATATCATATATATGTAAATAAAATTTTAACAGCAGTTATGCATATACAGTAACAGCCTGTTAATGTCCCACTGCTGGGCTAAGGCCTCATCTCCCTTTTTGAGGAGAAGGTTTAGAGCTTATTCCACCACGCTGCTCCAATGCGGGTTGGTAGAATACACATGTGACAATTTCAATGAAATTAGACACATGCAGGTTTCCTCACGATGTTTTCCTTCACCGTCAAGCACGAGATGAATTATAAACACAAATTAAGCACATGAAAATTCAGTGGTGCTTGCCCGGGTTTGAACCCACGATCATCGGTTAAGATTCACGCGTTCTAACCACTAGGCCATCTCGGCTTAGTTATGCATATGCAAAATTCAATTAGAATATACAAATGTTATTTCTCTTATTCTAGGGTGCTCAACTGTACTATGTAGACAGTGAAGGAACACGTACCCCAGGGAAAGTGTTCTCAGTGGGATCTGGTTCTGTGTATGCTTTTGGTGTTCTGGACTCTGGATACCATTGGGATCTTGAAGATGTTGAAGCACAAGGTTTGTAATGAATATTCAAATAGCTTATGCTAAATTGTGTTTCACCATAGAGCATTGTGCATTCTAAGTTATTACTCGAACCTACTGGCAAAAAATGTTATCATCACTTCTACTGCTTACTATAAACTGATCTATTTTATTTTAATTTAAAAAAACAATAGATAATGTTTAATTTTTATACAGAGCTTGGTCGTCGCGCCATCTACCACGCGACGCACCGCGACGCCTACTCCGGCGGTATCATCCGCGTGTATCACATCAGTGACAAGGGCTGGGTCAACATCTCCAACGAGGACTGCTCGGACTTGCATTACAAGTACCAGGAAGAGAAGGGTGTCAAGGATGAATAAATATAAGTTTTTTAATATATTTTAATGTTTAATGTATCAACATGTTTTATTTATCATCATAGATTTGGACTGACTTAGTAAATTACAAATGCAATAGTAAATATCCTTAATAATTTTATTTTATGCGAAGACAGACATAATCATATACAAACGAAAACACTAAACATTGAAAAGTTAACTTCAATAATAAATACTTATAACAATATTTATTTGGCGTTTATTTCAATGGCTCGAATGAAATAAGACTAGGTACTACTTACAACAAACTTAAAAAAGGGGCAAACAAAAACCTAACTAAGATATCATAGACAATCATTTTTTTTTCTTGTCTTCATCATCTTTAACTATGACTTCTTTAACACTTACTTCCAGCTCCCAATCTTCTACAGGCACATCGGTTAGCTTATAAAACTTGCCGTGTTTTCCGATACCTGTAAATTATATATACATTTTTTTATGAACTGTTTAAAAAAAAATTCTTACAGATTCTGTTTCACTCAGTTATAATTTTTTTACTAAATTATGTAAAGCCGTAGACTTTGGGCCAAAGTATAAAAAAAATACTTTACTATAAAGAAACGAATTACCTCCTTGAAACTTCTTAATTCCATTGTTTAAATCTTCAATAGCCGAACCTAACAAGCTCTGCATCACTGCTTCATCACGCATGCTCTCTTCGCTGTTAGGATTCAACTGGGAGTTGACAGCTGCTAATTTGTCCATTATCATTGCGTTTTGTGGGAATTTGATGAGAGACTTCGCTAATTTAATCGATTCGCCAAGTGCTGGATTTACATGCGGAAAAAATGACATTACAAAACAATGAAAACGTTTTTTTTTTATAATAACAGGTATAAGGCATTTCGACTATCTATCTGATCCGAGAGTCGCAGGTTCGATTCCTATTTTTCTGGTTTTTCTCCTATGAGAGGAAATAGCACAAGTTTTTATAAGTTTTTAATTTGCAACATTTTGCTAATGAGAGAAGACTGCTTGTACATTTATGAATGTAATTTAACAATGATGTTCCTCAAACCTTATATATTTAAAAATGTATGTGTATATATCAATTTAGATTAACAAACAAAATCTTTGTTTATTTGACCGAACAACATGAAAATTTATATAATTTTTAAAGTACTTAAATGATTTTGGTGTAATATATACAGGGAAGAAACGTTTGCCGGGAGTTGCTAGTACAATAAATTAATAATAAAAAAAATCTAATACAAAACCGTTGATATTGGTAAATGAAGAGTTTGATTAATGCATGGAGCGGAAACATTTTAATATTCATACCAGTGCCAGTAGAAGTTAACTTGCAGGCGAGGCCCATAACATTTGCATCACACCCAGTAATAGGCCGACCCGTCATTAATAAGTCCAAGGCACGAGACAGCCCTATGAGAGAAGTCAGTCGTCTGCCACCATAGAGGCTTTGAGGAGCGCCTGAAACAAAAAGGAACATTTATAATAAAAAGAATCTTGCTTAGGTCCGGATTTAAATAACAAGACTTCTAAGCGGGTGCCTTGTAAGCCTAGGTTTAAATCTGGGGCTGTGCTTACTACTGCATCAGAAGAAATACAGATATCAATTGGTCACCACTGGTCACTGGCAGTTTTAAGATAATCATGACGGCAGCTTGACTGCGACTTGAGTTTGTTCTCAGTTGCCCGGTGACACTCAACACTAGTATTGACTGCAACGCAATAAACTTCATCTAACTCAACATTGAGATAACAGTGTTGAGTTAGGCGGAGACTAGTTTATTATATAAGCAAGATTATAATTCAAATTATATATTTAAATATTACCAAATCGCCTTCCAAGACATCCTAGTATCGCCGTGTCCTCTATCACTCGAAGATCACAAGCCAAAGCCAGCTCAAAGCCTTCTCCCACTGCATAGCCCGTGACTGCAGCTATAGTAGGCTTGTCGCAGAGCGGTCGACGAAAAAATCGAGACTGTTTAAAAAAAATACAAACATAAATAAAAACAAAGTTGGTACAATAAATTCGACTTATTACTGCTTCAATGATGGTTATATAAGAATTGAAATATAAAAATTTCAAATTGAAAACTATCAGTGATTTCTTTTTGATGGATTTGAATGAAAACCTTAAAACCTGTCTTGGGGAGACATAATGCTCAGAATTTAATTTAATCCAAGCAGTATTTAAACAAGTTTTACTAGAGGCTGCAATTATAACAGTATCATGTGCCTCACACAATGGAATCTAAGATATTATATTCTGCAAATAAGTGTACAATAAACCAATAACATATATGAGGTCCTTACATATAAAATTGGCATTTTGTACGGGAGGAATATAAAGTCAATTTTTTTTTTTTGTAAAATATTAGGTTCTTACATATGAAATTAGCATTTTGCGTGCTGACTACTTTAATCTGAAATATCTCCTCTTTGGTTAAGAATTCCAAATTCAAATTATAAATTAATTTAGCTGGTACATTTGAGTTTTGAAAACAGTCATTCATTTGTTTATGTTCTCATTTTCTGCAGCACTGGTGCCACGGTAAAACTCGTACTCGTAAATATACCGATATTTCATGTTTTCCATTGTGCGGTAATAAACGACGCCAATGAAAAAAATAATGAGGAAAAAACAAATGAATGACTGTTTTCAAAACTTAAACGTACCCGCGAAATGAATTTATAAATTTGAATTTGGAATACTTTACCAAAGAGAAGATATTTCAGATCAAAGTGGTCAGTACGACAAAACACTAATTTCATATGTAAGGACCTAATATATATATTGATATTTGACAGTGGAATAATGAAGGAGTTGGTGCCTAGGTAAATAATGTAGTTTAAAATCCCTGCAACCAAGTTTTAAATCATAAAATTTATGAAAAAAATAATTTTATTTATTTACTGACAAATAAAAGTCAGGGAAGCTAGTCTTTATATAGCATAGAAAGCCTTTGCCCCTTTTTATTGGTGTAAAGATGCTATTTCTTCCTTGCAAGCCTAGATAGCTTTGCTAATAAGAATAATTATTGCATTTATAATTTTTAAGGTCATAAATATCCCACAGCTAAGCTACATTGGTTTCTCCTATTAAAAGAGTTTATACTATAATATATTTATGGAGTATTTATTAATACAAACTGCTGCATCTAATAATGTGTTGTATCCTTTTTCACCAACTTCATCCAGATCAAATCCTGAACAGAAACTTCCTCCTTCACCGTTGAAAACTAAAACTTTAGCTTCAGGATCTTTGTCAAAGGCATTAATAGCTTCTGTCATCTCCCTTAAAGTTGCTTCATCAAGACTATTTCGAGTTATTTGACGATCTATATTTAGAGTCGTCACACCACCATAGTTTTCAACGCATATGTCTGCAATTATAAATAATAAGAATTTCAAAGATGCTTCATTTTTTTAAATAATTTTAAGATATAACATAAAACAGTCTTTCTTTATCCATAATTACAATACTACTTGTTTGGAGCCCAAGTATTCATAATTCGGTTTTAAGTAAAAAATAGTTTTTTTTTTTACTTACTCTTTTTAATTTCTTCAACATGCTTTGGTTTTTCATCCGATTTTATAGCATCACATTTTTTAGTTGAAGAGTGTCTAACAATATTTTTCCTAACAAATGAAAAGTTTGTAACCGAGATAAACTTTTTAATCAAACTCCTCATACTTATTTATGTTATTCTATTTGTTATTTTTTAATTATTAGCGAAATACGTTTCGGCAATATTCTTTTAGAGGTGTTTATTAGATGTTTGTCAAACTGACAGCAAAAATTTAAAAAATTCAGTGAGTGACAGAATGTAAATCACATTTATACGCGTGGTTTAACTTAATTATTCAATAGATATCTTCGTAAAACTTTATCATACATAAACTGTCCTCAAGCAAAATAAATTCAATGTTTAGTTTTATTTAAAGCGTATTGTATTATGCAATCGAGATGGCAACACTTTAAACTCTTGTATCTTGTCAAGTGTCAGCATCAGCAAAAGTATGTCAAAAAACAAAATATCATTATAGCCGAGTTTTCAAGACAAATTCATTTAGGACACGTGTACTTACTGTATTCATTGTTGATTGAATCACGATTGCTTCATTATTTCAAACATACAGAAATCAGTGATTCCACAGACTTAGTGTTGTTTTGAACTTAGTTGAAAAGCGGCAAAATGTCGGAATTCAAGGACTGGTATAACAGTGTACCGTTTTTCACTCGCTACTGGTTAACGTTTACAATAGCTTTAAGTGTTATCGGAAGATTTGGGATTATAAGTTATAGATACATGATTCTTGATTTCTATCCCTTCATAAGCCAATTTCAGGTATGTCTTTTAATTTTCGAATTCAAAAATTTGTTTATTATTATAATTGTACGAAAAACAACAAAGTATATATGTAGTTTATCAACTTAATTGTTATATTTAGTGATTTTTATTTTTTTGACATTTATGCCTTTTGGTACTGTTATAAAAACTAAATGAATAAATAATACTGTAATTCAAACATTTTAAATGGGGTGATGTTTCAGTTTTTAATTTATCATCATCATATCACTATCGACCTTATTTTTATAAACATGCAGTTCATAGACTTCCTTTTAATAAAGATAATTTTATGTATTAGTTATTATAAATGTAAATAAATTTTACTATAATGTACTCTTTACTGTTTGAAGAAAGTTCTCTAGTAATGAAATAATGTTGCATCATCAAAAATTTAAAGATTTATTATTATTATTTAACATACAGGTTATTTTTGTGTTTGGTCTTCAAAAAATGACTGATATAATGTTCTGCAAGTTGTACACCATAATAAAAATGTTACTCTTACTTAATTTCTTTTTGCCAACATGTATTGGTGACAAATAATTCTTAATTTAAAGTTTTCAACAATATTGATACTATGTTTGAGAATCAGAAAAATTGTCTACCATTTCAGAAGATAAGTACTTATGGCCTTAATTATAAAAGTTATTTAGTAGGTGATTAGTAAAACAATGCTTTGTCTTCTTCTTTCGAATGTCATACTAATAATGACAGAGAAGGAGAAAGTAATGTTTAACTAAATAGCTGATAAGTAAAATTTATAAGTAAGCTCATTAATGCTTGCATTAGATATTATTATTATTTATAGACGAGCAGCTGATAAGCTGATATGTCTATGTAAATTGTGTTGAAAAATCATTTTTGCAGAAGTGACAGCTTCTGTGACTTTAACCAGGTATCAAGTCGGTTTTTGAAAGCATTAACTGAAGTGGCCAAAACAATTTCTTCGGGTAACTTGTTCCAATTAGAAACCACTCTGTTACTTAGGAAGTTATGTGCAGCTTGTTTACAGGTTGGAGTTCTGTTTAACTTTGTTTGGTGCCCTCTATATGTTCTATCGTTGTTTTTAGGGTTGCAGATATTCTGTATATCTGGTAAGTCATAGTGGTGGTTAAGGATTTTGTATGTTTCGATTAGGTCACCGCGTAGACGTCTTTCTTCAAGGGTTGTAAGTTGTAAAGCATGGAGTCTCTCTTGGTATGGTACGGCGTAGAGCATGTGGTATCTTGGTAGCTTTTCTTTGTACATTTTCCAGTAAATTTATGTCTTTTTGGTAGTAGGGATTCCAAATTTGAAAGGCATATTCCAATAATGGTCTTATGTACGTTTTATAAATTTTTAGAAATACTCCAATTGTCATCATTTGAAAGGACCTCCTAATTACATAAATAAATGAGTTTGCTTTCTTAACTATTGTAATTATGTGCTTTTCCCACTTCAAATCAGATGTTATAAGTACACCAAGGTCTCTCTGGACATTAACAGATTCAATGATCTTCTCCTTCAAACTGTACACCATTTTAGGGTTAGTTCGGCCAAGATGAAGAACACTGCATTTGGATGTGTTGAGACTAATGATCCAATCCTTGGTCCACTCCTGGATTCTGTTAAGGTCATCTTGTAGTTGCCCTGAGCTTATTAGAGGGTTAGCAAAGAATTTTCCATCGTCAGCAAAGAATGCTGCATGAGATTTTATAAGTTCTACCAAGTCTGTTATGTAAATGCCAAATAGATAGGCAGAAAGCACTGATCCCTGGGGGACGCCGCTAAGCACTTGTTTCTGTTGTGATAAGGAGTTACCAACCCGTACTTGGAATGTTCTATCTGAAAGATAGTTTTTTATCCAATTTAGTAGCGCACCCCTCACACCAATATGTTCCAGTTTCTTTAGAAGCCGTTTGTGGGGAACTCTGTCAAAGGCACGTTCGAAGTCCAGGTAAACAACGTCAACCGGTATATTTTTATCAAGGTCTTTTGTCCATGGGTGAACACATGAAAGAAGATTGATTATGGTTGATCTTTTCTGCACAAATCCATGCTGCCTAGGTGATATAATACATTCACGGCTTAAGAACTGCATCAGTTGATTGCTAATAATTTTTTCCATGATCTTTATGATAATACTAGTGAGGCTGATGGGTCGGAAATTCTCAGGTTGAGTTTTATCACCTTTTTTGTATATAGGTGTTACTATTGCGTGTTTCCAGTCTTGTGGAAGATATTCACTCTGAAAAGATGTATTCATAAGAATAGTCAAAGCTGGAGCTATCGTTTTGACACATGGTTTAAGAATACAACTCGGTATTTGATCAGGTCCAGGTGAGGATTGGGTGTTTAGATTTCGGATGGTTTTTTCCACATCATCAACTGAAAATGTTATGTCACATAAGCTATTTTTTACCTTATTTATTGTAGTAATATCAGTACATTGGTTCGTGTCTGGCTCCTTACAGTAGGCTTTCTGGAATTCTTCCGCAAAGACATCAGCAATATCACTTGGTTCTGTTACCAAGTCACCTTGGTGATTACGCAATGCTGGTGGAATAGTCACTTTATCGATGGCACATCGACGGATATATGAGTAAAAACTTTGTCTCCAAGCTCAAGTATTTTTTCTTCGTAGATGTTTCTTTGCTTCCTGGATAGGGATACACAATTGTTATTAACCTCTCTATACTTCATGTAGTTTTCATTAGTCCTATTAAGTTTGTATATGTCCCATTGTGTCTTCTTTTCCGTAACTAGTTTTAATATATCCTTATTTATCCATGGTTTATTTTTGGTTTTATTTCTTACTTTCTTCTCCGGGGCGTGTATGTTAGAGGCTTTATTGATAGCATCTGAAATACTCAACCACAGTTGTGCAGTATCAGCTGAGAAATTTATTTCCTTAAGATATTTCTCCAAGTCGGAATTGTATTTTTCAAAATCAACAAATTGGTAGTATCGTTTTATTTTTGGGTTTATATCCTTTTTTTTAAGTAGAAGTTGTAGATTAAATTCCAGTACACAGTGATCGCTTTTCCCAATCGGAGGTTTATGATTCATTTCATTTATGAGTGTATCCTCGTTGACCAATATTAGGTCGAGTAGAGATGACTCCTGACATTGTCGAAACCTCGTGGGGCTGTGAACCAATTGGACGAGGTTACTATTTAAATACATGTTGACAAAGAGCTCCTCTGGTCCTGATAGACATTGATCGGTATGTAAAGGCCATTTTAAAGATGGGTAATTGAAGTCACCAGCCACAATTACTGTGTTATTTTCAGAGGCTTCAGAAATTCTGGAGAGCAGTTTTATATCCCGAGGCCTCCATATATTTTCATCTTTATCATCTGGTCTGTATGCACCTACAACGAGAAAATGATGTGTGTCACACTGAATGTCAATAAAGAGTGCTTCTATATCGTCATTCATATATTTGTTGTTCAGTCTGGCCACAATTGGCACACCATTCACACAATCTTTCACATACATTGCCACACCGCCTCCCCTAGTTTTAACAGCTCTGAACAAAGTATAGCCCGGTATGAAAGTGAGATTCGAATAAGGATTCTTATGTTCGTTTGCTAGTTTTTTTGGTGAATAATCTTAGGGGTGCCTCTTATATGTTTTATAGTAAGGTCCTTTTCTCCTTTTTCGATCCTAACTTTCAGATTCTCACGGAGTTTGTTCAATTCCTCACGCTGTTTAGGTGTTTTATCATCATATACTCTTACCTCCTTTTTGAGCTTACTTTTGTTCTTAAGCACCCAAAGAGAATCTTGGCGGGATCCGAACACCACCTTGATTGGACGAGGCTTTCCACAGCCAGGCTCGCGGCGACCCAGGCGCAGCACCCTCACTATACTTAGAGAATGGTCACTTTCCGTATTAATATCAGATAGGATTTTCTTTACACATAACTCATCATATGAAATTCTATCACTGATCAGTATTACTATCAGATTCACTCTCCTTAATGCCAACCATAATGACGTTGTTAGCTCTTCGTTCACGTTCTGCTAGTTCCTCGAGCAATGCGTTGGTATCAGGAAGCGAAGTAATCGACGGTACCGGCGCGGTTGATGGTGCTGTTTTCGACTCAGATAGCTGTTTCTTTATGTCGTTCACTTCCTCCCGCAGTCCATCATAGGATTTGATAAGTTTTAATATATTATAAGGGCACAAATATAGGAGTGTACGTTTGCCTTTTAATCCCATTACGCGCGCCTCACTGCTCGTTAAATTACTGCATTGTAAGCATATGTTTCTTTTGCAACCATCACACTGCACCGCATTTTCATCCGTGTGATCATTTTCACATTGAAAGCACTTCATTTT
This sequence comes from Nymphalis io, assembly GCF_905147045.1. Taxonomy (NCBI): domain Eukaryota; kingdom Metazoa; phylum Arthropoda; class Insecta; order Lepidoptera; family Nymphalidae; genus Nymphalis; species Nymphalis io. The sequence goes on from NC_065909.1 coordinate 5,985,678, forward strand.
GCTGAATTTTATAACACGGGGTATCAAATCCGACACGAAAAACCGTTATGGTATTTTGACTTTCACTGCACTTCACTATCGTGGTTTTTTAGCGATGTTTATTATTTAGGTACTTGTATTTATATTAAATAGACACGTTAGAACTAAGTATAGGTCAATTTTCGTATGATTTATATTTTATACAAGACAAAATATTGGACGCGATTTTCAACACTGTTTCTTCTCGAGAGGGTAGAGAGATATAAGCTCATATTTATTGTTTTATTATTATTTCCAGATATGGAGACCTATCACAGCTCTATTCTATTACCCAATAGGTCCATCTACTGGCTTCCATTTTCTAATCAACTGTTACTTCCTCTACAACTATTCACAAAGACTTGAAACAGGCATGTTTGCTGGAAAACCGGCGGACTACTTCTACATGTTGCTGTTTAATTGGGTCTGCTGTGTCGTCATTGGAATATTGGTGAATTTACCGGTAAGAAAAAAATACTCTTTAAAATTATACTGCAAATTTAAGTATTATGATAATAACTACTCAATATAACTATTAAGTTATATAAAAATAAAACATAAATAAAAAAAAAGTTGAATGTATGTTTTTATTTCATCATTTAAATTAAAACAAATGGTAAATATATTAATAAAATTAAAACTCATCAAGAAAATGTATCTAAAAGTTTAATTTTCTCTCGCAGATCCTAATGGACCCAATGGTGCTGTCGGTATTGTATATATGGTGTCAGCTAAACAAGGATGTGATTGTGTCCTTCTGGTTCGGCACTCGCTTTAAAGCAATGTATCTACCATGGGTTCTTCTTGTGTTCAACCTTGTCATTAGTGGAGGGTAAGTTTATTTAAGTAAATATTGCCGTCCCCCCTATGTAATGTAAATAGTGACCCCCCACAACTCTGAGTTTCTTTCACTGGTTTTTCTCAGATAGAATCATAGATAACTAGACAACCTGGCAGATATTATCTATGTATAATTGTATATAATTTGTATCAATTGACATTGCCAAAGGGCTTGGAGTAGTGCCATATTGTGGCAAACAATGTAGATGGTATAAAAACCTTCATCAAAATACATATATGTGCCCAAGCTTAGACTTGAAAATCCAAAATTTAGACATTTTAGGGCCCCAATTTCGAAGAGGTTAGAACAAAATTATATTATTTTTGGTTAGATGGGACCACTGATTCTGGGGTCAGCCTTATAGGCATAAATCTGGGACTGTATCTGCCTTAATCATAAATAGATACACCAACATTGATAAATAAATACACATACATACTTATATGTAATATTTCTTTGCTTTCATCTAGCAAAACTATTCTGATGTTTATATTACCTTTCAAAATGATGACGATGATGAATGTCTGCTTGACCGATACCAGTTCGTGACTGAGGATAGACAACTGCGCAGGAGTGTTCAAAGTACACAAATGTGTGTGTAAACACGAAGCAATCTGTATTCTTTCACTCTCATAATCCAATGGGGTGACAATCTGATAGAAGAAAGTTTAGGGCCAAGACCAAAGGCTTGATGTCCTTTCCGAGGCATAGGAGTGTACACACTTCCACAATCCGGGCTGCTACTAAGAATTATCGACAGAAAAACAATCCTTTTATCGTCCCGCCCGGGGGAAACCCAGGACCTCGAGCTCTGCGGCCTTATAACAATCGCGTATTAAAATATACATCTATGAAAGGGAACGGTAAGGTATGCGCGGGAGAAACCGCGCAGAGCAGCAAGTTACAAAATACAATAATATTTTATTGCTTCTAGGGGTGTTATGGAATTGCTGGGTATCCTCATCGGTCATCTTTCATTCTTCCTATTGTTCAAATATCCTCAAGAGTTCGGCGGTCCAGCTCTTCTCACTCCGCCCGCGTTCTTGTGAGTGATATATTATATTTATTACAAAAAATATTTGCTTATTTTCAGTTGCATATCAATTGCCAACATAAATTAGTTAATAAATTATTTAATAAGAATAAATAACTTCAACTACTAATAGTTAAATATAAATATACAAATTCAAAATGAGTACAAATTTATGATCATGTTAAATGGTAATAAAAATAGTAGCTATATTTCGTTTTGGAATTGCCATTTTGATTCTCTTGACAAAAATTATTTAGTCCAGTGGAGACGATAACACAGAATTACAGCTTATTTCAAGCACAGGAATAAAGACAAAGTTGTTTGACTTTGACGTTGTATTGATGTGATATAATTAAAAACTTGAATAATTGTAGATTAGAGTATTGAATGTAAGCGAAATTGTTATCAAAACCTGGACAATAAAATTAAAGAGGAATAAAGTTGTATTATGAATAAAAATATATTTCCAAGAACTGTTCGCAGTACATAATATAGCTGAGCTATTAATATAACTTTAAACAACAAAATTTACTTTATAATAAAATCAGTAATAATGATAAAATCAACAATAAAAAAACATTAATGGAATTCAACGAAATTTTATCATGTTTTTATAATTTGATAGTTTTTTGATAATAATTTAAAGTCTATCTCTAGCGATCTGTCCGGTGATAAAATCATTAAATGGCTGCAGTATATTGACTATTCAAAGATAATCATTATAATAATAATAACAATATACTGGGACATTTTTCACACACGGCCATCTGATCCCAAATTAAGCTTGTACAAAGTTTGTGCTATGGAAACCAGACAACTGATATACTACATATACTATTTTTCTTTTGTAAATACATACTTATATAGATAATTAAACCCAGACTAAGAACAAACAGACATGTTCATGCACAGAAATGTCTGTCCTAAGTGGGAATCGAACCCATAACCTTCGGCGTGAAAGGCAAGTATCTACCAACTACGAAAACCGGCTCAAATCATTACATGTAAATTGGAGATATATTATTATAAAGATGAAGATGACTTTGGTTGGAACATACTATAGGATGAAATATTTTATTCTGTTTAGAAAGCAAATCTTCCCCGACACAAGATACGTTGGCGGCTTTGGCACTGCACCTCAGACAAGAGTGCCCACAAGACCCGGCGGGACAGTCTTCGGTGGACATAACTGGGGCCGTGGTCAAACTCTCGGAGGCAACTGAGAAAATGTGTACAAACCAAATAAACTTTTATCACAAGTGAATGCATCGAATTTTATTAATTTAAATTTATAGCATATGTTCTATAGACATGTATGGAATGAACATAACAAAAAACTTAAAAATATATTTAAAAGTACTAATGGAATGGTCAAATGGAAATGGTCATGATCGATGGATTCACCGTGGATCCAATTTTTGATAACCAATAGACATTTGTATCTAAAACAAAAGAACATTAAATATTAAATTAAAATCTTTAATAATACAAAAATAAAAGCGTTTCATGATGTTTAAAAAAAAATATTGTGTAAATTTAACTTTAATTGTTGTATGGAGTGTTTGAGACGTGTGTATTGTTAGAGTACTTTAAATAATTCCTTTGACCGACAATGCCGCGATATTAAAAAAAAAAGAAGTGACTATGACACAATGACCAGCAAAAAAAAAATATTCTTGATACTGTATAGTTTTAAGTTTTATATCACATTTTAAAGTTATTTCTTTCTTAACATTCGAAAGAAGAAGACAGCAATAACTAATCACCCGCTAAATGTTCATAAATAAGGCAGTCTTCTTCATTCGTGTTCCAAATCTATGATGACAGAATGACGTGTATTTTCCTCTACACATCGTTAATATGGCCTTTAATAATGTTATACGTATCATTGAACCCAGCTTAAATATCAGTTTTTATTTAATTGATTAGTTTTTTTTTTAATTCGAAACAGTTATTCTATGTACTATTTGAGCAAAAATATATTATTTATATTTTTCATCTACATTTATTAATATCAACATATTTTATACAACAATTAAGTATTATAGAAAATTACACCTTTAATTTGATCTTTAACTTTAGTGTTCAAAATTAATTTAGCTTTAATTACATTCTTGCGCTAAAAATAAATGTAAATACATTTTAAACGCATTAAAAGATCTTCAATAGTAATTGTGTGTATTTTAATATGTTGGATTTATATATTTACTGTTGAAATATTAAAAAATAGATGTATTAAAAGTAGAGATATCATTAAAAATAGTATTATAATACTGCTTTCGATTTTGTGTGTATTTTTTGTACACTATGTTATGGGACTTTAAATAATCTTTGTTTTTGTATATAACATGGTTATTTTAATTTTTAATAATAAATAATTTTTCAGTTTATAATTATTCTTTATCTCAACCTATTTAGTAGGGAAGAATAATAATAAATTTAGAATTTGTAATTTTTAAGTTAAAATTGTTACAATATTCCTAATAATAAATTTGCATAATTAGTGTTCATGACATTATTATAATTTAAAGCTCCAGTTTCACGAAGTTATTTTTTGAGTAATTGTCGAATATTGAGGAATACTAGTTATTTTAACATGGAGTGGACAAGTTACAAATGCTTATTGTTGAATGTCCTAGAATTACTTATTAACATAAATGAACCCTACGTCTAATAATAATGCAATAATTATATTGTTTTCAAATAATATGCTCGAAAGTTAAAATGCCAATTCAGAATTATTCAACACTAGCAACCCACACCCACTTTGTCCATGCTGAACAATTATCTTTTTTACACCAATTATAATTTAATTTATTGGAAAAAAATTACTACCTTTAGTTACATTATTGAAAATTTTCGAAGGGATCTCTAATTATTTGTTAATAAAATACAACCTATGTTACATACTAATAATGTAGACTTCTATATATGAAGTAATTTTTAAAATTAGTATATTTTGAGTTTATCCATTACAAACAAATATTCAAAAGGTCAAATCTTTTCTCTTTATAATATTGGTATAGATCTAAAATTTAATAAAGATATTATATTATGAATGTAACTCAAGGAGGTTGAGATAAATGAAAATAGTTAAATGATAACTGATTACTTTACTATGATAAATAATTGTACACATTCCTAATGGTGGTGATCTTTAGGGTCTGGCTTGCCATATTCCTTCTCCCACATAGCAATAAACTCTTTCTTCCTTTCTTCACGCTTTTTAAAGTACTCCGGGTATTGAGCCTTTTCTAATGGGTGCCAGTAATCTAGCACCCAATCTGGTGGTATAACCTCACGCTCTTGGGCCACACCTCCATGGCTGTAAGGGACTGTAACAGAGAGCATATAATTAAAGTCACATTATCTTATATGTACTCAGACCAATTGTTGTGCCATTTCATAAATTAAAGAATAACAATAAATGAAAACAATTAGTAAGCTCTCACAAATACTAAGATACAGTTTTAATAATAATTTATAATAAATATAAAACAAATAAAACTAAATATCCATAATTATTCCAATAATTGCAAGTTTAAGCACTTAATAAAATATAAGCCGAGATGGCCCAGTGGTAAGGTTAATTTGTGATTATAATTCATTTCGTGCTTTACTGTGAACGAAAACATCGTGAGGAAACCTGCATGTGTCTAATTTCACTGAAATTCTGCCACATGTGTATTCCACCAACACCACTGGAGCAGCATGGTGGAATAAGCTCAAAACCTTCTCCTCAAAAAATGGAGAGGAGGCCTTTATCCTAGAAGTGGGACATTCACAGGCTGTTACGGAATACAGAATAAAATTAATGTTAAATAAAGAATGACTGCTTACATTTCTTAGGAATAGGATGTTGTTTTAAGAAAAGCTCTTCTTCACCCTCCTTTAACAGTTCAACGGCTTTACGCATATCTGTGATCTTGGCATTCTGGTCGAAACGGTCCCTCATCAACACAGCTTGGTAACGGTATACATGACTGCAATGTCAGATATAATATAAAACCAGTTTTTTTGCAGTATATATCATTAACACAATTTATTATAAACAAGAAACAACGTTTCTATGCATTATACACTAAATTAAAAGCTAAAGCTCTACATAAGTTAAATAATTATGTAATCAAAATTAAACCTGATGACATTTTTTATTTTTAAGGTCCAGTAACAAAAAAATAATAATTAAAATCTGCAAAATAAAAGGTTAGTTGTTGAAAACAAGAAGTTACGTAACGGTTAAGGACATTTATACTGAAATAATCTACAATTCAATTTACTTACCGTCTATCGTAAAACGCTTCTAAATTACGCAAAGCTCTTTTATAAAGACTGCATACTTTTTGAGCGTGAGTTTTTATGCCCAGAGGAAGAGTAGCCATTTTCACTATTTACATTTGACAATCTGACTGGTGTCTGACTTATTGTGTTTAATTTGATTTTGAAAGCCGTCAAAATTGACGGCTCAATACAATAGAGTACCTACCAGTACAGGATATTTAAAGAATAGTGTAATAGTACATCCACTCGCTGGTCATGCTTTTATAAATATTTATTGATAAAATTACTGATTCTACTATTACAAATGCAAAAACGTCTTTAAGCTGTATTATCTATAGATTATTTTACGTTTATTTGACCTATTTATAATTTAGTAATAAGTAAAGTAAAATAACATTCATTAAAATAGCTGAATGGTCCAACAACATACCATTTAATTATTTATTAGTACTAGTTATGTAGGTCCATAAACGCATAGTGTGCTAAGTGTCCCAGAAAGTGTCCCAATATTTAAACACGTCATTATAGTACACCCTATTCTCTTGCCCAGGGCCCAGGTTACCTTGATTTATTACGAACGGTTCAGTGGTTCATTAATAAAGAAAAAGTTATTTTAAATTTAAAATATTTTCATGTTTAAGTAGATACCTCTTAATATCTATTTAAGATATTTTAATAAAGTAATAAAAATGCACGGTGCACATATTTTAAGTAAACATGCGTAGGTAACTAGTAAATTATATTTGCCTTTTTAATCTCTTCGGCTTCTCTATAATACGTCTGCTATCTGTTAAAAAGATTTTTGACATGATTTCTTTAGGTAGTTAAGTGTAATTTTCTCGTAACTTTTCATTTTCTAATGATATTTCATTGTTTCTTTGTTCTTTTGTCTCCTTCCGTTTGACAAATCCAATGGATATTTCACAATCAATAGATTGTTTTTGTATTATTTTAATTACTTAGTAAAATACATTTTTTTTTAAATTTATAGTAATTTCTCATTTTTACACTATAAGAATTTATAGGATATTACACTATTAGTCCAAGGTTCATCAAGTGTTCTGACTTCTGACAGATCGCTCCACGCGCTAGTATTATAAATTTATAATGAATATCTTGGATCATTCTGTCAACAATAACAACAAATATCTCTTGACCAGAATGAGAAAAATTACATTGATTTTGATTAAACTCTTTTTGATTAATTACATTACAGAATCTATTTTCTTATCACTATAATCTCAGTTCTCCTTAGTGAACATTAGCACATATATATTTTGTTTTAACGAATTACGGCACTAATATTAATATTGATATTTAATGTCATCTATTAAAGTCTTCCTGGATAAAGCCAAATTACTATCATGATTTCTTAAAAGTGAGATAACAGTTTTTTTGCTGTCTTTAAACTGAATTAAATAGATAATGTAAAAAAAAACAAAACTAATCATATAATAAACAAACTGTTTTACTGCCTATATTGACGTTTTGTAGCCCATGAAAATTGTATTTGACTATATTTTCATATTTTCTGTTAATTTATATACTTCCATTGGTATTAAGGTATTTTAAAAATTCACGTTCACAGCCAAAAAATTGTTTAAGAGATTGTTCGAAGTTTAAGTAAGGAAAAAAAAATCACTTGTAATTCATTAACGATTTGAAAACGAAAAGATTATAACGTAACGTAAAAACTTTATAAAATGCATACAAAAATTCGATGTATACCTATAGCACGATCGTATTGGGGTCAAAGAAAGTTAGAAAAACGGACACGGCGAGATGACCAACGAGAAAGAACCGGTCGCTCTAAGATTCGAAAATAATGTAATCGCACCAGACTATTTTTTTTGAAAATAGAACGACTGACGAAATTATTTAAACTACGAAAGTGTATCGGCCAGAGCTCACTTTTTTTCAGGTTCCTTAGAAAGTCCAAAGAGGTTTTAATAACATAGTCGCGTGTGTGCGACCTACTAATACTATAGTCAGCCAGTGTTGAACCGACACTCGGTGCGGTGGTACCATTACCATCGCATTACATATAGCAAGCAAATAATAATTAACTTCTCTATTAAATTATAGTGAATTTTTAGTGCAAAATATTTTGGATTTATTGGTGAATATCGATCGGACACCTGCTTTATATTTCTTTTGGTAAGTTAAACATATTATTTAAAAAATATATATAATGAATATAGCGTTTTTTTTTCAAATATAACATGCGTATTATTATAATATATTTTTTATAATATTTGCAAAAAAAACGACACATAAATTATCTTTAATTCAATCAAGTATTTATTTACTTTAATAAACGTACATAAATATTTATAAATAGAAATAAATGTAAATTTAATATTTTAACTATATATATATAAAAACCTAAAAATATTCTTGCTTAAAAATTATTTAGTATAAATATTACATCATTTTATTTAATTTACGTATATTTTTTAAGTACGTAATATGTATCAAGAAGATAATAATTAGCTACTTTTTTAATATCTTATTTAAATAACATGACAAAATAGATTTATCGAGTTCACTCGAATAGTGAAAAAACTTTCTACTAGAGATATTAAAAAATTGTATTGAAAATTAATGAGCATTGATTGATGAAATTTCGCGATTTTATTGTTTATTATATATGTAAATAAAAATGATTTGTTATATGTATATATGTTCATCATCTATGCATTCCTAAACCATTCATCCGATTGTGATGAAATTTTGGTGGCTACTGCTTACCAACAAAATAAAACGTTTTCTTTAGATCCGTATAACTACCCTTAAGAAGGTGGGACTGGTGGCTTATATATACTAAAAACGTTTAATATTAGTTCACAATGTATAAAGTTATTATTATTATTACAAAGAGGGGAAAGGCTGATTAAGTCTTGTAAATTATTATTATTACATTAAGATTAAGGACATTAAAGAAAGGTTATATTCCAACCTCGACCGCGATATATTATAAACATACAATTAACATTCAAATATATTCAAACTTATTTAACGTTTAGAAATTTTGAAAGTTACAAAAAAATCAGACGATGACTTGGAGATATCAAGCAGTGATTTCATGACTGCTATTGTTAAAAAATTGTATTGAATACATTCATTTCATATGAACGAAATAAATATCGTCAGAATTATAAAAAATAGTTCGAATCGTCAAAGTTTTTGTAAATAGATAATTTTTAATTTTTTTAGAAGATATTTTTCTATAGAATTATTAAGACTCAAATGGAAGTAATGAAAGGGCACTTTCAAGTTTCCATTTTTTTCAAGGTTTTCATCCTCGCGTTTAATAAAATAAATAAAATAATAAATAAGGTAATAAAACGACCTTCATTTCTTAATCCATAAGAAATGAAGGTCGTTTTATTTCTTTATTTTACTGGATTCTTGTAAAGAATTTTGCTTTCTTAAACTAAGTCGATGTCTACATTATCGTCATAAAATCAGTTAGTTAGGAATATGCCTAATAAAACAGTAAACGTATTAAAGTAATGTCTATGGTATTATCTTACTATTTATGATATAATGACAAATACATAAAATAAAGTATTTGTACATAATCGAGAGTAGATGCTTTGTGTAATAATGATACCGAAGTAATAGAAAGTACTTCCACTAACCAATTTTTCGATAAAGGTTTCGTCTGATTTCTAATGCTAATGAAAACATCTAAAACACATTAAAGCTATAATGAATAAACTATTACGTAAGAGCACATTTTCAACGCTTGGTCTATTTTTTTGTTTTTCAAACAAAAACTTCGGATTACCTAAATCATGTACAGGTAGTAGGCATTGCAATGTATAATTTTATACTTTAATTATGTAACTAATTTAAAACTGTTTGTCTTTTAAAAAATAAAACATAAGCCCTTAAAAGAAAGGCAAGCATCAATAAAACCTTTAAGACTTACTTTTCCCAATGGGCGCGGGGCCGCGAGATGGTACAGGGCACATAGGACATTTTCTATACAAGTATGTATCATATACATCCGAAACTAATCACAACCATCTCAACGGGAAGAAAATAAATATAACTCACCCTTAATACCGGAACAAAATAATAAAATGACTTTTATTTTTTGTAGTATTATATCGTAACCGGGGGAGGTAACTGGATAATATCCAGTGGATAGACTGAGACAAAACAGTTCAGTATCTTTTCCTCCTCTGTATGTCAATCGCGTCTTTTTTTGTGAAAAGCAATTGACGATTTATAAAAAATTGAAATGACAGTAGAAAAGAAGGTCGGCAAATTTATATATTTTCAATAATAGTAACTGAACACCAATCAAGATAAGTCAGCAGTGATCATAATCACCTGATATAAGCAGAAGGCACTAACAAATTACAATATTGTTGCACACAATAATTAATACTTACTTCGCCTACAACTGGAAACCAGATAGGGACATGATTCGACATAATCATTTCCGTATTATAATTTTTTTGTTCTTTTTGACGTTAAATTTCCGTGTAATTATTTGATCTTGTTTTTGTAAATAAACAGTAAGTTATTTCGGAAATATTTAACCTTAATATCTCCCTTCATCGACTTCCTACAAATTTATGTTACTGCGGAAAATACAACATATGTATAATAAAAACAAAATATTGCTATAAATTAAAGTAAGAAAAGAAGGGTATTTTTTTTCAATGGATATCAAATTATCACTGGCAGTCAATAAACAAAGATAAAAAAGCAGCAATTATGAATATTATGTATTCAATATTTTAAGTCATTCCCACTTCGAGTTCAAAGTATTTTAGTTATACATATGTATGTGAAAGCATTTGGATAAAATTAAATACCATAGAGTTGCTTAACAAATGAAACAAACCCGTTATGGTTCTCTATACCATTAGATTTCCACAGTACAGCAGTGCCATTATTATATACCTGTTAATATGTACACACTAATAAAGTCTCTATCATTTAAATATTACGTGTTATATTCGCATATTTAAAATAATTCGATGTTATAGTTTTTGATTGCACAAGGCGCATTTAGCGTAACAGTGTTGATAGGTTCTGTCAACATTTATTCTTCTCAAGGCTCGACTCAATTTAAGTTTGTTTTCTTAAGTATCGTTTGCATAATTCAAGTAAATTGTATTCGATATGCAATTGCATTGCAAAAAGTAATTTAGAAATCTTGTTTTTATTTATCTATTATTAAATTCAAATATGGAGTGATTGAAAATGAAATCGGCTATGAATGATTTTTTTTAATAGAAACGTTTATTATTTTTCCTAAAAAAAAAAATATTATTACAATAATATTTTTTTCAATGATGTCGGTCGATACATATCTAATTATTTTCTACAGTTTAGAATATTTTTTTTTTGTATTGACAGTTTGTATTTTATGAATTTAATATTTCTTTTTCACCTTATTACCTTATTATTCAGGGAAATTGTAACTGTTATACTTAATTAAACATTTCTCAGAATCAGTAGACTTTTCTCTAAATAAAGGACAACTAAAAAACGCCAATCGCGTTACTACGGAGATATTGTTTTTTTTAATGAAAAATATTTTTAATGCGTCGGCAAAGGGCTCCAAGTCATATCAAGTTTGTATCTAGGTTAGTAGTTTACGTAACATTTCACCCGGATGCAGAACGGGTTTTGAAGATTTTGCAAGAAATCTGTTTAAATTATATCTCATATTCATTTATTAGCCTTTACTAGTTTGTCTTTGGTCCTGTTGTTAAATGTTACACAGCTGTTTAAATACCATTTGAGAAAAAGGTTTTTTCTACCACGCTTTTGCAGTATAACTTACTTCCCTAGGCCTTTGAAAGGGCCTAGGGAAGTAAGTTATGCTCCATGTAAAACATGAAAAAAATTAATATTATGTATATTAAAAAGAAAATGTATGACATGTAACATTATCCCTACCAGTGTATTTATGATACTGATGATTACCATTTCGATTTCGAACTCATACGGGTAAAGATTTTGCTAGGTACTGTCAGCTATATATATATAATGGGTTTAAAATTTCTAAACGTTGTATTTCACTCATGCTTACTAGGTACTTACAATCAGTTGTAAGTGTACCTGCTTAATAGTTTTTATTTTATTTTTCTTTAAAAAGATTTAAAATATTTTTTCGCTTGGGAATTCGCTTAATATAAAAAAATGTTAATTTAAAATACCGTTTGATAAACTGATCATCAGTGACCTCACTTTACTGGCATTTAAGGTACCATAATACTATAATTTATTCTGTGGTACCATCATTTGTTGAAAATGGTTGATGATGTAATCCATACAAGATATATTTAGGTCATGTTACTTCAAGTAAACACACACCTTTACGTAATTATTATATTTAATGCCTACAATATATTCGGTATACACATACAGTAACACAAGAAAATAATAAGGCAGTATTTTTAATTCTAAATAATATACTTAACTATTAGGTTTGTAAGTGCCTCGTTGGTTGGGTTGTTGGTCAAAGACCGAGTGCCTGAGGCCAATTCTACTAATATATAACGATTACGATACGTTCCCGATTCAATTACAATCGAACTGTTACGTTTGTGTTACGTTTTCTTATTGTTTTATGCTTAATTATAAGAATATATATAATAATTATATTAAGAATAATGTACTCTGTGATCATAATACTTATAAAAACATTTTGTGACTTACGTACGATAAGTGACCTTTTTCCTTTTCATTTGTTTCAAATAAGCACATATTGTTTTACTGAATGTCATCGAAGATAAAAAAAAATAGTAATTAATGTAATCTTATATGACATCACAGATTCGTTAATCACAAATTGAAACTGGTATGTAATGAATAACTTACATTCTCGGCACAACAAAAGATGAAATAAAAATAGTGTGATTAGAATATAAACGACAATATTGCTTGTCGTAGTTTAATATTTACAAATAAAAAAAAACATTAACAAAATTTAAATCAATTGAATTATTTTTAATGTAATGCGTAGTTGGTGGTAGGTGATAGCGTTTGACGATTCAAAATTACTTGTATACGTTTATTTGAAAGAAAATATTTAAATTTGATATAATATGTTTTTTAGTGATAACTTAATAGATGTTTTGTGTAGCAAATATTGTCGTTGATATAAATGTATGTCATATGCACTTATTAAAATAAAATAAAAATGCATGCAAAATCCCTTTTATTTACTTAGCAATTAGTTATGTGTTCTTTTGTATAGCTCTGGAAGTTCCACTATTACAGTATCACTATTCTCTACTCGTTACAGTACATTATTGAATGTAAATAAGCATAAATTTAGTTTCAAGATAGGGAAATGGCCTATTCTTGTTTCCGTCTAAAGACAACTAAGTACCATCAGCTTAGTTAGAATTATAGGCGATACAATAAAATCAGATTGTCTTGCATTTCCTTAGTACAAGTAAATTCTAGCTGTTTTAGACGTAAAATCGATAATCTCCTTATATACGATATTTGATATGCTTTTTCGCGATGATAAATTACAATGTTGCTAGTCATATTTACAGACATTATGACGTCATAATGCGTATGACAGTTTCTCATAATTTCTAGAGACCTCGTTACTGTTACGTTTTTATGTATCATGTTTCAAAATCATGAATTTTGTGTGACGTATACCATATTTATTTATATAACCTATGACAATACAAACATTGTTAACTAAACACACACACAAACACAAATAATTATGGACTTAATTTTCTTTTATATGTTATATAGTAACAGCCTGTTAAAGTCCCACTGCTGGGCTAAGGCCTCCTCTCTCTTTTTGAGGAGAAGGTTTGGAGCTTATTCCAACACGCTGCTCCAATGCGGGTTGGTAGAATACACATGTGGCAGAAATTCAATGAAATTAGACACATGCAGGTTCCCTCACGATGTTTTCCTTCACCGTCAAACACAAGATGAATTATAAACACAAAATTAAGCACATGAAAATTCATAGTCAGTTCTATTTTTTTTAAACTAAATTTATCTAAACGTTCCTTGGATTAATTTACAATAATAGAGTACTTATGTTCATAGGTATACTGTATAATCTGTTTGGCCTTATTTTATAACCATTTATAATTGTAGAAAAATGAAATGTAACGCTTTTGCCTGTTGATTGCTTTCCAATTAAAAAATAAATTCAAGAAATCCAAAAGCAGTGAAAATTTAATTCATAATAAGGAGAACGAATGGTGTGTGAACTAGAACGAAACGGGTTGTCGTTTAAACTGTAACCGTGAAATTGTATACCTACACATGCTTACAATTTTTTTATTATGAATAACTTTTAGGCCGTGTCCGAGTAATTGGAGGCTGCGTTGAAATAACGAACTAGAATTGAAAAGATGTTGAAACTGGGATGTTTATCCGTAATGATAAATATATTTAATACTAGTTTTCTCCCGCTGCATTGCCCACGGTATATTTTATTGAGTAGGTAGGCTGGGTATAGGCGTTGGTGACATTTGTCGGAGCGTCACGGTAGCATGCGAAAGCGATCCCGTGGCGCTCCTCGTTAAGACGGAAAGGGTACCGCTGGTTTTTTAGTGGGTATTACGATGTTCGAGACGCACTCGGCACCTTGAACACCGGCGAGCCCCACATACTCCCCCACACAGTTCCCGTAAGGGAAACGCGTAATTGTTAATTATAATTTAATTATTAATTATCATTAATTAATAATTAAAAATCGCATTATTTATCACTAATTAATCAATTATTAAATCCCTTGAAATGTGAATAAGGTTTATAATATTTCTAATAAGGTTTTATTCATTCATTAATCATGTATTTTTTAGTTATATAGTACATATATACAAACGTAAAACAATGATTGAAATACTATATTAATATTAAGACCACAACTTTGCGTAATCTATTCTGACGATATTGTAATGTAATTTAGACAATTCATATACAATTTTTTTTTAAACAGACAATTCATAGTCAATTTTAATGTACCTTCCCAAGCATAAGAAACGAATTGCATATACATGCGATATTATCTCTGCTCATTTACAATAATTATAATCTATTCAAAGAGTTAAACGATGTACGCGTGTTTGTTTAAAAACTCGTTTGTATATTGTTATTTTCATGGTTAAGCTTATTAAATATTTTATTTAGAATTTTTAAATTAAACTACACTAAATAACACTTAACTAGCTTGTGTTAAATCTTCAATGCATTAATCATAATTATATAGGTACAACCTCTTTAGTCATCGAAGTTTTTTTTAAATTAATATTAAGTATTTTAATAACAAACGTAGAGTATAAATTCAATAATTTGATGTCACTATCCATTAATTTAATTAAATCTTATACATTTTCAATGTGCGTAATGTGTGCCATTGTGATTAATGTTATTTTTTTTTTTATTTAAAGTACCTAATTAATTGCAAAATAAAATCTTTTTTTTTTGTTATGTCACATCTGTTTTTAACTTGCGATTTCAGATTAAAGAATGACGTCTCGAAGACTTCTGCAAGATATCAGAAATCAGTCTTAAAGTTTTTTTTTAATATATCTGTAACTATAAGCCTATTATAAAAAAGGTTATTTCTTAAATTAGCCCTTAAATCTACAGCCCCAGGCTTAAGCTTACTTAGCTTGCGGGTAAAGGTCGATGTTCGCGATGAAATTTTTACAAACGGCCCCTATAGGTACTTTGTTACACGTGTACTTGTCATTTCATATTACGCTGTCGTAACGCGTTGGATACGTAACTATACGGTATACGGCTATATTAAAATATATTGACAGAATATTTACTTTCATAATGTGTTATATATTTTAGGAAGACAAATGCGCCAATGGGTACTTGGGTGGTTATCGCGGCCAACGCCAACGTAATTGCAGTGGCTTATTCATACTATCTCCTAAAAACGGAACACAATCATTTTATAGAATCAAAATAAACTTACAAGCACGTTTTAATCGTCACTCTACAAAATAAAAAATTATCGTAAAGCCACTACCGGTTCGGTATATAAATTTTCTTACACCTTACACCTTATTTAATTATTTTTATATGAGCTTTAAATTTATTTACTGGTTAATTTAAAAAAATAATAATAGGTGATAATAGAATCGGAGATGGCAGATGCCACATGAATCTAAACCGATGACTGCGGTTCTAAGTAAGCACCACATAATTTACAATTGCTTAATTTGTGTTTATAATTCATCTCGATGACAATCCGCCACAAGTACCACCAAGCCCGCATTGGAGCGGCGTGGTTGAATAAGCTCTAAACTTTTCAAAGGAGAGGAGGTTTTACAGCACAAATGTGAGACATTTACTGGCAGTTACTATACTTTAAACATTTTACCCAGACGGCCCTGCTTCGGCAAATTTATCTTCAAGTATTTTAAAATCTTTACACAATCCAAGTATAGCTTGTGCAGTTTCAGTCAAATGCATAACGACATGAATCACCGTTCGTCCCCATTCTGCTTCGTTGGCCCGGACTTTCCCTTAACTACCATAATAAGACCATATCAAAGTACATTCGATCTTAATTCAGCAGAAATAAAGAATACATTTGTGTTTATTGGTATTCCGTGTTAATGATAAATCTCAAGCAAAACAAGGCGTAAAATTTAAGGTCAGATGCATTAAATTAATGTGCTATTGTGAGTGAAATAAAGCTCAATATAACATCAAGTCAGTATAAGGGCATAATAATAAGTTATTTTCTTTTTAAAAATGTAATAATTTTTTTTTTTTAAATTAATCATGACCTATTATTATTGGATGATATCATAGGGCTGCCATGCTTTAGTTTTCTAATTAAGTAGTTTTATAAATACCAAAAAATAAAAATATTATTTCATTGAATTTTGCGTTATTGGTTTGTGATTACATGGTCATAAATTTTAACAACCATATTATTATATTATATTCAACTCTTAGCTTACTTAATAGCTTTTAGTTGCCAACAGTGCACAGTTTATTTCGTCAAAGTCACGTAGGAACCCTAGCATATAGTTGTTATTGCAAAATATTACAACACTCAGGTTATACAACAAAAGGCAGATGTAGCGCGCGGGAATTCTGCATATGTGTGTGACTGCGCTATAGAAATACATGCACCAGTGTGCTCGTGAACTGTTATAATCAGAGACAACACTATTAAATATTCAAAAGTATATTCTGATGTTATCCTTGAAAGTTTCATGTTAATTTTAATAATCAAAGCCGATGTGTAAATCTTAGGAGATGGCGTAAACTCATCATAGTTAATTTGTGGTAAAACAGGTTTCCAAATATAATATATCGCATATATTATTTCTCAATTTTTTTTTAAGCGATTGATTATTTATGGGCTTAACACTAACCTTAATCGGCCCCAATACACGAACAGTCTAGCGATGTGAAAGTTACAGGTTCGATTATGACCTCCTGAACTTTTGTCGTAACTACTTCTAGTATAAGCTTTTAAACTTTACGCTTAGTCGGAAGGGGATATCTAATGCCTTAAAAAAGTTAAGTTATTATGTTTTAAGTTTCTATTTCAGGCGCAAGTAAAATTTTGCATAACCTAGAATAAATTACACAAATGGTGAAAATATAGGTGCATATTCAAATAAAATTCAAATACTTTAATGGGCGAAGTTTTGAAGCCTTTTCAACTATGCAATTCTAGAACAGCAATTCTACTAACAAGTCGATATTTTATCGCTAACGAATCGAAACGTAATCGTTGCCATTTAACCGTTTTATTATCCTACTAACAAAACGATTAACTGCGGTTCGGTCGAACTTTCGTCGAAATAGGATCAGGAACATATAATAACCGTTATAAAGTAGAATTAGCCCGCCCGATATTTTCTTTCATCGAAGACAGTGAATTATTAACACTAATTAAGCACGGTAACTCTTGCTAGTAAATATTTGAATCGGTGATCTTTGGTTTTTTTTTATAGAATATGAAGGCGGACGAGCATATGGGCCACCTGATGGTAAGTGGTCACCAACGCCCATAGACATTGGCATCGTAAGAAATGTTAAGCATCGCTTACATCATCAATGCGCCACCAACCTTGGGAACTAAGATGTTATGTCCCTTGTCCCTGTAATTACAGTGGCTCACTCACCCTTCGAACCGGAACACAACAATACCAAGTACTGCTGTTTTGCGGTAGAATATCTGATGAGTGGATGGTACCTACCCAGACGAGCTTTCACAAAGCTCTACCACCAGTAAGATTAGGATCCACGTGTTCTATCCACTTCGCTATCTCGGCTCGATTTTCTTTAATCAAATCATTTATACAGGACATTATTTCATATTACATATCCCCAACATTTTTATGGAAAATACTATATATATATGAGAACTATAAGCTGAAGTCTAAATACATTAAAAGCATTTTCAAATAAATGAAATACAGTTACACTGGCATAATACGAGCATCATTCTATGGAATGCATACATTATTATATTTGACACATCTCATAAATCAAGTTTTGTAAGCAGGTGAGAGGAAATAGGACAAGCTATTCAAGTACTGCGTTGCAAATAAATCTTCTCAGTGTCATGTTTTCCTGGTACATTATTGCTCATTGTTTATATTGTAATTGGAACGTAAAGGGATGTTAATGGATAAACAATAAATATATGGTATTGAGAATATTATAAATGAATTAATTAGATTATATAGTCGCCAAATTTTTTGCTATTGGCAAGCATTTCAGTGACGTCATCAATGTTAAAACACAGCACCATTATAGAAAGGTGATCGACGTTGCTTTTAATTGTCATTATTTTTATTTTAAAACCTATTTTAATTAAATGATTATATAATCATGAAAAATACGGTACTTTCAGTGCTTAATTAGTAGGATTACAACATAAGTAAATAAAATATTTTATTTACGGATTAAAACTAATTGTTCGTTCTTATCTTATAAGTATAATAAACTACAATAATGGCAAGTAGGTTACAAAGCATAATTAGTCATTTTAATCTGTGCTCTAGTGACGTAACAAGAAACCAATAAAGTAGATAGATTACAATGCACTCAATAAGTTAATTTGTAATATTTTAAAATGTTTTAAATTTATTATTATTATTAGTTAATACATATCTACTTTTTTTTCTGTAGCATTTAATAAAGTGTTAAATATAGCTATATGGTTAAGGAGTATAATGAAAAATCTCAAAGTTCTATAAATCGGTAGGGATATATTGTTTCCAAATGTAAAATTATAAATGCATCTGATATGAAGTTAGTTTAAATTCGTGTCCGTGCCATGTGTACTCAGAAGGGCAGAAAGAAATGTACATGCAATCATGCGTGATAGTTTCAATACTGGATAGGTTCTGTAAATTAAAAAAAAAAACAATAAATTACATCGAATTAGCATTAGCAAATAAAATTATATATTTTATGATATAAACCGTTGCAAGTTGTATGGATAAAAAATATTTTTTGCGTTTGTTGATTTTCGTAGCGAGTAAAAGCTTATTAAATTATTTAAATAAGAATCTTTTTTATTTTCCAAATAAATAATAAATTTATGTTAAACACCAGACAACGTTATATTCTTAAGGCTAATCTGACTACTTTTCGTAATAAACCAAATAATGGCCATTAATTATGTCACATAATTTATTTAAAACTTCTAATAGAAAGAGCAATAAACATATGTTAAGCATTGGCTTCATTTAACGTGCTCTGTGTATTGTATTTTAGCATAAGGAATTTTTTTTTACTCATTATTGACTAAGAAAATAGTAGACGTTACTTTGTAATGATTCTCGGTTTTGCCTAGTTAATTTCGTAATCATAAGTCAAGACGCAAGTCTGTTCCAATATTTGCATTGGCTAAACACTAGTCGAAATGACGCGCTCGTCTCGTGTACCCTTGACGCTTGGTAGCTTTGTGGTTATAATTGGTCATAACGGTCACGCGAGATGATTTGACCCATTTATATGGACTACAATATGTACTTACATCCTTCTGCTTGTAATTAATAGTATATACTTTATTCAAGTAGGTTCTTGCGAGAACTTTTGAATTTTTATTATTATATTAAATTTAAAATCACCACCAGATTGGAATATAGATTTAATCGAGAAGACCGGCAAGAAACTCAGTAGTTACTCTTTTCTGACAATAAAGTTAATAATTGCTTGTGAGCATGACACTAATAAATTTAGCTAAATATATTTTTGATTATATTATATTACATTCATTTATATTTTTTTGTTAATAAAAATTAAAGATACAATTGAAATTTAATAAAATAAAAAGGTTTTTTTAATCCAAGGAGTTTGTATGGATATCTTACGGAACTCCGGGACATGCAAGCTGTCCCACGGGACGGTTGCGATTCGGGAGTAACGGTAAGGCCAATGACCGCACTTGAGCTCCAATTTTTTTTTTAATGATCACGTTTGTTTTCAGAAGCTTTATATATGTATTTAATGAACCTCCGCTTAAAGTCTGATCTGATCTTGAATTCAATTTTTTTAGCCTTCTTTACTTACTTCGTTACTATAGAATGTATTGTGCACGTTCATTTACTTGATTTGTTTAGCTAAGTAAATATATTTTTAAGGTTAGTAGAATACCATAAAGTTAATCGTTTCAAAATCATTCGTAAATAAATTATTCATTTAGTTAAAATATTTTTAATGACACATTTATTTCATCCAAACTCGTTTTATGCGTAACATTTTTTTTTTTAATAATAAATTGTGATCGACAGAAGAAGTAACTACTTCTTAAAATAACCAGCGTCTATACATAGAATTTAAAAATGTTTCCATAACATGTTACGATACGAATTTATGCAGTAATATGGTGATACAGATAATTAATTTTTCCGTTATTAGAATTTTTTTCTATTTGTACAGACTACGGAGCTACAGGCTTCTGTGTCTTTCTTATATACATAGATTTTATACATATGGTAGTAATATAATAAACATAATTTGCGTCTGCGTTATCTCGCGTTATAGCTTTGCTGGATGTTGGTCTGTACTATATAATTATAAATATAGTTATTTATTGTTTAAATATTTTATCTTAAACCAAAGCTTAATAAAATTCTGACACGTTCAGAATCAAGATTAGTTTTATAGATAAGAGCTGCTTGTAAGTCATTTCAAGTTTAGGCCACGCCAAAATCCAAGTCAATCATGCAATGAATTGTGAATTATAAACTAGGCGTTTTAAGTATGCAGCTAATCTATGATGGGAATAACCTTATATATATATATATATATATATATATATATATATATATATATATATATATATATATATATATATTTAACTATTATAACTAGATGTGCAAAGGCATGAATTATTAAGACGTAATTATTGAGACCTAAGAAAAATACGATTAAGATATGACTGAAAATTTTATTTTAATCTGTTTCGTTAAAAGTTTATTGTTACTTTATTTTTAAACTTTCATAGACGATATTTTGATATCCAAATCTTCAAGAATATTAAAGGAATTGTTTTTATTCTTTGGTTTGTCAACAAATATTCAAGCTTTACATTTACTTTACATTTAAATTAATTTAAAACATTCTGAACTTATTTGTTAAACAAAAAATATATGTTCTTTACACATATATTTGTTTCCACAAATATTCGTTCACAAATATTTGCTTCCATATACATTCAATAAACATCAACATATAATGTTTGTACTCATTATTATTAGTTATATTTTATATTCTTGAAAAGGAACATTCCATGTCGTTTTTATACAAAATATCCTTATAGTTAAAAATTACGAAATAATTAGAATCGCAACACGACAAGGTGGACGGTGATTTTGTCAATTTACATAACCCAATGTACTTTAAAAGGGCAACAGCCTACATAAAACACTTTTAAAGTAAGAGAGTACCTTATCCACAGTGTGGCAATATTTCGGGAGCTAACGGTTGGAAGGTGCATCGACCGAGCAGTCAGACTCGAGGAGTTTTATTGCGTGACGTGTATATGGTGTCCCGAATTTTGTGACGAAAATGTGAACGTAAGTTGTTTTATAAATACGTAATACACTTACGATTTTATTTCTTTATTATAATTATTTATCACAATAGAGGTAGATATGGTGTTGCCATAACAATAAATTATAAAAAAATGTCTTAAATTTTATTACTTATTTAATTTATATATGATTTGGGTTCGTCCTTTGCATGAATATAATTTATTAAAAAAAATAAATTAAATTTTGTTAAGTCTTATTGATATTGCGTCAAACGCTTCATAAGTAGATACATAAACCACCATTCAACTTAGCGGGTATTTCTACATGGTATGGTTCGCGTGTAACGTCGCTTTAACCTTTAGTTATTAAATAGTTTATTAAGATAAAGATAGATATTGTTTTATAAACTATAGTAAACGTTATCTAAGTCTAATAAAAATTTAAATACACTACACAATTATAATTGTGTTTTTCGCAAATAAAGCTTAAGCTTATGTTAATTTGGACTATTTTTTAGAAAATAAATTGAAAAAAAGTTTATCATATGTGTGTTTTCAATATTTTATATATAAATAGTTATGCGTACATATACCTAAATATAAATTAAAGTAATATTTAATAAATATGTATCGATAATATTTTATATAGTTTTTTTTTCGCTTAGGCGGAATTGATAATTTATATGCAGTTTTATTTGAATTGAATTTGTAATAGTGAATAATAGCTTTATTTATTGTCTATTAAAATTTCTCGCTAGTATGAATTACATCAACAGACTTACAACATTCAGTAATGATTCATATATGTTGATTTAATTGTTATATCGGTATCGTAATCCGTAATAAGCAATAACTTATATAATTACAACAAATATAACATATTGTTTGACAGTATATCAATAATAAAATATTTATTTAGATTCAAATGACGTATACATATAATTTATTAAGGATAAATGTTTTTTCTTGTTTAGTTTTTATTTAACGGAAGGGCCAATGTTCTATTCAACTTCAAAAATTTAACTTAATAATATAAGCAGGAGAATTAGCAAATTTAAGTGGCGTTTTGATAGTAACATTTCAGAACTGATAACCGATGAGGTAAAGTTCTTAAAATAGAAAATCTTCAAGTTGGATGGAACAACGATACGCAAAATGGATACGAAGTGAGAGTCCAGTGTGCTCTAAGGGGTCTTATGTCTAGCTATGGACGAACGCTGGCTGATGGCGATGGTGGTAATAATGAATAATGAATGATGGAATGTAATAGTAACATATAAAAACTTAATATGTCATTCTTGCAACATGGAATCAGATTGAAATAGAGAGACTTCCAAACATCACAACTGTGGAATCCTGAAATCATGGATTAACAAAACAAAGCTTTAAATTTAAGAGCGTAAGAATGAAAACTGTTTAAATGATTCAAACAATAAAGCCTCACGTATATGAATACGATACGCTGATGGACTTGAAATTGATCATGATTTCAAACATGACGATGACGGAATGCAAAACAGTGTAAGATATCATGAATAACTGAAATCATCACTTTAAAATACAGAAAATGCTAACGTAATTTTAAATTTGTGTTATTTACATATTAAGAATTATTACATACCTATTAAATAATAGTTAAAAAAATAAAACTACTGAACAAATCATGACCGCGTGAAATGGTGGCAGAAATGCTTATGTGGGTGAATGTGCAATGTACATTATAGCAAAATAACAAAACTTTCCCGTTTTTAACGTGAGTCATACAAAAATTGCTATATATATATATATATTAAAGCGAAAGTGTATTGCTTTCATTTAAAACTTTCGCGGTAATTTTACTCGCATTTATGACGTTTAAAGAAAAAGTTCTTTGAAAATTATCAAACAATGAAACGATTTGATGAAATTTTGCAATACCTACATGCTATAGTTACTTAAATTTTAAAACCAGTGGGTCCGTTTTGTAAGTAAAAATTCGAAACCATAAATATAAATCGTTCACAAATTGTCCGAAAGTGAGCAACAAAGAACGAGTATCATATCACTAAGTCTGCCTTCCTGAATAGCTTCGCAGTTAAGCGAAAGCTTTTATTACAATACGCAATCGAAAATCGATTATGTACTGTTAAGGTTTCATTTTATGTAAAAATCATTTTAACATACTGCATTGTATCGGTTAATACCAAAGGACAATAACTGATGTTAAAAAAAATAACAGCAGTGTTTTTAAGAAATGTATTTTCGTTCATACATTATCGTTCATAAGTATGACTTCAACTTGACGATGATCAACCTCTGAGTGTTGCGTCCAAGCCAACGACAAATAGTTACCAAAGCTACTATTTTATTCTATCTTTAGGTGAATTCCCATATTTATTGGTAAATGTGATAGCATAATCACCGAATTACAACAAAGAAATTAAAACAGAATAATAAATAGCCTTAGTAATTTTGGCGTGATGCTCACACCGACCTGAAGTTAATTACGAGTTTATATTATATTAATTAATAGTCACCAAAAATAAGGAATAAAATAGTTTTGGAACTTTTTACCATAGAACTGCGAGGCATCGTAAAGATCTGCACCCGTACGTTGTTGACGTATTTAAGACACGTACGAAACGATTTGCTTCCTCGTTTCTGATACGCACCGCTAAGGTCTGGAATACCCCCCCGACCTCCGTTTTTCCCACCACCTACAATATGGGTACCTTCAAATCTAGAGTGAATAGGCATCTTCTAGGCAAGCGCGCTCCATCTTAGACTCTATCATCACTTTCCATCAGGTGTGATAACAGTCAAGCGCTAGCTTATATACTTAAAAAAAAGGTACCACCAATTTGTCAGATATTCTACCCCATACAGCGTAATATATTATTCTGTTCCGGTATGAAGGGAGAGCCAGTGTAAGAAATAGCACAAGGGATTCATCAGGTATTCTACTGAAAAACAGCAGTACTTGGTATTGTTACGTTCCGGCTTGAAGGGTCAGTAAGCCAGTGTAATTACAAACACAAGGGACATAACATCTTAGTTCCCAAGGTTGGTGGCGCTTTGGCGATGTAAGGATTGGTTAATATTTCTTAGATCGCCAATGTCTATTGGCGGTGGTAACTACTAAATATCTGCTTGCACTTACGCCTTTCTATATTATATAAAAAACTTCTATCTTCGAAACAAAATTGTTGTTATTTAAATATACATTTACAAATATATTGTTTCTTTGTTATTATTGCTCAGTATGTTTTTCAAAGTAAGTTGAAAATGGAATATTTTTATAGGCTTTCTTGCAAAGGTATTCGAAATTTTCGTGACTATTTAAGATCGCGCTAAAACTCACGACCTTCAAATGCACGTTCATTACTTTCACTTGCCTTTCACGTCACAGTAAAAGTGATAAGCTTTGACAATGGCTTAAAATTGCCATTTTCGCTTTCATTTTGGGACATTAAGAATTTACGAATGAAATAAAATGGGGCAGTAGCATTTGTAAAATAATTTGTAAATACTACTTTAATGTTTATTTTTTAAACTAGATATTTCATTTAGTCTAGCTTTTCTTACAGTTCTAGTTTATCGAGTAGATCGGTATAGTTTGGTTAGGTAGCGTCACTATTAGAAAGCACATATTTTGATTTATCTATATTCTTGAGTTTGACATTTTAATTTTTTTGTTATGATAATAATTTTATCAATTCCTTACATATATATAAAAGCCGAGATGGCCCAGTGGTTAGAGCGCGTGAATTTTAATCGACGATCATTCATCATCATCATCATTTTCATGTGCTTAATTTGTGATTATTATTAATCTCGTGCTTAACGGTGAAGGAAAACATCGTGAGGAAACCTGCATGTATCTAATGTCACTGAAATTCAGCCACATGTGTATACCACCAACCCGCATTGGAGCAGCGTGGTGGAATAAGCTCCAAAACCTTCTCCTCAAAAAGGGAGAGAAGACCTTAACCCAGCAGTGGGACATTCACAGGCTGTTACTCTTACTATTACTGATACTGTTTAGCGATAAGAGCCTCCTAGAAGATTATAAGAAAAAATCTTCGTACAATTTCGATATTATTCATTAATGCCAAGAACAATATATTTTAACCAACTGAATCATAAATGAAATCCCAGCTTACTTTGTCTAAGCATGATAATACTGAATAAAACGATTGCTAAAACTATTTTTGTTATAGTACCTTAGCAATAATGTATAAAAATGTTGTTTGAAATGATTCATATTGTCTAAAATGTTTTATGAATTAATAATTTTATAAATACCTACATGTCACTTTTGCATATTATGGAATGCATTCTTCTTCATAATCCAATTAAAATTATTGCAATAAACTTACCCATAACTAAACTAAATGCTTTTTAAGCCGTCTTTTATGCGTTCGCGTATAGTTCGACCGCTTGAGTAGAAATTATACATATACATTTACTGGTGGTAAAGCTTTGTGCAAGCCCGTCTGGGTAGTTACCACCCACTCATCAGATATTCTACCGCAAAACAGCAGTGCTTGGTATTGTTGTGTTCTGGTTTGAAGGGTGAGTGAGCCAGTATAATTACAGCACAAGGGACGTAACATCTTAGTTCCTAAGACAGGTGGCGCATTGGCGATGTAGGGGTTAACATTTCTTACAATACCAATGTCTATGGGCATTGGTGACCACTTACCATCTTCTGGCCCATATGCTCGTCCGCCTAACTATAATATAAAAAAAAATACAGTACCTAGTGCGATTCTATACGAACTCACTTCATTATTCACCTGTGAAATGTTGACAGCCGACTTATGGTGGTATACTACTTTGAAGCGTGTATTCTTAAAATGTCATGATTATTATGATCAATGTTGCATATCGGTTTCTGACATTTCACGACTGTTTTCTGTGATGAATTTCGTTTGGTAGAGTACCTACATATATTACTATTGTTGAAACTTGCGCGGATGTTTCGGGTAGGTATAATAAAGTTAACGTACAATAAATGGCGCGCAAGTGTTGGCGAATATTTGCTTAAAATATACTACTAATATATATACATAACATGTTCTATTGATTTTACCTCAAAATCTTATACAAAAATATAGGTAGGTATTTATGTAAATAATAAACCAGTCCATGTAAATCAAATATGTATTTTAAAGAGGAAATCGAATTATGGTCAACTATTTTTTTTTAATACAGAAATAAGTTTTATTTTTTAATATTAACGGCCTTTAATTAATAAACGGTTAGCGGGTGGTTAGTTCAACATTGCTGTCTCCTTCTTTCTAATGTCAAATCAATAATAATGATAGAAAGAGAGATATCAGTGTTATTTTTTAGGTACATGTCCTTTTCTATGCCAACAACTTGTATGCAAAATTACATCATAATCGATTTAGTAGTTAAGGTGTGAAAGTGTAAGAAACAAAATCAACTGATATTAACTTTTAACGGTAATTATTCACTATTTTATAACAATATATATAATAAAATAGATAATACCCGGTCTGCGTTGAAATGCCTTTTTAATGTAAGCAATTATGATGCACTTTGATGGAAGAAACCACGTAATCAAGAACAACTTGAAACTCAATCGGATGAATGATATAGAACCACATACATATACATTTTTACTGGTGGTAGGGCTTTGTGCAAGCTCGTCTGGGTAGGTACCACCCACTCATCAGATATTCTACCGCAAAACAGCAATACTTGATATTGTTGTGTTCCGGTTTGAAGGGTGAGTGAGCCAGTGTAATTACAGGCACAAGGGACATAAAATCTTAGTTCCCAAGGTTGGTGGCGCATTGGATATGTAAGCGATGGTTGACATTTCTTACAATGCCAATGTCTAAGAGCGTTGGTGACCACTTACCATCAGGTGGCCCATATGCTCGTCCGCCTTCCTTTTCTATAAAAAAAAAAAAAATACGAGAAAAATAAGATTTTTTTTTTGTATAGAAACACGGAATACCATGTGAATATTACAATTAATGGTAGGCCATGTATTACACAATTCCGCAACATAATATCGTGTTCCACAATCCATTACATAATAATGATGGGTGACTTGTGCAGTGGGTCAATAGATTATGGTCTAAGAACGTGTTGAAATCCGAAGTAATCGAATGATTCCATATTTCGTTCTGGTGACCGAATTTCAAAATCAGTTATTTATTATATTAATTCGAATTCTATTCATTTATAGAGATATTTTGAAATGCAGGCAAAAATTATTCTTTAAAAAAAAATACTTACTATAAATATTAGCTTATTTCATACAGAATTAACCTGCTTGTAAATATCAGTTTAAAGTTATTTTATTGGTATTATTTTGTGTATATAATTATTAAAACCAGGAATAAAAAAAATATGTAACATCGACTAGTTTTGCCTAAAAAATAACTTCATATTCTATATTCAAATTTCCTTTTTTTTTTTAGATAAACGAAAATGGCGACATCCGTCCTCCAGCCCGAAGATTGCCGACGAGAACACGAACCCAAACCCGATATTGATACACCCAGACTCACTGACGATGAAAGAATTGCCATCCTGGAAAACAAGGAACGGGAAACTGGCGATCTACCCCCAGAACTAAGAGAAAGAGCCAGGGTCGATATAAGAGAGGAAATAGCTCTAAGAGAACATGCGCTTGCGCAGATGAGACATTTCATTGAAAAACATCCTGCAATCAAGAAATGCAGAACTGGTATGCGTTTTTTATTTAGATTGTAGACCACGTGACGGCATTTAGTGGGCATGTCTACCCATAAACATAATTTTCGTAGGATCTTTTGTAACAACAATATGTGCTATTTCATAATGCCAGTGTCATAATACAATAAATTATATTAAGTGATGAAAAATTCTTGTACCTAATTTAAGAAACTCAATTTTTTTTGGTCGTAATTAAGCAAGAGATGTTGTAAAGTAGGTTATAAAATTTGTATATAAAACACTTTTGCTTATAAACTTGACCGTATCAGATTTATTCCATAATTTATTTTATAAAATCAAATATAGCTTCAATAAATAACATTACAATATATTTATCTTGTAATAATTATGACGTTTTTTTTTACAAAGTATGTATTAAATAGATAGAGAAAAAAAATGGTTTCGTACGACTATGTATGTACATATGTATACAGACAGTGCCAGCCCCGGCCTTTAGTCAAGGTAGAGCTAGATTGTTTTTCAACGACTTTTTGTCGCCGCTTTCACTTCACATTAATTACATTTCAATGAATGTTATAAAAATAATAATTACCACATTTATAAAAAATAGAACAACGCTTATGTAACCCTAGAAATTGTATGCGCATTTGCGCGCTCTCTGCTACCTGGCGCCTGGAGCGACTGCTTCCCTCGCTCACCCAGGGCCCACCCTGGGCCTAACCCCAGGGCTGTAAACAGAGTTAATATTTAAAAGTGTGCTTGCACGCCAAATCCGATATGACAAAGAATAGCAAAAAATTTTTCAAAGAAGGCTGTCGAAATGGTCCAATTAATAAAACTATTTATAAGTCATCTCGTACTCGGAAATGAAGGGAAACTGGAAAGCTTCAACCATCCATTGGATGTTTGTCCTCTACATCTATATCTCATTAACCCGCAGTTGTATCTTGTAAGCGTTTAAGTTCAAACCCTTCCTTTAACAGTAAGGGAGACCTTTTACTTAGCAATGTGTTATTTGGCCCGTTGCTACTATAAGTTCATATATCAAAGGGATTTTTTTGGTTTATTTTGAAATAAATGTAGATTTATATTACAGGATTTATTTAATATTTTTTTCAGATCCACCATTCCTGCTTCGTTTTCTACGCACAAAGAAATACTCAATCCCCCAAGCTTGTTCCATGTTGGAGAGATATCTGACTATCCGGCAGATGCATCCTCATTGGTTTCAGAAGCTTGATCCTCTAGATCCTAAAATAGCAGCAATAATTGATGCTGGGTATCTAGTACCATTGCCGAAGAGGGACGCTGAAGGACGGAGGGTCGTTTTATCTTGCATGGGTATGTATTGATCACTTATAATACATAACTGTAGAGCTATTCTGAAAGAACAAACTCGAAACTCGCTACAGAAAACCTTTGTGAAATGTGAGAAAGTGACATTGACCATAATAATTGTAACATTTCAAGAATACACGCATCAAAATAGTAAATCGCTTTAATCGGTTGTCAACATTTCACGGTTGAATAATGAAGTAGGTTTTTACATAATTCTTTATTATTTGAAAGTAGCTATAATTTTGATGCGTTCGCTTCTCGACGGTGGCCACGTAGTCTTCCTGTATTATAAAGTGATATTAGACCAGTTAACAGTTATAAACAAATTGGAACATGTAGGAAAAAGTGAAATGCAAGTAGGCAGAAAAATATTATCGCGTTCATTCATTATATTCATTGCTTGGTGTTAATTAGTATAATTAAACTTACATTTTAAATATAATCACTTCCTTATTCCGGGATTAATTTCTCTTATGAACTAATTATTATATTCATCCAATTATTTACCTTCCTCATCAACCTAAAAAAAAGTTATTAATAATTATATTTTACTATTACAATATTGTGACCATTACTTATTAAGATTAATTAAACCATTTTGGTTTTCAACTGGAATTTATCAATTTTCGACTATTTTCGTTTCTTTTTTATAAATAAGATTTTGTTTCCTATATTGCCGATAACATATTATTAATTTTCAGGTCGCTTCGACCCACACGTTTATGACAGCAGTGTGATGGCACGCGTCCACTCCATGATAGTTGAGCTGCTTCTTGACGAACCTCGTTCTCAACTGTTGGGTTACACGCATGTTAATGACGAAGCAGGGATGCAAATGCCACACGTGAGCCTTTGGTCGCTCAACGATGTGCGTGTCATGTTAAACTGTATACAGGTATACAAAATGTTTATGTAACAATTTTTTGAGCAAGAAACATTAAGTTTAGTTTTTCTACTTTAAGTACAAAATGAAGATAATTATAACGCAATAGAACGACTGTACAAAAAACGACAGTAATACAGTCTATGAACTGTGGGGTAGCAGAGATTATGAGAAATAGAGATAGAGACGAAGGCAAGAAGAAAATGCATTACCCCATAATTAAATTATATAAGGCCAAGTGAATGATGACGACAAAGTATAAAACGAAGAATTAAAAAAAAACTATTGCGCTTTTGTTCCAGGATTGAATTTCTTACTAGAACACTATCTTGTTTATTATGTTTTCAATTATTAAGAAATAGAGAAGGAGAGAGAGGGAAAGTTAAATCGATATTGTTGCTTATATTCATAATATAACGAAGTACTTTACTCTCGTCTTTTTGAACAAATCAAGCTTTAAAATAACTTAAGAAAGTCATATTATATTTGCAGAATTCGACTCCCATGCGTCACAAGCGTACACACTTCGTCAATATACCGCATTATGGCGTCAAGTTTTTCGAGTTCGCAATATCTTTACTCAGCGATAAACTCAAGGATCGAGTTATGGTAAATACTTACAACGGAAAAATAAAATTATATTTAAATGATGTATTATTAAGTTCCTAATATAACAGAAACAGTAAAATACATATTTTGCGACAACTATAGTTTTTCGTAATAATGTATTTAAATTTTATTTTTCTAGACAAAGTTGCGACGGCTATAACATTAATTTTTTTTCCACAGTTCCATCGCACGTCTGATGATTTAGTTAAGTACGTCGATTCCTCCATTTTGCCTAAAGAATACGGTGGAACAGTTCCACTGAAAGACATGATTGATGAATTGAAGCGTAAACTCTTAAAGCATAGAGAAGATTTGCTTGCTTTGGACGACATGTGTATTGATTTGTATGCACTTGAAAAAAACGATTTGACGCAAGACGTACATTCAACTGCGGGCTCATTCAGAAAATTAGAACTTGATTAGCTATAACTTTGTGATAAATGAAGGCTTCAAGTGAATCTTATTTTAATTAAATACTCAGGAAAATATGCAATATCAAAATTTATACATAACTTTTTAACCGTATTATATTATTAAATATATGTATTACATTTCCGAACGCTTTGTCATATACATATATTCTGTTTCATATTTCAGATCTCAACATTGTTTTTTTTTAACTTTACAGATTATGATTTAAATTTAATAAAAAATAGTTAAATATTATAAATAAAAATCGCCTTAATGATAAGGGAGTATATCTTTTTAACTTTTTAGAAACTAGTAAAGTAGTGGCAGCCGTCGGTGGTCACGTTACCATTCTTAAACTGATGACGTCATTGTTAATATAAATTACAATGATTAAGTATAATAATTTTCATTAGCGAATTCTATTTAGAGGTGTGATTAATGACATGACAACCTGACTGCTGCTTAAAAAATATTTTTAAATACTTGTATGTTCTCTCCGTTACTAACTTATAAAGCAGTTAGATAACTTTATGAAAATAAATAGTAAGTAAGTAATTAATTAAGTTATTCCGTTTTGTGGAATAGTATTTTAATAATTATTATAAAAGGCTTAAAATAAAGACAATAATATGAATAAAGAAAGATTTTTATTTATCCTTATATTTGTTACTTGAATCGATGATTAGATTTCGTTTTTAAACGAACGTCCAAAAGCGTTTAAGTGGATTCTTCGATTATACTACCACGAAATTTATTAAAAATACAAGTCAATTGAAATTGTAATATATTTGTATTTATGACTTAATTAATTTATTCAATAGGTACGAGAAAATTATTAAATAGAAAACTTATTAAAAAAAAAATTAGTTCTTGTGTAATATTTTGTGTTGAGATTTTGTGCATTCAATGAATAGTAACCATAACAACAAAAGGTTAAAACAATAAATGTAATAAGAATTAAAAGTATTACAAGTTAATTAATTTAATCATTACATTTTATAGAATACTTCGCTCATAATATTTTACAATTTCATTGGTATCATTTTTGAACGATTACCACAGAGTATAGAGTAACCTTGAATTGCAAACTGACATGTTACTAACTTCGCAGTAGTTTTTCCCGCAGTTTGGCGTCCACCGATTGATAAAAGAATTCTAACGCGTTTTTTCTATGTATTTAGATCAATAAGACAATTCTTTAACCTAATGATTTGTTTTCTAGTGATGTTTTTATAGACTTATTATGTTGTTTCCGTGATTGCTTCGTTTGGGTTTTCCTGCTGTGGTGATTTTTGTAAACATCGGGAACACAGGCCCCACGTCTATGACTTCTTGTACGTATTTTAGCCATTATCACATCTCATAAGTTAGTTTTGTATAATCCATGCAAAAAATGAGCAGAAGTATGTAACATTTGTTTAACTGATCGTGAATTAACCTCGAAATTTTGTTGTTTATTTGGTTGTAAAAACTTCATGTAATCCAATCGTGGTTGGTAAGCGAAAATGTTATGTCGCTTGAAAGAAACCACGAACGCAATTGTATTGACCAAAACAACTATGCATTTAGTTTACAAAATCGGTACATCATTAGATTACTATGTTTGATGTTACCACGTCATAATTTATGTTATGATTTCGATCCCTTAATGTTTACACGGAATAATAA
Source organism: Nymphalis io (assembly GCF_905147045.1). Lineage (NCBI taxonomy): Eukaryota > Metazoa > Arthropoda > Insecta > Lepidoptera > Nymphalidae > Nymphalis > Nymphalis io. The sequence goes on from NC_065909.1 coordinate 6,019,429, forward strand.
TATATTCACTACCTGGACCACACTGCACTCTATCTGTAACACATACGACACTCAACACTCTGTTTTCGATTCATTCAGCATTATACCATGAAACCTTTAAAAATCTGTAGTGTGAAAGTTTTATCTATATCATATTGTGAAAAAAGCATGATACCAGTTTGTGGCATCTTTTCAACAGAAAACAATCTAGCAACTTAATGCCATGCTATCAGTTAAGAACTGAATATTTAATTTTGTTTTAGTTATTTTTAATTCAACAACATTAATTTAACAAACAGTTTCAAATTATAAGCTAACTTAAATGAGAATTTCAAAAATATTTTGGACTTTTTTTTTAAGCTTGTAAGAAAAGTTTGGTGTTTATTCAGAATTTTACATATTTGGTTATCATGTTAATTGGACCAATAGCAAATATTTTAAAGTATGTATGGCATTCATTTAAGTATTGATATATATACTATAATATTGTTGACCTCTTTTAACAACTTTTCTGGTTAGTTCATTAAAAATGGACTAAATAAAGTAATTTAAAAACTATACCGTAATTGTTATCATATAAATAATTACATTTCCCTATAGGTTCTAACTATGTTACATGTTTTTCACTGTTTAATTAAAATTAAAAATTAAATTCTACTTTATGTAAGCAAGCATTTACAAACAATTTGTTTGTTATATCTTTATTTTATTATATATTATTTAAAGTTAAGCTACTGCTCTTCATTTGTAATAGAATAATTGTGTTTTAAATATATGTATACCCTTACATTTCAAGGCTTATCAATTATAATTACATGTAACACAATTTTAGTTTAATAACTTTTTTATAGAATTAACCACTCCAAAATGGAAAGCATTGTTACACAATTTTTTTTAACATAAATATATAACATTTATTGCTCATTTTTCACTGTCAGGACAGTTTCACTCGTGTTAAACATTGCTGCTCCCCGTGTGTGTCGTAGTGTGAAGTTATATAGCCTTCTAAAAAATGTCGGTAATTTTTGATTAAGAGATTAGTCTTATCAAACAAAGTAATGTACAAACTCTTTATTTTTATAATATTAGTACTGATTTCTTTTTAATTAATCAGCCCAATACCTGTTCTGGGAATTGCAACAATTGTTAATCAATCTTCTTCTTCTTCTGCCTAGCGTATTCCCAGCCTAGTAAAGCCAGGGTCCGCTTTCCTGCATCTACGCCTCCACTTTGCCCAATCTAAAGCATCCTCCTTAGTGGGATCGATCATTATTTACTTATTTATTTATTTTCCCGATAGAATCCTAATATATAGCATGCATTTATATTCTATGAATGAATTATACTAAATATCACATTCTAGATACTGCAAAGCAAGACAAATGTAAGAGCTTTTATAAATTATGACATTATAATTGTTCCAATATTATAACATCATTAGTATTATATCATTGTCATATTGGTCTGTTCGCTATCTTATAAGGTCTCAGATCCCATGTCCTTGGGTTCACATCAATGCTTTTGGTATTGTTCACTCGTCAAAAGCTATACTGCTACACATTTTTATAATCTGTGGTTAGCATAGCATATTACAAATTATATAATGGTTAAAATGTTTATAAGTCTATGGGTACAGGTGATCTCGTCCTAACAAGTGATTCAATTGACCTCTTCAAAAAATATGAACAAGGAAAGGAAAGACTATAGTTTAAAGTGTAATAAAAATGGAACAAAAAACAATTAATAATTAATTTCTGATGCAAAACTAAAAATAAGCTAAGATCATAGAAGTATGAAAAAATATTTGTATAAAATTTTTATTACAAAAGACTGATTATTGAAATTATAAGTCCAATATAACTATCACCTTGCATACCAATTAGCAATGTTAGTTACCACTATTAAATATGAAAATTAATAGGTTCTTAGGACCTTTTATCTAACAAACATTTCACAGATAAAAAGCAAATAATAAGCTTATTTTATTCTACAATCATAAAACAATACATAAAGCTTTTCCATACTGGTTATATTCTACTAGATAATCTTCCGTTTGCTAATTCTAAATATTAAAATCAATCCTCATAGTTTTTTTGTTAACCACTTGTATAATTTTAATGCATCTCTTCTTTTCCTGAAAATTCTTTTAATTTATTAGTTTATTTTGCTCTTGCTTTCCTTGGATATTGGATTCCTTTTCTTGCACTTTTTCTTTATTTCTCCTGTTCTCCATTTAACAAAACCTTTACTAAATTTTTCCTTACCTTGTGACCAACCTCTTTTTTTAACTAAGCTTGCTCTTCATAAGAGCTTCATTCGCTTGTCCTCCTCCAGGAAGCCAAATTTAAAAGTCCTCCTAATATCAAATATCAGAAAATATAATAGTTTAACTTTTCTATTCATAATGCAATCTGAGTGTAAAAAAAATATATAATTATCAAATTTTATATTTGTTAGTAAATTTTTTTAGGAAAAAAGCATTTCCAATATGAACATTGTAATAAATACTGCACATAGCTACAGGACGCCTTACACTATATTTGCTGACACATGGTTTCCACTCAAGAACCAATATACTCCATCAGCAGTAGTGTATGGTGCCTTCTTTATATTTGAGTACAGCATCAGCATGAAATATAATAATATGATTATATCATAATATTATGTAATTTTCTACGTACTATTAGTGGCAATGTTTTGCATAATCATGTTTAAGTCTTACCACTTGTAGGCTTCTATTTAAAAAATTGAAATGACTGTACAAGGGTGGATTATGTTGATGTTTTAAATACAAGTTTAGAATCACACTTATTACAATACACTTATCAATCTTATCAGAATACTTGATCATATATCTGACAGTTTTAAAAATAAAGATTTGTGCCAATGCAATGGAATGAAAAACTATAGTCTTTTAATTTTTTATTTTTATTATATCACAAAACTTGTAATTTTTACAGTTATATATATGTATGTACAATATAATATAACATTATATAATAGGACATTGACTATATACTACGTCATAATCATAGCGTGCATCTGTAACGTTTTTTAATTTGTTCCAAATTCTAATTAAGAAGACAATATTTATGCATATGCATATTTTATGCTCAATATGTGACCTGTTTGCCTCACATCATTGAATTTTTTATGTTAATAGAAATAATATTTGTAAGATAAGTGTTTTATGTACACTTTTTTCCTTATTGTAAACCTAATTGTAGATTGGACTTTATAGCATGCTTAATTTCCGACCTTGTCAAATATTTAGTAAATTAATTATCTGCTTTGGTATAGCGGTGTTTCATCGTTGAATTAGTTAAAAAAAATTGGATATAAATCAATGTATCTTTATATATTATTGTACGTTAGTGGTATATAAATTCATACATGCTATATTACTACAGAATTTACGTATGATTCAATCGATCATTATTTTTATTGTGCACATCCATGTCTCCTGAAACTGCTAGGCAAATTAAACCGTAATCGTTCTATATCTGAATCTATATCTGAAGAAAAAAAAATGGTATAGACATAGTGTTTGTTTGTACAGTAGTAATTATTCATTAACTTCATAAATGGATGCAGTTTTATGTTATGCATAAATTATTAGTTAAATTTTCTTTTTTTTTTTATTAATTTATGCAATATGTATATATTTTTCTTCAGATTGGCAGCATGGCGGAAATAGTGTACCCGCAAGGCTGCCGCCCAATCACCGATGACCTTGGACCAGACGAGCTCGTTCGAAGACTCAAGGTATGCTAACAATATGTTGATTTCATTATTTTTAATATATTTAGGTAAGTGTAGAAAAAAAATTAGGATATGCTATAAAAATAAACACAATATACAGATACGCTTTTATCTGCGCACATAAAATGTGCAAATCCTTACATATACATAGGTACCAACTTCCTTCGGTTAAACACTGTCGTATTTTATTAATCTCAAACAGATGTACCACCATAATTTTTTACATATAAGATTAGGAGATTAGCAAAGGACAGTTCCCATTCCCCCAATTGCTTGTTAAATATACATTTTTACGATTTTTTTTTAAATGTAATAGTAACCTTTAATGCTTACATTTTTTAATGAAAATAATGAATCTATTAAGTTAACACATTCGGGCGCAGACTTAATTTTTTTTTGTTCGATAATGAAGGTTTTAACTCTTTTTAATTAGAAGGGCTTATAGATTTTTATATAAAAATGTACCTATCTGAATATAAAAAGGAAAATAAACAATGTCAAATTTGATAATATATCACTGTATTTTTTTTTATTGAAATCGACTTAATATGATACTAATTTAACGTGACTTTTCTTACATGAATATATATTTCGACTATGAAAAGTTGTGGGCGGTTGTCTTGCTAAAAAAAAAAAACTGTTTTTTTTAAACTGTATATCTCAAGCACTTTTCTGCCATTCGGAATCAACAGAAAATATAATATGGTACAAATAATACAAATAAAATATTAACAACAATGAGCAAATACATAAACTTTAATAATATTATGAGTAAACACAAAAGTGTTACGAGAAAAAAATAAGCAAAACAAATGAATGGATGTGTCTAATTGTTTGAGTGGTGTATTTGCTATAATTATATTAAGGAAAGCTTTGTTTCTACTATTTCCAAGTGTTAAAACGTGTTGAATATAAATGCCTGATTTTAATAGTTTTTATTCGCTAGATGTAAATTAACATATAACAGTATTCGTTTTTTTTATTCAGAATAAATAATAATACTGTTGTAATTCCTATTCCATTTACGTACACGTATATAATATATAAAGCTGAAGAGTTTGTCTGTTTGGGCGCGGTAATCTCTGAAACTGCAAGCTGTATTTTGTAGCTCAATTCTTGATTAAGTTTGTATAATACAATAATATCCTGGGACATTTTTTATACACGGCCATCTGATCCCAAATTAAGCTTGTACAGAGCTCGTACTATGGAAACCACACAACTGATATACTACATATACTATTTTTCTTTTGTAAATACATACTTATATAGACACCCAGACTCAGGACAAACAGACAAGTCCATGTGCACAAATATCTGTCCTGGGTGGGAATCGAACCCACAACCTTCGGCGTGAAAGGCAAGCCACGCCAACCTGCTCGTCAATATCAACATAGTCTAATATAACATAACGATACGACTGAGATCGGAGTAGTAATGTTAAACGCGAGTGAAGACGCGAGGACCAGCTAGTATTATAAAACATTTGATTATGTATTTTTTAAGTCGTTCGAATATGATCATTATTAGTAATATTTTCATCACGTTAATTGATATTTATAATAATTGGTAATAAAAAATATCTAATAAATTTCGTAGAACAAATATTATCTTATAGTGATATATATTTGAATAAATATTTTTTTTGTTTTTCCGTAGAAGTATTGTATTACTTATTTATAGAAATTCATTTATTCATTGTAGAAGCGTTGTACTTGTTTTTAATTAGTCAAAGTAAATACTATCTTCGGCTCGAATAAGAAAATACATTTTTTTCTGTCTATTATTGTAATTGATTACAATTTCAATATGAAAAAAGCCAAGCCAAAATAATAATATCAACAAGGCGATCGATTCATTACTAAAGTAAATCTCACTTTTGGCATAAAAAAATCTTAACGTTTTTTTTTTTTATTTTGTATCAGTGGCAATTTAAACACTTTCCCGTATACTTTTTGTAAAATAGTATACATTGCATCACAAAAGAGTTACTGACTCATTGCAGTCGATTGATATAATTATTAATTGTTAAAGAACATGAAATTATTACTCGTCACGTCAAAAGTATAAACGCGGGCGAAATTGCGATGCTAAGCTACTTGTATAATATAATATTATACACGAAAACCTCCGAAATGCGCCGATCTTCTTTTGTTTTTTCAGTTAGAAAATACTAGAAAAACGTCTCCTCATTTTAAGTATAGCATATAATATATAATTTATGTATTATAGATACATATGAAGGTATATTCTATTCAATCAATAAATAAAATATTAATGCTTTAATACATTAGGCGTTTGAAATGTTCTATCGAACGAACCCAGACGACCTTCACACAGGGCTGCCAACATTACTTCTGAAAGAGGTGAAATATTTAGGTCGGACATTTGTGAAAGCTTAATAAAATATAAATTGTAAAGAAAGTTTCAAATATTTATAATTCATTCGTCAACTTTCGTGGGCTGCGTTTTTGAAAAAAAATTTTTGCTGTTCTTTCATTTTCACGTGATTGTAAAACTATGTAAATATAAATCAATTTCGACAACTTTTTTTATGATATTTCAAGTTTTTAGCATCATTTAATATAGAAACTTCAGCTTTTCCAATTTTCGAAATTTCATATTTGATTAATTAATTACATACAATATAAAAATACATTACTTAACTTAGTGGCAGGGCAAATATATAAACATACATGCCTTCCTATAACAAATATATATATATATATTAAGAAACTTGGCTGTTTAGAAGCCGCTCTCGAACCTCAGATTTTTACACATTGTGTCGACCCTACGCGAAAAGAAGAGAAACATTTCTGAAATTGGGCCGGCCGTATTGTAATGAAATATTGAAAATATTGTTGCGAGAACTGATGGGCGTGATAAAAATGGTAATGAATAACGGTCTTTTTTCTTAAACCCGATACTATCGTTTCACGATATCTCTCACTGTTTTGTCACTTTGTTGTGATGTGAATATTTTTTTACCTTCTCCTATTTACTGATTTGTTAGATGGCTGTGAGTCGGCAACATAAGCCGCAGATATTTCTGGTAACATTTGTCATGGAGCTCATTCGATTTACATATGTGCTATTGCTATGACATTTAACTAATATTAAAACTAATATTTCACTCATTCATTCACAATAAAGCTAAATACAGGTAATGTAAAATACTTCAATAGTTTATTTGAAATTATGAAATGGAATGAATCATTTATTTGTCCCCATTTCCTGTCGCATATCGGCCAAATATTTGTTTCTTAAATCAGATGCTGCGTTGCTATTGAGACAAGTGGAATATGAAAAAAAAATACGCTTCGTATTAATTATTATATTCTAGTTGAAATATAATATAAATAAAATATGATTGTCGGTCGTTCTAAATAAAAAAGCATAGAAATGAAAATGCATATCGAGATGACCGTCTAAGGGACGTCGTCTTGATGTTTAGGATGTTACCTTGTTGCTGGTTTCTGGCTACCACAACCCAGAAGTGGCAGTAACAATTGTTATTATAAAACGGTTTTAAATTAAAACGTATAACCTTATACGAGTTATGCTACTAACATGGTGCAAGCTCGTGTGGGTACCTACCTTCTGCTCTGTATTGTTGTTTAAAGGGAGGGTTCAGGTTACCCACTAGTGCCAGTTTGCCTATCTAATATAATTAAAAAAAGAATAATACTATAAACAAAATTTCATTAAATTTTTTGTGAAAAGTTGGAACCTTGAGTGAAATTAGCTCGACTAGACAAATGTAAGCGTAGCCTCCGGTAGTTAATAATGTATATGCATCAGGTTTTGCAGCTATAAACCTTTGTTATTCGGAGATGTTTAAGAAACTAACTGTAGACAATTGCTTGCGACTGACAATATTAATGGTACGGCTTTGTGCACGCTCCTCTAAGTGGGTACGACTCACTCATCACTTTATTTTACTAGCAAAAAACAGTTTGTTATGCCCTTCTGTTGTTCAGAATTTAAATGGAAGTAAGGCAGTATTTACGGAGTAAACATATAAATCGTTGATTGGCGTATTATATTCGTAGGGTAAGGTATGGATTAATCTCCATACAATTATCATCTTAACTAATATTATACATTTGAAATCGTTTATTTGTTTTTCGTTTCGCTTTCATCTCTTAAAAACACAACCGATTATCATGAAACTTTGCATAAACGTTGTCAGGGGAACGGAAAAGGATATAGGAGTAGCCCTGCCCTATCTTTCCATTTCATCTCATGCGTGGACTAAGCTGTGGGCGCATAATATTTATTTCTTTACTTTAGACATGCAGAACCTATACAAATTATATAAGAAAATTTCAATACGTTATTCGGAAACACACAAATATGTCATGTCGCTATCACGATAATTATATTATACTAATGTCTATGGATAGAGCAGATCATTTATCATCAAGATGCCTTTCTGGTATAAATAAAAAAAAATCCATAACGACGTGTTCGCTTCATGCCTAAATCATCCGAAAATTTGTAAGCAATCAACCATATTTGTTGTGAATGAATCAATAATACAGAGCAAATCTTTTACGTTTATAAATCGAGATAGTAGGTGGGTATATAATAATCACTTTATAAAATTATTGATAACGTTGCGTCTATGCAAGATAAATTGTATTTTTATTCTTTTCTATCTCTTATGAGTTTGTAATTTGGAAATCATTACAAATTTTACGAAAAATTATAGATAATAATATATTACACAATTTTTCTTTGTTGATATTAAATCCTATAAAAAAATAATTAAAAAAATCTTAGTCGTAGACTCGCAATAGTATTTGAACGAATCAAATTATCCACATCTACGTTACAAAGCGAAACGGAAGCGACCGCGATGCGGACATTCGCGAAGTGTATCATAGTATGACGACTTCACGTACAATTAGTCGACCGAGATTTCGTTTTTCATCTCATTCGGGCTCATTTTTGAATTATAATAAAATCTTACGACCTTACTTATAACCCAAGTATTCAATTCAATTTATTTGCTTTAAACATAATATACATGTGTTTAGTTTCTCTCTTTCTATCATAATGTTTGGTTTTTAACGTGTTAGTTGTCTTTCATTTATCTTTTAATTACAAGCGAATAGAAGTAAAATGGTTACGTTACGGTTCGAAATCGGTTTTAAATTCATTTGGCACGAATCGTTGAAGTTAATGTAAATAAAATAAATGTAAATGTCTCTCTCTGGGCTGAGACATTTTATCCTTTTGAGGAGATTTTGTTCCACCGAGCTGCTCTGATGAGGGTTAGAATATTCACCATACTTACATATGTTGTATCCGAGTTATACACGCTATTCTCATAATGATTTCTGTTATCGCCGGGCGCGAGTTGAATTATAAACGCGAATTAGACATATAATTTCGGTTAAACATAACATTTCCTTACTATATGGCCATCGTGGCTCACAAGTCTAACCGTACCTTAATTTTATGTGAATTTGACTTTAGGTCGTTTTGCTCAGTCGCACAGTTATGTTTATTTTTTAAATATTATTTGGTATTCGGTAAAAAGAATGTTATTTAATATAAAAAAAACATTGTACTTCATTGAAAGCAATTACTAAAACATGTCAGTGTAATCAATATAAATAAATTAAATCGAAGTGTATGTCTGTGATTATAAAATAATTGTCCTTTAAAATTAATATATTTGCAACAGTAACAGTAACAGCCTGTTAATGTCCCACTAATGCTGGGCTAAGGTCTCCTCTCCCTTTTGAGGAAAAGGTTTGGAGCTTATCCCACCACGCTGCTCCAATGCGGGTTGGTAGAATACACATGTGGCAAGATTTCAATAAAATTAGACACATGCAGATTTCCTCACGATGTTTTCCTTCACCGTCAAGCACGAGATGAATTATAAACACGAATTAAGCACATGAAAATTCAGTGGTGCTTGCCCGGGTTTGAGCCCACGATCATCGGTTAAGATTCACGCGTTCGAACCACTGGGCCATCTCGGCTTTTTTATACGAATAAATCGAACTAAAGTGAACGTATTACTTTCCACTTAAATAAACAAATAAACTTACTTTTGCATTTATAATAGTCGTTAGGTTTATACTAGCAACAACGACCAAGTCGTATTCTGCCTCGTATTACTCGTATCTACTATACCGATTGTCAGAACGGTTAAACGGTATATAAGCTGATGTCCAATATCAGCTATAGCTATCAACTCTAGATAAGTAGTTTTCATATAATTTAATAACATGTGATTATAATAATTGTTAAATTAATTATTTTAATTGCTTGAAGCCGGATTTAATTGCTTGTATAAAATAAAAATGCATAAATGAATATTATGTAATAAATGTATTTACATAACCCGGGAACGAGCTGTCATGTATATAATTATGCATTTTTTTCCTTATAAAGTACTGATAATATACGAAGCCTCCATAAATGATAACAATATCCTGACAAGTTTGTACATTTTAATTAATAGCTTTATAAACATTATTTTATTTTTTAAATGCTTTCAAATCAAAATGATAGTCTTTCTATACATTAATGTGTTTTTTAGTCTTTGTTATAAAAGAGAATAATAATACTAGCATGCCTTAGATACGAATTATTTGATAATAAATTTTATTATAAAAAAAAAAGTGTACTATCGAGCGTTGGAAAGAAATTAGCTAGTCGGACTGACTTTCCCTCCCTCCTCGAAAAAATGTTTCGAAATTATCCCTCGAGGCCTCCTTGTATCGGGGGGCCCATGCAAACACATGGTTGCATTGGCATGGCTAAGCCACTGATTTACATCGAATTCATAATATATTGATAGAACGATCTTTAGTTACAATTTTATGTTGAATGTCGCGAAATATGTATTTTGTCAACAACATAACCAATGTCAAGAATGCGAGTGATCGCCTGAAGCTAAAGATGACAAGAGGCCTGTCCAGTTACAATACAAATTGAAACGGTTAGAATGCTTACTCCGTTACGAAACAATGACATAAATTTCAATACAGTGTATTATATTACGGTGGATATTGTTTTTATCAGCATTATAATTTACTTAAACTGAGTAATTTAGTTTGTTTCCTGACCTGTCTATCCAGAACAGTTTAGAAATATTACTGAAATATATTATTAAATATATTAAAAAGAGGAATGTGTTAAAAAGAATTAATTTTCATTTAATGTTTTCATTATCTATCTCCGTTTATGTAATTCGAAAAAAGAATTGTCTTTTATTTCTAATTTTTTTTTATGTTATATCTTAATTTAATTCAATTTTTGTTATATTAACATAATTTAATCATTTTTAGTGATATTTCGGATCTTCTAAGCTCTAGCGAACAGCTCGACTCGATTTCAACTTTAATTGATAATGGTGACACTTCGTTCAAAAGTTCGAAGAACGTAAGGCTTGTAAATTGAAGCCTCAACTTCAATAAATTGAGCAGATCCGTATAATAACTTGGTGAACGTTTAAATTATATTCACCTCTTTGATTTAATGTCATTAAAATGTTTTTTCTTAAAATACATATTTTATTTTAATAGTCCGACTCATGCTTAATCTGCGCTTTAAATTGGGCGAACAAGCAGTTTGCATCTGTATATATGAAGCAAACTTCTACTTTTGTGTACTGACATGTTGTTTTGCAAATGTACATATAAACACACTCTTGGGCAATTTTCCTCATCTTTCCCTTAAGAGCTTTGCTTTTGTCGCGGCGTCAGCATCTTCGGCCCATCATACTCTAACTTGTCAAGCCAAGGTTATTTATCGTCTGGTATCCTCAAAATAATAGTATCTGATATATTATTTAATATATTTTTTTTTTCGATTTAATCTAAGACATCTGGCGTGATGGGCACAATCAGCTATCTAAGGCTTCTCAACCTTGTTTAAAAATAAGTTTATATGTTCAATCTTCTCCATTATTGCAGTTTTCTCTCGAAACGATTTGAGTGTCGAATGATTAATCATAAACTATTCAAACCTCCCAGGTTGGTCCTTAGATTGTTTTAAGGGAAACATCTTAACAGCATGTGCGTTAAGTCGATGGTCCTGTGCCTAAATTTTTTCCGGTCGTGTCGGATTTGTCGTTCCATCGGATTATGAGAGTGAGAATAGAGATGCAATTGTTCTTTCGGACACCCTGTTTTATATTAGTTCCTGGACAGTTCACTAATCACCCTTGAGTATGGCTAACCACGAGCGAAATGAGTCAGGAGAGAGTGATCATAAACATAAACGAGAAACATTATATCTCTAAAACTTGTTATACATACTTCGATGGTGATAAGTAACAATCCATGTCATGTAACGAGGTGAGCCGTCCTTTCCTCGACATTTTAATTTACCCCCCCTGTAATCAAGTTGCTCGAACATTGAAAGTTTTCAAGAAATATTTCCGTATGTTTATTGATACCGTTATACTCTAGAGAGTAAACATGAGATTTGAAGGGCTAACTCTCTCGTAAATGTAACGACAGATTTATTGACATTAATTTCTTCTGACGTAACTACTGAGCTCCAGAAAGTTGTACAAGTAACAGTGAATACATAAACATAACCAAATATCCTTATAATAACATTTACGGATGTACTAAAAAACTTTAGAGGATTTGCTAATTGGACATTTCGCCATTAAAGTGTATTGCTGAAAAACGTTTTGTGTTATTACGTTATTAGATTTCGTTGATAGTCGTAACAATCGCAAAGAAAATACTTCATACGCTCGAACAATTTTCAATTTATTTCTATGAACGGACAACGGCAATAAAATAAATCATGACGGCCTGACGTGGTGCAAAGAATGCTATATGCATTTTTTTGCTGTTAAATCGTATGTTTAGGTATTCGGGAGATAAATTGGTATCACCGAGCTGAATCTTCGAAGGAGACGAACATAATTAGACGAGATATTTGACATCTTTGGATTAAAAATTGAAATTTATTTTTATTTGTAAATATTACTACTACGACTGTGTACATATGTATAACGTGATTTTATCAAAGTTTCCATCTTTGCTTTAACCATAAACCCAGCTTTGCTTGGGTTTTTTGGCGAACAGCTTTGATAAACTCTAAAAATTAATTAATAGCAATTTTCTCTTTTCCAACTGATTTATTTAAATACATTTTGGACATCTTTGAGAATATTTTTTTTCTCTTCTTTGTCTTCTGGGCAATAAAATGTTGCCCTCATGTACATATTTGCGTTTTCACACAAAAAATGAACGAATAAAAAATACAACTCAACACTATTAATATTCTTGTATATAAAAAAAAAAAAAACAAAAAAAAAATTGTCATTAATCCGATTGTTATGAAAACTTGGTCACTTTTTCTGCTTTCGACTGCGAAGTTTCCTGACCCAAAAGAAACAAGCTTTTTTCTTTTTTATATTTGTCCTTCAATATAAAAGTTTTATATAGATCCTTGCGAAGCCGGGACGGTTGTTTAGGTTTAATAATATAATAGACGGTCTATTCGAATTTCTATCACGGTAGATGGGCAATGGTCAAATTTCATCTTAATATTAAAAACTATAATACGCAACGTTGTGTGCATTCATACTGCGATGTAAATCGGACACGATCGATGAGAGATTAGTGAAGGACCGCAGGCTTTACGGGATTCTCAGGGACGGTAGTGTGACACAGCCGACTCGCAAGATCCGGTATGTGAAACAGTTTCTCGATGGAAATGCCAGATCTTTTAGATCCGAAGCGAATGGCGAACCGAATATTTATGTAAATTAATCTTATGTATACTTAGTAATCCGCTTGTAGATAGATGGTCTTTTCGTATGTTACATTTTTATTTTTATTTATTTTTTTGGAAATATTTTCTATCAGTTGAAGGGTGACGTGAAAGCGAGCTATTAGAATTGTTTATAGTTTATTAAGATATTGTTTTATTTATTGATCTTGGAAATAAACGGTATTGTATATATATATATATATCATTAAATGTATTTCTAAGTAACAAAAAACGAGTTATTTCCACGTTTAATAAAAAGTCCAGTAAACTTTATAACTCTTACTTTTTATGTATTATGTTTCATACATTTTAAAGAGTAATAAAAACTAGAACAAATTTACTTTTAAGTACATTTTTTATTTTTTATCATTTGCTGTAATAAATATTTTTCATTATCAGGCCCTGGCTCATACCCTTCAGGGTCTGGGTCAGGATGAAGGCATGTACCAGCAGTACATACCGCTGGCTCTACACCTCGCTGACGAGTTTTTCCTAACACATCCATCACGGGATGTCCAGCTGCTCATCGCGTGCTGTATCGCAGATGTTCTTAGAGTTTATGCACCGGAAGCTCCATATAAGGACCAAGAACAGGTACGGTGTAAACAAAAGTACAGTAAAAAAATAACAACAAGGCCTTTTTTTTTTTTTTATAGAATAGGAAGGTGGACGAGCATATGGGCCACCTGATGGTAAGTGGTCACCAAACGCCCTTAGACATTGGCATTGTAAGAAATGTCAACCATTGCTTATAGCCAATGCGCCACCAACCTTGGGAACTAAGATTTTATGTCCCTTGTGCCTGTAATTACACTGGCTCACTCACCCTTCAAACCGGAACACAACAATATCAAGTATTGCTGTTTTGCGGTATAATATCTGATGAGTGGGTGGTACCTACCCAGACGAGCTTGCACAAAGCCCTACCACCAGTGATAAGAAGGATAGATAGAAAAAGAGCCTGATAAGAAGGAGGTTTTAAACTAATTTCCCCACACAGTGCTAGTGCGGGATGTACACGTGAATTTTATCTGATACATGCTGGTTTCTTCAGGAAGTTTGCTCTGCCTCTCGAACACGAGATTAATCATATTATAGAACAAATTACTGAATTTCATGTACCGAAAAATGTAGACTACGTTTAAAAATATTGATGCTCTAATTTTATTGAAATTATTTGTTTTTTATGTTATTGGTGAAATTGTCATTTTTAAACATATTTTCATCTATAAACAGTTAAATGTCTAAGAATATGTACATCACAAGAATATGTAAACCGTTATATATTCCCGTTATATGGTACGTTTCCATTGAAATATTTTGCTAAAGTTGCCAATTTTCCTTTATTGGAGACGCAGCTTTATATCTGTTAGTGTAAATACTTCTTACATTAGTTTTTTGTGTAATAATTTTGGAAGTTTAACAAGAAATGATTAATTTTTAGGTGAAAACAATATTCCTATTCCTGATCAACCAACTCCAAGGTCTCCGGGATCCAAAGGACCCGGCTTTCAAACGTTATTTCTACTTGCTAGAGAACTTGGCCTACGTGAAATCATTCAATATGTGCTTCGAGCTGGAAGACTGCCAGGAGATATTTTGTGCATTGTTTTCTTTGATGTTTAAAATTGTCAAGTGAGTAAAAAAAAATATACTAAATAATTTATGTGTTTGTTATTATTGGCTAATGACGATGACGGGCTGTCTCAGCGGAACTGGTCAACGGTGCAGGAGATCTTATAGTACATAAGTGTGTGCACAAACACAAGTGCTTTTCTCTATTCCCTAGCTCGCATGATCCGACGGGAGCGGAAAGAGTACAGGTGTACCACCAACAACTGAAAATGCTTTACGAGACACTAGCTATTGCAAGACTACCAAATAAAAAATAAACCAATACTTTTTGACCGGCCCGACCAGGGGTTTGAACTTAATTCCCCAGGTTCTGAAGCCTTATAAGCCAGACGCTAGATCAAAGAGACAGTATAAGACTTTTTATTAGTTTTGTTTATTAAGATACGCTCGACATGGCGTACTGTGTTTCATCCCTTATTTGAATTATTTATTCGAATATAATATGAAAAGGGCCTGCTTAGTTATATTTGGAAAAGAATGGTGAATAAGATATAGTTAAATATCAAACAAGTCAAATAACACAATTATTTGTGCTGATCCTTAGAACGTTTTCTATGTTTTTATTTGGGAACTTTCGCTACCGTTATAGACGCTATCAAGAGCAATTGGACTGTCAGCAGTACGAAAAGAACGTAACTTAGGTCGTTCTGTTGTTGTATTATTATGACATACTTGCTACTTACTACTTGGGTTCAATGTAGGAGGGGGTTTCTTGTCTTTTGTGCTACAATACGCCAAATCAAACAAGTAGCAATATCGCTATCTGAACATTCTTAGTCAAGTTAAGCCTTTATCTGAAACCGGATTCGTTATAATAATATTATGAATACTTCAGTTCATTAACATATAGTATATATATATATAACATTTGAACTTGTTTGCATAACGATATATTTTATTGTTGATGTTTGTTGTATGTATAGTGTTTATTTTTTGCAATTTTGACTACCTCAATGGTCTAGTGGCTTGTATCGAATGGTCTAGTGCATTGGTTCAATCCAGGATGAGGCAAATATAACGTTAATCTTTACTTTGGAAAATTTTAAACAACCGTAGCTTTTCTGTAAGGCCAAAGTCGAAACTCATCGCAGAGAGTGTTCATGAAATGTCAGAATGTGATATGCGATATTGACCATTATAATTATAACATGTCAAGAATACACGCATCAAAATAGTATATCATCATAAGTCGGTTGTCAACATAATGGGGTTATTATAGAATCGCACTACAGTTTTCTTTTTATACATACGTATACCTCGTTGGTCTAGTGACTCGATTTAAGGCCGCAAAGGAGGTCCTGGGTTCAATTCATTCTCAGCTCGGGCTAATAAAAAGTTATTGGGTTTTACTGTCAGAAAATTCTCAGTAGCAGCCCGGAGTCTGGAAGTTGGAAGTGTATACACTCCCGTACCTCGGAAAGCACGTAAAGCCGTTGGTCCTGCGCCTGAACTCTTTCGGGTCGTGTTGGATTGCCGCCCCATCGGATTATGAGAGTTAGGAAATAGAGAGTGCATCTGTGTTTGCGCACACACTTATATATACACATATATATCGCAGTTGGCTAATCTCTCTCGAGATTGGCCGCCGTGGCCGAAATCGGTCTGGAGTACATTATTATTATTATACCTAACAACTATGTAGGTATATATATTTGTGTGAAACACTCACGTTGTATTTGTTTGTAATGTACCGTGACGTCTTCCTCAGTACGGAGCATTCGTCAAAAGTCAAATCGTTCATGCTGGACGTCCTCTGTCCCCTCATCACCGAGTCGGACGTGGTCTCCAACGAGCTGCTGAACGTAATACTCGTTAACCTCGTGGAACCGAACAAGCGAGAACATAAACACGCGTATTCCCTCGCCAAGGAATTAATAGTGAAAACGAGTGAAACATTGGAGCCTTACATACAGGCGGTGAGTTACTTATATATCTTATTTAATAACCCACATGATTTTATATGTAAAATAAAACTAAATAAAAAAAAATATCAACTTTTTGTCAACAACTTATTTAATTCATATAGATTAAATTTGAATGAATAAAATTTTAATATATTGTATATTTACTAGCACCAAATTGAGAGTGAGTGAATCTGGGTTATAATTCAGTTGCAAGACATAACAATTATCTGTCATAAAATTAAAATGTATGAAATTAATAATTTTTTTTTTACCTTACAACCGATGATTGTCAAGAGTACCCGAGCGCATGTGATGAGGCTCAATATATATTGCATACATGCATATTTATAATGTATAAAACGATCTCTAAGCGCTAACTAACTATGAGTGTTCCTTATTTACAGTTCTTTAATCACGTTTTAATATTGGGAAAGGAAGAGAAGAATCTATTAATATTTTCTAAAGTATATGAGTTAATATACGAACTAAATCAATGTTGTCCGTCGGTACTATTATCGGTACTACCGCAGTTGGAGTGTAAACTTAAATCTGCTCATTTTCAAGAGCGCTTGAGCGCAGTCGCGTTACTCGCTCGAATGTTTTCCGAACCGGGGTCGAACCTCGCCCAGCAATACCCCGCCCTCTGGCGAGCGTTCCTCGGCCGTTTCAACGATATATCCGTTCAGATAAGAATCAAGTGCGTCCAGTACTGCATGCACTTCCTCGTCCACCATCCGGATTTAAGAAAAGATATAACGGAAACGCTCAAAATGAGACAGCACGATGCGCACGAGCAAGTGCGCTACGAAGTCGTAATGGCAATAATAGCAACCGCCCAAAGAGATTTCCAAGCGGTCGCCGAGTCGGAGGATCTCCTTCATTTCGTCCGCGAAAGGACGCTGGATAAGAAATTCAAAATAAGAAAAGAGGCAATGTCAGGCTTAGCTATGATTTACAAGAAGTTCTTAACGGAAGAGAGTGTTCCGCCGGCCACTGAGAAAGCGGTACAGTGGATCAAAGATAAAATCCTTCACGGGTATTACATGACAGCTCTAGAGGACAGGTTACTCGTCGAGAGACTATTAAATACATCCCTGGTGCCGTACACACTGCCCCCACCGGTGCGGATGAAAAAACTGTACTATTTAATGTCAAATGTCGACGATAATGCGACGAAAGCATTCATAGAGTTACAAAAGCACCAGCTAGCCGTACGACGTACGGTCGCCGAATGGATAGAGTTGCACAGGAAACCGGCAACGCCGGCCGTACAAAAAGAAATGATCGCTAAGGTCCTACACATAAGTTCGAAATTCCTACCGGAGTCTGTAAAGGCGCAAGAATTCCTAAACAAATTTTCGAGTCATATGAACGCGGCACCCGAACTGTTGCAAGGAATGGAGACCATTTTAAATCCTAACGTCAGTTGCGAAGTCTGTGTCCGGACGACGGTTAGTAATCTTTTGTATAATAAATGTTTGCAAATTATTTTCTTAATTGACGAAATATCGTTATTTATAACTACCAATGTTCGTAAAAAACTCAAATTTCGACCAAAAATCATTTCAAAATTCGAGGAAAACTTTTAAGAAGAGTTTCGTACATTTTTTTTCTCCTCTTATTTCATTTTTTAAAATAAATAACACTAAAGCTTGTCAATAGCAACCAAAAATAAAAAAATGAGAATAAGTTGAAAAACAGTAGAAAAATTTACTGAACTGTTTTTAAGAAGTCACAGTAATTAAGAAGATATTTAATTGATATTTAAGCACATATTAATCTATTGATTTAATCTATTGATATTTAATCTATTGATATTTAAGCACAAAAAAAATTTATATCATAAAAAGGATAAAACCACTGATGACGTAAGCACATAGTGTAGACTCGTAAAATTTTCGGTAAATTTAGAATCAGGACATGTTAAATTTCTTATTTTTTAAGCATTGGTTTATATATTAATGAAATATTCACCAAGGAGGTAAACTAATTATTTTGTGTCATAAAATTATATATATATTGTATTAAAATTGCTCATACTATAATTTTTATAACTGCTAACACTGTCTGCGAAGGACAAAAATAATTATTACAAGTGTCTTTCAGACGATCCATTGGCGAACTTTTATTTGCCTCATTAAATCACATGCTCGATTCGATTGCCAATGTATAATAAATCTTATTAATATGCCAATGCAGTCGTATTTGCTTTGGCAAAATTAATAACGTAAATTATAATTGCAGTTTCCTAGATTTTTATTTCTTTACATATAATTTTATTTGAACAAGATATATGGTAACATTTAATGTCAGCAATGTGCAAAATAAATACAAATGTGATCACTTTGTTACAGTCAAACGTGTTAAAAAAATTGGGTCAGCCGGTCATGACGAATCTATACTACAACACAGTCAAGATGCTCCTGGAGCGAGTGAGCTCGGTGATGGTGGATCACGAGTCGCTGCTCATTCTCGTGGGGTACGTGGAGGGCGCCGTCCGGGGCGTCGACCCCTCCATCGCAGAGGAGTGCGGTTAGTACACCCGTGTCAACTCATCGAGTTTACAATTCGGAAGCAACCTGTATAATATTTCCTTCCATTTTAAATACGATACGTACATTACAGAGCACGCTGTATAAACATATATCTATATTATTAGGTATCCTCAAACCAAACGACTTTAACTTTCGTGTGTTCCGACCACGTCGGCGTCCTGATAGCGTAACGTTCCCGGCGCAGGCATCGACGTGGCGCGCGCGGCGGAGCGCGGCCTGAAGCTGCTGGTGATGCTGTCGTTCGTGTTCCCGGCGCACTTCCTGCACGAGGACGTGCTGCACCGCCTCACGTCGCTGCTGGAGCTGGACGACGAGGCCGTCGCGCCGCACGTGCTCGCCGCGCTCACCTTCCTGGGGAAGTACCGCCCGCTCAGTGAGTACACGCTCCCCATTCACATTAAGGAAGTAGGCCTCTCGATATCTCTGTTGTGCATTGATTCTTCTGCTATTTGTATAGGTAGTTACGAAGTGATAGTAGTCTAAAAAGATCGAAAGTGATATTTAAATTTTCAGTATTTTCAGTGTCATTTCGGAATTAAAAAGTTTAGTGTTTATATTTTCTATACAGCTATATTATTATACAGATAATATTATTCATATATAACTATTTACTAATCAATAACTTTACTCGTAGGTGAAGCCTGTCCTGCATTGTTCCCAAAACTGATCACACTCTGTAAGGCATATGCTGAAGTGGGTACGCCGAAACAAGCCAAAAATGCCGTAAGGTATGTATCACCTTACTTTCTATGGTATTTAGTGATAAAATGGACGTCGCCTACAAATAGAAATAATTAAAATATGTCATAAATATGAACAGATTAACATATAAATGTCATGTAGTTAAACAATGCTGTCTTATTCTTTCGAATGTCATATCAATGATGGCAGAATGAGTAATCAGTAAGTATCAGTGATTAATAAGACCGTTCACTTCCAGATGTCTGTTCGTGAACGTCCCGGAGCAGCGGTCGCAGATCTTCACGGAGATCCTGGACACGCTGAAGAGCACGCTCAGTCCGCACTCCGAGCACTACCGCACCGCCATCGTCACGCTCGGACACATCGCGCACAACCTGCCCGACAACTTCCCCGTGCACATCAAGAACATCGTGTCGCGGAAGGTACACACGCACATACACAATAATACATTATCATACATACACACACAAATGATTGACTACAAAGTGATTTACATAGAAATAAACAAATCTTAGATTTTATTTGCTAAAAGCTCTGCTATATTACGCTCTACAAACATTTCGTGATTAGTATAACTTCATTTATAATTCAACACTATTCCACTTAATTACGTACTGTATATCTGCTTTTAATTTTACTTTTAAAGTTCCGACAACAATTTCGCCGACATTGAAAACGCAATTATTGTAGGAATCTATAATGAATACCATAGATTATTTAGATCTCGACCGATGATATCATGTCGATTCAAAGTCAAAGTTGTTCATTTACCATAGTAACAGCCCGTTAATGTCCCACTGCTGGGCTAAGGCTTCCTCTCCATTTTGAGGAGAAGGTTTGAAGCTTATTCCACCACGCTGCTCCAATGCGGGTTGGTAGAATACACATGTGGCAGAATTTCAATGAAGAAACACATGCAGGTTTCCTTCACAATGTTTTCCTTCACCGTCAAGCACGAGATGAATTATAAATACAAATTAAGCACACGCAAATTCAGTGGTGCTTGCCCGGGTTTGAACCCACGATCATCGGTTAAGAGTCACGCCTTCTAACCAGTAGGCCATATCGGCTTTTTTGCCTTAATTTCTAGTGTTTATGCATATTACAAACAATTCTGTTAAGATTTTTTATTAATAGATATTTGTATATTTTCAACAGATAGTAAAGGAGCTGTTGGTGCGTGAGGGCGGGGGCGGTCCTAACGCGCCGGATAACGACTGGTGTCCTGAAGAGGATTTACCGGAGGAGACTCGTTGCAAGTTAGAAGGACTCAAGTGTATGGCCCGCTGGCTACTGGGCTTGAAGAAGGATGAATTATCTGCGCAGAAGACGTTTAGGATGCTAAACGCTTTCATTGTCCATAAAGGAGACTTATTACAGGTAATTTAAGTTTTTTTTAAGTATGCATCTCTTCCTTTCGCCTTTTATAAATAAACATAACACACATATGTCGAAATAAACTATCCTCCATATCTATGTCAACCATACCAATCGAAGAAGTAGTTAGTATAAATAAACCTTAGATTTACATATTACATATGGTTTGCCAATAGTTCTCCTATATTATATACTACAAAGAGTTCTTGATTGATATATTATTATTAATAATATGACAACACTTAACTACTTACGTATTTCATTTTAACTTTACTTCCAAATATGATATAACATTGCCGACATTCGAAACGTAATTGCTTCGTGAATCCATATCATAGATTATATGATATCTCGCGTGAAATTAATGTTATATTTGTTTATTTATATTTACTTATTCTGTAGTTGGGTATATAAAATATTCGATACTTATCGGGTCCGAAACTAACCCTTGTAATACCAATGTTTAGTTTAGTAAGTCTAACCTACGCGATCACAGTAAGCCAGTAGACGCAACTTGTCCGACGTGTCAAGAGAACAGTGCTCGGTGGTGGCTAATTACTGAATACAATAATCCCCAACATCACAAGCCGCTGAATCATGTTCCCAGCAAAAGCAGGTGTCAAAGGCGGAGATGGCGCACCTGCGCCTGGCCGCCGGCGCTGCCATGCTGAAGATCTGCGAGCAGAAGGGCGTCGGCGACCAGTTCACCGCCGACCAGTTCTACAACCTGTCGCATCTCATGGTGGTGAGTGCGCGCTAAATAAACGACATATTTTTTTTAAATTTATAGCTATTGGTACTACGTTTTTAGTCTATAGTAATTCCGAAAATGTCAATGTTAATTGGCTAAGAGTAGAAGTAGTTAGTCGGTTAGAGCAGCGACGAACACTTAATATTATATAATTAAAAAAAAATCTATTTATAAATATTTTTAAACATTTGAACGAAAAGATTTGAACGAATTGTATATTGAATTATGTATGTTTGCTTATTATGTTGTTTTTTATTTTAGGATGAAGTGCCGCAAGTCAGAGAAGGTTTTGCGGCGAAATTACATAAAGGATTGTCAAAGGTAATAATTTAATATTGTTTATGGAATAATATTGTGTTTAATACCGTTTCAAACATATTATGGCGTTGTTTATATTATTAGAGATACAGAAACATATTGTTATTAGTAAGTATATATATATTTCCGTCCGTCAATTAGTCTATTTGTTCATCAAACGAAATGTGCGTTGACTTGAAATTAATTCGCCACAGTGAGGTTACTTTCTATGTAAACATAAGCAAGTCTGCTTGAAACCAACTATAGTTAATAAGTTCTAAATTTGGCGATTGCTTCGTGTTTTCCCAGGGTATACCAAACAAATGCCTGCCCCTAGACTTCATGGGTATGTACGCCCTGGCGGGCCGCGAACCGGACAGGCGCATACGGGGTATCATACGCCAGTACATGCTAGCTGACGTCGTACGACGCAGGGAGTACGTGCGGAACATCACAATTGGTACTAAAGGTGAGTTGTCGAGTTCAGTATGAGAACATGCAGAATGATTATATAATTAGTAAGAACATAGTTAAATATAAAAATAGACATATATGAATAAAGATATAATATACAAAATTGTAATATTTGTTGTAGTTGTTTCTAGTACATAAGTGTCAAGATGGAATAGTCAATAAAAGTAGCCAAATAGAGCTCACTCACATAATAAACCCTTTTTGCTTCATGTTATTTACTAATATTAAAAATATGTACTTCCCTCTCTTGTGTAAGTTCAAGTCAATAATCGTTTAAAAATGTATCGACCATTGTCTATGAAAAATTTGTCTAAAAAAAGGTAAAACATTCATGAAAGTTATTGTTTGTTATAGTTGAACGAGCAGTGAGCCAGTTGCCACACATCCTACCGGATTACATGATGGTTTTCGCAGTGCCAGTACTGGCTCACGATCCAGGCTTCACCGCTTACGATAACGTGGCACAGCTTAAGGTATGTAACATTTCATTGTATTACCAACTCAGCAAGTGATAAGGTTTTTCTTATATTATAGCTAGGCGGACGGGTAGATGGGTCAACTTATGGTAAGTGTTCACCATCGTCCATAGACATTATCGCTATAAGAATGAGTTGTTGGTACTTACCCAAACAAGCTAGCACAAAGCCCTGCCACCAATTTATAAATGAACTAGGTAATCATAACGGCTTTGCTCGCGAAGATAGAAGAAAAATGTATTTTGAATAGGATTTGCGTAAAATCCGTCCTTATATATACACTAAATATGAGTTAAATTTCCAGGTGATAAAACAGTGTCTATGGTTCGTGCTGGAGCCGCTAATAACTCGTAATGATTTCTACTGCTACGGCTTCTACAAGAGTCTCGTGGAGCGAATGAAAAACCACAAGGATGCTCTGAATGAGACAGACGACTCAGTTAATTACGTACGTTATTTATATTCTAGAATTTTCTTTTACTTCCAAAGAGATTTTTTAATTAATTTATGATTTATTTTGTCGCGCCAGGTTATCTGCGACATTTTGGAAGTGTCGCCATGTATATAAAATTTTACAGTGATAGTAGATTCGTTCATTCGGAAATTTTGAAAGGCACAATTTTGTATTATTATAATGTTATTATTATAATATAAATATTAATAAATGTCGATTGCATTGTCGATGATGCGTTTTTCGTTTGTATATTAAACATTTTTTCACTTTAGTATCTTGTTTTGTCGGCTAGTCTTTGACACCGGCTGTCCGGTGAGATTTAGATAAATAACTACGCTCCCCCCCCCCTGCAGAAGCTGTGGGCGACGTGCGACCTGGCGATGTCGGTGATCTGGGCGCGCTCCACGAGCTTCGAGCTGCGCGACTTCCCGTCCGACGCGCGCATCCCCACCATGTACTTCGCGCCGCAGCCCGACTTCTTCATCAACACGCGCGTGTTCCTGCCGCCCGAGCTGCAGGTGAGGCCCCCTCGATCACGAACTCGGAAACGATTCGTTCTCAACGAAGAGAAAGTTTCAAATATGTTTTTATAGTGTACTAATAGATATTTCACTTTTAAAAGGAGAATTTTTTTGCATAAATGGTTAATCTTTATTAAATTAATAATGAACATTTTTATTATTAGTATTTTATTATCCACAAACCAAAAATTGAAATTTATTATTTTTTAAAATTTGGATAGACCAAATATACTTGGATTCGTATTGTTATATATGTAAATGATTAACAAGAAATAATAGTGTCGTGTCGTGTCAGTTCCAGCCGAAGCGCCAGCCGAGCGCGCCAGAGGGCGCGGCGCGCGCGCGCAAGCGCGGCCGGCCCGGGGACTCGCTGGACCACGCGAACGACGTCGAGGTGAGCGCGCCGGCGGGGCGGGGGGGGGGGTGGTGTTGTTCGTCACACGAGCCATTCGGGGCTTGCTCTTCGATGTGGATCATACGATTATTCTTTTTATATTTGGCACGAAAAGCAACGAATACTTTATTCCACGTATTTTTATCATCTACATATTTTTTATCAAGTACTGTTGTTTATTAATCGATTTTAATATAAACGTAAAACTTATTAAGCGAGTAATTTAAAAGACAACTTTGGATTTAAATTATACTATGATTGTGCAATTTGAGTCTATATAAAAGTATCGAAAAAAACTACACTGACACAACTGACTACAACTGACAACCATAGTAAGAATTACTATTTTACATATATATTTATATAGCGTTAATATAAAATCGCTATCATGCTGAGACTATATTCTAGAAGAAAAACAAAATAATAGCAGAGTAATAATAATAAGCCAGAGTAGTTACAGGCACAAGGGACATAACATCTTAGTTCCCAAGGTTGGTGGTGCATTGGTGATGTAAGCGATGGTTATCATTTCTTACAATGCCAATGTCTATGGGCGTTGGTGACCAATTACCATCAGGTGGCCCATATGCTCGTCCGCCTTCCTATTCTATATAAAAAAAAAACTTAATATACAATAAATAACATACAACATACTTCAACAACTTGTGAAGGGGGGGGGGGGCCTATATATGATCGATTGAGTAGTTAAGACGTGGAAGACAAATTCACTTTCGTGTTTGTAATATTTGTTAAGATATTTAGTGTAAATATTATAAACAAAATACAAACATAATGTAATTTATTCTCAGGCCTTGATTATTTATTTATATGCATTTGTATATTGAGTTTTCATAGCAACACTGGCTGCTTTGCGCGGTTTTACGCGATTTAATCGTTACTACTTCGATCCCATGGCGCGTATCGTGTTATTATATAGCATATAACCTTCCACAAGAATTGGGCTATCAAATAATGAACGAATGAAGAAAAAAGATTATTTCAAATTGTTAGTTCCAGATATTAGAACGTTCAAACGAAAAAATAAAATCTCTTAAAACTCTCTCTCTCTCTATCTCTCTTTCTCTCAAAACAATGTCTGTGTAATCAATTTTTAAATGACTGACTGCCATACCACGCACAGCCTAGACCGTTTGGTTTAATACAATGAAATTTTGCACAGAAGTACCTTATGGAAATAGGTATAACCTCGGTATATAGGATTTTTTCGAAATTCATCTAATAAAAGATTTAAATGGGGGATGATAGTGTATATGGAAATTCGTCATTTGTGATATTAGAAATATGGAAATCGATATTTAGCCTTGCGAGTTAAAGACATTTATAGTTAAATATTTTTTTGAAAATTCATCACCTAAGAAGATGAAACTTTGTATGGAATTTCGTCGTTTTTGAAAGTTCTAAATACGAAAATCGGTGTTTAGGCTTCTGATGTACAAATTAAATTGTAGTCTTTATTGATTAGGACATAGGAACGCTCATTTATCTTGTGCCATATGTAATCTAAACTTTGTATTTAATTGTGTGTATAATAATCTAAGCAGTAAACTTCGTGAACGTTGCCTAAATCATAAAATCATTTTTTATTCATTATATAAATAAAAGAGTTAACTATAATGATGAAACTAATATTTAGTTTGTAATTTTTCGTATTTGTAGTACACTCAAAGTGGCCTAAGAAACTTTTAATCTTAATAAGAAACGATCTACTTTTGTATAAAAAGGTTTATGTGAAAAATATTTTTTTCTGACTACTGTTAACAAAAATTCTCAAATTTGTGAATGGCGCCCGAAATATCATTAAATATCATGGATAGTTATCATCCAGCTCTAACGGTTTAGTTAAGCAATGTTGCCTCATCCGAAATATCCAATTTGTATAGGAATTAATGATCGTCTTATTTATAAATATATTCTACATGTCAAAATCTAGTGCACCTTTAAACAAAACACTACTTTTTGTAATGGATTATTAATCCCCATTTTAATTACTCTTTTCAAAAATCTGTTGAGGATTTTTTATTTTATTTTTTTTATTATTTTTTTATATTATTGTGGTAGGTTATTGTCTATAGGGATGCCGAGGAATTCAGTGGTGCCTTTAACGTGTAATGGTTTCCCATTTACAAGTACATTCGTTTTTAATGACGTCATTGATGGAATGCCTAAACAAGGCTGCAGACCTAAGGTCCTAGCTTCAAACCCCCATTCCGGCCAATAAAAAGTTATTGAGTTATTCTGTCGAAGATTCTCAGTAGAAGCCCGTTGTCTAGAAGTTGAAAGTCGGAAAGCACGTAAAGCTTTTCTTTCCGGTCGTGCCGGATTCCCGTTCCATCGGATTATGAGATTGAGGGAATAGAGCGTGCACCTGTGTCTGTGTACTTATGATATAATAATATGTATATAACATACAGTTTTTATGTTTGGATTAGAAAATTTGATACATTTCGTTTTTTCTATTGAAAGCGTTGTTCACATAGTCGTATATTGATAGAAGTATTTTTATTTTAAAAATCAATGAAACGACATCATGTTTGCCTTTTTACAATATTGTATTGCCACTTAAAATATCGCTAATTTTTTTAAATGAGGAAAAAGGATCCTCGTGGTAACGTTACACTTACCTTTCATCCTGCCCTGCGTGCCTTTAGAGAACTTTTTTTTATTTATATCATTTCTGGATTATTTTTTTTTACATTAAGTGTTCGTAACTTACACGAGTCACTTTTATAACTGTTAAGTAACGTAAAAAAGAACTATGTCAGTTTTTTTATATATTTTATTTAACATCAAATGTTTTGAGATCTTTGTTCACACGTATTTATTGTATATAGACGCATCATGCATGTAAACCTTTCTCTTGACAAATAAACGTAGGCAATCTTTTTATTATAAGACTTTAAAAATGAGAAGTTAAAAAATTATCCTTTATTATTGTATTGAATAATAGACATTAAGATAATTTCTATATTTCTTGCATCCACAACAGTGATATGTGCTGAGTAATATTTTGTAAATAACCAATAGAATATGAGATTTCAGTGAAAACCTCTTTTTGCGATCCTCTTTGCACATATTCGCTATAGAAACGGGTTTTAAAAGTACCACTGACATCCCGGTCACGCTCTACATACGTACTTGCGACATTAGGCAGTTTTATTAATATTGTATTATAAATAGTAGATTGATAATATACTTCATCGTTCTATGGTAATTTTAAGTATCGTCTCGAATAAAGTAGCGGGCGTTGTATAATGCCCATTATATATCTTTAATTTCATTTCAGCCTGTCGTTGGCCGATCTGGAAGTATCGATGCTAAGGTAAACACGCTACTACATACATTATATGCAATTTATACGAAATTATTTACAAAAAAAAAAAAAAAACTAGATTATGCGTTTATGTGATTATTATTTTTTTTAATTTTTATAGCGTGTAGTTTATTTGGCGAAGAGAAAATAATGTAAATTGCTGTTTTATTTTTGAATTATTTACCATTGTGTTTATGTTAGCATTTGGAAAACTACCATTGCCATTATAGAAAAAAAAAAATAAATTGTTTGTTTTTTCGTATTTAAAATAAATTATTTTACTGTTTGGTTCAAATCAGTTTGATATTATTATAGCAAAATAAAATGGTTTTGGTAGTTATGTATTGCAGTTATATAATTTTGTGATTCTCAAAAAAGGATTCGATATATTATTTGCTTTATGTGATCTAATGTTCGTGAAAATAAATAAAACGTTTTGAGTTGCATGTATCGAAACGGAGTGAAAATTTAACGTTTATAAGGAACTTTATTATTAGCCCAATAGGGTTTAAATTTGCATGCGAGAGAAGTAAAAGATAGGATGCAATTTTTTAACTTAAATTACAAATTGTATTTTTTATTTGCTTTTACGTTCGCATGTTAGATAAAGACAACGATATAAAACCGAGAATGAACTCTACGAAATTATAACTAAAACTAATATTGTAAGGACTTGTTTAATATTATTTAAACTATGGCCGTTAATTGGAATGAAATGTATATGTTATCACTTCGATGACGTAAGAATAGTGAGTATATAAAATAATATATTATTGTTAATTACAGCCATCGGAGGCGTCGGACACGCAGATAATATTGCCGGGAATCGAGCAGCCACCTGAAACGGAGCTAGAAGAGCCTCAAGCAAAACGCGTCATCAATGACTGAACTAATTTAAATCGGGATGTATTCTATTAATAATGAAGTTGTCTATGTAATTTTTACAATTAAATTGAACTTTGTTAATTTTTTTTTTTAAATATTGTCTGTATTTTTTTATCTGTGACCATTGTGAACTAGATAGTTCAATTTTAGTTTAAATGATTATAATATTTACTATTAATTGTCGTTAATAGCATAATCAATTTTTCCTATAATTGAGATAAATAATTTTGTAATAGTTTTTTTTTATCTATTATATTTTGTTATCTATGATGAAAATTATAATACCAGTTCAAACCATAACCCAGAATAGGAGCGTTCTTTTTATAAAAAAAATAAATAAATAAGTAAATGAATAAACAAAATAATATGTAATACTAATTGTGTGAATTTATATAGAATACATCCCTTATTCCTAAGACCCAGACAAACACCCAGTCAGGTATCATTACGCTTAAACCCATTAAGACTGGATATTTATACCCTGAATGTCATAATAATTACAACCTTAACACAAAGAGGCAAAACTCAAAATCTATTGTACTAAAATGAAACTTTAAAAAAAATACTTTCGTCTATAAAATATAAAGAAAAACATTGAAAATTGTATGTGAGGTTTTTTATCTGTTGCGTTAAATTTGTAAAAAAAAAAAAACAGTAAATGAAGAATGATAATATAGTGTTGTGACAAAAAAATTACTATCAATTTCGAATCATGTTCTGGTTATTTGATCATGTAATTACTTTACCATCGGTCCAAATATAATTGAATAGATTTTGTAATCTACAACTATTATTAAATAAACCTCTATGGTTTTTGAAAAAAATGATTTTATAATTACATCCGTATTAAAACGGGATTTAAATTTGTTTTTAATATATTTCTGTCGTAAAACCATTTTGGGAGATATAATACAAAATCTTTCAATTTATGAACATTTTTTTTAGTATTAAAGACAATGTTTTTAAAATTGAAATAAATATGTAATGAAGATCTCCCAAAGAGGTTCGCTTGTAGAAAATATGTTTACAATCTTTAGGCCCAAGTCTGTACAGTCCATACTTATATTTTACTTTAACGTTAAAATAGTTTACGTATAATTAAAATAAAATATCTTTTAAAATTCATTAACGTATATAAATAGATATTCGTAAAACACGATTCAAAAGTGACACTAAATGACCTTCGTGGTATATTTGGGCCAGTTCATATATAACTGTATATCTTACTGTTTCTATAAAATATATTTTATGTATTATGTTAAAGTGAATATAAGTAAGGATTTATGGGTTATCCACTCACTTGGTATATTATGAAGGAGAACAGTGTAATATAGTGTTTGATTGTAAGTTATGATACAATGTTTGTTCGCTCGTTGTTTTTAGTTTTTAATTTAAAATTCGGCTGGTCGATTATTTTCTCTTTTTTTTTTTAATTTTAATCTTTTCTCAGCCTGATGGGCTACGCCTCGAGGTCTAATAATTTATGATTACGCATGATTTTTACTGTATTTTTTTTAAAATAATGACAGATGAAATTAACGTCGTCGTAATAACAATATGATCATGTGTATTCAATGATTTTGAAACGGATCGCTTGTTTGGAATAAAATTAAGGACACAAATATACTTTTATTTTTTAAATATCGTTAGTGGACATTGTCGCGTTTTATGTTTAGACTCTTGTGATAAATACAAGTTACTTCATTGTTATACTTTATTTTTAAGTTATGTTGGGAATATTACTTTATACAACTTTTAAGTCACCAAATATAATATCGAATTTGAATTAAGAAATTTGTAGATTATTATTAGGCATTGAATTTATACACGATGTATTTAAATTATGGCAAGATATGTCCTCATATTATTTTAAATATTTGGACCAATTTTTCTTTTCTTTTGGTGGTTTATCCCAACGTCGACTCAATGTCCACCAACTCTAGCTTGTGATAAGTGTATGATTTATAATTATTTTGTGTCGTTTAATTGATTTAAGTGTACCAAAAACTCGGGAGAGCCCGTGACGGCGTGCGGCACCGCTCGGTGGACGCAGTGATGATTCTCTGTAGTTATGTATTAAATAAATAATAAATACATATGATTTGGTATTTCATTCCCTTCCTAAATAATTAAACAACGAGACAAATAATACTAGGAATCAATTAGTTTTATTTTATAGAATAGGAAGGCGGACGGAAGGCCACCTAATGGTAAGTGGTCACCAACGCCCATAGACATTGACATTGTAAGAAATGTTAACCATCGCTTCACTAATGCGCCGTCAACCTTGAGAACTAAGATGTTATGTTATGCCTGTAATTACACTGACTTAATCACCCTTCAAACCGGAACACAACAATACCAAGTACCGCTGTTTTGCGGTAGAATATCTTATTAGTGGGTGGTACCTACCCAGACGAGCTTGCACAAAGCTCAACCACCAGTAAATTTTTTTTTCGCGTCCTACCCTCTTTATACAAAAATAATCGGAAGTCAGTTTGTGAACTAATAAATAATGGCCTACAACGTAATTTAATAATATGATGATTAACGAAATTATTAATAATGAATTATAGACATAATAAGGTATAGGTAAATAAATCACCGAGATAAATATCATTGGGAGTAGTTATTATATGCCACAACAGCTGGGCACCTATGTGGTACTTTTATTTTTTTACGCTGAAAAACGCATTACGCGTTTTCCCCACGGGAACAGTGGGGGGGTATGTGGGGCTCGCCGATGTCCAAGGCGCCGAGTGCGCCCCGAACAACGGAATACCCACTAAAAAACCAGCGGTACCCTTTCCGTCATAACGAGGAGCGCCACGGGATCGCTTGCGCATGCTACCGCGACGCTCTGACGGGCGGCCTGCGTATGCAGGCCTCCATTCTCTAGGGGGATTACCAGGGTACTGAGAACCCTCTAGAACCCCAGCTACGCCTATTGCGGCGGAGGGAGAAGGTGCGCATAGTGCCTCTTCGGCGGCCTATGTGGTACTTGTTAACAGGTAAAAAATACAAATAATTTTTATTTTGATTAAGATTTTTAATTAATAGAATATATCAATCGTGTCTATTATCGGGATGCGTAACTTCTTCTGGATTGTACTCCGGTCCGTCCTCTAGCACGTGAACCGGTGGGCGGATCACCGGGTCTATGTCTTGCATAGCTTCTATCAGTTCAGCGGTCGTTTTGTATGATGATATTGTGTGTTTTACGAAATCTCTGCAAATTTGAAATGGGTTTTTTGACAAAAATTAAGCCGTCTTGGCGTTTGTTAGCTTAATCTTTTTAGAATCATTCAGTATAGCGGTGTTTTGGAATAAGTTTAGATTTTTTTTACTTATATTTAATTGCCTATTTTTAATAAAAAGTGTTACGGATATGTAAAATAATTAAAAAGCACTAAATTGTTTATGGTTTCATCTTATCTTTGACGTATTTACATATACCTATACTACAAGGCTACGTGTGAATAGGGAATATGCTGGATACCTCTGTCATAATTAAGTCAATAGTGAATAGTTAAATAAACAAGACAAAAGACAGTAGCGATAATAAAACTTGATACGCGCGTTAGAAAGTCTTGAATTAATTTAATTGAAAAAAAAACCATATTAAACGTAGGTATAATAAAAAGTAATATTGAGGTATACCTAAAATAAAAAGCCTTGATGAAAACTGCCGGTTGGTATTCGTGCCCGCATCGCTCTGGTCCGAAACTCATGACTCCCATAAGTCGATTGTGTTGCACGGCCGGGGCTCCGGCATCGAACTATTGATGGTTTAGGAACTGATATATATTTATTTATTTAATTTTGCAGCATTACAAATATTGATTGAAAACAGTAAACTTTTCAAATAAATAATAATAATACAATAAAATACAATAAAATCATTCGTTCGAAATAGAAAACAGATGCTACTGCAAAGAAACGGCGAGAAAATACAGCGTTTTTTTTCAAATTTAACAATTGCTTATAATTTTGAATAAAACAAATCGTTTGTAAATACAGCCAGGTGTAAAAAATGTTTAAGATTGGCATTATTATATTCATCTCATACTCATCGAGTGTATGACTTTTTTATACAGGCATAGAGGGAATTTCTTTCTGAAAATCTTACCAAACATGCATCTCTTGTACCATTTCTCAACGAGGCACAAAAGAAATCTGGCGTGAACTGAAAACCATTGACGAGCTGATATGCGTCACTGCAGTAGCTGCGTGTGCGCACCTTAAGCCGAGCTGTCATAAGATCCGGTGTGTGATCGCGGAACGATGTATCTGAACCCTAAGAATAATTATTCATAAGTTTGATTGGTAGAATGCCAGTTGAGCTACTCAAAGGTGGTCATAATGGCCACTAATTTACAAAATTTTACTACTAACAAAAAATAGTTGTCGTTTAGTCTAATATTAATAGTGGGTATCTTAATTCAAAATAAAAAATAAATTTTAATATTATCATCTAAACAACACGAAATGGAATTTTGGCTGGATAAAATGTAAGACTTCGTCCATGATCATTTCGGACCCAAAATAAATTTCAAATAAACTTCTCATTAAAATGTTTTTTAAATAAATTATTTTGACGTAAAATATATATTATATTTACACGTGTAGCTCCCCAACCCGTTACAGACACGAAGCTCTGTGCAAAGGGCTCCTTCATTCCGTCGTATATTCTGATAAGGTTTATGTGCTGATGAAATTCTGTAGAGCAATCATGATACAATACATTAACATCTGTAACACTCATTTAACAAGCAATATTGCTAATTCGAAGTACAAAGATAAATCTTTGCAATGTCATTTATATAATAATAATTTGCAAATTTGCAATAATAATAATTTAACATACTGGAAAGTCGAAAACCTTCATTCTTGTTGAGGAAAACCTGGGGCGTCTTTCACCCCTGCAGATGGTGACGTAGGTTGATGTTAGTGGTTGGTCTACATGTAATAGAATTTCACTGGAACCAGTTTCAATCAGGATGTTCTTTCTTTCTTTATTTTTATTCACCACCGAGATAATTATGAGCCTAAACTTAAGCACATGAAAGTACAGTTTGTGCACGAATTTGAACCCTTCGTTTAAGATTTACGTGTTTCATTCTAATACGATAATATAAAATGTGATATTTGCCTTGACCTATATCTATACTTGTGTCTTTAGAATAAGGCTGAAACGTTATATGTATGTAAATCGCTTACCAAGATTTTCCGAGAGTTTCAGCAAGGCTATGTCAGCGTGTGGTACTGGTTCCTCTTCAAATTTGGGATGTCGAATTGCTCCTGCTACATTTACCAGCGTCCCTCCCTCATGAGGACGGGCGCTACCCACCCTGATTTTCACATATTGCCCTAAAGTCTTCATGGGTGCGACGTGAAGGACACTGAACAAAAGTTATGAGACAACAAAGTTGAATTCTAAAATTTCTACAAATTAAAACCAAACCAATTCTAAAAAGATATATCTTCCAGCAAAACTAGAGGTATAGGTTAAGAATTATATTTATAAATATGAGTATTCAATGGTAAGAGGAGTAAAGATGTGTTTGTAACCTTGAATTGAGATGACATAATTGGTCGAGATCAGAATAATCTGCGTATTTATTATGATAATTTATCGTATTTATCATGGATTCGTGAAAAAATGGCGTTTTCAATATCAACGAAGTTATCAAATTTTGGTTGTAAAATTAAAGTCAATAATTATTGTTAGTTAAGTAAAATATAAAATAAATCGCCTGAAATATATAATTCTAATGTTTGTGTATCTGTAATCTTCATGCCATTGGAATATATAATAAAGTATACTACCAAGTGATTTTGAACTTACTAATTAAGACAATGTGCAGCCGTCAGCACCCAATTGACATCAACAATAGTCCCCGCACACCACAGTCTACCATTTATTATAATCGCAGCCATGTACGGATAATTCTTTGTATCAGTTGTATTTCCGCCGCGAATTCGTAAACTATTTCTATTACTATTGAGGCTCGATAGATAATCGTTGCGGATTCTTAGCGTTTGCTTTTCTCCGCTGTTGTAACGGCGACGTCCATCTTGTAATGGCTCAGGCTCATTGGTGTCTAGATTAATTTTGATTTTCACTTAAAAGACAAATTAAATACAGTTCTAGGAAACTAATATCGAATATAACATATTGTTACAGTTTGTAATATGATATAATTATGTAGGTACCTTATAAATATGAGTATTCAATATATGATAATCATTATACATATATGATATCAACGTTTTAAAACTAGATTTACTAAAGAATTATTCAAGTAATAAAACATGAGAAGAGTGTTTGTTATTTTAGAAATCAAGTTAGAATATAACCTTCATAAATGAATAAGAAATTATTTATTGTAAACCTTTTTTTACATATCTTTATAATGCATCACTGACTTCCGTATTAGTGTAAATGATCGTCAGAAGTCATTTCTTACATATAAACAAAAATTAAAAAAATAGATAACAATAAACAACTTTCGTTGCACGCATTTCATTTGGTTACTGGTACTTAGTGAGTTTGATCGTTGTATTTAAAAGTTTGTTGTATTGACGAATTTTACACATCACTCACATAATAGACTGAAACCGCTAATAATTTTTTTATATAGTTGGGGGGCAAACGAGCATACGGTCCAAATGATGGTAAGCGGAAACCACTGGGAGTTACTGATGTGTTGCTGACCTTGAAGGAATCTGTGTACTTGATATTTGAAAACTCCCATAATGTAGCGCTCCGGGAAAATTCAGGCAGGTCGTTCTAAAACGTACATGTACGCAGATGGAATAATCGTGACGCGCGAATGCACGCAATGTGGATGAAATTCACTCCAGCGGCGAAGGGATGACGGAAAAGTATATATGTTATTTGCTATATTTGCTCAAATTACGCAAATATAATCATTGTCGAGTTCAAACCATTGACACAAATACGCAGAAACGAAAAGCCTTCATGTTTCATGATTTCGATTTTTGTTCGGAACAAACATAATATAAAACACCAAAGGCATTATATTACCCCTCAATTCTAATGCTTTTATATTAAACCTACTTAAACATATGTATATAAATGTTATATTTTAGATGTATATAACTTACTAACTGATGCATCTTTTTTATCCACATTAGTAAGAACAAGATCAATAAAAATAACAACAATTACTAAAACCACCGTACTGTAAAGCATTGTCTATTTGCAAATACATGTGTTATCAACAAAATATCGATTACTTCGAGTATAGACGAGTACATTTTTATGAGGAATTTATTGTTTTCAATCTTGTTTTGTTACAATTGCGATATATGTATATACATTTATTTATTACATAGTTACATGTGTAGGCGACACTTGAAGCAATACAAAAACTTCTATCTATAATAATACTATACAAATCTTTTACCAAATCAAAAAAAAAATCTTTTATCAAAATTTAATACCTATTTAACCTATAAATTTTAACTTACAAAGTTATTTAAAACCGAAAAAAAAGGATTAGTATTTTTAGATAACTTACTCAATTACCTTTTGAAATATGACAAAGCTATAAAAGTACTAAACTTACTACTACTAAACTAATCTCCATATCTTTCAGAAGAATGCCATGTTTATAGAAACGACTTCACAAATAATGCATTATTTTAGAACAAATTTGATTACCATAAAAAAGGTTATAGTGAGTCAACCTTAAAAGATACACATATGCTATCGTAGACTTTACCCGTTTATGCAGCGCACGCAACGGAAGCTCTCAAAAGGAATACATTTTCCTCGTTTTTCCAACATTTTCATTCAGAATGTCATTTCATGCTCTTTATTTTAAATTTTCGACATGATTCTTTAAAGTGACATAACTTTTTTATTTATTAGCTGATTGAAAATAATCAAACATTAAATTTTAAGGGAAGCTTACTACAATACATTAGTTAAAACCGCTTTCAAATCAGTTAAGCCGTTTCTAAGATTAGCGCGCACAAACGCATAGACAATAATTCAAATCATCTAATCTAATCATTGTTTTAGGTATTTTTTTGGCGTTTTATGGCGTTAATAAAGTGGGGGCTTTTATATTATAGTTTTACTCATGTATCTTCCATATACAGTGATCAATTACATTTCTATTATATGCTATCTGAATGTTAGTGTCAAAAATACAATTATTAATAGTTAATGAAAGAAACTATTAGTTATTTAACGAATAGTAGATATTATTAGTAAGGAAATGAAAAAATAAAATCGGGCATAAATTATTTAATGGCGTCTAAACTTATTTCTAATAATACCATAATTAATTCGTCAATAATATCACAAGTACGGAATTAATAGCACAATAAACAATAATTTCGTGTAACCAAATAAAGTAATTTCAACTTTATCACAGCATACATATTGCATTGCACAATAAAAGAAGGCATTAACGTTTTAAAATCTAATCTGTACATAGTAATAACTTTTTTTTTCTTGCGTATATTTCCTAATTCTGGCTCGTACAGATAACGAACGAACCATAGAGGTCATAGAGGCCAGTCTTAAGGCGCCTTTAATAAGAATCATAAAAATATAAAAGTTTCTTGGCTATTTTATGAATTGAATATAACTTTTCTTTCGAAATAATAATAGCTATTATGTAAAGAAAAAATAATTATGGTATAGTATTTAATTTGATCGGCATATTATAAATTTAAGTACTCAATGTAAATAAAAGTAGATAAAAATATTTCGGTATGGTAGGATTTATTGTAAACTTAAATTAATATATTATCTGTCTTTCATGTCTTGTGTTATCAAACAAAAATTATATTTTTTAAGCACTTTGATTTTTTTTTGTATTAACTTAAATCTTTATAATGTTATCGATCAGATGGCACAATTTTGAAATATTATTTATGTAATAAAAATAAAGAAATATATAATTTTTGTTTTATTTTTTGTACAAATTAAATTAAAACAGAATATACAAATATTTTTTGTTGAGAGTTGCGTTAATGGCACAGATGTAAATTAAATCTCTATACTCTATTCCTATTCTTTTTCACACGAATGATGAATGAGATTTACAATTTCAATATCATTCTCCAACCTTGTTTATGATTCAAATATAATATTTCATCAAAAGTACATTCATTTATACCAGATATAAATAAATTAACTTATTAATCATCAGATATAAAGGAACTTACTCTTATTTTACATAAATAAAAAACATTATTAGAAATATCATATGAAACGAAATTATCGTGTTTAGTTTTCAATACATTTTATATGTTAAAAGTATTTTATTTTGTAAAGCAACGTATTGTAGATTGGAAATGGAGAAGTCTGTTTCAATTTTATTGAATGTTTGCGTTATTTCGTCGCGGCTGTTGTTGCATGCAGCAACACGCTGCGCGCTTCTCGCCACTTCTGCAGTTCTGAGTTTAACTTACGTGTTCTGCTAGTCAGCTCTCGAATGTTTAACATATAACGCTTACAATTTTTCAATTACAATAGTGCTATCGCTATTACTGTTATTATTATTTTTTAATGTTTTTTATCTTCACATCACCCTTGTTTAGTAGACTGAGTTACTAAATGTGAATAATATTAGTCGATTCATTTTAAATATATAAATTAATATGAGTTATTTTGAGCACATTTGCTTCCGTCGAAAAACTACGACATTATAAAACAATTCACAAGTTTTTGTCAAAATAATGGTTTACAATCTGCTCATCTCTTTCCCGCTTTCTACATCTTTCCTTTTCTCCTTCTGTCTACCATCTAGAATGGCATAGATTTCCTCTACGGTTCTGTCTTTTGTCTCTGGTACATATAACACAGTATATAGAGTACCTATGAAACAAACTAATGAGAACATTATGAAGACCCAATGTATTCCTAATAATTTTAGGAGAGGATCGTATGCTTTCGTTTGGAGGAAGTCACTGAGGGCGTCGACGCTGCTGACGAATGACGTCACCATACCACGATGCTGGAATAACAGATAAGGATTTCATGAGTGATGAAAGTCAAATTGTAGTTTATTTTTTTGTAAAATTTATGTAATAAAATTTAATAAATTTATACATATTTGGTTACTGTAACGCATTAACGACCTTATAAACGTTGCTTAGTGGGTTTAATTTAAAACAAACAACAGTTAAATAGTAACTGGAAGACAATTCTACTAATTTTCAATGGTAAACGATAGGTAACCGATTCTATTTCGATCTAACTTCGATCGAATCGTAACTATATTGGCGAATACAGTAGTAATAGGAAAACGGTTAAGCGGCATCGATTACGTTTCGATTCGATTGCAATAAAGTGACAATTTGTTAGTAGAATTGGCCACCTGGTTAATACCAGTTTTAGTCTCCGTGTGTGACTATTGACCACATGCAAAACCATCTCCAAGATAATTTACCTATAGCACGAATAGAATTGTATTTTCTAATTAATACATAAATTAATACAAATCAGAATCAACTAAATCAATATAAAATGCATATGTACTTAAAATACTATATAAGCTTTATTGCTAAGAAAACAATCTCTTTCAGGCAATTTCTTAAGGGATAGGCATAAAATAAAATAATAAAGTAAGATAGTGTGTTCATTTCATATAAGTAAAAAAGTGTTTATTGCTGCTTATAGAAAGGGGATCATATAAAGGCTTACTTGAAAAGAAAACAACTCTGAGGTTATGACATATGGCACTGGCTGGTAACCAGCCGCGTCAGCGAAGATGCAGAGACACATGGCGACCACTGGCAACCAGGCGGGCAGCCAAATTGACTTGGATGTGACGAAGAACCAGCCGCCGAGCGCCAGCATGGAGATACCCGTCGCGAATGATGTCACGGCGAGCAGCCACTGGAATCATTGAATTTATTACTTTCAATTTAAAAAAAATATTATTTTGAAGTTGAAGAAGAAAAATATTATTATTCTGTCTGCAGCATAGGTCCCCGAAATAAGCGGATTAGTCTTGTGGAATGGTTTGTTATTGACTTAATATTTATGTTCATTAACTTAAGATCCAATAAGTTAAGAAGAAGATCCATAGATCTTCCTAGTTGGTAATTTAATGGTGCATCATAGTCGATGTTATTTATGTAATTTCTTGGTATTTATATGAAATTTACTGACTTTTCAAATCAACGAAATTGGGGAAAACTCAAACATTTGTTACTAGTATTTTAACGTAAAAAAAAGATAACATTGAAGTAGGTTCTTGAAAGTACTTTTGAGCCGTCATATTACATGATTATATTAAATGTATAGCTTTGAAGAGGAAAGTTTCAGAATGTAGATTCTAACCAAAATATCTAATTCCTCATGAGTGGTATGTACGTGTTGAACAGCGCCCTTAGACATTGCCATTGTTAAAATATTGACTTTCTCTTACATCGTTAATGCACCACCAACTTGGTAAATTAAGATGTTATGTCCTTTGTGCTTGTAGTTAGACTGGCTTACTCACCCTTTAAACCAGAACACGTCAATACTAAGTATTGCTGTTTCGCGGTAGATTTTTTGATGGCATAACGAAGCCCTACTTTGTTAGTAGGGCGAAGTCGGTGTGATCCTTAAAATAAAAACAATGATTATATTTAAATATAGAATACCTTTCTCCCAGTCTTTTCAACAATACAACTAGCGACAATGGATCCCAGCAGCTGTATGACTCCAACGACAATCGTCTGCTTGTTCGGACTGAGCTTGAGGCTGATGGATTCCGACGCCTGCTCGAAGATCGACCCAGCGTACATGAGCACTACGAGGTAGCCGCATGTCTCTTGTGATAACATGACATTAACAGCTATCCTGAACGCTTTGAATGTGGTTTTATCTTGGACTGGAAAAGAGATTTTTTTTATTAAACACTAGTGTTTCTTCTTCGCTTGCGTGTTCGGTAAGGAGGGAGACGTCGGTGTTGGAGGAAGTGATTACAAAAAAGTAGCCTATGTCCTTTCTCGTGGTTCAATCTTGCTTCATACAAAATTTAATCAAAATCGGTTCAGTGTTCTAGCCCAAAGCATAACAGACAGACCGAATTACGCATTTATAATATTACTATAGATGTAACGTATACATTTACAAATACATTATACATTTAAAAAACATTACTGCTCATAAATCACAGGGTTTCATATTTAAAATGTGCATAGGTAGGATAAGTGCTTGTCTCAATAACGATCTCCTCTAGGAAAGAAAGTGTTTATGACAGATTTTTTTGAATATGACTATTACCTGAAATTGTGGGAAGCCTCATGAACGGTAAATTAACATAAACTGTAAGTTATCCGTTTAGAATCGCCATTAAAAGTTCGCTATGGAATTGGTTTTCGCTAATTATGTGACATGAGTTAATTGTGGTTCTTGGAGCGGAAACGAATGTGCTAATCAGAATCAGAACTAAGATGGGAAAAACGTCTTAACAGGCAAACAGGAATAGAAGACTGAAATCCTTATAATAATAAATATTACTGCTTATTAATAAGTACGTTATTAATTACTTATTAATACGTAATTTATTCAATAGTAAGTTGTTTTTCTTTTTAAATTCTCACCGATGCTTTTCCAGGAAGCTTTCTTCATAGTTTTTGCGTATTCTTCCTCTCTTTCCATAATCTGGATCTCTTCTTCTAGATTCTTGTCGTCCACGGTGGTGTGTCGCAGCCACGCAAGCGCCGCTCTTGCTTCCTGAATGTAAAAATTTAA
The DNA here is from genome assembly GCF_905147045.1 of Nymphalis io. NCBI lineage: Eukaryota > Metazoa > Arthropoda > Insecta > Lepidoptera > Nymphalidae > Nymphalis > Nymphalis io. The sequence goes on from NC_065909.1 coordinate 6,061,424, forward strand.
TATATGTATTATATAAACATAATTAAGCCACAGGTAAAAAATATACTTAATATAATTTAATAACTAATATTTGTATATTACAATGTATTTATTGCATTTAAAAAATACTGCCGTTATTTAAGCTTATGTAGATTCTGCTATTTATTTCAACAAAAGGAAAATAAACTCCTACTTGCAAGCTGAACTACTAATAAAATTAAAACTTAACAAAAATATTTAAATACTCAAAAACCGTTCTATATATCGAAAATAAGTCTTGTCTTATATACCCAGGTCAGTATTGGAGATATAATCTGTCTGCATTTCTAGGATTAGTTTAAGAGCTGGGTAAGCGCCAGTTCTTAGATCACCACAAGCGTGGACCATTCATAAAAATGTCTTATTTGTTTTTCTGGTATCCAACGACCACGTACCCAATGACTTACAAGCGAGTGCAAATTATTACAACAATTTAAACCAATATAGACAAATAATTTTCATTAGATTAATAAAAGTGAATTGAGTGACAAAGATTATTATGACGTAATAAGATATATGAAAAAGGCGAATGACTTATGATAAGGGCACAAAGTTTTTTTGTAAGAATGTCAAAAATGCATACGACCCAAACCCATAAACACAAATGATATCTATTTTATATTCTGCCAATAAACCGTTTTCGGACATTGCTTAAGAAAATAATTTATGTACCTATAGCGATTGACGCGTCACATGGTGTAAGTTGATGGTACTAGCAATTGTGGCAACTTTCATCTCTATCAAATTACTGATACGAATAGAACACCATAGAAAAAAAAGTATTATTTGATAAAGAGGTTTCCGGGATGATATATGTCGATGAAGTTTATATCTCATTGGTTAAAAATTATCTCGTGATAAAGTTGTTATTTCACTCGTAGGAAGTCGAGATGATCAGCAAGTACATTATACGATCATGTTCGGAATGTTCACGGCAATAAGATTGTAAATGACAAACAACACCACTTTTTATCTATTATACAACAGTTATTAATTATATCTAATTACAGAAAAAAATACGATTAAATTGATTCAAGCAATAAACGATTATTATAAGCCTAACTTTTTTATCGCTTAACGCTAGAATTCTTTGAAATGTTAAAAAAAAGTTTTTTTTTCCTATTTAATTATACAATAATTGATATATAGTTTATTGACGATAAGGTTATCATAAAATGAATTGTCTGGTGTCCTCCTGCCTGATTACGGACACCACACTCTGAAGGAAGATTAGCCAATTGCGCAGGACATAAGAATATACACAACCAACAACGAAATGTTGACACTAGCTTTACATACTTTTTAAGACACTAGAGTGTAAACAGTAAACAACCTAATCATTTACTGTTGGCTCTGTGTTTAAAACCCTTGGGATCTGCTGCCTGCGGACTGACGGAGATGTAAGCATATATACACATATTACGATATTATAGTGTACAGCTGAATTTGTGCACTATTATAATTCTATTGTCAATCCAATCGATGATTTCTAGGACAAGAGAGTGTAAAACTGCAAAAATTTTCCAATAAAAATTTATCGATAGAAAATTTTAATATTAAATAAACCTTTATTGTTTCCGGATTCGAGCCAACCATTATTTACTAGAGCGACGAAGTAGTCAATTATATTGCATAGAATTTAAAGCTATTATTACGTGTCTAATGAGAAAGCTTCGTGTCAATCAAACACATACAAAATGATTACATAATGATTATGACACGACCGTAGACTCGTGTTTCCATAAATCAACCTGACAGATATAATATCCAATATTTGCTGGAGCAAAGTGGTATAAATATGTTATGCTAGGTTTACATAAGTTGATAAATAAGAACTAGTGGGTACTTGTGGAACTTGTTGCGGAATGTGTCCAGCTATAGCCACCTGATGCTAAGTAGACACCACGGCCCATGGCTATTGGCGATGTAAGAAATATTAACCATTCCTTACGTAATGCGTCACCAATCTTGGAAACTAAGTTGCTATGTCTCTTGTGCCAGTTCCATTGGCTCACTCACCCTTCAGACCGGAACGCAACAATAAGTATTGCCTGCACAAAGCCCTAACACCGAGAGTTTTCTCTACTCTTAAGAAGACTAGCAGTACATTCAACTACTCTGCTTCAGTGCATGTTGGTGAATACACATAAGGCTATAATAGCATCCAACACATGCTAGTTTCCTCACTATGTTTTCCTATAGCGATGAGTATGAGTTGAATAGTAATTAGTTCGTGAAAACTCAATGGTTTTCGTCGTCTTTTGTCCCACGTGCCATCTCTCATCTCTCATCATATATATAATCTACTTAATAATAATACCAAGTTTCAGATGATTGAAATCAACCTTCGATATATATACAAATAAAAAAAAAACATGCACGTCATGTCATTCATCAATATTTAAGCGCCATATTTCCGTTCATTCCAATGACTCGGTTTGCGGAAGTTTTGTAATAACTATAGCGGGGGCATTGGAATTTAATAATTTATTTCTTAAGCGTTCATTTACTGTTGAATTAACATATTTCAAAATACATATTTCAAATAGTAAGGGCTGCCTTCATATAAGTTACAAAATAAAATAATAATATATATTTTTATATTTTATTACATATAACTTATAATAATACCAGGTATTATTTGAGAAAATATTTTTAAATAAATTAAAATAGTAAGTAAAAATATTTATTTTTAATATATATTTTGCTCGCAGGTTAATTCAACCACTAAACATCGACACGGTTCCAGTTTTACTGGGCTAGTGTAGTGTTTTATGTTACTTGCAAGATGACCACTTACCGTCGGTTTTTTGTTCGTCTGCCTTTATAACATATAAAATATACCTAGCGTCCATCTCAGTAATTGTAATATGTAGTTTTTATTTTGAATTTAACTTTGTTCGTATATTTTTTATCTGTTATCTTAAAACATGTAACACAGTCTATGGTAATATAAAGTAAGAATATATTTGTTATATGTATATTTGTGTGCTCACGTTATTAGGTCAAGGCTTGCTAAGTAATTAATCAACTCTAGATAATCAAAGTTGAATGATCGTCAATGGTTACATGAATTTAACTATATAGTTTAAAAAATAAAAATTCGAAAAGCCGAGGCATTACTTTGTTTAAAATTTAATCATAATTTAAAACGGATCAAACATATCTCTAAAACTCAGCGTCTAGGCCGTAGCCGATTAAAAATAATAGATAATTAAAATTATAATAATAAAATAGAAATTATAATAATAAAATAGAAATAGAAAATAATAAATAATATAAACATTGTTTCAAGATTTTCATAATAGAATGAACATTTTATAATAGAATAACTATTATAAAATGTGGAATATTTTGTTTTTATTTTTCCTTATACAGTTTCATAGAAGTGACTTTTACTTAGGTAAAACCCATCGAATGTGAGAAGTGGAAATGTGTCTTATCTCAATATATATTTTCAATCATTTATATATGAATTGCGGATAGATTAGAGAATCGTCCGGGGCCTTAGGTATGGCCAATCTAATTTTCGAGAATATTTGGCCAGTGAAATATTTAAAAGTAAGTTAATGAATATTATTTGAATGTGAATTTTGCCTTTACATTTCGTAATTTATTCTTAGCTAGAAATAAATTAAACGAAAAAGACACATTAGAAAAAGGGAGGTATGGTTCCAAAAATAAAATAAAAAACCAAAAAGACAATATCTACAACTATTTGTATTTACATATAAATTCTACATTGAATTAAATGAAGAAGAAGCTAATGTTAATTTGAAATTGGAATTAGTTTTTAAATTATATCGATATCAAATAAAGAGCTTCACACATGAACAATGTACATGCATAATTTAAAATCGATGAAGCGATCGTTTTCCAGTGATCTAAAACCTGTTACTTGAAAAAAGCACAGACGCAAGACAACCTTGTCAATTTCTTAGAATATTTCGTGCTATCAAAAAACGTATGATTATTATAAGATAACAAATCGTTTCTCGTGGTTTTGTCCATGTTTTTTTTTTTTTGATTTATTAACGACGTACCTATAACTTTAAAGATTTTTTAAATGCCCTTTTAAGTTTTTTTTTACGTGGTTATCACTGTTCATAGATATTTCCACTGTAAGAATAGTAACCATTCCTTACATCATCAACGCGTTGGTGGCGCAGACCTTTGGAACTAAGATGATGTCTAACGCGGATTTATACCAAGACGTACAAGGCTCCAGCCAAGGTGCCTCGCCAGCCAAGGGGCTTTACGAAGCTAAAAATAATACAATTTGACTCTAAACGTTTCGGAATTGGGGGTCTCAAATGTCAAAGTGCTTATGGAACTTGAATCACTAAGTCCAGGTCTAGTTATGTCTCTCGTGCAAATAGCGATACTGGCTCACACATCCTCTTAGAAACATCAAAATAATAAAATAACAAGGTTCTTATAATAAAACGAAAAAATATGTAGCTTCATCGTGAGTCGAAGGCACAGAAATCATCCTCAAATAGTTTTATAAGCCTAAATATTTTAAGTTTAAATGTGCTAAATAAGAAAAAAAAATATTACAAAAAGAACTCACCTTCAATTTTCCCTGCTTGACTAGGAATACTGGTGTTTCAGGCATAGCCAGGAACACAAACAAGTGTAACACGGGTATGGCCGTGCACAGCCACATGACGGCGGCGAAGGAAAAAAAATCGCCAGCGATGTAGACCATTAAGTAGCCAAGGTTCTGCGACAGGATGAAGAGGGATCCCAATGCACCGCGTATGTTGTCTGATGCCACCTGAAATTCCAAAAGAATTATAAGCAATTGGATTATTAGTTTATGGTGTTCTATTCATAGCTCCCGACTCCATCCATTAAAAAACTTACCAAACCATTAACTCATCATTCAAATCCATGCATTCCAAATAATATCATAAAAATTGCATGTTTATTATAAATGTAATTAGAAAATTTTATATAAATATAAAAAGACAATTTTTTATCCGTCTAATTTACACCAAAAACCCCTACAGGACAAAGAAAAGAAATAATAGCGACGGCTTTAAGGAAACAGTGACGGGTTTACCCTAGTACATATTAAGTGTTTAGTTAAAGTAAGCCATGAAATTACATTTAGGAAAAACACTTTGTAATTACAGCCCATTAAAAATTAGAACTACTCACCTCTTTTAAGTACAATGGCGTAACGACATAACAACCTGCGCATGCAAGTCCTGCGACTGCCCGGGAAGCTATCAGAGCCCAGGGCCGAAGAGAGAAAAGGGTGATTGACCAGCTGATCTGTTAACAAAATAATACATTACTAAACAACAATGCTCGTAAACGTTAGCTGTTTAGTGAAACAATGATTTCACTCTTTCCGTCATTATTGATTTGACGTTCGAAAGAAGAAGACGGCATTGTTTAACTAACCACTTACTAAGAGACGTTTATAAGTAAGGCCGCACGTGCTTATAATAAACTGTGTCCGTTTATTTTATGATATTCATTAGTATCAGTTGGCGTTGAAAGTTCTAAAATATGTGGAGCTTTATTCGATATTAAACGTAAATGAAATAAGATCATTTTAATTATAGTAAAATTTAATAATAATTCGTTTTATATAGGTCTTAATCTCATTCTCATAATCTCTTAATTCGTCTGCTGGGCATAGATCCTCCATTTCTAGTGGGATTCTATCCCATTTTTTAATTCACATCAGACTCGTCTATTCCAATTGGTTGAAAACAACTTAGAAACGTCTTTAGAAATTAAATATACGAAGTGAGGTGGTCAAAGTTGTCCAAATAAAAAACGAATTCTTTGATCATGATTTTCTATATTTGGGAGATTTTCCTGCGAAGTGGAATGACCTGACCCAGGTAGTTATCAACAACTTTTAGAGGTTTCTCTGTCACGTTCCCTTTCCCGAAACGAAATGCCTGCTGAACATGATCTTATTGCTGTCCAAGTTTCATTTATTAGTGCCTAACAATAAGAATTTGCAGAAATATGTAATAGAGATTGAATATAGTAAAATATGTATTAATAAAACACGTTATTATTTAACCTTATTGTATAACAAGCGACTGACAAGATTGTAATTACTTAAATGATAGATACTCGTATGTATTAGAATGTGATGTAGAACAATTTTCTAGCAGAGAGCGGTTGGGACCGCCTCCATAATGAACTAATTAAAGCCTCGGTACGTGTTACTGTAACTATTTGTAACAGATAAAATATAGATTAAAAAAATATCTTTTTTTTTAAATATTTCTTTTGTATTAGAATTGAAATATAATTATTTTGTATTAAAAATAGGTATGTACAAAAATAATTTGTCATAGAAGTAAAATAAATATTAATTAAATTAATTGAGTTCGATCAATTCTGTAGAACCAGTGGGGTTTATAATCATTCAGCCTAAAAAGGGCCTTTCACACTGTTTTAACATACACATTGTAAAATGTGATAGATTTTAATAATAAAAATAAATATATAATATATACAGGAACTTGGAAACATAACTATATAATATATAAGTGATGATAACTAATAATGCCACATACAAATCGGTTAGATCACGATATTCTTTTTATTGCTTTTTTTATTCTGTAATTTTATTGGCTCGCTTTATCTTATTTCTTATCTTATAGAAACGTAATCACGATTTTTTTTTTGTAATGCGAATTTATAAATAAATCCTTTTGTAATTTATAAATGAACATATTTTTCAATGACGTTTACCAATTAGGTACTGTTATTATAACTTCAAATATGTACGTAATAATGGTATTTCAATTCTAATAACAATTTGAAACTTTATTACAATTGAATCGAAACGCAATTGCTGCGTTGTTTTTCCTAACACAACGATCCAGCGACGGGTCGGTTGAAGTTGGATTGGAATTGAATCGGCTATGTATCATAACCGGTATAAAAGAACTGACCAAGTACGACTTAAAAAATGACTATTTGTTTAATATCTCAATTTATAGAGAAAGGTCAGGACATCGAGATACGAAGAGGTGAAGGTTTTACATATAAGAAGTATTTAAACAAGACCATTGAACGAATCATAAAAAATCCATAGTATTTTAAAATAATCGCATAAATACAAACATTCTGGTTAAGGAGAGCCATACTATTCGAAGCCATAAAATTCGTAAGATATTAAAATATAAACACGTATTTAACTAACGGAGATTAAATCCTTAACTGGTTTAGGAAACATTACTTTACATAGAATCTGATTTGCGTTAAGTACAGATTAATATAATCTTAATGGCTTTTGAACGTATTTAAACCAACGGGAACCAAACATGCTCCGTCCGTTTGATTATTTACTTTTTGACAGATGGAACTAGTGAATGCGGCAACACAGCATTTTGATTTATCGATTCGATTAGTGATACTTTAATTGGTATGTAGTAGCGACTATCGATATGAATGGTTTTAATAGCAAATAATAGCGATAAAAGAAGGTATCCACTTGTGTGTTGTAATAATTATGTGTACATAAACATGGGGCTACGAAAGTTCCGTGATAGAACACAATTAAAAATAAAAATATAAATAACTTTATTTTAATTAAATAAATATTTACTGAATAAAACTTTTAAATAATTATGTGGTTGTTTAGTTTTTTGTGTACAAACCCACAATTTAACGCGTTTCTTTTCAAAATATATAAATTAAATACCTAAGACATTTAATTGTTTAATATATACATATATTTTATTAATTTTCGAGTGGATGCATATTTTTTATAAAAATATTATTTTCGAATTTATTCATTTGCAGCGATTCATTAATTACATTCGATCCTGTCACTAAGTGACACAGAATGTAATTATATTTGTGACTCATGACAATAATATCCTTTTTTTAAACTGATACATTTACGGCGTAATGTATGAAAGAAGTCATAAATAAAATAATTAAATAAGAGTAGATAGTTTACATATAATTTTCTTTTGCACTTCAAAGTTTTTAACTATTACGTAATGTAGTAAAGTTACGTTATAAGGCAATGTCAAAAGGTGAATAACCAAATGGATATGGTTAATTGGCACTTTAAAGATATTGAAAACGAATTGATTGAATTTTGTCTCTGCGTTGAATTTCCGATTATTTCTGAGTGAAGCCGAATAATGAAGACATAACCAATGATTTATAACTAGTTTTCGCCTGCGTGTTCGGGAAGTTTCAGGTATTAGCTATAAAAAAGGTAGCCTTTGTCCTTCCTTAGGGTTCAAGTTCATACTATATTTCATCAAAATCGGTTCATTTGTTTAGCCGTGAAATCGTAACAGACTTTCAAATTTATAATATTATACAGTGTACATAGTCTTAAAAACCAGATTGAATATATATATATATATATATATATATATATATATATATATATTTGAATTTAAAAAATATGCTTTCTACAATTACTTTATTTCATAATTGTTGTTTACGTTAAAGACAAATATATACAGATAAAAATTAAAAATAACTACTGTACAAATCACGACCGCGTGGAATGTTGGCCATTAAATTTCTTCAATTATGTTTTATAGAAAATTTCATAGATTATAAATGTTTTTTGAGGCTTCATTACTGTTTATGCCGAACCAATATCATGGGATGAAACGGTAAATGAAAAGAAAAGGAACTTTTCACTGATCATAATTTATTTTGTCTGATCGTTTTAAGAAAATCACTTTTACATTACGTTATTACATACATGAATATATTCAGTAGCGAATCTAGACAGCGCGATTCAGGAAACTGACAGATTTTATTACCGCCATCTACCGCTACCGAGTAGTAACACATAACATTATACAAATACTATGATGGAATCACAAAAAACCTCACGCATTTAGGCAATAAATTTTGTTGACGTAAATTAATTCTCATTCGTTCTCACTAAATGATTTCACATTTAAATAGCTGGTATTGAGTTGAACCATTCACTACCGTTCAACGGTTGCGAAGGTCAGTTATATTAAAATAGTAATTGTCACGCGTGCTGTTCTATGCTTGCATTTTCAATATTTTACATCGTATCGTGAGTGAGTAAGTGACCAGGAATTTTATCCAGAGTGGTGGTTTGTGTGTGAGAACTAAGAAGTCTTGGTAGCCTATTGCTCCTGTTTGTGTAAAGCGTCGTATGCAGGCCCCGACTTAGAGATCGAAGGCCCTAAGCATTTTGACATTTAAGCCCCCCACCCATTCTGAAGTGGTTAGAGTAAAATTATATAATTTTTTCCTGGCCGGAATCTTGCAGGCCCAGATATTAATCCGGGGCCGGTCGTATGTAACAAAAAAAATCATCGAAATCGTTTATCTGTTTAACACATACCCACAAAAAGAATGATTATATCTATTATAAAGGTGTTTGTTTATTTGTATTCTATGAATATGTAAGCAGTTACAACAAACTAGTTTCAAAATAAAACGTAAAAGGTTTAGCAACATTTACTTACCACAAGCATTAAGGAAGTCAACATTGTGGTGGTCTTTCTGCCCCACCTATCAGCTAGGTCGCCTACTAGGAAACCGCAGAAAATTGGCGGGATGAAGGTCACTGAGGCCATCCAAGAGATCGTTTCGTCGGTGATTGGTTCTGGAGCTGGTCCGTCTTCTGATTGCAGGATGGGCGTCATCGGAGATTGCCAGCCCATAAGCATTCCGAAGTTCAACACCGGAATGGTTACTAGAAATAATAACGGTGTCATTAGTGATGTAATCCTAATTTTATGTGGTATAATTTAAAAAAAACGGCATTTTTTGTAGCCAGTTATTTCCTCTTGCCAGTTTCATAACTTTTCTATAAATATTTAAAAAAAGCTAAATTTTTTTTTTGAATGTAAATCAACAAAATTGTGTTTATTGTAAGGTCTTATATTAATTTTATGATAAATGAATTAATAATGTTAAAATACATATTGAATAGCAACCGTCATATAGACTTCACAACTTATAAAACATAATTAAATATTTGTCCAATATGTCTGTCTGTCTAATGTGAAGCAAAACAAAGAACTTTCCGTCACAAAGAAACATCCACGCAGGCGAGGCAACTGTTATAAGCGAGAAATAATATAACGTAATAAAATAAATTATGTAACTATTGATATCAATAAATAATGTACTCCAGACCGATTTCGGCCACGGCGGCCAATCTCAAGAGAGATTAGCCAACTACGCAGGAGATATTATAGTGCACAAGTGTGTGCGTAAACCCAGGCGCACTCACTATTCCCTAACTCTCATAATCCGATAAGACGGCAATCCGACACGACCGGAAAGAGTTCAGGCGCATGACCAACGGCTTTACGTGCTTTCCAAGGCACGGGAGTCTCCACACTTCCAACTTCCAGACCTCGGGCTGCTACTGAGAATTTTCTGACACAAAAACCCAATAACTTTTTATTGGCCCGACCTGGGAATTGAACCCAGGACCTCCGCGTCTGCGGCATAACATCAAGCCACTAGACCAACGAGGCAGTCACGATATCGATATCGATAAATGTTAATATTGTTAAGTTTTGTCGTAGTTACACGTAACTGGTATTTAGTCCCAGAGCAATTAAACGTACTAGTTAGATCGGGTTAAATCAAGGTTTAATAGATTAAAACCAACCGTTAACAACATTTTATTGCTTCTTAATAACTAATTCAGCTTGTATTATATTGTCTCCTAGCTAATCGTCCCAGCTTCGTACGGGTAGATAAGACGAAAAATGTATTTTGGTTAGGATTTGCGTAAAATCCGTTCTTGGTGGAGCGTCTACGTCAGGGAAAGAGTAACTGTGTCAAATTTCGAGTCAATCGGTGAGTAGTTTAGGACAATTCGTGATGCCACTCATCATCATCTCATCATCACTCATCATATTTCGCTTATTTTTTTTCTTTTTAGTTTTCCGAGGCATGGGAGTGTCCACACCTCAAACTTTTAAACTCCGCGATGCTACTGAAATTTTCTGACAGAAAACCCAATAATTTTATTGACCCGACCTGTGAATTGAACACAGGGCCTCCGGGTCTGCAGCCTTACATCAAGCCACTAGACCAACGAGGCAGTCAAATTGTATTCTCAGCAGTGTGTATTCTCAGTTGCAGCCAGTGGAAGTTGACACTGTTTACACTCACGTAGCTCGAAAAAAACATTAAGTTAGGTCAATCGCCTGAACACTTTTCGCTCGAAAAATCTCGATAATATTCACGAAGAAGACAGCATTAATTACCATTTACTTTTAAATGGAAACATATATTATTATTTTAAGTAGATAATGGTAGTTTAATTACAACATAGTAATTAGAAGCATTTTAAAAATAAACATTTCATTTAAACTCATCTAAATTTAGACTATTAGTTTGCGATATATGGTATGCTACATACAAGATTATTGAAAGAAAAAATGTTGGGTGCAGGTATGTATGTATGATTGTGTATGATTGATTGTAACGGTGTATTGTGAAGTTGGACAAAGGCAAAGTTTTTTTGTGCGATAATTTTTATATTAAACACTATGTTTGACACTGTTAGTAAGTTATCCTTTTATTAAAAAAATAATAATGAGCCGTTTTTGCCTAGTGGTTTAAATATGGTATAACACGTGATAATTCACGTGTTATACCATATTAAACCTAACCTAAGATTACGGGTTCAAACCCAGGCAAGCACTGAAATTTCACGTGCTTAATTTGAGTTTATATTTCACCGAAAAAATCGCGAGTACATTTGCTTGAGAAGAAATTGTGTATCCACTAATCCGAATCGGAGTAGCATCGTAGAATAAGCTCTAAACCTTCTTATCAAAGGAGAGAAGCCACTTGCCCAGCAGTGGTATTCATTGGGTGTTACTCTACTTTATGATTCAACAGTATTCAAATGTTTACTTTTATTTAACACACGTATTAGCTGTGAATAAATTATTTTAATTATAAAAAATCTTGGTATCAGTTTCATAATCAGTGTAACTTAAGTAGTAAATTCCATTTAAGTAAGGCAGGGGTGTCAAATTATAGTGAAACGTGGGTCATTTTATTTCAATGCTAAGACTCGAGCGGACCACATATGAATTGCATATTTTAGTAGCAAGAAAAGGTTTTTCTTATTCAAAATTCAAAATAATAATATAATATTTATATTAGTTAAGTAAGTAGTTGATTACTACTCCTTATGTGTTTTTGTCTGTATTAGTGTATATTGAAATAAATAAATAAATTTGATTAATTTAATTAAATTTCAAATTGCGCAGGAGATAACTGGGTGTAGGCGTTTTTGCGCAAACACAAATGGGATCAAACGCAGAACCAACGTCCGATTTTACTTTTTCATTTAATTAATTTAGCATTAAATTAAAATTATATTCTTTTACCGTAAATTTTACATCGCAATTCATCTACTAAGGCGGTAAAATTTTGCTACGGTGGCCACATCTGGCCTGCGGGCCGTGTCTTTCATACCCCTGATGTAAGAGAACGCGATCCGAGATACGCCTGAGTTGATCATGAGTAAGAAACCAGTTCCTCATGCAAACAGCGGTCGTGATCCCGTGAGTCAAGTGTGAACTTTATGAATATAATAATGGGATCATTTTTTCATATCATATAATAAGAAAATAGGTGATTTGTATAATGTTATATCATCGTTCTTTTATTATATAAAATTAAAAAAAAGAAAAAGATAACAGCTGTTAACTAATACAAGCTTAAATAATATTACCAATTATTAACTTTATGATATTATTAATTCAAGGAATAAGATTTGTTAGCGATGTAATTTTATGTGAAACCCATTATTTATTATAAATATTATAATAAACAATTAATAACCTAAGACTTTATTATTTGTGTTACTATAATTATTCAATTAAAGCCTTTAAAAATACAAATAAAAATTAAAAATAGTTACTGTACAAATCGTGACGGCGTGGAATAGTGGCAAGAATGCTAGCAGCATTTCCCTTTGAATCGCAATTCCGATTCTCTGGGCGAAAAATGAAGCAACCCTCCTGTCACTGAATTGTTCAAGTCATAACGAATAAACTTGTAACTAACCCTTCAGGATGTTATAATATACACAAGGCGTGTATTTACAATAATATTATGCATAACTACAACAATATTTATTATTTTGGGAAAAACTGACACATGTATAAACACGAGAAGTTCTTGTAACATCGAGTTTCGTGCAATTTTACATCGATTACATTAAAAGATATGAAGATAAAATATACTAATCTTACGTAATTTTCGTTTTATTTTGAAAAAAAAAATGGATCTTGGAGCAATTGTGAAAAAACATTTTTATAGTAAGTATAATCCCTTACTATTGCTTCTTTTGTTGTTAGGAGGCTGGTATGTACCTTTTTATTACCAGGATCGGAATTGCGTTTCGAGGAAATGTTACTAGCATAATTGTGGTACATTCTATCATGATTTGTACATGAGTAATTTTTTTTATTTGTCTATATTTCTTTATACTTAATAAAAAAGTTTCTCCCCTTCATTAAATATAAAAAAGCAGAAACAAAACGCAATACAAGAAGTTAACGCAAAATCCGTTAAAAAAATTAACCTGCATTTTGAGTATTTATTGCGGAACTCTAAACGTACATACATATTTATTAATAAGACCAAAATTAAAAAAAAAAACAAATTTACACAAAGGCCCACTGGCTTTTTTTTTAAATAAACCGGTCCTTTTTTTAAATAAACCAACCCGCATTGGAGCAGCGTGGTGGAATAAGCTTTGGAGCTTATGAAAGGTTTGGACCTTCTCCTCAAAAAGAGGAGAGGAGGCCTTTAGCCCAGCAGTGGGACATTCACAGGCTGTTACGGACGGACGGTTACGGTCCTTTTTAAACGGGCTCTTAAAACCAATTGAATGACATATTATCTATACACCAACACCACCACAGCGCAAACACCACACATATATTTACATATTAAATATACGCACTTTACGTTTTATTTAATTTCGATTTTATTAATTAAATATCGCGTAATTGGTTAACAAGTTTTCCGCTTCTTTCGTCGTTATTTAAAATATAATACGTATATTTAGAGTTTGTTCTAGGGTTTCGTGCGGTGATATACAATGAAACCCTTATAGGATTAATTACTTAATATAATAAAATTATTAACTAAAACAGTCTAAGAGACGCCGCTAAATCTGATATAAATTTTATATATATTGGTTTAATTTTTTCATTCGGGCATTGCAATAAAAATCTCCTCGTTTGTTGGTACAGATAGATTGAGGTAAAAATATTATCAAATAATTTATATCACACAACGACTCAGATCAATGAAATTGTTCACAATGTATTAAATAATTGTTATTCATCAAATTCGCGTACGTAATATGTTAATTAATGGTAAGTGTTACACGTTCATCAATGAGTTAAAACAGTGGTTCAAAGCAATTAGTAAAAAATCGTGGCCTCTATTTAAGTATGACAGTCGCAAGTAACTTTCCATATATTTTTCTATAATAACTTTGTCTGTTATCCTCATCGCGAGTAAAGCACTGAACCGATAATAATGGAATTTGACATAGAGTCTGAGACCTTTTTTTAACGCTGGTAAAACGCATTACGCGTTTTCCCCACGGGGACAGTGGGGGGGGGGGGTATGTGGGGTTCGCCGATTACCAAGGCGACGAGTGCGCCCCGAACATCAGAATATCCACTAAAAAAACAGTAGTACACTTTCCGTCTTAACGAGGAGCGCCACAGGATCGCTTTCGCATGCTACCGTGAAAGAGTCTGAGACCTTGATAGGGATAATTATAAATTTCAAGATTTTCTCGGAAAATAATATTGTAGCAGAGAGGCGGGAGAACAGCTAGAATTATTATTTATATAATGCGTCAATTGTCGAGATATTTTACTTTCCTGGGGCTATTTATCGTTAAACCCAACAACTCTTTAAAATCTGCATTTTGTAAGTATTAACGTAAAATAGGACATAAATATTCACAAAGAAGTTAAATATATCATGTTATCATGACACGTTATCCTTTGCCACAGAATATAAGTATAGCGTCGTAAAATATTAATAGTTAAATATCATAGTTATGAAGGATACCAAAAAAAAAACGAACTGGAAAGTTTAATTGCAAAAACTATATAATATCCCTATTTTAAAAACAGAGCAAAAAAATCTAGCCTGTAATTAATAGATACATTATTTAAGAAACTAAGCGACTGGTTTTAAATATCCTGCTTTACTATTTATAGAGACCTGACTAAAAATAGACTTACTGGTCTTTACTTAAGTTTTATTGCTACTTAAGTAACAATTTCACTAAAGTAAAAATAAACCTTAACTTCAATACTATAAAGTTTAAATTACTTGTGATGAAAATGTATATCTCCAGGCGGATCTTATAGGAGAGTTGCTAGAGGAAACAGCTTTCAAATATACTCGTATAATATCTATTATTTAATCATAATTTCAATTACCTTTTTAAGAAATAATATTACTTGAGAAATAAGTAATTTTTTTAAACCATTATGGAATATGCAGTCTTCTAAACGTGTACTAAAAATATCCGTTTAACAAGGATCATTTATAGGTCCTTTTCTATTTTTGATACACGCAAACGACTTATATGTAATATTATAATGTTTGCTAATTATACTCCATTACTTTTGTAAGTGGGAGAACAACAAACTAATAATGAGGATTAATCAATGCAATCTGTAATAATTACAGGTATGCAATTGGTATACTACAAAAAATTTAGTTTTAAATGTTAAAAAACTTGAAATTAGTACTGAATCCAGTGTCGGATGTTACAGTACTTTAAAGTCACGATAGAATCAAAACTGCTGTTGAATTCTTATCTATCATCCCTAAAAGAAATAATTATTGACGTAATATTATTTTCAGTTATACAAGTTAGAAAATTAAGTGATATTGATTTAGCTCTATTGGTATATTTGGTTATTATGATAATATTTAATTCTCTCTACAATATATGATAAAAAAGCAAGAAAAAAAAAATAGAAATATAATGCCTATGAGCAAAATGTTCAAGCATATTCGCGTGCGAACGCGCTTGCGGGTGTTTGTATATGCGTGTGTTTATATTTGCATGTGTGACAGTGTTTATTTGTTTGTTGTATGTGTAATGTTAAAGTTTCAAAATTTCCTACGCAAAAAGGTTTCTTTTCTATCACCTACTGTTAAATGTAATTTTCTTTATGTTAAGTTTAGAATTGTATATCTTACGACTGTGATGAGGTTCTTGCATCAGGGTTAGCTTAAGTACAACTTGACAATTGAACTGGTTTTTAGTACACAGATCGAATTTTTTTTAAAAAGGTCTATCTAATTGCTTCCGTTGGTGATAAAAAGTTCGGTTCATTATTGGTTTCAAGTTGCAAATTATTGCGATTTATTGGACAAAAGCTACCATTCTTAGAGATCTTGAGCGAAGGTCACTGGTTCATATCCGGGGCTGTTTAATATGTATTCACAGTTAATTTCCTGATACGATAAACGAAAACAAGATAAGGAAATCTGTTTGTGTATTCTATTTTTCGCCGTGCCAAGTTTTAAATTCCACTGTAAATTGACACATTATATTTTAAAGGTTTCGTTTATATTTGTTATTCAATATAATTTAAATAAAATTACATGCTACTTTCAAGTTTATGTTACATCATCAATTCGTCTCAATGGACCCGTGGATCTGTAGTACAAGGGATATTGGCTGACTTACCTTTCAAGCCACAAGAACACAATCACACTTATATTGTTGTGTTTGGCGGTAATAAATGAGTGGTAAGTACCCAGACGGGTTTGCACAAAAATACTCCCTAAGTATAGTTATCGCTCTAACGTTTTAAGAAGTCCGCTACTGAAAACTGTTTGCCCCTCATTTGACTACTTTATTTTGACTGATACTAGTCCCACCATAAAACGCAGGCGAGCGAAGCCGCTGGATAAAACTAGTAGATTATAAATGATCAGTGATGATGAATGATGAATGACTGATGATTATAAATTCGAATGTTATGTATCTATTTGTTACAATCCCGTTTAAATTTGAATTAATTCAAGAGAGATATCTTATGCAAACTACTAAACGGGAATATTGTATAAGGCTATGAGTATATTAAACATATATACATAATATTAAATAAATTAAATACATAATATTTTGGTTTATATGATTTCACAGATAAAAATAATAATATAAAGACGGTCTCACCCATGAGGGCCATGAAGAATTGATTGGCGATGCCGCCATGTTGTATACGTGCGAACCATCGCAGCGGCAGATGAAGCATATTGCAACCGTGGTTGTTAATTGTGTATTTTTAATGACTCATCTTAGAGTCTGTCAAACCTGTAAAAAAATAAATGATTAATTAATTTTTTCAATGGCATAAGACATAGCCCGTAGGATGCCCATAGCCCTTATCACTAGTTTGTTTACTAAACTCTAACGTTTACCAGGAAATTAAACGTTTGGGTAATTTAAAATTGATGACATTACTTGCTCTCATGCGTATAAATATTCGTATAATTCGATATGATATACTTTTTGACAGTATCTTTTGAGTTTTTTCCGCTGTAATAAGAGGTAGGTTCCGCTGTAGATTTATCTGTACAGGTACTTATGAGAAATCAGATAACAAACAACAATGAAACTGCAGGCACGAGGGACATAACATCTTAGTTCTGGAGGTTGGTGGCGCTGTGGCGATACAAGGAACGGTTAATATTTTTTCGCCAATGGGCGGTGGTGAGCACTTACCATCGGGTGGCCCGTTTATCATCTACCTATTTAATAAAAAAATAACGATGACGAATCAATTATAACCTACAGTGCTATTCTGTGAGAACTCACTTCATTACTCACCCGAGATATTTTGACAACCGATTTATACATATTGATTGACTATTTTGATGCGTGTATTCTTGAAATTTTATAATTATGAAGGTCAATGTCACATATCACTTTCTGACATTTCACGCTCGTTTTCTGTTAGCGGTTAGTTTTATGTTTTTTTCTTACAGAATAACCAATATAAAAAATAGTACATTATTAAAAAAAAAAGTTGTATATTACCAAAAACAAAATACCTAGGTCACCGTGTGTGGTATTATAAAAGATTTGTTAGTTTTTTTTTTTATTTACATTAAAAACTTGACATATTAATATTATTTAAAATTTGTAATATTTATCAAACAAATATATAGCTTTGACGTATATATTATTCATACATCATAAATTTGCAATTATGTCACGCATAGTTTTCGTGATAAGCACTAGAGCATGATTCCGATTCTAGTTCCGGTTCACTGCTAGGTCTTGCTAGGTTGAACTACATTTCTAACAAGCTCTTATACGCCCGACTTTGTTCACACGGAGTTTTGGAATACATTTACGGCATTAATAGAAACATATTTAATTCCCTCATATTTATAAGGGGGCAAACGGGCCGGAGGATCATCGATGGAAAGTGACTAACACCGCCCATGGACACCTGAAACACCGGAGGGCTGCAGGTGCGTTGCCGACTTTTAAGGAAGAGTAGGATCTTTTCTCGAAGGTTCTTGTGTCAAATCAGTTCGGAAAAATCGCAGGTGAAAGCTGGTTCCATCGAGTTGTGCAAGGCAAGAAATGTCTTAAAAATCGCGCTGTTCTGGATTTCCAGACATTGATGTCGTATCTATTATCTATTATATTTTAAAATATTTTATATAAGCATAGAAGAGCCATAATATCGCGGGTTCAAACCCTATTTTAATGTTTATTAAATTATAAATCTACTATTATTTTTTCAATGGCAACGCACAGACCACTTATATATATTGCCTTATATAATAATATTATATTAATTAAGATTAAATTGTTTATTAATTTTATAGCTATCATGACGCTTATTATTATGTCTTTATTTACATTAAAATAATATATGATGAGTTTTCTATATTCATAGCGAAATCAGTTAATTATATTATGTATAAATATATAATAGAAAAAATAAAAATAAATAATAGTTACAGAAACTATATAATATAAAAAACTAAGATAGACGATTATAAATGTCAAGTTCAAGTGGACAACAATTTTTTTAATCGCTTTATTTTTTGTTTCAATAATCATATAATTCTTGCTATATAGTATAATCACGAAAAATTTAGACTGACATACAGTCTAAATTTTTTGTTTTTTGTTTTTTATTTAAATGTTACATCATTTGTTTTAGATGGGATAATTAATTGAGTAGCCTTGGCGAAGTCTGGAATTTTGTTTAGTCTGACAAATTTGTGGTCGAAATTCGAACACTGGGCGATCACTAGTATATATCACTAGCTCACTCACCCTTAAAACCGAAACACAACAATTATTACACAAGAAGGGGCAACAACACGACAAGTATTACTGTTTGGCAGTAGAATATCGAATAAGAGAAAAGTATGATAAAAAAACATATTAATTTATATATTTATTTTTTTATTGGCCCGACCCGTTTACCATCTGTTTTGAGAAATAAAAAATATATATCATATCATATATTAAATATAGTTGCGGAAATCACAATAAAATTTACTAGAGATTTATCTAACTGAACTAACAATTGAGAAATCCCGCTTATCTCGAACTATACATAAATAACAGATAACTATGACGTAGTTATTATTACCTGATCGACATGTCCACGGCGTGTCAGTCAGGATAAATCTTGACTTTTTATATGACTTCATAAGGAAATAAATATTATTTACTCTATGAGAACGTTATATCTTTGACTTTTCAATGTCACACATAATCTGTGGTATTTGGGTGATCCCTTTTGAAGTGAGTTATGATAATTTCTTCAAAGAAATTTCCCCGTTAAACGAAACGCATTTTTATTTTCGACTTAACTTTATAAACCAGTTGTAACCGGTTTCAAAAACAATTGTTACATATTTAACAGGAGGGATTGCAATCCATCTTTTTCAAACCCGCGGGATCTATGCTGGATTTTTTCAATCCAGTGGGATCACGAATAATTACGTTTTTTATATGGAATTCTCAAAATTTAAACCTAACATATTATAACAACGCTTATTTTTTTATCGATTATAGTAATAATAACAGCCTGTGAATGTCCCACTGGGCTAAGGCCTCCTTTCCCTTTTTGAGGAGAAGGTTTGGAGCTTATTCCACCACGCTGCTCCAATGCGGGTTGGTGGAATACATATGTGGCAGAGTCTCAGTAAATTCGACAAATGCAGGTTTCCTCACGATGTTTTCCTTCACCGTCAAACACGAGATGATAAAAATAAAAATTCTAATCTCTCTTTGAATAAACTATTATATTAATATATTTTTTTTGTGAAAACACCTTTAATTTTCTAATAGTTTAATGAATCAGTTGTTTTTATCGATAGGACAAAGAAAAAACCAAGGCTAAATGCATCTCAAATCTGGAATTTCATCTGCGATTATTATAAAACTGTTACTCAGTCCGCTACTTCAGCAATACATAGTTTTTTTTTAATTTAAATGCCTAAATGTTATCAAATTGATATCCAAACAGCCAGTAATAAAAAAAATAAACATCAGACAGATCGTCCAATGAATTTAATAACCAATAAAATTAAAAATACCAATATGTTTATAGTAATATAAAACGTATAACATTCTACCAAATTCGACGAATTGTATGTATATTGTTGCATAAAAGACAAAGGATAATAATACGATCGGAATATTCTAAACTTTATTTGGCAACTTACGTCAATGCGTTCTGAGTTGTCTACACCCAATCTATAATAGTCGCGAGAATATCAATTAGATAAGACTGATAGACGACTTTAAGCGCTTAATATCTTGTTAATAATAGTGACGTCACGTATTTATGATGATATTTTGTGAAATAACCTTCTATTGAAGTAGCTCATAGACACAGGTCTAAGCTTTAAATCCCAATAACCATTAACTGTCTAGTTTTCTGTCTTTTGGCGGCAAAAGAAACCTAGGTAGGTACCTATTTATATAGTTTTGTTATTTAACCAACCAGGTAGAAAAAGAATCCCTATTATTATAATAAATTAAAGATAAGCTACACAAAATGCACAAAACGTCTGTCGAGATAAAAATACAAGGAAAAAAAACTTTAACTGACTACTATTTTTATTACCATCAAAACATTCGAGACAAAAGAATGTCCATATTAAGTTTGATATAGTTGAGATTGACTAACGAGTAAAATACATTTTATTTTTTATTTTTATATCTTCTAATATCATCTGTAATGCTTACCAGGTAAAGAAATAGTTTTAAAGTCGCAGTGTAATTTATTCAAAGCAGGATATTGGAAGTCAATATATCAATCATATTGTGACATTATACTTCGTTAAAGATACTCATAACTCCTATAGCGTTCATTTAAAATTACCTTCTAACTTGTTTTATATTAAAATTCATTTAATAAAAGTGCAATTTGGTTTATAATACTTTATAATATTAGTTAATATACTGGTAGGGTTGGTAGGGTTTTGTGCAAGCCCGTTAGAAGTACTTCCCACTTAACACATATTCTACCGCCAAATAACAGTACTTAGTATTGTTGTGTTACGGTTAAAAGGATGATGAGGTTTTCGCGGCAGAGTCGCGGGCGAAAACTATTATTACATAATTTTATAACGTTTAGTATAATCTTACGTTTGCTATTGTAAATTTTAATTATTGATTTGTTGACATTTTGAAATATCAATAACCGGCGGAAATCGGTTTAGACCGGTGTAATACGATGTTTGTTTTACCGCGTGATACCAATTGTAAGCGTTTGATTGTACGGCTTAACAAACTAAGGAATTGAAGCATTAAATTATTGTAAATATCAATAGTTTAATAAATATATTCAATTACTAGTAATCGCCCGCAGCTTCGCCCGTGTTTTAAGGGGTGAGGGGCGGTATTCTTTAAAAAAAGTAGCCTATGCCTCTTATTTTACATATACATACAATACATACATAAGTTTAAAATACGCGTTTATTAAATTGTGACCTTATCGTTTAATAGCGATTTTTATCAAGTCAAACAGAGATTTATAAACTACTCAAATACATAGAAATATCTACCGATACGTACACGCAAACATATATACATATAGTTTAATAAGATTATATAAATCAATTCAAAATAAACTCTGACGAACATTACAAAAGTAACGTTAATTATCTGTCAAGTTTACAATGTGCGTTTAACGTTTAGCTGTCACACGCTGGCATACAGATTCTACCTAAATGAATCGACGAGATAATAGTAATTCGTCACAATAACTTCGCTACATATATTTATTACTATCGCTAACATAAAATGAATATCCTTATATACTTTACATGCTATAATTATTATAGCCAATGTCGCATATAACTTAACATAAGCAACCTATGCTGAAAGTTTGCTCTTACAGCATAGCACGAGGCATCGAATTTGTGATCTAGGAAAATCTCAAGCTATAATCATAATATCACTTTGTTTGTTGTAATATAAATGCAGAATTTCGAGTAATTGAATAATTTCGAAAGATCGCGTGGTGAAACGAGTCGAAACTTGTTAATTATAGGTGCCCGCGGCTTCGCCCGCGTGTGATGGCCAGACAGGTACCCATTTTTTAATTATTGATCAACTAAACTCGAACTGTATAAAATGATTGTAATTGTAACTGTATTAAAATGGTGGTAAGGCTTTGTGCAAGACCGCCTGGATAGGTAACACCCACTCAAATAAATACTTAATATTGTTCTGTTCCGGTTTGAAGGGTGAGTGAGCCACTGTAACTACAAGGGACATTACATCTTAGTTCCCTAGGTTAGCGGCGCATTGACAGCGCTAATGCGATAGTGACCATTTACAATCAAATGGCTCACCTGCCCGTCATATAAAAAGAATGACCTGCTACACAGGACGTTTTTAACTTCAAAATATTCCTTCCGCATAATCGCAAAGTTCTATACAAAAATTCCGTTATGAAAGGAGAGATAGCGCGAGTGCGCCAGTAACTAAGGCACCATGTTATGTTTGTTGAGAACTCGACAAATATATATATAACTTGAGAAATATTAAACATGAGCGCCTATTTCTTGGTATTACTTGGTTAAACGTATGTAAGTTGTACATGTATTTTATAATAATAATAATAATATCCTGGGACATTTTTCACGGCCATCTGATCCCAAATTAAGCTTGTACAAAGCTTGTGCTATGGAAACCAGACAACTGATATACTACATATACTACTTTTCTTTTGTAAATACATACTTATATAGATAATTACACCCAGACTCAGGACAAACAGACATGTTCGTGCACACAAATGTCTGTCCTGGGTGGGAATCGACCACAACCTTCGGCGTGAAAGGCAAGTGTTCTACCAACCACGCCAACCGGCTCAATTATCAGAGCTTGTTATGTATATAATGTAGTTTTAAATATATAATTCATGTTTCTTAAATTTAATTATGATCTTTGTATAATTTATTTGTAAAGTAAAAAGTTACAAGGATGAAGTATAGTGACCGCTGAGCAAAATCTTCCTATCCTGTTAATGAAAAGGTTTGGAGCTTATTGCTGCTCAAATGCTGTTTGGATGACATACATATGGAAGAATATCATTCGACACATGCATGTTTGCATGCACTGCTGAGCTCGAGAATTTAAGCACACAAAGCTAAAATGACCTTATAGCTAGAACACGCGAAATTTAACCGAAAATTACAAATTCAAACCTGAGCAAACACCAGTAAGTTTTTGTGTGCTTAATTTGTATTCAATTAAAGGGTTTGATGTCTATACTAATATTATAAATGCGAAAGTAACTCTGTGTGTCTGTTACGTAATAATCCACTGAATCGATTTTCAAGGAAGCTTAAACCCCAAGGAAGGACATATTCTACTTTTTATAATATCTGCCTCCCTGACACGCGGGCGAAAACTCGTTATATATAAAATTGTTTCAAAATATCGGTTTTCATTTTTAATGTGCTTTTTATTGTATTTACTATAGTGAATGACATATTTTGTCATAAATAACGCAGCTTGAATACGGAATGTACTCGGGACGTACGGTCAACGTTAGTTATACCAATTAATTAATGTTTTGTTAACGGATGATACTCTGCGAGGTATAATTCAAAAGAATCTCAATAAACACCATAGCTTAACAAAAACTAAAACATACGCAGAGCCTATTACCAGTTTGAATGAATGTTTAATAGCTGCATTTGTCTTATGTTAATCACATTGGTGCAGCGTGGTGGAATATGCTCCGAAAAATTCTCCCAAAGGCCCAGAATGGAATATTTACAGGCTGTTACTATTTAAACATGATGTTAGAAACTTATGTATGTAGAAATTAGTTAAAGTGGCGTCTGTGCGGTCATTGCTACCTTAACACTCGCATAACAGATAATTTATACAGGTGACGTTTCAAAAAATATGTAAATGGCATGCTATAAAAGTAATGGCATAAGAAAAAAGGTCATGCACCCTTAATAGAAGTATCATTTTATACTTTTATTACGATAAAATTCATCATGTCGAGGGATTTTCGCAAGATTGTGTAAATGCATTTCGCACGCACGTCACGTCATGAATTCCGTAGTCACACATTTGCAAATAAACAATGAAATTTGACTTGAATAAAACAACTTCACTAAGTATGTCAACACAGTTACATGATAATTTGGAATATCCTCCTAGATCGAGAAGTTTTATATTCTACTGTTAAATTCGATTTTTAAAAAAGGTAATGTATTTTTTTTTACTATTATTATTACATTTTAAAATCAGACAATAATACTACACATTAATGAGTTCTGAGCATTTTATATTTATTCTCCTAGTGGTTTACAAATAACGTGTAAATAAATATATAAAAATTAAACTCGTAACAAAAAAAGCTAAAAATAGTTGCTCGCAATCTCGTAAGTAATCGTGACAGTGTGTTCTTTAGATATTTCTTTCATGTGAAGACTTAAAAGCAAAATAAGAAAAAAATATTTGCTCCTTCTTCAATTGTATTGTATAACACATTATAATATCATTCAAAAAAGAATTAATAGAAGATAGGTTTTTATGGAATTTTGTCTTTTTTGTAGAAACGAGGAACATTGGTGATCCCTTCAGATATTATTTGTTGTGGAACAAAATGCAGAATGTAGATTATACAAAGAAATATTAGCAGACTTAGTAGTTGGTCAATAGTGTCTGTAAAATATTTATACAGTGACTAAAATGTTTTATCGTTGTAGAATTGGCCTAATCTAATTATTATTATTGCGTTCAGTTATGATCTTGACGTTGAAAGAATAAAATTTCCGACACAATGTTGGCACTATAATATGTGCAAGCTGTACAAGTGTATGTTTTGTTACAGAAAAGGTTTTTGCACTATCCACTATGTTGTAACTCGCCGCTAAATAGCGCTGCAATATAACAGCACCGATGTCGTTCAACCGATCGTCATGATAATTACGATACCATTGACTAAAATATGACGATCATTGTTTAAGTTGTCGGAAAAAATCATCCCGACCGAATCAACTTAACTTATAGAGATATGTTGTACGATATAAACGTTTTATGTATACCCCTATTAGAAGGGTAGCTAGTTATTTATTATAATATGTATATTCGGTTCGGGATAGTACAATGAAACACTATTTTTTTATTTCAAGCAATTGACGCGGTATTTCTTTCGATGTTTTTATATCCACAGAATCGAAAAATGAATATCGCACAGTAATTCACTAGAACATTTACTTTTTAAACATTGTAAATCGTAACACACGTACAAATACATGAACACCCTTACGTGTAAAAAGTTGAATAAACTGGCACATCTGTTTTATCTTGTATAGTCTGTAACGTTATAGTCAACTGTTTTTTTATTATAAAAGGTACAAAGACTTTTCTCAGAAAGGTTTAATTCATTATTGCACACCTGGTTTCTTGGGATTAGTCACTCAAGATTGAGATATTATTTAGGGTGTAATTTATTTATATTATTATAAAATATTCAAACGCGAAAGTACCTGCGTCTGTTATCACTAAACCACTGAATTAATTTTGATGGTTTTTTTTTCGATTAATAAAGCTTTTTTATACCTAACACCTCTCCTAAATTTGGGCGAAGCTATGCGAAAATAATAGTATTTGATAAATAAACATTACTTTATAATAATATACGGATAATTCAAGAATAACCTAATCATTACAAAAACAATATATATATTTTATATTTACGAACGTATAATGACGTAGAATTCTTTACCACAGACAAAAATAAAATTGTTGCACAAACATATCCTGCCAGAAAAAAAACTGTTGTTGTCCATAGCATGTTTAGAACATAGATATGCATCTCATTATTAAATATATTTATTTTCTACAAAAATATGTTTTCGACCAAGTAATAAAAGTTTTATTAAAGTTAAATTAATTAAATAATGTTAAGTAACAAACAATACACCGTTCGTTCGTAATAGCGTCTTTGTAATATCAGTTTTACATATGAGATCTACAAAATATCTTCCGGTGTATTTTGCAATGTTATATACTAACATTTGAATGTTTTACGTAGGTATATGAATTGGAGTACCGTTTTTTTCCACTGGTTAACGAAACTGGCCTCTCATACAAACTGGTTTTATTCTGTGTTTATTTTATTTTTAAAGTAAGAACTGTATTTGAGTTAATTGTTTACTCTTTTTATTATCATAAGACTTTGATTATCTATATTTATAGATAGTAGTTAAAAATTATTTTATCCTAATATATGAAGTTGGGAATAAATCTTTCTCTTTGTCTGATACAACACGAAAACCATTGATTTTAACAATAATATTGACTTGATTTTAAAATATAAGGTACACATATATATTGCTGAGAAAGATGAGAAGTTTAACAACGGGCGATTATTCTCGAGCAATTAACAGCTCGGACCGATTACACTCAGATTTAAATACTCAAGTACAATCTACTTAAGATCGTAGTTGAGTAAAAGTATTTGAAGCTTCTCAATATATAATTGCTAATTTAATGTATGTTCATAAAAACATAAATGAATTTTCTAGAAATTGTAATATGCACGTTTTTATTACAAGGGACAAACATAAAATTTTCACTTCTGGTAACCTGACTATTCAAGGTTAGTAATTCTATGGGACAATGTATAAGCTTTTGCAATAAAACCCAGAAAACGTTTAATTTTTTTTTCCATAGTGACGTACAGTAAACCATCGATGAACGCTTGTGTGTTAAATTTTATTACATGATTATGATTTTATATATAATAGCATGTATTGGAATTGAAACAATGATTTATAATTTTTCACAATAGTAAATAAATCAAATCTGAGGTGTATTTTTCCAAATCGGTCGCAGGTACTTAACAATCAATAACAAAGTCTAATGCTTACTTCCAATTACTGTTTCGTTTTTCTTAAAACTGAATAGAAACATTCGAACGTCGGTTGGCGTGGTTGGTAGATACTTGCCTTTCACGCAGAAGGTTGTGGGTTCGATTCCCACCCAGGACAGACATTTGTGTGCATGAACATGTCTTTCCTGAGTGTGGGTGTAATTATCTATATAAGTATGTATTTATAATAGAAAAGTGGTATATGTAGTATATCAGTTGTCTGGTTTCCATAGTACAAGCTCTGCTTAGTTTGGAATCAGATGGCCGTGTGTGAATAATGTCTAAGGATATTATTATTATTATTTTTTAAATAAAAATAAAAACAAAATACGCATTACAAATTTATAAAAAAAAACACGCCGTCTAAAAGATTGTCCTGTGGCATTGTACCCAAGACGCTGGCACTATTGTTTCTCTACACCGTTAGACTCAGCTGTTGTTAGAATGTTACTGAGTTGTCTGGAGCGAAGACAAACTTTTCGAGATATTACATTAACAGGATAGAAGTTACCGAACAATGAATTGAGATAAAGATTAAATGAAAGGGAAACACTCAACGCCACGGTATTATGAATGAATTAGGAATCGATCCTAACCAATATTATAAATGTAAGTTTTTTTTTTTTTTTTTTATATCGCCGGGAGGGTAAATGACTCTACTCCACCTGATGGTAAGTGGTAGTAGAGTCCAAACGCGACGACGGCCAGTACAGACGGGAAAAACGTTCTGCACTAGCCGCCTTCGCCTTGCCGGCCCGCAAGATGCCTCTTCACGCCTCGTTTGAAGAACCCGGGTTGTAAGAGGAGGGGAATACGTGAGCTGGTAAGGAATTCCATTTTTTGGAAGTGCGACAAAGAAAGGAGTAGCCAAATTTCTTTGTTCGCGATGGAATTGATGTCACAGTTAGGCGGTGACATCGAGAACCAGCTCGCGTGGACTTAAGAAGGAAGGGGGAAGCAGGAATTAGAGAGAATAATTCCTCAGAGCACTCGCCGTGATACAGTCGATAGAAAGCGCTCAGTGCTGCTATCTCACGACGCAATTGTAAAGGTTCAAGGGTGTTTGTGACCTTTACGTCGCCAATAATGCGTACGGCACGTCGCTGCAACCGGTCCAAGGCCTCAAGTAGGTACTTAGCGGAGCCATCCCAAAGGTGCGAGCAATATTCCACGCAAGACCGTACCTGTGTTTTGTACAGCAGGCACAGTTGTTGTGGCGTGAAAAAGCGCCGCACCTTGTTCAGAACTCCGATTTTCCGTGAAGCTGTTTTTATAACAGCCTCGATGTAATCCCTTGGACTAAGGTCGCAGCGAACGTCAATCCCCAGCATGGCGATTTTGCTTTGCATCACCAGCGGAGTACCACAGAGGGAGGGAAGAGGGGAAAATGTTGACTTTTTCGCCGTGAGAGCGCATACCTGTGTTTTCTTGGCATTAAACTCAACAAGATTATCAGAGCCCCATTTGGCGATGAGATCTAACGTCCTATCGAGTTCAATGACAAGATTCTTCCGCCTCTCCTCAGTTTCCGCCCGCCCAGCCACTGCGCGTCCGTGGTATCCACCATGCACTGTACTATCATCTGCATAGCAATGTATGTTCCCAAGGGAGAGCATATCATTGATATGCAAAAGAAAGAGTGTGGGAGATAGCACAGATCCCTGGGGGACCCCAGCATTCACTACATAGAATTGTGAAGCGCAACCATCTACTAAAACACGAAGGCTACGCTTGTGTAAGCTGGCAATCCAGGTGCATAGCTGAGCAGGCAGACCATATGCCGGTAGCTTGGAGAGAAGACTTCTGTGCCAGACCCTATCGAAAGCCTTGGAGATATCGAGGCTGACAGCCAACGATTCTCCATGCTTGTCGATAGCTTCACCCCAGAGGTGTGTTACGTACGCTAGAAGATCACCTGTGGACCGTTTTGGTCGAAACCCGTACTGACGATCATTAATCAGACAGTGATCTTCTAGGTAATGGATCAGTTGGTTGTTTAAAATCCGTTCCATCACCTTACAAAGTACTGAGGTGATAGCTATTGGCCGATAATTTGCCGGGTCAGACCGATCCCCTTTTTTGGGAACCGCTTGCACATTAGCTCTTCTCCAAGCCTCCGGCACACTTCCCGAAGAGAGAGAAAGTTGGAACAGGCGCGTTAACACAGGAGACAGCTCCGCTGCGCACTTCTTCAGCACTATGGCTAGTATTCCATCAGGACCGCTAGCTTTCCGTACATCAAGTGATTGCAGCTCCGCACGCACATCACGTTGCCTGATTTTAATGTCAGGCATCGTATGGCCACATGCAGGTATTGTAGGTGGCAGTGCACTACAATCATCGATGACGGAATTGTCGGAATTGTTTGTTTATTTGTCTGTTTCGCTTTCATATCTTAACTACTGAACCGGCAATAATTGGATTTGCATACGTATTGTTAAGGGTGCAGTAAAGGGCGTAGGATAGCTTCATAAATACTACCGCGGGCGAAAAAAGAACACATTTTATCAATAAGGATACCATAATCGACTAAAATGAATATGTTCTCTACATTGAAAGTCCAAGCCACGGAAAACACGGTCACTGACCATATTAAATGAAGCTCAAGTTTCTATATACTTGCTCGTAACTTTTTTTCTTAGTGTTCTTGTCTGACGTCAGAGCAATTTAAAATAGAGCGTTAGAAAATTTTAGTCTTTATCCGTCTGATAAAATTTGATTGGTTTTTGATTTTCTTAATTTTATAAAACAATCCTTTTGCTGAAAGCTATTTCATCTACACCTACAAAATCATGTGTTAAAAAAGTAGGGGAAATTTTAAAAGGAGCATACCTTTTTTTAATAATTAAAATTACATAGCTCGATATCAAACTTTCGTGTTCCTTATTTTACAATTGTGACCAAAACAAAAAGACTTTATTAAGTAGAAAAAAGTATATTCAAAAAGGAAATTTTATCGAAATTATTGTGAAAGCTTCTTACGTACACTATATTTACGTAATCATAGTATTTTTTGACGATCAATAAGGAAGCTTCACGCTTATCATATAGAAGACAAAGATTTCGATTTGAATTGTTTTACAAAGAATTTAAGAATTAATCCAATCTATTGAGTTAATGTCCATTCAGTAGAAAATGTATACATTAATTGGTTTATTATATAAAAATTGCAAAAGCATAACTTTAATGTATAAAGCCCCGGTCGCAATAAATGCTTTACCAATTAAACTAATCGTTTGATTAATTTTAATGTTTAACCATAAAGGATATTAAATACAATGCAATTAAATTTAAAATTTCAAAATAAATATTAATTCAGATAGGATTAGTATAGTTTTCTATGTAAGTAATTAAAAATTAACAAAGTGTGCTTTAAAACGCTCTCTATGTACTCATAGTTTAACTACTGTGTTTCGCACAGTGTTCCCAATTGATAACATTTCATATAATAAGTGTATTCCCAAGTAGGTTTTTTTTTTTTTTACGAAGTATATAGGGAATAAGAAGAACGAGCATATAAGCCACCTGATGGTAAGTGGTCACCAAACGCCCTTAGACATTAGCATTGTAAGAAATGTCAACCATCGCTTATAGCCAATGCGCCACCAACCTTGGGAACTAAGATTTTATGTCCCTTGTGCCTGTAATTACACTGGCTCACTCACCCTTCAAACCGGAACAACAATATCAAGTATTGCTGTTTTGCGGTAGAATATCTGATGAGTGGGTGGTACCTACCCAGACGAGCTTGCACAAAGCCCTACCACCAGGTATAGACTACCAAGAATAATAAAACAATAACATAATTAAAAGTTACACGAATTAATATGTAATTTTGCTATTCATAAAAAAATGACTTTTAAGTTGTATTACAAATTAATTGTTACATTACTTAAATACAGTAAAACATACAAACATAAAACAATGACAGATGTTTATATAAATAATTTAATTTCCTTTTATATAAAACCAAAATGAATGAATGATTATTCTATAAAATTACAGATATCTAACTTCAAAGACGAACTCAGAACAAGTGTCCAAACAAGATTTTGGTCTATTATATCTTAGCCTTGATTTTATAGCATTTGAATTTTTTTTAGTCCAATCACGTTATTGCAAATATTCCATTCGAGGCATTGTAAGTGCACACAGATAAAGACGATAATGGCGAACCTTACATAGCTTTTAAATTAACTAAATAACTAAAATTTAATCGTACAAATAAAAATGTAATATGGTAATAATCAAAAGTAATACGTATATGTTAATGTTGTGTAAGCGAGACAATAATATCAAGTCATGTCAATTGGGTCATTTGGGGTCAAAGTTGGGGGCCTTTTTGGAATGTTAAATTACGTTTCGGCTGTTCGAGCTCCTGTAAGACCGAGGGCTTCGGACCACGTGTGACCTAAATGTAAATAGGGAACTGTGAATGTATGATTAATTTTATTAGTATTAAACGTGCACTTAATATGTTTAATATTATTATTATTATCGGAATCTGACCCAGAGTTAGGGTAAACCCTATTCAAATCTCATCTGACTGATTTGTCAATTTAAACCAGCTTGACATGTACTGGCTTCCCTCGAGGTAGCTGATCCTTCTCCTCAAAAAGGGAGAGGAGGCCTTAGCCCAGCAGTGGGACATATACAGGCTGTTACTGTACTGTACTGTACTGTAATATTGTTATTATTAAATTGTGGTTGCTATAGACGTCGCGATTTTCCTTTTGCAAGTCAATAATTAACAATTATTAACTCTATAAAATAAAAGTACCATAACTGGATGTGAAATTTAAAAAATAAGTAGTCTAATAATATAAAAGGATATAATATGGATAGGATTAAGAGCACGAACACAAGACGACAACGAAAACTTGAAAACATTATGAAATTTTTTTGTTCTTTTTAAGTAAAAAATGGTTAAAATTCTTGAGACACTTTTTTTAAGTGTCTTTATGGCCTAAATTTCAAACGATATTAAAATAATAATTATTAAATTGTACGATTTATTTTAGTTTATTTAAAATGTATTAAAGCTAGCAAAAAATATATATTTTTGCTCACAGTGGACTTTTATATCCAGCCCATGTCATTTTATCTAAACAGAGATCAATAAATTATAATAATTTATATATAGTTAAAAAAATATATAGTTAAAAAAAACAAAATGTTACCATAGCAAGTTGAAACGAATATAATATCGGAATGTTAAACCGTATAACTTTTATTACGATAAATTTAATGACTCCACATAGTCAAAAAATCTATCAAAACAGTATATATCAGTGTTTGAACAAACGAAAACACATGTTATTGACATATTGTTGTTTAGTATGGAATTTATTAAATAACTAATATTAAATATATACTTACGTTCTGACACTCGTATACAACCATTCATTATTAATTATTCGCACAGTTCAGTCGAGTAAGAATAATATAAGTAAGTTACTTTCTCTTAAATCTTGCCGATTATATCACACAACAGTCGTTTTTAACACTTAAATTAAAAAGAAAACGAATAAAAAAAAAAACAATAAAATTCAATTTATTTAAACTTTTATTTAATAAAGCACTGATATAATAACCTATCGTCAGAAAGATCGACCGAATAATAAGAACGGATAAAAGTAGCGCGTGCGCACGTATATTCTCAGCGGATGCACGCCGCTCACTAGACGCCCGGTTCATTGGTTGGAGTTATAAATTAAAATGTAAACAAACAAAAACTCACTTCCTGTCCGCCGAAGAGTGTCCGTTTGTTTAACATGGACTCTTGTGACATTTTTTGGGTAGATTAAAACTATCTACTATCTACTAATTATTGTATTTTTGGATATTTTTTTAGCTCTTTTTAACTCATTGTCTCTCTCACATATATATATATATATATATATACACACACACACACACCCCTAAACGTTAACAGCCACACAAATTATATTAAACATAGGTATACATATATGCACATTCCAGAGTTTTTCTTATATTACATATTAGTTTGAATAATATAAATATAATAGTTCCCAGGAAGTAGTATGTAATTATATATAAAATATTTAGCTTGCAATGGGATTGAATTAAGTATATTGTTTTTTAATCGTATTTTTTTTTTCACGTTGAGGAAATCTCAAGATACGGTTGCCGTTGGGAAATTGAGATATGTGGGATTCTTACTCATTAAAAGTCTTTGCATTGGTCGCCGTCGACACGGATCAGAGAGGTCGGGTGCTTGTTTTCATTTTACCGATCCCTTTACAAGCGCGTGACTCGATATCTATCTCATCTGAGGGGCGAGAGACTGGGCAAGCAAATAAAACAAACACTTTATTATAAAAAACTATACTGCATAGCAATATTAAAATTTAAATCTTTGTTCTTGCTGCGTTGCTAATACTTTAAATGATAATGATGTCCCTTGTGCCTCTAGTTTAAATGGCTCGGTCGCTCTTCAAACCGGAAAACGACAATTATACTAAGTATTGCTGTTTGGCGGTAGTGAATCTGATGAGGGGATGATTCCTGGTACTAATTAAACAAAAATTACCTAGTTACAACAAAGTGGATATATAAAAACTAAACATTTACTAAAGTTCTCATCGGTTCATCTCGAACCTAGTTGCTGAAGTGGTGGTGTTTATTCATGGTCAAAATGCTTTAAGAGCTTACTTAAATAAAGTATACTTTGTTTGTTGAGTTGTTTTGAAAAACAAAGATAACTTTCAATGTCAATGGTCAAAACTGTTCTATTATATTAGGTCCTTACATATTAAATTGGCGTTTTGTACGGGAGGAATATATAATAAAGTCAATTTTTTTTGTAAAATATATTTAATTAATCAAAGTATGCACCGTTGTTATCTATGCACTTTCATTGATCCCTTTACTAAAAAAAATCATGGGGGCGAGAACCAATAAACTTTTTGAACGCGGTTTGGACTGACGCATCGGAATTGAATTTTTTTCCTTGTAAGAAGTTGTCCAAATTTCGGAAAAAATGGTAATCTGTTGGAGCAAGGTCCGGGGAGTACGGTGGATGTCACAGACATTCCAATTGTAGCTCATCTGACTTAGTGGTTGTTTGTTGTGCAGGTTCAGATATTGCGACGAGCGCTTTCGATTATCGTAAGGTATCCAATTTTCATCACAAGTAATGATTCGATTTAAAATCCCTTCATTATTGTGTCGGTTGAGCAAAGTAACACAGCAGTCGACGCGTGTTTGCAAGTTCGATTTACTGAATTCATGAGGTACCCATCGTTCAAGTTTTTTTACAGTACAGTAACAGCCTGTTAATGTCCCACTGCTGGGCTAAGGCCTCCTCTCCCTTTTGAGGAGAAGGTTTGGAGCTTATTCCACCACGCTGCTCCAATGCGTGTTGGTAGAATACACATGTGGCAGAATTTCAATGAAATTAGACACATGCAGGTTTCCTCACGATGTTTTCCTTCACCGTCAAGCACGAGATGAATTATAAACACAAATTAAGCACATGAAAATTCAGTGGTGCTTGCCCGGGTTTGAACCCACGATCATCGGTTAAGATTCACGCGTTCTAACCACTAGGCCATCTCGACAAGTTTTTTTTACTTTCCCGATTTGCTTCAAGTGGATTAATACAGTTTTATCACTTCACACACCGAAGCCTGTAGCTATCTCTGAAGTGCTTTGTTATGAATCTGCTTCCACAATAACCTTTAATTCTTCATTTTCCACTTTGGTCTCCGACCGTCCACGGGGTTGGTTATGAAGGTCGAAATTTCCAGAACGAAAACGTTGAAATCAAAAACGTACCGTGCTTTCTTTTGCGACACCAGCGCCGTACACATCATTAATCCTTCGAGCTGTTTCTGCAGCACTGGTGCCACGGTAGAACTCGTACTCGTATACCGATATTTCATGTTTTCTATTGTGTGGTAATAAGCGACGCCAAAGAAAAAAATAATGAGGAAAAAACAAATGAATGAATATTTTCAAAACTCAAATGTACCAGCTAAATGAATTTATAAATTTGAATTTGGAGTTCTTAACCAAAGAGGAGATATTTCAGATCAAAGTGGTCAGTACGACAAAACGCTAATTTCATATGTAAGGACCTAATATTAGGATCGGTATCATTAGATAAGTATAGAAATGGTTATTCCTCATTTATTAAAATATTAGGAGTAGACAGCCGATAAACTATAATTATGTCGCTTCTCATTGTGACGGGAGCCTCCCATAACGTATATAGCTAGTTGACTCCCAAAATATCGTCGTACACGCATAATTATTATTTTTCTATATAAACGTCAAATTTGTGATTTTCAACAGAATGATACAATCTGAAAATCTTGTAATTTATATTCGTAAATCTTGTCAAATTTGCAACTCATACTAGCAAAACGTGAAAACCTTCTTGTTTCGATCTTGGAAGTTGGTGAAGTAAATTATAAAAGAGAGAGTTGGTTCCTCCTGATTGACCTTGACCAGTCTGGCTACGGACCTCGGGGTTGCCCCTTTTACTCGGACTATTCCTCACCGACAGGTTTACCTTCCGCGTCTTTTCATTTTGGCCCGAAGGGCCAGGGTCTCAATGACCCAGTGGCTGTTGTCAATGTTGGTGTTTGGTTTGTCTTCTCCGAATGGTTGTCTTTATTATAAAAGCTTACAGTGTCAAGCTTAGTTCATCTGTGCATCCGCTAGGGGCGCTACTAGTTAAAGTACCTCATAGTCAACTACACTAAACCTAACTATGTTCTCAAAGAAGATAACAACAATAAAATAAAGTTGGCTTTTTCTTTTTTCATTACGTGATATTGTGTAATTAGAAAAGATCGATCAGTTAGTATGCATCATGAAAACTACATTTCAGGCTTACTAATATTATAGATACAAAATTAAATTTGTTTATTTTTTTTGTCTTCACGTCTTAATTACTCAACCTATGGCCATGAATTTTTCTATACACGTTGACAAGGGTACACGCGGTCGAAACCGATTTTAGACAGTAACTATTTATAAATCTATAAGTATGTATTGAAATCCCCAAACTAGTGTTTTAGAAAAACTTATGTTACGATTTAGCCTATCTTATTATAAAAAATGGTAGTGATTAGTCACTCAGGGTGTGTGAGCCATTGTGGCTACAAACCGGAACAGAACAATACTGATTGCTGTTGAGTGGGTGGTATCTATCCAGACGGGCTTGCACAAGGTCCTACCAGCAAGGAAATAACTTTGTATAAACTTTGTCATTATCTTTACCTACAGCCTTTTCTTCCTTTCTCTCTTGATATAAGCTTATCTTTAAATTCCATCAAGTCTTTGTAATGTAAATTTAAACAAATTACAAGTAGCATCACTATGAGAATTCATGATTCAAGACAGATAAGTTATCTGAACTGTTATTTATATGAATTCATTTAAGTATCGTTTGATATCTTTGAAAATACTGAAAAATACCTATATCAGGTATTTACTAATGTTGTTTATTAATTAAACATTAACCATAAATAATTATAACGTTGGTTATTAATATGTAAGAGGTACAATAAAAAAATAAAGAACAAAAATTTTATAAAATGGATCGCACATGTGTAAATTTAAAAAAATATAAGCCGTCAAATACATAGTCCTGTGGCTTCAGCCGCTTTAGCCAAGTTGACATTCTACAATCGTAAACGCTAATAGAAAACTAATCAAATGTCAGACCCGTATCGTAATCGTTATAAATTAGTACAGGCAAGGTTTCAGTCTTTGAGCTAATTAAACACAAGCGCTACGGTTGCTAAAAGTGTGGAGTAGTTTCATAGAAATGTATTAATTTTTAATTTCCATATCACGTCATTCATAATATATATATAAAAAAATTCAACTGCTGCCTAATTTCTATTTCAACGACAGACTAATTATTAATTTATCAACAGCCAGTACGTAATATTTATTTTCGACAGCTCTATTAATAATATATATATATATATATATATATATATATATATATATATATTATTAATATATATATATATATATATATATATTTTTATATATATATATATATATATATATATATATATATATATATATATATATATATATATATATATATAATAAGCTCCAAAACTTCTCCTTAAAAGGGAGAGGAGGTCTCAGCCCAGCATTGGGACATTAACAGGCTGTTACTGTATTAATTCTCAGTGTCCCTAAAAATTCAAAAATAGAATACAGTTTTAAACAAAAAAAAAAAAATAATGATATGTACATAGGTTTTATCGCTAAGCTTATCTTTATTAATTTTTTAAATACAACCAAAAAAAAGTAATAAATGGATAGGACCTTAATTACGTGCTGTCTTACTTTAAGGTTAAAACGACAAGTATATTACAAAATCATAAACATAAATACAGCTCACAAAAATACGTGTATTCACAATTGTAACAAATTAAAAACAATTAAGATATTAAATAATAGAATGAAAGATTTCATAATAAAATAAAAATAAAATCATTACTATTAAGGACGCGACCATGGAACAGGATTATCGTATCTCGACATAGGTTCCAGGCCTATCAAAGGCCGAGTGGCCGCAAAAGAAAATTATCCGTATGATGATCCCGATTATTAAAAAATCAACTGGAGGGTGGCAAGCTTCCGTCGGCACAACAATACCATAGGTCAACTAAGGTGTTAAATCCGCCCCTTTCTTATACTGTTCCTTATAAATTCGTGAGGACTATTTGAAAAAAAACTACTTTACATTCGATGATGAAACTAAAACATTTTCTTTCTATCCCCATGAAAATCCAGTTAGTTAATATTTTTTTTGCTCTCTATAAAGCTTGCTGTGTAATTAGTGTCTAAACTTGAATAAAAAAATATTAAATAATCGGCTTACTAAAACTGAAAATAAATTTCTTTATATTCTGCTTATATGTCGTGCAAATTTAATAAAGATATACGTATAATGTTAATTAACATATATACACACACATATAAAGTGCATCATATTTTTGTTTAACAATTATCTTTCTTAAAAATGCCTGTAATGGTGTATCACACCGTACTAGCCTATTATCAAATTTTTTAGTGTTAATTTTGTGAATATGCCGAAGGTGTTTCTCTTATCAATAAATAAATAATTAATTTAATTTTATCGGTGACTTTTCTTTACAAATAACATACTATATAGCTATATTATCATGTAACAATAATGTTAAAGGTCCTGTTAGTCTAATTTGTTTCCGTAAAAATCCGGTAAAAACAAACTAACAATAAAACTGATTTTCTTTTTATTAATTTACTATGCTGATAAAATATGTCCAAGCTATAAGATAATTACCATAATTATAATATATATATTACCATAATGTAGCCAGAGTAGTTCAAAGATAGTTAAAGTGCTTTAAGAGACTCTCGTTTTGATTACGTCACAGGAAATTCTATCCGTATAGGTACTAAAAAAACATAATTATATTTTAGGATCAACGAATTACATCTTGCCTCAGAAAAAAAATCTGTCATTAAACTACTTTTTTTATGATTTTCTACAAATTCGAAAATAGAATATAAATATATTTTTTTGATTTTCATCAGGAATACAGGTATGCAAATGACGCATCGTTTATGATATTGATTTGAAATGTTTTACAGTTATTGTTTACACAAAAAATATTAAAATCAGTAAAAACTTTTTCTGTTTGGTAGTTAAAAAAATGTTCCAAATATTGCAATTAATATATGTTTTCAATAATGATTATGGTTCAATTTTGATAATTGGGCAAACAAAATAATAATAATAATTGCCTTTAGGTATTAAATTCTCACTCGTAGTTGATAAAATGGTGTTAAATATTTGGCACATAACATCGCATATTTGTTTAAAATCGTGAGATTTTGTTAGTATTACCTTAAAAGTTATTTTCGGTAAATATTGTGACTAAAATAAACTTGATTTTAATGGTATTGTTTCTGTGCTATTGGAATATTAATAGAAGTTTCAGATTTATTAATTTTAATACTAGTTTATGCCGCTGCTATGCCCGTATATGAAGGGTCGGGGAAAGTACAGAGAAATAAAAAAAATAGTTATTTGACTGATATTTCAATGATCTCAACATTAATTATCATTATGATGTGAAATTACGCAAATGAAATTGTTAAATAATAATTACGAAATCAAATTTTTTAACACTTTAATAACGGCTCTCGGTAGCAGACATATAGCTTTTTTACGGTTTCGTCATCAAAAAAAGGTTATATAAAATAGTGTCGTTACTCGTTATGCTTCAAGACATTTTTAAGCGACAATAGCGCAATGGTTTACGGTCTGCCTACCGATTTAAAAATCGCAGGTTCGATTCTGATCCCTTCGGTTATTGTCGCCCCACCAATAACACAAGCTGAACGCTAAATTGAAGGAGTAAATTGTAATATAAGACTTTCCTTAACAACTGCATTCCTAGTATTCTTTTTTATAAAACAATAATAAATATATTATCAAAATATTATAAAAAAAATTCTTGGAACAAAGTTTACAAATAAAGTAAAAAGTAAAGTGGTTTTCGTAATATTGTTTAATCACAAAACATGAGCGCTCGTTAAATATGTGTTTGTAATTCGTTACGTTACAAACAGTGACTGTTTTTGGCAAGTTTGCTTATAGCAAATCGTCCTAATAACTCTTTCTACCCACTCATTAAGTATTTCAAAGTGATGACTTAATGCTTAAAGTATTTATTTGTTATAGTATATTTGTCTAATATTGATACGGTCACATAAATGTTGGTAAGTAAACATTTAAGACACAATTTATTACACAGTTGTTGAAGTTATCAAATAAAATAACTGTCTTGCTTAGTAGGGGCAGGCGCGGATCCAGCCGTCAAAAAAGGGTTCTGGTCATGCCATCCGAAAGTCGGTCTAGTGTGAGTCGAACTACGGACTTGCTCACGATTGCATTACAATTGACAAGTTTAAAAAATGTATGGTGAAACCCGAAACTCGGGGCAAGACCTCTCTCCAGGATGCCATGAGATCTCTGAACATTTTTCCGGGGACGGACTGCGTTGCGAGATGTTTTTACATTTTATTTTTGAAATAGGTCAGCTTCGTATTATTAATTTGACACAATATAAACAACTAGTTAATAATATAATTGATTAGTTTTTTATTTTGTGACAAATTATACGCGATCAATTTAATTTCCTATTTTATTTTATCTCAATATATGTATTATTTGATCTTTTTTATGTCATATACAGTAACAGCCTGTAAATGTCCCACTGCTGGGCTAAGGCCTCCTCTCCCTTTTTTGAGGAGAAGGTTTGGAGCTTATTCCACCACGCTGCTCCAGTGCGGGTTGGTAGAATACACATGTGGCAGAATTTCGATGAAATTAGACACATGCAGGTTTCCTCACGATGTTTTCCTTCACCGAAAAGCACGAGATGAATTATAAACAGAAATTAAGCACATGTAAATTCAGAGGTGCTCGCCCGGGTTTGAACCCACGTTCATCGGTTAAGGTTCACGCGTTCTTACCACTATACTCAAAACGTATATACGACATGAGATGATTTCACTTTGACCAAGTCATGTCATATAATTGGCTCATTTTTAATTTTTATACATTTTAATTATAATTATTTTTGTAATTGTGATTGTGAGTGTGATTGCGATTCTAATTATTAATGTATATTATGTAATGTTATGTTTAATTATCATGTACCAAAAGTATGGGCCTTGTTGCCTGAGGAATAAATATGTTATTATTATTATGAAATCTTTTTTTACAATTTTTGATCAAGTACTTATCACTTTGCGCGCAGCAACCCCCAGGAGAGATCCTCGCATACGTTCCGTAGCAAGCATTAGTATAATTATATGTATTTTGTATATATA
The DNA here is from genome assembly GCF_905147045.1 of Nymphalis io. Taxonomy (NCBI): domain Eukaryota; kingdom Metazoa; phylum Arthropoda; class Insecta; order Lepidoptera; family Nymphalidae; genus Nymphalis; species Nymphalis io. The sequence goes on from NC_065909.1 coordinate 6,102,760, forward strand.
ATTTTTATCATTTCTAAAATATTAGTTTTTCATTAATTTAATATGTTAAACAGTAGCTGAATTTAAAATTTGAATCTTGTATGACTTATAGAGCGTGTGATAAAATTAGAGAACTTCAACTGGCGATATTTCATAAAGTATTTGTTTAAATATTATGTAATTTAAAAACACATTAGTCATAGTGTGTTCTTTTGATTAATAAAAATTCAGGCTTCTAGCTTTCTCCTTCGAAAGGATGTTAAAGGCTGTGCGAGAGTTGCATTAAAGTAAGGTCAAAAGTCCATCCGTCAAAGCATACTGACCGATGTTTGTACGATCTTGGTCACAGTTTGGACTTTATAGCTAAAGCAGACAGCATTCGAGATAACCCATATATATATATATATATTCTGGTTAAATCGTCTGCAAAGACGTACAAGGCAGTTTCATCCAATTATATTAAAAATAGTATATTATTATACCTACAACATGTCTCTTATAAATCTACAGGCGTTATATTTCGTTAATGTGAAATGTTTTGAAAATATGTAATTTGTTCTTCGTTAGAAAACGTGGTTCTTATTCGAAGGTCGTACCACACACCACCACACCAAACATGACACCATACAGGAAAACTCACGATGTTTTCCATTACCGAAGAGCATAATATCAATCGTAAGCTCAAATAAGCACGTGAAAGTCAGTGGTGCTTTTCCTGGTTTGAATCCGCAATCTTCGCTCGGTTTTATCCATGTTGTATTATTATATATAAATTATATATTAATTGAAATAGAATAAATTTAACCCTTTTTTTCGTTTTATTTGTATAAATACATATAGCCTATTCCAACCACAACAGGAACAAACCCATCCAGGTCGAGATCTTAAATAATCTATGATATTCACAATGGATTCGAGAAAAAATGGCGTTTTCAATGTCCGCGAAGTTGTAATCGAAACTTCGAAAGGTAAATTAATGTGGTTATAACTAGTTAAGTGGAATGGTGGTGTATTATAAATAAAGATAAATTAATCAAAAATTGTTTATAGTGCGCAATACAGCAGAACAATTAGAAAATCACATGCAATTTGTAAATCTAAGGTTTGTTTACTTTTATTCCTACTCCGATTGGAATAAGGTATAGATTCGTTTATTAAAACTTGGTTACATAAGACTGTTTGATTTTAAGTTACGTAAAAATAATTTTGGTCAGAGAAAACACATTAATTTAACAATATATGTATATTAAAAACTAATATTTTTATTTAATATATCAATCGTTACAATTGACAAGTTTAAATCGAATTCCATTATATGCATATAATTTTATAACTTACAAACTATCTGGACTAAATTAACAAACAATAAAAATTGTTTTTTTAGTTTTAACATAACATGTACATTGTAATAATAAATTCATTAATTATAGCCAAAAAATACAATAATTTTACTCTAACCCTTTCAGAATTGTGTGCCTCGAATGTCAGAGTTTGTAGGGACCTTAGACACCCTTGGATCTCTCTGTGCTTGTATGTTACATCGTAAAAACAATTAATGAGGTCAAAGAGTGTTCGGTGTGAATGTGTGAATAGAAGGCAATGCGGAACAATTAATGGAATATGGGTTGCCATGTACTAGAGAGTAATTGATACTGGGAGTTGAGATAGGAATACGCGTAAGAGAAAAACTCCCCAAAATATATTTCACAAAGGAAATGTTAAATAATAGTTACAAAATAATTAAATATTATATTTAATTCATTTTGTTTGGTCATCTACGGTTGACCATTGCACGGTAATCGAATAATAATTATCATTATTATGAGTCATTTGTTCACTTAATAAATTAAGTTTTCAAGTAAGTTTTGATTGAGTGCTGTAGCGATGTTAAGCTATAAAATTAAATTTAATCCAGCAAATAAAACAATTTGCGTGTGCACAGTACTAAAGTTTCGTCTATACATTAGCAATTCAATAATCATTTATTTAATTTACCATATATATTATATTCGCTTTACTGTATGATGTATATATAGGATACAGTCAAAGTTAGATTGCAATTGAATCGGAAACATATCGTAATGGTGGTAGATTAGTAGAATTGATTGTTTTCAAATCACGGGACTTTCCGATGTCGAGGCTTCCTTGAAGATGAGAAACCCATTCCTCTATCCTCTTTCGATAATTATTTATAAGTAAAACCAGAAAACTTATAATAATATTTTGATCGTATGTGGTTAATTTATTAGTAAGACTTTAAATAGCTTAACAGAAATAATAAATACATTTAAAACTTGATAATGATCTTTAAAACAGTATGAAAATATTAATTTTCTTTTAAAATTTATTTAATCAACTTTAAAGCTCTCCATTTATTTTATAATTAATCTACAAAGATAATTAAGTTTCTATAACTAATCATTTTAAGTACATTAAGACGAGAATAATTTCATAAATCAATTTTGACTAAATCTTAGTGATAAAATATTTTCTTAAGACTAAAATAAGCGAGATTCATCCGTAACAGGAATTATTCTAGAACAGTCTTGATTTGTATTAAGCACAAATCCTTAGGACGGAACAATATAAGGTGTAAGTCGTGATGATATCAAATATATCACCGAATACAATTCGATACACCTTTCACAACATCCTAATAAAATAAATTGCATTCAAATTGTAAATAATTAACATACAATATTGTTACGTTACGGAACCGCCTTAATTCTATCTTCTTCCTTTTTATTCCTATTTAATTTCTCGTAGATCTCCTCAACGGACTTTTGTCTAGTTTCAGGGAAGGAGATCAATGTGTAGAAACAAGCGAAGAAGCATACGACGCCGAAAAATAAGAATGTCCAATGAATGCTGATCAGCTCGCAGACTTTAGTGAACCACTTCATCTGGACAAAGTTGCTGAGTTTAGCGCAGATATTCGCAAATGATGACACTGTGCCGCGTAGCTGGAAAACAGGGAAATGTGGACTTTAGTATTCAAGTATAATTATACAATTAACTAGTTACTCGTATAAGAATTATTTACATAAAGGCCTTAAATGTATATAACAAATAGCTACTGTTCAAATCACGACCGCGTGGAATGGTTGCAAAAATGCAGCATTTCCGCTTTGAATCGCAATTCCGATCCTTTGGGCGAAAATCTACCAGCCCTCCTGTCACCAGTAGAGGCAATAACGCAAGGTGTTATATTTTTAATAAAAGGCATTGCACTATTACTCCAAGGTAGTATTGGTTACCTGATAAATACTGTTTTCGCTCTTTCTGTTACTATTGATTTGACATTCGAAGGAAAAAGACACAGCATAGTTTAAGCGTTCACCGCTAAATAATGTTTATGTAAGTAAGATCGGTTATCTTAAGGATTTATTTTAACTATATAAAAGGAATTATTAAATTTTGACGTTATGGATAATTTTAGATGAGAATAAGGGCGTAAGTTCCAGTACCACTTTTACACTTTTGAACCTTGAAATAAAATGTGGTAGTGACAAAGTGCAATACACTCAATAATTAGGTAGGATTGAAATTATTCTAAAGTTACTTTCAAGATTTTGGTCAGTTTAAGAGTTTGTTTGAATCTACTAATATTTATGCATATGCACATTAGTAACAAAATTGAAAATACCAAGCTAAAAATAAATTCCATTATAAAATGAAGTTTTGTTTCAATCTCGTATCGAATGGAAACCAATGAATTAAAAATTTAGTATACTAAGTAAAATTGTCCGTATTGTTACCAGAATTAAAACTCAGCTCAGCTTGTTTGGGTGGAACTTATATTTAAAATTCATTTGCAAGATTTAACCAATGAAGTTAAGTTATATATAAGCTTGTTAATTACAAAACCTTACTTGGAAAGTAAATAAGTCCGTGATAATTATATACGATATAGGTTGAAATCCGGCAGCATCAGCGAAGATACAGAGACACATGGCGAAGACTGGAAGCCAGCCCGGTAACCATATGCCGATGCCTGTCAAGTAGAACCATGCGGACAGAGCCAACATTCCCACGCCTACCGCGAACGACGTGGATACTAAAAGAAGCTGGAAAAAAAATTCAAATATGAAGAATGTAAAGTAAACGCTGGAGATTAAGATAGTTTGAGAATGAAACAAAAGAAGACAAACGAATAATAAAATGAAATTCATGCTTGTCACGTCAATAGTCTAAATTTAAATTGGGTGAAATTGCGAAGCGCAGCTACTTCATATTCATACAATTACATATTATAAAACAAAATGCCCCCGTCACGTCTGCCTGTCTGTAAATCTGTCTGAACGCGATAAACTCGAAAACAGCTGTAAGGATTTTCATACAGTCTGTGTATATAGATATAGCCTATTCCAATCCGTGGATTTTCATATTCCATGCGATTTGCTAATAGCTCTGTTATATATTTACCACAAACAGTTCTTGATTAAAATATCTTTACACGATACAATACAATGGCCCTGTGGTAAGAACGCGTGAATCTTAACCGATGATCGTGGGTTCAAACCCGGGCAAGCACCACTGAATTTTCATGTGCTTAATTTGTGATTATAATTCATCTCGTGCTTTACGGTGAAGGAAAACATCGTGAGGAAACCTGCATGTGTTTAATTTCACTGAAATTATGCCACATGTGAATTCTACCAACCCGCATTGGAGCAGCGTGGTGGAATAAGCTCCAAACCTTCTCCTCAAAAAGAGGAGAGGAGGCCTTTAGCCCAGCAGTGGGACATTCACAGGCTGTTACGGTACGGTTACGGTATACATATAAGTATATTCACTTTAATTTTACTTCTAAAGTAGCGATAACAACTTTGCCGACATTCAAAGCGTCATTGGTTCGCAAATTCCTAATTAATACCTTTATAACCTATCATAGATTTTTAAAGATGATCAATGACATCGTGTCAATTCAATGTCATTGTTGTTATTTATTTCAGCTTCCATTTTGGTTGAAATAAGCTATATAGCTTATTAGCTATATATTTGAGATTTTATTATGTGTCTATTAAATTATCTTTATTCAATTACCTTTCTTCCAGTTTTCTCTACAATACAAGTCGCAACTGTAGAACCCAAGAGTTGCACCAGACCGATCATCATCACCTGCTTGTTCGGGCTCAGTTTCAAGCTGATGGATTCTGAGGCTCGTTCGAAGACGAAACCAGCGTATATAAGGACGATCAGGTAGCCATCAAACTGTTGAGTGATTTTAATCACCAGGGTGATGATGAACGCCTTGAAGGTGGCTTTGTCTTTTACTGAAATATAGAAGATTAAAACACAATTAAAATTTAAATTTTAGAATTTTGATGATGGTAATGTCCTCCAGATCGATTACTGCCATGATGGATCTCTCAAAGGTGATGGGAAAACTGCGTAAGGCATATTATAGTACACAAGTGTGTGTGCGCAAATATAAGTGCACTCTCTATTCCTTTACACTTATAATTCTATAGGACGACAAATACGACACGAGCAGAAAGGGTTCTAGCGCAGAACTAATGACCACGTGCTTCCAGAGTCCGGGTTGCTACTGAGAATTATCACAAAACCCCAATAACTTTTTAGTGGGCCGTCACGAGGTTTTTATATTCAGGGCCTCAGGCTTGCCTCATATGTAAGCCAGTATACCAATGAGGCAGTAAAACCGTAATTACAGGAATAGTTGACATAAATTATAAATTCCCACTTCTATATCTCAATGTTAGAAAAATTTGAATTCGTTACTTTAGATGTTCTTTATTTCAAATAAGAAAAGAAAATAGTTTTTTTTAAAGTTAAATAGACATATGACCCATATGTTTTTGAATAAGAAAAACTAAAGTGAATACAGAAAATCTCACCATAAATATCATGGTCAGAACAACTATAAATTCTAGGTCGTATGAAAGGGTACGACAAGGGTAGGAACAAAAGTACAACTAATACAACAGATACAAAATATGAATACAACAAAACAATTGATGCAAATCAAATGCAAATGTACAAGTGACCTACTTACAGTATTTGTCATACAAGTGGGAATGTCCTTTCGATCTCGTTATACCTTAGAATCAATAACGCTTATGTAACTTAACAATTTTGTTATCCTTATCACTAGAAATTCCTAATACTAATTATAGAAATGGCTAGGTAAGTAACTTTAAAAAAAATAATTATAAAAAAAATATCTACGGTAATTATTTGATTCAAATATTCAGAAGAGCTTAGACACTAATTTGTAAATTGAGTTCGTCCTTAAACACCAGGTACAATTTAATAAGGTAATTTTAACGGTGGTAGGGCTTAAATAACATCACCGAGTAATTGTGAGGGATAAGGGATATAATAACTTAGATTCATGGAGAATTGACAGCATAGTCAGTAGTACTTGTTATAGGATGAATCACTTACAATCAGATGACCTATTTGCTTGTCTGCCTTCCTAGAATGTATATATAAAAATAATATACTCACAAATAATCATCCAGACAGACTTAGGATCAGCCTTGGCCAGTTTTTCAACTTTCACGATGTTGTCTATCTCCTGTTCAAGAGAACGGTCTAACACGCTCAAACCACGCAACCAAGCTAAGACAGTTTTAGCTTCCTGTGAAAAAAGTGAGAGTTAAACGCTAAAAAGTCGTATGTGATGATTTATTTATGTCCAGTTACTATATTCAATAAACGATTCATTTTGCGTACGGACGTCCGTAGAATTGTTTACGAGTCGTAATTTGAATGCTTTCGCATAAAAACGTTTCGCGAGTCGCATATAATGGACAAAACTTATAAGAATTAATTTGTTGACGTACAATTACGTTTTTTTTTATATAAAGGAAGCGGACATAAATAAATAAATTCATCTTTTTTTATAATCTACATTGTTGTTTAATTAGTAGCAGAAAAAGTTTGCTAAAGAATATATTTGTGTTTTAACTGTATTCAGTTAGATGAAAACCAGATATTACCGGTTATATAAAATCTTCTAGAACATTCAATACACAATACTTACATCAACTTTGCCCTGTTTCACGAGGAACTCTGGCGTTTCTGGCATTATCAAGAAAATAAAAAACACTACAGTTGGAACTAACAGCCCCATCCAGAGCATAGTGGTCACTTGAAGCAGATCCGCGAACACATAGCTAGCTAGATAGCCAATATTTCTAGAAAAAAATACAACATTTGTGGTTATAGGTTTCTTGGTTATATAAACAAGTTTATCAATTCCAGTTTTAGGGTTGTAATTTTCAATATACCTATTTAGTATAAGTAAAGATCCAAGCGCTCCCCTTAGATCTATATCACTGATTTCCTTTAAATAGATCGGTAACACGATGTAGCAGGCTGAGCATGGTATACCCGCAATCGCCCGGGCGAGTATCAGTGCCCATGGCTCGAGGCATAGCAGTTTTATTTGCCAATATAACTAAAAAATACGATAAAATTATACAACACGAATAACCCAGGAACAAAATGTGATTATAAAGTTGACAGGTGATAATCAGTAACAACAGATTTGGTCGTAAAACCGAACAAGGTGAAGGTTTTGTATGTGCAAGGATTTGTATATGTTTTTGCGTTTACCCGTTTACTGCAACACGCGGAGCAATGACCTAAAACGTCAACAAATCTGGCGAACTGTAGGTACAGGTATATACATATGCGCAAAGCGATAGCATTGCCGCGAAACGCATGCGGTAGCGGACGGCGGCCGCTTTATTTATTTTTTTAGTTTATAATATGTCAAACTAAGAAGACTGCCCGAAAAACATGTGCTTTATTTTAATGTAGATTCTTATCGGCCATTAGGTGTATGAAACAGGGATGAAAAATTCAAATTTAATAGTCTTTGTTCATTCAACTATACACTATTTACGTATTAATGCTCAAAAAGTTAAGTGACATCTTATCATTTTGGGTTGAGATCATAGAAAATTTAGTTTTTCAATATCTGACATATTCCTAGCAGGGGACACCGCAGAGCACAACTCGTATGTTATAAAAAATAAATCCGAAACTGATCGTAGAATCTATACTATTCTGTCGTTTTTTTTTACATATTTATATATACATTTTTAATAGGATTAACTGTGTGTTAATCCTATTAAAAATGTATATATATATATATATTTCATTATTGCACGATCAAAATTTTGCAATGTGTGTGGTGTGATCAAAAAACATTACAAATATTAAGCATTTTAATGTGGTATTTATTTATTAGTTAATACGATTATTATACAAATAAAATATAAATAATTTAACTTTAATATTTTTAAAATAAAATTATGTATATTTATTATTATTATTATTATTTATATTTCCCAGGAGGGCAAATGACTACTTCACCTGATGGTAAGTGGTAGTAGTAAAAATATTGTTATTGTTTTTTTTTATTTATGAACTCTTTATTGCACATGATTTACAAACATTATATAAAATAACAGGTTGTACATAAAGTATGCAAAGGTATCACTTGCAGTGATATCTGGCAGGAATGATGATCGGGCGTAGTGTGCAGAGGAAACCTGCATGTGTCTAATTTCCCTGAAATTCTGCCACATGTGTATTCCACCAACCCGCATTGGAGCAACGTGGTGGAATGAGCTCCAAACCTTCTCCTCAAAAAGAGGAGAGGAGGCCTTTAGGCCAGCAGTGGGACATTCACATGCTGTTACGGTACGGTTATAAAATAAAATATATAAACATGTCACATTAAAAAACTGGTAGTGTCGTAGTCGAAGATAAAGGAAGATTAGGAACATTCCAATTAAATCCTCGCATAATTCTCAATTGACAGGAAGGAAGCGTCTATTTTATTTTTTGTGTCCACCACTTTTTACGAGCTATTTCTATGCTCACAAAAACGTCGGGTCGGATAATAGTTTTAGAGCGGAACCAGTTGTCGTACTTTGTTTATCAACAAATTAAATATAAGTAAAAAACGTCAACATTTAGTTTGGTGCGCATTTATCTATTATGATAAGTTAATTGTCTTATTTCCGTGTATTTTCGTTGAAATAACAACACTGGTCTATTTTATACATCCACTGACGGTTTTGTCTGTTAGCGTTTATACAGTTTAGTTAGTGATCGACTTTGATGGAATTATTTTGGTTTTCATAAAACAAAGATTTGTATGCTTGAATGTTTTTAATTGAGATACTGTTTTCGTCTTTGATGTTCGTTCCTTATGAAAAAAAAATTATTTTTACCTCTCTTATACTGACAAAATGGAATTATTGTGCGAGTTTAATTTAAAGCCATCTTGTTTACTTATGATGAAAATTTTGTGGCTACCTCACCTTTCCAACCGGAACACAACAACACTTCGTATTGCTTTTTGGCGGTAGAATATTTAATGAGTGGGTGGTCGGGACAAAGCTTAACTACCAAGTCATTCGTTAGAATTGAAAGATTTCATATTCGATTCTAGATTAATATTATTCTTCTATTATATATATTAAGAGATTTATAATTAATTAAATGACACTTGAAACGTGACCTCAAGGTAACATCATGTTAATTAATTAAATCTAATTTATGTTACAGAGCAAGGCCTTGTACATACTTCCTTATTATCAAGATGTCGTTTAATATATAAGATATTTAATATCCTAATGAATCTATGAATTTAAAATAATTTTTTGTAAGTTTTTTTTGTATTACTTATTATACTATATTGTTATACTTATAATGTAAGAAAAAAGAAAAGTTGTGTTGGTCTATTTGAGTGTCTGAGTTGTGTTTGTCTATTTTTTTATTTAAGTAGGTATTAATCATTTATAAAAATCTTAAAAATGATCACATTTTTCGCTAAGGTATGTCACTTTTACAAAAATATTCATCTTATTTCATATTAGAAAAATGCTCCGTTTAAGATGTAACGCTAGTTTCCGGCTAAGTAGCTCATATTTTTTTTTATTATAAAAGTATATCGTTAAACATATTTTTGGCATAGATTCTGTTTATTATTAACATAATAATGTTATATTATAAACAAAATGGAAAGTTGATTTATACAAAATGAAAAGTTGCTTCAAATTCAGATGACAAAAATTAAATAAAAACTCGTTAGATAGTAATTTTGAGGAATATCTTGGAATATGCAAAGGTTAATATGAATATGACGATAAAAATGATAGCATGAACTTATAACTTTGTTTAGCTCACACATCTGCTAACGTTGCGGAAAGAATATCGTACAGTATACATAAAAACCAACAATTAAATTTGGCAATTAGTATGCGAAATACATTTTGTACAATAACAACTTGAAGCAGAGCACATCTAATCAAAATGTAATTGATGTATTTTTTGAATTATATAATATCATAGGAAAATAACAATGATTTCATAAAATAAACTTCTAAAGGGACGATCTTTGCTATAAAAAATGGACGATTCCAACTCGGGCAAATATTCTCATTTGTTTAATTAGGGATTATTATGTAAAAAGTGCTCGGCGATGAATAACATCGAGAGGAAACCTATTCATGAGTCTAATGAAATTTGGTTACATGCAGCAACTTTAAAATAACCTCTTGTTAAGTATACTTTTCGTCTGGTAGCGATATTGAATTATATTTTACGGTACATTTTGTATTTCGGGTGTTTCAAAGAGCAACGCTTGAGCCGGTTTTGTATCTTATCCACAGAATTGGTATTACAAATTATGTTATTCCAAAAATACTTACAATCAATGAAAAGGTTGTTATGAGAGTCATTACTTTTCTTCCGTATCTATCAGTGAGATAGCCCATGGGTGCTCCGAAGATGATTGCCGAGATGTAAGTTACTGAGGTCACCCAGGATATGTCACTACTCGTGTATGGATCTGGCGCAGGACCTTGCGGCGTTTGAAGAACTGAGATCATGGGAGATAGCCAACCTTGCACCATGCCGAAGTTCAGCAGCGGAATCGTTACTATAAACAAAAATACAATTTTTATTATAACTAACTAAAGAGGCTTCTGTTGCAATATGTAACATATTTAAATGTATTTTTAATGTAAATTTTAACAAATCAAAACGCGTCGAATCAATTGTGATTTTGAAATTAGTATATGGGCTCCTCAAAAAATTTTTCGGAAACATAAATATATTATTATATAGGATATAAATACTCACAACAACAGCCGTTTTAGTCAATAAGGAAGCCTAAGAAAGTTATTGAGTTAAAACAAGTTGAGTTGATGAATTTCAATTGAAAAGTTAAGATTAAATGATTATATGTAATTATGTGTATGAATAATAATTATGTGTGTATCGATGTCGAATCTAAATTCAGAACTTTATAATGGTACAAATTCCTTAGTTCAGTAGTTAGTTAGACGTGTCTCCAGAAATGTTACTTTGGATTCCTGTCCCAAAATATCAGTAACAGTATGGAGATTAGTAGTAGATTTTTAGGCGTGTTGAATTGGTGATCCTTGTGGTGGGAGTCGATACGACAATGTCGCCAGGATGAGGACAGAACCTGTCACTTTGACAACACTAGGCGTTACGTCTTTACTTCAAGTTACATAATACAATTTACAGCACTAATGTCATGTCTTTTAAGGAATTTCTAGTGTTTTAATATAAATAAATAAGGGATTAAGTGCATAGCGTTTGAGGACGATTAGCATTATCGACTTTTTATTTATACATAATCTTCTTTGCGTAGTTGAAAACAGACGATCCACCTCATTAATTGCATTACCAGTTTTAAACTGGTTACAAAAAATGCGTCTTAGTGCTGTTTCACATTATTTTCCTGTTTATCAAACTTAGTTAATATAAATAACGATTCTTGTCTTCTGTTTAATTATTATTAATTAAACTCGATCTTCGATATGTTATCAATTATAATTTTTATTTTATTTTTCATTTGTATATTTTGTAATTTTGTTTGAGAATGATGGGTTCTTCTGTAAACGGTTGTGCATAGTTAGTTTTAAGTTAATGTAAAAAGTATTTTGAATGTGTATTATGTACAACTGTTGGAGATCCAAATAAATAAATAAAAAATTACAAAAGATATTTAAATTGATCGCGATCATATCGGGTCAGGAAAGGTAAAGTAATGGTCGTACGAGTTTTATGAAACAATTCTTTCTTTATGTTCACCTAATATGGCACTTTTATTTATAGAGCACAGTTCATAAGATTTGAAGAGTATTTAAAGAAGTTCGTAGCGAATATCGGCCATTGGTAATATCAGAGTTCAGCCAAATGCACAGGATATTATGCACAGGTGAACTCTCTATTGCGTCACTCTTATAAGCCGTTAGCTTGGCAATGGTACCGATCGGAGAGAGATCGCAGGACCAGCGGTCTTACGAGTTTTTCAAGGCACGGAAGTGCGACATTGCAAACATCTAAACTCCGGTCGGCTACATTATTGACAGTATAGACAAGTAACTTTTAGTGTAACTAGTCGACCTATTATCACAAGATTCGCTGCCATTTAATCTAGTATACCACCAGCTTAAACAATACCATTTTTGTGGTCATTATTTATATGCACGATTTTTGCTTCGGGAGATGTTTAATAACCTACTTTCTTGAATAATTATTCTTCTTCGTCTTATGCAATGGCACTTTTTTACTCTTAGTAGCTTTACGACGTAAATACGCTATTCGCGTAGATATCAGCTATCTGTGTTTTCTATTATTAATCCGAATAGACTGGACCATGACCCTGCTGTATCATGCTCACTTAGTGCAATGAAATATAAGCATTTGATTTTTTCAAAAAATTGTGTTACAACAATTTTTTTCTATGTGGATAAATGAGTGTAACGAGATGAAAGAAATTAACAAAGTACTTTAATAAATAAAATAGTAACTCGGGCTTAAAGCATATGTTTGTATGCAATATTGAGATTCTAGTGTAGGTATATATACTAACACTCAAATATAACTATGTACTAATCAAGTATTTTTATTAGGAAGCCCTTTTAAAAGCTCAAACGAGATGACATGACCGCTTAGAGAAATGTTACGAATCACGATTCCCAGTTTTACATCCTTATTCTAAGCTTTAAGGGTGGTTTTTTTCTTCGAATTTAAATATAAACACCTTTGTGGTATAAACTACTTAATAAGAAAAGAATCATCGAAATAATTTTACAGTTGACGAATATATCGACGAATTTCCATAAAAAAAGATAAGCTGAAAAGAAAATATCCATTTTTTTTAATTGGCTGATGCTTAAATCATTAATAGACAAATCATTCAAAATGACTATAATGATAATTTTGTTGATGCACTTCAATAGCATGGGCAATCATAATTGCTATGTTTTTGTATATAAATATCATTCGTGTTTGTACCTCGTTATATCACAATATGATTAATTTACATTCATTAACATAATCGTTTTAAAATACGATTTAATTATCTCCATTACCTATATTAATGGTAATGTAATCACGATGATGACCATCTGAGCGATTATATCGATTATTACTTTGACTTCATTAATAAATACTTAAAAAACGTTATGCGCCTAATAGAATAATATAATATAATATTCACCATTATACAGATAAAACAAGCGTGAAAGCAAAGGTTATATTTTGTTAATCCTAATGTGTAAAATTTAACGAATAATATCATTAAAAAATTAAAAAAAGTAACTGTACATTAGAGCTCTATAAAAGAAGTTAATATGTATATTTGTTTGTCTGTAAGCTTTTACAATAAACTTAAATATCACTGATTTTGGTAAATGATGAATAATTGACAGATATCTCTTAAATCATTTATTTATAGCCCGGCAAGGAACTCCCTGACGCCACTCCCCTGGGGATGGTTTTGGCGTAGCTCTATTATATTCTGCCCGAAATCACCAAACAGAATAACATTTCATATAATAGTTATAAAATGTTTAAGGCTATTTTGTTCACAATATAATATTATGCAATTTTGTATTTATCCTTGTTCTTAATCACTTTACATGAATATGTTATTAATTTAAATATAAATTATTATACGATGGCATTTTTATATATAAGTCACTTGATATTAAAATGGCATTTAGATCAAAAGAAAATAAGTCAAAAACAGTCGGTAATGCTCTTTTATAAGAATATAACATGACGCAATAGAAAATAGTCGAATGTTTTGTTCTCGAGAAATAAAAATAAATGTCTGTATGCATTGTTAATTAGTTCAATAATAAAAAAATATATCCAATGAAATTATTTTTTAAGCAGTTTTTTCTACCTACCTCAAAAAAAAAACAGTGAATTAGTAAATAGTTTTATTTTTTTTATATTGATAAAAGAAACTACATCGGCATTCACAAATACAATAGTAGGCTACTACAGTGTGATAAACCATTACAATAAACCAATTGAATGACACTACACTCAAATAACAAATATAATTGTAATGCTAACTACATTCGACTTACAATAATGAAGGTAGAAAGAAACAACAAAAATAAAATTTAAATCAAAGTGAAAAATAAAATTCTACACTGCTGCTAATTCAGGATATTTTGTTAAAATAAACCGTTACGTCAAAACCAAAATTAATTGTTAACTTTTATGCCAATAGTCGATGATTAAAAACACTAGACACTATAGCTAAGTAATTGTTACGGCGTAATCTCCTCAAAAGGGAGAGGAAGCCTTAGCCCAGCAGTGGGACATTAACAGGCTATTACTGTACTTACTGTAAAGTACTGTGTTTAGACGTCTACCGTTCCAGAAAGTGTCTATATTCAATACGTAATAATTATCGTATTTGTGGTTTATTCTTTTATATTTTAATTGACTGAGGACAGTGCGTCCTGATTCATTTTATATATATATTTTAATAATAATAAATAATACTTTACAAACTTCTTGCACCAGAGGCTGTCTGTGAGAGATCACTTGCGCACTTTGCGCACTATTTTTGATACTCTCATCTCATCAGCAGTGCTATACTCACCCGTAAAATATTAACAACCGACTTACGGCGGTATATTATTTTGATGCGTGTATTCTTGAAATGTTATAATTGTTAAGGTCAAAGTCGTATATCATCTTTCTGACATTTCACGACCGTTTCTGCGGTGAGTTTCGAGTTTATTCTTACCGAATAGCCCTACTCTTTTTAACATGTCGTGCACTAAAGTATAAATGAATCAAATAAATAAGTTTCAGATGAGTCTACCAACACTATCTTCAAAAACAGGTATTATTGTTTTAAGTTGCAATTTGTATTTCTATTACCAGCGCTCACAACTTCAGAAATTCTTAATCAAATACGAGTATGTACATATGTATTTCATGTGTCAAAACCGATTCGAGTCTTTATTTTATTGCGATTTTTCTAACCAGGAAGTATATTATAGGAGAAAGGTCTATTAAATGATCATTTATAGGAGTGTCTGGCATTCTTTAAATATCTTTTAGATGTAGTTTTGTATTTAGAAAGTGGCCTTAAATATTCTGCAACAAATATTATTATAAAAACAAGTTTTATATTATTTTCATCATTTGGACGTCGTTAGTGGGTCAAGCGATTTATTAAATAGCTACTTAGGAACTGTGAGGTTGATCAAACTATAATAATATAACAATTTATACAACTTGTAAACGTTTCACATTCGTTTTATTTAGATTTTTGATCTAATATTCATAGCATAGCAGCTTATTTGCATAAAAAAATGTATTTGTCATGCTAAATATTTCATTTTATAACGCAAATATTTGAATAAACTTTTGTTTTTTTATTAATTGGGGCAAATTTACAAAGAAAATAATAATTATTATCGCATATCGATAACAATCTCAAGGACAAGTCAATTGCGCTGGTATGTGTGCGCAAAACACCATTACTTTTGTGAACGGAGAGTGATTAAGTACAGGACCAACAGCTTTAGATACTTTCCGCACGAGAGTTTACACTAATACCGTTTTAACCCCAGATTGATGTTGAGAGTATCTGAGTCGGTGAAGAGTGAAAACTCAATATTTTCCAAAGCTAGGATTCAAAATTGGGATTTTCGAATCTGCGGCCGTGTAGAGTTAGATCAATGAGGTATTAAGAAAATGAATTAATTTTTAATTAGGTATTTTTTTACCTATTGTGAGACTCGAAGATAGAATAATGTGTTCAATACAAGAACTAAATTAATATTTTTTAAGGTGTTAAATAAATTTCAAATATACATATAACTTCACCTTCAAATGTCACTATTGTAAGACTAATTCAGATTGTAATGTATAATATTAGAAGTAATACGAATTATTATTAAATATTACTGGAGAGTATCTGTCATTTTTATATGAATCAATAAGAATTTATATTTTTAATCTGGCAACAAAAACATGACAGATACTCTTTATGGCGGGAAACTGTTAGACTTTGAACTTTGAATGCTTTTTACGAGCATTGCGGAATGCGTTTTGATATCTAGTATTTACACTATATTATTGGCCGAGAACTAAAATAATATCTATGGTATTCATTATGGTTTCATGAAAAAATGCATTTTTGAATGTTGGCGTAGTGTTACTGGAACTTTGGAAGTAAAATTAAGGAACACCTGGGTAGAAATCAATGAGTTACATCAAATATATCTGAATGTTGAGACAATTTTTGTAAATAATTGCACGATATGACTGATCTTGAGTATTTTTGGCAGACGTTGGATTGGTAGATATTTTTGATATTTTAAAGTAGGTATGCTTACAGTCTATGACAATTAGCAGCTCCCTGCGAAATTATAACAAAAAATGAAAATATTGAAATGTCTCCTTTGACCGGACTATGGACATAACTTTTAAAATTCCCATACGAACTTTGTTTAATATAATATTTTGTATATTTTCCTTAATATCCTCTAAACTTTTGGGTCTTTTTATTAACTGCCATAACATGCATTTTTTTCCTTAAAATTATCCTTACAAATGCAAACTTGCTTAATTAAACAACAGTCTATTAGTACAACAACAATTTTTTGATTAGTAGATTCGGATAAAATAACCTACAGGCGACCAGCTAACAGGCGGAAAGACCGACACGAAAGTGATATTTTGGTTTCCGATTTATCATTGGTTGCACACCCGAACACATTTAACGATATCGAAAAATTAATGTAGGTATCCCTATGAATTCTATGGTAATATAATAATTATATATAGTAGTATAAGTCCATGGATTCTTGAATAATTTGTGAGTTTCATAATATGAAGAAGCAGCCTTATTCAAGGGTCATTGTACTTTATAAAATAAAAGTATGCATTTGCACTTTGGTCCGCAATGTGACGTACTAACCTGTTTATTATTTTTATCAACATACGATTCTGGTTTAAATCGGTCCGTAAAGTATATAAAGCTGAAAACATATGAAGCTTCTACGATAAACCGGTATATTGGAATATCGTTCATATTATTCTTTGAAATAATTTGCAATTGGTTGTTGGTGCATTGGTGATGTCAGGGATAGTAAATATTTCATACAGTTGCAATGTCTACTGGCGGTGGTGACTAGTTACTATCCGGTGGCCTATTTGTCAGTCGGTCTACAAATAAACGTACCTACATAAAACGTGCTTTTAAAGTACGATATTATAAGCGATGTGATAATTAGAAGTATAAAAAAGTATAAAACGGTTTCTCCTATCCTACCTAGGAAGATCGGTTTGAGGTGTTGTGTCCTTTGACGTTAATTCAAATTAAACAAAAACTTAACGTTGTAGGCGTTAATAATCATATTTTTGCATTATTGAATCTAATATATAAAATTCTCGTGTCACGGTGTTGGTGGTCGAACTCGTCCGAAACGGCTCGACCAATTTTTATGAAATTTGTTATGTATATTTGGGAGGTATGAGAATTATGTCTATTTTTTAGACATTTTTTTAAATTTGTATTTTATTTAAATTTAGCATATAAAAATACATATTACCCCAAATTTTCTCTCCCCTAACTCATAATCCCATTTTGTAATCACGATTTTAATATCAATATCAAAATAATTATTTATAGTGAACCTCATCGAACTTTTGTCTACGTCATTTACGAGAAGCGTTGCGTCATTTTGACATTTAAAAATTTGCAAAACATTTAACGATTTATTTAATTGATAAGAAATATAAACGTGTTTTATTATATTAAAAAGGTTGGTAAAATACTAAAAGATCAAATACATTATCGGTATACCGTTTTTATCAGTAAGTACAACAATTTGGTTTGTGCGTGTGTTACAGTGAAAAATGCCCATTTCCCACAAATAAAGCATCAAGCATGCGTAATTATAGAGCCGAAAGAACAGACGAACAAATCCAACAAAATAACGAAAATGTGCGTGTGAGCATGTCACCATTGAACGGTTTGCTCATCGGCACGTATCCAGTAACAAGGATGTTCCTGAAGTCCATTCGCACACGAAAAAATATCGCAAAAGACTTCGTTCCTCCGCGGGTCTCTTCTTCCCCAACCGTACATTTTTGTTATTTTTTTTGTTATTGTTTTAATTTACACGGGACTTATATCGTGTCTTCATCGCAATTTTATAGAGGAAAGTCATAAACCGAAATTGTAGCAAGTGTAAATAATGCAATCTTGAAAAATAAGATAATAAATCATGTAAATTATTAAAGTATACATACATTACATACATTCAATATACACATGATTCGTGTTTACTATTGACAATATAATCTGAGAAATGATAGTATAATCATATACTCAGCATCAAAAAACTATCGAAACAAAATAAACAAAATCAATGACCATTATTTATCAAGCAATTATAGAAATATTTAATTTATTATAGACTCTATTTTGATTGTTTGAAATTCTAAAGACATTTTTGATGTTTAATATATTGTCAAATGACTTAAATTACTTTGACAATATTCAAAATAAAATCCTTAAGAAATAATATCATTATCCTGAATCAAATTTAATTATTTTATGCAAAAAGTAAAACTTAATAACATTCGAATTATGTTAGCAGCGCCACCTTTGAACAGACTATATTTGTTTATATAGTTTGTTTAAAATTAATTCATCACGAGTTGTGTAAAATATTCAATCTGTCTGTTTTAATAGAAGCTGTTAGTTGCTAATAATTGAATCGATTGAAAGGCAATAAAAAGACGCGGTTGCCTCACTGGAATTACAAAAGGATTAATTTTAATTAATATTTGAGGAGTCACGGCAAAATTAAAATTCTCGCGCACGACGAAAAATTATAGTGATGGCCAACGATGCGATGGCGAAATAGTCAGCGCAAAGATTATGTTCCATTCGTATGTACTATGTTTATCACATATTCTACCGCCAAACAGCAATATTTAATATTGTTGTGTTCCGGCTTAAAGGGCGATGGAGCCAGTGTAACTACAGGCACAAGGGACAATTTAGTTCCCAAGTGTTTCCCACTGGTTAATATTTTTATGTGGGGTTGACCATTTGCCAATATTAAAAATAAAACAAATAACGAACCACCTTTTTCAAAAATTCTGTCTCATAATGGAGGACGAATGTACGATGAGCCACCACTCACACACAAAATCCGTAGACATAACCAAAGAAAACAATAATAAATAAACGCATGAAAAAATTCGCAGGGTGGTGCTTTATGCATATATGTAGTAACAGTAACAGCCTGTTAATGTCCCACTGCTGGTTCCACCACGCTGCTCCAATGCGGGTTGGTAGAATACACATGTGGCAGAATTTCAATGAAACTAGACACATGCAACCTGTATCACGATGTTTTCCTTCACCTTCAAGCACTTATTGATTGTTGTTATATGTATAATGACAATCAATAATTTACAAATTATACGTGGTATTTTCTCGGGTGGGCAAACCATCGAGCTTATTTGTGTTGGCAAAAAACGGACTGACAAAAAATATCGTACCCTCAATTGCTCTTCGAAATTAATTAACTGCTTTAGGATAAAAATATATTACTTTTTTTCACTTTACATTTAAATAAATTTAATCAAACAATGAATATGTCCATTGCATTAATGAAATAGGTACATTGAATTGAGAAAATAAATGGTTGGTGTTTCTTTGTTTTTATCGGCGGTCATCGTCCGCAACTTTCCTTTTTCTGTCATAGATCTCATCCCACACACACACTTACAATAAATTCGGCACTTTTTATTTAGTTAATTAATAATTTCGGTTTAAGAATAGAAACTAAACATGTATTCCTATAATAAATAATATATACTTAAGAAATATAGAAATAGCTGGAATAGTCCTTAATAACAATAAGCTAGACTAACGAACAAAATAAAGTAAATCAGCCTTTTTAACATATGAAAAATAATATTTCAAAAATCTGTATTATCATTTCTAAACGTAACCACAGGCTATATAAACAAAATATGAATAATGATATTGTCATTGATATAATTCAGTTTACGACATGTTACAAAATTATCGCAAAGCGTCACCTAAGAAGTAATGTAAACGTAGCACAAATACCGTCACTTAACAAAAAAAAAAAAAATTATAATGACAGTTTTTTTTATTGGTTTTCAGTTAATTACATTTTAAAAATGCCGTTCAATATTTATTAATTGGTAATAGTTTTATAAATATTTTATAGTTGTTGCATATATGTAAAGTATTAGTGTGTACATAAGTTTATTACTGTACCTGTAATAAATCTAAATACTGTCTCGTTGGTCTAGTGGCTTGATGTAAGGCCACAGACCCGGAGGTCCTGGGTTCGATTCCTAGGTCGGGCCAATAAAAAATATTGGGTTTTCTTATCAGAAAATTCTCAGTAGCAGCCCGAAGTCTGGAAGTTTGAAGTGTGTACACTCCCGTGCCTCGGAAAGCACCTAAAGCCGTCCGTTGTCCTGCGCCTGAACTCTTTCCGGTCGTGTCGGATTGCCGTTTCATCGGATTATGAGAGTTAGGGAATAGAGAGTGCACTTGTGTTTGCGCACACACTTGTGCACTATAATATCTCCTGCGTAGTTGGCAAATCTCTCTTGAGATTGTCCGCCATGGCCGAAATCGGTCTGGAGGACATTATTATTATTATTATTAAACCTAAATACTGATGTGCACGCTAAATGTGACAGAACTTATGGTTTTAATATTTGTTTACATTGCAATTGCACATTGCTTCACAACAGAAATAAATTAAATAAACGATGGATTTAACGCTACTGCATTTCTCTGCCAGTCAACCGTAGTAGGAACAAAAAGTAAATTAAAATTATAATAATAGTAAAATATGCAACATTAAGTATACATTTAAGAATTTCAGTAGCTTTTCTCGGTTCTAATAGTAATTGATCGGTTATTTTGTGATATATAGGTAAACTTAAACAGCAAAGTCTTTTTTAAATGCAAAATTTAAACCAAATCGTTTCAGCAGTTTCCAAGGTACACGGAATATATACATATGTACATATACTTTATTGGTCATATAATAAGATATGATTATGATTATTTACAATATGACTTTTACCAAAGTAGCATTTGATATTTCCTCTGCAATTAAATTTTGTTCGTGTACAAATGGTCACATTATTAATACGATTATATGGTAAAAATATAATTGAATACTTAATTTATTTCACGTGAATTTTTATCAGTAAATTCTAAATGGTATGTCATAAGAATTTGTGATAATAGAATTAAAGTATCAATTATCACATCGTTCATAAATGATACGTCACAGGTGATGTCATATCTTGTCATATGCATAATATTACTAGTTGATACGGTCGGATTCGGCTTCTATTTATATATAACCTCAAACCGAGATACTCCAACGGATAATATGTATTTAACGAAGATTGTGGGTTCGAAGTGAAGAAGAAATACAGGCAACTGAATTTTCACTTCCCTAATTTGTACATAATTCTCATATTTTCGTACATATCCACCTACCCGAAGTGAAGCCCGGTGGAATAAGTTCCATGTTATTCCGTATTAATATATTGGTTTTTTGACTGACTGCTGCCAAAATTAACTGCTTAGTTATTTATTGAAATAATAAAAAATTATACGTTCCCTATATAAGCTTTTTTACTTGCGTTTTTTAAAATATTTTGATAAGTTTTATTTCGTAGTTTTAGTATGTACGGCCTTTATTTTAGTAGTATAAAGGTAAAAATATATCAGGGTTTAATACTAAGTCAAGCCTGATTTATTTCTTTAAATTGATATTTAAATTCCCTGGATATAATATTATATAACTCAAATTAAAATAAAAACAAAATACGCATTGCAAATTTATAGAAAAAACACGCCCTCTACAAGATTGTTGTGTGGCATTGTAACTAAGGCGTTGACACTGTTGCCTCTCTGCACCAAAGGCAATTAAATTGAATTAATAAAAAAAGTCTTTATATATTTAATTCTTCTGTACGTGTCACTGAACTCCTCTGAGCTGGATCGATTTGATGAAATTTGTTTGTATGTTTTAGTGGTAAAATTTATTTTGCTTTTTAGTTAAATTAGGTTTTTTTTTAACAAAAATTAAACATACATACAAACCGTCGTGTGTTTTCTGTAGACAGTTTGGAAAACTATTCATTTATTTTTCCTATTTTGTCATCATCTATTTCGCTTAAAGCGCTCGATATCTTAAAAAATATACAGCATACTTTATAAATATAATAATATATCATAATGCTAAAGTTTCATATCTATCTTATTAGTAATTATAATAATTGTAATAATCTTATTATAAATTAGGTAGGGCTTAGTGCAAGCCCGTCTGGATAGGTACCACCCACTGAACAGATATTCTACCGCTAAACAGCAATACAAGGGTGAGGACATAACATCATAGATGGGAAATAAGATAGATGGCAATGCGAGGGATGGTTAATATTTTTTACAGTACCGAAGTCTATAGGTCTATGGGTGGTGACCACTTACCCACTTTTCATTCTGCCTAACTAATATGTACCATAAAAAGGCTAATGATTTAATATATATCTTGTAAGTATACATTTTGCTTTCCTTGTCATATGTTATTATTATTAATTGTTTTTTTTTGGAATTTATACTAACATTTAATTTAATATTTTTATAAACACAAAATATTATATTAATAATGGCAGTGAACTTTCCTCAACTAATTACAATAACTGAATTAATAAAAATTTTACTTTTGATACGGTACCATAAAACATTGAGGAATAATTATAGTATATAAATATTTTTATTACTTTTAACTGTGATATCGCCGGTTATTACGGATTTTTTATCCCTCGCAATATTCACACCAAAGATATAAAAACACAATAGAAGTTCAAGTTGTTTTTAATATTTGGAATTAATAAGCTACGTATGTTTGTGTTTTGGGCGCGCCAATGTCACCATATTTATACCTTTAGCTCTTTTATTGAGAAAGATCTTAACCATATATTATTTCACTATAAAACGCCAGCATCGAAGGTGTGACCAAAAATGGTTTATCTGAAAAGCTAGAGGCATGTGTGCGAAGCAAGAATAAAGCAAGAAAAAAATAATATAATCTAATTTAGTACTCTTCTGTACAATTTATGTTTCTGTATAGTATGTATCGTTGGAGGGGCAAATGGGCCACCTGATGGTAAGACGTCACCACCGCCCACAGGCATTGTCAAGGTAAGAAATAATTACCATTACTACTTATAATTATCTGTCCCTTATGCTTGAAGGTAATGGATAAGTCACCCTTCCAACCGGAACAAAACAACACTTAGTTTTGCCATTTGACGGTAGAATTTGTGATGAGTGGGTGGTACACACCCAGACTGGTGGTAGGGCTTTGTGCAAGCTCGTCTGGGTAGGTACCACCCACTCATCAGATATTCTACCGCAAAACAGCAATACTTGATATTGTTGTG
Source organism: Nymphalis io (assembly GCF_905147045.1). NCBI lineage: Eukaryota > Metazoa > Arthropoda > Insecta > Lepidoptera > Nymphalidae > Nymphalis > Nymphalis io. The sequence goes on from NC_065909.1 coordinate 6,126,559, forward strand.
TTCCGGTTTGAAGGGTGAGTGAGCCAGTGTAATTACAGGCACAAGGGACATAAAATCTTATTTCCCAAGGTTGGTGGCGCATTGGATATGTAAGCGATGGTTGACATTTCTTACAATGCTAATGTCTAAGAGCGTTGGTGACCACTTACCATCAGGTGGCCCATATGCTCGTCCGCCTTCCTATTCTATAAAAAAAAAAAAAGACGCGCTCGCACAAAACCCACCACCAAGTCAAAGCATGCTGTGAAGTTGTTTTTTTTAGATAATGTAAATTTTCGATACAACAATCTGATAGTATTTAGTTAATCAGACATTTATGTAATCATCGAACACAAACAACAACAATGTTTGAATAAATGTAACGCGACTAATCATACGTGACATATCTATAGCCTCCAACCACAGGAGTAAAGACAAATAAACAACTCAGAAACTAAATGGATATGATATCATTGGTCTCTCTCATCAGAGACCTCGAATATTCTATGGTATCCATTATAGATTCGTGAAAAACGTTGTTTTAAATGTCACAAAGAGAGTTTCTTTTGGAACACTGGAAGTAAAATTATAGTAAAAACAAATATGTGAAGTAAAAAAATATCTATACAAATATTATAAGTGCAAAAGTAACTCTGTCTGTTCCGGCTTCATGGTTAAACCATTGTATCGATTTTGATGCAATTTGCTCAAACCCATTTGCTTAAAAATTAAGCAAGCTTAAGCCCCAAGAAAAGTACGCAAGCGAAGGTAAAAATACAATGAAACATTAGTACATAATATTGATTTATGAACGGCTTTTATTAAAATGTTTGTTGCGGTAAAATACGCCATACATTATATTATAAATATGTTAAATATGCTCATCTGACCGATATAAAATATTCTCATTATAATAGGTATTATTTCAGAAAAAAAGACGGCGTGCTGTATGATTAACACGGACGACGATAGCAACCCAAGTAAGTATTAAAATATATATTTATAAATCAAAAGAAGTTTAAAATAAGAGCAAAGAAAAAGCATTGGGGTAGTATATAATAAATTTTCGACTGCCTCGTTGGTCTAATGGCTTGATGTAAGGCCGCAGAAAAAGCCGAGATGGCCCTGTGGTAAGAACGCGTGAATCTTAACCGATGATCATGGGTTCAAACCCGGGGCAAGCACCACTGAATTTTCATGTGCTTAATTTGTGATTATAATTCATCTCGTGCTTTACGGTGAAGGAAAACATCGTGAGGAAACCTGCATGTGTCTAATTTCACTGAAATTCTGCCACATGTGAATTCTACCAACCCGCATTGGAGCAGCGTGGTGGAATAAGCTCCAAACCTTCTCCTCAAAAAGAGGAGAGGAGGCCTTTAGCCCAGCAGTGGGACATTCACAGGCAAAGTGAAGGCCGCAGACCCGGAGGTCCTGGATTCAATTCCCAGGTCGGGCCAATAAAAACTTATGGTTTTTCTGTCAGAAAATTCTCAGTAGCAGCCCGGAGTCTGGAAGTGCCTCGGAAAGCACGTAAAGCCGTTGGTCCTGCGCCTGAATTCTTTTCGGTCGTGTCGGATTGCCGTCCCATCGGATTATGAGAGTGAGGGAATAGAGAGTGCACCTGTGTTTGCGCACACACTTGTGCACTATAATATCTCCTGTGTAGTTGGCTAATCTCTCTTGAGATTGACCGCCGTGGCCGAAAACCGTCTGGAGGACATTATTATTATTATATAATAAAATATATATAAATTATATTTTTTTATATTGGTAGGCGGACGAGCATTTGGGCCACCTGATGGTAAGTGATCACCAAGGCTCATAGACCTAAGCATTGTAAGAAATGTTAATCATCGCCTACATCGTCAATGCGCCACTAACCTTGGGAACTAAGATGTTATGTCCATTGTACCTGTTGTTGTATTACACTGGTTCACCCTTATATAACTTTTTAATCCACCAAACCGAAACACAACAATACCAAGTACTGCTGTTTTGCGATAGAATATCTGATGAGTGGGTGGCACCTACTCAGACGAGCTTGCACAAAGCCCTACCACCAGTTAAAATCCCTATGATATTAGTCTAATAATAATAGTTTATGTTTTTAATGGACTCAATAATAATGATCAATGTTTGTATGTTGACAAATAACTTGACAACTGCAAATTTTTTTCGCAACGTCATCGTTTATCGTGATTTGTAAAAAATATATAAATTTTAAGTGATAAATAGCCGAGATGGCCTAGTGGTTAGAACGCGTGAATCTTAACCGATGATCGTGGGTTCAAAACTGGGCAAACACCACTGAATATTCATGTGCTTAATTTGTGTTTATAATTCATCACGTGCTTGACGGTGAAGGAAAACATCGTGAGGAAACCTGCATGTGTCTAATTTCATTGAAATTCTGCCATATGTTTATTCTACCTGCCCGCATTGGAACAGCTTGGTGGAATAAGCTCCAAAGCTTCTCCTCAAAAGGGAGAGGACGCCTTAGCCCAGTACTGTAAGTGATGTTACGTTTATAATTCATCACATACTCAGCGGTGAAGGACAACATCGTGAGGAAACTTGTATGTTTCGGATGAGAATCTGCTACGTGTTGTACCCACGATTTTAGTAGCTTGGTGGAATAAGCTCCAAACCATCCCCAAAAAAAAAAGAGTCCGTGGCTCAGCAGTGGGACAATTACAGGCTGTTACTTTACTTCTTGATTAAATAAAAAAAATCTATAAATCATGCTAAAATTATTATACATGTTCAAATTACTCAAAACAAAAACAATTCGTGACCTTTCAAATCCTCGATAAAAGTTTGTTCTAATTCTTATTTTAAACACATTTCTGTTTTTCCTTGCCTATTTAATTTTTGTATTATACTAAATATGCAACTTTACTTGTCCTTCTGGAAAAACGCAAGTTTTCGCAAAAAAAAAAACAATCAAAGCTCGGTCGCCCAAGTAGGTACTATTTAATTTCATTGCGACTATTATTTATACAATTGCGATAACCAAGAGAATAGAGAACCTATAAAAATAGACATAAACAACATTAATAATATGGTATAATTATGATATTAACGATTAATTAACATCAATTAAAATACCTTAATTAATTATTACCAAGACGTCGTTAATATATTACGTTCGTTATTTCTTAATCTTCGAAATTCGTAGTAATTTCACACTAATGTAAATGGTGACACTTATTGTAACGATTTGTTAATGTAGCTTTCTTTCGGCTAGTATTAAAGTAATAATATGAAATTGGTATAAACTTTATAGTATTTCAAAGATTTAAGTTTACTTATATTTCAGATAAAAACCTGCAAAGCATTGAAGATTACTTGATAAAATATACTTGATTAGTATAGTTCAAATTAAATACTAATTTTAAGCTAACACATATAATTATTACATATCAAACGAACCATAATTTATAAAATAATTATGCATATAGCTTAAAAATGTTTGAAACATTATTTTAACTGCACTTGTTTTATTTAATTTATTAAAATTTGTTTTTGCCGTTAAAATTTTGCTTCGATAATCTCAGTTTTATACCGTCAAATGAATACATGGGTAAAAAAAATCTAAAGTCGCGCTGTTTCATAAATAATTAAACCTAAGCTAACTTATTTCAGTAGGAAATATCTTTTATAAAAATATCTAAATAAAAAAAGGTTAGAAAACAGATGTCAATTATTAAGCTTATTTAAAAAAAAAAATAGAACTTACTGATAATCGCAAATATATACTGATTTATTCGTGTCCCATTCTGCCACATGAATTTTGAAATTAGAAAATTCATTTTGCGTTCTAACTTTTTTTTTAATTTGTCACAGATTTAACAAAATTCACCCAATCACTGCTGCGTCTTCCTTCATACTGACTTGCGACGGTAGATGAATGGAAGATGGTAAAAAACATTCGCTCATTTGTATTGCGTTCCTCATTCCGACAATTGATTTAAATAATTATCTGAATTACTTCTTGGTACTATTCAGTTTAGTAATAGCTTATAATGACATAGTATTTTTTTAAATGCTCCAAATTTTTAATTATGGACTCTTTCGAAAGCAGATACATTTAAAATATTTATATTAGGTAGGTGTACAATTCGTTTAAAAATAAATAAATATTAAAGTAATTTTATCAAAAACTTTGAAGAAGACGAAATAACGTTTTATTAAAGAAATAGGTAAAATTGCAGGCTTAGTCTAAGTTGAAAACGGATTGAGGAAATTGTCTGTACAAAGACGAAAACGTATGAAAATTATTATATATATAATATATTAACAATAATTCTAAGTGATCAAATTCATATGTATATGTTTTACATCATACTGGGTAAAACAGACTTATGGTTAGACAAATCAGCATTTTAAAAAAGCGATTTCAATACGTTTTTATTATTTAATTACTTAGCTCGTTGATTATCAATGCAAATTAAAAATCGCTTAAGAAAACAATGTCACAAAACTCTTACGACAATAATTGTAATCAAGCAAATTGCTTTCTAAGACCTACAAACTGCATCTATTTTTGTTAAATTGTCGCTGATAATAAATATGTATTTGAAGTGGAGTCAAACTTGAGATACATATATACCTGTGTCTATCTGATGTTTCTTACAATTAGCGCTTCATAGAAATTTGCTCGAATCCAGATTTACTGGTAATCTATAAGTGTTTCAAAGACAAATGTAAAAATAATGTTTATTTTTTTATTAGACGAGCCGGTTGGCGTGGTTGCTAGACACTTGCCTCTCGCGCCGCAGGTCGTGGGTTCGATTCCCAACCAGGACGGACATTTTGTCCTGAGCCTGTGTGTAATTATCTATATAAGTATGTATTTACAAAAGAAAAGTAGTATATGTAGTATATGAGTTGTTTGGTTATAGTACGAACTCTGCTAAGCTTGGGATCAGATGGCCTTGTGTGAATAAATGTCCCAGGATATTATTATATGACTGAAAATTATTGCGGTCATATTTATTTTGTTTATTGTTTTATTTTATTAGAATAAGATCTAAATCATATTCCTATACGATATATATACGACGATAGCAACCCAAGTAAGTATTAAAATATATATTTATAAATCAAAAGAAGTTTAAAATAAGAGCAAATAAAAAGCATTGGGGTAGTATATAATAAATTTTCGACTGCCTCGTTGGTCTAATGGCTTGATGTAAGGCCGCAGAAAAAGCCGAGATGGCCCTGTGGTAAGAACGCGTGAATCTTAACCGATGATCGTGGGTTCAAACCCGGGGCAAGCACCACTGAATTTTCATGTGCTTAATTTGTGATTATAATTCATCTCGTGCTTTACGGTGAAGGAAAACATCGTGAGGAAACCTGCATGTGTCTAATTTCACTGAAATTCTGCCACATGTGAATTCTACCAACCCGCATTGGAGCAGCGTGGTGGAATAAGCTCCAAACCTTCTCCTCAAAAAGAGGAGAGGAGGCCTTTAGCCCAGCAGTGGGACATTCACAGGCAAAGTGAAGGCCGCAGACCCGGAGGTCCTGGATTCAATTCCCAGGTCGGGCCAATAAAAACTTATGGTTTTTCTGTCAGAAAATTCTCAGTAGCAGCCCGGAGTCTGGAAGTACCTCGGAAAGCACGTAAAGCCGTTGGTCCTGCGCCTGAATTCTTTTCGGTCGTGTCGGATTGCCGTCCCATCGGATTATGAGAGTGAGGGAATAGAGAGTGCACCTGTGTTTGCGCACACACTTGTGCACTATAATATCTCCTGTGTAGTTGGCTAATCTCTCTTGAGATTGACCGCCGTGGCCGAAAACTGTCTGGAGGACATTATTATTATTATATAATAAAATATATATAAATTATATTTTTTTATATTGGTAGGCGGACGAGCATTTGGGCCACCTGATGGTAAGTGATCACCAAGGCTCATAGACCTAAGCATTGTAAGAAATGTTAATCATCGCCTACATCGTCAATGCGCCACTAACCTTGGGAACTAAGATGTTATGTCCATTGTACCTGTTGTTGTATTACACTGGTTCACCCTTATATAACTTTTTAATCCACCAAACCGAAACACAACAATACCAAGTACTGCTGTTTTGCGATAGAATATCTGATGAGTGGGTGGCACCTACTCAGACGAGCTTGCACAAAGCCCTACCACCAGTTAAAATCCCTATGATATTAGTCTAATAATAATAGTTTATGTTTTTAATGGACTCAATAATAATGATCAATGTTTGTATGTTGACAAATAACTTGACAACTGCAAATTTTTTCGCAACGTCATCGTTTATCGTGATTTGTAAAAAATATATAAATTTTAAGTGATAAATAGCCGAGATGGCCTAGTGGTTAGAACGCGTGAATCTTAACCGATGATCGTGGGTTCAAAACTGGGCAAACACCACTGAATATTCATGTGCTTAATTTGTGTTTATAATTCATCACGTGCTTGACGGTGAAGGAAAACATCGTGAGGAAACCTGCATGTGTCTAATTTCATTGAAATTCTGCCATATGTTTATTCTACCTGCCCGCATTGGAACAGCTTGGTGGAATAAGCTCCAAAGCTTCTCCTCAAAAGGGAGAGGACGCCTTAGCCCAGTACTGTAAGTGATGTTACGTTTATAATTCATCACATACTCAGCGGTGAAGGACAACATCGTGAGGAAACTTGTATGTTTCGGATGAGAATCTGCTACGTGTTGTACCCACGATTTTAGTAGCTTGGTGGAATAAGCTCCAAACCATCCCCAAAAAAAAAGAGTCCGTGGCTCAGCAGTGGGACAATTACAGGCTGTTACTTTACTTCTTGATTAAATAAAAAAAATCTATAAATCATGCTAAAATTATTATACATGTTCAAATTACTCAAAACAAAAACAATTCGTGACCTTTCAAATCCTCGATAAAAGTTTGTTCTAATTCTTATTTTAAACACATTTCTGTTTTTCCTTGCCTATTTAATTTTTGTATTATACTAAATATGCAACTTTACTTGTCCTTCTGGAAAAACGCAAGTTTTCGCAAAAAAAAAAACAATCAAAGCTCGGTCGCCCAAGTAGGTACTATTTAATTTCATTGCGACTATTATTTATACAATTGCGATAACCAAGAGAATAGAGAACCTATAAAAATAGACATAAACAACATTAATAATATGGTATAATTATGATATTAACGATTAATTAACATCAATTAAAATACCTTAATTAATTATTACCAAGACGTCGTTAATATATTACGTTCGTTATTTCTTAATCTTCGAAATTCGTAGTAATTTTACACTAATGTAAATGGTGACACTTATTGTAACGATTTGTTAATGTAGCTTTCTTTCGGCTAGTATTAAAGTAATAATATGAAATTGGTATAAACTTTATAGTATTTCAAAGATTTAAGTTTACTTATATTTCAGATAAAAACCTGCAAAGCATTGAAGATTACTTGATAAAATATACTTGATTAGTATAGTTCAAATTAAATACTAATTTTAAGCTAACACATATAATTATTACATATCAAACGAACCATAATTTATAAAATAATTATGCATATAGCTTAAAAATGTTTGAAACATTATTTTAACTGCACTTGTTTTATTTAATTTATTAAAATTTGTTTTTGCCGTTAAAATTTTGCTTCGATAATCTCAGTTTTATACCGTCAAATGAATACATGGGTAAAAAAAATCTAAAGTCGCGCTGTTTCATAAATAATTAAACCTAAGCTAACTTATTTCAGTAGGAAATATCTTTTATAAAAATATCTAAATAAAAAAAGGTTAGAAAACAGATGTCAATTATTAAGCTTATTTAAAAAAAAAATAGAACTTACTGATAATCGCAAATATATACTGATTTATTCGTGTCCCATTCTGCCACATGAATTTTGAAATTAGAAAATTCATTTTGCGTTCTAACTTTTTTTTTAATTTGTCACAGATTTAACAAAATTCACCCAATCACTGCTGCGTCTTCCTTCATACTGACTTGCGACGGTAGATGAATGGAAGATGGTAAAAAACATTCGCTCATTTGTATTGCGTTCCTCATTCCGACAATTGATTTAAATAATTATCTGAATTACTTCTTGGTACTATTCAGTTTAGTAATAGCTTATAATGACATAGTATTTTTTTAAATGTTCCAAATTTTTAATTATGGACTCTTTCGAAAGCAGATACATTTAAAATATTTATATTAGGTAGGTGTACAATTCGTTTAAAAATAAATAAATATTAAAGTAATTTTATCAAAAACTTTGAAGAAGACGAAATAACGTTTTATTAAAGAAATAGGTAAAATTGCAGGCTTAGTCTAAGTTGAAAACGGATTGAGGAAATTGTCTGTACAAAGACGAAAACGTATGAAAAATATTATATATATAATATATTAACAATAATTCTAAGTGATCAAATTCATATGTATATGTTTTACATCATACTGGGTAAAACAGACTTATGGTTAGACAAATCAGCATTTTAAAAAAGCGATTTCAATACGTTTTTATTATTTAATTAGTTAGCTCGTTGATTATCAACGCAAATTAAAAATCGCTTAAGAAAACAATGTCACAAAACTCTTACGACAATAATTGTAATCAAGCAAATTGCTTTCTAAGACCTACAAACTGCATCTATTTTTGTTAAATTGTCGCTGATAATAAATATGTATTTGAAGTGGAGTCAAACTTGAGATACATATATACCTGTGTCTATCTGATGTTTCTTACAATTAGCGCTTCATAGAAATTTGCTCGAATCCAGATTTACTGGTAATCTATAAGTGTTTCAAAGACAAATGTAAAAATAATGTTTATTTTTTTATTAGACGAGCCGGTTGGCGTGGTTGCTAGACACTTGCCTCTCGCGCCGCAGGTCGTGGGTTCGATTCCCAACCAGGACGGACATTTTGTCCTGAGCCTGGGTGTAATTATCTATATAAGTATGTATTTACAAAAGAAAAGTAGTATATGTAGTATATGAGTTGTTTGGTTATAGTACGAACTCTGCTAAGCTTGGGATCAGATGGCCTTGTGTGAATAAATGTCCCAGGATATTATTATATGACTGAAAATTATTGCGGTCATATTTATTTTGTTTATTGTTTTATTTTATTAGAATAAGATCTAAATCATATTCCTCATTTAAAAAAGAACATTATCAAGGTAAACATAATAGGCGGAAGTATTGTACTCATGTTGGAATAAAAAAAAAAGGATCAACAAGAGGCTGCACACATGCGCAGCGAACACACAATAGCGGGTCAAGTGCATGTGTTCATAAACATTAGCTGTGATGAACCGGATTGCTGTGATTTTTCCCATTTATAATCAAATTCTTGCATCTATAATTAAATTGATTCGAAAAATGTCGATTTCGTATTGTAATGAAAAAAAATTATAGTGAACTATTTCGGTAGGTGACTTTTATTTTCTATTGGGTTCTATTTTAATTCACTTGTTCTAGAAAAGTAAACATTATTATTTTTTGTATTACATTTTTACTAAGGCGACATAAGCTTAAATAAAAATAAAGTTCTAATAATCACCCTCTCTTGCTCCACAATCGGCTGATAAAAAATCATTCATGTTATATGGATTTCGTTTTAAAATATCTAATAACTATTATGAATTGCATAATATTACGTATTTTTTTCAAATATCGATGAAGGTTGTATGTAAATGGCAAAACTTTAATAGTAGAATTTTATTTTTTTATGTGAGTGTGTCGAGTAAGCATAGGCATAATATTTGGAATTTATTTATAATTTAAATTGAGATAAGAACGAAACAAATGATTATCATATTTGGAGTATAAAACATTTTGAATAATAATAAATTGTTTTTCTTAATGTAGTGAAAATTGTGTCAAACTTTAAGGCAAAAGCAGTGGACGCTTGGAATGTACCTCATTATCACCAATATGAAATTATTGGGTTTTTCTGATAATGAGGGAACACACACTTGTGTACTGTAATATCCTTTGCAGTTGGATAAACTCTCTTGAGAGTGCTGTGTAGTGTGCTAACTGCACACTATATCAACCATAAGTCACATTTCATTATGTTTTAAGTCAGATTTTAAAGTAAAAGTCAGGTACTGTACATAGCCCTACGTAAAAAACAGGGAAAGTTCTAATTATTTATAACGGTTACGATACGTTGCCGATTCTATTCCGATCCAAATTCGATCAAACAGCAAATGAATCGTTGTTTTAGTAGAATAGGGAAACAGTTAAACGACAATGATTACGTAATGGTGTCGGGTACCATCGGATTATTAGAGTGAGAGAATAGAAAGTACACTTGCATTGTGCTTCGTGATTCTGCACTGTGTGTATTATAATATTATGTCCTGGCCACCGCGACCAAAGGTACATCATCATGGGCACTGAATTTAACTTTTGTTTAAGAAATAATTATCTACCAACCCGAGCTTCCTCCATCAGAAGTAGGCACCTTTTCTTCAAATAGGAGACAAGTACTTGGGTAACTGTGGGATATTTACGTGCAGCACTTTCTTTCAAAATAAGTAATTATGTCCTGTGGTTTTATTCGTGTCGATTTTATGCACATCGGATATTAGAATTGAGAACAAAACCAAGTGCATTTACTTAACTAAATACCCACACACCCATTGCACCGCCACCGCCGTAGAATTGTTTTTAAATGATATGCCTCGCTCGGTTGTGTGCCATTTATTCACAAATGTAATTAATTATGCAAGAAAAACCAACATGTTTTACTGGTGGTAGAGCTTTGTGCAAGCTCGTCTGGGTAGGTACCACCCACTCATCAGATATTCTATCGCAAAATAGCAGTACTTGGTATTGTTCTGTTTCGGTTTGAAGGGTGAGTGAGCCAGTATAATTACAGGCACAAGGGACATAACATCTTAGTCCCCAAGGTTGGTGGCGCATTGGTGATGTAAGCGATGGTTAACATTTCTTACAATGCCAATGTCTATGGGCGTTGGTGACCACTTACCATCAGGTGGCCCATATGCTCGTCCGCCTTCCTCTTCTATTCCTCTGTTATCATTGGCGAATATCTAAATAAGCTAGTAAAACATGGCGTGTGGCAGTAAAACTCCGGACACGATGATTTCTCACGGATTTATATTTATGTGAAATATACCCTATATTTCACATAAATATAAATCCGCGAGAACCTTGGGGGTAAGAACGACTCGTACGGCAAACGATATCACGTTTTCCAATACCGTTATGCTTGCTCCCTGTCCATCACCGCTTTCTTTTCCCTTATATATCCGAGGCGCGTATTTGACATTTATATATATTATTTTATAGCCTTTTGCCATCTACTGCTGGACGAAAGCCTCCCCCATAGAACGCCAACCATCCCGATCTCGGGTAGTCCGCATTCATCCCGTATCTGCCACCTTTTATAAATCGTACTTACACTTACACTTACACTACGTTTTTTTGGTCTTCACTCTAACACAAGTCGGCATCGGACAAAATCTAAAACAAGCTGTACGCTTAGTTGGAGTTGTAAATAGAAATATTAATTCCCTAAAAAGGAATATTTATTTTATTTATTAACAACTTTTTTTAATTATAAGTTATTTCAAAAACTACGTTAATTTGTAGTTTGTTGAATACATTTATACTGAATAAGTTTTTGTTCCATTTTATGTGATTATTGTTGTTGATGTGCGATTATTCGATGTGATTAGTTTATATTAAATTTAATTTAAAACCAATCCTCTTATTGTTACGTCCATTAAATATCCCACGTATATAGAGTAACTTTTTTGGAAATACAAATCTAAATTTATAATTATGAACCTTTCAATAACTTTCGCATTTTTCATTTTATATAATTTAATTTATATGAATTGAACAATGCCACAGGACAATCTTTTACACGGCGTGTTTTTTCTATAAATTTATAATGCGTAATATGTTTTTTTTTTTTTAATTTTACATTGTACAAAAATTACTGTACATAGCTTAAAATAAATGAGGCGGTAATGTATAATTAAGACAAAAATAAAGATTTGGAACTGTAATCATTAAAGGTATTATTTAGTTTTGTCGTTTTGTTTTTACTGACATAAATAAGGTATTCCCCCATTTACTTTTTCTAAATGGTATAAACAAATGTTATCATACAATATATATATCACGCTAAGCGATCTTTTCGCGCGTAATCTCCCACGTTTTTTGGGTGTTTTTTCAAGAATCTCTTAATTATTCCATCTCATAATTGCATGATTTAGGTATAAATAACAATATTTCTTAAAATTGTCCAGTTTAAATCCAAACTTGACTGAAAAAATAATGTTATTTATTTTTAATTTACAATAATATTGCAAGGTACTATTTTTCTAAATGTTTTTTTTCTGTCTTTAAAAGATTTAGGCGCAGACATAAATTTTACAGAACAGAAATTTCCAATACAAATAATACCTGCAAACTGTCCATAACGACGATCCCAATTTCCTTACCAATGAAATAAATAATATTTACCTCCATTCGTTCGTTCTTACTCGTAACTGTTACCTATGTAAGTACTTATAAAATGTCTGGTTAATGTGTAGACAGAGAAACAAAGTTAGTTTCTCTGTCTACGAGTTAATGTCGTTAATAATTATTATAGTTTTGTTTTATTGTAAAATACTTGTTACCTTCTTCTTCTTTTAATTGTTTTTTGTTCTTTATAGTTATAATTTGTTAACAAGCAAATAAATTTATATTTCTTAGCACTTTTTCTCCATTTCACCATTAATTTTAATGTTTTTGTTAATTGTAATAATTGTTTTGAGTAAAATAATACAAAATAAATTTTATAATGTAACATCATCAGACTAAAAAATATTATAGTATAAAATATATAGTCGTCAGACTAAAAAATATTATAAAGAAAGAGATAATTTTAAAATTGAAATTAAATTGTGTTTGCCACTATATTATTAAAATGTTGCCATTAGTTAGAGCTACTTTATTTACTACTGTCAATTATTTTATGCGATTGCGATCTTACTATTTTGGTTTTTCTAGATCAACTTGAGTTATTTGTCAGTGCCTGCAAATTGCAATATTATATGCAGTATAGTATTCATAAAATAAGAATTTATTGTTGCTCCATAAATATTTTTAACTCCCGAATAAAAAACAAATGAAAATTTTTGCTATTTAATGTTTCTAATGATTACAATAATCTTATTTTATAAATGAAAGAACTTAATTTAATATACATTTAAATTTAAAAAACGAATATGTAGAAGGTATTTAGAGTTTATTGTAACTTTTAATACGGTCCACGGTATCGACACGGTACCGGTATGGGAATTGCCAAATACACCATTATGTATTCAAAAAGAAATATTCGGAAAATGAATTGTTTTACATTTCCAATAATTATTGTCACAGCGTATGCTACGTATCGCTGTTAGTATCTGACGTGTACATAATATGTTTAATCTGTTTCTGTTATCTGTTAAATCTGTAGTTGTTTGCTAACATCCATTGGGAGCAATAGTTAGTGTTTATATTTCGTTAATATTTTTTTTTTAATAATTTGTTAATAATTAGTTTACCTTGTACTACTGTTTTTAAGAATAGTTTAAAGTACTCTTCAAACATGTTAAAAGCTGTGATACTTATTGGTGGACCACAAAAAGGTAACACTTTTATAATGTTGGACGTCACCGGCTTTTATCAGTGCCATATCAATTCCTTGTATTGTTTATTATTATAACTATAAGTAATTCTTGTGTTAATCCATATAGCATCATAATTTTATCATTAGAGTAGGCGTTGATTACTGGTCACAGGTTTTATAAAATACTACTTTGAGTTTAGAAAATGCCAACTAAACAAAATAAATTATAAATTATATAAACTTGATATACCAATTGTATCTTAAATTTAATAATCATACAACATAAACTTCATTACAGATTATCAGCTTTACCGATATAAAGCTATCGCTTTATTTATAAATCAAACAATACTGTGTCTTCTTCTTTTACTTGTAAAACACAATGATGACAGAAAAAGGGATATCAGTGTTTAACTAAACAATGTTTATATGTATGGCTGGTTATGCTTATATCCTTTTTTTATGACACGTGATAGTACAGAAAAATGCTCAGAAATAGTGTGTAGTACAAAAGAGGTTTTGTTAGTTATTTTTTTCAGTTGAATGAAAAGATATTCAGTATTAATTAATTTCTTTCCAGGAACAAGATTTCGTCCTCTATCTCTTGATACACCGAAACCATTGTTCCCCATAGCCGGTCTGCCATTGATACAACATCATATAGCAGCATGTACGAAACTCAAAGATTGTAGAGAGATTCTCATAATTGGTTCATATACCACAACAACTATGACTCCGTTTGTTAGTGAAATGCAGAAGGAATATCATGTTATAATAAGGTACATATTATATTGCTATAGTAAAATATGAGCTTGTAAATTTTCCACGGTAAGGCCTCATTCCCAATAGCCTCCTTACGTAGGCAACTCAAATAAAACGGCTGAGGTGTAAGAAAAAATGTTCTAATGTAATACCTCCTTGCATCGATAACTTCAAAAGAAGGACTGAAGCTTAGAAAAAAATGTAAGATCTCTATCCCAATAGGCTCCTTTCCTAGGCAACTTAAAAAGAAGGGTTTAAACTTAGACAATGATGCAACTGTAATAAGTATATAATACTATAATATGTAAGATCTACATCAAAATCAGCATTCACTTGTCCTTTTTTCTATGACGGCTACTTACCTGTTGGCAAACATACTTTGGATTTTTGGTAAATTTATCCCTTCACACTAAGATGGCAAAAGTAATTGATTCAATCTAATAATTGATTCAAAACATCAATGGGTTGAAATGAGATTCTATTGTACTCTGCTGGAATCACAGCAATTATTTAAGATAATGAATATATTTGTCTCTTTAAATTACAATACTCACATAGTTTATTTGCAGTTTTATTGTATTGCTTTTTGTATACAACAATTATATATATATACATATACAACAATTATATATACATATATGTGTATAAATAGGTATATAAATGATCTGAATTTTAATTCAATCGATAGATATCTTCAAGAATTCACTCCTCTCGGCACTGGAGGTGGACTCTACCACTTCCGGGACCAAATTCGAGCGGGAAATCCTACCGCATTCTTTCTCCTCAATGGTGATGTCTGTGCAGACTTCCCACTTAAGGAATTGTGGGAATTTCATGAAGAAAAATCAACTGCTATAGTAAGAACTTTTATTTAACTATAAAAGGTGTCACAGCAATTTAGTTTCTATGATTATCAATATCTTGAGAATATGAAAACTGTTTTTTAACCTTATAGACACTTTACTTTTTACTTGGCTAACTTGTTTGTTAGATTCCATACAAGCAAGTCAGCAGCAGTATATGTTTTGAAATTAAAATTAACATCAAAGATGCCAGAATATTGTCAATGCTCTGCCAACCAAGACAAGCCTATTGGTGTGTTTGGTAGATAATTGCCTTTAATGCCGAAGATTGTGGGTTCGATTCCCACTCAGGGCAGACATTTGTGTGCATGGACATGTCTGTTTGTCCTGATTCTGGTTGTAATTATGTAAGGAATGGTTAAAAATTTCTGAGTGCCAATGTTTATGGTCGATGGTCACCATCAGGTGGTCCAATTACTTGACTTGCTATCTATTTAAAAAAAATCTCTTCCTTACATTTATATCTCCGGATAATATTGCAATAATATTATAATCGAACTTTCGATAGATTACAACTCACTAGATTTCTTATAAACTGTCCTATTTGGTTACTTATCTATGTGTCTCTTTCCTTAAAGTAACAGCCTGTAAATGTCCCACTGCTGGGCTAAGGCCTCCTCTCCCTATTTGAGGAGAAGGTCTTTTTCCTTCCACTGGTTATACTAGATTAAATCATCGTTTTAATATTTCAAGGTCACAATAATGGGAACAGAAGCGACTCGTCAGCAATCTGTACACTATGGCTGTATGGTTCGTGAGCCCAACACAAAGGCCGTTACACATTATGTGGAAAAGCCGAACAGCTATATATCCACATTGATCAACTGTGGGGTTTACGTGTGCTCGTTACAAGTTTTTCACACCATGGCTGATGCGTTTCAAAGGAAACAGGATGGATTTTACAAGTATGAATTAAATTAATTAAGTCAATAATAATTCTAGGTTAATTTTTTGGACTTCATCCTTATGAATCGAAACCGTAGGCCGACTATTATCGGAAAATAGTAATCTCCGTCATTCAAAGCGCCATATTTTCCACTTGACTCCATAATGAATACCATAGATTTTTTTAGATTTCGTCCAATAATATCTCGTCAATTTAATTTCAACTTATTTGTCTTAACTCCGACTGTGGTTGTAAGTATATAATTGTATATTAATGAAAAGAAAAAAGAAAGAAAAGTGTACCGTAACCGTAACAGCCTGTGAATGTCCCACTGCTGGGCTAAAGGCCTCCGCACCTCTTTTTGAGGAGAAGGTTTGGAGCTTATTCCACCACGCTGCTCCAATGCGGGTTGGTGGTATACACATGTGGCAGAATTTCAGTGAAATTAGACACATGCAGGTTTCCTCACGATGTTTTCCTTCACCGTCAAGCACGAGATGAATTATAATCACAAATTAAGCACATGAAAATTCAGTGGTGCTTGCCCGGGTTTGAACCCACGATTATCGGTTAAGATTCACGCGAACTTACCACTAGGCCATCTCGGCTTTTAAGTTTAAGAAAAGTGTATTATATGTATATTAATGAAAAAGAGTAACTACAGTATTACTACAAGCGTTATTACATTTTATCACTCTTTCAATAAAAAAAATTAAATGAGAAAAAAAATGGCAGCTGACGTTCTCTTGACAACTGTCAACAGTTAACTGCGAGGTGACGAGGCCTTTACGCGACTGCTTATAAAGGCAGTTCCAGTCATCCAAATTTTAATTTCTAAATTTTATTTTGATTTTATATTTCTTATTTTAGTGTTTATATTTATAGCAATTACCATAAACAATTTTTATATATTCGTTCTAGTGGCAATGGCCAAGGCAGCGCCCACCCTGGCTACATGTCCTGGGAACAAGACGTTCTGGCATCGCTCGCTGGGACGAACAAATTATATGCAATCCAGGTTAGTGATTAAATCTCTTTAGCATTCTCATTGTGATTTTTTTCATTATGTGAGTTCGATCAAAACTTAAGCTATTATTTTATATTCATATTCATATTGTATCTTGCTAATAGCATTACAGTACAGTACAATAACAGCCTCTTAATGTCCCACTGCTGGGCTAAGGCCTCCTCTCCCTTTTTGAGGAGAAGGTTTGGAGCTTATTCCACCACGCTGCTCCAATGCGGGATGGTAGAATACACATGTGGCAGAATTTCAATGAAATTAGACACATGCAGGTTTCCTCACGATGTTTTCCTTCACCGTTAAAGCACGAGATGAATTATAAACACAAATTAAGCACATGAAAATTCAGTGGTGCTTGCCCGGGTTTGAACCCACGATCATCGGTTAAGATTCACGCGTTCTTACCACTAGGCCATCTCGGCTTTTTAGCATTAAATTGTTTTAAAGCTATACTATATATTGAATGTCAAAAAATCTAGCACCGGTTCGTAATGAAGCGGGAATTTCCTTTTATTTTTAATAGTATTTAGAATTAATTTATTATTATTAAATTTTCGGATAATTTTCGTTAATATAGTTGAAATGTTGCTTTTTACGCATAATAAAATTAAATATATATTTAGGTAACAAATTGGTGGTCACAAGTGAAAACTGCCGGTTCAGCGATATACGCGAATCGTCACTACCTTGAATTGCATCGAGATCGGCTCACCCACGCGCCCTGCAACATCCTCCCTGATGTGTTCGTCCACCCCACCGCCGTGGTGGACAGTACTGCTGTGGTAATAGCTTAATTAAAGTTTACACTTAATAATTCATTGAATAAGTTTATATTTGTTTAACAGTGATCTTTTTATTTTTAGTCAAAATGAAAAAATAAATCTTATGAGTTATTTATTTCCAACAAAAAAAAAAGTTTGAAGGCTAAGTGAGCCAGTGTATCTAAAGTCACAAGGGACATAACATCTCAGTTTCCAAGATTTTTAGCGCATTGGTAATGCCTAGAAATATATCTTACGGTGTCAAATCTGTATTATAAGGTAACAAACAAACAGGTTTTAATCATCTGTAATTAATGAATGGTACAGATTAAATATTTCTACACATGGTTTTACTGGTGGTAGAGCTTTGTGCAAGCTCGTCTGGGTAACTACCACCCACTCATCAGATATTCTACCGCAAAACAGCAGTACTGGGTATTGTTGTGTTCCGGTTTGAGTGAGCCGGCCAGCCAGTGTAATAGCAGGCACAAGGGACAAAACATCTTAGTTCCCAAGGTTGGTGGCGCATTGGTGATGAAGCGATGGTTAACATTTGCATGCCAATGTCTATGGGCGTTGGTGACCACTTACCATCAAATTGATTGGTGTTGGTTGGTGACCAATTTAAAAAAAAAATGTGCCAATATGTGACTTAATAAATAGACTAACAGTATAATACACACTGAAACAATAGCTGTTATTGTGTCGTTCCTTTCAACGTCACTGAATTTGACAATACATTTAATACATTTGTTTCCAATAGATCGGACCGAACGTGTCGATCGGCGCAGGAGTGACCGTGAAGGCGGGTGTTAGAATCAAAGAATCTATAATATTAAACAACGCGACAATACACGAACACACCCTCATCATGTATTCCGTTGGTAAGCTGTTTGTATTTATATTCCACGTAACAAACGACAGAAAAATAAACCTTATGAATAAATAAATGTGACGTCATTGGGCATTCTTATAGATTAGATAAAAAGCGTTTTTAATGTCTGCGAAATTAATATACTACTCAGGAAGTATAATTATTACAGTATTTATTTATTTATTAAGGATCTCCAACAAAGGATACACACTTACGAGTACATTACATCTTGGAATAATATTTTAAAATATGTGTGCTCCTTCAATTAAAGGAGACCACAGCAAGCACAGTGTTTTATTTTAAATAAAGATATATTAAATTTTTAAGTGTTTAGTGAGGTTGCGTTGTAAAGGTTTGTTGAGCTTTAATCTATCTTCCTCTTTATAGTACAAACTTTAACCTTACATTTTATTTGTTTGAAATTCTCCGGACATATTTATAATCTTTGTATTTTTGTATAATTTCTCCGCAGTTGGTCAAGAGGCGTCGGTAGGCGAGTGGTCACGTGTGGAAGGGACCCCATCTGACCCGGACCCCAACAAGCCCTTCGCTAAGATGGACAACACTCCGCTCTTCAACAACGACGGGAGACTTAACCCGTCTATAAGTATACTAGGTGAGTACAATCTATACTAATATTATATATGCGATTGTAACTCTGTATGTCAGTTACGCTCCCACGACTGAACCATTGAACCCAAGGAAGGCTACTTTTTATATACAGTAACAGCCTGTTAATGTCCCACTGCTGGGCTAAGGCCTCCTCTCCCTTTTTGAGGAGAAGGTTTGGAGCTTATCCAACCACGCTGCTCCAATGCGGGTTGGTGGAATACACATGTGGCAGAATTTCGATGAAATTAGACACATGCAGGTTTCCTCACGATGTTTTCCTTCACCGAAAAGCACGAGATGAATTATAAATAGAAATTAAGCACGTGAAAATTCAGAGGTGCTTGCCCGGGTTTGAACCCACGTTCATCGGTTAAGATTCACGCGTTCCAGGCCATCTGGACTCTTTATTGACTTGTTTTTTTTCCAGGTGCCGGTGTATTCGTTCCAGCCGAGACAATACTTCTGAACTCAATCGTGTTGCCGCATAAACATTTATCGAGAAGTTTTAAACATGAGATTATTTTATAGCATAATATAAACAACATCAGTTATGGACTGTAGACCATGACAGATGTTTGCCTGTTCCACGTATAACCGCAGGAGAAGTTTAGTCCAATAAACAACTTCGACCTTGAATTGACGCGATGTCATTGGTCGAGATCTTGAATAATCTATGGTAGTCACTATGGTTCGCGAAAATATTCCGTAACGTGGATATATATATGTAATTAAGTGGAATAGTTTTGTATTATAAATAAATATATATTTATCAAGAACTGTTTGTAGTGTATAAATATAGCGGAGCTCTCGAGCTAGCTTCTCCGATTGTTCGTTTTCGTGTATATAACCTATAAATCATTATAAGAATGTATATAACTGGTTTTTGTGATTTTTTCGAAATGTCTGCATGACCAAGCCCTAAACTAAACGAGTAATATCGAAAAATGCTCAAAAGCTAATATTGCTTTGTTAGGTTTTTTTTTTAAATAAATAGCGGCTTATTTTGTATGTCTTCTACATAACTCGCGCTCTTAACTCAATGACTTGAAAATGCTCTTCAGTTGTCTGACCAACAGTGTTAAAGAAATATACTTTTTTTTTTAAATTAACAATTTTGTTTATTAGCTAGAAATGCAACTCTAATATTTTTTTAAATAATCGTAACGTGTATTATTTATTACACCACTTAATATTGTCGCTAAAATCTAATTCATGGTTACTTACACACATACATACATTTATTATTATTATTATGTATTAACCTTGTAATAATAATAATGTCCTCCAGACCGATTTCGGCCACGGCGGCCAATCTCAAGAGAGATTAGCCAACTACGCAGGAGATATTATAGTGCACAAGTGTGTGCGCAAACACAGGTGCACTCTCTATTTTCTAACTCTCATAATCCGATGGGACGGCAATCCGACACGACCGGAAAGAGTTCAGGCGCAGGCCCAACGGCTTAACGTGCTTTTCAAGGCACGGGAGTGTACACACTTCCAACTTCCAGACTCCGGGCTGCTACTGAGAATTTTTCTGATAGAAAAACCCAATAACTTTTTATTGGCCCGACCTGGGGATTGATTGATTGGCCTTACATCAAGCCACTAGACCAACGAGGCAGTCAGTATTAACTTTACCCCATACCCATACCGTGAATAACACTATTTACCAGTAAATCTAGGTATTTACAATAAATGAAGACAGAAATATAATTCCTTGTTAGAATAAGTTTTAGTTTCCATAAATATCGGCCCCTTAAATTATTGAAGAAAATTACTCCTTTAAGTTTCTGATTTGGTCATCCGAAGACACTTAAAAAATGCATCCCCTATATACAGATTAAAAACGATAACTTATATAAATCATGCTAAAGATTGTCCATAACAGATTAGAATAAATAAGAAATAAATCTCTATGGTGTTAAAATATATCATGTGTTTAAAAATTAATATGAATTTTATTTTAATTACCGTTATTATCAAAATAAACAATTTGTATTTCCGTGTCTGTACCAAAAAATTGGTAATTAGGAAGATGAGCTTATTGTTTTATAATCTCAAAAATCGTATTTAAAATATAAAAAAGATTGGCGAATGTTTTTTATACCTGCATGAATTTTTTTTTTAGAATAGGACGGCGGACGAGCATATAGGCCACCTGATGGTAAGTGGTCACCAAACGCCCTTAGACATTGGCATTGTAAGAAATGTCAACCATCGCTTACATAGCCAATGCGCCACCAACCTTGGGAACTAAGATTTTATGTCCCTTGTGCCTGTTATTACACTGGCTCACTCACCCTTCAAACCGGAACACAACAATATCAAGTACTGCTGTTTTACGGTAGAATATCTGATGAGTGGCTGGTACTTACCCAGACGAGCTTGCACAAAGCCCTACCACCAGTTAAATATCTGCAGATTTTTTTTTACAATTTTTTAAAGTTACGAGTTCTTAAATTCTTTTCTGGAGCGACCGATCGACGCGTGACGTCACATCGCCCGACGTCGTTCGCTCGCCCATACAATTTCGCCTGTATTTTCGCGTTATTTTTGATTTTATTTCTATTTCGGTTAGTATACAAAAAACTTTCATATATTTACTATACGGTACCATAGCATACTATTTCTACAAATAGAACTCAGGAAAAATATTTTTTCCATATATATATATATATTGATATAAATATATTTTCAATAAACACAAGTCCTTAGTTAATGCAAGTACCTTAGTAGTCAAATTTGTCGTATTTATATGTTTTTAGTTTGAGGATCAAACATTTTATTTTTACAGTGTAGTTATAGTTTACTATAAATATAATTCAGAATGTTCGTAATACGGCCTTGATACGTTGAACACCGATAGTGTTGTCATAAGAGTTTGTATCGATGAAAAATGCATTTCAACGTTAATTTACCATATTATGTTTCTTTAAAAGTCAAATACGTATTCTAATATAGTACGTATGATACAAATGACATCAAATAATTCTTTATTCAAATAGGCTTATAAGGGCACTTTTGAATCACTATGTTACAGTATTAAATTAAATGTAATGCTACCACCGGTGATCTTCTAGTTTACCTAACCGATAAGCTGACGCAGTTGAGCCAGGTGGCCACCTCTTGGACTCGACTACAACAAATTTAGAAGTTTGTCTGTACATAAAAAAAGCCTTTGATTGGGCTTCCCAGGAAATAATGCAACTGGATTACCAGTTTTGCCAGATCGGACCATCAAGGTCGTCGTCGACGGTGCATGCTCTGAATTAAAATTGGTAATTCCTTATACACCGGCCGCGCTAAAATTTGTCGGTAACAGGTCGATAAGTATAAACTTGTGTCTGAAATCACAAGTGATTATTAACCAAAATCTGAGATTGGGGTCAACCAAACTTGGTACAACTCAACCCGAATACGACACAAGTTTTCGCTATGACATCTAAAATATCATCTTTTGTCATATCCCATTTTGAGAATACCAAATACCACCACCACCACCTCGTTGCCAAATCCAGTATCGGGACGTTAGGTTCCGCGGTCTATTGGAAGGTGAAGCTCAATTAGACTAAAAGCTTTGTTTGCTCAACAAGTTAAGACAGTACTTCACGTCAGCTCCTCGCCTAAAATTCAGCCCCACATGGAGAACTGCTGTTACCTCTGGGCGGGAGAGATAGCACTTTGCATCTTCTATCGCGTCTTTTACGGGGAATGCTCTGAGGAACTGTTTCGATTTTTTTTTATATTCGCCGGGAGGGCACATGACTCTACTCCACCTGATGGTAAGTGGTAGTAGAGTCCAAACGCGACGACGGCCAGTACAGACGGGAAAAACGTTCAGCACTAGCCGCCTTCGCCTTGCCGGCCCGCAAGTTACCTCTTCACGCCTCCTTTGAAGGAACCCGGGTTGTAAGAGGAGGAGGGGAACACGTGAGCTGGTAAGGAATTCCATTTTTTGGAAGTGCGACAAAGAAAGGAGTTGCCAAATTTCTTTGTTCGCGATGGAATTGATGTCACAGTTAGGCGGTGACATCGAGAACCAGCTCGTGTGGACTTAAGAAGGAAGGGGGAAGCAGGAATTAGAGAGAATAATTCCTCAGAGCACTCGCCGTGATACAGTCGATAGAAAGTGCTCAGTGCTGCTATCTCACGACGAAATTGTAATTAAACCCAGGTGTTCAATCTTGATGCCTGGAAATCAACTACTAAAACGCTATTTTTAAAGCATTTCCTGCCTCGTACAGCTACTCCGCGGAACCATATTTCCCGGCGACTTTTTCGAACCATTATGACCTTCAAAAAAAAGAGCCTACTCATTCCTTAAAGGCCGGCAACGCACCTGCAAGTACTCCGGTATCCTTGAACAGTGGTAATCACTTTCTATCAGGCGAGCCTCCTGCTGGTTTGACCCCCTTTAACATAAAAAAAGGACCAATGCTATAGTATGTTTGCATCCTTCACATTCGAGATTGTTAATTTTATTTACACTTTCATCACAAGCAAATTTACAATAATATGCCGTGGCTCTGTGTCGTAACTATCGCGTCCGAATTGTGTATGAAAAATTAAAATGTAGGAAATGTATATTATATTCTATATCGATATTATCTTTTACCGAAAACGGAAAGCACTAGTATCTCTACATGAAGACTTATTGCCTTTCACAGTTATGATCAATCTGCATTAACAAAAGATTAAAATAAACACGTCTACGAGAAAATACTGCTATTATTTCAGCATAAAATTATTTATTAATAATCGTTCTAATATTATTATAAGTGAAAGAACGTATTTGGGGCGTCAAATCACAAAGAGGGATAAAATAAATACAAAATTATCAACGCGCGTATCTCAAAAAGCCGAGATGGCCTAGTGGTTAGAACGCGTGAATCTTAACCGATGATCGTGGCTTTTTTGTTTATAATTCATCTCGTGCTTGACGGTGAAGGAAAACATCGTAAGGCAACCTGCAAGTGTCTAATTTCATTGAAATTCTGCCACATGTGTATTCTACCAATCCGCATTGGAGAAGCATGATGGAATAAGCTCCAAACCTTCTCCTCAAAAGGGAGAGGAGGCCTTAGACCAGCAGTGGGACATTAACTGATTGTATAGCAAAAGAGTCGCCCGCAATAACGATTGGTCGAAGTGACGTCACAGTCAAAACTCGGACGGATCAAGAATTATACGAGAGCGCCTAAATTAATTTATTTAATACATAAAAAAAGTTTACATGATATAGTCATAATTATTTCATACATGTTATTATAATCATTTACAGATTATTTTAGTACAAAAAAATTACATTTTTTTTAATTTACATCTTAATAATTTGTTATTGCATGTTAAACCTTCCCAATAGATTATCCTAGTGAAATAACTATAAAAATCTGTCCGGTAGGTACCAATCACTACATATACTGCCAAACAGCAATTCTTGTAAGAGAGCCAGCCTCTTGTAAGAGATCCTAAGGTTGGTGGCGCATTAGCGATGCAAGGAATGCTTAATATTTCTAACAGCGCCTGAGGCCTATTTGCTAATGTGCCTCTCTATTTGTATAAAACAAAAAGAACAACTTTTGCTCAATGACAGGATCTCAATTAGGCGTAGGTTAAAATTTATATAATAAAGTAAATAAAAAGCACGTTAAAATTCGATTATAGTTTTAAAATATCATGTACCCACAGGAAAATAATTTATATTTAATGAATTGTTATAATCATTATATATAATATAAAATAAATCATGTATATTTAATATGAAATTAAAATTTTGAAAAACATAGTTTTCTTTTATTTATTACAAGAACATGAAATTCACTCTTGTCACGTCAATAGTCTATATTTAAAGCGCTTGAAACTGCGAAGCGTAGCTACTTATTATATTATAATTATACTAAAACCTTCGAAACGCGCTGCATCTTCTGGTATAAGTTTTATGTTAATTGGTTTAGTAGATTTTTCACTTAGGCATTATAAAAAAAGTTTTATTTATTAGCAATTGTGTTTTTTACTCATTTTTCGCTTTGGGTAGTGTGCTGTTGTGTATTTTTTATTTAAAAGGATTTAAGAATTATAAAATTCAAACAAGTCCATATGTGGTGGAACATTATTTGAATGAAAGAAAGTATACCTTATTGATTAATCTTTATTATAAATAATATCTCATTAAAAATAAGGACACTACAACAATAATTCTAAATAATGTATTATGTAATATTATAGTGATATTTATACGTGGTTTTAATATATTTCTGTTCTCTTACAAAACTTCTTTCATCAAAGGTTGTATGTGAGAGATTGCTATAAGCGATAAGAACGCCTTTGCGCACCATTTGATATTTCATTGTTTCCTATTACTCTTATGTTATTTTTATTTCGTGCAATGAGAATAAAATAAAATATTTTAAAACAGTTTAAGCCAAAAAATGTTTATGAAGATGAAAGATATGAAGGTAGGTTACTTTCCTCTAGACCGTAAACAATTAAATCAAGCTCGAAGGAAATGTAATTGAGAAGACGTGGTAATTAAATTAAGAACAAAGGTCACGACGTTGAAAAATCCTCGGCTTTTACGCGGTACACTGAATTGCAATGACTTAAGGCTTTTACGAACTACAGGCAAATATGTATTGCTATTTAATTACTGACTTTTTATACTGGCAGATGGTTAATAAGAACAAGATGTTTTTAATAACCATCTGCTTTGATTTAATCAATATTCTAGTTTTTTAATATTTTTGAATTAGATATTTTCCCTTAACAGTTTTATTCTTAGATATTAATTTAAATTGAAAAATCGACCGCGAAGGGCGCTTGTCAAATAAGCTATTTCTTGGTACAGATATATTTGTATAGATGTGGCGTTTAGACTGTTACCACATACGGTGGAGGATGAAACGCCTAAAGTCATCTACAAAAACTAATTTTGCTTTCGGTTGAAGTTAACTTTCCGTAGAGACTAATCGTTGCAGTTAAAAGTATATACAGAAGCCGATGTATTAATATTATGGCCTCCAGTTCTATTGCTTGGAAATGTTAATTGTGAATATAACCTAGACTTGGTGATGAGGCTTTGTGCAAGCCCGTCTGGGTAGCAGCAAGGCTTAATATAATACGTTCCGATTTGAAAGATGAGTAAGCCACTGTAATGGTAGCACAAGAGGGGCTGCACAATAGCAATTTAGTGCCCAAGGTTGGTGGCGCATTGGCAATGTATGTGGTGGTTAATATTTACGTATACTATAGGTGGCAGTGACCACTTAACATCAGGTGGTCCACTTGCCAGTCTACTTACTTAATATAATAAAAAAACCTGATATATTATATTCACTATACATTTCCTAACATCTGCTTAACTTTAAATCATGCAGCGAAGTAGTGTCAACGAGTGAAGGTCGTCTATTCACGCTCATATAAAAAATTCTAAGATGTGAGTAAAGTTTTCACGTGTATAATCAGCTTTAGTAAAGCAAAGAGTTTTAAGCAATGCGAGGTATGAGTTAGAGCGTTTTGTTTTAATTTTGCATCAAGATTTTTCCTTATAAACTCTTATTTAATTTAAAATACCGAGATAAGTATTCTTTTATAGAATTATTTAATTCGAAAGTTTTTCGCATTTATTTTAATCAACTTCAACAAAGAATAAAGAAATACGTCTTAGTTTACTTTTTTATCTAGCCGAGTTTCTCCAATAGACAGAACTTGTGGGCTTTATCTAAGATCTTGTGATATTCGAGATAAGTTAGAGCTAACAGAGAAAACTATGGTGTATGTGATTTAATTTTTCTATCAATTCACTTTTGACTGTTATAATAGCTGGCGCTCCATTCATTTGTTTAACTTATTTTATTCGAGTTTATGGCAAACACGTTCTGTTATGTTAAAATCTGGTGCTGTCCAAACTTCATTAACAACATTTCTACGATAATTCGAACGTTAAAACGTGAGGTTAGTGCCATTATGGGTCATTATGATCGTTTATTTCGCTGCCGTACTACCTTATACATGCGGTTTTGAAACAAAGTAGCATACACTATATGGAATTTAAACACATAAAATAAGTAACACGTCGTGGAAACAGGAAACTGATTTATAAGGAGAGCGAACTAGAAATGTGACCAATTCCCTTCAGCGAATCGGCTTGAGCTGATTTAGTTAAATTCGCTCTTTCTAAAGCGTAAGTAATACCCAGACCCAAAACTTTTTACGTTAAAAAAAAAAAGTTTTTTGGTATATAGATATACCACACCGCCTCGCTACGCGACATTGGTGAAATGATCTGAATTTATTTGAAATACCTAATAAATCGCATTCCTATAAAATAAAAAAAACTGATTTAATAATATATATATAATATTTTTACAGACATCGTTATCTGAAAAAAGATCTCATATGCTATGAAAAGGCGTATAAATCTGGTATTATTACTGTAAAGTTTTATGTAACGGTCCGTAAATATTCCACTCCACGGCAAAGGGCTAATGTCCTCAAGGTGAAGGCTGATTAAGTTATTTGTCGTCTAATAGCTGCGTAGTGCATAATCCCAAACAATTAAGGATGCAATCGTCATTAAGGCTTCTAGGAAGATAAATCTTAGTTTGGAGTCCAAGAGAATTAAATAGTTGATAGATATTTTATTTCCTCTTCATTTTAGCGACTTAGACGCCATTAGTAAAAACGACCTAAAACAACATAGAACTTCAAAAGGAAATGTATTAAAAAAAGTGTTTTAGATAAATCCAAAGTTGTTCGTCAACAAATTTTAAGAACAATACCAACTACCAAATAGCAATGTTTTCTTTTAAATATAACAAAACCTTTTACTAAATTATTCGTAGTGCAAAAACAGTACCGTGTAAAGTTAAGTTTCAGACGGCCGAAACATTTTCCAAATTGATTGATGAATTCAGAAATTTCTTTCAATTCTGTAGAACCGTGAAAAAGCTTTCAATGGAAATTGATGTTTACCTTTAAGTTAAATAAGATATTTTTTTTTAAATCATGTAGAGCTGTTCCAGTAATTTTAAAAATATGAGAATATATCTTCGATCCCAGCAAATACGCGCTTAATAACACATATAAAAAACCATGTATAATATAATATATTATGTATGTGAATAAATAATAAAATTTCTATTTATGTGCCATTCAAATTCATTTTTTAAAAACAGATTATTAAAAATAATAATTAGATGTAATTTTATACTAGATAGCGTGGTCTTAAGTGGTTCTGGGTATATATTGATTATTTATATAAAAGTCCGAAGGAACAAATATTAAAATGCATTTTACAAAGTAATATCAGATAAAACTGTCAAAACAAACTTTATAAACAATATTTTTTACGCTGCAGGCTCTAAGCACCATGCCGTTGCTTACAATACGAACGCATTAAACGAACATAGAATAGCCATTTGGCGGGAAACGTGACAACTCGTGTCACTTACATTTTATTGTAGTATTAACGAACATTATTTATTAGTTTTCTGCTGAATCATCAAATTATACAACCACAAGGAATATAACATCTTAGTACCCAAGGTTGTTGGCGCATTGACGATTTAAAGTATGCTTAATATTTCTCACTGTTAGGCATATGTAAAACTATAAAAATACTAAAAATTCATAAGAAAATATAAATTTTTCATAAGATTGACACTTAATTCGTATAAAATATATAGTTGAATAAACAAAAACTAAATACTAATAATAACAATAACATATATACTTACAGTGGCATTGGCTGCAGGCGTTGGTTACCACTTACCATTAGGTGGCCACTTTGCCAATCTGCCGTTGACGATCCAGATTGAAGGTTATTCTCTCTAAGAGTCCCATTTCATTAAAAAGACAGAATCCAAGAAATAGATACAAATGGCAACATTTCTAATTAAATTAAAAAGAAATTTATAAAACGACGTTTACGACTGAAAGAAAGGGATTGAGTTTATTTGCGAAATAGCAATACATTGTTTTTTATATAGTTTTTTTTATTAGTCGACTTCAAACAAGTTAGATGAGATATTGTTACTATTTATTTTATCAACAAAATTCTATGCTATTACTTAGCTCCATATTTATTTATTGTTTTTTTTTACAATAATTTCAAGTGTCACGTTTGCCCGTAGCGTTACGGCCACGTTTTAATTGTTTTTTTTAATAATACCTCTTTGGCCTTGGTTTGAAATTAGTGTATCAATATTATATAAAGCTAATGTTTTTGTCTAAACATGTTTATATATCATCATTATACAAAATGTTATCATAAGTGTATTTTCCATTAGAAAAAATGTACCAAATTAATCGGTAGAAAGGATATAGCAACATCCATTTTGTATATAACATCACGATACACACAGGGGCAGTAAGGCTTAACGCGTGTAAAACTGCGCGGTATAGTTAGTGGTTATACGTATGGATCTATATAATGTTTTAAAATGAAATGCTTGTGACGCAGAAAAGACGGAAAATAGGGTAAACATCTGACACGTGTGCAGAACTACATGAGCTCTATTCTTGATGTGATACTTCAAGATACTTTTCTGCGCTTGAAAGCCCTTCAATGTCAAATTTGAGTGCACTATTTCCGTACGTAACACTTAATGTTTGATGTCAAAATTGACGTCTATTATTTGAACTTCCCGAGTTCTAGTTCTTTTTTCAAATTTGTAGCATATGTTTTATTACTTAAGTGTAATATTTATTACATATACATCTATAAGAATACAATAGAGATCCATTTCGAAATTGTATATCTTTTGTGGTTTAGAAAATACAAATATGATAGAAGTATTTACTCTGGTGGACCACTTTTACAAATAGTTTTCGTAGAATTGAATCAGTCAAATGATATTGCACTTTAAACTCTTATGATATAGTTCAAAATGGATTGTAGATGTTTTTAGCTCTAGATAAATCTCTACATATCCATTAAATATTTTCTACGTCCACTCGGCTTTTCAAACGACCTGTGGTTTTCTGTTGAGTGGAAACTTTCAATGGAATAAATCTATACATTTATACATATTGCGTCGTGTTGGCGCTGTGGATAGTGGTCATGTAGATCTTGATCTATGGTCGCGGGTTCAAATTTGAGAAAAAACAACTGAGTTGAGGTTAGACTGCTTTTTTATTATAATAATAGGAAAATATATCTGGGGCTAAATGATGTAGGAAAACATTCTGAGATAGTTTTTCTTAGCAATCATATCATATCAATCATAGATCCAATGAAATCAAGAGCGTGAGAATAACCTCGGAATTCATTCCATTAACAGGTGAGTTGACTGGGTCGATCGGTCGTGGGTGCATGTTTTTAATTATATTAATTATTCTTTTACTAAAAAAAAATTTTAAAGGAAGAGCAGATTGTTTTGACGCAGAGGTAGTCCTCCTACTCTTAAATAATGTCCTTTCCTAAAACTTGTCAACTTTGTTTTATTAAAATAAACTATTTTTATTATTTGTAGTCATAGCATCACTGTTATTTCCAAATGTGAATTTCAGGAATTATAACCATTTTCTAAACGAAACACGGCAAAATAAATTACTGTTTTTTGAGTTGAAGTTGAGGAGTTCATTCGTTTGACGAGCAAATTTCAATCCGATTCGAAAAAATCTTTTTGCGTGGAACGGATCGAGTTGATCTGATAATGGAGTTAGTACGTAAATTGGAACTTTTCAATGACTAGTAGTGACAACTTCTCAAGTTTGGAATTATTTGGTATTATGTATATCCATTTTAATTTAAACATCTATTTTTATTTTTTATAAAAAAAATACTTAAGCGATGAAAAATTCAAAACGTGTTATATAAAACCCCTCGACATTCTTAAGTTAGGCAATATAATAATTATTTTAAGATTGATTTTAATATATATCACTTAAAAGTATTAAGCCAGTCTACAACAATATCGCGTCGTAGATCTAAAAGACGTTATGATCCTGTGAGTGCCTATAATTTTACTAACTCATTTCCAAACCGGAATATATCAGTTCAAAGTAAAGCTATGTATCGGGACATTGAATCATGGGGTGATAATAAACCACGTGATGTCAATAATCCATAATTGATATTTTATCATTTATTAAATTACATACCTGATAAATTGACAATTGTAAAACAAAAAATAAAACATTCATTTCATCGTTTCCAACTGATGTAATGTAAAAGACATTACATCACATGGAAACCCCGATGTATGTATGATGTAAAGATTTTTGTTCGTATAAGGGGAAAATAGTTGGTCCTGATTGGTTATCAAAGCACACCCAAAACTGCATAGTAGTAGAAAATTGAAATTTGGTTCATAAAAGTCATAGGTTTATTTTATAACACAAGCATTCGCTAAGAATGAATTAATGAAAATTTCAACTTTAGGCGAAGTCGGAATGGGTAGGTAGCCTGTCTGAAAAAAGTCTTATTATTTGCCTTTCTCAGACCATAAGTCCATACAATTTGTAGTGACAGTTAAATTTAGCCAATATCGTATAATTACGATTACGCCTTGTTCAACTTTTCAGTTAATTTGCATTATTTGATTTCCGTTCTGTGAATTTTAATAAAAAGGTATCATGGGTGACAGTTTAACTGACCGGCTTAGTTATTTGTCTTTGTACTGCAAAGGTTTTGTCCCGACATATTTTTTTATAATATAGTATGTAACAGTGTGTAAATGTCCTGTTACGTGGTAAAGCCATTTTCTCTTGAATTCGGATTGGAGCTTAGTTGACCATACTGCTATGTGGCTTGGTGAATACAAACATGGCAGAATTTTATCCCACATAAAATGCATGTTTCAAGTTGTTTTCACTTGTTTAAATAATTTTGTTTTTATTCTTATCTTGATATATTTTGTCATTGCCTTATTATTTTGACTCCGTGTGGCATGAAGTTTATAGTTCTTAGTCAAAAATATATGTAAAAATTTAATATGTTTTGAGGTTAGTGAAATAAAAAAAACACAATTTTTACATAAAACAAAAATATGAAATTCAAGATTAATAAATACACGAGTAGAAGCAATACATTTTATTATTTGTTAATTTTAGTATCTTTAATGTAATAACTTATCAGATATTTTAAATTTAATTAAAACAAAATATCATATATCGTTAATTCGATGACAATCGTTCAGTTCTCCTTTTTTTATATATGCGCGGGAAAACTATTTTTTTTAACTTTATTACCAAACAATACCAATGCCGTTCTGAAACCGATATATATATTTTTATCAAATCAAATAAAATATAGAAATATGTAATTATTAAATATATTAAGTGAAGTACATAAATAAGTATTTCTAACAAGATTATCACGTCAATAGTTATGTTATATATTATATTTCTGTTATTTAATATTATACAATAAACCTTCTCTGAAACACGCTGCAACTTCTGGTATAAGTTTTATGTATATTGGTTAATTTAATCAGTTAGGAATTACAGAAAAACTCTTATTTATTAATACATGTATCTAAAAATGTCATGTCCACTGAAATGTCAATGTCACTTACGCTAAAGCTACAAAAAGGTTTTGTTAACGAATGAAGACAAAGGCATTACGGACAACGTGTCGTAGTTTTGATACGTTGACATTTTTGTCACGTAACATTTTTCAGGGTTAAATCGAAGTGATTGTAAAGATTGGAGCACACATATCGCATGTACGGAAACTTTTTAGCAATTCATAAATGTAAATTAAGTTTTACTTTTGTTTGAGTTACTTTCCTTGCCTTTTTTACCTTCTTAATAAACTTTGCTTAGTGACTGTTAAATTGAACCCAGATTAGCGATAGAGATAGCGATATCATTCGAAAGAAGAAGATACAGCATTGTTTAATTAAACCCGCAGAACAGCGTTTATAAGTAAACCGGAAATAAATTAAAACGCTTGCTATTTAGTACTCCAACATCTGCCTCTTTGTTCTAGTTAGCTTGAAAGGAAATCCCAAGGTGTCCGGTTCAAGTATTGGTTAACTAAATAAAAACCTTTTCCGTCAAGAAGTTCTCAGTAATTACTTGGAGTTAGAAAGTTGGTAGAGGTAAGCGCGTGAAGCCGTTTGTGCGACGCCAAATCTCACCACTCGTGCCATTACTTTCATTGCAACTCATTTTTATTTTACATATTTAATTTAATAAATGAACAACAAAATAGAAACCTTAATAGAACGCGTTCGTATTTTAAAATTTAAAATGATTCAACGGTCTCTATGAAACAACGGCCGGTCGGTTGTTTTGTTTTTAAACAGGTCTGTTTGACTGATGGTTGGCTGGTTCGCTTCTTTGTCACACTCTTTCATTTTTCACGCTTGTTGGAACTTTTATTTAACAGGAAATTGTTCTTCTGATGTTACATTGAAACAAAGAACATGTTTACTGGATATTCTATCGGTGCTTAAGCTATATTTATTTGTATTATACTCGTAGTAACTTTATCGCTTGGTTAGCGATAAAGTTTTAATAAAATACATATTAAAACACTATTTTTAAACGTTTTTGTTAAACTTCCTAATTTAAAATTTTTACACTTTTAAATTAAGAAAGCATTTAGTTTTAATTTTTTTCAAGAACATTTAGCAACGATATTTCAACAGGAAAGGTTGGATGGCCTTTGTATTGTGATGGTTTTAAGTGAATATATAGTAAAATTATTAAGTCGATGGTTTTTAATTAAATTTAATAAAAAAAAAATGTGCAAATTAATTATTCTTAGTACGAGTAACGAGTATATCGTTGATGACGAAGTCAGATCGCAATAAATGTTCAATGTGGACTTGATTCTGAATTAAAAATATCAATATAAAAATACGGATAGAATTGATAAAGGAAAATAATCTTTATAAAGTACTAAATAAAGTCTAAAATTATTGAGTGGTATCGAACAGAAATCCAAGCTATTTTTAATATTATGGGTTATTGGAATATCTTTTCAGAAATAATTTATCAGTACATTATAGTTTGCAATACCTTTTCTTTGTATATATTAAGTATTATAAGTATTGTATTGTATGTTATATAAATCATGGGACGTGCATTATGATATCACGATTAAATATCGATATAAATAAGCTATAAGAGGAGTATAGATAAACAAACTTTAGATTTATAAATTCTAAGTGATTTTCTAATCGCTCTGCTTGTATTATGCACTGCAAACAGTTCTTGTTTAATATAACTTTATTTTTAATACAACACTCTTTTTACCACATTTATTAGTTAAATATCGACTTTAATTTTACATCCAAAGTTTCAAAAACAATTTCGCAAATTTTCAAAACGTCATTTTTTCACGAATCCTTAATTCATAAGTGATGAAATGAGGTCATTTCAATTCAAAGTCAAAGATTATTCATCTTATCCTGTCATCTGCCATAAATATGCTATATTTCATATAGAAACTACCAACGGTATATATTATATATAATAAAGTACAATATTAATATATGGCTAACAAGGCTTTGCGGCTCGCACAACCTTTTCATTCTATGCTGTCCAATAACAATAGTTTCGCTTTGTTTCGTTGAAAACAGTGCGTCAGTTTAATCACAGGCACAAAGGACCTAAGTATCGTGGATGGCGCATAGGTGGTTTATGGAATAATGAAAAAAAAGATAAGACAAGTATACTAGGTCGGTTTAAGTTCTCTTTTCAATTTTGTGTTATTTAACATTCATGATTACAATCTACAGTGAATGATCATATTGTAAATAAAACTACAGAAGCATGCACATTATTAATATTATTATTAATCGGTACGGATTCCGAAGCAGCGGTAGCCAGAAGCCAACCAAGTATTAACCTGTGCTGCGACATGTGTAATCAGCAGTCCATTTTTTATATATTTACATAAAAATAAATAATAAATTACGAAAAAGAAATATTTTTTTAATATTTCATGTATAAATACATAATCCAGGTGAATATATTATTGAGATAATAATATGTATCTCTAAGCAACGATGTTAAAATATAATCATACATATTATTTTATTATGTAAGAAACATCATGTAGACATATAGAATTAACAAGCAGTAACGATGAACTTGTTACACAAGTTTCCGACTTCGCAAAGGCAATATAAGTTTCGTGTTAGGTTATTATTGGATAATAATATCACGTAAATATATTTACATTTGCCGCTAAAGTTGAGACCAATTAGCAAACTACCAATAAAATATACAAAATGTTATAGTACAGTAACAGCCTGTTAATGTCCCACTGCTGGGCTAAGGCCTCCTCTCCCTTTTGAGGAAAAGGTTTAGAGCTTATTATTATTAATTTTATAGACAAGTAACTAATTATTTCATCCAATGTGATTGTATTTTGTATTTTGTCGCAAAGTAAAAAAAGAATGATAATAGTTTTTAAAGTATAATAAAAAGTAACAGCCTGTAAATGTTTCAATACTGGATTAGGGCCTTCTGTTCCTTTGAGGAGAAGGTTTTTAGAGCTTAATCCGCCACGCTGCTAAAATGTAGGTGCAGGTGAGAAATTTTATAATTCGGTTAACTCATGACGATATTTCTTCACCTCCGAGCACGAGATGAATCATAAATATAAATTAAGCATAAAATAATTCAGTGATTCGATCTCTTTTTACGATTCCATTTCGGCTCCTAATTTAAACGAAAATATTATAAATGTCAACGTTGATATATATAATGTGTAATAATTTACATTCGCTCTTACCGAATTGACACAACACAACCAAAATAAACTCGAAAAATAACACGGAAGCAACAATGTGTGGTAACATAATAACTATTTATTACTAATTAAAAATATATTTGTAGCGAATTTGATCGAAATCAAATTTAAGATTGTCTTTAGCTGAGTCTGTGTCTGTCTGTCTGTCCTTTGAAATGATATAAGTTTCATATAACTTTAATAAAAATATTAAAGTAACTTCAAAAATATTAGAATATGAACAACAAAAAAAAACAACTCAATAGGGTTGTTAAAAAGTTTTATGTGTAGGTAGATTACAAAGCTCTACAAAGTCGGTGCTAAGCCCTTGAAGAATTTAAAACCTTTTTTACTACATTTACACACCAGTTTAGCCGCTACTTCAAAAAAACGTTTGAACAATTGTGTATGAATTTTATAGTAGTAAACATTTTAATTTAAATGGCATTAATACTGTATGTAAATTCATTTGTTATACTATAACCTTAAAACTATTGAATCAATTTCGAAAGTAATCCAGTTACTGATTTATCCAGTAACAGTAACAGCCTGTGAATGTCCCACTGCTGGGCTAAGGCCTCCTCTCCCTTTTTTGAGGAGAAGGTTTGGAGCTTATTTCACTACACTGCTCCTTTTAATGGTAGACACATGTGGCATAACACAAATTATGATATATATATACACAAATAATGAAAAATTTGTGATTATTATTCATCTCGTGCTTGACGGTGAAGGAAAACATCGTGAGGAAACCTGCATGTGTCTAATTTCATT
Organism: Nymphalis io; assembly: GCF_905147045.1. Lineage (NCBI taxonomy): Eukaryota > Metazoa > Arthropoda > Insecta > Lepidoptera > Nymphalidae > Nymphalis > Nymphalis io. The sequence continues at coordinate 6,163,422 of NC_065909.1, forward strand.
GAAATTCTGCCACATGTGTATTCTACCAATCCGCATTGGACCTACGTGGTGGAAAGAGCTCCAAACTTTCTCCTCAAAAGGGAGAGGAGGCCTTAACCCAGCAGTGGGACATTAAGAGGCTGTTATTGAAAACATATGATGCGAGGGAATTATCTGGGTAATTACCTGGATAGAACAATATTTAAATCAATCAAATTAGTGTAACAGTTTTCGAGTAATCGGAAACGAAAAATATAATAATTACAAAAACAATAATTATACTAATATATGATGATGATGATAATGACGTCCTCCAGACCGATTACCGAAATACTGCAAACTATACTATATATATATTACCGACATATTATAGTGCACAAGTGTGTTCGCAAACAAAGGTACACTCTCTTTGGTAACTGTCATAATTCGAAAGGACGGCAAATTTGATACGACCGAAAAGAGTTCAGGCGCAAGAATAACGGCTTTACGTGTTTTTCGACGCACGGATGTACACTTTTAACTTCTAGACTCTGGATTGCCACTGAGAGTCAACCAAATTTTTTTTTGTCGGCATGACTTGGTTTTCGAACCCAGGACCTCAAGATCTGCGGCCTTATATCTAGCCACTACCAATATATGTATATGACAAAGCCTGGATAATATTTTAGGTCCTTACATATGAAATGGGCGTTTTGTTTTGAGGAAAAAACAAATGAATGACTGTTTTCAAAACTCAAATGTACCAGCTAAATGAATTTATAAATTTGAATTTGGAATTCTTAACCAAAGAGGAGATTTTCAGATCAAAATGGTCAGTACGACAAAACGCTAATTTCATATGTAAATACCTAATTTTTTTTTTGTAATAAGCAAAATCTTATTAATAAGGAAATAGGTAGGAATACAATTCAAGTTGATGAAGCAACTAGTGTAATTTTTGCTCGTTATTTACGGAATCCCGTTGAGAATTTTATTTTATTTATTCATTTACAAATGCACTTTACCTGACATGATAGACTTATAAAATGATAAAAGTACTTGAAAGTCCTTACCTACTCGGAAAAAAATATTTTACTTGATTTGGCTATTTCGGATCGTAATAACGTAAATAATGTTTATTCAATAACCAATCAAGAGTACTCGTGTTTGGTCGTTAAAAAGTTTCCCGCAAAATTACAATTAAGGTATATTTTTAAATATTTAATATATGAGAAGAAGCAATCTCACCGCGCCCAGATGCATATTTGTATACAATTCTAAAAAGTTTTTATGCAATATGTATGTATGTAATTATGAATAGGCCTCCTACAGAATTGACGGAAAGGGTACCGCTGGTTTTTTAGTGGGTACTCCGTTGTTCGGGGCGCACTCGGCACCTCGGACATCGGTGAGCCCCACATACCCCCCCACTGTTCCCGTGGGGGAAACGCGTAATGCGTTTTTCCAGCGTAAAAAAAGGCCTCCAACAGAATTACTCTAATGATAATTTTAAGTGAAACATAGTTGTTTTACCATGTAGGTGGAATTTTATTTTCATAATAAAATAAAATTGACCTGAAAGTAAAGCATATTAAATAAACAATGAATTTTTAGAATCAGATCGAAATTGGCGATAATATCGACTAACGCACGTGCAAAAACATACTAAATATACCGAAATAATATACTTTTTAAAGTCAAAAATAACTGTAGTAATAGTCTGTAAACACCTGTAAATAAACGGCCTTACATATAAAAGTTATTTATTGGGTGATTAATTATTAATAAAATAAAATCGAAAAACATTGTATGGTCTCAACCCGAGGATTCAACCAGGGTTCTAAGGTCTTAAAATTTAGTCACTAAACCAATCAGGTAATGATATTTTAGGACAAACGTTCAGGCCATAACATATTTCACGCAAATACTGAACAAACAAACAATCAAAGAAAACTTGTTATATGTATAATTATATAAAGGTCATAGGTAAATTTGAGGTTGAGTTTCTAGAAAATTGCTATTCCCGTGGTATGCGAGTCAAGTAGGTAGAAAATTAAAAATTCCGAGCAACGATGATAAATTATATTCTTATGCTCCACATAGTTGAAGCTGTTCCGATACCTTCCATAATATCATAAGAACGAAAGTGTGAGTTTATTGATTTGTTCTTCACGCATCAATGAAGCATCTGGGGTCAGGCTGTGAAAAAAGTTTACGGAAAAAATCGCGGCAAATTTTATAGTATCCTAATTAATATAATATTTAAATATTATAAATGAGAAAGTTGTTTTTTTTTGTGTAACTCTTTCTCGTCTTGACTACACAACCGATCTTCACGAAATTTTGCATACACGTTGTCAGGCTTACAGAAAATCACATAGTTATATTAACCTAACGCCTGTCCACTCACTCACATACGCGAGAAGCCTTTGGCGGAAACTATTGATTTATATCAGGTATATATCAGAATATTCGAAACCACAAGAAAAGACCAAAATACGTACTCGTCAGAAACTCATCAAAGACTTCATTAATATCAAAACATTCTTCTTTTCTCCTTGGGCTATCAAGTGGAAAAAAATAAATTATCAATAATAATGTTCTCCAGATCGATTTCGGCCACGGCGGCCAATCTCAAGAGAGATTATCCAATTACGCAGGAGATATTATAGTGCACAAGTGTGTGCGCAAACACAGGTGCACTCTCTATCCCCTAACTTTCATAATCTGATGGAATATCAATCCGACACGACTGGAAAGAGTTTAGGCGCAGGACCAACGGCTTTACGTGCTTTCCGAGGCACGGGAGTGTAAACACTTCCAACTTCCAGACTCCGGGCTGCTACTGAGAATTTTCTGACAGAAAAGCCCAATAACTTTTTATTGACCCGACCTGGGAATTTAACCCAGGACCCCTGGGTCTTACATCAAGCCAGTAGACCAATGATGCAGTCAAATTATCAATATAATTCTAATATTAACAATTCTCTGTTTTGGTCTATTTTATTATTATTTTGTCATTTATGTTTTAGCATGATTTGGCTTTTTATAATAAATCATTATATTTAGCTATAATAACTAACTTAAAAAGAAAAATATCGTCTGATACAGAAACAGAAAATAAATGAGACATAAAATAGAAAAATCAAGGAATGAAGTAAATAGGTATCGAATGAAAAATATTTTCTCAACGATGTCTGGCGATGAAAAGAGGTCGGTGATTAAGTAACGCCTTCTTGTAGTTTCAGACGGCGTGAAGTCAAAATAACTTCTTTATTTTATTTTATCTTTTTAATGTAGAGGATATCGAAATATTAAAAATATTCAATGTATTAAAAAATATATGACATGATAGAATGTTACATTTGTTTTTGTTTGTTTAGAATTTGTTTTAGAATGAGGAGACGGCATACGAAATTATTATTTGTCATATTTTACAATAATGCCTATATGGGTTACTATGTAATTATTTTAAGAAGAGTAACAAAAAAGTTTTTTGCTGATTATTCTCTATAGAATCTACATTTCAAATCGTTGGTACTTATAGCTTAACATTCATATAAGTGCTTATTAAAGCTTATATTCTTTGTATTAAACAATATATAATAATCAATTCTTAGTTTTGCGTAAAAAAATATATCTGCTGCATCTAAATCATGTAACGATAGAATATATTACGCAGCGCGTCACACTCAGGCGATAGAAAATTTGATGTATAAATTAACGATACTTTAAAAAATTGTCTATTAAGTATTTTTGTCTTGATTTATTTCTTGACATAAATAAGTCTTATAACGTCATAAAACTGTCTTAATACGTCACGAAATTACCTATCGAGTTGATTTTTTTCACAGTAACAGTAACAACCTGTTAATGTCCCACTGCTGGGCTAAGGCCTCCTCTCCCTTTTTGAGGAAAAGGTTTAGAGCTTATTTTTTTCATTTACTTTAAAATTGTTTGTGTTGTACTTTGTGGTTTCGATTCCCACCCAGGATAGCTATTTGTGTGCATGAACATGTCTGTTTCTCCTGAGTCTGGGTGTAATTATCTATGTAAGTATTTTTTTTACAAAAGAAAAATAGTTTATGTAGTATATCAGTTGTCTGGTTTCCATAGTACAAGCTCTGTACAAGTTTAATTTGGGATCAGATGGCCGTGTGTGAAAAATGTCCCAGAATATTATAATAATTATTATTATTATATGAAAATCATGTCCATTTCAGATTAAAAATTACTTGATAAATAGCGATCGATATTGTATATAATATGCTTACGAGGTTGAGCACATATAAATTAATTTTATGTCAAACAACATTTCGGTAACATAATAATAAAATGAAATAACAAGCTCTTAGGATCATTGACAACTTAAATAGAGGCAAGGCAAATCCGGTTAAAACTGGTTTATAATTTTAATTGAAAATCATTTTACAGTACAACGTATCGTAATCAAAGTTTAGAACTCTTGTATTGCCAGTTGAAGTTTAATACAATACAATCAGAAGTTAAAGCAATTAATCACGGCCCGATCTGCAGTTGTTGGTTTTGAAGGTTTCTAAGCTATGACAAATGTATACTATTATAGATTTGTTGTCCGTTATTTATTTATTGAAAATTATGCGTTCGCAAAACTAGACACAATAACTTTAGTGTACATAAATGAAAGAAATAAATTACAATTAAATAATTAACTGTCCTACTAGACGCAAAAAGAATTGCCGTCCAAAAAAAGATAGTTCTAAGCAGATAAATATTTGGACCTTAGATTAATTTTTAAAGATTGAATTCTTCGTTTTCTTGCTTTCACTGGCAAAGTTTTTGCTTTCCTTGTATTCGATTAGACTTCGCTCAGAAAGTAGTTGAATGCGTATAATGAAAAAACGTAACCAGTATGATCAATCTTCTTTCTATCAGTTACAGCCTATTTTCTCCGAAATTTTTTGCTTATATCAAAATACTAGCCCCTACGGTGTAGCGAGCGCTTAGATGTTTACATATCAAAAATTGTATATTCAAGTTACCACTACGTAAGTACCACCGGTATTAAATCAATTCCGCTTAAAATGGGGTAGAATTTTACAAACACTTTTTACGCTGGTGACAATATTCGTGATTCTAATAAAATTTTAGTTGCAGTAAAAGACGTAAAAGTCCCGCAGCTATGCTTCTCTCCTCTTGAGGAGAAGGATTGGAGCTCATTTCACCATGCTGCTCCAAAGCTGGCTTAGCTTCACCGCTAAGCACGAGATTATTAAAGAAATCAAAACGTAGTTATACTTGGCCGGGCTTGAACCTGCAATATTTGGTTATGCTGTTATTACGTATTTCAGCCAATGGGTCAGAATCACTCACTTACTTAATTATTGCGATTGTTTTTCCTTAACTCAGACTCATTTTTATGCATTCGCTTCACAAGTAAGGCAGCATATTTTCTTATATTTCTAGTTATTTTAAAATAACGACACTGTTTTTTTATTTATTATAATTTTTTGTTATTTTTTTTATAGAATAGGAAGGCGGACGAGCATATTTGCCACCTGATGGTAAGTGGTCACCAAACGCCCTTAGACATTGAAATTGTAAGAAATGTCAACCATCGCTTACATAGCCAATGCGCCACCAACCTTGGGAATTTTATGTCCCTTGGGCCTGTAATGACACTGGCTCACTCACCCTTCAAACCGGAACACAACAATAACAAGTACTGCTGTTTTGCGGTAGAATATTTGATGAGTGGGTGGTACCTACCCAGACGAGCTTGCACAAAGCCCTACCACTAGTGTTATAAAATTTTGCGGATTTCAAATTTAGAACTAGAAATTTATTCTCTATCGTAACGCTAAGTGAGTTCGACTCGCATTCGATCGTTTTATTTCAAAGGCATACCTATAATATTTTTTCACTCATAAACTCTATAAAAAAAAATATCTTAAAATGTTTGTGCATATTTTTACAATTTAAGTATGGATTGCAAGGAAGAGATACACTGTGAAAATGAACGAGCGTTTAGCAGTAGTTAGTGAATATTAATGTATAGAATTTATAATATATGCATAACAAAGTATATAACATATATAATACAAGCAAGTAGACGTCATCTGTCGATAATATGATCATACGAATGCGACAGAATATTACCTTTGAGATTGGCCATCTGCGTTCATGATTGTCAACTAATTCCCACATGCATCTCCAGGAATTGCAGACATACAACTTATAATGTACTTTTCGTTTTTATTCATAACAGTATTTAATTAAACTAGTGGTTAAAATATGACCATATTAATTATCAATTATTAGAATAGTTAGCAGATAATAAATAACGTTCTATTCCCAATTTTGATACCACTTAAAAAAAAAAGACAAATCGAGGTGAGAAAAGTACTAAGCTGTTTTGTCTTTGTATATTTATTTAATGACATAAACAAAGTAGAATTAAATTAAGACACCGCCATATTTAATTATAATGTCCGAGGAACTCATATAAATTTTTTTTCCTGGGTTATATAAAATATTTTATGTACAAGCCGTACCCGTTTTTATAGAATTGAATTCAAATCGAATGAAGTTGATAGAATAATAGAAGTATATAATAAAATAAGTTCCATCAGAGCTTTGAAGCGAAACAATAGTAGAAATCTTATTTGCACAAACAGCAATAACCGTTTCACGAAGAATCTTAACATTTGCATTTTATTATGTTTTCAAGCGACCTGCTTTCGTTATGTGGTTTCAGAAAATTGAAATACTTAGTAACTAGCGAATATCATTAACTTTGGTATAGAATTAAGATTAAGTTATGTTATTGATAACTATTATTAAAAGTACATAATTATAAATTTGCTTACATTAGAAACTTAATTAGACCCACCCCGTTTCTCGTGTTTGCAAGTTCGATTCACTCAATTCATGAGGTACCCTTCGTTCAAGTTTTTTTACTTCCCGATTTGCTTCAAGTGGATTAATACAGTTTTATTACTTACCCCAAAGCCTGCAGCTATCTCTGAAGTGCTTTGTGATGGATCCGCTTTCACAATAGCCTTAAATGAATTCTTCATTTTCCACTTTGGTCTCCAGCCGTCCACGGGATTGGTTCTGAAGGTCGAAATTTCCGGAACGAAAACCATGAAACCAAAAACGTAACGTGCTTTCTTTTGCAACTCCAGCGCCGTACACATCATTAATCCTTCGAGCTGTTTATGCAGTACACGTGTGCCACGGTAGATTCGTACTCGTAAATATACCGATATTTCATATTTTATATTGTGCGGTAATAAGGGACGCCAAAGAAAAAAATAATGAGGAAAAAACAAATGAATGACTGTTTTCAAAACTCAAATGTACCAGCTAAATGAATTTATAAATTTGCATTTGGAATTCTTTACCAAAGATTTCTTTATTTCAGATCAAAGTGTCAGTCAAAAAAAGTCAGTACGACAAAACGCTAATTTCTAAGCATTTAATGTAACAAACTGTTTTCAATATCGAAAAATGTGTTGTTAACTTCGAATTGTTTCGCTTTTGTTGTTATAGATATTCCATATTAAATGATTTGAAATGAAAATGATATTGGATTTTAAATAAATAAATATTTATTGTTAACTCTAGTCTTATCTAGAGATAATGTTATCAAAGAACGTATCGTGTCGTGAGAATTTAATTTAATTCTTTGAAAACGATTGCAATTAATAATCTTTGTAAGCAAGCATACTATTATTAAGTTAGATTAATTAATAAATAAGACCGGAATTCAATGCAAATACTTTTAAAAGAATAATACGAAGATTTGGAAGCTTATTCCACCATGCTGCTGCAATGTGGGTTGGGATGGGAAAAGTATATTAGAATATCATTCGAGACAAGAAGATTTCTTCACAATGTTTTTCATCATCGCCGAGCACTAAATGTATTTTGACTATATATTGCTCAGACACATTGAAAGATATTATACTTGCCCGGATTTGAACCCACCCTCGTCTATTAATATTCACTTATTAAATCCAGTGAGCTATCCAATAATCGTCCACAAGACTTGAATGAAATAATCGAGATGTTCTAATCTTATTAATTCTCAAGTGAATTTATTAACTTTAAGTTATCAAATAAAGTTAGTTACTGAAGCAAACTTTCGGTTCGTTTGCATTTCAAAAGCATGCAAACAAAACTAACGGACCACTGGTTCTCAAAGGGTTTACCATCTTATACTATAGAGCAATGAAAGTATAGAACGTGACATGACCTTATATTAAGTATCTTTTGATCATGCGAACGGTTTAACCGACTGAATCTCGATGAAGACGGATTAGTGCAGATCAAGGACCATGTTTTATTATTAATAATAGTTTTAAAAAAACAATATGAAGAATTTGATGGTACCGCCTACTCATATATTATTCTGCCAAACAGCAATACTTAGTATTGTTGTGTTTCAGTTCAAAGTTATAAATACATGTACCGTAACAGCCTGTGAATGTCCCACTGCTGGGCTAAAGGCCTCCGCACCTCTTTTTTTTTTTTTTTTTGAGGAGAAGGTTTGGAGCTTATTCTTTATTAAATATAAATACATGTACGTAAACTAAATTACATATTCAAGGGATAGAATACTCTTGATAGAAAAGATATTTTGTGACATTTATTTTTATTTTATTTCTCTTTTTTATTTAAGATGCTTAGTGTCATTTTTGCATGTCGTGGTTAACTATAAGTATGGCAACATTTACCCTTAGACCTGTTAGTTTGTAAACTTTTAATTTGTAATTATTACTGTACGCCATGTTGGTGATCTTAAATAAATAAATAGAATCACAAAATGTCCTCTGTAACCGTGTTACATGTTTTTTTTTTCTAAATTATACTCGTAATGCATTAGGTTGTTGAGACAAAAAATAGATAATTAATATTTAGAAATAATCTAGGCCTGCCACTAGTATTTTTTTAGAAAAACTCTTCCGTTTTATTTTTGTATCGATAAAAAGTTTTTTGCGTTAACGTCATTTCCCTTTTGAGCAAACTCACGTCTTCTGTCGCATGTCATCCATACTTCAAACACTCGTGTATATTTGTTTCTTAATATCAAATCAGTCGCTGGACTAATGGACTACGAAAAAAAAATTAGTTAACCTCTTTTTATTAATTACATTATAGCTAATAGAACTATCCTATACATATTTTTCAAGATAATATTTAAAATATGTACTATGCAAAAAAAAAATACTAGAAATAATAGAAATATCATATAAATGAGATGCCCGGCGTAGGGGTAAATCGGAAAAACCTGCCAGCGTTTGGCGCGCTATTAAGATTGGCCGCCATTAAAACGTTCATTAAATCAAGTGTATTTGTTTGTAACAAATTAAAAAAGCAGAAATCTCAGACCAGGAATAAATAACTCGGCCAATTATTTTTTAATTTACTGCTTACAGCGTTTTATATTAATATTTGAGTAATATTTATTTGACCGATTTATATTGTTATTAATTTTACTTGATCATTTGCAGGATAATTACATTTTCTTTTGGGAACACTGAAATAAATTCACATCAACAGTTGAATATATTGGCAGTGTCCATTGCTTGGTGACGTCGCCCATTACTCATAATTCAATGTCTGGTTGCAATATCATAAATATAAAATACTTTTTATTAATATTATTCTAAAACAACGACCAAGACACAACACGATACATGACATTAATCGTTAAATATAATTAACAGTAAAATTAAATGTATTTAAAAACGGCAATAAATCGTTTCCAATTTCCTTCAGCAACTTTCTTTAAGTTTATTAATTATTGCAAAGCCATTTAATTGGTTCTCTTTAACATGTAACTTCTTAGATCCCAAAGTTGGTGGCGCATTGGCGATGTAAAGAATAATTATTATTACTTACGGTACCAGTATTTATGGACGGTGGTTACCACTTACCATCAGGTTGCCCATTTGCCGTCTGCATGCCTAGTAGAGGTGGTTATCTGCCCCGATTTACGAGAGTCCATTCGCAGAGACAGTGGCTTTACATGCTTTTAGAGGTATGGAAGTATAAAAATTGCCAACGCAAACTGGCTGGCTGCTTTTGAGAATATCTTGAACGAAACCAATAAAATAAATATTATTTATCATACATAATACAGAGTTTTAAGAACAATGCACACAACTGAGCGAAAATCTTGACCAAAATAAATAAAAGCCATTTAGCCAGATGAGGGAGTAAATAAAGCGTCGTAATTGCTAATAGTCAGAATTGTTCGGAACTTTATTAATATGTCCCCGAGGTACTGAGGTTCTCGAGGGATATTAACGAGTAATGAAACACTGCTTCCGAACAATATTTCTTAGCGGTTAATTATATTTGTGTTAATATTATCTCTATAAAAATATTTAATGAATATTATTAATAATAGGAGATATGTGTTTCAATGTAAGAATATTCTAATTGATAACGTATGAACGAACGTAGAATATGCAGTATAATATGTAATATTCCTAAATACGTTTAGAAATGAAACAATAAAATCAAATTCGGAACCATATTATTTATTTAATCATATTTAGTAATAAAAATTTATCTGCAAAATCCAACCGTTTCAGCGCAATCGTTATCTAAAATTGGTCGTAATTATGGTAAAAGATCTGGTCCTGTGAACTGTGTTGAAAAATACTCTAGTAAACAAACCGTGCAAATATTTGTCACTAATTCCAAATTATATATTAGTATCGTTTGCATTGCACTTACCTTGAGGTAATAGTGCAGTCACTAACAGACTTACAAACCTTGATTAGCAGATGTTTAGTTAACTTTTATTGTTCTCTGTCTGTCAGAATTATTTGACATTCAAATAAAGAAGGCACATTGTTCAAGATCGAAATACATTATGCGTAATATTATTTAGTTTACCTTCTCGTCAATAGATGGCTTTATATGTATTTTACATCACGCTATAAGAATGTTTTTTCTAAATTACAATATAAGTTTTTATAAATTCAAAAAGAAAAAACAATTACACTATCTGACCAGCAGTACATAATCGGTGGTTTTATTTTGAAGTCTCACAGTACTAATACTACCGGGTAACCCCAAACTTGATTTTGATTAATCACATCCAAACAAAATGTATAGGTATAGCCATTCTTAACAGAACGTGTATTAATAAATTTGACTTAAATTTAATTAAAACATATTATAGTAACCCTCAATGAATGGTTGCTGTAAGCTATATATCTTCGTGATACGACTCTTACGAGCGGAACAATAACGATAGACGCCAAAAGCATCTGGCAAATTGTAATGGTATTTAGTAAATGAGATGCAAACGGTTATGCGATCGGTGAATCTTTCAGTATCGGCCATATGGTTGTCTAGGAGATGAATACGTTGTGAATCACAAAATCTGTACTTTACTGATAGGATTATATAGGCAAAAATGGCCTTTTCTCACTTAACTTCTGATTCTCTGGGTGATAATTGAGCCTGTTTTTTTATCCCTATGGATGTAATAATAATTTAAATAAGTGCAATAATAATCTAAATTCTATTAGTGTTGTTTAATGTCAGTATCATACTTGAAAAATTAAGAATCAAAAGACCTTGAACTTATAACCTCTCCGTATCCATTTGGCCAGGATCCAATAAATATTAAATAAACTAAAAAGGTCCGACAATGCCATTACATGCGAAAATTATATTAAATCCGTAATAGTTGATTTTTCAATGTCATTTCAATAATTAATGCTGTTTCACTCCATTCATTGCTCATATTATATTCTCACGTTGATAATTCTACATTGGAAATAAAAACATTGCTTTTCAATTTTCGTTAATAATCAATTGAAATAAGGTTCTTTTTTATATAAAGCAATTTACGTTTTGCGACGTTTTATGTTTCAAATTTTAAGGCTAAATTAAAGGTAACAGACTATTAAATATTCAAAACAAAAGGGCCTTTGGGAACGACTCCCCAAGATACCTTTTGCTCATTTCAAATGAGCCTTATTTCTTTGATATAAGTCTTAATTTAAGCTTAGCTGATTGTAAGTATAAGAAAGTAGAAGTTTAAAGGATCTATTATATTAAATAGAAACAGATTTTGCTTGCAGGTAATGTGCTTACTGAGTGTACAGATAATAAGGAGTAAAGTGATATAAGATTATTTATGTAATTATTTTAATATCCATTAAAAAATTCTATTACGATAATGTTAGTAAGAGGTTATAATGAAAATATAATAAAATTCATGGGTGAGAACCGAGTGTTGTTGCTTCAAATTCGGGCAATTGCCGCTGAGTTTTAACTTACTTTAAATAACAAACACATATTTACTTAATAATTTAATATGTGTTCGGTTGGAGATGAATTAAACATTGAGAGGAATCTTATATGTTCTTATTTAATATGTCGGATGATTTTTTGTCAAATGTAGATAATAGTTTTAAGTTTTATTTCACGGTCCATTAAAGTTATTACATTATGCATAAGCACAAACTCTCCTAATAATAATTATTGACTATACTGATAATTTCTATCTTGATCTTAATGAGGAGCTATTAAGCAAACTTGAGCGTTTTCACGTTATTATTTATGAGGTTTATATTTGATCTTTGCAAATATGATCATGACTCCGAATTTTGCATTAATTAAAGTAGCAAATAATTTGACGTCGCTGGAATATGTATACATACTTCTATATATGGATTATACTCTATTTATAATACTCTGCTATTTTCAACGCTGACACATCTTTTCTCGTAAGTCGAACTTATGTATGCGTGGCAGTTATCATTTGTTTTAACAGGTCCTCGGATAAAGCCAAAGGGATAGTCATTGAGCCCAATAGCAGGATCAGAGCACTGGTTAAAGATATCTTAGGAATTAAACTTTTTCAACATGTGAGAGAGATATTAGTGGCAAAAAATTAGTCAACTTACTTATTATTATGCAAAGAGTAAAATAAAATTATCCACTTTACCTTAAATTTTGAGCCATCAGAAGTAGTGTAAGTGCAAGACTTTGGCGCATAGAGAGAAGACGAGCAAACATGTCTGATGCGCTAAAGAGTCGAAGTACGCTCTCCAAAATTCTCAAGATGTATTGTATAATATTTATTATTAATACAATCAAATACATTATAATTACAACCATACATTCAAATTACGAACTTACACAATTTTCAGCTAGATTGTATTCCTAAACAAGGCATGATATGAAGATCATTGTTGACTTTTTTTTGTTTTTTTATAGTACAAGTAGGCGGACAAGCATATGGGTCACCTGATGGTAAGTGATCACCAACACCCATAGACATTGGTATTGTAAGAAATGTTAACCATCGCTTACATCGCCAATGCGCCACCAAACTTGGGAACTATGATGTTATGTCCCTTGTGCCTGTAATTACACTGGCTTACTCACCCTCCAAACCGGAACACAACAATACCAAGTACTGCTGTTTTGCGGTAGAATATCTGATGAGTGGATGGTAACTACCTAGACGAGCTTGCACAAAGCCCTACCACCAATAAAATAATTAGTTTACAGAATTCTGGCATAAACGCCTTAACAGGATATATCAATAAGGGATATTACTTAATTGTTGCTCCTTAGTTAGTATCTCAGATAGCATTGATCAATCGATTTTAATTTTATTTATTGAGCTGAGATTTTGATACTGGTGAAAATAGAGTCAAGAGTAAATGCATTAAAATAAAAAATAAATAAAAACTATGCGCTATTCCATTAAAATTTTTTTTTTCAATATTTTATAACAATCCATCCAGCCAATCCAACATCTAAACATGCTCATTTGCATCTATAATATTAGTAAAATACACTGCATCAAAACATAGCTTATTAAATAAACTACGAGTAACTTATATAAAGTGTAAAGTTGTATAAACTAACAAGTGTCACAGCACCGCATCCGTTTAATTTTATTAAGTTAATAATGTTTTAGAACTAAAAAGCCGAGATGGCCCCAAAAAAGCCGAGGTGGCCCAGTTAGGAGGTAAGAACGCGTGAATGTTAACCGATGAACGTGGGTTCAAACCCGGGCAAGGAAAACATCGTGAGGAAACCTGCCTTTTTTTTTTTTTTTTTTATAGAATAGGAAGGCGGACGAGCATATGGGCCACCTGATGGTAAGTGGTCACCAACGCTCTTAGACATTAGCATTGTAAGAAATGTCAACCATCGCTTACATATCCAATGCGCCACCAACCTTGGGAACTAAGATTTTATGTCCCTTGTGCCTGTAATTACACTGGTTCACTCACCCTTCAAACCGGAACACAACAATATCAAGTATTGCTGTTTTGCGGTAGAATATCTGATGAGTGGGTGGTACCTACCCAGACGAGCTTGCACAAAGCCCTACCACCAGTAAAATGTGTGCATGTGTTGAATTTCACTGAAATTCTGTATTCCACCAACCCGCATTGGAGCAGCGTGTTGGAATAAGCTCCAAACCTTCTCCCCAAAAGGGAGAGGAGGCCATAGCCCAGCAGTTCCCACTGCTATTTATATGCTATATTCACAGGCTGTTACTGTACTGTTTTAGAACTTAAACTACATCTAAATTGTAGTAACCTTAATCACATACAAGATTAACTTTTTTTATAATATACTAATACAAGGTATGTTCATATATATTTAAAAAAAAAAATCGCCTTATATCGATTTCATTTACCGCTGAGCACAAGATGAAAAAATTAAAAACACTAATTTCAATAGTGGTTGCTCTGATTCGAACCAAGAATCCTAAATGAAATTGGTGAACTTAGAAGAAACTGTTTATTTAGTTAGTAAAAAGAAGAATAGCAAACCTGCCTCTATGTCCAAGAATATCACATGTAACTGAACAAACATATACTATGCCGGAACATTGCAATGCCCTTAAGGAGATTCCAATCTTCCCCGTCGTTGCTATTCGATCCACTTACACCAATACATTTACCGTGTCAGAAACTCACATCTTTGAAATCATTTTGCCTGAAAATAACTATATATTTTATTTCCTAATCAAAAGGTTTAAAGTTTACTTATAAACCAACGAAATAAATACGATATAGAGGATACTTACCAAAGGCAATGACATGTAATGTAACAAATAGCAATCCAACTTGCCAGGCACCGATGATCTGGAGAAGTAAGACCTTAGGAGATGTCTAAGTCCAGCAGTAGATTGATTAAATGATAATGGTAAATTAGTTAAGTTTTAGTCTTTGTAAACCGCTATCTTTGAAAAAGTCTGGAAATCTTTTGGCCTGATACAATCTCCAACGTAGACTTTTGGAAACTATGCCGTGAAAATCCAGCGGATTTTACACAGATCAGGCGTCGCAATTGGAGTCGGATACGATTATGACTAATATAAAATAAATTCAATATTCAATTTAAATAATTCATTTATTTGCAACTATCATATTTAATCACATTTAGTTTCAAATTTAAAAACACCAAAAACTTTAACATATTATGAAAAACTATACACATGACTGTGTAATACGATATCATTATCAACTATTTAGAAAGCTCAGACTTTAGATTTTAAGATAGAAATTACACCGTAGTAAGAACACAACACTTACTTTAACAACTAGATTATTACATGAAGTTTCGACTGTTACATGTTTTATTAATTAAATATATATTTTTTAGTAATTAAATATAATTAAAAAATATATATGAATATAAACTTAGCCGCGGCCAATCTCGAAGACTTAATCCACTAAGTATTAGATATATAGTAAAAGGAAGGTACTTGTGTATAATAAGACATCCCTTTTTCCCTCACTTCTATAGTCTGATCAGATGGTTAGGTCAGGAGAGAGATCATGTATGTACTTTCCGAGGCACGAGTGTAGCGCTGCCAATTTTCTAGCTCTGGATTGCTACCAAGAATTCCTTGATAGAAAACGATATTTACCCGATCCGCGATTTGGAACCGGAAACTCGGGAGTTCTGAGCTAACCGTACTAGATAAACGAGTCAATTTATAATAGCACTAATGTGATTGAGTATTAAGCAAAAATAGTGTAACTTAACGAGTAAGATCGATAATATGTTCCTACAGAATAGCAATGCTGTTCATTAGTTGGAAATTATAAAGAACAGAATCGGTATAAATATTTCAGTATTTTCAACATTCTATCAACGGATACGTATGTACATGGATGGATATTGAAGAGTTATTTTTTTTTAGAGAATAGGAAAGTGGACGAGCATATGAGCCTCCTGATGGTAAGTGATCATTGTAAGAAATGTTAACCACCGCTTACATCACCAATGCGCCACTAACCTTGGGAACTAAGATGTTACGTCCTTTGTGCCTGTAATTACACTGGCTCACTCATCCTTCAAACCGGAACACAACAATACCAAGGACTGTTGTTTTACGGTAGAATATAATGCGGTAGAATTATATCCTTTATACACTGTAACATATCATACATATTATGTCTATTGCTATATGTATTATAATTATTTTTTAATTTTACACTTTATTTTGATTGTGACTGAAATAATTCAGAAAAATAATGTATTTCGGTCTGTTTGAGCACCTTTGAGACCATTAAATCCATAAATGATATATCTTATGAAGCTCATGATGATTGTTTCTATTCTAGTTCAACATATAGGATAGCTTTTATCGTAGGAAATTTATATGTTCAAAAATTCTGAAAAACCAAAAGTTTACAATGCTAATGCATAAGATCTCTCCCTACCTTTCTCTCTCGTTGATTTCAAATGCTTTCTCATGTTTCCTTCTTCAAAAGATCAAATATAATTCACTTTTTAAATATAAGCGTAAGATAATCCATAAAGAAATTTAAAATATATGTGAAATAAATCATATATATCTAACTTCTATGTAGAATACAATTATGATCGAGCAAATTACATCGAAAGTTATGATGCTACAACGTAACATATAAAAAATGACTTAAAATATACGATTACTTATTATAACAGTAGTATTTTTTATTATAATCATGATACATTTAGTTCAATAGATGGATATATATAATATTAACACAGATCATAAATATGAAACAAGATTATATAAAAATCAATTTTGAAAATCTAATAGTAAATAAAAAATATTAATATAATTTATTACAATTTAATTATAATAAAAATGTGTGCATTTTAATAAAACTCGATCATTGTTGATGAGCCCATAATTTTTTTTTTTCAAGAATTTTCTTTTCAAAATAACATTTTTCATGTTCAGATCAACCTTTCATACCCCATTTACACATTACTCTTGCTCGTGATTCGCCTCACAACTCTCATTGTGAATCATCATCATCAATCATCATCACTTGCGTGAATGTGTAAATACGGTATATAAAAAAATAGTTTTTACTCAGTCTATCTTTCCAATATTATCATAAATCTTTACTTATAGAGAAATTATAACAGAAAGTTCTTAAATTATTTATCTGTGCCAAGAAATTGACAGATTATTAATTTAAGAAAAAATAAAGAAAAGATAGATAATAATTTTGTGGCACAGATAAAATGTAAAACGGATTATTCAATATAAAAAGTTCGTAGAAAGTTTTATATAGAAAAATATAGTTAGTTTACTAACAATAACATGAACTTACATATAACACTACAATTACTATTTAACCAAGCGTCATTTTGCTATAATTACGTAATACTGACAGTACGTCTAAGTACACTTAAAAATCTATATTTTTTTTTAATAATATGTATTATGTATTCTCTAACATTTAAAGAAAATACACTACGATAAGATATATTATTAACTTAAAGTTTAAAAGAAACTAAGCCTTCTTATTTAGATAAAGATGTAAAGTTTCATAAAATATAATTTCTAGCGACATTTTAATATATAATGTAAGTGTTAAAATTGTAATTTTTCTGTTAATCCAAAAAAGAAAATTTAATTTAATATCTGTCAGTTCGAAAGTCTTCGCTTAATGCTTTACAATTAAAATTAGAATTTGAAAAGTTCTGAATACGAGACTGTATAGTTCAACATCTTTGCCTTTTCGAAGAGAAAAATATTTAAACAAAATAAAAATAATATCTATCATTCTCAAATTTTAATCGATACGTCTTTTACAAGATGGTGGCAAATGCCGCCTTGTTGTATTTGGTTTACCTTAAATCCCAATACAATTCCGTGATTACTACATTTACAACAATTTATTAATTCTATCGATGTTTTTCAGAGGAAATGTTTATATATACAAATAATAATGTAAATTCCCGGAAAAGTTGTTAGATATTAAAAAAAGTATGACAAAAATGACAAGGTCATTTTATATTTCACGTAATAATTATTATTGACAAAAACTGCGATCCCTTACTTATATAGCATCTATTGCTTCAAATGATAATCACATCATAGGAAATGTTAAACGTCGTTCAGATATTGCTTTAGAAGAATAAAAATTATTGTAATATATCAATAATAAAAACTTGCGTCAAAACATTTTTGGATTGAAGTGGCTATGCGTCCTACACGGTTTGAGCTTAGACTCCTTTTATATAAGTACCATTGAAAATCAGCTTCTTAGAAAATTACGGTATATCTTAAAGGTTCTCTTCCAGCTTCAAAGTAACGCTCACTTCACGATTTGTTTAGGCTAAAAGTCTAAATAGGTTAAGTATTTTTTCGAGAATAATATTGAAAAGTTTATTAAATTATAAACGTCAAGCATTGTAATGTCTCATAAAAGAACGAAAGTTGAAAGCTAATTGTCAGTTACAAATATATTACAAATATATATAATAATATTTATGTATTAACCTATTTTCGTCAGTATATATATCAAGTGAATAAAGAGTGAAAATATAAGTTCGAATAATAAATATACTCAAACGACTTATGTTTTTTACAATAATGATAAATACTCGTAAATTGTCAACAATATTTAAAGTTGAAAGGGTCGTATTGACCTATTATTATTGATCCTATCAAATTATGCTCTCCTGGTACTCGGTTTCAACCGTCTTCACTTTCATGTCGATATATATTTGATATAACAAGGTTTTGCTTCCAACTTAAATAATTATTAATTAGGCTATTTGTGCTGATTGGAAATGTTAAATAGTAATTTTCGTTTTGGAGTCGTCAAATTACTTACATTGTTAATAGTAAAAACATTATACAAAAACGAATACTAAGTACGTCTCAATATGCAAGAACGCATTAAGAAACATTTATCTATCTCTTTTTAACAACGGTGCCTTCTACAAAAACGGTAAAACTATTTATCTCATGTAAAACGCATGAAAATTTTTAGGCTCACGTTTTAAGAAAATGCTTTATATAAATAAGTTGATATTAAATTAACTTTTAATAAACAACAACAACTTCTTGTAACAAATAATCTCAAAATTTACAATTACAAAATTTTAATAGATTAGAGAACTGGCTTCAAATTCAATTAATCGAATGCTTACTCAATGATATTTGTAAAGTAATCTCGTGATTTTACAAGACGACAACACATTAAATAAATAAAAACACGGATATTCTATACAGGAACTTCGCACTTTTGAATGGAAACTTCTCAGAGTGCGATGAAAGTAAAATTTCAAGGTCGAATGTGAGTGCGCATTTTCAGTTCTATCACGTACAATGGCATAGCTGAAGGTTAAGACTTATATAAATAAGGATAGTGACGTTTCTGTTAACATTTCTCGCTTTTATATAACGATGTCTAAGCTATAACGCGACGGCGTTACTAAACGTAAATTAAAATGTTGTACAAAATATATGCCTTATAAATATTCCATTCGTACAACTCGGCTTTTTTGCCAAATATCAATATCCGTCCAGTTGTCTAGACGTCCAGCATAACCACAAAACTAAACAAATAACAGTACATTTTCATGTATGTATACTCTTATATAAAATGTAGTACGCGAAAACGAGCTATGGCGATTCATTATACTAACGAAAAAAACTTTTTTTTTGTTAATTTGGAATATTTTTGAATTGAAAATTTTGTCTTTATGTCCTATTATGGGATATTAAATATTATGGATATTTATATCTCCGAAAAATGCTTGTAGAACGTTTATAGGAATAACAAGAAACACATTCATCTACATATAAATAATGAATTAATAAGTATTCTGATTGAACTTATGTTCATAACCACTATGAAACGAGTTTTAATTAAAATAGGTTTCGTCTCACTTACTAAATACACGTCTATTTTGACAGAAAGAGAAGATTTACTTTTCGCATAAAACCTGAGAACTTATCGTTATTTTTATTTTATCGAACAAACAGACGCTATTAGAAATAATTTGATACTAGAAGCTCTTTAAGAAATATTAAATAAAGTACAAAAAATCATACAAAAAAAAAAAACAAAAGTAGAATTTTTGAAGACTGGACAGCCATGGTTTTTGAGGTATCCGGAGATCGCAGGGCCTGAAATATTTAGTTCAAGAGATGGTCCTCCTTATCCAAAGAAGACTGTTACAATATGTCAATATAAATTATTGGAACCATTTATCTACAATTTCTTATTTGTAGATAAAAAAATTATAAAGACAAAAATTATTCATAAAAAAAGAAATGATTGAAAGAAAACGAAATCAGCTCATAATTAGTTCTTAATATACATAAAAATCCTTTAAGAATTGTTTCTTACATATAAAGATCCTCAATAGGATAATAGGCATAGAATTTCAACAAGATTCTTTTAAAACATTAACTTATTATCAAATACATTTTTATCAATTTTTTCTTCATCTTCTTGGCCGTCGATCTTCTTCAGTGCTTGTAATCATGTTTTATCTTGAAAAGCCACCGTCACGTTGTTAACAATAATTTTGAAACTATTATTTATTCTCTTTGGCTGTTCTAGTGGCAGCCACCTTACCCGTATTTCGAGGTTATAGAGTTGTCGCTTAGCAATATGACCAAAATAGACTAAATATTTATTCGAAATAAATATTCTATCATTTGGTATTGATTCATATTTCCTCCAATATAGTATTGTTCTCTTTTCAATTTACTGCATTGTATACGGCATTCCAATGGGAACGTATTTTTCTTCTGCCATTAGAATTGTGGGTGAATTAATTTCAATCGATTCCATTTTTAAGCCTTCTATAAAAACTTCAAATTCCAAAAATGATTAATATTGGAGTTGCGCTTTGAAATAAAGTGGATAGGATTTTACAAGACGTGTAAATTCTCGCATGACTTTGATTTCGATATGTCATTAATACAAATTTTCTGGAGGAGTTCCCGAGCAATGCTGAGTGATATGTGTGTGCGGGAACTGGCTAGCTTCGACGGCTTTGCATCCTGTGGTCAGAGAAAATAAATTATTTCCAAAATATGTGTAACTGTTTTTATATAAGTATCTAATCCTGAATATTAATATTCTTTTTCAACACCATCTTACATGGTTTAAAGCAGAGCAAACTAAATAAAACCGTTTAATAAAACTACGTTATAAACCGTTAACATTATTTTAAATATATGTATGTGGTCGTTAATTTATTTATATTTTAAAAATCTATTATTATGTCGGTTTGAATTTAATTATCAAAAGTTTTTCTTTAGTACTAATTACCGTCATCCTACCTTAATGATTTTCACTGTCTGTTTGTCTGTTGTATTGTTGTATAACCACTTTTTTTAAAGTGTATATATATTTAATACATAACTAAGTATATAATACTAATATAAATTAAATCAAATCAAAATCATTTATTTAACTTTTTTTATATAGAATATGAAGGCGAACCCATATGCTATGGGCCACATGATGGTAAGTGGTCACCAACGCCCATAGACATTGGCATTGTAAGAAATGTTAACCATCGCTTACATCACCAATGCGCCACCAACCTTGGGAACTAAGATGTTATGTCCCTTGTGCCTGTAATTACACTGGCTCACTCACCCTTCAAACCGGAACACAGCAATACCAAGTACTGCTGTTTTGCGGTAGAATATCTGATGAGTGGGTGGTACCTACCCAGACGAGCTTGCACAAAGCTCTACCACAAGTGAAACATAGAAGCACTACACTCGCATAATGATTGTCAAATTAGAAACAGCTACCACCACTACCACCACCTATAAGGTACTTTTAAGGCCTTATGTTCTTCAACAACATAAGTCTATTATAACAATTCTATATGTATTAACATAAAATTTTTGACACAGAAAACGTGTCAAAATTTACTCAAGCAAAATTTAATTTCCATCGGCGCTGTTACCTTGAAAGTATCGCGGGAAGAAACGTTTACAAACAAAGGCTTATGTCGAGCTTTTGACAGAAGCTCTTTCGTTAATTTTAATGAAATTTTATCAAGTATGATCTAATTAATTGAACAAATAGAATGTCTACTTATGCAGGGAATCTTCTTATGAATTTCATTTATTTAATTGAAGAGGTTAAATTAAATAACAAATACTGGCTAAAACTTAAAAAGCACGACTGTCCCCTGTCAAAAACATAAAAGTTTGCAGCCAGTGTCTATGGCGATGATTTAATCGGGATATGTTAGGATCCTTACGATATCCCATACATCGAAATCTGTATAGGTATTTAAAAGTTATGGTGGAATAAAAAACTCACAAAAATATATAACCTAAAAAATTTTTAAACGCTTTGTTTTTTTAAATGTGAACTGTATAAAATCTTATTATTTTGTAATACATAAAAGTATTTATGTATTTCACAGTTAAGTTAAGGACAAACGAGACGGTTTGTAACTGTGCAAAAAACAAGAGAATTCCTATTTTATATAATTTACTAGAAATGAAACCTATTTTTTATATCAACATACCTACTTCTTATAACGATCTTATTCATCCTTCTCATCTGCGATAAGAGTGTGAAATATATTTCCAACGTCAAATACACATTTTTGGCACAGACATCAAGACAATATTAATAATACACTTTACATTAAAATAAGTGAAAGTATTTCAAAGCGTTTGGTTATAATTTACAAGGAGATAAATGTCTATTGTCGAAAATAAACTAACTTATATCATCTATACGTGCCATCGACTGCAGGCACCGCGGGCTGTAGTTAACGATGGCCGCTATGAGAGGTCAATGGACACAATAATTTTAACTGTCTTCCTTTTGTCCGAGTTTTATGAAGCTGGTAGCCATCGGTGGCGTGTGCCGGACACTGAGGCGCGTGAAAAGGCGCAAGTAAAAATATAAAGTAAAATTTTTTTTGGATAACATTTAGGAGGTGTCGGTCTGTGACTTCGTATCAGTGCGATAGCGTTGAAGTGTCTAACTCAATTAACTTTAAAATCTTCAAATGGCTATTGTTTTTTCTTTCATTTTCTTCTTTACCATAATAATATATTGCTTCAAGCTGTATATTTAATTGTAACGTGTTAGTATTTCCACAGTAAACTTAGTATGTTAAATTTTAACTATTACTTTAAATATTTTCATCATTCATTTCCTCTTACCCAATTTATATAGAAGAGAGCGCAGTCTATCAACTATATAGAATGGATTTTACAGACTTTTACGAACAGTCTGACGCTAACGTATAACGTTTTAGTATTAAGATGGCCTGACGTATTCCTGGAGAATACTTTTGCTGTGGATTGAAACCGTGACGGCTTACGTGTTCGATTGATATTTGCGCTTAACAAAAACCCCTTAGTCGGTTCTTAAGAAACTTCAGTTTGAATTGATGTGGTACTTTGTTGTACTCAGCCGAAAAAACAGAGCTTTTACGGAGTAAATATAATAAACAGTTAGTGCAAATTATTCAAAATGTACTTAAAAAACTCAAAATATGGACGTAATTTCTAAGAACACAAATAAATAGAACTACAAGACCTAAAATACCTATGGAAACTAAAAAAAAATTAAGGTTCCTAGTTTTTTCTATATAAGAAGTTTATAAATTTACATATAAAATATTCTGTTTTAGTTCACTCTTTGAACCAACTGTATTTTATCTTGAAACCAATGATATTTAATTAAATTTCTTAATTATAAAAACGACATAATAAAAAAAAATTATAATAAAAAACCATTGTCGTATTATTAATAACATTATTTTTGTTCCAAAAACAATGTTTAAGAATGTTTTTGTATTAAATAATGTTTATTTTAAAAAAAATAGCAATGACCTTAATATGAAAATATTTACCGGTTTCCCACTTTTCTTTGCGTGTTTCTTATCACGGCTCTCTTTCAATCGTATCTGCTTCAGGATGCCCACAAGCAGCTCGTCCACGTTATGCTGGATTCCAGATGACGTCTCGATGAACTTGCAGTCCCTTGACGTCGCCAGGGCTTTGCCCTCTGCAAGAATAAATCTTATATAATTACGCGCTAGACCGAGAAAGTTAGCTTTGTTTTTTAATTAATATATATTATTTTTTATTTTAAAGGTTTTTAAATTTTTATGTTTGCTCAATTACATATTATATTCGAAAATTGGGTGGGGTTAAAAAAAACGCACAATATACAACCTTTAGCGACTAGGTAGAGTGGTATTATTCTACGGCCATTCAAGGATACGGTGATAGGAATTATCCAGCCCTACTACTCCATATTCATTGGCCACTAACTATCAAGTGCTTCATTTGAACTATGCTAACTTTGGTCATGAATAAATGTAAAGTCATAAATTTAAAGTCCACCAAATATAAATGCAAATCACTCACCATTTGTAGAAACTTGTCTTGCTCTCGCTAAGTCAGCCTTGTTACCGACGAGGACTACAGTTCTGTCCACCGTGAATTGCTCTCTTGCCAAGTAGGACAAAAGTTCACCAGCTCTGATGAAGGAACTCTTCGCGACCACTGAATATACGACCACGCATGCGTGTGGTTCATACGTTGATAGACAATTTTCGACCTATGGGAAATATTTTGATATTGTTTATACATTTTTATAATAGACGTGTATATTTTATTTCTAGTGCGTCCTTATTATATTTTTGCCCTAATTAATTGATATTTGTAAGGATTTGTTATATCTAGTAAAATTTCTTATTAGGGATAATGAATTATTACTGCAATTGCTTTTATGTGTGTATTCTTATCTTAAGTATTATAATTAATTGGTGAAATTTGACAAAATCACTACTAATTAAATAAATGAATGTTGTGTGGCTTCTTTTATGTATATTTTATATGTAGTTAGAAAATATTATTATTATTTATTTCTTGTGTATTTGTGAAACTTTTTTTTATTAATGTTGTATGAGGTTAGGATAGATTTTTTAAATTCTTTATTCTCTTCATTACACGTTTTAAGCGACGACAGTAAAATTGAAATGTGTCGGTAATGGCTAAATGGTTTGCCGCATCACAAATTAACCAATACCGAAATTTTGTTCGTTATTACTACATTTTTTATTCTATATGTAATAATAATAATAATAATGTCCTCCAGGCCGATTTCGGTTTCGGCGGCCAATCTCAAGAGAGATTAGCCAACTACGCAGGAGATATTATAGTGCACAAGTGTGTGCGCAAACACAGGTGCACTGTCTATTCCCTCACTCTCATAATCCGATGGGACGGCAATCCGACACGACCGAAAAGAGTTCAGGCGCAGGGCCAACGGCTTTACGTGCTTTCCGAGGCAAGGGAGTGAACACACTTCCAGATTCCGGGCTGTTACTGAGAATTTTCTGACAGAAAAACCCAATAACCTTTTTATTGGCCCGACCTGGGAATTGAATCCAGGACCTCCAGGTTTGCGGCCTTGCATCAAGCCTAGTACTAGACCAACGAGGCAGTCCTGTACGTAATATTTATGTTCTAAATATAAATAATATTTAGTTACTGGTGGTAGGGCTTTGTGCAAGCTCGTCTGGGTAGGTACCACCCACTCATCAGATATTCTACCGCAAAACAGCAATACTTGATATTGTTGTGTTCCGGTTTGAAGGGTGAGTGAGCCAGTGTAATTACAGGCACAAGGGACATAAAATCTTAGTTCCCAAGGTTGGTGGCGCATTGGATATGTAAGCGATGGTTGACATTTCTTACAATGCTAATGTCTAAGAGCGTAGGTGACCACTTACCATCAGGTGGCCCATATGCTCGTCCGCCTTCCTATTCTATAAAAAAAAAAAAAAAAAAAAAAAAAAATAATAATGTGTGAACCTTATTCAACTTCTATTTCATTTTATTAAAAATGTAAACAGACCGAAAATATAACACGTTAAACACTAACTAAAAAGGTTTTAATAGAAATATTTAATTTTAGCTTTTCTATATATTCACGCTTTTTAAAATGATTTAAAAAGAAAACGAGAATAAAAATAACCGCTAAATTAAATTTATTCGGAAAAGTGATGTTACTCTTATGAACTCGTGTAACATTTTTATAATCTCTAGTAAAATATATAAATAAATTTGCTAATTGTTCTGTGTAGTCCTAACAACATATTTATTATATTTTGAAACAGACATATTATAAAATTTGCATTTAATATGGCACGTTTTTTTATTACTTTATTTATTATATAATGTATTATAGTATCTAATCGCTTACTAATATAATAATATTAAAAAATATCCAGGGACATTATTCACACACGGCCATGTGATCCCAAATTAAATAGAGCTGTAAAAACCAGACAACTGATATATTACATATACTACTTTTCTTTTGTAAATACATACTTATAAAGATAATTACACCCAGACTCAGGGAATGTTCATGCACACAAATGTCTGTCCTGGATGGGAATCGACCCCACAGCCTTCGGCGTAAAAGACAAGTATGTACCAACCACGACATACGGCTCGTCGTTAGTTAGTATTTATTTATTAACTTTTTTTTATATGAGATTTATTGATATGCCGTTGGATTTCATCGATATTTGTTACTTGTAACTTTTAATTAATGATTAATTAAATATAACAATTAGTTCAACGTTGTTAGATATTTATAAAGAAATGTTTAGTTCATTGCCATTGAGTTGCAGACGATCGTTAGACAAGGATAGTAAATTTATGATCCTTGGATAAAAGCTTGTCTCAGCAGTGTGAGATCTTTGATTTATCATATTGTTGAAAGTTTAATCCATATATAAAATAAAACTGTCACTAAATTTCGTCTATATGTTTTTAAGACGTCATTCTTTGAAGATTTAGGTATAAAATAAGACGGTTAAATTATGAGATATTTCAGATCAAAGTGGTCAGTATAACAAAACGCTAATTTCATATGTAAGGAACTAATATATGATATAATACAACAAAATTACCAATTGCTTATCATTTTTGTAAATATTAACAATCAAGTATCATTCCAAATGTTCAGTATAAGATAAGTGTGTAAAACGATCGCTCCACATCCACTGACGTCACTGGGCAGTATTTGAACTTGGGAACTTTTGAACTTGGGAAATGTGTTAGCATTTGTAGTTTCTGGCGAAAGTTCTTCCGTCCCATTAATAAAACTACCCCTTTTACACTAATGTTAAAAATATTTTCTTTAAGTTTATGCTAGAATACTACTAGCAATGCGGCGTTCTGGCAGAATTATTCATTTAATTAAGACGAAAATTAAAAACAATTTGATGACGAAAATTGAATTTTGAAAACACTTTTTATTACTTGCAGTCATGTGAGAAAAATAAGTGGAAATCACAACTATCATTCATTACCTATTCATTATCCTACCAAAAACAAAAGACGCAGCTGCTGAATGCATTCTAAGAGCCTTGCGGTTATTACGTTTGGCCGGCAATAATATAATTAACGAAGTAGCCTACTACAGATATTGTAAATATAGCATATTCATCATTACTAGATCTCAGATAAAATATGCAATGACTGCTGAGGTCTCTAATAACAAACTATTATTGGTTTAGAAACAGATGCTTAAATGTATTTCATAACTCAGTGAGACATGGCCAGCTCTCGCGAGACACGTTCAGCAACTTCACGTCGCGGAAATGAAGATGCCGCGGTGGATGTGTGGCGTTACGCGACTAGATCGCATTCGTAACGAGCACATCCGTGGTAGCCTTGGAGTTTGCGATGTAGCGGATAAGTTGCAGGAAAGCCGTCTGCGTTGGTTTGGCCACATTAGCCGCAGACCACCAGACTATGTCGGGAACCGATGCCTGAACTTTGTTGTCGGAGGCCCTAGATCCCGCGGCAGGCCCGAGAAGCGCTGGCTCGATGTTGTGAGGGACGATATGAGAGAGCACGATCTCACTAAGGAGGACGCTTTAGATCGGGCAAAGTGGAGGCATAGATGCAGGAAAGCGGACCCTGGTGTTACTAGGCCGGGAAAACGCTAGGCAGAAGAAGATAACTACACTAAGCTTATGAATATATATTTAATAATCTTAATTTAAAAACAAGTATGTTCAATAAGCCTTACTTGGTTGCTCGCTTGAACCTACTAACTAATATTAAATCCTACTAATGCCAAACTTGCAAATTGAAATCGAATTTTCTCTTGTCATGAACCCGTTTGATGACGTAAACAAGAAAATACGTGTGATAAAGGGTAACGACCTTTGCCCTATTTATTAGAAACAAAATGATAACACGTAGCGTCATTTTCAATCCATACGTTATAATGAATACAATGGCGCCTTAATGCTGTCAGATCGTTTACTTCGCTGGGACAGTACATCGAATAAACAAATACATTTTTACATCAACTAAAATCTTATTTTTAATAGTTTTTATTTTAAATTGTCATTTGGAAAATTCTGCACTGGGTTCGATTTTTGAAAATTTATATTTCAACAAACTTTGCTTTCCAGTTTAATTTTAACTACATACATATATTTTGCATGTTTGAAAATAACTGTATGTATGCGTGTGTGTATGTATCTCTATTAAATCTTTAGTAATTTTTCATATTTTAACCAAAATGCACTTAAATTGTTTTTGTTTAAAACGATTATAAAACAATATACATGGTACAAGCCGAGATGGCCTAGTGATTAGAACGCGTGAATCTTAACCGACGATCGTGGGTTCAAACCCGGGCAAACACCACTGAATTTTCATGTGCTTAATTTGTGATTATAATTCATCTCGTGCTTGACGGTGAAGGAAAACATCGTGAGGAAACCTGCATGTGTCTAATTTTATTGAAATTATGCCACATGTGTATTCTACCAACCCGCATTGGAGCAGCGTGGTGGAAAAAGCTCCAAACCTTCTTCTTAAAAGGGAGAGGAGGCCTTAGCCAAACCTTCTCCTCAAAAAGGAGAGGAGGCCTTAGCCCAGCAGTGGGACATTAACAGGCTGTTACTGATACATGGTTTTATTCTTACCGACATCTCAGTGCTGGGATGGTCAATAAATATGAGCTCTGATTCTTCGCCATCCAATAGCACCGATACGGATTTCTCTCCGAACTCATCATCTGAAACAATAATATTATCAATTGAGTTTATTAGTGTACTTTTTGTTGGTGTTGATATTATAATAAATAAATAAAATGTGACCAATGAATTCAATATTGTTTTTATAATCAGATATCAAGAAAAATACAATGAAAATGTATATAAATATCGTCAACACATGATTTCATAGACAGTATTTGGCATTTATTTCATAACTGCTTTCAAGTAGAAAAGTGTGGGGTAATAGGTGAGTAGACTTAGGTTATATGCTACAACAAAAAACACAATTACAGAAATATTAAATAAAAATAAAATAACACATAAACCAATCAAGTCCCACTAATATCTACTACAAATAAGAAGCAGAAAATAAATAGTTGGACAAAAATGATTAAAAACAGAACTTTGAACAACTTAAATTTAACTAATTACAATATCTCATGTTCTTATAACGCATAAATCAGACGCCATTGGATTTTTATGTGTTTAATATTTAAGTATATATTTTATGTTTTCATGTTTTAAAACAAAACGAAGAATAATAACAAAAAGAACAATAAAGTATATAAAATAAAATTCGTCTGCCCACAACCCGCCCACCGCTACCCACATTATAAATTAACGCTCTCAATTTATCGAAGCGGCACTAATAGCTGAAATAGGATATGTTATAGAGTTTAGTTTATTATTAACATTCTAATAATGTTTTTTTTTTTAATTTATTTAAGCCGAGATGTCCCAGGGGTTAGATATGACATTCTAAAAAGAAGACAGTGGGTTGAAGTAAGCGGCATTTCATGTATTTATAATTCATCTCGTGCTCAAACAAGAAAATATCAGGATATGCTTGTATCAGTTGAAAGCCCACCTTCCCGCATTAGAGTGGTGGAAAAATTCCAAGCCTAAAAGGAACGGAATTCACTTAATTAAACATAATATGTAAAAATAAAATTAATTCAAGTAAGCTCTTAAGTTGTTTTACAATTTTAAATAACATTTCAAATTACCTCCGGTTCAAAACATAGCTTCTACAAAGAGTAATCGACAAAATATTCACTTTTTACTATGTGGCAGGGCTTTTTGCAAGCCTGTCTGGCAAGGCGGGGGCAGCTAGTGCAGAACATTCTTCCTGACTGAACTGGCCGTCGTCACGTTTAGGCTCCACTACCACTTACCAACAGGTGGAGTGGAGTCATTTGCTTTTTCGGTTTATATAAAAAAAGTTATTTCTTACAGAACCAATGTGTATGGCCGGTGATAACCATTTATATCAGGTGGCCCATTCGCTCGTCCGTCTGCCTATTTTGAATAAAAAATCACTAGTAATGCTTTAAATATGACCTATAACCTTAAGGCCTGTCTGTACTACCCAGTCATAAGTTATTCGACTGTAAACAGTCATTTTGGCTGGTTCGTGAGCTAGTGTAATTACAAGCACTAGCAGTATAACATCTCAGATTAAATAGTGACAATGACAGCCGAGATGGCCCAGTGGTTATAGAACCCGGGAATCTTAACCGATGATCGTAGGTTCAAGCCCGGGCAAGCACCACTGATTTTCATGTGCTTCATTTGTGCTTATAATTCATCTCATTACATTGAAGGTGAAGGAAAAAATCGTGAGGAATGCATGTGTCTAATTTCACTGAAATTCTGCCACATGTGTATTTAACCAACCCACATTGGAACAGCGTGGTGGAATAAACTCCAAACCTTCTCCTCAAAAAGGAGAGGAGGCCTTAGCCCAGCAGTGGGACATTCGCCGGTTGTTACTGTACTGTAGTGTTTTTAAGAAAATTAAACAAACAACTAAAATAAATTAAAAAAATAAGGCTGAAAATGGAATAATAAAGATTTCCAAATAACCAAAAAAATTATATAAAATATACTTTTTTTAATTTTCGGAGAAATTATTTCAAACAATATTCATCCATTTAATTTTTAAGCTAAATTTAAATGCTTAACCATATTCAAAACTTTTTGTTAAATACATTGAAGGCAGTCTTAGGCTCTGTACACTCAACAGCAACGGAGTGTTTTCTCTAAACCACTAATTGGGTATTCTAGTTGCTGCTAATGAGATACTTATATGTGTGCGTAAATGATATGTATTCACCAACACATGCACGGTTTATTTAAAAGTTGAATTATTTATGATTCATTATTATTGGCATTAAATATTTTATAAAATAATTTAATTCATGCTGGTATTTTAAAATATAATACTATTGTAATTAAAACATATGTAAAGGAAAGTAACGCATACATTTGCCATTGAAGAGGTTTCGAACTTATTCCAACACGCTAATCCAATGCGTGTTGGATGTGGGCGAATTACATATTATACATGTAAGTGGTACTGCTGCTACTGGTGGTAGAGCTTTGTGCAAGCTCGGCTGGGTAGGTACCACCCCCTCATCAGATATTCTACGGCAAAACAGCAGTACTTGGTATTGTTTTGTTCTGGTTTGAAGGGTGAGTGAGCCAGTGTAATTAACAAACATTTGCAACTAAGATATTATGTCTCTTGTGCGTATAATTACACTGGCTCACTCACCCTTCAAACCAGAACCCATATTAATACTAAGTACTTACTGTTTAGAATACGTGATGAGTGGCTAGTATCTATGGAAATGGCCCTAACGCAAAGTAATTCATTTTGATAATATAAAAAAAAACGTCTATTTACGAAACAAATTTTCAAGTTTATACAATACTTTAAAAGAAATGTACATTATAAGTTTTCATCTCCAGAGAAGTGCTCCTACCTTCATTACTTCTGAGTTCACTTTGAGGATCCTTAAAAACTTAGTTTTATCGAATAATAATATTTTTGTTTATCTCAGAAAAATGTAGCTTAATATTTTCTTCGGTAGTAACTTCGAGCAGACTACCTGGATAGGTGTAATTAAAATCAAGATATATCTTATACAAATGGCTTTTACAAGTAATAATGTCCTCCTGAACGATTTCGGCCACGGCATCCAATCTCAGGAGAGATTAGCCAACTACGCAGGATATATTATGGTGTACAAGTGTGTGCGCAAACACAGATTCACTCTCTATTCCCTAACTCTCATAATCCGATGGGATGGATATCCGACACGACCGGAAATAGTTCAGGCGCAGGACCAACGGCTTTACGTGCTTTCCGAGGCACGGGAGTGTACACAATTCCAACTTCCAGACTCCGGGCTGCTACTGAGAGTTTTTTGATAGAAAAACCCAATAAATTTTATTGGCTCGACCTGGGAATTGAACCCAGGACCTCCGTGTCTGCGGCCTTACATCAAGCCACTAGACCAACGAGGCAGTCAAAGGCTTTTACAAGTAGACAATAAACAAAAATTCGACTAATGTATACGCAATCGTTGACACGTTTTAAGTCTGTAAATCTGAACTCAATTCATCGACCCGTTATGGAAACATAATTGACACATTCATTGTATATTTATGATAAACGGTTCTGTTCCATTATGTTGTAAATATGCATAAAGATGGCCTCACTGTTAACTAACGAACATTTGCATTTACCTAAAGAGACATTTGACATGTGTGAGAGGGACGATGCGCGTGTGTGTTTACGTATGGGTAACCACTGACAAGCAATTAAAATACAGCTTACGTTAAGTATTATATTTGATTTCATGTTCTAACTGATGTCTATAGTAAAAATATGAAAAAATAAAATATATATTTGAAATTTTTCTGTTGATAAGATAAAATATTCATTGATTTATATTGTTATATGTGGTGTTCTGTGTGAGTAAGTGTAAATTAAGACATCAGATAAATAACAGCTTGAATATAACGACATAAGTTAATTAAAATAAAATGTTTATCTAAAGTAATTGTGCGTGCTATTTTTTTTAATTATTATTTAATTATACT
The DNA here is from genome assembly GCF_905147045.1 of Nymphalis io. NCBI lineage: Eukaryota > Metazoa > Arthropoda > Insecta > Lepidoptera > Nymphalidae > Nymphalis > Nymphalis io. The sequence goes on from NC_065909.1 coordinate 6,196,602, forward strand.
GTGCTATTTTATCCCGCTGAGTTTCTTTCGCCGGTTCTTCTCAGGTATGAGGTGTTTATTTCCGGACTGGTGGTAGATTTATGACAATCAATAAGTATGTGTAACGCTTCAATATTGAATAAAGATTTTTGACTTTGACTTTTTGAGATTACTCATTATGATATACAAAAACCATAACATCTACTATCTAAAATTAACACAGATAATAATATATAACATTAGAAACTACATTTGACAGTTAAAACAACAATAAATATGAATGACATTGACAGAAGTCAAGACACAAAGCGCTAACATTTACTAAAGTCTGTGTGTCGAGTGCGAGTTTTTTACTAATTTAATAGCGTTAGCATTAACCGCAATTTATATGGAATTAAAGCAGTGCTGTCTTGTGACAATCATCGGAATTCCATACAAATCGCAGTTAATGCCAACGTTATGAATAAATACAAACAACTCGAACTAGGTACACCGATAGATTACATAAAAACACATAACATACACTGGAAAACGAGGAAGTGGCTTAACAAAAACATACCGTTTAAAATTAAAATAAAAACCTCTAAAAATAATTTGATATCCAATCCATCAGTTACTTGGGATATTGTAACACAATTGATGCAATCAACTTGTAACTATGACTGATGTAACTTTGTAGAAGCATCGGGATTTTTTTGACATAAATAGTTCAGTCAATTTTTTCACCTTTTTAGTCAATCTGTTTTTTTCTTTCGTATCTATTGACAAGATTTAATGTAATGAATAAATATAAAAAAATGAAAATAAGAGTAGAAAGTTCGAAACGTGTGTATATATATATATATATATATATATATATATATATATATATATATATATATAATAACAAAATTAAGCTGAGAGAACGCGAGTAATAATAAATCGATATGACCGCGGTTAAAAACCGAATATAATTGGTAATGTAGGGGTGAAAATCAACCTTAGAAATAAATAAATAAAAAAATTACATATAAAAATAAGTCTACAAAAATATTAAAGAAATTATCTTCACAATACACAAAATCTACATGTGTGGGTTAAACATACACATTCAAAAAGAAAGTGAACTTACCGCGTTTAACTTCACCAGATAGCAAGTAAAAAGAAGTAATGTTATTTACAAAAGAGCAATAGCCAGCCAAATACAAGATACAACTAAAAACTGAGTATATGGTATATATTTGAAACCTTTCCATTGTGTTATTTAATTTGTGACAAATTCCATACAACGTTAATGCAGCTAGTCTTATAGTAAAATTACTATACGATAAATTATTATACGAATTTATAATAAAACAATTCTTTAAAACAATTGTTTGATTTTAATCAAATTATAATACTTAAGCCTATATAGATTAAACGTATAACTAAAAAAAATATTATCACGTTATACATAAAAAAATGTCACAAAAAATCTGTTTCACATATTTTTGTACGTGATCAAATTTAAATTTCTATCATAGTGTAATCCTGTCTATCAAATACTACCAATAAATTAAAACTACAATCCTTTGATTTAAAATTGTTATTTGTTTATTTTAAGAGTTTTATATTATAAATTTATAAACATATTAGGTATTTTTCTCTTAATATGTGGTCGTATTTATAGGTTATGTTACCGCCAAAAATCGATTACTAGTTGGTCTAAAGCAAAACATACGTTATTCAAGTAAGCAAGTTTAAACATCGGTTAGAAATGTAGTTTCTTCCGAGAAAAACAAGAAGCAGCAAGAAACTCGGTTGTTTCTCTCTCTTTACTATTCACCATTTCAATTTAATTACTTTATTTCAGTTAGAAATGTGAACGTCTACCTTCTAGATAATAATAAAACCATGAATCAATTATAAATGAAATTATAATAATCAATAGATTCTATTGAACAATTCATATTAACTGTCAAAACATAAATAACACAAAGGAAAGTTAATCGACAGTGAAAATAACAACGCGATAAGCTAAATTCCATTAATAATATATAACTATATTTATTCTTTGTGTTTTTATTATCCATAATGTAACGAGCATTAACGACGCTCTGGAAATATATCGATATCCTGCTCTAATACTTGCTTTAGCAACGTGTGTGAAAAAGATGTCTGTTTTGGCCTAATGGAACTCTAATACGAAGCATACATTAATGATTTTTTTATATTATAATAGTCGCTGCACTTTAAATTACACTTAAGGTAATTAGAACAGTGTCTTATAAACAAATAAATATTGCATAATATAGCAGAGTTATTAGCAAAACGCATTTAATTTGTAAATTAAAGTTTATTTTTCTTAACACTTTCTTGCCAATGAAATATACTATATAAACAAGTTTAAACCTTGCTATCTATGCATTAAACTCTTACTAAAAAACGTCTTATTGCAGTTGTTTAATTACAGAACGCCTTGTCTCTTTTATTCAAATTCTAAAATACTGATGATAGAAAGAAATAAATCGATGTTTAATAGAAGAAAAAATAATTAAAATTGGTAAGTTACCAGATTTTTATATGGTCGAGTACTTTTAAAATCATATGAAATTATGTGCCTGGAATAATTTTCAGTGCATTAAACCTTAAGTGTATGGAATTAATATCATGCCAACGTGAAGTTCACAGCATACAAATCAGAGATTAGCTTAGGTAGTCTAGTCAAGGATTTTCGAGACTGTTTACCTTTTGTGTGATTTCTAAGAACTAGTAACAGAATTTTAATACGATTAAAATTCTGTTTCATTCAAATCAGGGACATTAAGGCACAGATAAAAAATCACTAATATATTTTGCCTTTATCTACATACTACATAGCCAACTGTAGTTAAATAACCATGTTTTGTTAATAACGTAAATAAGTTCTTATGTATAAATTCAGCTAGGATTATAGGTCTTAGATCCCAATTTACTTTCCTTTAATAACACAAAATACTAAAACAATTTAATTTATTTGTATCGAATAATATATTGAGAAATGAAATAACTTCGTATTACATATATTTCTACGTATGTAGATACAATTATCAGATAAAATAAACTATTTTGCGATTAATCTCTGGATCTACAGAATTATTAACAATGATCTACAAATTATATAAAAGAAATAAAAAAATCTAGATTGGAATATTACACTTATAAATACATACGAAGGGCGGCTGATAAGTTTGCGGCCTAAGGCCTGGTACAGAAATAAATCAAATTAAAATTTTTTTACAAATATCATATGAAACTTATAACTTATAATAGATTACCAAATCAGATAACACATACAAAACAAATAAATAACCCGTGAAGCTTGCCTGCCTTGCTTTAAACTACATATTAGGGGCTTAGTCTATCTGCCAGGAATTCCATCACGCTTAAATATATATTATTTAAAAAAAAAACCTTTGTCATATTCCCTTTTAATTTTCACGTTTTTTTCTGATTTAACATCAGTTTGAGTATATGAGAAATAAAAATACGCTATTTATTTCAATATGCTTTAACTGATATATAAATATATAAAATTAAGCTAATTAATTCCTTCGCTTATTCATCCTGTCGAGTATATTGATCTCAAAACTCACAACTCACATGAAACTTTTTAATTTGCATTTATTAGGTAATTTATTCCAGTTTGATGGGTGAGTGAGCCAGTATAACTACAGGCACGAGACATTACATCTCAGTTCCCAACGTTGGTGGTGCATTGTCTCAAGGTGGTGGTGACCACTTACCATCAGATGGTCCATTTGCCCGTATTTATGGAATAGGCAGGCAGCGTATTCTTTAAAAAAAAAATATTTTTTCCGAAATAAACTGTATTAAATATGTTTGTAAATTAAACGCTTGTGTTTATAAATTATTTTCAAGCGCTACGTCAAACATACGTAAGTTCTACAACTGCTACGTCAATGCTACGCAGGGTTGTCTGAGTTTGTGATGCAATATGCAAATTGTAAAATCACGTTTACTCCTAGATTTGAGCTTTATTTATGTTGTTAAATTATGTTTATTAAAACGCATATCGATGAAGGCACTGGTGGAACATATTATAGTATTCGATCATATATATAAATATATTTCAAGTATAAAATGCGGTGTAAGCAGCGATGTTTTATATTTCTTACAATGCCAATGTCTATGGGCGTTGGTGACCACTTACCATCAGGTGGCCAATTTCATAGGATCAAATTTTTATAAATCTCCAAGTTTTCTACCGAGACTTGGAATCCGTGTTTTTAGATGTGTGTGTATGTATCTAGATATGTGTGTATTAAATAATAAAACAAAATTGCATGACTATTATTACAAAGAGCGACAAATTGGAATTTCATGATAAACAAAATATTTGGGAACCTTATTTATTATCTTATTTAAGCTTGGATTGTGGGTAAGCCTTTGTAATTATATGCACAAGAGAAATGCCATCTCAGCTTCAAGCGATGTGAGGAATGCCTTCAAGTATGCTCATAGGTATTGAATTCAGGAGGCATATCTTAGATTTCCAATGCGCTACCAACTGTAGGTAAATGATTTTACATAGTTCGTGACTTGCATTACACTATCCCACTTAAATTTTATTTACAAATATCGAAGCGGACTTTCGTCAAAATTATTGACTTAATACGTCAATTGTTATCACGTGATAAATCGAATGCATATACCATTTTCATATGTTTTGACGTTTTGTGCAAACAATATTGACAATCGCTTTGTTCCTTTATCTAACCCTGCGCTTCAAAGATGGGTTAAAGGATGCTTTAGATTTGGATTTACGAGTAAAAATATAAATAATAAATCAAATTTGACCTTGAAAGCTTTGGATGCGTTCAGATATGGCGAATGCACCGCGAATGCACCAAATTTAAACGCACTTTAAGTAGTGGTTTCACTTATGCTTTTATTTAATCCTTGGAAACCTTAGTAGTTTGCCAATTAAAAAAAAGAAGACAAGCGCATTCGCGTTCATCAAATCTGGACGCACCCTAACAAAATTTCACTTGAAAAATACTTTTACAATATAGTGATTTATTCAGTTTATTGATTTCTAACCTGTTCTGTTTTGAAAGTTTCAAAGTAGGCCAGAGTCTAATGAACAAGTAATTATGACTTATTATAACTATCTGTCTATCTATAGAACGAAACATTACAATCGGAAGTCGCAAACAACAGTTTGAGGAAGTAAACAAACAAACAAACAAACTTAAACAAGCCTTACCTGTGAAGTTGTTTTGCAACAATATTTTTCCTATTATACCAGTTAAATAGTTAAATAAATATATATTATATTTTTTATCGAATTTTAAAAATCAGTAATATGAACAATAGTTGTATAATGCATTATATGGTACCAGGGTTGTATGTAGTAAAAGAGGGATTACGTGAGCACGTTCCTAATACTTCTTCGCAACTAAAATATGTATCAAAACTTTCGAGAAACTTTATTTAATACTTACATAATAACTAAACAGAAAAATACTATTCTCAGATTGCCTTCAAATACTTAAACTTACCAACTCAACTCAAAAATCGTGTTTATAAATTCTTTTATGCTCGTCATTGAAGAAAACATCCTGAGAAAATCACCATGGAAATGTGCCACGTCTGTAACCACTAATCCGCATTTGAGCAGCGTGATGGAATAAGCTTTAAAACCTCCTCAAAAGGAGTTATTTATTCACGAGTCGAATTAACAGACTATTTCAACTACTAGTTAATTAATTATAGTCAAACTTTGTTGTTAAAAAGTCATCTTTGACTTCATTACAAGAATAAAAGCGACCTTTAAAGTATTACATCAAAGATACGACGAACGTCCTATGAAGCCGCGAATAAGTTTAAATGCTAACAGAAACTTATATAAAGTTACCCAACACGATAACAGTTATTTACTTAGCCAAGAAACTTGTATAAGTTGATGGATTATATAAAGATTTGTTATCACTAGAAACGACGGTAATATTTAATTATTATTCTTATATTTTAAAAGATGAAAACGCAATTTAAAGTAAAACTTGAAATGATTGTATATATTTTATTCTCAATTGTTTTAAACGATATTTCTATGGGCTTAGTATTTATAGCGCTTACAATTTAGATTTTTTTAAACATAAATATCAATCGATAAAAAGACTTAATCACTCTTCCAAGCGATTTTTGATTATACGTTTTAAAAGACTTAAAAGGAAAGTCACAATCTGTTCGGGTGTGTAGTATGTACTCACACAGAACACCATACACCATACATATAACAATATAAATCAATGAATATAATATGCTTCTTATCAACAGAAAAATTTCGAATATATAATTTATTTTTTCATATTTTTACTATAGATATCAGTTAGAATATGAAATCAAATATAATATTAACGTAAGCTGTATTTTAATTGCTTGTCAGTGGTTACCCATACGTAAACACACACGCGCATCGTCCCTCTCACACATGTCAAATGTCTCTTTAGGTAAATGCAAATGTTCGTTAGTTAACAGTGAGGCCATCTTTATGCATATTTACAACATAATGGAACAGAACCGTTTATCATAAATATACAATGAATGTGTCAATTATGTTTCCATAACGGGTCGATGAATTGAGTTCAGATTTACAGACTTAAAACGTGTCAACGATTGCGTATACATTAGTCAAATTTTTGTTTATTGTCTACTTGTAAAAGCCTTTAACTGCCTCGTTGGTCTAATGGCTTGATGTAAGGCCGCAGACACGGAGGTCCTGGGTTCAATTCCCAGGTCGAGCCAATAAAAATTTATTAGGTTTTTCTATCAGAAAATTCTCAGTAGCAGCCCGGAGTCTGGAAGTTGGCATTGTGTACACTCCCGTGCCTTAGAAAGCACGTAAAGCCGTTGGTCCTGCACATGAACTATTTCCGGTTATGTCGGATTGTCGTCCTATCGGATTATAAGAGTTAGGGAGTAGAGAGTGCACCTGTGTTTGAGCACATACTTGTGCACTATAATATCACCTGCGTAGTTGGCTAATCTCTCTTGAGATTGACCGCCGTGGCCGAAATCGGTCTGGAGGACATTATTATTATTGAGAAGAACCGCCAAATAAAGATATTCCTTACTTACCTTAAAATAAATGTTATATATTATTCTGAAAATAAATCTATAAATATTATGTTTTTATCAACTACTAGCTGCCTTTCCCAACTTCATAAGGGTACAATAAATGAAGAATAGTAAAAACGTATTGAATGACAAAGATAGGTGTTTAGAGACTGAAAATATTATATTTTTTTATGTGATTATATGTTTTTCTTTTATGTGAGAAAACCAAAATATAGTCGGAAAATTAAACAACTGTTAGCTAAGAACTATTCAAATAAATAAGTACAACTACCATCAAAATCGGTCGAGCCGTAAAGATGAATGAAACATACCAAGGAATTTTATATTTGAAGATATTTAGTTGAATGCATATGTTACGTAATCCATTTAAACCGTATATCTATTACAATATCATATAGCTGTTTGATTAGTCGCTGTTTTTCTTAACGCAAAAAATATATGTGAGAAAGAATTTGTGATGCAGACAATACCCATTGAAACCTGATTGACAAGGGAATTCATTAGACTGACTGACACCAGCAATCCTACCAAAGCCGGCATCTACAGATGGTTTTATTTCTCGAGTAAATAAGAATCCGAAATAATAAAATTCAAATTAATATAAAAGTTGTTCAGTTTTTTTTTTAATTATTTAAATATTCCGATCATAATTTCTACACTGGCGTTCTAGTGTAAAATTTGCAATCGTATACAAACAACAAACAAAAGAGTCGTTATATACAAATAAAACATATTAATATCATGTATTTCTTTTATCTAAATCTATAAAATTAAAACTGAAATATTTTACGGTATAATTAAAAAGGACGTAATTTTTATTGTAATTTCGTTAGCAATGTAGTGCCCTTAAAGTTTCTTTGAGGGTCTTGACATATAATAATGTACTACATACTAAATACTTCTAAATGATTTTACTATAATTATATTAAAAATCAAACCAATTTCCGTCTTTAATTCAGTAATATGTGAACAAATAAATACGAAAAGCCGCTTTATTTTATTCTATTTAAAAATGCACGGGAATTTCACATCAACCTTCTTATAAATAAGATAAATTTTAGAACATTACATTTACAAGTATTTATGTACATGTACTTAAATTTCTCGCTTGATCTCTCCGGAATCGAAAAACGTGCTTAAGCGAATCGATCGAGGCGTACAGCATTATTTATTTTAAGTGAAACTGACCTCATTTCTAAGATCGAAGTAGTATTGCTTATGCATTTGTTTTTGCTTTTAAAGACGAAGATATTCATATTTTTAACTAATACAAAATACCTAATAAAAATTACATTTACATTTATGTCATTTACTAAAGAAAACAAAAAAAAAAGAGAGATATGTTAAACAGACAAGATGAGACCTTCATGGTACTATTTTATTGCATTTACTAAATTGCATATATATTCCAAATTTCAGCTCAATAGATTGGTAGGAACTGGTATTAAAAACAGCTGCAAGATTTGAAGACATAACAACTAATAACTGAAATAATATATGAATAAAAACAAACGCGTGCGCTATCTAGGCCCTAACAGGCAAATTACATAAGACCGAAAAGTTCAAACGCTAAATCAACAGTTTTAAGTACATTCCAAGACAAAGGGGTGTAAACGAATTTCCATACTTCGGTCTACTATTTTTATTAATTCTTAACTCGGGCTTTGAACTCAAAACCTCGTGTACTGTGTGTGACCTTATAACGTAGCTTCTAGACCAATGAGTGAAGTATGTAGGTACTATAATTACACCGTAATACACCAATTAAATTTTTAAATTGGTAATGGATAGCTGTTCATTAGCGAATTAATCTACAAAATAAATTCAAATTGGTGTTGCCAATACAATTAAAATAACGAGGTTAAAAGGATTATTATCTAATTTGAAACAGACATAAGCCCGGATTAGCTAACTCCAATGTAAACAAATTTCCTAACATGTTAAAACAAATATGTTTACTGTTAAAATATATCTGTTTGAACAATGAACAATATAAATATTTATTGTTTATGTTTAGTTAATAAAATAAACGGAGCCTATAATTTAGATATACTGTTTGAATACAATCATATTACTAAATTAAATTTTAACGATATAACGAGTTGTAAATTAATTAAATTAATGAATAAAGATCCGACTTGTTACTTTTACTGTAATAAAAACATTTTATTTTAATTTATATCAGTAATACTAATATCATATGTAATAATTTAATTTATATTATGATTTTGAAATTTTTAAAAATCACTTGTTTGTATGGGTGGGTCAAATCTTCATATTTAATTTCTACACATTTTAATTAGCACAAAACAAATTGATATACTAAATGTTGGGTTTAAATAAGAAATAAAATAAAAACCTGTTTTAAACATCAACTTATTTTGAAATAATTACATATTTAAAAAAGAAAAAATAAGGGCATTATTCTGTAGAACAACTACTTCATTCGAGATCAAAGTTTCGTGACGAAGCGATTTTCTAATAGTGGTAGGCGTGATCAAGCACATTTAAAGCCACGGTCTAATAATAATAGAGAACAATGCTGTACGCTCTCATTTATAAAAGAAATTTTATAATACAAGGGATACTATAAATATATATATACTGGGCGTTTGAATTAAGTAATTTTTGTTAAAAATCAATAAAAAGGTTCATGTTTTCTTCGCAAATATATCAACTAGTTAGTTAGGAATTTGTGCAACCGTATATAGGTTTAAAAATGAATGAGTGAAATTATTACAAGATTTAACATTAAAATTATTACAAGATTTAACATATCGATTAGCAATTCATTGTTTGCTTGTCACACTTTAATTAAACGATATTATTTGATTGAGTTATTAAACAAACTTTTACATTAATCATGGATATTTCCTACCTAGTTATTATGCGTATGAAAAAACGAATTAATTACAGTGTAATTTCCCCAACCATATATTCTATTTTTTATAGTAAGTAACAACCCGTAAACGTACCCCTGCTTGACTAAGGCCGTCTTTTCTCTTGGAAAGAAGTTTTGAAGCTTATTCCACCACGCTTTTTCATCAGATGGATGCTCTCTGTTTCACGAGAATTTAAATGTAAATTAAAAACCTGAAAACACAATGACGCTTTCTCGGGGTTGTACCACCTTTCATTTACCCCCTCTGTATCTTCGGTTGAAATTCAAGTGTAAAGATGCCCCGGGGCCATCTCTGCCCTCAATTTTCTCAATTTACCTAAAATTACAAGAATGTAAATATTAATTCTCGTCATCACGACACGTGATACATGAATTATTCTTAAATTGTTGATAATGTTACGTACATATACTTAAATTATTTATGTTAAGTTGTACTAAGCAAAAAGTCGAAATGACTCAATAATTTAAGATCAGGGGAGCTCCTCTGAGTATTTATGTTTGATTTGTGTTTTTATTTATATGTTGTTGTAAGCCTGCACGTGTCGGAAATAATAATAATTAAATAAAAACAGACGAGCTTGCAGAAAGCCCTACCACCAGTAAAATTGAATTGAATTGTACTGTTTTTTTATTTTGTTTTTTTCTTTAACTCAATATTTTCTTACTCTTAAAATTATGTGTTGCTACTTCTGTTAACTATTATTAGTTTTGCATAACTCAATGAAAAACAGTAATTGACTCCATTATCTGTATATTGTATTTTTAATGTCAAAATATTTTGTATTACGCTGTTGTTTTCCTTAAATAAATAAATATGCAACTAGCAAATCGACTTCGCATTAAGAAGTTTTAAGAAGTATTAAGAAGAAAACTGCTGGTTTTGCGGTAGAATATCTAATGAGTGAGTGGTACCTACCCAGAAGAGCTAGCACAAAACTCTACCACCAGTGAATTACCATTTGTTCATTACATACTACGCAATTATGAAAATTTAAAGCAATTATTCTCTTATACTTTAATGATTGTATTATATCAATTCTCCTATCTAAAATACCACAATAAATCAAGACCAAGTCGTGACGAGCTCTTGTCTACGAATCATAAATTATTTATCGTCTTCTAACAAGCGATAAAGTTAATACTTTAAAGAACATTCGAGAAATCAAGATAAAGGTTTTAATAACGAAGTAACAGTGCCAACTTATACCTAGGCAACCAATGATCGTTGATTCAAATTTCGATTGTATTCTATGTTCGTTTTGAAATTATAATTAATTAATTCTAAACATTTAATTAAGGCTCTGAAATTACCTTATCAAAGTAACGGAATTTTCCTTAAGTCAATATTGTTGTTAAGTTTCCATTTGTATTCCATTAGCTTTATTAGGATTTAAGCTTACTAGCTACACTGTTTATTTAACTCTGTTACTTTACTGATGTTAAATCACTATAGTTTAAACATAAAGATTTTTACTGAAAAAAAATGGTTCGAATTCAATGACTAAATATATTAGCTTTTGTCAGCTACCAGCTGCTCCACGCAGTTTCCCTTCCGTTAAGTGTTACTATTCCGTCTCCGCGGTTTTTAGCTGATATTACTATATACTTTATAACTTTTAATGAATTCTCAAAGATTCCTCGAATCAGGATTAGATCTTTATAATAAAAAATTATAAAATTCTTGAAAAAATAAAAATAATAAACCTTGATAAACACTCGCGTTCAAATTTATAAATTAAAAAATCTCCCAATCAAGAAATACCTCTAAAAGTATATTTATGATTTCATTGAAACCATTCCAATGATTTTAAACACGATAAGCTATAAGTTGGTAAAGAGTTGTATATCCTTCAGATGACGAGTTAATTAATGTAATATTATTAAATTAACAAGATACTAAATTTTGAATTTATCAGACCAGTAATAGTTGCTCACGTAGTGTAGGACGCCCTGTGACAAGATGGGCCGACGATTTAAAAAAGGTGGCAGGTTCGGGATGGATGCGGACTGCCCAAGATCGGGATGGTTGGCGTTCTATGGGGGAGGCTTTCGTCCAGCAGTGGACGGAAAAAGGCTGAAAAAAAAATAGTTGCTCACATCCCTTCGACTACTAGAAAAGGGCTAATGGTCTTCTAAGTCACCTTTCAGTCAAAAACATTAAATCAATTTTGGTTGAACGCTTTAGAAGATACAATGCCACAAAGACACACACGTTAGGCTTATAACACACCTCTCTTTGTTTCGGGGTTTAAATAAATAAAGAGGGATAGATATATATACTCACACTTCCAAGAACCGTACAAAATTCAATTGGAAAGCAAAACTATGAGCCTGCATCATACATAATTATTTCTACGACTAAATAAAGCCATTGGCGATTACTTTTATCATTACTGAAAAGGTTTCTAGGAAACAGACAGAAATAATATCGAAGGTAAAATTCACGCGAAACGTCGACGAACTTTACACAATCAATGAAATGATTAAAATTAGTTTGCATTATTCGAGCTTAATAGACTTTGAACGATTTTCAAGCAACGATAAAATGTGTAAATAACAATTTGTCCTTGAAAGTATATTAAAAAATAATTGTATCAATTTAACAAAAAACAATATTTTAAAGGTACTATTAATGCTTAAATTTAAGAAATTACTAATATACTATTTCTCCCACCCATTAATCGTGAAGCTTCTATGAAGAGTGGGTATTATAAAGGCCTTACGAGGACCGAATACCATTGATCGATTGGAGCTTTAATATTTGTTGCTAGGTTTGAAATACCAAAAATCTATAAATTAGATTAGATAAATATCTACTTATCACTGAATGTGATCTAATAAACAAATATAAAATGACGATGAAAAGAATTCCTTTAGTAATAGATATCACAATAATTTTATTAATATTCGTAAGCTATTTATAAATTACCCTCGTAGAATTTTTCACTTTTTATATTGTAATTATATTAAAAGTAAGTTTGGACCTATTTGGTATTCACGAGTGACTTTCATCACACTTAGTGACAATTCTGATGATGAATAATATTACTATTCAAGAATAATACTTTCTAATTAAATAATAGTTAATATTTCATTAAAATTAAAAAAAACTTGCTTGTCTCTTCTTTTTTAGGTACTTTTAAATCATGTCATAATATTAAATTAAACGTAAAGCATGATGGTTTCAACTGAAAGGACCGGCAAAAAACTTTTCAATGGACATTAGTAAATGCCTTAAACAGTAACAGTAACAGCCTATAAATGGCCCACTGCTGGGCTAAAACCTCCGCTTTCTTTTTGAATAGAAGGTTTGGAGCTTATTCCACCACGCTGCTCCAATGCGGGTTTGTGGAATACACACGTGGCAGAATTTCAGTGAAATTAGACACATGCAGGGTTCCTCACGATTTTTTCCTTCACTGTCAAGCACGAGAAGAATTATAATCACAGATTAAGCACGTGAAAATTTAGTGGTGATTGCCCGCACATTTGCAAGGTTAAGATTCACGCGCTCTTACCACTGGGCCATCTTGGCCTAACTAGGTATGTTTTGACAAGTCTCATACAATACAAAACAAGATAGTCAGTTGTTTTTTTAAGGTAAAATATTAAAATTAAACATTATTAAACATCAAATATTATTTGCTAAGCAAAGCGCTTAGCAAATAATATTTGATGAAAATGTAATATTTCTGCTAAGTACCAATACAAATAATATTGACTGTAATGCTGAAATTAAATTAAAAAGTGACACCAGCAAACGACACGCCTTAGACCACAACGTTTTAAGGCACACCTTAACTGTTAAAGCGTTAAAAAGTTGCTCGCAAGCAAAGATGCCCTTTTTTTATTCAATTTATGTGGATGTTTTGTTTGTAACTACAGTTTGAAGCTATTTCCTGAAAATGTGTTATATGCATGTACTTAACTTAAGACTGGATATGAAAAAAGAAGACGCTGTGGCTTATAACGAGGGGAGAAGAACACGTCGGAAGTGTCACCACGGAAAGAAGGATACTGTCTGAAAGTTGCAATATATTGTATATTTATATAAAGTACCTCGGCTCTAATATTTAATCATAACTTTTAAGAATTTTTATGTCAAGAATTGCTTTTTTACAGTTAAGACAGAATATGTATATAAAGTTGAAAAGGAAAACCTTATTTCAATACAAATTTGAGCCAATCCTTTAGAGCTCTGTCGGAAATACATGAAGTAAAATACATTTACATAAAATTGCCTATTTATGATATCTTATGTATGTAACACAAAAGCAAACAACAAACTTTGTTTAAGCCTTACAAGTATTTATTTATTTTTCACGCAATTAAATTGGAGAACTAAGAAGTTACCATGCACACAAAATTACATTAGCTCACTCACGTTTCAAACTAGAACAAAACAATACGAAGTAGTTCTGTTTAGCGGTAGAGTAGATTACGAGTGGGTGGTACCTCAACAGATGGGCTTGCAAGAAACCCTACCACTTAACACATATTGTGCTATGTATACCTCAATTAGTTGATTATTTTACTTGGAATTCCATACCACTTTATGGTGGATTTATGTGTTAAAATTTTTCCACTTACCAACATTGTAAACCCACAATTCATAATTAAATTCATATCGTAATAAAATACCCGGAATCATATGAGACGAATAAATATAAAAAGAAACTCTTTTGTCACTCACATAAAGGTTTTGGGCAATACACGAAGAATATATGTACCGCTACTGGCAAATTGTCGTTGAAGCGATATTTTACGGATCCTTCGCGGAGTGGATAGAATCGCCGAAACTTATTGATATTGGCTGGGATGGAATTGTTCCCTCAAAATGTTTTATGTATACGCAACGAGAAGGGATTTTATTGTGAACGACTACACGATGTAACTGAAACGTTATTGAAACGTATTCTAATTTTAAGCTCGAATTTAGCTATTATGTGTTTTTTGTTGTAATTTGTTCACTGGTGGTAGAGCTTTGTGCAAGCTCATCTGATATTCTACCGCAAAACAGCAGTACTTGGTATTGTTGTTTTTCAGTTTGAAGGGTGAGCGAGCGACCGATGTAATTACAGGCACAAGGGACATAACATCTTAGTTCCGAAGGTTGGTGGCGCAGTGGTGATGTAAACGATAATTAACATTTCTTACAATGCCAATGTCTATGGGCGTTGGTAGCCACTTACCACCAGGTGGCCCAAATGCTCGTCCCCCTTCCTACTCTATATAAAAAAAAGTTGCTTTTAGAAGGTAGACATTGTTAACTTCGTAAGATTATCTGTTTTAGTTGTTAATTTTATATGTTTAGTGATAAGTTGATGGTATAACTATTTAAAAAAATAAAATAAAAGCAAATGCAATAGCAAATGAGTGGATATTGTAAGAAATATATACTACTACTTTCACCGTCAGTACTTACCACAGGACTTAAGAGGTTGTCCCTTGTGCCTGTAAATATCCTGGCTTTCTTACCATTCAAAAAGAAACAGAAATGCATACTGTGGTTATAGACTAACTTGCAAAGCCGCAAAATTACAAAAATATAGTATATATATATATATATATATACTATATATCAAATACACTATAATATATAAATATTTCAAATACACTCATATCAGTCTAAGTGATATCATTAATCGCGATTTTAATACATAATCAGTTATGGATTCTTGAAAAAATGGCGTTCTAGATATAGACAAAGTTGTGATCGGAACTTTGGAAGTAAATATGTAAGTGGATATAGCTAAGTGGAATAGTGATATGTGAAACAGTTATTAATTATATATAAATACATATTAATCAAGATGTTTGTATAGTGCATAATTATAGAGCGATTAGAAGATCGAGTGGATTATGTTTATCTAAGATTAGTACGAACTCTTCTTCGATTGAAATAGTAGCCTATTTTTGATGAAAAGACACCGATTTAATACCGTAGCCACGAGTAGTACTTATATATTATTATTTTTCATCTATGTTACAAAGTAAATAATGTACTTAAATTGCTTATAAGAGCCTACTAGAATAGATAATATATTGACTTGTTAATTAAAAGGGCAAACAATGAATTGTTTATTCTATTCTTAGTAAGATTTATTTCAATCAAAAATACTTTCACCGTGCTTTTAATTAATTGTTCAGAGGACAATGAACTTTATTTGTATTTAATTATTTTTTATCGTGACCTTTGATACACGTGGTTGAGTCAAGATATTTAAAAAACGAACTTTAAATTGTACAAATTGTATGTATGTATCATAAACAATTGATTTAATGAAATCTCTGTATGGTTTCAAAGAACCCTTAGTTATTTGGGTCACGCTGCCTGCCGACAACCAGATAATCTTGACAAACTGGTTGTGGTAAGAAAAGGATCCCGCGACCGAACATCTAGGTGTTCAGCGGCAGCCATTAGTGTGACCAAGTAATGTCTCTTACTGGTTTCACTCAAACAACTACCCTGAAAGAAGTTACGCCAAGCGCAAACAGCTTACATACACCTCTTTGCCCAACTTTGCGTAGAACCGTTTTCAGTGCTAAATCCATGAATGAATGAAACTGATGAACTAAGTGCGTTCTTTTGTTGAAATGTTATAAGTGGTTGATATGAACTTTAAACGATAAAAATTACGAGTATCACTGTTTAGATTTTTATTTTGTCCTTTTTTATTGTCTATGCACTGTTTTCTACTTTTATCCACATGTATCACGTTGTATAACGCCAAACAGCAATTAGTATTGTTGTGTTCCGGTTTGAAAGGTAAGAGAGCCAGTGTAATTACAGTTACAAGAGATTTAATATCTTAATTCTCCAGGTTGGTGTCGCATTGGCGATTTAACGGGCGAGTGGTTAATATTTCTAACATCGCCAATGTCTATGGGGGACGGTGACCACTTACGATCAGATGGCCTTATCCCATATGGCATTATGGCCCATCTGCTTTCCTATATTAAAAAAATACTCTGCATTACGTTAATGATGATCATTTGATACTTTCACATTTTTTTGTCCTCGAAGCAAGATTAATAAAAACTCAGCTTTATGTCCAATGTCCATAAGGTTCTATTTAGTGTAAGGAATATTAAATCAATACAGAACCTTGTATAACAGAATATCGGGTGACAGAGCTTAGTGTAATCGGGCGCGCGTAAATTATATTTCACTAAAAGCTGGAATGGAATTATTAAGGTGAACAAAATTTTATTTTATTTATTTATTATAAATAGTACTTAATATAAATAAAAACGTCTAATAAATATGTGTAAATTTATAACAAACCTATAATAAGACTAAGTAATATATAAGCTTGAAGTTAGTATTTTTTTATAGAAATTTTATATATATAGTGGCCATAGAGCTTATGGGCCACCTGATGGTAAGTGGTCACCAATGCCCATAGACATTGGCATTGTAAGAAATGTTAACCATCGCTTACATCACCAATGCGCCACCAACCTTAGGAACTAAGATGTTATGTCCCCTGTGCCTGTAATTACACCGGCTCACTCACCCTTCAAACCGAAACACAACAATACCAAGTACTGCTGTTTTGCGGTAGAATATCTGATGAGGGTGGTAACTACCTAGACGAGCTTGCACAAAGCTCTACCACCAGTTAAATGTTGATGTAATAGTTGATGTTCATACAAGATATATAAATATAATAGTACATGATTATGATATTTATTTTTTTGTCAAAACGAGTAACTACTAAGTTTCTTGTCGGTTTTTCTCGGTAGAATTTACATTCCAAATCTAAAAGATTTAAAATTTAAAATTGTAATGTGTCGAGTCAATATTGCTTATCAGAACGACTTTTGAGTTTTTGGTTTCATTTCATTAAGCGTAGTAAACACAATCATTATTTACACTAGTTGAAATTTTAGACGTCACGTGACCAAGCTATCTTAACGATCGAACGAACTGATACGCGATTTGGGCTATCTCCTGTAATTATGACGTCTATCGGAGACATGACACTCTATAAACATGTCACAAGCGACTCTCAGTGTTATATTACCTTAGCATAAATGTGCCTGTGGCACAAAGGTAATATGTAAACTTTATAAAAATCATTTTAATTGACAGTTGAATTAAATGTAGAGCTATATATATATATATATATAACTTATTTAGTTTCGTCTACACAGGCCATACCAATTAATATTTTTTATTTATCTGTCACATTTGTTGGTGCGCTTGTGTACCGGCCTGCCGTGAGGGTTAAGTTCTCCTGTCATGCTTCCTCTCCCTACTCTCTCGTGTGTGTGTGTTACGGGTATACTACGAAGAGAGAATACTGAGTTTCTTTCGCCGGTTCTTCTCAGTGATTGGTGATCCTTTTCCGAACCGGTGGTAGTTTCTAATTTGACAATCAATAAGTCAGTGTAATGCTTCCATGTTGAATAAAGTAATTTGAATTTAATAAATGAATAGATGAGGAAGCAAAACTTAGCCTATAGGTGGAATGTCGATGACGTGGGCTGTAGTCTTTCATGGCTTCTAGTTGCCCCATAGTAGAAGTCATAGAAGTATTAAGTCATAAATCTGTAAAAGACCGACGGGCACGTTACTTTGTTTTTGCGACGTATCGCCGTTTATCATAAATTCCTTTTGTGAGTAGATAAGTGTCACAGATCGAAGGCATTCAAAAATTTAGAATTTCGTGATGTTGTTACGAGTACCACCATTTTACATCTAAAACACCATGATTGACGACAATATAACATTTCATGACGAACGTTTCAGAGCACGCTGTATAAGGTTATTAGTGACGGAGCTAACGTCATTATTTCGATATTACCAAAACGTAATACTGTTAGGTTAAATTTACATGAAACAATTTCATTCGATACTCTATATACATTTAATAAATAGATAAATTACACAGTTTAATAATTAATTGTATAATTTAATATCGAAAGAGATTTTTTTTTTTATAGAATAGGAA
Source organism: Nymphalis io (assembly GCF_905147045.1). NCBI lineage: Eukaryota > Metazoa > Arthropoda > Insecta > Lepidoptera > Nymphalidae > Nymphalis > Nymphalis io. The sequence continues at coordinate 6,215,544 of NC_065909.1, forward strand.
GGTGGACGAGCATATGGGCCACCTGATGGTAAGTGGTCACCAAACGCCCTTAGACATTGGCATTGTAAGAAATGTCAACCATCGCTTATAGTCAATGCGCCACCAACCTTGGGAACTAAGATTTTATGTCCCTTGTGTCTGTAATTACACTGGCTCACTCACCCTCCAAACCGGAACACAACAATATCAAGTATTGCTGTTTTGCGGTAGAATATCTGATGAGTGGGTGGTACCTACCCAGACGAGCTTGCACAAAGCCCTACCACCAGTAAGATGTTCTTAAATACGTTTTTTTCAATCAAATCTTATATATTACTTTAGTGAAGTAGGCTTTGCAAGCACTTGTTTGTTTACAAGCACAAATTATCATTTTGGTGCAATTATTATATATATATTTCAAAATAAATTTGAACCGAAAAGCCTATTTTTAGATTTTATGTATGCTTTAGAAAAGCTTACCTTGACATTGTCACCCAAAAGAACTTTCGCCGACATCTTAAAAAAGGGGAGTAAATATCGGTTTTTTGTTTTCTTGTGATAACGACTTATCTCTCGTAGCTCTCCATCATGATACGAAAATAGCGATTATATAAATTTCGTACGACAGGACCGGAGTGAATTCAAGCGCAGGGCTTTCAAATTTTCAGCTGCCATCTTCCAAACGGGGGAACGAGAACGAACTTATAATGAGAGAAATGTTTCTAATAACTACGAGATAGTGAACACAGACAAACATACTGTAGGCTATTAACTACCACTGACTATTTAATTTTATACAGTGTAACAGCACTACCACACACACCCACAAAATAGTCTGTGTCGCCTAATTGAATTGTACTGTTTTTTTATTTTGTTTTTTTTTTTTTTTAACTTATTATTTTCTTACTCTTAAAACTGTGTATTGCTACTTCCGTTAACTATCATTAGGTTTGTATAATTCAATGGAAAACAGTAATTGACTCTATTGTCTATATATTGTATTTGTAATGTCAACATATTTTGTATTACGTTGTTGTTTTGCCTTAAATAAATAAATATGCAACTAGCAAATCGACTTCGCATTAAGAAGAAAATTGTATTTTGGATAGGATTTGCGTAAAGTCCGTTCTTAGAGAGCGTCAACGGCGGGGATGGAGTAACTGTGACAAATTTCAAGTCAATCTGGCGAATAGTTTAGGAGATCTCTTATCCTAGGTGATGAGTGGTATTTCGCTTATGAATGACAGACAGACAGACAGCTACAGTGGGAGTAAGGGGACAAAAAGTAGAAATCAGCCTAATTACTGTATTATTAATACAAAAAAGAAAAGAAGGATAATGAGTAGTGATTTAGGAACAAAATTTCTCTTATGAATTATTTAAAACAGGAAGATTTCTTGAGAATGGATTCTAAATGCTCGAAGAAATATCGTCAGGAAATAATAGAGAAAACACTTTGATATTCGAAAGCATTTCAACTAAAGAATGCTTAGACACTACCTTCACAGATATCTTCGGAGACTTGCAATTTTCTTTTATAATATCGGCAAAACTAAAAGAAATTTAATTTCATGGTAACAAACAAAGAACGAAGTAGATTCAGATATTTCAACAAAAAAAGTAATTAAAAAAAAACATATATTTTTGATAGTAATTCTCCTCAATTATTATTACTTTTGACAAATGCTGGAGAATTTACAAATCATCTTCAGTATTTTAATTCATTTATGAATGAAAACTTTTTAAGGCGCGTTAAGCGATTTTTAGTTGGAGAACACTATGGGTTGTACATATACATATAACAAACCATTATAATATATAACATTTTTTAATTGTTACTCAAAGCGCTAACAGATATAAAAAGTAGATCAATGTTAATAATTTTAAATTTACTACAACAAATAAACTAAGAGTGAGCAAAAAGTAAGTGTAAATTAAAAAAAAATCTCTGCTATTGTTATTCCAAAGTATAATTTTAATTATTTACACACCTACTACCAACGTATTGTTTACCAGTTTAATTATTATTTTCTTTTGTTTATACTCGTAACGATACTACTTTTTTTTATAATTACATTAATATTATATAACATACTTAATATTATATTACTTTCACAAAATTATTAATATTACAAGAACTACCTGCATAATATTGTCTTTAAAATCGTAAACATTTCTCATGTAAGTGACAGTATTGTCTTTTTGAGGAATAATTGTCTATAAACAGAAGTATTCGATGTAAAAAGATGATTTCAATTGTTACACTTTGATTGATACGGTAATATTTCTAAATTTAAATAATAATAGAACAAAGTAGATCCAGAGATTTCAACAAAATAAGTAAATAATTAATAAAATATTTATCTTTATAGAAAGTAATTTTCCTTAAAGCTGGTTATATTAAAAATATACGCATTTTTCACATCTAAAGCACATAGCGATAATAAATGACCAGACGTGCCACATGCATTCTAAATCCTATAGAAATTACCACAATTTATTAATTTAATGACTTTGCGTGTTTTCTAAAAGCTATATTATCTTATAAAATATTTTGAACAAACTGTAGTTCGTAAAAAAATATGTTTAATAAAAAACTGTTTATGTTTTAAGTGTGAGAGAGTAAAGTTTACGTATAGTATTCGTCGTATATATTATTATGCTTGGTTCAGACTTTCTTAAAATCAACAAACTGATTGTCCAACCATAAATCAACCTTCAACTTTATCTTGGTTGTTGATCTTCATCCAAATTATGGGTACGCATCGAAGGTGACTCCGAACTTTATAATTATATTAGTTTTAGTAATGTTTGACGTAGGTAAGAAATTTAAGACTCGGATTTTAAGATTTGATTGGTTAATCATGAAAAAGCAACCAATAAAAAGCCCGAGCAAAAGCAAAGTCTATACAAATTTTTTTTTCTAAATAGTCATACATTCAAAGACATTCTGTCCGTGCCTTTGTTGGATCTTTCCTATTATTTGAATTTATGTTATTTCTGATATGGCTACATAATTTCATTTCCACATATTAAGTTGAAAAAATAATTTTAAAATCAAAATTTCAGAATTATTGATTATACAGAAAGGTTTATATATTTAAAAATAAGTGGTTGGACGATCATATTTGTCTTGATAGTTCTTTATTAAACATCCTAAATTGATCTTGGATATTTAAACATCTAAAATTATAATAAAAAAAAAACTTACCAAGACTGGCGTCGTATGTGTTCATATACTCTGATGTCATGAACTGTGATACGAGGGCCGTTTTTCCGACACCCGCGTCACCGAGCAGGACTACCCGATATTTTGGTATCTATAAGGATAATAAATACAGTTATATATAGTTATAATTAAGTTTCACGAAGTAGTACAAGGTTGAGCTGCACTTAATTTATTAATTTAGTTAATATCTAGTCAGAAACGAATGGTTTTCTTATTTCTACTTCTTCTTATTAAGAAATATACAATCAAAGAGACCGCCATTTTGTTACGATTTCCAAATAGACATATTAAAAATTATTTATTGTATTGTCCATTTAAGAATTTTCTATTTACATAAATGTATGTATGTATGTCTGTGAGTATCTTTATTCCATCATAACTTTTAAATGTCTGAACAGATTTAGATGAATGAAGAATCGTTGGAATTATTTTATTATCCCGAGTGATACTGGCTAAAACCTATTATTAACTTATGCAGAGACATGGCTAATGTTTTTTTAATTTTCAAAAACTCGTTTTTATATCTTTTTATTTCTCTTATATTTATTAATATTGACCAACGTCTTAAAACAGAATATCACATGATCATATAACTCAACTCGCTGACCCAAGCTCATTAATTTTAAAAGCGAATAAAACGGCATTGTCTCGCTTAAAACCTTCGTAAAAGTTTATTTCACCTGTACATATTAAATTCTATTTAACGACCGACGTATCCTTACTCGATTAACTTTCTATGTCAGCTTGAATTTTCCGAACGAGTAATGTGTTATAGACAATGAACATGGAAATCATTAAAAGTTGTTATTACGGCGGAAATACGTTTTATTTGCAGGTTTTCAGTCAAATTCAGAAAGGAGGTCGGTTATCAATTCGGTTTATTTATTTTTATGCCACATATGTGTATTTCTGAATAGCTTTGCCGATTGTGAATCGATTTTTATAATTCCTTTTGTTATTTGATTGGTTATGGTTCAAAGTTTTTCGTGTTTAATTATTTTATTTTCCCACCTTTATTTTATGTTTTAGATAGCTACCTGATGGTAAGTGGTCATAACCGCCCATAGACATTGGTGATGTAAGAAATATTAACCATTCCTTACATCACCAATGGGCCACCAACCTTGGGTTTACTGTAACTAAGATGTTATTTAAGATTGTACTCTAGAATAATCTAGCGTTGGGTTCCTATTTAATAAAATAAAATAAAAAAAGTTATGTCCACAAGGGAAGTTCCGCTTCAAACCGGAACACAACAATACTAATTATTGCTGTTTATCGGTAGAATATTTGATGAGAGGGCGATACCCAGACGGACTTGCACAGTGTCCTACCACCTAAACATTTTATTATTATAATAAAACCTATATTTTATTTAACTTATTATTAATAATAATAAAATTTCTAGGTTTTTGATCTTTTATGGCTTCGTTCGTCATTGCTATTAATTTATTTAATATATCATTTAATTCTGTACCTGCTACTGATAAGCTTGATTATATTTTAACTGTTTTTTTTTAAGTATGTTACCGGATCAAGGTCATCTTCGTCAGGTGTGTCTAAGCTGGCGGAGTCGACTGGCCGGTAGCCGGAGCAGCATGAGCCATCGAATGGTGATCTATCGGATGCTCTGTGAATACAATATTACAATTAGATATAGTTAAAATTACTACTACCTATGCGACCATGCGTGGATATTGTTTCAGGAACGCAATTCAGCTGTAAATCTTGCCTGGTGACGATAGCACAAAAACGTGGCCTGGTTTTTTTCATATAATGGTCATCCGATATCTTCGGTGTAAGCTAGATCTGCTATATTATGGTGTTATAAAAACGTCGTGTCTAATTTTTTTTTATGAAATAGTTATGCTCTCGCCAATGGGCCACGTAATGCGGTCACCATAAGCATTGGCACTGTAATAAATATGAATGATTTCTGCGATGCGGCACAAATGAGATGTTATGTCTCTTATGCCTTTAATTACACTGACTTACTCACTCTTCAAACCGGACACAACAATACTAAGTATTGCCGTTGGGCAGTAGAATATCAAATGAGTGGGTGGTACCTACCCAGATCAGCTTGCAAAAAGCCCTACCACGAATATACACGAAAGTATAGTATTAGTCTTTAAATAGCTCACAGCTGAGTTAAATGCTCCCCTAGAAATAATTTGGAACTTATTCCACCACAATTGCATGTCTGCACGGCGGTTTTATAAAACTTATAATAATAATTGTTAATATTATATTAATTAAAAATGAGTTTTTTCGCCGACTTTTTTAGGTCTACCAATAAAGGACCAAGTTAAAGTTTTTAACTATATATAAAAAATGTTTTGACTTTGATTTTGTATGTAAGAATTTCACTCATTACTACTCACTTAAAGTGTGTTACAGAAGCTGGTTAGCTCTAATGACTAGTTGTGCTCTCGTTTTTACTTAGCGCCTAATAACCCCTGTATACTATGGTCTGACTGACTATCAATGCATGGCTTAAGCTTAAACATATAGGGACCATTTAAATCAAAAAACGATGTGTATGCTTGATAACGTCAAAATTGTTTTTTTTTCTATTTCGTTTTAATACACAATCTAAAAAATAGGTGGCAGGTTCGGGATGGATGCGGACTGCCCAAGATCGGGATGGTTGGCGTTCTATGGGGGAGGCTTTCGTCCAGCAGTGGACGGCAAAAGGCTGAAAAAAAAAACAAAAAAAACAAAAAAAAAAAAAAAGAAATCTGTCTGTGTTCAAAAAAAACCAGTAAGTTTGAAAACTTACTGTTACTTACGTACTAATAAAGATACCGTGGTAAAGATACCAGGGCATCATCAATTACAAAGAACTATTATGTATATTTGTAAAGAGAACAGCAACCGAATCGGCTGCGGTCACGCAACTTAGTAATCAAGTACGAAAATCAGATTAACGGTTCAAGAGTATTAAAGAAAATACGCAAAGAACTTTTTTATATATAATAGGCTTTTGTTAGACGTTGAATTGCTTTAAGAGTATTTTGATGGATTAAGATGGTTTATTAAAATAAATTTCACAATTTATTATTTGTTTTAGTAAAAACTTAACACCGTATTACTTAATCAAAATTAACCAGGCTCATACTATTTACAAATAATGATGGTTATTTCTGGCTGTAATATACGCTATGTAAGAATATGTTACTTTTTAGTATATGAATACGAAATAGTAGTTATATATCATATGTAGTTTTGATGTGCGTAAATTTTGTTCATAATTCATCTCGTGCGCGGCGGTACCACATGTATATTCACCGCACTGGGGGAGACGTCGAATGAGCTCTTAAGGATCTTATCTAGAGGAGCCTCCTTTGCGCAGCAGTTTCTCGCTTACAAGTTGTTACGTAAAAAACGTAATTGATTTATTTAAATTTATACCTAGCGATGTGGATTTGCAATCGCTGATCAAATGTGTTATTTAAAAATATAAAAAATTACCTGCTGTTGGTAGAATTAACGGATGTGTTAGAGCGACTGCGACGGTTACAAATTGAATCACCACAGTTCACCACACCACCTTTTGTTGTTATGGAGAATGTCCGGAGCCTGTACAGGTCATCCGACAACCTAGGGTTATATGGCTTCTCAGGCAGGGAACACACTCTGGGTCTGGAGTGCTCGACAACTGTAAGAAATTATTACCATTAAAAATCATTATTAAAAACATACTATAAATTAGACATATTATGGAATATTCTAGAAAATAAAATATTTCATATTAGCTTCATTGGTTACAAAACTAAAAATAAGGTTTTTTTCAATTTAGGAAGTGCGAAGAGTCTCCTGTTATTAAAGCTAGTAAGGAAAATGCTGTTAAAAGTATAAACCACATTATACAACTAATATAGTTTTGTAATTACACTCGCTCACTGATCCTTTAAGCCAAAAAATAATAATATTAAGCAATATCTATTGCTGAATAGCGGTAGAATAAATGGTAAATACAAAATAACATTAGTAAGCTAATCAAACCTTCTCACGCTTGAAAAAAAAAAACACGTATTTAAATTTTAGTGGAATGTATATGCCTAGCCTGTATCATACGGTTTGCAAAGTATTTGATGAATTTAGATGTGGTTTATATTTTTGTCATTTAGATTTTTAGGAAGCTTTAAATAAATGATCCGATTTGAGTAGATGAATAGCAGAGAAACGCGGACGTTTTATGATTAAGACGGATGAGCCGCTTTTATATCGAAATAAGCTGATCATTTGGATACTTACTTTGAACCTAAACAAAGAATCATTTGTAAATCTCCTAAGGAATAGAGGATTGGTATTGATATTATATAATTTTTGGTTCTGTAGCTATTTGGAGCAGAGCATATCAAGTACTCCAAAAAAACTGGCATGCTGTATATATGTATATAAACTTAACGAAATGCATATTATTGATGGAAAAAATATTAACAATAGCTTCAGTAGATAGTGTTCATATTCTGGCTAGAAAGGCTATAAAGGGTAGAAAACTGTGTGGTGGGTGTCTCCATTTTTGATCCACAAGATTAAACAACTGCTGGTCATCTAACTACTATCTCAGTGTTATCAATGCCATCTGTCCAAGAGCTTAAGAGGTGGGAATCTTACTAGCGACTAACCTCTGTAATCCATTATAACAAACTACAATATTATATTTTTCCAAAACAATCATCCGATACGAATACTACGTCAATATTAAAATTTAAAAATGACTTTTCCACAGGTACATTTTTTTTCTAACCATTAAAAAATAATACTGGCCGCACATAATCATTATGAAAGACCTACCGAGTACAGACATAGTCAAGCGTTATCTCCAACTAGAAAACACTTATATGGTTTCGTGAACACGACTTACAATGAATTCAATGGGTAGAAACTCAATGCTCCAGTTCCTTAACTAAGGTAGATAAGACCAGTAATACAATAAAACATAGCGCAGTATCGCATTATATAAATAGCATTGCAAATAAATAATATTACAAGTGTTAAATATCATAGATCTTCATTATTCCTATGAAACGCACATATGTTCGGTCTCGTGTATGGGTTACAAATGACACTGTAACGTTTTTCAACAATCAAAATGACGGATCAGTACAGAAATAATACTTGTGACATTTTAGTGACTTTGACGTTTAAATTTATGAATAGTCATTTTTCCTCTAAAAATACAGAAGATAATAAATTGATTTATTAAATAATCGTAGCTTAGACAATAGATATATTTCATTTTTCTATTAAGCGACGATATTAGTCACGCCCACAAAGTGGTAAAATAAAATCCTGAAAAATATATTTTTAGTGCATCTCCTCTATAAATAAAGTGGGGATGTTTTTTCCACAGTGCGATGTAGGGCGTTCTCGGATTGGTCTTAGTCTTAAACAAGATTTAATTTACATTTAATTCAATGATATAACGATAATGTGCTTTTCTTGTGACCATTTGAATAAAGATTATTTTGATTTGACTTGATACAACAAATGAACAAAGTGTGATCATTATTTTTTATTAATTTTACAATTGTTTATTTGAGAACATTTTCTGGGATCCTGGACTAAAAACGTTGCCCCACAAAATAGTTACCTAAGTGTAGATAATAGGAATAGCAAGCTTGTATTAATAGTACTTTTTCTATTTATAAATCAATTCACAATTTATAGAAAAATGTTCTAGTTACAATTAATATTATCTCTCTGAATAGTACTATTCATAGTGTCGTCGTCAGGCTTTATAACCAATTTAATTCTAACGACACATTTGCCAGTCTGCGCACCTATTTAGAATTGGTGGTGAATGTTTTTGGCAGTAAAAACTGAAAAGTCTTGACATCGGCATAATTAGTTTGTTTTCTGGCATTATTACTACTAATTAAATATCAAACAATACACACAAATATCTTTCAGTAATCATTGATATAATTTAAAATTATTTTACCATTATTCAGCTTAGCTAAGTTTCTCATCAATCAAAACAATGCACTTTCGTGTTATTTGTTTAAGGTATGCAGGTTGAGTATTAAACCGAATGACCTGATTTCCAAGAAGCCGTATATCGCTACTGCCTTCTGATATTATTCGAGTGCATATTTATAATGCTTTGTTTTATATCTTTGTAATAAAACTAAATGGGTAATGATAGCATTTCAATAGTGGCCTGAATCGCGCTATCACTATTTTCTATTACAATAAATTATATATATAATGAACTGTTTGAGGTATTTGTTATGCCTCCGCTACAACAAACATTTCGGACACATTAAATTATTGTATAATTTATTTAATTTATTTAGGAGATTCCTTGATCCCTACAACAGCGTTGTTGAAAAAAAAGTGTCGATTTTGTTGGTGGGTCGAAAGGTAATTAATTCATTGTTGGTGCGGCTTGTGATTGTTGAATGTGTTCAATTGTGGTATTTGAATTTTTAAGCGTAACTGGGTGAATAATTAAGATCTATTTATATGATTTGGTGTTTAAAATTCTATTTTCGAATTGTGCCATATCATTTAACGCTCAAAACCAAGTTTATTTAAAATGTTTTCAATTTCAAAATGATAAAAATTGTTTTTTATGAATTTCTTATATTTTTATTTAATGCTTTAGAAGCTACTTTATATATTTATTAAAAAAACCAAAACCAGCCAGAAAATGAAAAAAAAAACATGTTTATATATATGATTACTTTAATTATGAATGGTGCAATGGTATATTTAAATTTCTCTTATTTGTTGTTTTTATTATTATTTAATATCTATACGTTTACGTACCATAGTAAGTAAAATTTTATATTTCATTTATTTATGTATTGTTTTATTTGAATAAATTATTTTATACCTAAAGTTTATAATGTAATCGCAAAATTCTTATATTGTGGAAGTTCTAGATTTATTTTCTTCATTTTGAACACACAGCAAGTTGAAAATATAAACATGAAAATATACGTAGCAAAAAGAAAAACGACAGTGTAAATGTTTTCATTGATCAAATAATATTCATTCACCATGATCCAATAGGGCATTGGCCTCTTCGAAAATCCCTTAACGAGAAAATTGTTGGATGAAATTCTATAGTAAATATTTGTCCCCGTTACATTGACGAGTTTTCGTTGTCAAGAGCTATACTAATACGAATTTGTACATAGTTGTATTTTGATTGATGTATTTTTATAAAGTAAGAAATTAAAATAAAAAGAACAAAATACACATTAATAATTTAAAGCAAAAACACGCCGTCTAAAAGATTGTCCTGTCGCATTGTACCCAAGACGCTGGCACTATTGCCTCTCTGCACCGCTAGACTCAGCCTTTGAGCTAAATAAGCGCCAGCTCTTTGGTCACCAGAAGTGTGGACCAGTTTCTTAGAAATATCTTTTATATATTTTTTTTTAATCGGACGATCATGGACCCAATGTTTCATTCAAAATCCAGCCCCGTAAATTCATATTCGTTGGTAAAAGTGAATATTTGCGGCGCTTGAGTATTTGAGCAGCTTCAGCGGCTGCACTGGCTTTACAAGACGTATTCTTGATATGAGATACTGCCAGCGTATCTACGCAAGTTGCATCCCACACAAGAACACGATCCATCGATCGTGGTACTAATGTCGCTACATCGGGTGTCTTGCCATAATCTCTGAATAAACCATTAGGTTCCAAAGTAATAGGAATCGATGAAGTATGTCATTAAGAGATCTATGGCGATATGCACGGCCAGGGGTTTTGCGGCAGCTAAGTCCATGGCGTCCGAAATGATCCAGGTACCACAGGGACATGTGTAAGGCTCGCACACCTTTAAGCCTAAGCGAAGGCATACGGCGATGCGTATCGTTGCCCGATCAAGTACTGATTTTTAGAAGGGAAAGCCTGAAGCCTGTCTCTCTTTTAGATGCAGCTAGCAGTCTTGCACGGTCTGTATCTGATACTGGGACAGGAGCAAATTTTGATTGGGGAATATTAAAAATTTAAATGAATTTTATCAAATTTTAATATCACAAATTGAGAGCCGAGATAGCCTAGTATTTCAAATACCTCAATCTTAAACGAAGATTATGAATTCAAACCCTGGTAATTTAAATTTTCATTTGGTAAATTTACCAATAAAACTTCAACAATGTGTTTCGGATAATCCGCATTAAAACAGCGTGGTAGCGCGAAGGTTACAAGCCTTTTGTGTCAAGCACGTAGTGCATAGATTTATGTTTAATTAAAAATATTATTAATATTAAGGTAAAATTTCTTTGTAAAATAATTCTATATATGTTATGTACGAAGCAAACAATGAGCGTTCTGTATGAATTCGTTTGTTTTTATTTATAACGCATATTCTTTATAACGAATATATCCTTTCATTAAATAAATAACCAAAAGTTTAAAAAAAAAATATGCTCACCTGGTAACTCCAAAAAATTTGACGTCCGTCTTTGACGACCACGCATAGTATTTTGGAAATTGAGAGGACCAATATCTTCTACCGAATCACAGTTGGACACCGTAGACTCCCGCGAGCCGCGTCTACTTGCCAGATATGCCAGTCCACCCTTTATCGACCCTCGACGCATCGGAGAACATGGTCTACTTATACTTGTAGAACGAGTTTGGGGAGTATCGTCTGTTAAATCCGTCAAATCAGATGTGGACTTCCTAATCCGAGAAGATGTTTCTGTGGCTTCATCATCCGCGTCGTTGACGATCGCAGATGGCGTGCCAGGAATCGCGTCAATGGAATCATCCGTATGACTTGAGATTATACTCGGCGACGTCACCAGTCGAGGTGAGCTCACTGTGGAGGTAGAGCTATATAGTTTCCTCGTTCGATTAGGAGATACGTAACCAGGATTGGTATGAATATGCACTGGTGGAGGCTTCGGTGATCTAGATTTTTCACGGCGACTGTGCTTCAGAGATGTGGTGTAATGAAGGCCGCGATGGGATCGCTCGAAGTTGCATGGACTCGTGCGGTCAGGTAGTGGTTCTGCAACTTGCGGGAAGTGGAAGTGCCTCGGACTCACCGGACTCCGATGCCCGTGAGCGATTGGACTCTTAGGGGGAATATGTTTATCATAGCTGCAACCGGATTGAGGAGTATAATACCCAGAAGACGACGTGCTAGAAGTTATTGATGGACTTTTTTGAGGAAAAATGAAATGTCGGGGACTTTTTGGAGTGAGGGGTTTTGGAGAGAGTGGAGGATATCCACTGGGGCTGTTCACTGCCATTATTAGATTTTCACCTTTAACGCCACGACATAAGATTCATTTCCTCGTGATCTGAAAAGAAGAATATAATGTCATAAGCACTTTCACGTTTCAAAGTTGACTAAATTTACTTGTTTTCGTTACAGAATAAGGATCGTGAGATTTAATACTTATGTTTTTTTATCGGATTTGCTCTTTGATACAATACATGTTAAAATGAGATCTACGTATTACTTAAAATCCAGTCCAGCAAAGAACTTTCAGTTTCAGAAAATATATCAAATTAGCAGTAAGGATTCGATCGGGACACTACCCATGCAACAAGTTTGCATATTTAATGAAAAAAACTGATTCACCAAATTGCGATGTCTTTAATGTGTTAGAAGATGTGTATCATGTGATTATGGAATGTAGTAAGAATAAAAAACAAAGGGAGTCCCTAATGGCAACATACAATGTTAATTGTATGAATGTAGGTGCTGCGCAAAGTATTCTCTGTTTTCCAAATTCGGAAGCTGCGGTAGCCATATATGACTTAATAGCTTCTTCTCGTTAGTGACTCTGTTTATACTTTAATGAATGATCTGTGTATTGTATAGGTTAAGATATGATGGGGCTAACATGTCCAAATGGACAAAAGTCTCAAAAAAATGAAGATTAAAAAAAAAACTTTCAGTTCATAATTCACGCGCTTGATCTCGCGATACTATAGTATGTCTGTGTGTTTGGTATGAAAGGAGATACGCAACTAGCCATAACTAATATTATTTTCTTTTCTTTCTGTAAAAGATTTCAGCTAAAACAATGTGATCGAGGAATATTTTAATTTTGTTCGTTTTCTATCTGTTATAAAAAATTTAATTATTATACAAAACTTGCTCACTTGATTTACTATGACTGACTAAAAAAAATATATCATATATATATATTTTATAAAAACACACCGAATAGAATTTTAGCATTTAAAACCAGCGCCAAAGATGTTTAAAAAATATTGGTCACATAACGTAAAAAAGCGCAAATGTTGGCCACAGACGATACATTAATTTCAATTCATGAAAAAAGGCAATGAATCATATAAGCTGCATATATTTCAGTAAACAAATGGTGGATTCCCTCAAATTGAAAAGGTATATAACTACCTAATGATCTTACCGGATAGTTGTATGGGCCGTTAGATTATAATAAGGCGTTGTATGCATTTTTCCTAAAGTTTAACGCTCCATTCACAATTTTTCAACAGTTTACAATCTGTCGTTTACAGTAACAGCCTGTGAATGTCCCACTGCTGGACTAAGGCCTCCTCTCCCTTTTTGAGAATGTTTGGAGCTTATTCCACCACGCTGCTCCAATGCGGGTTGGTGGAATATTGCAGAATTTCAGTGAAATTAGACACATGGAGGTTTCCTCACGATGTTTTCCTTCACCGTCAAGCACGAGATGAATTATAATCACAAATTAAGTACATGAAAATTTAGTGGTGCTTGCCCGGGTTTGAACCCAAGATCATTGGTTAATATTGACGCGTTCTTACCACTGACACATCTCGCTTGTATCCATCCGTCGTTTACAATCTGTCAATTTATTATAAGCTAACGCTCCTTCCAATGTTAAATCGACATATTAAGATGTATATCCTGCTCCATTTACTCAAAGCAATACAGTAAAAATTTCGAAAGTGAAAAGTGAATCGACTTTTGTCCAAAACAATCAGTTTTACTTGGCGGTAGGGGTTTGTGCTAGCTCGTCTGGGTAGATACCACTCACTCGTCAGATATACTTCCGCAAGTTCTTAGTATTGTTGCGTTTCGATTTAAACGGTGAGTCGGTGTAACTACACAAGAGACATAACATCTTAGTTCCCAAGGTTGGTGACGCATTAGATGTAAGGGATGGTTTCACAACGCCAATGTCTATGGGCGGTGGTAACCACTAACCATCAAGTGGTATATATATTAAATGTTTAGTAGAAACGGAATACCATTTTTAACACTTGCATCAAACAGAAGGTAATAATTAATTTCACTCGCGAAAATTAAGATTAAATTTGTTTATTTACGATCCCAATTCGTTTGGCAATGAATTAAAAGCAACGTTAATTATAAAGCCATGTGCGGTATATTATATTTATTCCGATAATTCTGTCGTAAAGGGCTTTCACACTAATTAACTACGTTTTAAAACTTTTATATACGCAAGACATCTATATAAATAAAAAATATTAAAGTGCAGAGCGTGATTTCAAAATCGCCTTTTTTCGTTATTTTTTGTCTCTGCCTGTTTGTTTGGACTAAATTTAAATATAGAATTATATTAATTTTGCACGTCACAACGAACACTTTAGTCCCCAAGATTTGTGCGGCATTGACTGTGTGAGAGAAGGTTAATATTTCTTACAGTGTCTATGTCTATGGGCAGTCGTAGCCAATGTGCCCGTGTGTCGTCGCCGTATATGTATATTACGAAACTAAAAAAATATTTTGTAGTAATGTATCTACATTCATCATGTAGTAAGTCTATGATAAGTGCACACACAAACATATGAAGGAATAAAATTATAAAACATATGACTGTTCTTTTACGTACGAATGAAAGAAAGTATATTAGACGTATATAATCAGATGTTTAATTAGAGCAGTCCTTTAGAATGTTCTGCTGTTCATATAAGGTATTGTTATTTTTTTTCTAAAGACCAAAGATGGCGGACCACACAATGATCGTGAAAAAAACGAAGAATATGAATAGGTATGATTCTTTTTTAAAACCAAACTTGTATTTTTATTTCATGTTGGTAATGAATATTTTTTTTATTTAAAATTATTTAAATGCTCATTGTTATTGTCTACGTATGTCATGGTTACCTGGGTGGCAACGATTGGATTTGAACCTAGTGTCTGTGCCTAATTATTATGAAATAAACAGCGCCGTCTAGTGACAATAATCAGAAATACATACAAATCGAAGTTAACGTCAACGCTATCGGATAAGAAAAAAAAATCGCACTATGTGTTCTGTGAAATCGTTTATTACTTTATACTAATACATTAAAAACCTCGTGAAATGTTAGATAGTAAAGTATATATTACTCCTTTGTATTTAAGTACATAACTACTCATCATGTTATTGTCGTTAATGTAAACGCGGGGTTTTTTCAATTAAAAATATAAAAACTTCATACAAATTTATACTTCATTAGAATGCCTTATTATTATTGTTTTAAATTAACTAATATGACTCACAGATAGTCTATTTTTCAAATTTAATAATACCAATGTTTTTGCAAGCAATGAGACTGTAAATATCCCACTGCTGAGCTAAGACTACCTATATTTTTTGCAGAGGATTTTTGGAACTTACTCCACCACGCTGCACTAATGCGGGTAGTTGGATACACTGGGTACATTTTCAATCGCCATATGCAGGTTTACACGCGATGTTTTCCGTTACCGTCGAGAACGAGATTAATTATAACCACAAATTAAGCAAATGAAAATTCAGTGGTACTGGTTTCGGTTTGAACTCGAAATCGTCGGTTATAAGTCTCATCTATCACCTGGGCCAACGCGGTGCATTGAAAGCAATGATCATCAAAATTCGAATATGAATGTTAAAAAGAAAACAAATACTAAATATAACATTGTCTCATATGAATTACCTTTCTACATAATCCGTCTTTCTATAAAAGTTAGAAATGGAATTGGAAATATATGTCTGGACTTCGTCGATGTAATTGAGATAGTTTTTCACCATCATGTTATAAAAAATACATGCGAAGGGATCCGTGAAGGGAAACAGATATTGAGCTATTTCAAGCGCCCTTAAATTACTGTACCCTTTTGAGAACAAATTGTTATTGGTCAAGCTATATTGAAAGCTATTTTAGTATTATAGTATTTATATGCTTTTTTTCTATCGAATGTTGCTTTGTTTTGTGTAATATGCATATTATTTAAAAAAATACACTTTTTTTAATGCACTCTAATTTTTATATGCAAACCTGCACCGGTTCGTAATTTGGTATTTTATCCGTCGTTCTCATTTTATTATTAATTAGTAAAAAAAATGTATTTTAATCTTTTTTTTTTAATGAAAGCGTCCAAAAATAATAACCTAATAAAGATATAAATGTTTCGCTTTAAAGATACTATCTTTCTAAAATTATTACATTGTACATTTAAAGACAAACTTAACTAATTTACATTTAATTTAAACATTTACTTATCAATAAGTGTTTGTAGAATATAGAATCGATTAATGGCAGAATTGTTATTCGTGATCTACAAAAACATATTAAGGGATTACTAAAAGGAAACAGATACTGACTTATTTCAAACGATCTTTCATTGTGATCGTACATATTGATGTTTTTGAGGCGACATGCGGCGCTGTGTGGGCTTTAGTATTTTTATTGTCGTTTTTTGTCTGGTAAACGCAGACAGCGCTTATCTAATATATACCAACTACTCCGCGCGGTGTCACCCACGTGGAGTAGCCCGTGATGTTACTTATTCTCTCTTAATCTAATAAAGATTTTTTCAATTCTGAATGGTAGAATTTAAAGCGTACAAACGATAAACCACTACAGCTTTATATATTTAGAATAGATCTGTCGCAGGTCTTTTGTCAATATCTTGATAATATTAATTAATTTTAAGTATCAATGGCTTACTGGATGTCTAAAAGTCGCAGGATCGCCTTGTTATAAATGTCGTTCGCACTCCTAACACAAGTTTTACGCCTAATTAGAGGAAGACATTTATTTATGTTAGTAATTTACATAAAACTTGATTGATTGTTGTGGTTTATGTACAAATAAAACGAGTTAATACTTAATTAATAATAACGAGAGAGATAATAATAAAATAATATTATAACAAAAATTAACAAAATTTGCTTGGATCGTTGCATATGTTTTGTATTACAATAATCTTCTGTTAGAACTATTTCCATGTAAGCCAAGCTCGAGAAACAGATTATATAAAATATAACAATATTGCTTTATCATACATTATTCGTGATCATATTTTCAAATAATTTTGCACAAAGGCACATCATTCAATATACCAAATAGTAAAGGTTTGCATAGCGTTATTAAATTCCCCACGAACCGATATTTTTATCATTTATCCTTTGTAAGTTCTTTTCAGTTGTGAAATTAAAAGAGCGTGGTGGACAGCCTAACTCTTTCTTCTTTCTCCTTCTGGGCACTGGCACATTATTATTATTTAGGTATTGTAACGATCGTGTCGTTACAATAATATTTTATCTATGTACCTATTATTTGTTATTATAAAGAATTCAAGTAATCATCTTGGTTATCATTTTTATATACTACGAAAGAAATTTCATTCTATCTTACATCCCCCTATTTACCATACCATACATTACTATTATACAATAAATATATTATTTACACATACCATTTTAGGGTAGAGTTGATATAAAATTTATAATCATTTTATTTTAACTTAGATTTACCCAAATAAATGAAATTTATCTTAAAAAAAACCACATACTACATATTTTAAAAATATTTTTCAAAAACTTACAAACCATTTTAATACCCATACATCATAAATTTCAAAATTAAAGAATTTCCACACAAACCTTCACCCAATATTATTACATCTCGACGGGTAAATTAAAAAAAAATACTGTATCCTTCTTAGGGTTGAAGTTGGATCAGTTCAGTGGTTTAGCAGTGAACACATAACATATCTGTCACATAGTTATTTTCGCATATTAACTATTCCTTACTGTTTGCTTAAAAAAGTATTATTGATTTAAATGGTCGCGGACCTGGATATTAAAGCATTATCACACGATGAATACGAATGGACAGTAGTAGAATGGTAATACGATATAATCCGAGATAACCTAGTGGTAAGAACGCGTGAATCTTAACCGATACACCACTGAATATTCATGTACTTTATTTGTAATTATAATTAATCTCGTGCTTTACGGTGAAGAAAAACATCGTGAGGAAACCTGCATGTTTCTAATTTCACTGAAATTCTGCCACATGTGTATTCCACCAACCCGCACTGGAGCAGCGTGGTGGAATAAGCTCCAAACTTTCTCCTCTAAAAGGGAGAGGAGGCCTTAGCCCAGCAGTGAGACATTCACAGGCTTTTACGGAATACGAATAGTTCATACAGTTCTTAACATGTAACAATATGACTCAGTGATAAAGATTTTAACGGCCAATTAAACATAATACTTTATACAGACCGGTTTCCATATTAAAACCAAAACGATAAGTTTTCCTTGCGGATAACATAATTGACTTATAGGCGTTTAAATTATTTTAACGAAACACTAGTCGACTTCTCATGCAAGCGTCACCGAATTTTCATATGTCGTTGCCTGTGTCTGTCTCTCTCTCTCGCCCCTTCTGTGAGTATGTGTGTGTGTCGCTCTACACATGCAACTCGAAAGCTCTCTAAAGCCCTCGCGGTGTTCGGTGTCGGTTTATTGTCTAGTGACAAAGGTATTAAAGGGAGCGTTGCGAGACATATTTTTCGCGTACAGACCATGCGTAAATCCCGGCTGAAATTCGCGACCGCGATTCATGGGCGGGTGTAGAGCCGGCTTAAAGCAATGTCGAAAAATGTTATAAAAATTATTCCTAGCTTTCTTAGTAAAGTAAACTAAAGTTTATACAGCTAATTGAATACCTAGATTGGCTATTACATTTTAGGACCTGACAACCAACAAAATGAATACAGAATAGAAGTGGTTTAAGCGGCTTTTTGACATGAGGCGTGTTTTTAAAAACCTGTTTGTTAAAAATTTATAGAATTATTAATTATTTCAATACTATGTTTATGCGAAATAGACATATTTTATTCACAAAGTATAAAAGTATTTACTTACGATCTAGTCGTTAGATTCCAATAGAAATAAATGCTATTTGTAGAAAGAAATAAAGTATGAAAAACAATGTTATTAGTTTCCAACCTAAAATATTTACTTGATATTCCTTTTTGCTTTGTCGCAAAGAGAGTTCAAACAAAAAGTTCCACCTTTTGAATATGGTTACGGTCGGAGAGAGCGAACTTTGAAATATACAAATGGGATTTAGTTGTGTAAAAATTCTTTAGCTATCTATCTTTCCTTTCATTTTTAATTCTTTGTTACATACCCGAATCCCACGTGTATACTTATGTAAATAATGCGTGAAAAAATATTCATATTAAATATAAGGCATATAATTTCATTTATTTAAAACTTTATTGCACGACACCAAACATTTTATATAGTAACATTATCTACTAAGAAAGTTTATTGTTATACAAATGAAATACGTATACATACATATGTATATAGTAAATGTCTTCATGTAAAATTTTAATTACAAAAGTTCGTACCAGTCATAGCAATCATTACGTAACTAAATACACAAATTCTATGTGTTGCTAGGTTAAGGTTTGAATGGTAAGTGAGCCAGTATTATTATAGGCACAAAGGGATAAACCTCTGATATCCCGTTGTCGGCTGGGTTTTAATGGTATAAGATGGCCCAGTGGTAGTACAAGTAGAAAGGTAAAAGTACCATTTACCATCAAATGACCCATTTCTCATCTGACTACTGTAAGTTAAGGTTACTTAATTAAAAGTCTCTGCTTACTTAATAGAGTAATTTCTGAAATTTATAACTATTCAGCTCTTTTTAAGTGTTTAGCTTTTATCAAACAATTCAGAGTAAACACTTCCATTATCATTACCTTATACCCTAAATTTCGCTTTTCGCTGTTTATTAAACCACAAATTGTAAAGAGCGGATCTAATTTGTCTTTCGAGCCCTCCGCCGACACAAGCAGAAATCAACATCAAAGGAAACCAAGCCAATTTCAGGAGACCTCTAGACCGCACCAATATTAAAGGCGGATAGTTCTTAGAACGTCACCATAAAATTCATAATAATTATCGGTATAATAAAACGAGTGGGTCAGTGTAAGCTGGACTTTGAAGCCACTTTAATTTGAAACGTATGCTAATACTGTGATAGCAGTTTCATTATACGATGACTTTATTCAAAGATCTTTTTTTTCGAAGTAAACTAGTTGAATATTAAGTTAGTCGGTTCATTGACACGCCAGATTTTTACTTTACTTTACCAGACACAGGTAAACGGACTTTTATATTTTAAACCGTAAACTAAACTACGTAAACTACTGGGTCATTAAATATTGTGTACTCTCAACAAATTGATTATGTTTCACATTGATTTTCTAATACTTCAAGTCTACGATTACATCCATGATTCTAACATGATATTTAGAAAGAGTTGTTAAATAGAATCTGAGTCCTCTTCATTTCCAAATTTAAAAAAAACCCTTAGAATAAAACATCCAATCATATCTGTTCTTTCTAATAAATGAACATAATAATAATATCGTACAGACCGATTTCGACCACAGCGGCCAATCTCAAGAGAGATTAGCCAACTGTGCAGGACATAATATAGTGCACAAGTGTGTGCGCAAACACAGGTGCACTCTCTATTCCTTAACTCTCATAATCTGATGGAACGGCAATCCGACATGACTGGAAAGAGTTCAGGCGCAGGACTAACAACTTTACGTGCTTTCCGGGGCATGGGTGTGTACACACTTCCAACTTCCAGACTACGGGCTGCTACTGAAAATTTTTGAGAGAAAAAACCAATAACTTTTAAATTTGATCCTGCAATGCATTTATCGAAAACGTATGAACGTGCGAGAAAACGTGCTTCGAAGAGTTCCTAAAAGTCTTCCTATAAGGGTTAGACGCCTTATTCTAAAATGTAACAATTAGAGGCTGTTGTCGGATGTTTTATAAGTTCGTAAATATATTGCTGGTTTAGGACCTCCTCCTTATTCCACCAGCTGATACAGTTCAGGCTAGCGTACATACGTTACAAAATTTCACCTGACATGCAGATTTCAAATCCTATGAATTTCTAAGGAAATTTATATACAAAGCAATTTAAAATTCTAATTTACAATATGAAATAAACACATAGGAGCTCAAGAATACCAAAGGTATTACGACAGAAGAGAGTTTATGTGAAACTTTGTTTCAACAAACAATTTTAAAAGCACCTCAAGCCAATAAAGTGAGACAGTTATGAAACATTAAATATTTGCTGAGAAAATGACTCGACAGTTTAGTAAATAACGTTAGTAAATGTTACTCTAAAGTCAATATAGTATGCGCTCCCAGTAAAACTTAATATACTTTAAGACCTTTATGTGTTCGTTAGCTTGAGAAGGGTTCTTTATTTACAGAGAACACGATAGTGCAATGTCTTGTGCTATCGTGACGAGACGGAGTAAGGGTAGTTCTCGAGGATTATTAAGTCATCGTAAACTAACCACCTCTTTGGTTTGATGGCTAGCTTATGAGGCTGCAAATCTCTTTGTCATCTTTGTAATTTAAAAAAAATGCGTTATGATCAACAATATTTTTAATGGAAATTGGCAGTGTTATTAATTATCAAATCTCTCGCCTAAGCTTGCTCTAATAAAATGGAAATGTTCAAATCAATTACCAACGTGGCCGAAACCGCTTTGAAGGACATCATCATTACAACATCTCGAGATATGCTCGAATCTTTGAACCTCGAACAACTCAATTCGAGCGCATATTAGTGCCAAAATTGAATTGATTTAAAATTTAAAATTTAAGAAGTTTAAGAAAGAAGAACTCAAAGTTTAAGAGTTAAGTCTAAGAGATTAGTTATTCTTGCTCAAAATGCATGTCATATTGTTAAATATATGTGATAGGTTAAGCTGTCAATTTTCACTTAACCTCCTTTATTGGTTTGCGAGTGCAAAAATCTTCTTTTCCACAAAGGATCTTAAGGACTTTATTGGCCATTTCCATTAGCTTACCGTTATTACGAGTACATTTACCATTGCTGATACAATTACTTATAACTAAAAATAATGTTTGACATTTTTATTCAGTTAAGTTAATATTATTCATATAAAATCCTAATAGCAACAAAATTGAAGAAGCCCTGAATGATCGAACGTTATAGATACAAATCTCTCGTGAGAAGTGATTTTGGAGATGACAGGCGTTGATTGATATTCTAAACAATGATAACATTTTAAATTGTTCCAACAAATTTATTTATTACGAGCTACTTTCACGCCTTCATTAGCTTCGTTGGACTTCATGATCAAATAAATTGTTGAATGAATTAAAATCCATATTTTAATTGAAAACTTAAACGAATATCTATAAAAAAAAGTATTAAAGTAAAAAAGCTCTTGACATAAAACAAGAGATTTGTCATATTCATGAACCTTGATGGCTCAGTACAGATACAGGTGAATCTTAATCGACGATAGCGGGTTCAAGCCCGAGGAGCACCACTGAATTTTGAGTGTCTAAATTGTGTACTCTGTGGTCTGCAATCTTCGCTTAAGATTCATGTGTTTTTACTGAGTTATTAATGTTTACTTTTAAAGATCAATATAACTATATTTCTTTAAGTCAGTGAAGTCACGGCGACACAGCAATAAAGTAATGACGCAAATGACGCACATATTTTTGTCCATTTAGGGCATTAAGCATAAAAGTATTTTAAGACTATTACGGTAACGACCTTACCCTATTTATCTAAAATTCCCAATTACAGTGTTGCGTGTCTCAAAGAAATTATTTTATCAAAATTAAGGCTACGCTATTGAATTTCTTATGAGACATTGAAAGATTACATACCGTAATATACTACTTAACCACAATATGATTGGTAAAGCTGTGTTTATACTTACGTGTATACATATTAAGTTCTGACGCAGTACCAACAGGTTTACGTGTTTTTCGAGGCACCGCTGATTACCCTTCCAACTACCTATATTTTTTCGAGAAAAATTCCCAATAACATTTTACTAACCCGACCTGGGTTTGAACCCAGGGCCTTGGGATCTTCGGCTTTATAAATTAGCTACTAAATCGACGAGAAATTCAATAGTATATTATAACAAAACATACCGTATCATTATCAAATAACAATATTATCAAACGATAAAAATATTGATTTTACAATCTTCTATCTACGCCGTAATAGAAAACATATATACTCGTAACTCACGTTAATAATATTTAAACGGAATCTGCATTGCTACATTACTAATCATTTGATATGTAAATTGGAATGTATGTCCAACGCAAAAAGGTTGGATAAATTCATTTCGTTTTCCATAGAGATGCGTCCGTGCCTTTATTAATTTCCTTTTTATATTACACATGTTGATCTTTTACGGCTTCGTTATATTCTTATGATTAATTAAATTAATTGTATATAATATAAATTGTTTTATTTAATGGCAAGGCTTCCATACTATTCAATAAATTAATTACTAATACACGATACGCCTTTGTAATGCAAAATTGAAAACAGCCAACGACGCTTGCACTAAGGATATTTAAACTATTTGTATGTTCCAGGAATTTAATTACCTAAATGAGATTTCATTATTTTCACAAAAGAGCATCGTAGCTGTGTTATGCTACCAAAATTATAATGTCGAAAATACTTAAATTAAATTTGTACAAAATAATACGAAGTAATAAATACTTATTTGACTTTGATTTGATCGAAAAGCGCTTGAATGAATACTTTGATTTATTTATTTGGTAATCCAACAGTTAATCACATACATATGTTATTTATCATACAGATATTATATAACGTGCAACTAAAACCAAAATAGAGTTACACAATTAACTTTAGCATAAATTGAATTACTAACTAAAAAAACTGTAAGTAAATTAAAACTATTAAGAGATAAGAATCTAATGAAAGAATCTGTGTGAGTGCGTGTGTATGTTTTTGTGTTTGTAAGTGTATATTTTATTTTAGGTAGTTTTGAGTTGTATTTTTATCTCTTTTGAAAAAAGCATTTTTAAATAGTTTGACATGTTTAACAAATACATTTCTGACTATTGTATTTATAATTTATTTTTAAATCATCTATTAAAATTTAACTGTTAGGTAAAATCGAATGCACAAAAATACTAAAAAGCTACACATATAATTTTTTTTGATAATGTCATTACTGTATCAAATTTGCCACACTGACTGATACATGCTCCTTATAAAGTGACTATCAGTTTGTCGGTTTACACGCATCAATATAAATCCCACACTAGAAGCTGAAAATACTGAAAATTCACACGCGTGGAAATCTGACCTCATAAAATCCAATTACCGAACTCCGACCTGGAGGCAAAATTGAGGTTCGTTTCCACTTTATCCTTTAATTGTTTCTACCTGTGCGAACTACCTCCTAAACTAGGAATAAACTTAAGCTTAATAAATAAAGATTAATATGAATATCATCAACTAATCACTATTTAAAAAAAAAATCTATTTGTTCGTCAATTCTCTTTTCTTATATAATATATTCAAATTTATTACAAAACATTAATTTACTTTAAAATATTTTTTGATATTTATATGTTATATTTAACAAAATATATAGATATCGACATGGCATAGTGAACATTTGTATTAAATAAATCTGTGGCCTGGTGCTGGTGAAGGGTCAACAACTCATATTTTTGGTATTTACAATAAAAACAATGAACAAATGTTGGTCGTTTTATAGAGATATACCTTTTTGTGTACTATTTTTCCATTTAATTTAAAACTTAAATTTAATGTAAAGCTACCACCGATTCGGAATGTACGTGTACAAGACAAGAAACTCAGAAGTCTTTGCACTTACGTTGTAGTCATACCATTTGCAGCTGTATAAACAAGTTAATCGTCCAACGAGGCAGTTTAAATAAAGATCATAAAATATCCCTAAATCCTTAGACGTCGACCCCCAATCACGTGACCCAAATAACTCCCAAAGCATGGTCAATTAATCTCTGTCCCACTGCGTCCTCATCTGCCGTACAGTTTGACGAATAACTTCAATAAAACTGACCGGTTCGAATTAAGTCGCGAATTTATTACATTATTATATCAAATGAGGATGAACTGTCCGCCAAGGTTAATTTTCAATTAAAATTATTTATACTCTCATTTTAATCATACTAGTATCGTGTAGTCGAAATTAACCAAATTTGAATGTCCAGGTTTGGACCAATTCGTTTTGTGTACATGAAAACCACACTATCGTATGAATTTTATATCAACATGTGATAAGTTTATTTTATCATATAATATATATGTACTACATAACTATTATGCGAATTTGTCATTGTCATTAATTGATGGATAGCTGCCGACCATTGTAAATTACAATACAATAATATATTTTCTTTTCACATATAACGGAAAAAATATTGCATTTTTGATAAAAACTAAGTTTTATATTAAAAACCAACAGAAATAGAATACGTCACATCGGATAATGTCCACAATCTACGTCAAAAAAAATACATGTGAATTGCAAATTCTTGATATCAGCTGATGAAAAAATTCACATTGTACCCTATACTCTATATATTTAAAGTTATTTATTTACATATTTATGTTTTTATCATATGATGAATGTTTTGAATTGAAGTAATATAAGGGGATGTAGCTCAGTGGTAGAGCGTTCGCTTTGCATGTGAAAGGCCCCGGGTTCGATCCCTGGCATCTCCATGACTTAAACGCATAAAAACTTTTTTGATTTTAATTTTATCTTATTATTAATTTGTTTTTTACTTGAAATTAATAGCTTAGCAATATTTTAATAACTTAAGAATTTGTTAAGGACCATTAAGAAGATCTGCTATTAAATTTTTCTTTAATTACTGTGTGAATAATCTTAAATAATAATAGAAAAAAAAATATTTATCACGTAATTAATACATGATATATGTCGAAATATAATAATAATAATAATCGAAAAAATCCAAACAGTCGTATTCAATTTAAAGTAGCTTTACATTACTATTGAAAATACTTTTAAGAACTACTAGAAGCTAGGATAATTTAAAAGAATGGAGTTCTATTTTTTGAGCTAGTAACACTGATTTTACTATACTGGCTTCATGTGTCTGACAAAGCTAGTTTTCTATTGGCTAGTGATCAATAACCACGCGTTTTGTATTACAGAGAGCATCAATATGCCCAAACTAAGTAGCGAAATCAACTTTAAATTTGTACAGTTGTACTGAACCGAGGAATATTTGTGGAACGCCACAATTCCATCTCACAAAGACAAGTTCTTGTCTGATAAGGTGCTGTAAAATATGTGGCGAATTATTAACAACGGGTATAAAAATGACTACCAAAGACGTAAGACACGTTTTTGTAACACATCTAATAATTCGTCTAATGCGTAGTGGCATAGTTTAAGCAGTAACCGTTTCAGTCTGTACTGACTTAAAATTATCTGGCATCATGTAATCGGTACTAGCATGTTCCAAGCCAGCACAGCAAGCCAGAATAGTATAGTACTGTAGATAGCTTACTATCCTAGCTTGAAAAAATTGGCTCGTGGCACCCTGGTACAAGAGATAGTTAATATTTCTTAAAGTGTCTATGTTGGTGGTTGTTTTGTGGGAATCGGTGACTACTTACCATCAAGAAGCATATTTGCCAGTCTGCCTACCTATTTTCTATAATAAATCAGAGAAATAGGGTTGCACTTAAAGTTGAATAATATCATTCTCATTTAGAAAAGAGGATTTAATTCAGCATCAATTTATGTTTTATATTGTATTCGCTTTACTTCCATTTCCTATGCTTAAAAGGGACATAGAGAACTCTATTTTCTTCAAACAAGTCGGCATTATGCGAGGCTTTAATTGCACCTTACATTGTCAAGTTCCTGTAGGAAGTACATTCCTGTAGGAAGGCATACACGGGGGTGCATGTCAGTCACCTCCACGTGGTGCACCCTAGGCAACGGGGTCGACCAGCAATCCGATGTTTTTCCGGAATGCTTGTCGATCGCGGCTGAGACTGACGCGGCGGAAGTGTCGCGGGCCGCTCCTGGGACTTCTCTGTTGCGCAGAGTGGACCAGCGAGCGGCTTCGTGGCAAATAGGAGGACTCCGGGGTCCTTTTGGGCCGCCGGAGAGAGGAGGAGTTGGTCTCTGGAGTCCTTTCGGGCTGCCGGAGACAGGAGTAGAGGAGTAGAGGAGGAGGGAGAGGCGGGTTCGTCCAGTTTCGGTGTCGATGCTGGGCGGACAGACTTCGGTCAAACTCGTTTCCCCATCCAGGCGCCAGCCTGTGGTGGGACCGAGGGCCTTGCCTTCACCGGCCGGGTCGAGAGGAGAAAACTTCAATAAAAAACAACAGGTGGGTCGCTCACCCAAAGCGACGGCCGCAGGTGGGGTCGCGGTGGTGTGCTAACGCGTTCCCGTAACCCCGCCACCATGCGGTGAGAAGGAAACGAGGAGGTTTTAGTGGGTAGGACGGTGGCCTTCTGCCCCGTGAGTCCCACATACCCGTCCCGGTCGTGTCCGGGCGGCAGGCGTAAATGCCTTTCCTCCTCGGAAAAAAAAAAAAAGGAAGGCATACACGAGAGCGGATGCACAGCGCATTGTACAGATTGGTACCTAGGATGCGAGACCTTATTTCGCATCCTAGGGGCTCCCGTAGCTTCTGGAGGAAGCCGATCCCCTGGCTAAACTCTTTGCCGACAACTCCGTGATCGATGATTGTAGTGCGCTGCCACCAACAATACCTTTATGTGGCCACACGATGCCTGACATCAAAATCAGGCAACGTGATGTGCGTGCGGAGCTGCAATCACTTGATATACGGAAAGCTAGCAGTCCCGATGGTATACCAGCTATAGTGCTGAAGAAGTGCGCGGCGGAGCTGTCTCCTGTGTTAACGCGCCTGTTCCAAATTTTTCTTTCTTCGGGATGTGTGCCGGAGGCTTGGAGAAGAGCTAATGTGCAAGCGGTTCCCAAAAAAGGGGATCGGTCTGACCCGACAAATTATCGACCAATAGCTATCACCTCAGTACTTTGTAAGATGATGGAACGGATTCTAAACAACCAACTGATCCATTACCTAGAAGATCACTGTCTAATTAATGATCGTCAGTACGGGTTTCGACCAAAACGGTCCACAGGTGATCTTCTAGCGTACGTAACACACCTCTGGGGTGAAGCTATCGACAAGCATGGAGAATCGTTGGCTGTCAGCCTCGATATCTCCAAGGCTTTTGACAGGGTCTGGCACAGAAGTCTTCTCTCCAAGCTACCGGCATATGGTCTGCCTGCTCAGCTATGCATCTGGATTGCCAGCTTCCTACACAAGCGTAGCCTTCGTGTTTTAGTAGGTGGTTGCGCTTCACAATTCTATGTAGTGAATGCTGGGGTCCCCCAGGGATCTGTGCTATCTCCCACACTCTTTCTTTTGCATATCATTGATATGCTCTCTCTTGGGAACATACATTGCTATCGCCAAATTTATCGCCAAATGGGGTTCTGATAATCTTGTTGAGTTTAATGCCAAGAAAACACAGGTATGCGCTCTCACAGCGAAAAAGTCACCATTTTCCCCTCTTCCCTCCCTCTGTGGCACTCCGCTGATAATACAAAGCAAAATCGCCATGCTGGGGATGGACGTTCGCTGCGACCTTAGTCCAAGGGCATCGAGGCTTTTATAAAAACAGCTTCACGAAAATTCGGAGTTCTGAACAAGGTGCAGCGTTTTTTCACGCCACAACAACTGTGCCTGTTATACAAAACACAGGTACGGTCTTGCGTTGAATATTGCTCGCACCTTTGAGATGGCTCCGCTAAGTACCTACTAGAGGCCTTGGACCGGTTTCAGCGACGAGCAGTACGCATTATTGGCGACGTAAAGGTCACAAACACCCTTGAACCTTTACAATCGCGTCGCGAGATAACAGCACTGAGCGCTTTCTTTCGTTTCGCGCGGGCCGGCAAGGCGGAGACGGCTAAAACAGAACATACTTCCCGGCGCATAATGACGAGCCGGTTGGCGTGGTTGGTAGAACAATTGCCTTTCACGCCGAAGGTTGTGGGTTCGATTCCCACCCAGGACAGACATTTGTGTGCATGAACATGTCTGTTTGTCCTGAGTCTGGGTGTAATTATCTATATAAGTATTTACAAAATAAAAGTAGTATATGTAGTATATCAGTTGTCTGGTTTCCATAGCACAAGCTTTGTACAAGCTTAATTTGGGATCAGATGGCCGTGTGTGAAAAATGTCCAAAAAAAAAAAAAAATACCTTACCAACCGTAAGTAAGTCTAAGTGGCCACATACCTCGTTGCAGTAATTACAACTGCTCATGTTCGTCAGTATATATATATATATATATATATATGTATATATAAACACAGATACGAAATCTTCTGCTAGTATAATGTATTAACATTATAATAAGGTACTTTTTTAACTTTTTAAAAAAGGGCTTAATTTCATTACTTATCTTGCCGTCAAACATATTACATATTTTGAAAATTGAGTGAAGACTTAAGGTACTTATAGTAGTATAGTATAGTATGGTATAGTATACATATTTGTACATCACGTTTGTACTTTCTCGACGTTTTTGAGTCGGCTTTGATAAATACTCCGTCCCGGTCACCGGGAAAAAGAGCATTTATATCCCCATCTGTGTTTTAATGTTTAAAAAATAAAGTATTCTTTTTTTTCCCCTATTATCTACTTACTACTCTAATAATGACAAAAAAGTAATATATATACATTAACATGAAACTTACCAAACTATTTATATTATTATTATTTTTAAATGTGCATTTTTTTATGTTTTTTTTTGTTTTTTTTTTATCTTTTTTTTATTATTTTTTTCTTTTATATTTTCAATAATGTATAATTAAACAGGTCTGCCTGAGTAAAAATGATGTATAATAACTAGAGTTTGGACGTATGATATGATTATTGTCTGTAGGTGAGTGTATTAGAGTAAATTATACAAAATCTATTAGCAGCTTCAGTGTGGTTCTTGAGTGCTGTTAGATGTAAGACTTTTGTTCTCACTGTAACTAGTCTGTGTGCTTGTTACAAATATTGTGTCTCCAAGAACTTTGCTGATTATTGTGGTTGAGTGGAGTGATGCTTGTGTTTGGGGGATGTTGATATTAACGTGTGTCTCTAGTTTGTCGCAGTACCGCTTTAGATTTTTTGTCACTACTCCTATGGCGCCCACTACTATCGGATTACACCAAAGGAATACAACAAAACTGGAATGGCGTATGTATTTATCCCCTTTATTAGGTTGCGCCCATTTAAGAAAAAGTTTGTTAGGTTTTTGATTCTCCTGAAATACTCTTTAGTTAATTGATCTCTAACGTCACTATGAATATTTTTTCCGGATTCATTAATACCTAAATACTTATAATTTTGATCTAATTTTAACTGCTTAAAAGTATCTCCGTTCAGTACATGCTCGTTACCATCAGTATAGTTTCTGTGTCCAGCTGTTAAGTGAAGTGTGTTATATTTATCTAAACCAAAAGTCATGCCTATATCTTCCGTAAATATTTCAACACTATTTAGTAAAATTTTTAAGTTATTTCTATTAATAATTTTTTAAGTTATTTCTATTGTTTGCATAAACTTTAATATCTTCCATGTATATTAGGTGATTAATCCACACTTTATCCTGTAGTTTATATCCTTTCATTTCATATTTACTTAGTAATGTAGAAATTGGGTTAAGAGCTAGGCAGAACAACAATGGAGACAAGGAATCTCCCTGAAAGATGCCCCGTCGTATGTAAATCTGAACCGATTTACATACGACGGGGCATCTTGGTATAAGACTCTCTAGAGCCCCTAACCGTCATTATAACTTTCCATTTAAGCATTGCTCTTACAAGAAAAGATTTTATTAGATGTGGGCATTTATAAATGTCAAGTACACGCAACAGCCACTCGTGGGATATACTATCGAACGCTTTACTACAGTCGATCCAGCTCATGCTTAAATTTTTTTGTCCCTTATGTGCATTTTCTAGGATAGCTTTATTTACCATCAAATGGTCTTTGCATCCGCGGGCTCCGCGTCGACATCCCCTTTGTTCTGGGGCCATAATATTGTTTACTTGACAATGAGTGTACAGTTGATCGGATAGTATCGATGTTAAAAGCTTATACATGCTAGGTAGACATGCGATAGGACGCCAATTTTTTGGGTCTTCGGTGTCGTTATTTTTCGGTATTAAAATGACCTTTCTAGTTGTGAGCCAGTCTTCTAGAGGTTCTTCGTTTTTCAAAAGCTTGGTAAATAACAGTGCTAGGTGGTTATGTATATTAGTGAGATATTTTAGGTAATAATTTTGAATTTTATCGTGCCCTGGTGCTTTCCAATTAAGCAATTTACTAACAGATTTTTTAATATGTTCTACAGTTATTTCTTCAAAAGTGCTCGTGTTTAAGTTACTATTGACTTGTTCTATTTCAGATATCCATTTTGCGTCATGGTTGTATGCGACCGGTTGCGATAAAATGTTATTCCAAAATTCCTCGGTACAGCTTTTGTTTGGTGTTTTAATATCTGCACGTTCTTTTTTACTATCTAAACTTTTGTATAGTTTATGCTCGTTTTCAATGAACATTTTATTCTGTTGTTTCTTATTGTTTATATCTTCATAACTTTTTACCCTGCCTGCTAGTGCTTTTATTTTTTGTTTTAATGTTTCTTCTGTACATTTATGTTCTGTTTCGTTCTGTATATTATATTTTTTGTAAAGTTTGCCTTTGATTTTTATCATTTTTCGTGAGTTAACTCCTCTCGAGATCTCTACCATTTGACCTAATTTTTTCCTCAGATGTTCAATTTTAATTTTTATCCTCTTTTTCCATAGAGGGTCTGTATAGGGTTGTATTACTTCTCTTAATAAGTAAGGAGATTGCTTATTATTAACTATTAGTGTTTTAGCTGCTGCATAAATCAAATAATTTGTGTCTCAGAGAGTACAATTACTTGCCAATAAATTGGGTAAATAGTTTAAATTATTGAAAGATTGTGTAAGAATTGTTTATTGATTTTAGCTTTTGCCAAGTAAGTGCGCTCTTCGATAGGTATTTCTTTTACTTCTGCAAAAATTTTGAGGAATTGAAGTTCGATGGGATCCTCATCTTCAACTTGAGATGTTTTAGGAAGTTGGCCAGTTGGAGATTCCTTTTCACCTCCACTCTCAACACCCACCATGTCTTCTTCAAGGGCCCCCACCATACCACCCGTAACAGACGCCGATACTGCATTCGATTGATTATTTGGGTCAGTATGGTGAGAATATTGTATCTCGGCATCAGCTCGCTGCTTGATTCGGTTCAGTAATTCTTGAGAAAAAAGATTTTGTTTCAGAATGCGTGCTTGATTAGACAGTGTATTTCCATTAAATCTGTGAATTTTAGGATTATCTGGGTTTCTGCTTTTAAAAATTTCTTCCAATTTACTGATATATGCCACACCTTCACGTTTCGCTACAAAGTAGCAAAACATTATCTCTTCTTGTTCTTGTTGTGTCCATTTTCTTCTTCTATCGTCATTGGAGTTTATTTTATTTATATTTAAAGAATGTTGAGATACTAAGCTTCTACTTTGTTCTGGTTCATTATTTGACTGGGTTAAAGTGGATGATGGAGATGGAGTGATTGTTGTTAGATCGTCAGAATTTTGTGTGTTTAATGGTACACTATTTGGTGTATGTTGTATTATATTTTTTGCGGTTTTTTGTGTTCTATCTAGTGTGTCTTTAGGTAATACATCTTGTTTAATGATTCTACGTACCTGATTTGATAACCCGTTACCAGTAAATTTAATTGATTTAGGGTTGTCCGGATTTCTTTCCTTGAAAAATGTCTCTAATCGTTTAAGATAAGGTCCTCCGGCTCTGGCTTTAAAATAACAAAACATAAGTTCTTCTAACTCTACTGATGACCACTTCTTTCTTGCATCTTCATATTGTGAGTCAGTGGTCGTTTCAGATGTACCGGCTGAGCTTGCGGGAGCCAAGTCCCTGCTCTGCAAAGTATCACCCATATCGCCTTGTTCATCGGTTGTAGTCCTTGAGGATCTTTCCCTAACCCCCTTATCCCCGACTCCCGTCCAAACGGCAAGCCGGGAGTCACTGGCTAGCATTCTGTCACGTCTGACACCAGCTACAGACGTGTCCTGGCGATCGCCCCCAGGAAGCGACTCTATACGTGTATTTCTTAAATGACCTTCCATATCTCCTTTTTGGGTTACTAGAGCTCTGTTGGTCATTGGTTAGTGAACTTAAAAGTTACCAATGTCCGTCCCTCACGTGGCAAAGATGGTCATGCCGGACGTGGAGTTAGATTTTGAGGGACCTATACTATACTATACTATACTATACTATACTATACTATACTATACTATACTATACTATACTATACTATACTATACTATACTATACTATACTATACTATACTATACTATACTATACTATACTATACTATACTATACTATACTATAGTAGTATAGTATAGTATAGTAGGCAGGGAGCGATAGCAGCGCTGAGCGCTTTCTATCGACTGTATCACAACGAGTGCTCTGAGGAATTATTCTCTTTAATTCCTGCTTCCTTCTACCTTCCATTATAAGTCTACTCGTGCTAGCTCTCGATGTCACAGCCTAACTGTGACATCAATTCCATCGCGCACAAAGAAATTTGGCAATTCCTTTCTTTGTCGCACTTCCAAAAAATGAAATTCCTTACCAGCTCACGTGTTCCCCTCCTCTTACAACCCGGGTTCCTTCAAACGAGGCGTGAAGAGGCATCTTGCGTGCCGGTAAGGCGGGGGCGGCTAGTGCAGAACATTCTTCCCGACTTTACTGGCCGTCGTCGTAAAAAAAGGGTATTACCGTGTTCGGAGTCATTCTGAGCTTCTTGCAGTGGCAATTCTATATAATCTCTAAATGCTAAGGTGAATAGATGAATATTTAATAATTATAACTAAAATTAAAATGTTTCAAAAATCATTTGATATTATATAAACTGAAAATTTTCTCAGCTCGATTATAATTAGACAATGAAAGACTCCAACGAAACAAAACATTTTATGTTGACGGAGAGTGTAGCGGGGAAAAAACACGCAGATCGAAATAACAATTTCCAAGTTTCTCTCGCTCGAATCGTTCGAGGAAGTAAAAAGTTCTCGTGGCCCAGTTCCGTCCGAAATTAACAAAGTTACTAATAAACTTGAGATGAATATACATTTCCATACTTATATTCTGGTTTTAAGAACAACATTTTTTTTAAAGATTTGTTTGTAATAGGTAGGCAAGCTGGCAAATTGGTCATCTGATGGGAAGCGGTCGCCCCTGCCCATATGACCATTATAAGCGGTGGCGACGTGTTACTTTAGTTACCACTAGATCCTTGATGATGCGATAAACTTGTCATTTATCTATTCTGCAACTATTATACTACCTTTTGTTATCACTTTATTAGAAAGGAGTGGTTATGTCTTTATCATTAAGTTTACGAAAAATAAAATGCGCGGACCGACCTGCGCTTTATACATATTACATAATACAATTGATACAAAAACGTAATAAAGCATGCCCTTAGGCTTAAACTTATTTATTGTTTATTTTAGTTGAGGATTAACAATAACTTTAAAAATATTATTATGGTGGTAGGGCCTTGTGCAAACCCGATTGGGTAGGTACTCATACTCAAACTCATCACATATTTTACCGCCAAACAACAATACTTGTGTTGCTGTGTTCTGTTTGGAAGGATAAATGAGTTGGAGGTATATTTATGGTGTGGCCTTGTAAGAAATGGTTAAAAGTTCTTACGGCGTCTAGTCTATTTTAGTGGTGACCACTTACTATCAGGTAAAACATTGACCGGTCCGCCTATGAATTTAAATCCACGATCAGGTTTCCAGATCCACGTATTTTATCCACTAAGTAAATAAGTCGTTCTCATTGTAAGCCTACATTAAATCATTGTTTAAGAATATCCAAAACAAACACGACATTAAAACGGTTCTTCAAGTAAATTACGTTTTCTTTAGGAGCGCGCCTATTTTTATGACTGACACGAGTTTTCCAATACTTTCAATAAAATGTAACGACTTTTGTAACAAGCTATTTGTTTTTACAGCCGGCGTTAAACAAAGGTCTTACTCGTTAATACTACAGAACAAATGTAAATTATTGTCATTATAGATTTTTTTTTTAATAATAATAATAATTGCTCTACTAATATATATATGTACACTGCTAGCAGAGTTCTCGGTTTCACGCGCGTATAACTTAAATAAATCACTAAGACCAGACCTATAGTATTTCAGTATATAAGACATGTTTTATGAAATTGAATCCAGGATCTCGAGATGTGCAGTTAACCACTAAACGAACGCGGCAGTTCTTCTAATAAAATTGTGATACACTACATCTCAATTTTATTAGGAGAATGAATGACTCAAAGAAATTTCATGTTACAAAATAAAACTCTTGTATAAAATATTTTCACTTCGCAGGTATTAAAACCCAACACTCTTCGCCGTCTTAACGGTTTTATTATTTTAATACAACTCGATATGATATCAACAGTGTTAACAACCAACTTGTTTACACGATTCAATGATGATTGCCGTTCTTACTTTTAAAACAAAAAATGAGAAATTATATCAAGTGCTCATTTGACTAATAATAATATAATATTCATCGGAACCGGTAGTCAAAATAGAGCTAAATAATAAAAATACGAAATATTTAAATACACAATATAAAAAAACATCACGTTTTGTAGTAAATATAACAATAACATAAAATATAATTTATTACATTGTTTTCATAATGCAGACTTAATAGGCATTGGCTATTCTTTACAAAATGTTCAACACTTATTTGAAATTAAAACAAGATTATTTTATCAAGCTAACACTTGGATGGATTGTACCGAGTAGACTAACAAGCTAATCAAGATCGGGTAACAGAATAAAGAACATGCGTGCTGAATGAAAGAACGAGTATAACTTTATTATGTATACAAACAATGTACACAGATAATGAATACATAATGAAAAGAATCACAATGTCAGGAATTAAATTAAAAAATTAAAAAAGGGACTGACCGATTTGGCTCAGTGGTTAGAACACATGAATCTTAACCGATGATCGCGCTCTGACGCGCGAAAATTTTATTTCCTTAAAATTATAAAATAAATATAAAAAATATATTATAATTATATCCTATTTCATTAACATATATATCATATTATGTGTATTCTATTTTTGAAATATTTTTGCAGTTTTTTCCATAGACTACGGTCAAGTTATCCGATCCAATCAACCAATCAACTAACACTTAGGCGGTCCCAATAAAACTCCGGGAGACGTAATTGGTATGAAATGATGACAAAGTATTATTTTATGCACTTTTAATAGTGATATAAACAAGCACAATAAAACGATGGTAATATTGTAAGAGCCAAATTATCGTTAAATTCTTATTGTGTACTCAAAGGCTTAAATTGAAACCACTTTTATTTGTAAAACAGCTATTATGATAGGTTATAAAAATATATATTAAGCATCAAATAATATTATAAACCTGATAATGTTTTAATTGTTAGAATATTAATAAAATTTAAAACAGATACTCGTTATTATTGAAGTTCGTAATAATATACTGTAAAGATAATAATAATAATATCCTTGGACATTATTCGAACACGGCGATCTGATCCCACACTAAGCAGAACTTGTACTATGGAAACTAGACAACTGACATACTACATATACTACTTTTCTTCTGTAAATACATACTTATTTAGATAATTACACCCAGACTCAGGACAAACAGACATGTTCATGCACACAAATGTCTGTCCTGGGTGGGAATCGAAACCACAACCTTCGGCGTGAAAGGCAAGTATCTACACCAACCTCTCGTCATCGTGATGACGATCGCCTTTTTTAAGTCTAAACAATTTTAAAATAAATTTATTGAAAGATTATTTGGCTGAACATTTATACAAACAACAAGCTCGTCAATTGTACTTAGAGTTTCTTTAATTATTTATAAATTGAATGTAAAAAAAAAGTACCACGGAGTTCAGAACTAAACAACGGACGGAAAATCAAAATAACGTTTAACGGCCCGACATGAGTATCGAAACAAGGGTCTCGGGATCTACGGCCTTACTAGCTACAAGACCAACGAGGCAGTCTTTGAATATTGTATAACAATATTATATACAAAGATTAACACAAGCATTTTTCACTCTATATTGATAGATGTTTGAGTTAACTCGTTGGTTTCATAGCTAGCCTATTACAGATCATAAGGTACTCTTACGTACTGCTCGTATCCAGTCGTAACAGTAGGGAATTTGAGGACCTTTGGTTGGCTGTTTTACTCTCCTTATCTAACTCCAGTCGTGTCAGATTGCCAATCCATCGAGCTATGACAGTGATGAAATAAAGAGGGACTTTGCTTGCTTACACACTTATGCACTATAATATGCTAATAACTATTCTCTATATAAAATGGCCGCTAACATCTGTCAAGAGAATATCATTATTATCATAAATAACGAGAGCTATCGCAATCGATAGGCCGCATAATAATGACAGAGTCTTGATAATGAAAAAGAAGTCGATTTAAAGTAACAACCAATAATTTATTTTAATTTACAGATTATATATTCCCTCTTTTTCATAGTAGAATTTTAAAGTTATTTTATTTTAAATTATTCTGGAAGAACTTCTTGAAATTAAAGCGTTCTACCATAATACTACCTAAATAAAACATACATATCCAAAACGATTAATTTTATAAAAAAAAAACTCTCTGGACAGTTCAAAATTGACAAAAAAAGAAACAAATCAACGACCGTGCAAAACCAGTAAATCTAATGCATCTATTTATACTTGCCAATTCCCACTGAGGCAAGGATCATGTTTCATTCAGCCAAGACTGACCTTTACTGGTATTACCGACCTTTGCTGCCACCGCTTTCTTACAAATAATTGACTTTATTTCACTTTAAAATTCGTTAATTTATTTATTTATTATTTAGACTTATTAATTAGAATAAAGGAAACAAACAGATATAAGTCATGTCAGATTATGTAAATAAAATAATATTATATATTATGAAATATTTTTTAATTAGCTCATTTAAAAAATATATTGTATTTACCTTTAGTTTAAGGCGTGATTGATTAGGCAATGCCGTGTCTTCTTCTTTCCCATATCAAAATAGTGTAAATAGAAAGAGAGAAATCTGATCACCAAACAAAGTTTATAAGTAAGACCATTATTTTCATATCTTTAAGAGCTGATTAAATTAAAATTATATAACGTAAAATGTAGTTGTAACATTATAATAGATGAACAATCGTGCGTCATTCATTGCATTAAAGTGAAATTATATTAATATTTCATATAAATTTTCCAGGAAATGAAGTATTTTAAGTGCATATTCAGGCGATATTATATAATACCATGTCATTAAATTCCATTCAGTAATCCTTTTCGTGCACCAACAACATTTTTTTTTATCTGTATCGATAATAATGTCATGGATGCTTAATATGCCTAGATCATAAAGGCGAAGTTTTGAATGACATTTTAAATTATAACATATTTGAGAAAGACCTTTGCTTTATAATGCTTTGTATGCGCTGCGTATTCATCCATTCGCCTCATTCAATTACGCTTTTAATACATCAAAACCAATAAGCACGGTTAAATATATTTTCGAATTAAAAAACTTGTTGAAAAGGCTATATTTTTTTTAGTCATCAGTCATATATAATATCTTGTTTTTTAAGTTTTTATACCCGTAATATACGTTGTAAATTTTATTTATATATATAGATTATGGCATATGATTCGCGCAACTAAACCACTGCTCCTAGTCCCCGGCAGCCCTGCTATTCCTAGCCTTGGTAACAGCTGTGGTAACGGCGGGGCATGGGGTGCTAAGAATCCCCGGTAGATTTCGTGTTGTCAACACCGACGACCTCTGGCCCTGGCAACATATAGCACGCGTACACTGTGGACCGACGAGAAGATCATCGAACTGGAGGAAGAACTGAGCAGGTTACACTGGGATATCGTCGGATTATCCGAAGTTCGAAGACAGGGGGAGGATACGATGATCCTGAAATCCGGTAACCTTCTCTATTTCCGAGACGGCGATCAACTGTCTCAAGGTGGTGTCGGGTTCATAGTCCACAAGTCCCTCGTTAACAACGTTGTGAAAATCGAGAGCGTGTTGACTAGGGTGGCGTACCTTATACTTAGAATCACCAAGCGGTATTCTTTGAAGGTCATACAGGTATACGCACCGACTTCGACACACTCCGACGATGAGGTTGTGGTCATGTATGAGGATTTATC
Organism: Nymphalis io; assembly: GCF_905147045.1. Lineage (NCBI taxonomy): Eukaryota > Metazoa > Arthropoda > Insecta > Lepidoptera > Nymphalidae > Nymphalis > Nymphalis io. The sequence goes on from NC_065909.1 coordinate 6,255,260, forward strand.
TAAAGCCAAACATACCAATAAGACTCATTTCACTGTTGTAATGGGGGACTTTAACGCGAAGCTGGACAAACGATTCGGTGATGAGTTAAAGGTGGGACCACATGGAATTGGAGACCGCAACCCTCGGGGCCAGATGTTGGCCGACTTTATGGAGAAGGAGGGACTCTTTATGATGAACTCCTTTTTCAAGAAGCCAGGTCAACGTAAATGGACCTGGGTGAGCCCTGATGGGAAAACCAAGAATGAGATAGACTTCATCTTGTCGTCGAGAAGACAAATATTTAATGACGTCTCCGTGATCAATGCAGTCAAAACTGGGAGCGATCACAGACTCGTAAGAGGCTCATTAAATATCAATGTTAAGCTCCAGAGGTCCCGACTGATGCAGTCTACGCTCCGACCATCACCTCTTCAAATCCGAAATCCCGAAGCCTTTCAGCTCGAACTCCAAAACCGATTCGATTGCCTAGCAGACTGCGAGGAAGTGGACACATACAACGACTGGTTTGTGGAAACTGTCCATACGGCTGGGTCTAAGACGTTCAAGCCCAGCCGTACAAAAGGAACCAAAAAGATCTCTGCCTCTACCCTACGGCTTATGGAGGAAAGACGGAAAATGATTCTGACGTCCCCAGCTGATGCTGCCAGCTATCGGCTGATCAACAGACAGATTTCAAAGTCTCTAACTCGCGACACTCGCCAATTTAATACAATGCGCATTAAAGAGTTCGCCAGAGATATGTTGGTCGGAGTCAACTGACAAGGCTGAAAACTGAGGATGGCAGAATAGTCACGTCAAGATCTGAGCTGTTGGAAGAGATTGAGAAGTTCTACGGTCAGCTGTACACAACAGCTCAATCACCTGTCAGTAGTCATGCTGCAGATCCCAGAGCAAGACTAACCCGACACTACACTGAAGATTTTCAGGACGTCAGTCTTTTCGAGATTATAATGGCTCTCGAATAACTCAAAAACAACAAGGCACCTGGTGATGATGGTATTACAGCCGAGCTTCTGAAGGCGGGTGGTACATCGATCCTCAGGGCTCTTCAGAGGCTTTTTAACTCCGTCATAGGCAAAGGTCAAACGCCAAAGGCATGGCACAGAAGTGTGGTGGTACTTTTCTTTAAGAAGGGTGATAAAACCCTTCTGAAGAACTACAGGCCTAATTTCACTGCTGAGCCATGTTTACAAGTTGTTTTCGAGAGTCATTACGAATCGTCTCGAGCAAAGGCTTGACGACTTCGACGAACAAGCCGGATTCCGGAAAGGCTTTAGCACCATAGACCACATACATACGCTGTGGCAAGTTATACAGAAGACTGAGGAGTATAACCAGCCATTTTGCTTAGCATTTGTGGACTATGAGAAAGCCTTTGATTCGATCGAAACCTGGGCCGTGCTGAATTCTCTTCAAAGGTGCCAAATTGATTATCGGTATATCAGGATGTTAAAGTGCTTGTACGAGAACGCCACCATGTCGATCCGACTCCAGGATCAGAACTCAAAACCTATCCAACTGCAGAGAGGTATAAGAAAGGGAGACGTGATATCTCCGAAACTGTTTACCGCTGCATTGGAAGATCTTTTCAAGCTTCTGGACTGGAACGGACTTGGCATCAACATCAACGGCGAGTACATAACTCATCTTTGATTTGCCGATGACATTTTAATAATGGCTGAGACCTTAGAAGACCTTGGCACTATAATCGATAACCTCAGCAGGGTTTCCCAACAAGTGGGTCTAAAAATGAACATGGACAAGACGAAAATCATGTCGAACATCCATGTTGCACCCACTCAAGTCAAGGTTGGAAATTCTGCACTCGAAGTTGTAGACAACTATGTCTACCTAGGTCAGACCATCCAACTAGGTAGGTCCAACTTCGAGAAAGAGGTCAATCGTCGAATTCAACTCGGCTGGGTAGCGTTCGGGAAGCTACACGATATCTTCTCATCCCAAATACCGCAGTGTCTCAAGTCGAAAGTCTTCGACCAGTGTGTGTTGCCAGTGATGACTTATGGATCAGAGACGTGGTCGCTCACAATGGGCCTCATAAGAACGCTCAAGGTCACTCAAAGGGCAATGGAGAGGGTTATGCTCGGAGTTTCTCTGCGAGATCGAATCAGAAATGATGAAATCCGCAGGCGAACCAAAGTAACCGACATAGCCCAAAGAATTGCTAAATTGAAGTGGCAGTGGGCGGGGCACATTGCTCGCAGAACCGACGGCCGCTAGGGCAGAAAGGTTCTCGAGTGGCGACCACGAACCGGAAGACGCAGCGTGGGCAGGCCCCCTACAAGGTGGACCGACGACTTAGAACGAGTCGCGGGAAGCCATTGGATGCGGGCAGCGCAAGATCGGCCAACGTGGAAATCCCAAGGATTTCCACGAAGAAGAAGGAGGCCTTTGTCCAGCAGTGGACGTCTTTCGGCTGATATGATGACATTGTAAATTTGTACATAATATCAAATGTAAATTTAGATTAAAGATTATAAAAATATCTTTAAGTTGACTATCAAATATTCGTAATAGGAATAAGTTAATATGAAAACTTTAGGAAATAAGTCGATAAGAAGTTCGCCAAGTAATTGTCACAAGCACCTCATTTTATTAATCGGTTTTTATATTAAATTTATTAATCGAATCGTCTGCGAGCAAGAACCGATAATGAGTTTTCGAAGTTATTCCGCTTTTGATTTATACGATTATTTATTTCACATTTACCTTCGGATGTATTTTTATTTTAAAAAAATATTGTTACATATGGAAAGTTAGGTAGGTACATTTTGTTCGAAATTTAATCTAAAAATATTATTTATATTCTGTGTTGGTTCTTCCATGAAAAATTAAAAAATAAATAAACGCTACACGAGATTGTTTAACATTTTTTACTGCATGTAAAAATGTTCAAATTAAACCGTAAATAACCATTCTGTGATTCGACTGGGATTCTTTATAAAAAATCATTGGTGCACGAGTTATGTTGAATAATGTTATAACAAATGTTGTAAAAAGCTATTAGAAATCAGATATATTAATTCATATATGTATTTGTATTTATATGAATATACAATTGGTGACCACTTACCATCAGGTGGCCCATATGCTCGTCCGCCTTCCTATTCTATAAAAATAAAAAAAAATATTTCAATATTAAGGTCACTAAAATTTAATATAATTATCAAATCTAAACATACAACCGCCATATTGATGAGTATATTAAAACTTCTCAAGCGATAAATTAAATGAAGATTAAGATGAGATCTTTCATTCATTCTATTAAGAACTGAGATCAAATAACACGCTTCAATTGATTTGTTTTAATCGGTATTTCTAAGATAAAAGAACGGAGCATGCGGATTACGGATGCTATAATATTATATGTTTTTCCTTGGTGGTAGGGTTCTAAGCAAGCCCGTCTGGGTAGGTATTGATACAGAAACAATAACAAAAATACAATAAATCATGCCCTTAGGCTGACACCACGCACGTTTTACGTTTGTTGAGATCTTTAATTTAAAAAAGTCTTTATTTTTTGTAATAATCTGTGGTAGGACTTACCGCCAAACACCTACCTATATTTAGTATTGTAACGTTCCGGTTTGAATGATGGGCGTGCAAGTGTAACTACAGGCACGAAAGATATAACATCTTAGTTCCCAAGGTTGGTGGCGCATTGGCGATGAACAGAATGGTTAATATTTCTTATGGCACCAATATCTATAAGCGGAAATTTCAATGCAATGCGTGGTGATGACCACTTTCCATCAGGTGATCCATTTCCCAATCAGCCTATCTGTTTCATAAAAAAAAAATTGTGGATAGTCTAACGCTTCTTAACGGATCCCACGTATGATCTCTCATCGGTCGTATTGGAGTTCCATCTCATCGAACTTTGAGAATAAAAGAACGTTATTAGTTAATAATAATAACATAATAATATCCTAGGATATTTTCACACAAGGCCATCTGATCCCAAAATAAGCTTATACAAAGCTTGTGCTATGGAAACCAAAGAACTGTTATACTACAATACTATTTTTCTTTTTTAAATAAATACTTTTATAGATAGTTACAACCAGACTCAGAACAAACAGACATGTTTATGCACACAAATGTCTGTCCTGGGTGGGGAATCGAACCCACAACCTTCGGCGTGAAAGGCAAGTATCTACCAACCACGCCAACCGGCTCGTCAGGTAAAAGAATAGAATGTATCGTGTTTTCGTACATACTTGTAGTTGCATAATATTTTTTTACCTAGTTAATACACCGATGATTTAGACGGGTTTGCACAAAGCCCTACCACCAAGTGATATTTTATTATTCTAAGTCTTATTTACTTTCCAACTAAATATTACTACCAGTTAGACAATTTAATCGGACGCGGATTAATCTGTATTAGAAAATTAAAAATATCTTTGACTAAGAATTAGAAGTTCTCGTTTTTTGTCTGAAAATTTTGTTTGAGTTTTGGTCTGAAAAGTAGTTAGGCCTCATTTCTCTACTATAAGAATAAACTAAAAATATATACGATGTACTTTTTTTATATATATATATTTTTGTATCTTTAGAATCCGACAACGAAACTTCTTTGTTATTATTGTATTTCTCTATTACTTTCTTTTTAATATGAGCATAATAAAAATATTGTACGGAAGAGTTGTATGCGTCAATTTATAAGAAAGTGTCAATTTTTTTTTCTTTATTGATTAATTTATATATTAATGATATATTACACTCAGACGATTATTCAATTATTCATAAGATTTTTTCAGCTAGGTTAGTCTCGAGCCATACTTACTAGTAAGGAGAGTGGAGAGGTGAGATGAAATTTTCATGTCCCTAACTCCTTAGGTCACGATCAGAGCACAGTACGGCACGTGCGTTATATTGGAATTATCCCGTATCTCCGATCTCCGCATCTCCGACCAGTGCCGAAGACGGCCAGCGCAGAGGTTTAAGCGGGCAAATAGGTACAGTTACCAATGACTAGCGCCATTTACCCATATTCCCGTCGATATGGAAGAACAAAGTTATTGTGGAGCAAATAGAACAAAACATTTTGTATCATATCAATAAACCAATAAAGCCAATATCTATATAACACTTTTTATTTTATACGAAGGAATTTCAATAGGAATGGGTCTTGCATAGACAATCGAGTTATGTCATCTGCTACAAAAACTGTAGTTTCTTCAAACATATCGTATTTTACATAACATATAAATGTACGTAATTTTCGTACATTTTTATGACTAATTAAAATAACTATGCCTTCCTCAGCACACTTACTTACATGCTACGCTTAGGGTAGTGGCGATTTAATCGATGCGATCGCAAGGGTAACTAGCCAAAGCAATAGAATATGAAAATAGCGATTTTATTCAAATTTACTGAACAAGATTGGTAAGTTGCTAGTCATTTATCGTTGATAATAGTTTCTTTTTTTTAGCCAGTATTCATCACTATACTTAATCACTAAGCCCGAAGCGATCATTAAATTAAATCCTTTACATGAGTACATCAAATCAAACATACACACACACACACACACACGCGCGCGCGCGCGCACACACACTGACACAGAGAGAGAGAGAGAGAGAAGAGGCGAATATTATCTTCTCAATAAAATTTAATCATAGATGTTACTGTAGAATATCGTGTTGTTATTTAAATTTAATTAACTACCCATTGTTATAATAAGTATTTATTTATTTGGTTTGCAAAATTGTTTAAGGAGAGTAAATTGTTATAATGCCTATTGGTAAATAAATAATAAAAATATTTATAACAGCTTGGTGAACGAACGTGAAACAGGTATTTAAATTATTATAAAAGTATAATCATTAAAGATATTTCTAAGAAACTGGTCCACACTTCTGGTGACCCAAGAGCTGGCGCTTGTTTAGCCCAAAGGCTGAGTCTAGCGGTGCACAGAGGCAATGTTGCCAGCGTCTTGGGTACAATGCCACAGGACAATCTTTTAGACGGCGTGTTTTTGCTTTAAATTTGTAATGTGTATTTTATTCTTTTTATTTTCATTTTGTATTTTATAAAAATGTCTGTACATAATTTAAAAATATATTAGTTATTAATTATTAAAAATCAAAATACAAAATAAAAATCGTTATTCAATATACAAACGTTACTTACTTATTGATTATCAAAAATTCGGTTCGGAAATAAACACCAGTCCTGAGTGAACATTTTTTTATATATCTCATCACAATCATAGGAAATACACAATAACATTTCAATTCTAAAAACTGTAAACATTTAAAATTGTCCAGTTCATAAAATAAATCAAATTAATTGAAGCTTAATAACCATTGTAGAATAACGATCAAAATACCGATGATTTTCCATTTCAACGTCAGTGAATGAAAAAAAATGAATCGAGTGTCCAATTATTGGGTATTTGATAACGAAAATGGATACTTTTATGACGTTTAATCTGTTATTTGAATATTTTGTATTCATATATTGTATTCGAGTTCAGATATTTATACCATCGCTTCGAGTGACTAACTTTATACAGATATTATGTATAGTAACAGCCTGTGAATGTTCCACTGCTGGGCTAAGGCCTCCTCTCCCTTTTTGAGGAGAATGTTTGGAGCTTATTCCACCACGCAGCTCCAATGCGGGTTGGTGAAACATTCAAATGTATGAAATAAGTGTAGCCTTTTTAGATACCAATAGTTTATTTTGTTTACTAGGAAGCGTACGTCGTATACTAAACACATTTGTTTATTACATATGTATATAGAAATAAGCGTCAATAGTGCAATGGCTAGCGAGGCGATTTGCAATGTAAAGTTATGGTGTCGCAATAGACTCCTTAGTCTATTGTCATTAAATAACAATATATGTAAATAAATTTTAAATGATACAATAAATCAGTATAAAAAATAACTAAAACATGAATTTATTATATATATATATTTAGAAAATTGAGAAGTGTGACGCTATTAATAAATTACACAATGTTATCACAGTATCAACTTTTCATTTTCCTTACAAACAATCTTTGCATGTTTTTTTTCGTACCTAATTCACATACTAGTTATAATATTTCTATCTAAATCAGGGAACGGCTATATTGAATCAAAATGATCACACAGTTCCCACGCAACATTTCAATAAATTATATATTATAAATAAAATATTTGTCTTATGTAATTAATCTAAATGAACTTATAAATCACTCGATGAAATAAGAACGAAATCATAGATACGGCGAGTAATTCCCTTCTCGTTTTTAAAGTGAGTGTAGACAAGCAACTGCCTACCTTTATTGTTAGATTAATGAGCTAAGGACCTTCTTAAACAGTCATAATTGCCCATACACTTTGTAAGCAACCAATACCAATGTGACGTTATTACAATTATTAGAGCCTTATTTCCTTTATACCTAACTACACTGGCTCACAAAACCTTCAAATGGGGACGCAGCAAAAAACACGGCTTATGGTAGAATAATATTATGAGTGGTACCTAGTTAGATTAGCTTACGCGATACGCACGGTATACGTATGAGCTTGTACAGTCAGCTACAAAAAGATTTACAATAATAAAGGCGGGGTGTTAGATAGAAAAATTCATTATGATGGTTTGAGTAGTTAAGCCGTGAAAGCGTAACAAAGTAATAAACTCACTTTCGAAATTATAATATGAGTAAAGATGACGAGCTATTTAATAAAATAAGGCCAACCCATAAAACCTTCACACGTAAAATAGAAGATTTTCTCGTACCAACAATCGGTTACATTGTCGGCGTATTAAATAGAGCATTTGAGAAATCAACTATTCTTATCTTATTGTGAATACATATAAATACTACTTACTGTTGGTAGGGCTTTGTGCAAGCTCGTCTGGGTAGGTACCACCCACTCATCAGATATTCCACCGCAAAACAGCATTAATTGTTATTGTTGTGTTCCGGTTTGAAGGGTGAGTGTAATTTCCCAAGGGATATAACATCTTAGTTCCCAAGGTTGGTGGCGCATTGGCTATGTAAGCGATGGTTGACATTTCTTACAATGCCATTGTCTAAGGGCGCTTGGTGACCACTTACCATCAGGTGGCCCATATGCTCGTCCGCCTTCCTTATCTTTAAATAAAAATTAAAAAAAAAAAATATTATACTGCAAAGCAAAAAATATGTATATTGTTGAATAGATCAAAATGTGATCCGTACCAGAGTTCCCGCGAACAAAGTGTTGGCTACGGCTGACGTACGTATCTTGGGTAACGTTCGTACAGTACAGTCAGCCACAACATCGTCAATTCGCCATATTATCAATAAAAGATCTATATATTATTTTGATCTACATAAACGCATAAAATTTTGTTCACGGCAAAAATATATTACAAATTAAACAATTGACACAGCACAAAGAACATTTTCATCCAGATATTTTTATAAATTAAAATTTTCGCCTAATGATATAAAAAATAGTTGCTGTTTTGACTAAATTAAAATCTATATTTGTACAGGTTTTTGCTTGGTTTTTTGTCAAAAAATATGTAATAATAAAGTGTGGATGCTATTTACCATTTATATACCGACAGTTATTCTTATTTTTCTTTATTTAACAACTATAATAAAACGTTGTTGAATCGCAGTTCATAGTATTAAAATTTCTTTTTTTTAAACCGAATGAATGAATAAATTATATTAATTCAAAAGATAATTATAAAACTTACATTTATTCGTAGCTGATTGTATGTACTTATTACGTAGGTATCCAGCCAACCTACGCTCCAGCCTCCATAGTTTCTCGTGTAGTTCTCACACATATAGACCTCGGCTTATGGTTTATTGAGTTATATAAATAAACCTTATCCGCATAATTTTACCTGTAACGGTAAATGCTATAAAGCCTAAACAATTTATTCTTGAACTTATATACTGCAAGACAAAATTGACATATTAAAAAAGTTTATTGTAATAAAATCAAAGTTCAAATGACCTTCGAAACCGTCGGAATTAAAGTGTTGTTACTAGGGTATTTCTTTATACATATACATGATACATTCTATATCGTCGGATAATATTTATTGAACACATGTCGAAATTGTTAAATTATGTCGTACTACAGCCTCAATCTTTATCCGGGTATGAAGTCAATAAAATTCAGGATTTCATAAGATTATAATTGTGCTCGTGTGCGCAAACACAAGTGAAACTTCGATTCTCGCACCGTGAATCCGAAACGTGCATTACATAACTTCCAGACTCCAGAGAATTTCTTGAAAGAAAACCCGCATATAAAAGCCCCACTCGGGATTTGATCCTAGGACCTCGGGATCTGCAGCCTTATAAGCAAACCACTAGACTAAAGAAGCATGAAATATAATAAAACATGAATCGCATCAACCAATTTGCCATCCGTATTCGACTACTTACCCACTGCTAATAAATATACAGCGTACCCCACGCCATATGCATTTATTGCTTTTACATTCAAACTTATTTTTCTGTCTCCAATACTACAACTTTAACCATTTAAAAACCTTTGGGACTAAGATTTCTGTCCTCAGTGCTAGCTTGCTCACCCTTCAAACAGGAACACAACAATAAGTTTTGCTGTTTTGTAATATGTAATAATTGGGTGGTACCCAGGCAGGCGGGCTTGCACAAAGCCGTACCCATAAAGTGAAATATTTAAATTTAACAAACATATAAAATATAATGTATAGACAACACTTTCTAAATAATGATCACTTTGAAGACATCTTTAGCGTTCGCAACATTAATTTATTTTTCTTGTCCAGATTTTCCCAAGCCATTAACTTCGTTTATTCACATCCATTTTATCGCAAAATGTGAGGTATGCTCTGACAATACAAAGAATACAAAGCCTCTCTCGTTGGGATATAAATATATTTAAATATAGACAAGCCGGTTGGCGTGGTTGTTGGATACTTGCCTTTCACGCCAAAGGTTGTAGGTTCGATTCCCACCTAGGACAGGGTGTAATTATCTATATAAGTATGTATTTACAAAAGAAAAGTAGTATATGTAGTATATCAGTTGTCTGGTTTCCATAGTACAAGCTTTGTACAAGCTTAATTTGGGATCAGATGGCCGTGTGTGAAAAATGTCCCAGGATATTATTATTAATATCTATACATAAATAGACCAACCCGCATTGGAGCAGCGTGGTGGAATAAGCTCCAAACCTTCTCCTCAAAATGAGGAGAGGAGGCCTTTAGCCCAGCAGTGGGACATTCACAGGCTGTTTCGATAAATAACCAAAGACAAAATCGTTCAATAATTAATTCTCTTCTGTTTGTCAACTGATTTGAATCCTATCCAAAATACATTTAAAGTCACAAATAAACGTTTAAAAAATGCTAATTTTAAATTTTTACTCAAAAATGATTTTTTGACTTTCGAACACTAAGCGAACACTAGTGTTTTTTAATGGTTATAATATCAGAACTTATGCGAAAACGACATTTTAAGAAATATTATCTGTAAATTAAAATGTCAAAATTAAATATAATAACTAGTAGTAGTATATAATTCACTTATAACAACAATTACATCAACATATTATTAAATATAAATTTAAACATCTAAACAAAACAAACTAAAGGTAAACAAAACCTTTAGGTGATGGCAGTAACATGATCGAGATATCACTTCCGGTATTCATGCCTTGTTTGAAATATTGTTTTGAATATTATTGATATATATATATATATATAGCGATATACTACTCATCACGAAATCTCCTAAATTTAAGCCCGATTGACTTAAAATTTGTCACATTTACTCCTTCCCCGATGTCCTAATCCTATCCAAAATCAAATCCAAAACCAATCCTATCATTACTTTTACAATACCATACATCACAATGATTTTAAAATAGCATTCAAATGCAATCAAAAACATACAGACCGCCACAAAAAAGGATACATTAAGAGCGCGCCTCAGACCAGCACAATTTCAGGTTTTACCCGCGCGTCCCTTACCTCATGACACACGATCTCATTTCTATGCTTTTTTATCTAAAACGACAGTGTTGTATATAATATCTTTTTCGTGTTTTTCACAATATTTTCAATAGTAAAGACAAAAAAAACTGTTAAAGAACGATTGTATGCTAAATGTTATACAAATAACGACTTTATAAAAGTAATAGTAGGTATGAAACGATCACATCAGGCCGTAATGTACCTTTTCTCTGTTTTTCCCTCGCGAGTGCTATTTTAAGCGGCCCTGAGGAGCACGGGAGCCGGGATTTCCTCGCAGTGCCTTAAGCATTAGCGAGAAGTATGGGGAGGCAAGATCGCCTTTCTCCCCTTCAAGAGCTTGAGTACCACTAGTGGAGCATGGCACGGAAGCAGCATTATATCGAAATGATTCCGTAGCCTCTCCGATTTGTACCGAAGACGGCCTTCGCAGGAGTTTTAGTGGATAAGTCCCGCTCTAAGTGCCTGTACATTGCTAGTACATGGTTTAAAAAATGTACTTGTACTTTGTCCTACTGCACTAAGCTCTCTGGTTTATTATAAAAGGGAAATTGTGGTATAAAGGCGGTATAAAGCCGCGACCACGGTGCAGCTGCGGTGCGGTTTGGATATGTATAAACAGTTTTATCCAGCACTGTAATGCTAAAATAATTTTAAATAATATAGTTGTGACTTGCGTTACCTGTCTTTATGTCTCTTTAATTACGTAACACTCGAAATTTACTGAATATATTATATATTAATTTACCTTATAACTAAGTCACGAAACGGTAATCTGATGGTATTAATAATCTCTGTGTTAATATAAGAAGCTTAAGAGTTTGTTTATATGTATGCATTACTATTACGATTTATCAAACGAATTTTAACGAATCTTTTTGCATAAGATAACTCATTTATTGAGAAAGTTTATAAACTATATAAAATTACGGTAAGACCAAAGACGGCGCAACAACGCTCAACGCGGAGAGCAGCTAGTAATTAATATATATTATAATTGTTATTTTAATTACAGGCTAAAATTTCTAGATGTTATTAAAAACCCTACTTCATATGTAAAAAAAGATCTATTTACGGATTACATGATGTATAAAATCAAGCTCAAATAGTTTATTTATTAAATACTTTTTTGCCCAACACAAAATGTATATTTATTAAAGTAACTCAGGTATTGCAGACAAAAACATGAGTGAGTATGCAAAATAAAAATAAAATTATTTTCAAGAGAAACTGTTTCCTCACTCATATGAATATCAATTTACATTGATACAAATATCATTACACACATACACACGAAAATATATAATGAATATAAAACAAAGAAATGCTAACGTAAGAACCAGTAATAATACATTACATTCTCTCCTATCAAACTGTTTCATAGAGCTCGTAATGTGCGTAGGTCGCCAATGCATGTATTGATTTTCACCAATAGAGATAGCGGCCGTCTGATTTGGAGATAAATGAAATGTTCGCAGGATCGAGCCTCGATTAGCGCTTTTTGTTCTCGTTTTAGTATTAAAACTTACACAGCCTTTTGTATTATTGCACTATTATATTTCAAACAAATGAACATATGTAACCAATAGGTTTTTTCATTATATTAACGAGTAGGTGGCGGTGATTCTGTGATGTTATTATTTTATAAATAAATAATATTTTATATTAATTACTTGTTAATGTATTTGCGTGCCTATCGTGGGCGAAATGTATTAGATTCTTATAAAGTAATCATAACATCTGTAAAACTATGTTTCATGCAAATAAATGATTAATATTATTATTATACTAATATTAATAAATAATAAATGAAGAAATATTTTTAACTGACATAAAAAGGTTCTCAATTCAATTGTATTTTTTTTTTATGTTTGTTACTTCAGAACTCCGTCATTTGTGAACCGATTTGAATTTTTTGAGACCCGATTCGTTTTTTGACCAGATGAAATTTAAAAAAATTGTTTTAGTTAATTTATTGAATTATTTAATATACTCGAATTTTATTTGAAGTCGATTTTGTACTTTACGTAAATTATTATTTATCGATATAGTAGTTTAGACTTAAGATAGCAGAAAAAATAAGAGTAACTTAATTCAAATCCGTGCGAAAAAGCTTATTACATTTATCGAAGTATGTGAAGAAAAATTAAGCAAATAAATTATATAGTATGAAAAGTTCTTGAATACGGAGACGCAGGGGGGCAGGTACAAGGAGGGCCGACGTTCTTGTGAGGGTAGCGGAAAGCCATTGGATGCGTCTTACATATAGTTTGAGAAACGGTCCAGCTCGAACACTCATAGATATAAGTTTCTTCAAACAAGTCATTAATGGCACGAACTATGAAAAGTTAAAACTTTTAGTAATTTGGATAAATGTTAAGAAAATGACTTATTTTTTAATGGTTGATCTTACCCTGAAATATTTAAAAAAATACGTTAAAATAATATAAAAACTTTACAAACTTACTACACAACACAAAATCATTTCAATAATATAAAGTATGAATATACAGTACAGGTACCGTAAAAGCCTGTGAATGTCTCATTGCTGGGCTAAAGGCCTCCTCTACCTTTTTTTGAGGAGAAAATTTGGAGCTTATTCCACCACGCTGCTCCAGTGCGGGTTGATGGAATACACATGTGGCAGAATTTCTTTTTTTTATATATATATATATATATATATTCGCCAGGAGTGCAAATGACTCTACTCCACCTGATGTTAAGTGGTAGTAGAGTCCAAACGCAATTTTAATTTTAATTTAAGTGAAATTAGACACATACAGGTTTCCTCACGATGTTTTCCTTCACCGTAAAGCACGAGGTGAATTATAATCACAAATTAAGCACATGAAAATTCAGTGGTGCTTGCCCGGGTTTGAACCCATGATCATCGGTTAAGATTCACGCGTTCTTACCACTGAGCCACCTCGGCTGATACAGCACAGGATAGATCCCAATAAAAAGAGATAGTTAAAATAATAACGTCAAAATAGACAAGATCCCGTTTGCAATGTTCTCTTTAAAATATAGTTAGATAAAAGCGGCATTTCAGCTGACCTTTGCTAAGAAAAGTGCTGTAGGTGGACCAAGAATATAGACACTTGAACTTGAGCAGAAAGTCTTGAAAAAAATGACTTAAAATTTTTTTTCGACGAACAGAGTTCTGCTAGATATTCGTTTTTCTAAGAATATTATACTCTAGATATATAAGGGAAGATTTCAAGGTCGCATTTGACCGGAAAATTACCGCTTCTTCTGATGTAAATTGCGTTCCATGGTAGACGGTGTTGGTTTCGCTACTGACTTTTAAGTAAATTTTTGTTTGGATTATCCGGAGTCTGGTAAAATAAAAATATAGACGCTACATTTAAAATTGAATATTTTAATTTAATATAACCGTAGAGTATTTTGTTAAATAAAATTTTATAAAATCTTCAAAAATTATACTTTTATGTGTTTTTTTATTTCAGTAAAGAAGATCAACCATTATGAAAATAATTAGATTATACTAGTTTCCATCCGCTCGCCTCTTGAATGAGAGGGGCGACCATTTCTTTTTCTATATCTCTGACAATGTGTATGCAAAATTTCAAGACGATCGGTTGAGTAGGTAAGACGTAAAAGCGTACCAAACAAAACAAACAAACAACTCAACAAAAATCAACAAATGTATATATATATATAATACGTAGACGTAGACTAAGAATGGATTTTACACAAATACATTTTTCTTCTTACTTACCCGTGCGAAGCCGGGACAATTAGCTAGCTTATAATATTAGCAAGGATGATAGTTTAGTAAAATTTTACATAATAATTAAAACGATGAAGTCTCATTCGACGTATTCATTTATTCGATTACGAATTGTAATTAATTCGATATTATGTGACTTATTCCTCGTTTAAGCTCTTGATTGCCAAATTATAAGTAAGTATATATATTGTTTACGCCTCCCTTATTTTACATCCAATATTCATATCCACTCTAAGACGATTTAATTAAATGATAGCATTATAACTCACGATTAATTTCGATATTCCAATTATAAAATAACTGTAATATAATGTTGCTAGTATTCAAAAATTAAAGCAAAAAGGATTCCTTTAATATATTATGTAAATCGAGCTCTGAAACGTACGAAGCATGAATTTTTTTTCTGACATTCTTGTCTAGAAACAGTTCAATAAATATCTAATAAGTAGACAACTTACATAAATATATTTTAATTTAATACATAGACAAAGTGATATTCAGGGGATAACCGTAGTCATATGTCACCTTGGCAATAAAAATCTATCGAATTATCCAAGTAGTTTAGTAGTTATGCGGAAACAGATGAACATACGTACTTACGGCTATGAATACGGCTTGTAGTAATATGCCAAGGTTAAAATCAAGTAAAGTCAAAATCTTTATTCAATATTAAAGCGTTCCACTTTCTTATTGATTGCCAAAAATCGTCCACCGGTTCGGAAATAAATACCGCAAGGCCTGAAAGGAACGGAAATAAAAGGAAAAATCTAAGCGGGATTATTTATTTACGTAACATTTTTTTGTTTTATAATATTTATTATTTGGATTCGCATGGAGGCAATCGTTTTATTCAAAAGGTGTGTTACATTATAAAGATAAGATAAGAATTGTTTTTATTTGTTTATTTTAAATTACAAATTAAATTAAATTAAAGCATGGAATTAGAAAATAAATTTGTATGTGCAATGTTTTATATTTATAACATTAAGCATTTTACTTTCGCGTTTACGATGTAAGCATGAATTGCCATATCTGCTCAGGGTATGACAGTAGCATTCAAAGAGAAAATAGGCAAAACCTATAACGCTAACAATTTGCTTATAATTGCGATGCGCGGTTTTATGTGGCTCTGGTATGTATATACTATAATTAGACTGGCTTGGCAGAATTGTTTTAGCACATACGCAGCAGAAAAAAATATTTAAATGGGGTTAGTTAAGAAGGGAGGTACTTCGATGGAGGTAGTTTTTGGTGGTAGGGCTATATACAGGCCCGTCTGAGTGATCACTGCCCTATCTATCACACTATTATCCGATTTGAAAGGTTAGTAAGCCATAGTAATTACAGGCACAAAGGACAGAAGCATCTTAGACTACGTGGTTGACGCGTTAGGTTATAATAAGCGGTTTCATACACACATCGTATATTGCCAGTGTATATGTGCAAAAATAACCATCAAGTCAGTCATGGTCAACATCTTTACTCAATATAGAAGACATTTATATATTGGTTGTCAAAAAATCAACTAACGGTTTGAAAACAAATATCTCAGATCTTTTTATGTTATAGGCAAGCGGATGAGCAAATGCTTAGCGGTAGAATATATATGATTTGGTGGTACCCACCCAGACGGAACTGCGCAAAGCCCTGCGGCAAAAAAAAACGCATTAATACCCCTATATACAAAAATCTAAAATAATACACAGAACATAATCAATTTTATATAATTTAAAAGTCTGCCTCCCATGTTAAATTTTAAAAAATATATATCCATCAAAAGCTAAAATAAAAGCCTATAAAAAACTGGAATGTGCAAGAGCACTTGCACTTTTAGCTTAAACTATTTAATATCCTCATATTGACTAAGGTTATTTTAACCTTATGTCTATTATCCTAAAGACTACTTTCCTTTGTTAATAATGAATTGTGTGCGTTCAGAAATACGATTGTATCGAAATAGAATTATTGACTGTTTAATGCTATGTCGTGAAAATAGTGTATTCGTAGTTATTGATTGAAATGTGACGAACTGTTTAACTATGTACTGTTATTGAGAATATGAAACTTAGGTTTTTTAAAAAAAAATACGTTAATTAAATAAAATGCGTAGAGATAGTCAACCTGCTTTAAGAAGGTCTTACTTTATACTAATAGAATTATTACAATTACTAAATAATCAATAATCGACCACCGACAAAAAAAAATACACGAGAAGAAATTTTAATTAATTATTGTTAATAATCATTTAATAATATTGCTTGGAGGTCGATTTGTCAATTCTATGAAAATGTGTAAATTGTATAATAACAAATATAAACCTTTGAAAAGCTATTATTAATATATTTCTAGATAATACCATACCGATTTCGGCAACGGCAGAGATTAGGCAATTACGCAAGAGATATTATAGTGCACAAGTGTATGCGTAAACACAGGTGCACTCTCTTTTCCCTAACTCTCATAATCCGCTGGGCGGCAATCAGACACGACCGGAAAGAGTTCAGACCAACGGCTTTACGTGTTTTCTGAGGCTTGGGAGTGTACACACTTCCAACTTCCAGACTCCGGGTTGCTATTGAGAATTTTGTACTTATTATTCTTGTATTTATAACTACATAGACGTATTGTCCGTGCTTTTGATGTTTTTTTTACTAACAAGCAGCATCACAATCTACGTTTCAGGATTAAAAATAAAAATATGTAGCAAATTAAAAATAAAGCAGCACTATCTCTACGCATCTTATTTAATTAACTCTATCCCTTATTTTCTTTTTTCAGATAAAATAATCACTAGGAGTTAGACATGTGACATTTTAATTAGTATGTAGTATCGATTATCGATTATTGCTGATGAATAAAAAATGCTACGGTTTCTATGTCTTTCGTTTATGATTATTTATTTAAATACAACACATAAAATTATATATATAAATTATTATTAGATATAAATTTTCCGTATTCAAAGCCACCGTGTAAAAATACATTTTTTTTTAATATTTAGCTGTGTTTAATTTATATATTCTATTTATATTTGATTGGGTGCAAAGTTTTTCCTACAATGATTTACCAATGTATAAAACGATTCTTTTCGGTGTATTCATTTGCAGCGATTATTACATTTCCTGATCAAGAAGAATTAAATAAGATGAGAAGGTTAAGTTAAGTTTGTTTATAGTAGAGATAAACAAACCTTAGACCTTATGACATACGGCTATACACAATTTTATAAATAAAAATATAAAATTATGGAAACAATCAACATTTAAATTCAAAATTCTAATTCCTTCCAGTGAAATTATCTTCCTCGTGTATTTTCGTCGATCAAATGAGCCATAATCCCATTTACATAACAATTTCTCGAGAAAAAACATTAATTATCCTACATTGGATTTTGTGTTTTTCTTCTGTTTTTTAAGACCTATCGAATGTAACATATGCTTTTCATTTGTTTGTAATGTATTTAACTATTTATTGATAAGCAATAAATAAGCATAGCTGGTAGCCGCGACTTTGTCGGCGTTAAAATCGGTTTTATTACGATATATTAAAAAAATGCATTTTCGTATCCTGTTACTCTTTTTTATCGTCCCTACTCGAATTTTGATTAATTTATTCAAAGTACAAACACAGTTTCTATTAGTTTAATATATGTATGGAAAAATAATTTAAAACTATCTTTAAATTAAGATAACTTTATCCCCTGTCATCCGATTTCAATGAAACCTTATGTTCCTCCAAGCTGAGCGTAATCTAAGTATTTTAACCGCACGAAATCCGTTCAGCACTTATAATAGTTAGATTAAACAGACAGACAGACAATTTTGATAAATTTATTCAAGGTACAGTCAGTAACAGCCTGTAAATGTCCCACTGCTGGGCTAAGGCCTCCTCTCCCTTTTTGAGGAGAAGGTTTGGAGCTTATTCCACAACGCAGCTCCAATGCGGGTTGGTGGAATACACATGTGGCAGAATTTCAGTGAAAGTTGACATATGCAGGTTTCCTCACAATGTTTTCCTTCACTGTATAGCACGAGATGAATTATAATCACAAATTGAACATATGAAAATTTAGTGGTGCTTGCCTGGGTTTGAACCCACGATCATCGGTTAAGATTCATGCGTTCTTACCACTGGGCCATCTCGGCTCTACTGCTAAGTACAGTCACTCGGCTTCTACTGCTTTATTATATGGATAGATTTTGCCCGCCTTGTTGCTCAGTATAATTACATACTAATTCATGCTACCCACATTCTAGGGTGGCTTAGAGAAATCTCTTATATATAGCTTGCCTTTGTAAGACAATATTTGTTTATGTTAAATTACATAATGTTAAATAACTTCTTAATGTTTGAACAGATTGACACTATATATGCTTTTATTATTGACAAATACTATTTTATAACGTAATAATCTGTAAACTTCCAAGTGCTGGGTTAAGGTCTCATCTCCTTTAAGGAGTAGATTTGGACATAGACATTGATATCGTAAGAAATGTTAACCATCGCTTACATCGCCATTGCGCCACCAACCTTGGGAACTAAGATGTTATGTCCCTTTTGCCTGTAATTACAATGGCTCACTCACCTTGGTTGTTGGAAGCAAATGTGGCAGTATTCAGGTTTATTTGCGATGTTTTCCTTTACCAACGAGCACGAGAATTATAAACACATATTTCACCATGAAAAATCAAATCGCAATAACAACATAAACCAAAATCATAAAAAAAATCTAAATTTGGGGTTAAAGAAACTTTATTCTCATCAAGAAACACATTCACTAAATGAGAACATAATATTACTACAACAATTGCTAAGCGGCACGGCAAAGCATTGTGTATACATGATATTATTAAATGACAGAAAAATACAATTTCGAAGAGGGTATCTGTGAAAACTTTGCATTATTGTCGATAGACTAGTCTTATCGCAAATACACGGATTAAGTACAGCTAGGAAGTTGTATGAGTAAGTGAGAATTTATTATTATTTATTTTACTTTATATTTAAATAAATATATTTATATTTCATTGCTACTTTTTATACTATTAAATTTAATAAATAATTTTACATTATTAAACAGTTTGTTTCATATTATGTATTTTGTTATATTATATTATTTTGAAAATGTATTTATAATAGTCTCTTAAACTGATGTATACGTTTTGCTTCTTTAATATTTTTTTGTAAATTATTAAATCGTTTTTCTCCGTCAAACAAAATATTTTTCTTCCAATAGTTAATAGTACGAGGTTTTGATAGTTTTATGTTATTAGCGTTTCTTAATTTCATTCTTTGTGATTGTTGGTTTTTATTCAATTGTATTTCTGTGTGTATATTTTTATCTAAAATTTTTTTGATTAGTATGCTAATAAAGTAATCGTAAGTTTGAGCGACGTTCATTATTTTTGTATATTTGTAAATTTTTTGAGTTAATGTAAGAAAGTCGTAATTAAAAAGTGTTTTTACTAATTGGTTCTGCTTAACTTGTAATTGCGCTAAGTTTGTTGGGGCAGATGTATCCCAGATTTCTATTAAATAGTCTAAATGTGGTTTAATTAATGAGTTATAAATCGTGTACTTTACTTGGCGTAGAAGACATCTAGTAATATTTCTTATAATTCCGTTTAATGATGTTAATTTGCTTTTAATTTTGTCAAGATGTGGTTTCCAAGTTAAGTGGCTATCTAAAATTAATCCTAAGTACGTAAGTTTTCTTCCCCTACTTTATTTATAATTTGATCATTTATCATTTCCGTTCCGGAGTTCCGTTTCCGGTTGTCAAAGCGTAAACATCACAACTGTACAGCTCCTGATTTAAAGTGTTTTAAAATTATTTACGATCACCTTACCACATTGTGAAATCAATAAACATATATTGAAGTGTTGCGAGTGCGGTGGAAATATTAGTTATGCGTAAATCGTGGACACTATAATACATTACGTAAAGAAATATATACAAAAGGTTAAGAATTGTGTCACATAATTGGCATAAGTCACATTGACATAGACAAAAGCAATCTTAGTGTCAGTGACGCCTTCATATCTTCCTTTATCGCCTTGTGTTTCCAGCTCCAGAAAAATAAATCTACTACTGGAAAAACTAAAAATGGAAGATCAATTTCAACTTTTATTTGAAAAAATGAAAATAGAAATGCAAAATCAAACAACCGAGCTGAAAACCTCTTTAACTAAAACATTAATGGAAAAATTAGAAGAAAAATTACAACCTGTCATAAAAGAAAACAAAAACCTAAAAACAGAATTAGAAAACCTTAAGAAAGAGATAGAAATTTTGAAAAGAGAAAAAAAAACAAAACAATTTAATTATTTATGGAGTGAATGAAGGAGAAAAATCAATAAAGGAAATTTTTAAAGGGCCTTAAACATAAACATTGAAGAATACCAGGTAAATAACATTTATCGCATTGGAAGGAAAAAGTCAAGTGACAAACCAAGACCTATTTTGTTCTCCTTTGTGAACCGATGGAAAAAGAACGAAATATTAAAAACAAAGAAAACCTCAAAGATGTTTATATTACAGAAGACTATACTAAGGAAGTCTTAGAAAAAAGGAAAAAGCTACAGGCACAACTAACAGAGGAGAGAGAGAAAGGAAATATAGCATATTTAAAATATGACAAACTAATAATAAAGGGGAAAAATGATAAATCAAACAAGGATAAAAGAAAAAGAGTCAACATCACCACAATACACAACAAAGGAAACAACAAAATAATACACAACCAAGGAAACAACAAACCTTAAAAACATCTAACACCAGCAGATTAAATGCTTTTGATCTAATGAGGATTAGATCTAATTCTCTCCCCACCACCGTAACAGATAATAAACAATAACAATTAAGTATCGGTAAACGGAAAACAGAACCATCTCATAGCATGAAAAGAGAACAAACAACAGTATACCACATTCCCCCAATTCGACTGGTCCCCGTGGGGGAAAACGACCACTACCCTCTAAAGATAAAAAATTTAACCTACATCCACAACAAAAAGAAAACAAATGATCTACATATAGCAACTAATAACTGTCGATTTCTTAGAACCCCTGAAAAACTCCAAGAACTAGAAAATGACAAAATTTGGAGAAGGAATAGAAGATCACGGAAACTTTATATTACACTATAAAGGAGAGACGCCGGGATTGTATGGAGTCGGATTCATGATCAAAACAAATCTTGCAAGCTGCAGAAGAAATAAGAGGAATCTCAGAACGCATCGCAATACTTAATATAAAAATATCCATAAATGGGGAAAAGGAAGAGAAATGGTCCATCATCCAGACCTATTCACCAACAGAACCAGACAACAAAGAAGACATAACAAAAGTTGAGAAATTCTATGAAGACCTCCAAAAAACTTGCGAAAGCGCACATAAAAATATCAAAGTGATGGGAGATTTCAACGGACAAATTGGAACACAAAATCAAATCAAAAATGGAGAAGAGCTCATAATAGGAAGCTATGGAGTTGGCATAAAAAGTAAAAACGGCTCAAGATTAGTGAATTTTGCATTAGAAAACAGGTTAAGTATTCTTAACAGTTTCTTTAAAAAGAAACCATCAAAAAAATTTACATGGACCTCCCCAAATGGACTGTTTTAAAATGAAATCGATTACATTACTTCGAACAATAGAAAAGATTTTAAAGATGTATGCATTATAAACAATTTAAATTTTAATACGGACCATAGGATGATTCGGGCAACATCGGCAGGAGCACGCCCCAAAAAAACAAGACCATTTTATAATAAGCACACGCCTATCCAATATACAGGTAACACCAAATCTCTGCTTAACAACCTTCAAGAATCACTAGAGGCTGAGAAACTCGATAAAAAAAATGCACTTTATTACAGGCAAAATATAATAAACTATTAAACCAGCTAAAAACGGTAACAAGACAAACAAACACAAACAGCAAGAAAGAAATTTCACCTAACACTAAACAACTACTGCAGGACCGTAAGAAACTTTTACAACAAAGAGAAAATAACGATAACCGTAAAAAAATAACAGAAATAAGCAAAACGATTAGTGAATAACTTCGGAAAGAAAGGAAAACCAAACGGTTAACATATATACAAAACTATACACAAAAAACAGGAGGAATAAAAAAGGCATGGAAGAAATTAAATGACAAAAAAGATTGGATACTAAATATGAAAACGCAAGATAGGAAAACTACAAGTAAGAGATCCGAAATACTAAAAGTTGCTACTGAATTTTACCGGAAATTATATCAAAGCCAAACAGTGGAACAAGCAGTAATAGGATACGATACACAAACTGACGGAGAACAAATACCTGAAATATTAAAAGAAGAAACTGTCAAAGCAATTAGTTCACAAAAGGCTGATAGAACACCCGGACCAAACCTCATTACAAATGAACTATTAAAAATTACGTTACCAGTGATTGCACTGAAGCTCACCGAAATACAACGAAATTGTAAAGACTGAAAAGATCCCCAAGGATTGGACTAAGTCGACAATTATACTGATACATAAAAAAAGTGATAAAGGATATATAGCAAACTATAGACCCATTAGCTTAATGTCTAATATCTATAAGGTATCTTCAAAAATTTTACTGTCTAGAATTACCGATATCCTTGAAGAAAATCAGCCTAAGGAACAGGCGAGATTCCGTAGCAAATTTTCAACTATAGATCATATCCACGTCCTTAGACAAATAATGCAAAAAGCTAAAGAATATAACAAGATTTACTATCTAGGGTTTGTCGACTTCAACAAAGCATTCGACACATTGGAACATGGCTTTATCTGGGATGCATTGGCTACACAAGGCATAGAAACAAAATACTTACGAATTCTTAAAAACATTTACACAAAGAGTACTTGGGCAAGTCACGCTAGAATGTATAAAAAAAGAATTTCCGATTAAGCGAGGTGTACGACAAGGAGACCCTATCTCACCTAAACTATTTTCAGCCGTCCTAGAAATGATATTTAGGAATCTAGAATGGGCAAACAAAAGTCTAAACATAAATGGAAAAAACCTGAGTCACCTGCGTTTCGCAGACGATTTAATTTTATTTGCAGACAGTCCGAAGACCCTGGAAACAATGCTGCAACAGCTAACGGATGAAAGCTAAATGGCAGGTCTGTCAATAAACCTAACAAAAACAAAAATAATGTCAAATTCTTCGCAAACAGAGATCATAAAAATAAATAATGAGCAAATAGAATACGTACAGGAGTATATATACTTGGGACAGCTAATATCTACCGAACAATGCATGCAGAAAGAAATAGAAAGAAGATAATACTTGGAAACGTTATTGGTCACTTAGTGAAATTATGAAGAACAAAGAAATGCCTATGAAAGAAAAAAGGAAAACATATAATATGTGCATTCTACCATGTTTACTATATGGGTGTCAAACCTGGGCATTGACAGAACAATTAGGAAACAGAATAAAAATTTGCTAAAACGGAATAGAGAGAAGTATGACAGGAGTTAAAAGAAAGGACCGAGAAAAACTAATAAACATAAAAAGTAAAACAAAATTTAAAGATGTATACACATCATATAAACAACTAAAGTGGAGATGGGCAGGACATATGATGAGAGAAAAGGAAGAAAAATGGACAAGGTTAGTAACGGAATGGTACCCTCGAGATGGCAAAAGAAACAGAGGTAGACATGGTGAGATGGGAGGACGACATTAAAAAAGTAACGGGTCCAACATGGACTCGCAAAGCAAAACACAGAATAGAATGGAAATCTTTAGAGGAGGCCTTTGTCGGAAGACAAGCTGTAGGAGATTAACGACCGTGAGCCGATATCTTACTTCAAAAGTTTAGGATACATCAAAAAGGAAAAATATTATTATAATTATTTGTATAAATAAGAACAGCAATAAAGGTTTTATTTATTTTTATTTATCATTACATATCAGCTTGTGGTGTGTTATTTTCTTATTTTTGGCTGAAAAAAATTAATAATTTGTTTTAATAGGTTATATTGGAACCAGATATTTAAATTATTTAAGTCTTCTTGGGCTTCTGAAATTATGGTATGGATAAAGTTACCAAAATGAAACAGAGAAGTGTCATCAGCGTAAAGAGTAACGTCACCTTTTAATCCAATGTTTTGGATGTTGTTTATATATATACTGGGACCCCCGCTATTTCTTAACAGGGGTCCCAGTATCGATCCTTGTGGTATACCGTTATATTTTTAGGATATATAAACGTTATATTTTTAGGATTGCTTTGTATTTTACCAATTTTCACAATCTGAACTCTGTTAGTGAGATAAGATTTAAAATCGTTATATGCAACTCCTGTTATACCGATGGACGCTAACTTTTGTAATAACAGATTGTGGCTTATAGTGTCAAAAGCTTTTTTAATGTCGATAAATATTCCTAAGGCTATTTGTTTGTTATCAATACTTTGTTTTATTTTTGTAATCAAATCTACTGTTGCGGATAGAGTATTAGATTTTTGTCTAAAACCGTACTGTTTATTATATAAGAAATTTTGACTTCTAAAATGTTTCTAAGCGATTATATATAATCCTTTCATAAATTTTTAAAAGAATCGGAAGAACCGATATGGGCCGATAATTACTGGGATCGGATTTTAGATTATGTGTGGTTGTGTTTTTTTTGTCTCTTTTTTTTTCTTCTCTTTTTCTGGTCGTGCAAATGCATTTAAGGCATACGCATGTATTTAATACTTATCTCTCTTTTATTATTTGTTTTTTTTTTATAATAGTGTTAAATCATGTCTAATTTTTATAAGGTTTTTTAATTAAAGACCATGCCAGCCCTGACCGTGCAAACCGGGCCGATCAGAAGTAGACAGAAAACATCAGAATACAACCGTTTTCATTCAATCAATAACTAGCATTCTAAATAGGTCAATAGCACTTTATAACTTTTTATCGTGCTCTTGTTTTGCATGGATAGAGGTCAGATTTTCAGATAAAGCTGAAGAGTTTCATATAAAGTTGAACGCACGAATCTACGAATGCGATTTGAAATAATCTTTTAGCGTTAAATAGTTACTATTGCATTTTAAAACGTTTATATTCAAATTTAAATTATTTATTTGTAATGTCGTAGCTTCATTTTTGATGTTACAATGGTTAAAATCCTGCCACAACAACCATAAGATGGTATGCAAATGTCATATATATGTCTATGGTATAATAAATTACGAACAATAAGAAAATCGCAACACATTGATAACTCGCAGTAAACTTTATAATGTTTAAAAAAGGAAATATATAATATTGCGATAGTTAAAAATAATATTACGATATATATAAATAAACACGAGAAAAAATGTTGGGGCGTATTGTAAAACGGATCACATTACTGGTGAATAGAACAGTTAGCGAATGCTTATATCTCATTCTTCAAATCTTTATTTTAACCGTACTTAGTTGGGACTGGTAGCTAATACAACATGACCACAATATTCACCATAGCATAAATGTCTACCAAAATAACAGTTATTATAAATATTGATCATGGTATCGAGTATTCGGCTAACCTAATGAATTAGCCATTCCGTGCAATTGTATATTTGTATGGCAATCTAGTAAAGTGATGAACGAATTGTTATTATTCCATTGCTTTTCTAGATTTGAACTATTATTATTAAAGGGGTTAAATAAAATCTAAATGTCAATGACCTGTGACTAAGCCTGGTTTCTGAATTCAAAAAAAAATTCGTTTTGCTAACGG
Source organism: Nymphalis io (assembly GCF_905147045.1). NCBI lineage: Eukaryota > Metazoa > Arthropoda > Insecta > Lepidoptera > Nymphalidae > Nymphalis > Nymphalis io. The sequence goes on from NC_065909.1 coordinate 6,281,751, forward strand.
ATAATACAATAGAATTGTCTAATAAGATTACAGTACTAGTCTTACAAATCTTTTATGGCATTTGTGAGTGGATTATAAATATAAATTTGTTAGACGAATCAAGATTAAATGTATCTGAAGAAAGTAAGTAACGAGTTGAGTATCAACAATTTAAGTAGGTGTATGTATATTTTGCTGCCCTAAAATCACAATTAAATTATCTTGAAGAAGATAATAACAATTAAAGTATCATATTCATTAGCTTGCTTATGATTATAGTTATATATCCCAAATGGTTTCTGAATATATAAGCTTAAAGATTATCTGGTTCAATTAACAAACTCGGACGAGATTCGTCTATATAAGAAGAAGTTTTGAATTATTTATGCAGTGGAATCCGAAGAAGTCCTTGTGTCCTCGAAATACATTTCTCAAGCACTACCTATATCTTATAAAAGCGTAAAGAGTCAGCCTGTATATGTCCCACGCCTGGGCACATTCCACCTCTCTTAAGGAGAAGGTATGTAAAACTACGTTATGTTGCTCCAACGCAGTATGGTGGATCCACTAGCGCTGTACGGGGTATCCTAATGGCTGGCCGCTCTCACCACTAAGAACAAGGCCCTTCAGTGGAGGTCATACCGGTAAGGACGATACGTTAGCGTACGGTATCGTGGACGGCGGTAACACTTCTCGCAAAGAATATGAGAGATGACTATAAGATGATTCATTGGAGACATTTGAACTCATGTCATTTTCTGTATAGTTAATTAATAGCTAGTAATAGTAATAATAAGATCGATTTCGGCAACGGCGGCCAATCTCAAGAGAGATTAGCCAACTACGCAGGATATATTATAGTGCACAAGTGTGTGCGCAAACAAAGGTGCACTCTCTATTCCCTAACTCTCATAATCCGATGGGACGGCAATCCGACACGAGCGGAAATTGTTCAGGCGCAGGACCAACGGCTTTACGTGCTTTCCGAGGCACGGGTGTGAACACACTTCCAACTTCCAGACTCCGGGCTACTACTGAGACTTTTCTGACAGAAAAATTCAATAACTTTTTACTAGCCCGACCTGGGAATTGAACCCAGGACCTCCAGGTCTGCGGCCTAACATCAAGCCACTAGATCAACGAGGCAGTCAATAGCCAATATAATACATATAAATACAAGACGGTATTTTTACAATTACCTAACTAACATCTCTCACAAAACAAATATGCATAGAAAATAAATAATGTTCGGCAATTTAGGTAAAAATGTACCTTTAAAATACTACCAGCTTATCCCAGCAAAACCCATAAAATAATTTTTACATTGATTTCAACAATTTGAGTATTCATTTTAATGACCTTGACATAAGAATAGTTGCTAAATATTTGGCTTGAACAGTATCAGCTATAATTGTGGTGTTAAGAAACCCTCGTTTTAAGGTACCAGATCACCTTCAGCAACACCCTTTTCGGTGAGTAACCACAAAATAACTCTAGGTCAGATTAACTCCTCAAACTTTTCAAGCACAAAAGTAACTTTGCAAAATTATTACTGACGGAAAGAGTGTGTGTATGTTACATACATATTTACGTAGGTACGTATATATATATACGTACCGGTATAATCTTGATAGTATGTGTAACTCTTGCTGCGTATTTATGGTCTTATGTTTCTTTCTGTCATTATTGATTCTACATTTGAGAGAAGAAGACATTTTGTAACTAAAGATCCCCTGATCAACATTTATAGGTAACATATCGATGTTTATATCATTATTGTTTAGTCTTCATGCTTTTATGGGCGGTACCAATAAGTAAACTTGCTTGGCACTCCCGAGCGTAAACCAACCGGGAATATGCAACTCACCTAGCTCTGATGGCAATAATGAGGGAATCAAATTGTTTTAAAAAATCTTTTTTCACTAAATTAGATTAAACCAATAATAAAGAATTTATCTTTTAAAATAGTGCTACGTAAAATTCCACGCAATTTAATTATTGTTTTATTTTAACCATTGTTTCCTATTTTGAAACAGAGGGGCGCCAATGTCACGTTTCCCTTTATTCGTAGATTCGAGCTGGTTTCTAGCATTAAACTGTACAGTTAATCATAATTAAATAAACGCTAAACGAGTATCGCCTACGTCATGAGCGGGCTTCAAACCCCCGCCCATCTGGGGGCGCATACACTTGTCGGAAGTGCGGCCGAAGGATCCTCTCTCGCATTGGTCTTTTCAGTCATGAACGCAAGTGCCTTCGCGATGCCGCTTAAATCATCTGTCAAAGATGCAGAGGCCTATATATATATAAACGAGTATCGAGTAAAATTAAGGAAACACTTTAAGAATTGAAGAATCGACTTCGAGTTCAAAAGTATAATATTACTACTACAAATATAGATATTATAAAAAATTTTTAATTTTAAAGAAGAATAACCTTATTTGTTATTAAAAAAATGCAACGAATGCTTGTCTAATAATAATTGAGTAACCAACAACTGTTTGTTACAAGAAGAGAATGAGTAATTTATAGAAACGTTTTGAAAGAATTCGTAACTCGGAAACAATCAGCTAATAATAGACATTCGTTAAATATAGGAACCGGGCTTTAGTAATTCAATTTACATATAAGGCGAAATTTTCATCTAGGAATTAATGTTGTAGGATTTTTTCCTAGATAATTCTCAACAGTGTTAAACGCTAAATAGTAAGCGATTTTAATTATCGGATGGCTTTTTAAATAATGTCCATTCAGTACATATATTTTTGTTATCTCACACATGCATTGCTATTTTGTAAGATTTTACTATGTATGTACCACTCGTGAAATGTTGAAAGCCGACTGACGGTGACACGCTATTTCGATACTTTTATTCTGGGTTCAAACACCAGGTCGAGCCGATAAAAAGTTATATGGTTTTTCTCTGTCAAAAAATTCTCTATAACAGTCCGGAGTCTGGAAGCTGGAAGCTAAAAGCACGTAAACCCGTTATTGTGATCCTGCTCCTAAATTCATTCCGGTCGTGTCGGATTTGCCTTACCATCGGTATATGAGAGTTAGGGGATAGAAAGTGCACCTGTATTGGCGCACACACTTGGGCACTATAATCCTGCGCAGTTGGATAGTCTCCCTTGAGATTGGCCGCCGTGGCTGAAATTAGCCATCACCGTAAGTCGTTTGAAAACATTTCACGGGTTTACCCACCCGTGAAGTAAAGTGAGATCCTTTGCTGATACATCACGATCGTGTTCTACCTCGTTTAATATGAACATGTTCAATCCAATGTTCCTTCTCGATTAAAATTTGAGTACCCAAAATTTATCTCATCTCAGTCTAATGAAAGTTTATAAATTATATTCTACGTCGTATACAACTTTGACTTTTATTAAGTTTATTTATTACAGTATCTCTGCCCTTGACTTATTTCGTGTCGTCCTAAGGAGATATAGTTATGTAGCTAACCCTTGGGACCTATTTCTAGAAGATATAATTACTAACCGACCACGAACGCCGCATGACACGAAGAATGGTCCACGGCTTCTTCAAATGGCAAGCGCTAAATAACCTTTATTCAATTACCAGTCCAGAGAGCGATGGTATATTTCGTAAGAATTTCGTCTACCAAATAAAATCGATTGAATTTTTGAAATCGATTGAAAAATGACATATATCTCTATGCCAACTTTCACCAACCGTTTCATTTAAACAGGCTGCTGCAATCTGTATGTGTCTCTGTATTTAATTTAATAACCGACAAGTTTTACCGAAACGGTGTTAGCATTCAATATATATAAGTAGGCAATTACAATTTAATCTTGTGATTGCCTACTTGAATAAAGTTTATTTCGATTTGACTTTATTTGTATCGGATGGATGTGATGTGACACATGCGATAGATTTTTATCTCGGCGAACACGAGATGAAATGTCATAAATTAAGTACGAATTTGAACCCGGAAGCTTCTGTTAAGATTAGCGTGTTCTAACCACTGTGCCATATCATTTCATTTATATTAAGTATTCTATTGGTTTATGTATATATAATGATATGTTTTAGACATTATAATTATTTTTGTACGCCTTGTAATATATTCCTAGTATGTATTTAACTTTTATAATAATTTATTCAAATTCTAATTATGACATTCTCTCGCGTTGTATCCAAAAAGGTTCCAATTAAAATGTTTTAATGCAAAAACTCCTTGTTAGTCATTTATATTCTATCCACGATTTATTAATCTACATTGAAATTAATAACAATTCATCAATTTAAAAATGTTGATCTTCCAACTTATAATTAAATAATTTGTATATAATTAGTTTATAAATATTTTGTATAAGCAGTACATAAAAATTAAGTTATAACAAGATAATTATGTTTCCAAACAAATGAAGCTTAAGTAATTTAAGACTTTTATTTTCAAAAAATATTTCTGTTTAAACACGCGTAAAATATTGCCAAATTTCTCGTTTCATGTCTATATGAAAAATTTCGGCTAAATAGTAACGTGGTGAAGAGCCGATCAATATCGTGAACAATACACAATATCAAGAGTATTAAAATATAAACGATTATTTTATTATATATCGTTCCTTCATACGCTCGTTCATTTCGTGTTTTAAATTGAACCGCTTCCCATTTACTTCCTCTCAATTTGAGACACTAAGCAACAGGTATACGCGCGACCTTGTATAAAATGATCAGTCACTTACCGTGAAATAAACGCACGTTTTCAGGGTAACCACGTCACACGAAACTGAAATGTGCCTACAGATATTTCACTCAGGAAAACAGGTTTTATCACATAGATCGTTAGAGAAGCGAGCGACACGTCCGCCCTCTACCGCGTCTCGGAGACTACTGTGACTTGGGAGTTTGTAGGATGTTATTATGAGATTCAGGGGAAAAGAATCCTTTTCAGCCTAATCGTCGGCGGTGTAATTTGAACGTGACGGGATTTTTTTACTGAGTACCATTGAAATAAAGTTCAATTTTGCATTTTCTTTCAGGTGGCAAAATTCATGCGTAATTCTTATACAGCCACATATCAGAGCAAAAGCGAAGCTAAAAAAATAAAGTTACAGATTAACGGATTATTCGGAGAAAATACATTTTCGCTTTATTTGGTAATATTTTAGCGTTTGATCGCTTGCGGTTGATTCGGGGAACTTCGAAAGAGAATGTAACCAATACGATTTTTTTTTTATAAAATAGACAGGTGGATGGGTACTTTGGTTATCTAGTGGTAAGTCCACCACTGTCCATAGACATTGACACTGTAAAAATATTAACAATTTCTTACAACGTCAATGCGCCACCAATCTTAGGTACTAAGAGGATGAGTATTTATGTACCTTGTGCCCATAGTTACATTGGGTCACTCAGCCCACAATACTAAGTATTGCTGTTTGGCGGTAGAATCAACAAGTCATATCTACCTAATACCTACCTAGCTAACTTAGTTCAATATATTTAAGTTGGTCTCATTTATTTTGGGTATTTTATTTTCTAAATAGATTATAAATGATTTATCAATGTTGTATGGTACACACAAATTTGAAAAATAACAAAATTATATTCCTGTTTAAACGAATACAAAGGCGGACTTAAAGACTTAAAAAGGTGTTCTTCTAGATGCCATTTGATATTTCGATAACGTTATACGTATGTACGCGTTGTCATTTAGAAACTTAAAAAGACATGAAAGATGAAAACGCCACGCTATTAAAAAATACCAACGCAATTTTCTTACGCAAAGACGAAAGTGGCAATTTAGAGACAAGAATTATATAAAATCTGTAATGCCTCAACCAGCTGACGACTTACGCGTAACGTAAAATATTTTAAAGTAAAAAATTAATTAATTAAAAACAACGGCGACATTATCGTCTCCTAATTTGCCTAATTGTATATAATTTCACTTATCCCCAGTTATGTATTTATTAGTTCGATGTTTATAAATCAGCGTGAAATAAAATAACATCTGTACTAATATTATAAATGTAAAAATAACTCTGCCTGTCTGTTGCGCTTATACGGCTAAGCGACTAAACCGATTTTGATAAAATTAAAAACAAGCTTGAACACTAAAGAAGGACAAACGCTTTATTTATACCTAACACCTGACACCCCCTCTTTATCACGCGAGCAAAGCCGTGGTTGAAAACGAGTAGCTATATAAAAATAAGTATGTCAGTATTATTCATTGGAATGTCTTCTTGCTATAAGTGTATTTTGTAGGAAGATACTCGTACTTTATCCAAATGTAACATAGTCTAAATTTTATTTCAGTAAAAATAAGATTTCTGTATTTATGTATGTACTCTTACAAACTGATTTTCGGAAGAAGCCGCGGGCACAGCTAGTTTATATATAAAGTTGTTAAAAGTCATTAATGCTGAGTTAATCACGATTTTTATTTTCTGTAAATGATCGAAAAGTGACAAGTATCGTCGGAATATGTAAAAACGAATGGTTAGAATTTTTAGCACACTTAAAGGACACCTAAAGCCAGAAAAGTTCAGATTTCAACCGCGCGTCCCTTAAACGCCTCTCACGTTGCGCGATCTCATTTTATGCTTTTTCTATTTACAACGACCGATATTGGAGTATTGTATATATTGTTTTTTTTTTTATAGAATAGGAAGGTGGACGAGCATATGGGCCACCTGATGGTAAGTGGTCACCAACGCCCATAGACATTGGCTTTGTAAGAAATGTTAACCATCGCTTACATATCCAAGCGCCACTCTTGTGCCTGTAATTACACTGGCTCACTCACCCTTCAAACCGAAACACAACAATACCAAGTACTGCTATTTTGCAGTAGAATATCTGATGAGTGGGTGATACCTAGCCAGACGAGCTTGCACAAAGCCCTACCAACAGTAACCAGTGTTCTAATGCTCAATTTTTTACAAACTGTTCTGGAGAATCTGGTTCTTATAACTATAATATGACAATAGTTAATACGAAGCAGTATCTGTTCGTTGTCTTCTCATCAAAGAAGTAGCGATTGATTCAAAAAACTAATTACGTACATGTATATAGTATGTGTTTGTTCGTTAAATATACATACATGTTTAAAGTATGAGTTTGCGGGGAAAGAAAATAATAAGCGCCCAAAGCTTGCCGTTATAGAAATAAAACGAAAGGGTTTTACAAGTATCACTAAGAGCAGCCCTAGATAATTTATTAAGCAATTTTTGTCTCAAGCATTCAAGTATAAATCAAAGAAATGTAAAGATTAGAGAACCCTTGTAAACGTTATATTGTTTACGCATACAAAATCAAATAAAAGATAAGCAATTTTGCTTTATATCCTCTAAGGTCTATTTAAACTACTAAGTTGCTTGACGGTTCTTAACATAATCAACATTCAGAAACAGTGGTATAAATATGGTCACTATAAATTAAAATTATAATAACGATTCAAAAAAGGTGAAGATATTTGAATAAAGTATATTTCGATTTGCTTTGTTTTGTCAAATATATAATTTCTATACATTATAGAGTCTTCTACAAAATAATTTGTCACATAATTTGTAAATTGTCTAAATAAAATAATGAAGCAATGGAAGTCTTATTAATTATAATAATAATTATATATAATTAAAAAATATAATTCTTAGCTTAGCTATAGTTGCGTAACTTTTACCGCAATCCGATAACAACATGATTGTTCCAGGTAATAGAGATATTGACATTAACTGTTCCCAATTTGCTCTTTGATAGCAATTAACAATATAATATTATACTTATTACGATAGGCATAAAGCTTATATTGTCCGAACTTTAGCCGCAATCACTCACGTGACACAGATTACTTTATAATATAAAATGCAAAAATTTAGAACAACGTTATTTTGTCTTGTCGAATTTGATAATCGATCGTCCTCGAACCTTATCTATAAATTTTCATATATTTGAAAGTGAAACTGTTTCGAGAGTAATGCAATAAAAATTCAAGGTAATATTTAATTGCTACGTTTAACTATGTAGCGTTTTTGAGGGCATTATTTCTGATGCAAAAACGTTTTACTTGTACGGATTTTTTTTTATTGTTGTTGTGATATCTTTTCTTATACAAATATGACAAAGACCACAATAAAAACAGTCTTTAAAGAAAGTTCATGTACCAATAAGGCTTTATATTGTAATGTAAAAATATAAAACAATTGATATGAATAATTCTTATTGTATTTTTCGGAAAAAGACATAATAATAACGGCTGTCTCTAGATAAATGTGATAATAATTGCCTTCTCTTCATCACTGTCAGTATAATATAATCGACGCCCACGTTATTTATTGTTTTGTAATTTGTTTACCTTATGAAAATTTTATTTAAATATATTTTTTGGTACGCAGGATATGGTTAATAATATATAAAATACACTTGTTATATATATGTATGAAATTTAAATTGTATTATATGCGGCTAATATTACAGCTAACCAAATTTTTATAATTGAATATACATACCTACCTATATCATATATGGGTAATTAATTTTTTTACATTTTGCAGCTTCATTAATTTTATTAAAAATGTATTATAGGTGGATCTGGCGAAACCCCGATAACGTGACAAAGAACGAGATAGACTTTATCATTTCCAATAAAAGGCACATATTTAGAGATGTCTCAGTGATCAACAGGTTTAATACCGGAAGTGATCACCGCTTGGTTCGAAGCACTCTAGATATCGACTTCAAAGCTGAAAGATCGAGAATGATGAGGTCTACTCTCCGACCTACTATGCTCCAAGCTGCTCAAAGCTCCGAAAAGTTCCAAATGGAGCTTCAAAATCAATTTACCGCGTTGGAAACCGCAAGCAGTATTGATGAGTAAACCGACACGCTGGTCAATATACTGCAAAACACATCCCGCAAGTGTTTTCCGCCACAGAAAAGAGACAGCGCACCAAAACTCTCTGCTGATCTCCGATGCTCCAATACCCATGCCATCAAGGCTGCGATTGAGCAAAATCGGGGATCGAAAGTGTTCGCTTGCAAGTTTGGGAGGCCGCGTCTGACAAAACTTAAAACTGAAAATGGTGGGGTCGTTACCTCTAGGCCTGATATTGTCGGAGAAGTAGAGAGGTTTTATGGGCAGTTGGGCATCAGTATTGATGACCAGCACGCCCCTCTTATGCGCCATTACTCCGAGGAGCTTCCGGTCGTTGACCAAGGCGAGATTAGGGCGGCTCTAGAACAGCTTAAAAGCAACAAAGCTCCGGCCGATGACGGAATCACAACAGAGTTGCTTAAGGCAGGCGGGACTCCGGTCCTGAAAGAGCTAGCAAGCCTCTTTAATTCCGTCATCCAACATGGCAAGACCCTGGAAACGTGGAACGGGAGTGAGGTGGTACTTTTTTTCAAAAAAGGTAAACTCTCTTGAAAAACTACAGTCCAATCTCCCTCCTGAGTCAATTAGACAGCTTATGCTGTTCTCAAGGGTCGTCACGAACCGTCTCGCCAGATGACTTGACGAGCTCGTGAAGTCATTTGTCACGTGCCTAAACTCTTTTCGGTCATGTCGGATTTGCCGTCCCATCGGATTATGAGAGTGGGAATAGAGTGCACTTGTGTGAGCGCACACACTTGTGCACAATAATTTGTCCTGCGCATTTGGCTTGTCTCGAGAATGATATCCGTGACAAAATCGGTCAATGAGACATCATTAGGAAACATCTGTATCGAAAAAGGTCACACCAAGTTTTTTTATATTAATATAATTAGCATTTTACTGTAAACTTGTCATTTCTAAGTTTGATTATATTCCAGAACAGCTTAATTCTTATCTGTTATAAGCATTAATTTTGCGAACAACCGAAAGTTTTAGTACTAATATCATTAAAATTATGTCAATCAAGATTAATATAGTAAACCCCATCCCGACCTACGGTTTAGTTTTAGGCTCAGGCAAAAAGGTGAGATTAAGCGGTTTACCTTTTGATAAACTTCGTAGGTAACAACACATTTATTTGTAAAAAAAACTGACACGGTATACCCACCCAGATTTGATACATCGTAATTGATGGTTATTAAAATAATTTATAATTCAAGTAAAACCTAAAATAATATGGAATCAAATAGGCAAAAACACAGATTCCGTTTATGAAATAAAAATATTTTTCTTATTTATTATATATATAATAAGAAAAATATTTTTATAATTATAATAATAAATATAGTTGCGCGAATCATTGAGGTTATATGCCATAATCGCCACGCTTGGCAGACGGGTTGGCGATCGCAGTAAGTTAGTCATAGTACTCAGAGAGACGCTGCTGCCCGTTCTCTGGTGTATATTCCCTCGGGTCGACCCCTACGCCCCCCACGGGATGAGATGGGGTGGTGATATTCGTCGCCGTCACCACACGGCAAAATATGTACTTGCTTCGGCAGTACATATACTAAAATTGGAACGATACAGAGAAGATTAGCATGGCCCCTGCGCAAGGATGACACCCAAAATCGTGAAGCGTTCCACATTTTTTAATTGCTAAATTGAAGTGGCATTGTGCGGGGCACATTGTTCGCAGAACCGACGGCCGCTGGGGCAGAAAGGTTCTCGAGTGGCGACCACGAACCAGAAGACGCAGCGTGGGCAGGCCCCAACGTGGAAATCCTTGGGGGAGGCCTTTGTCCAGCAGTGGACGTCTTTCGGCTGACATGATGAATAATAAATATCAATTAGTGATGTATCGAATATAATTTTTTAAGCATTTCAAATTTGAGTCAATTTAACTCGAGTCGAGTCACAATCGATAATGCCAAATTCTGCACTAACGCTCCCACCGGAGTCATTATTTTGCAACAAATAACAACATAGGAACTTGTAATCATAAATAGTTATACTGTAAAAGCGTCGTAGAAAAAGTTTCTGAAAAAACGATTTGTTTCATTTCCCATTTTTCGAGCGAACGTCGATGTATTTCCCGGTACGCGTACGCTGATCAGAAAGAGTTTTGTTACTAAAACATATTGTGTATTAATATCTACGTTTCGAATATATAGATCGTATTGTACTATACTGTAAGCTCACACAATGTCGTCCGAAAACATAGACTTTAATTCTTACCAACTGATAAATATCAACAAATCTATAAATAAATAATAGAAATGCTTAAAACTGTATTTCAGTATATCGGGTTTCAAGTACTTACTTTTAACATAATGTAAAACTAGTTTACAAAAAATAAACTATAAAATATTTCTATCCAATTTATAAAATATACCAAGAATTTATGTTTTATTAATTTATTATCAAGGCACGTGTCAATTTCTAAAAGATACATATCACCAGCGACGACTTTCAGTGAGGAAGCGAGTCTAGGAAATTATGTAATTAAATTTGTTTGAAATAAACGTCTTAAACGTTCAACTTTCTATTTAATATCATAATAACTTAAACACAACGTCTAATATACAAAGATAAATTATAATAAAAAGGTTTATTTTCTATTAAATATTTACTTGTTAGGGTATTATGCGAGCCCGTCTGGATAGGTACCACCCACCCAAACATAAATACACCCACTCATCACATATTCTACCAGTTCGAAGGGCGAGTGAGCCAGTGTAACTACTTGACGATCTCTATGGACGGTGGTGACCACTTAGCATACCAGCTGGCCAGTCTGCTTATCTATTGTAAATAAGAAAAAATGTGCCTAATTCAAGTCGCGGATTCAACCCCCGCGTTGGGTCAATTAAATTTATTTTATTTGTTTTACCGTAGCAAGTCTAGAAATATAAGTTTACATGTACCATTGGTGCTGGGCATCTCCGGTCGTGTTAGATTGTCGTTCAATTAGATTATTAGAATGAGGTAATATATATAATAGAGGGTGATCTTCGGCGTTCACACTTATACACTATTTAAGTATTATGTCTCTTTATTTGTAGGGCTCCATTGATTAGTCTATGATACTAGGATCAATAATCTGTCCCGTTTTTTTTACTGTATTAAAAAAATTAAAATACGACAATAGTAAGCAAAAGTAATGATTGGAAGTGTGTATTTTGTTCTATTTATTTTAATTTTGTATTTTATAAAAATGTCTATACATTCTAAATAAATAACTTTTTTCCTGATTGGAAATGTATTTATCTCTTTTAACTTTGTTACAACTTGTAATATAAAATGCTTTTTTTATGTAATAGGCAGGAGGACGCGCCAATGCGTCACCAACCTTAGGAACTCAGATGTTTTTGTCCCTTGTGCATGTAGTTACACTGGCTCACTTATGCGTTTCGGTTTGAAAAACGCAACAATACTATACTAAGTATTGCTGCTTAGCGGCAGAATATCGGATGGGTGGGTGGTACCCTCCCAGGCGGGCCTGCACAAAGCCTTACGACCACTAAAACTACTACCTCATTTGCGCCTACATTTTTGTTAATTACAAGGCGTTCAATTATATCTACAGAATCAAGTGAGTTAACTATAGAATGTACTTAAAATGAGATCACTAAACAATAAAGCTTGTTTGTAAATTAAAACGATGAAACCTTTTGACGTTTCTAAAAAAGCTCATATTTCTTTCATCTAAAGCTTAATGACATCAATACGATTAGCGAATAACGTCTTAAGAATTAACTACCTGTGAGGGTTAGTCATATTGTTTTTGAGTAATTTACAAATAACATAGACGGCGCAGTTGCATTACGAACACCTTAGCACAAATATTTACTATGAGATATCCCTCAATTAGCATAGCGTTGCTTCCACTGACGATATTCTTTTCATCGATGTTTGTTAAAAAAATTCCATGACATATATATGGAGTGGATATAAACCGTCTAGAGAATTCTCGGCTTACCTAAATAAGGATTACTCTCAATCTCAACGTCTTAACTTAAGGCCCTTAAGGCCTTTCCTACATTAGTCAAAATAGCCTTTCAAGCTGATTTATCAGTCAAAACATACTGTTTGAAATTGTAATTATATTCCATATATATTTATTTGTTATTCTAATCTTGTAAATAAAAACTAATAAAGTTAAATTAATTATTTTTCCCGTTTTTGTATAAATTACCGGAGACTAAAACAAAAACGTCATTCAGCTTTACATTTATATTTCGTAGTGGAGAGTGTTGATATAGTAACACTGTTAAAAATTACATTATGGAATGAATTAAAATTAAAGCATCGTAAAATTATTAACAGCAAAAAATCTTTAACAAATAACTTGTTTATACTGTTGACCGTTAAGAAGTTCCTTTGTCTTTAGCCAATCCTATGTGTAGAATCAATTTAACATAAAAATGCACTGTCATCGGAACTGAAGCAAAATATAAAATTTCAAAGCCGTAGTAGTAAGAGGAAGTAGTTCTAATTCAGCTTGTAAGATTTGACCTAAACAAACTAACAAACATTACAAGTGTGCTAAAAGCAAGCTTATAAAAAATATCATAATATTGAGATTTTTTTTTTTTCAATATTTGTAAAATAAGATCTATAACACTAATCTTGTTCATTCTGTGCTAAAAATTATTCGTAAGGCCTACACGCCTTATTATAAGGCCTACAATTGTATATTGTATGTTATTAGTGCACTATAGTGTATGTCAATAAAATAAATAAAATAAATGTCATTAGTAAAATGATTTTTTCATAAATATATAATATAGTAAATCTACACAAAATGCACGAACAGCATGTCTGCGGCCTCTAATTAAAAAAAAATCTATTGTCTTTCGCGTCACTTGATACTATGAGGCGAAAATGAAATTTAACCTCAATCATCAAAATTCATTCTATTCCTAGAACATCGCAAACAAACATCTCGTTGTTATCATGTATAGAAAATGTTCTAACTTTTATAATATTCTATGTTTGAATAACCTTGAAGGATCAACGATTTAATTTAAACTTCTCATTTAATACTCAACGGGTAGTTTTTACTCTGTAAAGTTATCTTGCGCTTAAGATTAGATTTGCCAAGTTATCTCTAAGCCGGTAGCGGTTGATTATCAACTTTGACTGACCGCCAGGAAATTAAATTTTAAATGCGACTAATGACTTGACTTCAACGGCTTGCTTCGTTTAAAATTTATTCGTGGAAGATGAAAACGTAAATTGAAAAATATATAACACCTGCGTCCAGCTCCTACTATAGATGTATAAAATGGTAGGCATTATATAAACTAAATTGTTTTCTTATGGTGATCATGATATCTTCCAGATACATTTCAACCACGGTCACTTATTTATTTATTTATTCAATTTGTCAAACTACCAACAAAATTAGACGTGAAAAGATGTAATTATGATAACTGCTGATTACTATATAAATGTATATATGTATCTTTCCGCCCTTTGCATGCATCATATTACAGTCCGCAATTATTTTATATAGCATGACTATTTCTTTTTTTGACTTGTATTTGCCTTTTTGTCCTTGCTAGTGTGCAATAAAATTATTTAATAATAATAATACGGTTATTAGTTTTGGATTCGGTGAGTAGTAATTGAAATCGACGAGTTCCCTTTCGTGTACATACGTGATGTACACGAAAGGGAACTCGTCATAAAAACTATAATATACAACTATAATATCTCAATGATAAATATTGCATCCGTGCAAAGCCGGGACGGATCGCTAGATTATAAGAAAATGATATTCCAGTTAACAACTTATATCCACTTTAATTTTACTTCCAAAGTTCCGATAACAACTTCACTGATATGCAAAACGTCACTTCCATGCGAATTTATAATGAAGATCAAAGATTATTCAAGGTCTTGATACCAATACCAATGATATCGCGTCCATTCAATGTCGAGGTTATTTACTTGTCTTCAGTCCTAAAGGCTATAACTTCAGGTGTTGTGTCACTTTCTGACACAAACAAAAAGTAGTAAGTTAGAAAAGTCTGATCGATTACGTCACTAAGATAAATCACAGTCCGGAAGAACGTTAACGGTGACTTTTTATACAGAAAACCGCAACGACACGATCTATCATACTCGTACGTTATACGAAGAGTTTGTACGGTGTTGAAAACAGGTACCATTTATATAATCATGTATTTTAATATCCTACTAAATTATACTATTCTTTTTTTGTAAAGAATAGTATCATTTAGTAGGTAGTATCATAAAAACTTATGACAGAAGACAACACGTTTCGGTGAAGCTTTTAATATATAATATTATACTTTATAAGAAGCTGCGCTTCGCAAATTTGCTGCTTAAAATTTATAAAACACGTGACAAGCGTTAATTTTATATTAATTTAGAAATTAATTAAAATATGTTTGCACCTGATGTCGCAAACCACACATTCTGACATAAATAATAATAGGTTTACAAATCTTCGTTAATTCATAAAGTTCATTACCCTGCAGTATTTGTTCCAAGGAGATTAATATTTATTAGCCGGCTAAATGGGTTAATATGTAAAATGGATTAGACGACCATGGATATAAAACAGGAAAATAACCATTAATATTCTCAAAAACAAAGGTTGCTACACACATGGTTAAGGGAAATGTTGATTTTATATCAATATGTCTAATTTAGTTTTATATTCTGATTCCCTTGCCTTTGCCTTACTTAAATGAGGTTAACAGCTTAGTTTAGAAAACTTAACAAAAGTTTTTTGTTGCAATACAATTTGCTGTTTAGTTATTTCTTTCCTCGTATGGTGAAAACACCACCATACGAGGAAAGATCAAGTTGTTCAGTTCAGTCCAACAATGAAAATTGTGCTTGACACTAAATTGGTTGACTTGGACAACCCATCTTTTTTTGCTTTGCCAGAAACCACACGGCTATTACTAGCTGCTCCGCGCAATTTCACCCGCGTCAAATATATTTAATCAAATAAAATAAATTAGCTATTTAACGCCAAAAAATTTTTTTTCTCTTTAGATATAATTGAAACTTAGTAATATTATATACATGTCGGAGGTAGTTACAGAATGGACGAACTTTTATATTTAGTTACAAATTTAAATTTAATTTAATTTGATTTGTTATAATTTATATATTGTTTTAAAACTTACAGTTTTATTCTATATTGTGTCTTACGTCACGACCAATCAGAGTAAAGGTTAGCGTCGAGCGGGGTCGAGGCGCCATTTTAACTTGTTTTTGAGGGGAATTCTAAAAAGACACGGTATCGGTTAGGATCATTTGAAAGATGGAATAATTGATTTGAGTTGTGTTAGATCGGTGTCGTGAACCCGCTGCTCGGTTATATTTATTACTAATTGTATTAGTAAAGTAATTTTAAGTTGGTAAGAACTGTGAAGTGATAATACAGTTAGTTAGTAGTTATACAAATTAATTGATTTTACAATTATTACTTAATACTAATAATAATACAATTATTATTAATTAACACTTGTTGTAAGTGAACAATGTTTTGTGCTTGCATATGATCCAAATGGCGCCCACTAAACCTCTGAGGACGAGTCTACAGAACGAGGAAAATGATTCTTCTACGACATGTATACTATATATATTGTATAAATTATTCTCATAAACACATAAATTGGTATATTAAATACAAAAAACATTATTGCAATTCAGCTATAGTCGGAGTTGACTTACAATTCATTTGTCAATTGGCCAAGTCTGCCTACCTGTTTCAAATTAAAAAATAATAATTTATACAAGATATACAAGGTATTTGAGATTAATTAATTTAGTTACAAGATGAATTAATGCAAAATGCAATCTTACACTCAAACAATTAATTATAGCTCTTAACATTAGTTGTACCGTGTAATATGTCATGTCTAACACTGGTAGGATCGAGGATGGCTTATTAAAGCCTTACATAGGAACATAATAGATTCGCAGCTGCATAGCGGAGATACATATTTGATATTCAATGTGCCTTCTTAGGTAGTTTCGCTATTCATACTGATGAGTTATTTTCTATAGACGAGATCTTATCTGGGCCCAGTATCATTATATTTGATAGAGGATTACAGATAATAAATTTGAGAGATACACGCTTGCAGTACAATGCCTATTCATATAATTTTATTTCAAATTTCGAAAGAATTTTGAAAATTTCCTCTTTTTGAAAGTCGAACGAGAAACGTATCAGCGGTACAACCGAATCTATTTAAATACAGTTAACTTTTTTATCTACATTGAACTCTAAATAAACATGACATCCAATATATCCAATATGGCTATATGTATATATCAAATTTAATTCACCGTAACAGCCTGTGAATGTCCCACTGCTGGGCTAAAGGCCTCCTCACCTCTTTTTGAGGAGAAGGTTTGGAGCTTATTCCACCACGCTGCTCTGCGGGTTGGTAGAATTCACATGTGGCAGAACTTCAGTGAAATTAGACACATGCAGGTTTCCTCACGATGTTTTTCTTCACCGTAAAGCACGAGATGAATTATAATCACAAATTAAGCAAATGAAAATTCAGTGGTGCTTGCCCGGGTTTGAACCCACGATCATCGCTTAAGATTCACGCGTTCTTACCACAGGGCCATCTCGGCTTTTTAAATTCAAAATTAATTCAACCGAACTTTATACCGCGCTAACAACGTGTTTTCCCGTATCACTTTACCGTGTCAGGATTACAGGAAAAAATGGCATGCATCAAAGTGACCTACTCTGCCTGTTTGCGGCGCCGATATTAAATGCATATTCACAAAAAATTGTTCGTTCCCATCCACGCTCACAATAGCAAGCTTAAAACCCTTTGAAAGTCTAAACTGAAACGAATGACGGATGTGAGTTTCTAAAAAAAACCTGATACACCGCATTTAATAATAGGTTACAACCGGATTTAACTAGATTTAGATAACATGTTACGGTTTTACTAAAATATTGGCTTAGCTTTGAAAAAATGGCTACTTTAGCGTAGGCTTTACTAAGATTTTATTTCGTATTAAGTTCTATACTGTAGTAACTTCTAATTTATTGTCATGGTCTAGTATGAAAAGGTGATGGTAGCTGGTTTTTTGGGCTCAAATAAACAAGATTAATATTTTTATCATCGAAATTATTTGCAAAATTTTATATATTTATAACATTTTAAAGATATATAATAACAGAGTTTTGCATACGGTTATTTATATCTGGCGCTCAATCGTCATGAATTCTCTTGAACATAAGACTTAAATTTTGAATGATACATTCTTTTTGCTGAGCAGGCCTCAGCTAAGATCGCGTTTAGCGAAATTGAAGCCCCAAGAGGGTAACAGGAGTGTCAATGTACAAAATCCCAGCTCTTAATTATTAATCCTATAGTTTTTTTTTATTAATTTCGCAGGAATGTTCTTTTATATAAAGATATCCTATTTCCTTCCGACATTCTTTATCCACCAACAATATACTAATAGGTATATGCAAGCCCGGACTTAGAGATCCAAAGCCTCCATGCACTTTGACATTTAAGTCACCCTATTTCTAAGCGGTTAGAGTAAAATTATATTATTTTTGATACGTGGGACTCATCAGCTTGCCATTAGGCTGGTGCTTATAGCCCCAGGCATAAATCTGGGGCTGGGTATGGTATATTATTAGTTAGGATTTTTAACAATACAATTTAATACAGCAAATCAACGCATATCGAGCATTAGTATTATGTAAATCTAACCAACAAAAATTAATTTCAAGACAGATACGCAATAAAAGTTATATTATTAATGATCAGCCACTGCATTTCCATCGAAATTATCTATCAGATGGATTTCGAGATTATCGATAACACAAAAACAAACCAACACTTGATTTTAATACATGTAAAAAATAAAAAATCTTCCAATTAACTTCACTACATTTTTGATGAAGCTTAAATCCGTAAAATTGAAATTAGCTTATTCAGAAAATTTAAGCATGTTTTGAAATTACACCTAAAATAAAGTAATCTACCAGAGCCTCATAACGTGTAGGAGATGCTACGAAAATTTGGTATGTAAACGAGGGCTAACATCGTTCCACGTATTTAAACGGCTAAAGCAACAGGTACAATTTATCGCATACTAAACTAAACTCTATATACATTGCTATAAAGCTTAAATTGATTAAATTCAAATATTGAAACTTTACAATATTAAGTCATTCCGTTTTTCAGAGATAATTCCTTGTTAAAATATTCAATTCCTTTGTCAGCGTACTTTGGGAGTTTGCGGAGAGAATTCATTGATATATTTACATATTATTATAATATAGGTATAACTATTCTATAAACTTACATAATATATTATGAGAACAGATTATTAACGAAGTATTGGTTTGAACGCGTCACTTGCTTCTCTAATACAAAAGCAAGTATGACAATTTTTTCTATTGTATGCTTAAATGAATAACACCTTTCAATACTTGTGTAGTGGTAGGACTTTGTGCAAGTCCGTTTGATAGGTACCACCCACTCATATATTCTACTGCCAAATAGCATTATATAATATTGTTGTGTTCCGGTTTGAGGGTTGTGAGAGCCGGTGTAACTACGCCCACAAGGACTATAATATTTTAATTCCATTGACGATATAAGGGATTGTTAATATTTTTGATAGCGCCAATGTCTACGGTAACGGAGACCACTTCCTAGACTATATAGGTATTTGGAATACAAAACAACAAGTTCATTATATGAAGCTAAATATGAGAGGTTGCAGTGCGCCCCGATAAAGTAATAATTATGTAAAATACTTTACTAGAGCCGCTTGTTAAAATATGTTTAGTATAAACTTAAAATTGTCTGTTTTATATTGCCCGGCGAACTCAACAATTGTAATGCTCTGCATTCGTAAAAGGTTATTACCGTGGTTTTCGACCCAATTTCGTGACCTCAAGTGAAGAGTAAAAACGTGCTTATATGCGAATCGAGCGAAGTAATGAGATATATAGAGATATTTTAAAAATGAAAATTTCATACGATTATTTAAACTGAATATATTAACATTATTTACCTGTGCTTTGTGCAGTCCCGTCTGGGTGGGTACCACCCACTGATCAGATATTCTACCACTAAGTAGCAATACTTAGCAATGTTGCGTTTCGGTTTAAAGGGTGAGGGAGTTAATGTAACTACAGGCACAAGGGACATAATATCTCAGTTCTCAAGGTTGGTGGCGCATTGGCAATGTAAGGAATGGGTATTATTTCCAACATCGCCAATGTCTATGGGCGGTGGTGACCACAGGTCTCTCATTTGCGTCGACCTATTCTATAAAAAAAAGTTATTTAATAGCGTTCTGTCTACTATGCGTTTGTCCAAGTGTATTAAATATGTGGAACTCTGATGAGCCAACTACTAGATAACAACCACCACCCATAGACATGGCGATGTAAAAAAATATTTCTAACAAATCGTCACCAACCATGGGAACTAAGATGTTATGTCCATTGTGTCTTTTGTTATACTCAACCTTCATACCGGACAACTACCGAATAATACTAAGAATTGATATTTGGCATAGAATATGTGTTGAGTATGTAAATTTTATGTTCATAAGTATTTGGTATAATTATATTTAACTATAAAATTTTTTAACCACATTCAATCTTTTACATAAGTTAGTAATACGTTCTTTATATTTTCGACCGCTGCTTTTAAAAATATAAAAAAGACGTGGGTTGATTAAAACGTGTTAAGATCAGCTTAGCTATAAGAACGCATCTTTAAGCCTGTATTTGTAGTACTCTACAGTAGGAGTATGTGAATATGGTGAACGATTATCAAATGCTTAATGAATTTGTAACAAATAAATCTAAAACTGGGATAAAAGCTCAGGGATGCTTATCCAGATTTTCATCTTTAGTTACGATATAGCAAGAAAAGGTCAAGATATGTCATCATTAATCGTTACAATAGGTTGTTCGAATATTTATTATAGAAAGAGATCGAATGGCAATTGTTTACCAACGCTCATAAGCATTGGTATAGTGAGAAACTTTACTCATTCCTATACCCTAGTGGTATAGGAATGATTAATTCGTAAATCGATAAATTCGTCACCAATCTTGAAACTAAGATGTAAAAACTAAATGTATACCCTTTTACCTGTAAATATAATGACTCATTTATCAAACTAGAACACAGTAATCCAAATTATTGTGATGTTTGTTAGTAGAATGATTATAGACTTGTACAAATGACAAATCCCAACAATCTCAAGATCTCAGAAATATTTCTGTGAAAGTTTGACGTCTCTCATCCAATTGAATTGTCAAAAATCCTTTCCGAGTGGAAATTCCTCTGGAATTTGACTTGTATACATACTAAGGTGTCAACATACTATCACTCGGGTTGTAAAACATTAATGTGCGTCCTGTCCCGGCTGTCACAACCCTCTTCAGGAATCAACTTACGCATTCGCATGTGCTTAGAATTTTAAAAAGATAGATGTCGAGTTTGACGTGAAAAGACAAGTTGACATATGTGGACTATTTGGTGGTACATTTCAGAAATATTTAAGCCATTTATTATGTAAATATCATGTTTATACGCGCTAGAAGTGGGTAGCGTAAAATTTCCATGGATTAGGCATTCTTTTATATGGTATGATATAAAAGATAGCGAAATCGTGGCTGATAGCGATCAGCCACGATTTCGCGCAAGTAAAGTTTTCGTTCTTCTTTTTGTCCAAATCTCAACAAGCACTATGGGTGTGCATAAGACATTATAAGACACATATGTGTGTGTACTAATTGTGCATATTTTTTTTTTATATTTGCCGGGAGGGCAAACGACTCTACTCCACCTGATGGTAAGTGGTAGTAGAGTCCAAACGCGACGACGGCCAGTACAGATGGGAAAAACGTTCTGCACTAGCCGCCTTCGCCTTGCCGGCCCGCAAGATGCCTCTTCACGCCTCGTTTGAAGGAACCCGGGTTGTAAGAGGAGGGGAATACGTGAGCTGGTAAGGAATTCCATTTTTTGGAAGTGCGACAAAGAAAGGAGTTGCCAAATTTCTTTGTTCGCGATGGAATTGATGTCACAGTTAGGCGGTGACATCGAGAACCAGCTCGCGTGGACTTAAGAAGGAAGGGGGAAGCAGGAATTAGAAAGAATAATTCCTCAGAGCACTCGCCGTGATACAGTCGATAGAAAGCGCTCAGTGCTGCTATCTCACGACGCAATTCGCTGGCACGTCGCTGCAGCCGGTCCAAGGCCTCCAGTAGGTACTTAGCGGAGCCATCCCAAAGGTGCGAGCTCCACGCAAGACCGTACCTGTGTTTTGTACAGCAGGCACAGTTGTTGTGGCGTGAAAAAACGCCGCACCTTGTTCAGAACTCCGAGTTTCCGTGAAGCTGTTTTTATAACAGCCTCGACGTAATCCCTTGGACTAAGGTCGCAGCGAACGTCGATCCCCAGCATGGCGATTTTGCTTTGTATCACCAGCGGAGTACCACAGAGGGAGGGAAGAGGGGAAAATGCTGACTTTTTCGCTGTGAGAGCGCATACCTGTGTTTTCTTGGCATTGAACTCAACAAGATTATCAGAGCCCCATTTGGCGATGAGCTCTAATGTCCTATCGAGTTCAATTACAAGATCCTTCCGCCTCTCCTCAATTTCTGCCCGCCCAGCCACTTCGCGTCCGTGGTATTCACCATGCACTGTACTATCGTCTGCATAGCAATGTATGTTCCCAAGAGAGAGCATATCATTGATATGCAAAAGAAAGAGTGTCAGAGATAGCACAGATCCCTGGGGGACCCCAGCATTCACTACATAGAATTGTGAAGCGCAACCATCTACTAAAACACGAAGGCTACGCTTGTGTAGGAAACTGGCAATCCAGGTGCATAGCTGAGCAGGCAGACCATATGCCGGCAGCTTGGAGAGAAGACTTCTGTGCCAGACCCTGTCGAAAGCCTTGGAGATATCAAGGCTGACAGCCAACGATTCTCCATGCTTGTCGATAGCTTCACCCCAGAGGTGTGTTACGTACGCTAGAAGATCACCTGTGGACCGTTTTGGTCGAAACCCGTACTGACGATCATTAATTAAGCAGTGATCTTCTAGGTAATGGATCAGTTGGTTGTTTAAAATCCGTTCCATCATCTTACAAAGTACTGAGGTGATAGCTATTGGCCGATAATTTGCCGGGTCAGACCGATCCCCTTTTTTGGGAACCGCTTGCACATTAGCTCTTCTCTAAGCTTCCGGCACACATCCCGAAGAGAGAGAAAGTTGGAACAGGCGCGGTAACACAGGAGACAGCTCCGCTGCGCACTTCTTCAGCACTATGGCTGGTATTCCATCGGGACCGCTAGCTTTCCGTACATCAAGTGATTGCAGCTCCGCACGCACGTTGCTGATCATCACGTTGCCTGATTTTGATGTCAGGCATCGTATGGCCACATGAAGGTATTGTAGGTGGCAGCGCACTACAATCATCGATGACGGAATTATCGGCAAAGAGTTTAGCCAGGAGATCAGCTTGCTCTTGCGGACTGTGAGCTAGCAATCCGTCCGGATTTCTGAGCGGTGGCAGCGAAGGTTGGCAGAAATTGTTTTGCACAGACTTGGTCAGACGCCAGAAGCTACGGGAGCCACTAGGATGCGAAACAAGATCATGACCAATCTGTACAATGCGCTGTGCGTCCGCTCTCATGTATGCCTTTCTACAGGACTTGGAATTTTTATTGTAGTTTGCTTTCAGTGAGTCAATGTTAGATGCCCCGCTAATGCAGCCGTTGATCCACTCGCGATATGCCGCCTGCTTAGATGATACAGCATCGGTACATTCACGAGTGAACCAACGGTTACGCGTACCCCTACTGACGAGATCTGAGCTAGGAATGTAGTATTCCATTCCCAACATGATCTCGTCAGCAACAGCAGCGGCACTAGCTGTCGGGTCATTCCCACTGAAGCAACGTTCCTTCCAAGGGACCGACGCATAGTAATCGCGCATACCGTCCCAATCCGCCGACTTATAGTGCCAAACGCGACGTTTGCATACCGCTAGTGGCGGCAGCTTGGCCTGTGGCACTCTGGTAGATATAAGGCCGTGATCCGAAGAGCCAAGAGGAGCCTGAACCACAACCTGATATTCCACCGGGTGAGAAGTCAGCAGAAGGTCCAGTAGAGAAGGTGCTTGCCCATCAATGTCTGGGAT
This sequence comes from Nymphalis io, assembly GCF_905147045.1. Classification (NCBI taxonomy): domain Eukaryota; kingdom Metazoa; phylum Arthropoda; class Insecta; order Lepidoptera; family Nymphalidae; genus Nymphalis; species Nymphalis io. The sequence goes on from NC_065909.1 coordinate 6,305,797, forward strand.
CCTGGTGGGCTGATCAACCAGTTGGGTCAAGTCATGTGTGAGAGCAAACGCATGAGCAGTCCTTCCAGCATGGTCAGTTTTGAAGGATTTCAACCATGATTCGTGGTGAGCATTAAAATCCCCCAAAAACACCAATTCCGCGTTAGGAAATTGCTCTTGCGCAGCATCTGCCACCCGACTAAGATGGTCAAATAATCGGCTTGTCTCCAAGTCACCATTGTGGGATCTGTAGAGGCACACGTAGACTCGGCTCTGACGAACCAGGTCCACACGTACCACCAACATGGAGAAGGAGGGGTCCTCCAAGCAGCGCAGTCGGTGACAGCAAACATCCGTCCTGACGAACAAGCATACTCCGGCTTTCGCTTTGAAGGATTCTTCAAGCGTGTAGCCGGGATAATTAAGGTAGCTGGTATCGGCAGGACGGAGTATTTGTGTCTCCGTGAGAAACAACATTGCTGGCCGTGCTGTCTCGAGATGGTGGTGGACAGCGTTGAGGTTAGCGTGGAGTCCACGGATGTTAGAGAACTCGACCTCAAACAGCGAGGGTATGGTGGGGGTGTGCACCGCTGTGTGTGCATTTCTGCTTTGTTGCGCTGCCATTTGGGAAAAAAAAAATGGAAAAGAGACGTGAAGCGAGCGATGTATTGCCACTATAGGGATGGGCAAAGTGTGGAGGCGTGTTTCCCCAAGTGGTTGCCAAAAGGAAAAATACACTGACCCGCCGGACGGAAGGGCCCCCGAACCCCCCCGGAAGTGGCCGCCGGGACCCCACCTTCCGGTCACCAACCAGTACGACGGTCCACCCCGAGATTATGCGTGGCCTGGTGGGGCAGCCTCGCGAGCTGGTTAGGCACGCTCGGGCCCCTGTACTATGCCACGGGCGGCCAGCGGAACAGCCGTTTCTTCGGATCTCCCTGTCCGGCAGGTCAATACAGTTTCCCCCGGCATTGGTTCAACAGCCGTCTCCATTGGACCAACACCCATCGCGGCAATATTCGCTCGGGCACTGGCTGTACGCTGGCTGACCTCGAAACGCGGCTGCAAGCCACTTCACGAGTTTTTCACCATGCGTACGTTAGTAACAAGCCAGGCGGATGTTTAACATCCTACCACCAGATGAGCAGATGGCCGCTCAGATATCCCTTAGTCGCCTCTTACGACACCCATGGGAACGAGAGGGGCAGTGAAATGTATTCTTTCACCGTCACTGCACGGATAAAATATGTGTGTGTGATACTTGCACGCACATATATGTGACTTATATTATCACAATATATATTTGTTATGGGCACAATGCATCGACTGATTCTCATAATCCGATGAGACGGCAATTCGTCACGACCGGAGAGAGGCGCAAGAGCAACGCCTTCTCATGCATTCCAAGGCATTCTGAAACATCTTGGTGCAAAATTGCTAGCTTTGTGTGATTAATAACGAGTTAATGTGTTACATATTATAAACATTGTGAAGAAAACCTCTTTTGTCCTACCTATAGAGAAAACTTATTGTCATGTTTTTGATTCAAAATAAGTTTTACTAATAAAATACATAAACCGATTACACAAATACTCTTTAACTCATCGTAAAAAATGGAATGTCCTAACAGATCCACTTGACTTAACTTATTGTTCATAGAAATTGACTTTTATATTATGTAAATATTTTCTCTTTACGAATATTTTTCGTTTTCTGTGGAAGTTTGGAGGGAAGGAGGGAGGAAATTCGTTAAGGTTTTCCTCAAAACTTAGAGTTGGAGTGAAGCCTTTTAAGGTGTATATATATTTTTAGGTAGTTTACAAGTAAATGGTCCCCTACCCTTTGCAAAAATGCTCAATTTTGATACACTTTTTTTAATATTAATATATTTTAAACTATGCAGCTTAAAATTAATAAGTATTGTTTTTAAAACAAGCATTTCATGTGATATGGCTTCCTTCATTCGACTATCAAATTATTGCCCAAAATTCTGCCTCCAGAATCAGCAGTGATATTCTCTGAGAACTCACTATATTACTCACCCGTGAAATGTTGACCACCGATTTATGGCGGTATACTATTTTGATGCGTGTATTATTGAAATGTTATAATTATTATTATTATCACTTTATGACATTTCACGACTTTTTTCTGCGATAAGTTTCTTCTTACAGAATAGTTATACAGAATTATTTTATTCACACTTTATTCGTAAATATAGAAATACACCATAAGAAAGACAACATTCTAAAGAACAAAATAAAAGTATGAACGAAGAGCATCTTAGAAGCCGCAGCAATATACGTTCTTAACTTCTTCGCTGTCGGTACTTCTAGTGTATTTATGAGAAATAGTTTGTTTATTTAAGTTTTTAGTGCGTCGTATAAATTTATTAAAAAGTATGTTTTTTTTTCTTTGAACAAAGCGTAATAACTATAACAGTACAGATTATATAGTATTATTTATACTGATAATTTTCTTTATTGTTAGTTTACAATGTATATATATTTGATCAGCATAAAAATCTAAAATATTATATAATTTAAAGAACATATTACAAAAGTAGGGGTATGAAACTTATATATTATTCGAAAGGTACATACTGTATCATCAATATCAACAAAAAAAAGACGAAATTCTTGCAAAAAAAGGGAAATTTGGTTACTTATACATATAAGGTTAAAATATCCGACTAAAATCGGTCGCCTGGCAACCCTACATCTGATAGTAAGTGGTCAGCATCGTCTAAAGACACGGGCACTGTGCATTATGCACTTCTGATTCCGACTGGCTGACTCAACCTATATGAAATATAGTTATAATAGTATTATAGCTCAGCAGTAAATAAATAATAAGTGACACTCAGAAACGCCTGCACAAAGTCCTATCACATTGATCGATGAAGGTCATAAGTCGTTTGAAATCCTTAGTCGTAAAAATATATTGTTTTTGATAGACGCGAATAGAATTTAGTTGGTAGATAATTTCATTTAACACAAACAAAAGGCATAAAGGTGCGATTATAATTAAACGCAAAGTTTATACACGTGACGTCCAAATAAACGGTGAGGTCAATGAACTACGTTATAGAATAAATATTTTGCTATTACTAAGAGAATGTTTATGCTATATCGTAGTTCATAGTAATATTAATAACTAATATTAAGAGTCAAAGATGTTTCTTGCGATGTTTTCGTATTGTTTGCTATATTAATAACATTTTCATATATAATATTTATTTATAGGTATATATTTATTATTGCTCAATATATGTTATAGTCCTACATCAAAGCATCTGCTAAGTTTTGCAAGAATGTGAATGGTAATAATCTTTTTATTCTCCAGATTCAGTTGAAATTTAAAGGTATATTAAATATTTTAAAATAATTATACTAAGAGATTATTAATAATAATTCAAAGGTATACCCTACCTATGTGTGTGGTAACCACAAAAAAAATCTTTAAAGTATGTTAGGTTAGAATACTGCTGATAAATATTAGTGTAACGTTATTATAACTACATAACCCGGGCTCACATACGTTATTCATCGAGGAATACTCGAAATATTACAAGAACTAGACTTTGGAAACACATGTAGCAGATCTCCTTCTAAAAGATACATGTTTTCACCACTGAGCACGAGATGAATTACCACAAATTAAGCTCATGAAAATTCAGCGGTGCTTTCCCCGGCTTGAACCCGCAATCGTCGAGTAAGTTTCACGTATTCAAACAACTTAGATCTCGGCTCACTTTCGAATAAAAAAAAACATATAATAATGGAGCAACATAGAAATAGTAACATACAAAAAATATGGACTATCATCAATTTTTCAAGAATCGTATGGATAGGGATAATATCTAGACACTCGTAAGTATGGATCCTTAAAACGATTTTTATAAAAAAGATGATTAACGATCAACCTTTTTTCGACCCCAATTTGGGGAAAATGTATATTCAAAAAAATGTTCGCATGAAACTTCATTTATTATAATTCAAAGTTTTTCGTACAATACTTCAGATTTAGAGAGAACTGGTTTCGTATAAAAATATGTATTGGAATAAGTTTGCACATTGTCAAACAATTTATGTAAAATTTTTCTTTGTTATATCATGATATTCTATAAAGACTGAATTATGAAAGAACATTTCTTATATTATTCAAAAAGTCACATTTCTTTCACAATTCTTCTTGACTCTTCTTCTTTCTTCTTCTTGAATCATAAAACCAGTGAAATGCAAGTTGGAGTCACGCGGGCAGGGTTCCAGACTATTGCGTTTCCTCACGATGTTTTCCATCACCGTCGAATCTGAAATAATTTATAAACACAAATTAGACATTTGTTGTCAAGTGTTTGCCCGGGCTTAAACCTGCAATATTTAAGATTCACGTATTCTGATATTTCCTTTTTAGCCAGAAATAACAAATTAATTCGAAAATAAAATAATAAAAGTTACCAGAGAGTTAATACTTTAGAAATAGAGAATTGATGTCCTTGATGGATAAGTCGAACAATTAAATTTATAATGTTACAGTTAAAAGAATAATTAAGTCAAAGTTTTTACAAGCACGAAAAACATAACATCTTATTCATTCATAGCCATTCCTAAGCAGCCAGTATTAGAAATGGCTTACAACTTTAGTTCAAGGGTGATATACTATTAGATAATCCATTTGCACTGTCCTATTAAAATAAACAAAGGTCGAAAGATGTCATTGGATACCCGGTCGAAACGAAGTCTATATATTATATTATGTATATTAAATAAAAGCAAAATTAAATAAATTAATAACGATTGCGAAATAAGAAATCAGAAATAAGCAGATGTGGCATAAAATATGTCATTATTTCATAATAAGAATAATAATAGTTTGAAAATATTGGAGAAAGATTATAATTATTATGACGCGCACGCCTTGCTAAAGACACGCATATAATACAGCTGACACACGCCACACGTCTATACCGCAGATTGCGATTATATACCAACGTAGACATACGTCTGTAAACACGCAAAACATACTAAAGTAAAAGCGTCGTGACAATCGAAGTTTTATACTTATTTGCCCAGCTCTCATTCGCCAAGTGTTTGGAGTGTAACTTGCGATAAGGGACTTCGTTCTAAAACACGGCGAGCGAAGAAAAGCGGCTAATATATGAGATTCTTATATGAGTTCGCAAATTATATTTCGATTTATAACGTAACACAATTCAACCTCAAAGTATATTCTTGACATTTAGAAGTCATGATTTTTTCGTTTGTCACCTTTTAGATATTTTTACCCAAAAATTACAAGACGATAAATTTTATTCACACAAAAGGCGTACCAACACAGAGAGTACACTTCAGTTCTCAACCCTCATTCTCGATCCACGAAATTCGACAGAATATCTTATTATAACGAATTCTATTTTATATCTATCGGATTTCAAAGTGCAATCTATATATTATTTATTTTTTACTGCATTGCTACTCTCTAAGGACTCATTTCTTAGCTCACTTAAAATGTTGAAAACCGACTTGCGTTGATACGCCATTTTGATGCGTTTTTCTTTTAAAGTTTTAACTATTATAGTCAATATCGAGTATAGTCTTACAGAATAACTCCAACAGTCCAACAAACTCCTCGTCATGGGTTCTCTTCATGAGAGGGAACAGACTTGTTTAGTCCCAACGTTCTCGATACTGTCTTGCATGCATTAAGAGAGACATTGAGAGAGATCTTCACCTCCCGCACCGAATCACCGTTTTATACAGCGGCGTGAGACCATCCTAGCTTCCATCTGTAGGCCGAAGAGAACGATAATATGCTACCTACCTGCTCTTCTTGTTATATACTAAGACGGGATTAAATAATAAAATATAAGATTAAATGTGCTTATTTTACACTAAACACTAAAAAATTACATTGTGGACAATGTAATTTTTTAACACAAATTGAAAACCGAAAAAATTTAATTACGTATTTCTTGAACGTTTGAACTTTCTATTTCTACTAAAAATAGCTCAATTTTTGTTTGAGTTTAACAATGATTTTACCGAAATTCATAAGTCAAGTATATCATCATATCATTAGATAATCTGTTTATATGTAATGTATCATTGTAAAATACCATTATTTAAGACCATTTCTCTGATATCCTTTATTAAATATTGCATTTTGTAAAGATAAAATCATAAAAGTATATTTTAAAACAAATAATGGTTTTTTCTAAAGTTGAATTAGTCTTATAAAATCCGAGTTCTTAAATTTTATTATTCTAGCTCGTGTTGCATTTTACAAGAAATCATGAACATTGTTTCTTTGTTCGTTTTTACTTATAGCGCTTCTGAAAGCAACCCAGCCACTTAATGAAACCCGTTAATGACTAAAACTAGAAAAACAAGATGTTACTTAAAGCGAACATTGCTGGCGTATTATTAGAAACGAAATGAAAAAAAAGGAAAATAGCAGTGCATAAATACTAAGAGACTTTAATAACTAAATGAACGCGTTTTCATTATATCTTGGCTACTAATAATTACTTTTTATTTAAAACTAGCTATGCCCCGTGATTTCACGCATGTTGAATACATAAAGTGCTCTGTGGTTAAAAATCGCTTTTGTACTATGTCTTATTCAAAGACATTAAAAGCATTCTAGAGCTCATAATGGTCTTGGTCATTTTACGTGTGCAGCTGTTTTCATTGAAAAAAACTAATTAACGAATTTTATGTACAGACATTAAGACATTTTTCAAAATTTATCCCTTACGGTAAAAGGATGTTAAGGGTCGTCGGCCTTACTTATTAAAGTTGCTTAACGGGTGACAACAAACAATGCTGTCTTCTTCTTGCGAATGTCAAAACATAAATGACGAAAAGAGCGAAACCAATGTTTAACTAAACAGCTATGCAACGTTTATAAGTAATGCTGTATGTGTTAAAAAAATAATATTAGTATATATTATATGATATCTAATTCCGATTAGCAGACATCATGACTCAATATGTGCGATTACTATAAAAGTTAGTTGTATTTTCCCATGGGGTTAGTGTACACAATCCTCTTCATTGAAACTTGCGCTACATTTGCTGCAGAATGTCAACGTGTTTACAGTTCAATCTATCGCAATGAAAATTAGCATATATAGGTAACATTTGAAAAACATAATATTCTTTTTTTGTTTATTTATGGTTTATATTATTCATACACGGCTAAACTACGATTTTTATCAGTTTACATACAGAAGTAAATAATAATATAAATGCTCTGCCAGGTTTTGCCGTATAAGTGACTTTTTTTTCCGCTGGAAAAACGCATTTACGCGTTTCCCCCACTTGAAGTGGGGGGGTATGTGGGGCTCGCCGCCGCTGAAGGCGCCGGAATACCCACCAAAAAACCAGCGATACCCACACCGTCTTTTCGGGGGACGCCACGGGATCGCTTGCGCATACTACCGTGACGTCCCGACGGTAGGCCCGCCTCTGCAGGCCTCCAGATTCTAAGGGGTTACAGACACCCCCTAGCCCCAGCGACATTTACGGCGGGCGGAGAAGGTTTGCATAGCGCCGACGCCTTCTCCCCGGTCTTCTTCGGCGAAGCGGGTCAGCGGAAGCACTGTTCTCACGCTCCCGCTCCGCGGCCTCCTTCTGCGACATGACGTTTTCGCAGAAAGAGACCATCTCCTTCCAGCCCCTCTCGCTACCGATCATGGCGTTTATCACGCTCAGCAGCGAGAGGTCTCCGCCTACAATGGCCGCCAGGTGATGGCGCTGGGGCATGCCACACACTATGCAGTACACTCAATTAGGGTGTGACGCGCTGTGTCCGAAGGCGCGCCGCACTCGTGGCAGGAGGAAGTGACCTTCCGCCTCGCTATCCGGTGCAGATACCTACCGAAGCAACCGTGCCCGGTAAGTACCTGCGTCAGCCTGAATGTGAGTGTGCCGTGACTCCGTTCCATCCAGCGACTCAAGTGGGGACGGACCGCCTCCACTGTCGCCAGGTTTGCCGAGGGGGACCCCAGGTCCTCCTCCCACCTGCGAATCAAGGCTCGCTGGGCTAGAGCCCTGACTCGCTCCACCTCTGCCAATCCTGGACGGTCGCCACTCGACCTCGCTTCCACCCGGAACCGGTACACTTCCACAAGCACCTCTGCCTGGAGTTCCCAAGGCGGATCGCTCGCGAGAAGTGTCGCTGCCGTCCATGACACTGTACGGTAACCACGTATCGCTCTCACCGCTATGACTCTCTGTGGTCTCCGAAGAAGAGCCTTGTTACGAGCAGTGAGAGCGTCCACCCAGATGGGTGCACCGTACAGCGCCATGGAGCGCACCACACCAGCGTATAATCGCCGGCAAGGTGTTTCCGGCCCTCCTACGTTGGGTAAAAGGCGGCCCAAGACGGCAGCGGCGTTGATGAGCTTCGGGCTGAGTTGGACAAAATGCTGCCCGAAGCTCCATCTTCCATCCAGAATCAGGCCCATATACCTCATCTGGGCCTGCACCTTAATCACCGTTCCCTGGACGGTGATAGACGCTCCTCGAGGGGGACCTCGACGTGGACCGTGGAATAGGAGGGCCTCCATTTTTGTTACAGAGACCCTCAAGCCCAGCATCCTGATTCGATCCATCGTGAGCGACACTCCGACCTCAGCCAGGCGGGCTGCCTCCTGAAAAGTACGTCTCGTCACCGTGATGAGGGTGTCGTCCGCATAGCACAGCACCCCCATCCCGGGAAGGACGGGTGCTCGCAGGAGCCAGTCAAAGCCAACGTTCCACAGGATTGGGCCGAGAACCGACCCCTGTGGAACGCCGCAGCCTACTCGACGCCGACAAGTCGCCCATGGCCCCCCTCCCAGAGGACCACCCGATCCTGGAGGTATGCCCCCAACAACCTTCTGAGATAGGAAGGCACCCCGTGATATCGAAGCGCCTCCCTTATTGTCCCGAAAGGAAGACTATTGAAGGCGTTCGCCACGTCCAGCGATACCGCCAGGACCACGTCCCCTCGGGCCACCGCCTACATGGTCCGGGTCTTCAGGGTGTTCAGGGCGTCGATAGTTGATCGACGCGCCCTGAACCCGAACTGAGCCTCTGAAAGACCCGGTCCCATCTCCTCGAGGTGCTGAACAAGACGGGCAGCGACAATCTTCTCGAAGAGTTTGCCCGTCTCATTCAGCAGCACAATTAGCCTGTATGCCGAGGAAGAGCTTAGTGAACTCCAAGTCCGTGTCGAGGCCGTTGCGCCTGCGACAACGGACGTATGCCCTCCGCGCCCGGTTACATGTAGCCCGCAGCTCTGCTATTTCGAGCGACCACCAGTACACCTGACGGCGCGGTACCCTCTGCCGGGTCCTCGGCATGGCCGCATCGCACACCTCCTTTAGAGCACTGCGCATGCTGCCCGCCATCTCTTCGACGCTAGCGCCCTCCCTCCATCCCGCGGAAACCCACCGCTGCACGATGGCAGCCTCCTTGACCAGCTCACGATTTAGATGGCCAAGAGACCACCTCGGAAGCGTGGTTGGCACCCTCAGTGGTCCCGCTGGCCTGCAGAAGTTGGAGATCTCAAATCGGATGTATATATGGTCCGACAGAGTCTCCACCTCCTCCTCTACCCTCCAGTTCTTTACTCTGCGTGCTGCGACAGGGGTGGCGAACGATAGGTCCACCACAGACCCCCCAGATTTTGCGTTAAAGTCGCCGAGAACCATTGTCGGTTTCGGTGACTGCCTGGACACCGCAGCTCTGACAGAGCCAAGAAAGATTTCGAACTCCGCCAGGCCCCGGTTAAGGGAGAAGTACGTTCCTACAAATATGTACTCTCCCCACCCCGCCACTACGTAGCCCGAGCCCCTCTCAATGAGTGAGAGCGGGGGACCCATTCCGCTCCGAGTGAGGATCGCCACGGTGCCATCCAAATCCCCTACCCAGTGAGGTAGGGAAGGGATGAAATAGGGCTCACAGGCCACAGCCAGGTCAATTTGCCACTCCGCCATGGACTGCAGTAGCAGGTCCTGAGCCCCGGCGCAGTGGTTGACATTCGTCTGGAGGAAGCTTAGCTTGTCTTTCATAATGACATGGCAGCTTCCACCTCAGCTTGGCGCCGTCCGACGTTATCAGTGGTCTGGGTGCCTAAGACCATTTTTCCTTTTGTGATCGGTGGGTTACACTCCCCTGATCCCATTACGTGCCCGAAAGGCCTACCGGCATCTGTGCATACAGCGCAGCACAACTTTCCGGTGCAGGTATCTGCCTTGTGGTCTTCGATACCACACCCGTAACAATTTCCCCCTCTTTCCGCCTTAGATGGGCAGAGCGCCTTAGTGTGACCATGCCCATGCATTTGAAGCAGCGCAAAGAACGCTGCTCCAGCACGCACACCTTGGCCGAGCTCCACCCAACCAGGAGGCGACAAGCTTCGGACAGCCTTTTCGCTGCTGTAATGGGGCACGTCACCCGGACCATCCCCATATAACCGGGACCACTTTGCATATCCCCACACCTAACCTCCTCTAGGGAGCAGTCCCCTGCGCGTGCTACTGCGGCCACCACCTTCTCTTTTGTGACGGAGTCATCGAGACCCGTCACCTTGACGTCCACCCGCTTCACCGGCCGCACAACGTTGGCCACTCCATCTAGCATAGTGCGGAGCTTCTCGGCTAGCTTCTCCGCCTGCTCTGTTTGTGCCTTCGGGAGTTCCAAGACCCTGGCTCCCGTTGCCAACCTTCTGACCTTGAGTCCACCGCAGATCCCTAGATCCTGGAGCTTAACGACTTGCTCGGCCCGCTCCAGGATGTGGGCGTAAGTCACGCCCTTTTCCTGCGCCTCCGGCTTCAATGTGACGATTACTGCAGCCGTGCTAAGCTGGCAAGCTTAGGTTTGACCACCTGTGGCACCTTGGATACTGTCGGTGTGGCTGAGGCGGTGACTTCTGCCGGAGTAGCAGTCTTCTTCCCCTTCTTTCCCTTTTTCAGGCATTTGTCAGGCACAATCATAACGCTCGATGGGGCAACGATCGATGCCTGCGTGGTGGCTGGAGTCACCCGCTTAGGTGCCGGTGCGGGTTTCAGCAGTTGGGCCAGGTGGACCGCCTGTGCATAGGTTGGTGCTGTATTCTGCATCACAGCAGGCCTTTTATCCGCCGCTAGAGGTGGACAAAGAATCTTTGCAGGGGAGAGGCGCTCCTCAATCCCTGCTAGCCGAGCGTTAAGCATAACCCCGATTGACGAAATAATCGAGGCTTTGAGCTCCTCCACAACCTGCAAGTCACTTAAATTACTCGCCGACCCATTTGCTGCTGCCATCGTGGTCTTTATTTCGTTAAACTCGCGGCGATGGGCCTTCAGTTCTGACCTAAGGCCCTCTAATTCCTTACGGAGACGGCTATTGTCGGCGCGAAGCCGACGAGTTTCCTCCACCTCGGTTCTTAAAGCCAGAGCATCCACAATGCTCTGGAGAGAAGCTGCCGATTCCTTCAGCTTCTTGATGAAACCACCTTTCAAATTGCTGGACTTCTGGGCAACCTCCAAAATAGGTGCCGCATTGCAGCCAGCCTTCGCACGCAGCTCTTCCGCACCCATCTTAGAGGGATCCTCTACTTGAGCCTCTGATGAAGTAGATTCTTCAGAGTCCAGCACTATTTTAGGCAAGTCCTTTTTGAATGCCCGACTTCGGAGCGAGCGCTCAAAAGCCTCCTCCTTTGCCTCGGTGGCTTTTGCCTTCAGCTCTGCCTTAGCCCGAGCGAGGCCACTACCACGCCCTTAGACGACGTTTTGCCGCGAATAGCAGAATAGCTCTTCGCAGTCAACCTCGACTCCGTCTCCGTATCGGAGTCGGAATTAAAAATTGATAGGCCATAAGGCCGCTTTCGTCTAACCAAGGCATCTGACGACACCTCAGTGTCGACATCCATTGCCGAAAACAACAAACAAAAATCGAAATCGAACGACCCAAAAAAAAAAACAACCAACTATAACAAAAAACAAGGTCTATAAAGACCTAATTCAAAACAACAAAACCAATCAATACGCGAAACAAAAGTCCATATACCAAGCAAGAATATGTCGCATTAGAGATAATAAAACCAGTTTACAAAGCCAGATGTCGTTTATTCATCAATTCGAACAATCTTATCGCAGTAAGAAACACAACCTCGCTCAACGACGTCCGAAAGGCGAATCCCCCGTATAAGTGACTTAGTATAAGGTGACTTCGCACTGTGCATGATACTACGGACGGACGTGGCCAGCCCAAGCTGACGCACCGTGGTAAAAGTACCGTCTGTGAAAGCACAGACAAGTCCGGTGCGAGTTCAACTTCAAAGGTGCGGTGGGAGAACCGGAGCAACAGTGATACGTTTTCTTTCACTAGGCATTTGGAATGACAAAATGGTTTCGAACCTCAAGACCACTACAGACCGACACGCACCGTTGAAAGAAGGCCTCGATGCCGTGCGTGGCTGTCCGTGAATCACGCACCATGGAAAACCACCTTAATATATTTAATATCGAAACAAAACTCTTTATGTAAATATTTCTCGGATATAATAATAAAGTTATGTATATTATTTAACCGTATATTTAGTTTATCCTCGTGTCTCAATCTCCTCTCGTTCAATTCAGTCGTTGATATTATTCGAAATTGCAATTGAGTTTCGAATATCAACGATGGGTTTATTTTCTGAGCTCGGTGCCATTTTCAAAAGCGTTCGCTAACATTTGAAATGTCAAGAATAATTTATATGATTCTCCTCTGAACTTTATGTTTTACTTATCGTTTTTGAATATATTATGTTTTTTATTTAAATATATTATGTTTATTTGAATTAAGACGTGAAATTTAATGTAATTTTTATTTCTCTTTTTTGTTTGTAAATGAAACTATATACTATATTTTAGGTATTATACATATAAAAAAACCAGCTGAGTTTCTTTCGCTGGTTCTTCTCAGGGCTGGGTGTTTCTATTCAGGGGTGGTAGTTTCTGGTTTGACTATCAATAAGCTAAAATAATGTAAAAAATAGTAAAATAGTAATGCTAAAATGTTGAATAAATCATTTTGATTTTTTGAAAAGGTCTTTTTGATTTAAGTAGGTTAAATTTTCTCTAGATTTATAAACTAAGGCTTAAAACCTAATAATTCAATAGTCTCGTCGGATACCATATTCTATATTAGCTCAAAACGTTATTTATAGAAACTAGAGGCGTAAATTTGAATTGATTACGCCGTTAAATGTAACCTTTCTCTTACCTGTTAAATTTACTTGTGATGTTTCATGCTAAACAGGCATTTAATGAAAACGAAAACGAAATAAGCATTGGTGATTCAGGCGAGCGAATGATTTGGGACTATTACATATACCACAATAATTCCTAAGGTTTTTACTGCATTTATTAAGTAGCCATTAGGTAATACTCCACAAAGCCTTTGATTTTTCGAATGCTTGTACAACACAAACATTGTTTGAATTGCACTCATTATATACAGTACAAACAATTAAACTATGACAACTTAAAATAATATGAAATGTGTCGTGACGTCAAAGGACCTTATCACTAAAGCCCTGTTTCCGCTTCGTTCGTTGACTTATGACGTCAGATCGTATGAGACGTTTCAATTCTTTAACAGAATAGTTGTGACATACTATAAAACAATCACATATATTTATAAATAAATAAATATAATAGTGAAAACTATTTAAAAAAATATATGCAAGGCATTATAAATTTTAACTTTTGCCAAAATGTCAAAAATATTATTTTAAAAGTATGTTCGTATTAAATAGAGTAAGACAAACATCTCGTAATTACAAGACGTAGTTTATTTTCCATATAGACATAAACTACAACTAAGGTATTAAGAACAATAATAAACTATAGACCCTCAGCCAGGTAATACTTTTATGGCGCACTTTCTTTAGTATTACCTTCTATATACGTCATTAAGGTAAATATAATGTTCTAATATGCAATATTAATATAAACCCAGAGTCTAGACTCCAATAAAAGTTTTTAACCTTAATGAGTTTCTTGACATTAAATCAAATGTTCGAAAATAAATATATTTTATTCATAATGGTTTTAATTACTTTCATATAAAGTGTTCGTGTGTGCTTAATGTAGTGTAGTGTGTGTAAAATTCATATCATGTTCGGTGGTAAAGCAGATCGTAAGGGAACCTGCATGTGTCGAATAAAAGTCTGCCACATTTGTACACACCAAGTCGCATTGGAGCCGCGTGGTGAAATAAGCTATAAGCCTTCTCACCAAAAAAAGGAAAGAAGACGTTAGCCCAGCTGTGGGACATTTACATACTTACTTTACATAATTTGCTTTTTGAAATAAGTATCAACTATTTAATGGATTGACATGACAGGTACAGAAGTAAACGATGCGTATTTGGTCACCATATTAAAAGATTACATACTTGTACATTAAACAAAAATGTTTGATTTTTTATAAAACAACAATTGCATAGGTAAGAATATTTCGTTTGGAAAACGTTAAGTAAGAGGCATTTATATAACTGCGATACTTGATTTTAAAAACAATTTTCCTTGAAACCATGTTCTTTTCTAGCGTTGAAAACATTTCCAATGGAGATAATGAAGCGAAATAAAAAGAACGAACAGATGGCTTATAGGAGCTTGTATGTTGTAGTGACACTCGCTAGCTAATGAACGTAACTGAGTTATGTTCTAAGCAACAGGTGCTCTCCCTTATCCCCCACCACCCATCTGGGAACAAGAACTTTGAACTTTGTATATTATAACCATAAGGTAAGTTTATACTATTATTATTGTTATTGGTTGTCTTGTTTTATCATCCTGTCACCTCTTTCATAAGAAAATACATTTTTATGAACGAGTATAGATTCCAATACTGTTTGTATGAAGCCTATTTTCTTTCCTTCCACAGCTTCTGGAACAGCCTACTGGATAGACACTCGTCGAACAGTTCCCGAAGCCTACTAGGTGTTCCAGGGCGTGTTCGGCGTAACGCCCTGTGCGAACGCTCGTGCGAACCCCGGACCCGGCGCTGTGGTTCTGGCCCTCAGTCTATCGAGGGTTAACTCCATCTCTCGCTCCGGGATTGTGGTGGACCCATATTGTCATCTGTCATGGTGCGAGGGGCCATACTTGGTGGGTTTGTACGAAGCCTGCTGAATTTGTATATTACAGAAATAATTACTTTGTCGCTTTAAATTTTCTAAATAAATCCTTATTGTTTCAAATTACAAATAGCATTTTTATATTTTGTCCGTACTTCAATATCTAAAGGTTAAAAGCCACGATTGCCAAATGTTCCCGAATATAAACATAGGTGTTTGATTTATAATACTTGCAACACTAATTTCAAGGAATACATGTTTACTCTCTCTAACTTATAACAAAATATAGGTATATTTGTCTTACTCCCTTATTTATATTAGGATATCGTTTGACCAATCAACGACGACAATGGTTTCGCACCATCTTGATGAAACTTCTCGAACATGCGGCGGCGGCAGCCGAATAAAATATATGTCAAAATTCGGTGGTTAGTTCCCTTACATAAATAAATATAGGTCCTTACATATGAAATTGGCGTTTTGTATGGGAGGAGCTTAAAGTCATTTTTTTTTTTTTTTGTGAAATATATTTAATTAATCAAAGTATGCACCGTTGTTATCTATGCACTTTTGCCATCTCATAGGTAGTTCATTGATCCCTTTACTAAGAAAACCATGGGGGCGAGAATCAATAAACTCTTTGAAGACGGTTTGGACTGCCGCATCGGAGTTGAATTTTTTTTCCTTGTAAGAAGTTTTCTAAATTCCGGAAAAAATGGTAATGGGAGTACGGTAGATGACGCAGTCATTCCAATTGTAGCTCATCTAACTTAGTGGTTGTTTGTTGTGCACTGTGTGGTCTTGCGTTGTCGTGAAGCAGCAGTGGCCTTTTTTTTTTTATAGAATAGGAAGGTGGACGAGCATATGGGCCACCTGATGGTAAGTGGTCACCAAACGCCCTTAGACATTGGCATTGTAAGAAATGTCAACCATCGCTTATAGCCAATGCGCCACCAACCTTGGGAACTAAGATTTTATGTCCCTTGTGCCTGTAATTACACTGGCTCACTCACCCTTCAAACCGGAACACAACAATATCAAGTATTGCTGTTTTGCGGTAGAATATCTGATGAGTGGGTGGTACCTACCCAGACGGGCTTGCACAAAGCCCTACCACCAGTATGGCCTAGAGCGATTGACCAATCTCGCTTGTTTAGCAGCTAGTTCTTCCTTCATGGTTTGCAGTTTCTGACAATAGATATCTGCCGTAACCGTTTAGCCAAATTTTAGCAAGCTGTAGTGAACGACACCGGCACTAGTCCACCAAACTTTTTGGCAGGCAGGATTTGGCTGGGTCTCCAGGGTTCAGCCATTGCGACGAGCGCTTCCGATTATCGTACAGTATTCACTTTTGATCACAAGTAATGATTCGATTTAAATTTCTTTCATTATTGTGTCGGTTGAGCAAAGTAACACAGCTGTCGACGCGTGTTTGCAAGTTCGATTCACTCAATTCATGAGGTACCCATCGTTTAAGTTTTTTTACTTTCTCGATTTGCTTCAAGTGGATTAATACAGTTTTATCACTTACCCCGAAGCCTGCAGCTATCTCTGAAATGCTTTGTGATGGATCCGCTTCTGCAATAGCCTTTAATTCTTCATTTTCCACTTTGGTCTCCAGCCGTCCACGGGGTTGGTTCTGAAGGTCCAAAATAGGTTAAAAAATAAATAATAAATAGGTTATTTCCAGAATGAAAACGTTGAAACCAAAAACGTACCGTGCTTTATTTTGCGACACCTGGGCCGTATACATCATTAATCCTTCGAACTGTTTCTGCAGCACTGGTGCAACGGTACCTAACTCGTACTCGTAAATATATTTCATGTTTTCCATTGTACGGTAATAAGCGACGCCAAAGAAAAAATAATGAGGAAAAACAAATGAATGACTGTTTTCAAAACTCAAATGTACCACCTAAATGAATTTATAAATTTGAATTTGGAATTCTTAACCAAAGAGGAGATATTTCAGATCAAAGTGGTCAGTACGACAAAACGCTAATTTCATATGTAAGGAAAAAATAAAAGTTAGTGATTGTGAATGATAATTCAAGACTGGGGTGGGCTTAGCATATAACCTATGTATTATAATTACTTTAATTACAAACACAACTCGTACAATAGACTAGACAGAAATAGATAGAAATTTGTAAAACTCATTTTTATTATTAGCGGTCGGTGGAATTCCGCCCAGGGGAGATGTCCCCATCAATAGGCATTATTACTTGTTTATTTTATTTATTTATTTATTTACCAGGAATTTAGACAATGTAAACTGCTTATGGGTCCGGCAAATTAGTTTTAACGCTTTCCTGGCTTTTTCACAAACGACAGACTACCTAAAAGGAGAGGATATGTCTACATGGCTCGATTCGACAATGTTTATAACACTGTATTAAAATTACCTTGCAATTTGCATAATGATAATCTCTACTTCATGTTTGTAGTTGTCACATTTTGAAGTTCACAAAGGCATTCCAAGCAACATTGCTTACGATAAAAAACAAGAATTTAATATGAAAAAGCAGCTCGGTTATAACTTAAATCTTGAGTCAACATGTATAACAATTTTATCCTAAGATATTAATGTGTCCTTCGGATTAAAAAAAATGTATCTCAATATTAAACACCACGCAAACGTAAGGAGTAGCTTATTATCAGAAAGAAAATTAATATTTTCTATAAAAAAAACATTTACTTGCCTAGCTAGTATTTATAATAGAGTTCTGTATTATTTTTTAATAAATATTATAAACGCCATGTTCATTATTCCAGTGGTTTCATCCAAAGTGATCTTAATATAATGGATCGATGGCGGCGGATAGTACGACTTCGACACATTATTACTTGTAGAAATTGCGTTATGGGCATATGACGCTGTATATTTTGTATATAAATATAAGATATGACTATTTATGCTAGCTAATACTGTCTATCGTGCACTTTATAAACAACTATTGAGGTATATTTTTACAACATTTAATCGTTCCATATGACAATTGACAATGTACATGTAGACATTTGCAAAGCAATCAATGTATTTTATTTTGTAACCTAATCGATATAGTCTTTGAAAAATATAAACTATAGAAGAAAAAACTTTAAAATAAAATACATAAAAATATAATTAAGAAGAATAAAACGGCTAATGCCCATGCTAGGCGAAGAGGATAACCATTCCAGCCCGCTGCTCCAATGCGGATTGTATCGTGACATGGAATTGAAATTTAAAATTAAAGTAATTTTGAATTCCAATTTCAATAAAACACGACGATAAATCTTTGCATTAGATTACAATACATAAATATCTAAGTATTTCCTATGCAGGCACCATTCTTTTAATACAATGATTTTTATATTTTTAAATCTTTCTCGGAGCTAAAGGACCGAGCGTGGGCGACACGAGCCAACGCCTACTGCTGTGATATCTTAAGTTAAAAGTGATAAGATTATTTAATATTGTATTTTCTTAGCAACATGTACTAAGAAAGTATTATAGCTAGGTAGTTTAAACAGCAAGAATTACATAATTAAATATATACTTACAGTACAGTACGTGGGTGACCGACCCGAAAAAAATAGGTGTTTTTGGGAATTATTGTTTTTTTCATGAAAAGTACTTATAGATAAACTTATAAATCAAAACCTTATCTAAATACTAAGTTTTAGTCAATTTTTTTTTTAAATGTATAGGATAGCGCTTGACTGTTATCACACCTGATGGAAAGTGAGATACAGTCTAAAATGGAGCGCGCTTGCCTAGAAAATGCCTATTCACCCTAGACTTGAAGGTACACACATTGTAGGTGCTAGGGAAAATGAGGTCGGGAGGGTATTCCAGACCTTGGCTGTGCGTATCAGAAACAAAAATGTTAGCCTTTACTGAGATAAATTGATATACTTACAAGAGCTGTTCATTGAATATTATAAGATATATATGTATATGTACTCTATTAATAAATTATTTGTATTATTATATATGTTCTACTTTGTAGTGAGTAAGGCAGTGTAACTACAGGCACACGGGACACAAAATCTAATATTTCTTACGGCGCCAATGTCTATCGGCGTCGGTACCCACTTACCAACAGTGGCCCATCTGTCTGTCCGCCTACTTGTTTTATATATAAAAAATGATATTCTAACATATATGTTTACATATTCTATCGCTAAGCAGCACTACTTCATGTTATTGAGTTCCGGTTTGAAGGGTCATCGAGCTAGTGTTATTTTATAACAAGCACAAGTGATATAACTGCTTAGAAACCAAGATTGGTGCCGCATTGGCGATGTGAGATAGAGCGTGGGAATAGTGAATGTTTCTTACAGTGCCAATGTGTATGGGTGGTGACCATTTACCATTAGGTGGCCCACTCACCAGTACGCCTAGTTTTATAAATCTATAAAAATATGTTAGTGTGTATTTTACGTTATACAAAATATGTATTACAAATTCTTACTGTGGCGATAAAATTCAATTTGTACACGCGTACGTTGCTATTTGTTTAGTTATGTACATGATGTCTATTAGCTAACTATATTACTGCACTGACACTACACTGGGCTTGACAGACGGCTCGTATACATGGTTGGGCCATGAATAGAGCAGATAGGTACATTATTTTTTTGTTTTATAAGTGTTTGTGTAGGTACCACCCATGACCCGTAGCAGATGCATTTGGATTCGGACCTAACCACCTAGTATATTTCTACACTTAAGTAAGTGTAGAAATATATAATATAGCTTTTTTTACGGTAATTAGTATGAAATTTACTATAAATTTGTATTATAACATTTTTGTTTTCAATTTTATGTCATTTTATTTGTGCGTTTGTTTCAAACTATACTTATTACTTTTTAGTACATTTTGTTGTTGCGACTGTGAAGTTTTAAACTATTTAGTAGGCAGGCGGTACATACGAGAAAATCAATGAGTTGCAAGATATCTGTATATTTTAATTAACATGCTGTTCTGTTGTGTGAATTCTTTATACAGTGGAACAAGTAAAGCGCATATCATATAGTTCGATATTTATTTAATTTCGAGCGTCAACACATGCAATAAATAATAAATCATATAATTATTCCGTTTATTGACTGTTTCTTACATTTAAAATATGTTAAAACTAAGATAGTTAAAATAATTATTTTACGTACATTATTTATTAAAGAATAAATTACAACTGATTTTTACGCGTACGCTCAACGATGGCAACCGAAATTTTCTCGACATGTTTCGGAACATTTAGCAATGACAATAATATATCAAATATGGCGGATGACATTTGAAAACATCCATATCTTGGTGGCTAGACTATTTGTAAACCAGAAAGTTATCATATCCATTTATCACATTTGCTACCGCCAAATAGCAATTTGTTCCAGTTTGAAGAATGAGTGCGCTAGTGTAACTACAAGCACATGGTACAAAACATCTTTGTCGTCAGAGTTGGTGGCGCATTGGCGTTTTTAGGATTGGTTGACGTTTCTCACAGCGCCAATGTCTATGAGCGGTGGTGACCACTTATCATCAAGTTGTCTGTTTGCCAGCCCGCCTACCTATTCTAAATTTAAAAAATATATTTGTAGAATTATAAGAATCGTATGTTTTATCTGCGCTTAGTGACCCCACCGCTCAATAAACATCGTAACGTACATAAGCGATACCTATAGATGGCTACAGGCTGTCTGTCAATAGTTTGAAATGACACCAAGCGATATTTTTATCTATGTTGATGTAATAAAGTACAACTTTCTTTTCAATTGTCAATCTTTTATTGTATTATTACGTTTTGGACCCATATTTCGTTATTTATTTTTCGTCATTAAATTCTATAATACGATTTGAGCGCCTATTTATTTTTATATATTCATACGTTTGGGGATAATCAACAAGCCGGCGCGTCAAAATAGGAGCCAAATTATCTAAAAAACTTTGTTTCGACAAAATGCAAATAGGTATTAGATATATAACTTCTCGAAATTTTAAATACTGTAATCAATATTAATAACTCTTTACATCGTTCTTCTTGTCTCTCCTTTCACATCGGAACACGCATCGCGTCGCATTAGAATATGTGATGAGTACCCAATCAAAGTCGAGAAAAGGATTCGAGATGGCCTACTGCTTAGAAAACCAGAATGTTAACCGAAGTTTGTAGGTTCAAACCTTTGGTTCAAAGGTTTGAGGTGCTTACACCTCTGTTTTTTTCTGTGCTAATTGATGTGATTATAACTTATCACGTTCGCGGCGGTGAAGGGAAACATTGGTGAGGAAACCTGTGAAACATAGAATGAAAATCTGCCACATGATTTGTGTATTAAATCCGCAAACGAAGGAGGCCTTAAGCCAGCAGTGGGCGAGATTATCTTCGCCCCTTGAGGAGAGCTCCACCAAGCCACGAGCCGAACACAGTACGGGAGGGGACGCAGATGCGTTATATCGCCACGATCCCGCCGCCTCTCCGATCCGTGCTGAGAAAATCCATCGTAGTGGTTTAAGTTGGTAAGAATCTCACATAACCCGGTTAATAGGAAGCCTTTCGAAGGCTTCCACTGCGTGAAAAAAAGTAGTGAGAAAATTTTCACTTTACCCACTCAAAAATGAAACCAAAATGTACGTGACAAAGTTTAATTTTTACGAATCAATATAAGCGTGACTGTTCCTGGCGGGACAGACTATGTACATATTTATTAATAAATTATTTTCGGAACTTAACGTTAAATTTTTACAATAAATTTGATTCAATAATGTTTTCGTTAGTTAATGCTTTCAAAACAAATACTTCACTTAGATTATATTCCAGAAAACTTCATGCGTGACAATAAAATCGGTAAGAACAAAGTATTATTGATATAATTAATGCGCGGGAACATCATTATACATAAGACAATATAAAAAAAAACTTATCTTTGATAACTGTGTATATACCTAGAATAGAAAAACAACAACTAAATTAAAAAAAATATTAAAATGGATTGGAACCAAGGAACTAAACAATTATACTAAATTATATCATTATGAAATAATTCACAGACAAAAACACTTACTCGTACCTATTATCTAATAAAATATTCACTAAATATATCTAAAACTTTATATAGTTACTTAACATTAGTCAATTCTCTATCTAGCTTTGTCTAATCTACAAACATTTCTATAATAATATTAAAAATTATTTATTTAGAATAAATCATACAGTTCCCAATTCGGAAACTATATTGTTACAATTTTTATAACAAGAATGCAGACATGCAAGCAGGCAATTGATAAAACCCATATTCGCAAAC
The DNA here is from genome assembly GCF_905147045.1 of Nymphalis io. Lineage (NCBI taxonomy): Eukaryota > Metazoa > Arthropoda > Insecta > Lepidoptera > Nymphalidae > Nymphalis > Nymphalis io. Next base: position 6,328,168 of record NC_065909.1, read on the forward strand.
AACTTAGGATCACATGTAAGAGGGGAAGATAATAATAGACTCTATTCCAAAATTTCATCTTTCATTTCATTCAAATAAAAAGGACAATAAGTACATTGATACAAAGCTCAAAAATTACAACACGAATTAGTAAGTAGTTGAAACGGGGTAAAAAACATTCGTTGAACAAACGAAAAGAAATGTTAGCTTATAACATTTAGAGTTAAATAACTGAACCTCTCTATTATGCCATGTTTCCGTTTCCGTTACGCGATTGCTAGTCTATAACCTATACGCTATATTGCCTCACACAAGGCACTAACTTTTTTCGGCACTCATGAAAACATTTTTTTTTTCAAGCGAATTAAAAAAAAAATACTTTAAAAAAAATTGTTTTTATATATTTATTTATAAATATATATGTTATTATATATTCATCAAGGGTGTTCACGCGCAATATTGGCATTCTTAATTCAAAACGGCGAATAAATTGCGCCATAATGTTGACAGCTGTTAAGTTATTTAAGGTGATTGGAAAAGCAGCGAAATTTGATATAAATTTTATTCACCGATTCGGCAAATTTGTCGATACAAAGTGACGTGTAAGCTGATGCTTGGTTGCTACCGAATAAGGCGATTAGCTCTTTCTAACAAATGGTTGTGAAAACTATTTCCTTACAAAAGGAAACCAGATCAGACCTGCTCCTAAGAAGAAAAATGAATGGGCGTTAGTAGCTACGACACAGTATTATACAATTGTAGTTACTATCGTATATATTGTTTATGATATGTATAATTTGTTCAAAATAAATCAAGTCAATCCTTTGTATTATTAGTGAGAATTTTGGTTAGAGGCACTTTGGCTGAAAAAAACTTCGATCATAAAATTGAATTTAGTATATCACTTCACTTTTTCCTAAGGTTAAAACAATAAAATTTCGGCCGCTAATAGATTCGGTTCTGTTTTATTTATTATTACAATACAAAAACATGAATATATTAACATTCTCGTCTTAAAACCAAATACTCTCTATTCGGAAAATTATCGTAACGCACGAACTTATCATTTTATCTTTATAAATAAAAATAGTAAACTTCTAAATTTATTGGTTCTTTAGCTTTAATATTAATAAAATTATCGTTATTAAAATATAACGAAGTATTCTAATTTTACAAACGGATTTGTATTTAAGAGTATTTAAAAAAACCTAATTAAAAACTATTTATAACGAATTTCAATTATGGATTTCGTTCTGTTAACTTTGTTTTTAGAAACTACTTACCTGTGCAGATTAAATTGAATTCAACTGCAACCATACTGGCAGCCATTAAAAATATTTTGCTATAATAACAATTTTTATATTTGCAACTGTTCACAATACTTCAAGAAATCACAAAGAATCACATTATTACAGTTATTGAATTTTCACACAGTACTTTCTTACAATATAAATAAAACCAGTATAAATTCGTTATAAATAGCTCTTTATTTATTATCTGTGACGAATTAAAAAAAGAGGTTTTTACGAAAGTCTGTTTTATAATCTACAACTTAATTCTAAGAGTGTAGTTACACTCAAACACCAGGTATAAGTCCAGGTTTCCTCCCCGGCCAGGCCTCCTTTGCGTATTTCTTCTTTTTGGGTTCACTTGATGACCCTGATTCTTCTGACGCTGAAAGAGTATCAAAATATTTTGTAATAAAAAACCAATTTGAAATATATTTTTTTTTATAGAATAGGAAGGCAGACGAATATATGGGCCACCTGATGGTAAGTGGTCACCAACGCCCATAGACATTGGCAGTGTAAGAAATGTAAACCATCGCTTACATCACCAATGCGCCACCAACCTTGGGAACTAAGATGTTATGTCCCTTGTGCCTGTAATTACTGGTGGTAGAGCTTTGTGCAAGCCCGTCTGTGTAGGTACCACCCACTCATCAGATATTCTACCGCAAAACAGCAGTATTTGGTATTGTGTTCCGATTTGAAGGGTAAGCGAGCCAGTGTAATTACAGGCACAAGTGATATATCTGTTGATTTTTATTTTGTCTCGCGAACGATACAAACCTGCACTCGGTAATGGTGGATGAACATTTAGATGCGGCTCCGGTCCTTCTAGCTCTACATCAGGTGCTGGATTTGGTAACATTAGACCCAACCTTGAAGCAAAAAAACATATTGTTTAATATATATAAAACAACATCTTTATAATAATAATAATTTGATTTTAAAATATAATATTCAAGAAATGTATTTAAATTGAATATAGACATTTTATAATTACCTTGCACCAATAAGACTTAGATGGGAACTTGGTGCTGGAAGGTCTGAATAGAGATTATTGCTTCTTGATATTTCTTGCAGTCTCAATGAATGGTGATGGTGATCTGAAATAGAAAATAACAATAATTTCAACAATTTTTTTTTATTTTCACCAATATTCATCCAGTTGTTGAAATATGACTATACTCATTATTGAAATTTTGATGAAAACATATATATTTTATATCTTTATTATAATTGGGAAACATACAGTACACACCACATATATCATACAATAATTAACTCGTTCACACACCAATCAAGTTTCCCCTTAAAACTAATTCATGTATGACAGTAAACAAGCAATTTTGTAAATTATAAATATAATATATATATATATATGAATTTTCATGTTTCCAGTATTTATTTATTTTTGCTTATTTATAAATTGATAATATTTTATTATTATAATAATAATTTGTATTGACTGGCAACATCATACACAGAATAATAAATATGATTACATGTCGTAAAACGAATTTGATATTTTTATATCAAATTTGTTTTAAAAATTTTTACAAAATGATCAAAGATCATTTATCATCACTTCATTGTCCTTTTTTTAATGTTAAAACAGAGAACAACAATAATAACAAGAAATATAAAATTCCATTTGCAATATAGCTATGCTAATAGTTGCCGGACTAATTAATAAAAAATTATAATATCTTAATTTCATAAAATAAGTTACATTATTTATTATTTATAAATGAAGTATTATTGTTATTAAACTCACTTTCGTCAGCACTTTGTAATTTTAGCTTCCTGGATGGAGCATTTGCATTTGGTACTATAGTGGATCGTACCAAGTTTCTAAATCTACCCACAGTGGGGTCAATGTCTTCTGGATTAATGATATCCACCTCCTCATTGAAAGAGACATTACGTTTCTGTTTCTTCGGAACCCCCCCTGGCATTGATGCCGATCTTTTTGTACCAGTCGGTGGCTGTGATTGACAAAAAACGCTTAATAAAGAATTGTTAAAGTAAATAAATACAAAAATCTGTAACCCCAAACATCCCATTGAACATTCAATTGCAATCTTTGTATTAACACCATCAATAAATATATAAGTACTGTATAAGTCTCATACACATTTTCTAAACAGTAATGAAATTGAATTTGTTTTTACAAATAAAAGAATAATATTAGAATTAAAAATGAGGATAAAAAAATGAAATCTTTCTATAAATTAATCTAAATTTTATTAGTCAATTAGAGTTCAGCTTTGAACTTGTTTGCATTAAACATTAGAAGAATTGGCAGAATACAATCGTAGCATTTTCCATTACACATATTATTATTTATTATGAGTATGTAGTAAGCAATTCTCTAAACATTTCAAGAAGATGATATATAATAATAATAATAATAATATGAATTACCTTAATAACGTCACTGCCATCATCGGTAGAAATACCCAGCATAGATATTCTTCTGTTATGTGCTGTGTTGAATTCTGTTAGATTCTGTAATAAATAAATTTCATATACAACAATTTTCTTAAATTTTTTGTTTCGAAAGAAAATAATTGAATAACTTTTGGATTTATTCACAATATCAACTTTTCATTTCTTGCTCTTAGTCTATTGAGATCCTTTTTTGTTTTGATGCAAGGAGAAAACTTTAAAAGACACCAGGGCTCAAAGCGTTTTCTCCCTCCACATTATCTAGTTACCTACTGACAACCATATGTATTCATTTATAAAGCTAAGCTAGAAATGACCTATTCACTTATAAATCACTTATATAGATATATTAGTAAGGAGTAATTGACATGCACTTATTACCTTTGGAAAGTGTAAACTAACGATGTAAAATTATAACGTAACTCAAGAATTCAAATGTTATAAACAAAAATATTATCAAATAATTCTAAAATTCAATGTGCTTATGACCTACGACAACTCGACACTGTTAATATTGTTTTTAACTAGTTCATATTGAAGAAACATTTCGTATTTCTTCAATATTGTGAAGCTTGTGGACGAAAAGTCTAAAAAACTGTGTTGAAATACTTTATTGCCAAATATACCAAGGTGCAAGTAGTAGAAATAAAACTACCCACATAAATTATAACTGCAGCTCCTTAAGATACACTTTCAAATATTCACACAATCCTACAAGTTCTTCAATGGTCTAGTCGAGCGGATATCGGATTCACGTTAGCACTCAACATTGTGATCGTGATTCAAACCTCAGCACTGTGTCCTTTTTTAGTTTATAATAAAGTTTAGATATTTCTTAAAATATCAAATACATGTAATGTTTGCAAGTTAAATGTACTATTTGCACAAAAAAGAATTAACTGCGTTAAATGCCAGACCAAGTACCACTTCGATTGTATCGTTAAGCCTGGGACCAAGACACCCGTTGTACGAGGACAGTGGATTTGTGCGATCTGTAAGAATAAGTACCCCCCTGTATTACTAGAAAGTAGCATTGCTTATACGACTAAAAATACCGAAGAAACTTGCTTCTAAAAGTGATTGGCTGTCAGAAATAAGGAACGAATTGCAGGAAATTATCACTCAAACTGTTGTTTTTTGTGTTGAATTGCAAAAAAATCGTGAGGAACTGAGCGGTTTACAAAACATACAATCATCTATAGAATATTTATCGGATCTCTTCGACACAATAAAACAAGAATTGGAAGCAGCGAAGAAGGCTGTTCAATCATTGAAGAAATTCAATAGTGAACTCTGAGAAATCGTAAACAGTCACGCAAATACAATCAATATATTAGATAAAGAGGCAAGAGCAAGCAATATTGAATTGCATTGTATTCCGGATAGGGGCGATAAGTTACTCAAAACTGTAGAACAAATTGGAAGAGTAATAAGCACAAATATACCTATGTAGTATATATATACACGCGTAGCAAAATTAAATAAAAACTCTTCACGCCCTCGTTTTTTATGGTGAAATTTAGCTCTTCTGTACTAAGAAACAAATTTTTTGGCAGGAGTGATTAATTTTAATAATGCGAATAGAGAGGAGAGGAGGCCTTTAGCCCAGCAGTGGGACATTCACAGGCTGTTACGATTACGGTTACGGAATAAAGACGACAAGTTAAGTACAGCACATCTCGGAATAGCTGGAGAGAAGAAACCACTGTTTCAGAAGATTTATCTTCTACAGCTAAAGTTATCTACGTTGCGTCTCGTATGTTTGCCAAGAAAAAACAGTATCGTTTTGTCTGGTCGCGTAACGGCAACATATTCCTACGAAAAACAATATCTAATGACACTATATTGCTGAAATCAAAGGACCACTTGCTTACATTGACATAACAAAATTTATCGTATATATATCTTTTTTGTTTGTATTATTATTATTTGTATATATATTGTTTTAAATTTTCAAATTATTTTTACATTTATTTTACTGTGAGATAACAATTACTGTTTAATGGTTAATAATTTGAAACTATTTTATCAGAATGTTAGGGGATTACGAACCAAAATAAACAGCGTTTACCTTGCCCTGCTTAGTTCATATTTTGATGTAATAGTTTTCACAGAGACGTGGCTTAACGACGGAATATCAGATAATGAGCTATTTGATGATCGGTATTACGTATTTCGTCGAGATCGTGAATCAAGTGCTTCTAAAAAACAGGATGGTGGAGGAGTTTTGATAGCAGTCTTAAAAAATGTATAAGTGTTACAGGGTTAATTCATGGGAAACGAACTGTGAACATATTTGGGTTAATATAATTTTAGATTCAAAAACCATTTCACTATGTGCAGTATATATACCATCACCGCTTAAATACGACACTTTTGAATGTTTTACGCGGAATGGTCGACGAATAATAATTAACGAGCAATTACCTAATATTGTAGTCGGGGATTTTAATATTCTTTCAATAAAATGGCAGCGTGAAGATCATAACATTAGTAAAATAATTCCACGCAATAATGGTTCAGTAGTATCTCTTCTTAATGATTTCATGGCGTTAACAACTCTATCTCAGTATAATTGCATGAATAATACATATGGTAACATACTGGATCTAATTTTTAGTACGACTAATAATGTTACGGTAAAACAAAGCGATTACTCCTCGTGCTTGGTCGACAAATTTCATCCACCTTTGGGGATTAATTTTGACATAGAACTTTAGTTGTGATTGCGGTTCAATTGCAACTAATACTTACCAATGTGTTCGATAGCCTATTACCGGACGAAATAAGTCACTAATTAATTCAGACGTACACATATAATTCTGAACACAATAAAGTCAGGATAACACTAACATACATATAAAGTCAATCACGGTAAACAGAACAGAAAGAATATTCGGAATCGCATTAACTATAATTTAACATAGACGAGAAAACAATTATATTAAGGGCGATCGAAGTATATCACTTGTGGAGGGTAATGCAAGTAAAAAATCACTGCCCGCTGCGACGATCGTGGACGGCGCGTAGGCACAAGCCATCGGTACTTTTTAACAACGCCGTCAACTCGGGTTTGCGTCGTAATTAATATTAATTATTTTATTACACAATGTGGTATTCGAAAAACCTAATTAAAAGACTAGCGGAGAAAAAAATATAGAATATTGTTTAAAAAATATCATAATAATCATAAATATAGATGACATTGAATTTAAGCTATTAAGAAACAGATGTGAAATTTTGATTGCAGACTATAAAAATTATTTAGATAGGGTGGAGTACAATATAAAAAAAAAAATCCAAAATACTTTTACTCATACTTAAAAAATCTGCGGTTCTGATATTTGTAATCAATTTGCAACACATTTCTCTAATATGTACATTTCAGCCAACCTAACAACCACACGGTCACTAAAAACCTTAAAATCAATAACCATTTCCGATTTAGGCAGTACACATATTCTGGAAAAAAATATTATCAAAAAGTTAAAATGTTTTGATGTAAATAAAGGGGCAGATAATATACTACTCTTTTTTGTTAAACATTGTGCTTATTTACTGGCAAAGCTTTTGTTCCTAATATTTAATAAGTCACTGTGTGTTGGCGATTATCCAAGTGTATGGAAAAATGCAAGAGTAGTTCCTATTTTCAAAAGCCGCGATATAAAAGACATTAAAAATTACAAGTCAATATGTATATTGTCAGTTTTTTCAACTGTTTGAATCTTTGATTTGTCCGGTAAGTACATGGGACATAAAGCCAGTAATGATAGAAAATCAACATGGCTTTTTTTAAAAACGTTCCACCATATCAAATTTGACTGTAATTGTTGATGATTTATCAATGGCAATGGACAACGGTATCAATGGTAACCTTATAAGATGGTTTGAATCATACTTGAAGTCGCACACATTTACTGCGACTTCAGGAGTACCACAGGGTTCTATTCTTGGGCCAATATTATTTGGTATTTGTGTAAATGACATAGTGGAATGCTTCAAGCACTGTCAATTATATGCTGACGATCTTAAAATATACAATAGGATAAATGATGTCAATGACTCTAAGAATATTCAAAGTGATCTAGACAGGCTTTTGGTACGGTGTGATCATAATCATTTAAAATTAAATAATTTAAAATGTTACAGTATAACCTTCAGTAGAAAGATAAAAAACTTAAATTTTGATTACAGTATTAAAGGTAATGTCTTAAAGAAAGTCAATCAAATACGCGATCTTGGGATTATTCTAGATAATGAATTAAGTTTTATATCCCATGAAGATAATATAATTAAAAAATAATTCAAATTATTAGGATTTATTTTAAGAGCTAATAAAGAATTTAAAAGGTCGTCAATTAAATCTGTTTAACACAACGATAAGCAGCAGACTTGAATATTGTTCGGTCGCATGGAGTCCTCACTATCAATTACATAAAGATAGAATTGAAAGAATACAAAAAAAATTACATCATCTGGCTTCCAAAGACAATGTTTTCAAAGAGAATGAGCGTTACAAAGATAATAATTTAATTGTCAATTTTTTATAACAACGTTTACTTCTTTTTTTTTTTGTTATAATTTTTGCATGTTTTGTTTTGTTTTTATAAATAGTGCTTCTTTCTTTTTTTTTTGCTTATGTAATTTAGTTCTTTTTTTCAATTTTATAACAAAGAATGTACTTATATAATAGCCTATAAGTGAGGTATGCAATTTTTATATTTAAGTTATTTACGATTGTAGTCTAGAATAAGAAACAAAATTGTATACAGCGTTGGCTTCCTATTTAATAAAATAAAAATTATACCATTATAAGTACTCACATCTAACTCGGTCTGTGTCTCTGGCAATCCAAGTAGTGCACCCTCCATCTCAGTGTTGGGTAAATCCTCCATGATACCTCGAGCATTTCCTGTCGGCCGTTCTCTGGATAATTAGAATAGTAAGTTTAAAAACTGTACAATATGTATGGTGATTAGAAGCATACACACACACATTCCAAAGGTTGGAATAAACATTGCACCAAACCCAAATAAATGAGATAAAGAGAAGGGGAATTTGACTTGATTTGTCATTATTCCTCTTGTGGTTGGAGTAGAAATTACATTTTATATTAGCTATAATGGGAATGGTTTCTAACATCTTGTGTCATATTAAAACTAATTAATCTATTATACTATTACCTTATTACATAATTTCTTGTGGAAGCCCCAAAGTGAAATGTTGAATCAATGGGTAGTTGAGTTGGTTTGTGGGCTTCTAAACGCATCTGCCCAATATATGTGCCATGAGCTGAAAAGTAAATAAAAATATTTTATTATAAACAATTACATATATAAAACATTACTTTCAAGCCATGGTTTTGCCTACTTATTAGGTTGGGTAGGTATTAAGTACCCTATAACCTTTTATGGACCCCTTTTTTTTAACACTGGAAAAATGCATTACGCGTTTCCCCCACGGGAACAGTGGGGGGGTATGTGGGACTCACCGGTGTCCAAGGCGCCGAGTGCCCCGAACATCGGAATACCCACTAAAAAAACCAGCGGTACCCTTTCCGTCTTAACGAGGAGCGCCACGGGATCGCTTTCGCATGCTACCGTGGTGCTCTGACGGCTGGCCCACCTATGCGGGCCTCCATTCTCTAGGGAGGGTTCCCAGGGCACTGTGAACCCCCAAAACCTTTTATGGACCCCTGACATTATATATGCAATTTCATTATGATCAGTTGAGCAGTTATTATAATAATGTGTAACAAGCAAATTCACTTTTTCATGTATAATATTAGTGAAGATTAATACACACAATCACACATAACATAACAGTAGGTTCTATGTACATTTTCATACTTTATCATTTTACTTGAAACCTTTTTATTAATACTTTTTAATAATCACTGAAAACATTCACAAGATAACTTGAAATATATCGTACATTAAGACTTATGTTAATCTAGATATAAAATAAATACTTACTACTGCCCAAGTCAACCAAAAATGCTCTGTTCAAATGTTTATGATATACAAATGCTGCATGAACTCTTGAACAACTTGCATGGTCTATACAGAAGTCATTCATTTGTGGGTTCCTACCAAAGAGATAGCATTTCTTTTCATCTAACATCAACTTCTGTATTAATTTATCTCCTTTTAAAACATCTAAGTGGAGTCCCGTTGGTGGTTTTCCGGCCCTGATAACCGAATAATAAAACTGTTTTAACAAGACAATACATATCATTTTTACCAAATAATAGATGGTAACGATTTATTCTATTTTTAAAATTATATTAAATTATGTTATTCGTTTATAAACAGTATAAAAAGCGTGATATCTTTCATAATAAAATAGTCAAGTCAGTATCGAATGGCGGCATGGTAAACTAAATAAATTACCGCGAAGTGGTATGCAACCTACCAGTTAGGTACTTCGTAATGATTTGCCATGTTTATTGCTAACTTAGGTGCTTATTATAACTGTTATATTTATATTTTGTTGTGTAAATTCATTGCGAATATAGAAATAATTAATAACATGGTATTGAGCATTAAGATCACAACTGGTTTCGAGACCCTGTCAAGTTGACAGCTATAATGTCATATTTCTTTATGTTTCTGCAAAATGACAAAGGCGAAGTATCACGCCGTAAAGCCTAGATACAAAACAAGGTTTAAACTTTAAAACGTATTATTTATATGAAAATACGTTAAAAATCCTTTTTTTAACCATATATATCCTTGTGAAGTGTAAAAACTAGTTGTTTTAATATTTTAGCATATAAAAAGTTATACATATTTTTTTAAATAATAGAATATAAAAATAATTATTGTTATTCACTTTAAACCAATAAAATATTAAAAAAAAAAACTAGACTTATGAGACGAAGAAGTATATACTTCTTCGTCTATATATATAAAATACACAACTGAAGGAAAATATTTTCCTTCAGTTGTGTATTTTATTTAAAAAAAAGAAAAAATCGACCATAAATTGACCATCTAGAAATAGGTCGTTTATTGAAATCTAAAAAAGAATCTTAGGTTAAGAACTCACGGAGCGATTTTCACCTGCATCTGCCGCAGTGGGGGAGCAGCTATTTTAATTTTACAAGAACGAAATTCTGAAAAACCGCTTTTTTGTAAAACTGTCTTTTTCAGATTGCTTTTGAATTTTTATATGTATATGTCTCATTTATCACTTAATAGATGTTCCCATTAAGATGGTATATGTACATATGTATATATAACATTATTGGCAATAGAATCTGATAAGACTATTTAGTGGACGTTCTAGAATTATTTAACTGTGATATTGGAAATTATTATTTGTGAAGATTCGGTTTTGGAGATTTTTATAGATATATCTGACAGACGGTCAGCAACAGTCAAACCGAATGTAAGGTACTGTAGTTGTTTTGTGATATAATAATAAAAAAAAACATCTATCGTGAATTTGAAATTATAAGCTGTTCGTGTTTACTGTGAAGTATAGGTAAATAAAAGAAACATGTTTTTTTAATTAATTTCATACTATTTACATTATTCTTATAAAAATACTAGCTTCTCACTAGCTACGCCATTATTCACTTTAAGATCCAATTTCATGACATTACAATAAATCGTATCAAGTTTAAGTAACACCATATAAAGTTATTTCTGTATAAGCACACAACAGTCTTTGACATAGACCAACACTAAGAGAAAAACACGTTGACAGCGTGGTTCCGTCTCGCCCGCGCCTGGCTGGTGCGGTTTCCCCACCACGGGCGTTGTGTGTGTCAGAAGAATTGGTGGTAGGAATGTGTATGCGAATGTCACATTCGCCGGCGTTTCGCTGGTGTTGTGGCTGGTGGTGTTGATGTGTTTGCTCTGCGACGCCCGCGTCGGGAGCCACTGTCCTCATCGATAAGCGGGGAATCCCAGGCTGTTAATAAAACATTTTACATTATTGGTCTTATCATCTTATACTTCCCGTAAAGCAACAAAAGTAAATATTAATTTAATCATTAAAGATGACTTAATTATATTTTATAAAATAAAATAACTTTTTATCGATTTATATTACCTGCAACAGAGCTAACTTTAGATTTGGGCGGCTTATCCCTTTGCGATGTTGTTTTTCGGCTAGAAGAATTCTCTTTTGGTCCTGATGCATTTGAATCTCTTGAGTCTCTTCTTCGATCTTTAAGATAAACATATTATAACATTTTATAAGCATATTACAGAAATTAGTATATATATTTCATGTACCTATTTACTTAAGATAAACTCAATAAATTACTTCTCAATGAATTACTTTATTTGTTTTATTATAAAATGGTTGATATTTGTTTGATTACTTCATTATTCACACACGGCCATCTGATCCCAAACTAAGGAGAGCTTGTACTATGGAAACCAGACAACTGTTATACTACATATACTATTTTTCTTTTGTTAATACATACTTATATAGATAATTAACACCCAGACTCAGGACAAACAGACATGTTCGTGAACACAAATGTCTGTCTTGGGTGGGACTCGAACCCACAACCTTCGGTGTGAAAAGCAAGTATTTACCAACCACACCAACCAGCCCATCAAGGTGAAATGACCGTCCGAGTAAACAGTGGTATTATCATTGTCCTCCAAAAGCATTAAAGTTTACATTAAACTGGCTGAAAATTACATTTGATGGCATCATACCAACAGTACTATTTCATTCATGAATCCGTTTTTCAATCTATTCTTGTAACTAATCCACAATAAAATTTACTTCTTATTATCCTTAGTCTGGTTTCAGAAGCAGTCTAGATACAAGAGACGCACTTCTTATATAGGCTAATACACCAACACTGGGACATGAAAATATACTTATTTGTCTGCTTCATTAACTTTACCACCAAAACCAAAAATAAGAAGTGACCAGTAAAATGGCTTAGTCTTTAAAGATTGTAGTTTCATAAGAAGTCATACAGTCTGAGAAAACTAGAAACATTGATTCATTGATTGATGATTGATCAGAGATTGGGTGTACAGTAAGTCTATTAACAATTGTTGAAAAGAAGCCTCCCCTTGCCATCCCCTTAACCTACCAACCCGTCTACTTCTCCTGGTTGTACTTCTTTGTAAAGTTTACCCACAGGATAAATTAATAATATGTACATTATCTTATAAACATAAAAAAAATAATGGTACCATATTCCTTCTCGGATTTGATACTCGGTGTGTCTGTAGAAGCGTGAGAGCTGCCGCTTTCCTTTCTTGTCTTTGTAGCGAGTGCACCTATGCTATCCTTCCGACCTACATTATTGGAAAACAATAACAAGATAGTATAAGGTTCTGAAATATAAAATCAAAAGTTCCTATTTACAAAGCAACATGTCCTAAGAAATATACTATTTAATGTAATAAACTATAAACTAAGACTGCTTTGCTTTGGGTAAATAAAGTCGCTAATCCTGAGGTTCTGGGTTTAAGTCGGGCCAAAAATATGTTCTAGGATTTATCTGTAGAGAAATTTTCAGTGCAACTCTGAGTCTGGAAGTTGGAAGAGTGTACACTTCCGAGCCCTGGAAAGCCCATACAGCCATTGATGTCAGATTTCATCCCATCAGATTATGAGAGTGAGGGAATAGAATCTGTATCTGTGCGTGCGCACACACTTGTGTACTATAATATGTTCTGCACAGTTGGCTAATCTGTTTTGAGATTGGCCACCGTGACGGACATCGGTCAGGAGGACATAATATTAAATTTTGCTTTTTACATACAGACTATATATTTCTTTCATTTAAAAACAATAAAGATATGATGATGTGTCATGTAATTTTAATCTGTATAATAAAATAAAGTTCCCACTGGAATTTTTATTACCTTTAGGCGTACCATCCTTTGAAGCAGTACCTCTGGAATTGCTCCTGGGTGTCGATGTTTTTGGTGATGGACTCCGACCGTCTAAACAAAACACAATTTCATTGGTACTATGCATCTTTTTTAATTAAATTTTACATGTTTTATACATAACATGACAAAATATTAAAATACAATAAAAACTACTTTTATAGTAACCTTCACTGTCATCAGCTAAAATATTATCTTTACATTTTTGTTTCATCATAGCACCAAACTCATTCTCCGGTAAACTAAACGGAACTTCGTGGTTCGGAAATGGTATTGGCTCTGTTTCGTCCAACATCGTCATATCGTATAAAGTATCTAAATGCCTCCAAATATCATGTGTTGATATCTCTTTTGTTATTGAGTTCGACAATTTCTCCCAAATACAAGCCATTTGAAAGTGTTTATTTATTCCAACCGGCTTGTGATTGGCCATCGCGTAAAATAATTGAATCTCCATATCGACATCCCATTCAACTGTGTCTCCAGTTTTAACATCCGCCTCTTCCTCACTAGATACCATTTTACCAGTTTAAGATTTTTTAGTTTGTTCAAATGATATTTTCAATTAACTAAAAATTATTTAATGTTTTCGCTTTTGCTACTGCGTACTGTGTAGATTTGACAAGTGACATAAATCATTTTCTCATTTTCTTCACGGTTCTGGATACGAATATTTTAAGTCCTTGATACATCAGATTGATCTATTCTATGTTTTAACGTAGATGAAAATATATTTGTATTAAGGTATTGAAATAACACATATGTACATGTTTTAATAAAGTACACACATTTCAAAAAATTTAATTCACAAAACTTTCGAATATTTTTTTTTAGATGAAATCGTTCTGAAAATATTATATTATCATTGGAATTTACTACCATATACTCATTTAAACAACTAAACATACAAAAGTTTAACGTCAACTAAGTACGTAAGATTTCTTCTCTTTGATTATCAATATAAAGATGAAATGAACATATTATCACACATCATCCATATGCACAAAACAAATGATTTACTTAACTTTGAAATATGAATTATAATATGTTAAAATGTCAAAATAGTCAAAAGAATTTCGAAAAATTTTGAATTTCAAAGTTGATTTTTTTTGCTGGCTTTACTCTTTTGTCAATGTCATTTGTTGTTCAACCCAGCATTTGCATTTTGCCAATTAATATTTAGCATTAGCATATTTCCGTAAGAGAATTTCGCCTAACATTTTTCCACGTGTTTATTAGTTGGTTTACCTTCTATTACAATAATATGGGTGTTGACATAGAAACTCTTGCGCCCGGAAACGGTAAAATATTATATAGATTTGATTATTGCTATATTATAAGGCACATTCATTTAAAGTTCGCTTATTTTTTAGGCACTACTTATCCGAAACCCGGTCAAACAGTTGTCGTCCACTATACTGGAACCCTACAAAATGGCAAAAAGTTTGATTCGTCTAGAGATCGTGGCCAGCCATTTAAATTCACCTTAGGAAAAGGGGATGTGATTAAGGGCTGGGACCAAGGATTGGCTAAAGTAAGTGTTTTTGAACATTACGTATGAATACTTATTTAATAAAAAAAACAGTTATATATAATGGTGTGCATATAAAGATTGCAAAACTATACATAAATAAACTATGACTACATATGTGATATGTTGTTTTTGTATATAGGTATTATTTTTATATATAATAAGGCTTATAGTATGTATGTATATAGTATGTAATAAGGCTTATATATGAAGACCTCACATAGTAACTGTTAATACTTTTATGTTTAAATGAAATGATAGATTTAGTTATTTTTATTTAATGGTAGATACCATTAAATCAAGTCAAAATATACAAATAAAAAACGTGTTTTACATAACTAGATTAAAAAAGTAATATCTAGTGTTGTAATTTTGAGATGTATGATGGGATGGCAATCCAACAAGACCAGAAAGAGTTTATGTTTCGTACCAACTCATATTTTTTTATTATTAAGCTTGTTAACTTAATATTTCTCTTCTTCAGATGTCAGTGGGTGAGCGAGCCAAACTGACCTGTTCTCCTGATTTTGCTTATGGTTCTAGAGGTCATCCTGGAGTCATTCCGCCTAATGCTACTCTTGTGTTTGATGTAGAATTATTAAGAGTCGAATAAATCCCTTGCCATATTTATTAAATGTAATTAAATTATTATTATTGTATTATAAATTATTTATTTAAAAAGAACACAAATTATTATATTTGTTTAGTTTAAAGCTGTGTATATTTGGTTGGCGACTTAGGTTTTTATCCTCATAGTTTATTATTGTTAATATACTCATATATAATTTTAATATAATTTTTGCAAACCTTTTTTTGTATGATTTTAGTACTTTTTCGGTAAACGTATAATTTTAATTGAAATGAGATTTAAGAGAGTACTTTAACATTTTTGTGTAATATTCATTATATGTTTATAAGTATAGTATAAGAAAAGGATCTTGGTACTAAGAGATATTGTAATGGAGTATTAAAATTGGGAGTTATGAAAAAATGTAACATTTATTGGTGTTAATGTATTTAATGTTAACACATATGTCAGTGAATAAACGCTGTCTGTAATGTTTTGCATTTACTTATAAAAATCACATAAAATGTTGCTATTTTACTTAGTATGAGTTACTTTTATTATAGAATTATTAAAAACTTCTATTACACTATTACCGGAATATGCAGTATATAATGGTTAATATTTTTTGTATGAAAAATAATTATTTTCTGCACTCTTTTTGCATTTATCCTATTTAGCAAGATAATGATAATATGATAATGTGTTGCCTGATTTTTGTTGAAACCAAACTAAGTGTTGTTAATTTCTGTTAATATTTATTACTTGTAATTAACTTGCTATTAATTGTCAAATAGATAAAGTTTATTAGCTATTCATAATTTATCTTTGTAAAATTTTACTACCATGTTTAGAAATTAAAACATCTTTGATCATTAAATGTTTAATGCATATATTTTTTTTTATTTAACAGCCTTTATATCCTTTAAATCTACTAAAAAAGTTAATAATATTATAACACTATATTATAAATATAAAACAGACAATTTATATCTTCACTTGTATCTGAAGGTGATCTCACACAGCAGTTATATAATGTTAGAAAATGTTGCATAACATTTTTTGTTTTAACTATTTTTAACAAATTGTAACAAACATAAATTGTTAGTGATATTATACAACTTCATGTAACAAAATGTTTTACAACAAATTTTAACTTTTGTTGTATATATATAAGCAGACCCAAACTAATGGTTACAAAATGTTATACAATGAGATATACAGTGTAGGAGTGTTTATAACATTCTTAACATGTAACAAAATGTTATACATTGTTATAACATGTTATCCTGCTACACAATGTTGTATAACGTTATGTAACTGCTGTGTGGGAAGCACCTTGAGATAATAATCTTGGCCTAATTACACTATTTGTATATTCTCATGTTAATAATAACAGAATGCATATCTCATAGAACTACATATATATTTCATAAATAATCAATTCTCCATGGGCCTTTTGCTTGCCTTTGGTGTATCTTTATTGTTTTGATTCATATAATTTTGATGTTCCTGCATATTTTATTCCTAGACAGCAGATAATAAGACTGATGAAGATTTAACAATGATGGCAATAACAATGATATAGAAGACAGCGCCACTACACTCATTCCAACATCTGATATAGGAATGAAACTCATAGAAATGATACCCACAACCAGATCTCTCAAAAAATCCCTGCATAGAAACTTATCCTAAATCCAAAGAAAGGAAAATCAGACACTCCATCATAGGCAGTGGCTGTAATAGCCGATTGGACATCAATGATAACAACACTATCAACCATCTTATAAGACCAACGAGAAGTGGTACGTAAAATAAATGACCTCAAAACAACAGTAGCATAAAAAAATGACTGAAATGGAGTCCTAGATTTAGACAGCAAATGAAAGAATAACTGCATTACAAATAGCCAGAGCCGATTTTATATATCTTTTAATATTCTATTTACATATTTATTATTGTAAGGACATCTGGCAAAGACCCTACTCATGCACAGCCTTCTGACGTAAACTTTAATACGTTCCCATAGACAATGAAAAACTTTTATTACCTAAAATATTAATAACAATTGAATACAACCTCAAATATATTGTCTTACTAACTTGGGGTTTACATAGCTCCTGGATGATAGTTCAACAATGGCACAACAGTGTTCTTTGCAAAGGGAGTTCTACATAAAGGGCAGCTTTCAAGAGCTCCATAACAACAATTCATACAAAACAAATGACCACATATTAAAGCACAGGGTTGAATCATCTCTTCCAAACATGCTATACAGGATTTATTACTATCTACTTCATTAGGAAATTCTTTCATATCATCCATATGTTTCTTAGCTTGATAAAAACTTTGTCCACAAGAAATAAATGCATGCAACAAAGTCACAAAACCTAACAACCTTAAATGAGCGTAATATGCTGCTGCTGCTGGTCTCACATGAACATAATTAATTCCTGTTACAGTTTTACCAATTTGCAGCGGTCCCCCAGTTATATAAGATAAAGCTCTATGTATACTTTCAATTTGAGGTACTATGTTATTCAAAGCTTTTAAAACAACTAAAATTATATTCTGTGCTTCAGGTCTTAATGTTGCATTGTGTTCAATTTGTTTTTCTATGTTGCTTAGCAATCTTCTCGTTAAATTTTCACCAAATGCTGAAAGTAAAATGCTTAGAAGTCTACTACTGAACGATGGCAGTTTGTGGTAGGTTTCGTCTACTTGAACTATTCCAGAATATTCTTCTCCAAGAGTTTGTAAATCTTTGAGAGTTGTAAATGACTTGTACAGTAGTGAAGATATAGGAACAGCTTTGGATGCATGTTGTGGTGGAACAAGTCTTGCTAATGAGCCAGCGAGTTGTTTTTCATATAGATCATCCTTTTGCCAAGCACGAAGAACTTCAGCAGGTTGTGCTTCTGGTAAAGCCATTGCTTGACTTCAAAGTTCAAACCTCAAATTCAATTTCAATGACAACTTGTTATTATTTTAGTTTCAAATTTGTCAAAAATTGGAACCGTCGACAGAGAAACAAACTTTTTTTAACAAACAACCAAAGACAAAGAGTTAAAAGTATATCTTAGACAGAGAAACAAACAGACCAAGGGGCCGTGAAACCACGATTGAGACAGAGATAGTTTGTTAATGTGTACGTATAATGTTGCCATAGTAACTGTATTCCCTGTTTTGGGAGATAGTCATTTTCAGGATTTAATTAAAACAAAATAAGTTTATTAAATTTTACTTTTTAATATTTATTATACTTTTTTTTAATTAAAATATTTTTTTGTTTTCCAACTACACCCAAAAACTGTTGCATTGTTTGTTTTTGTTTCCGTTATCAATAGTACTTCAGCATCTTTATATGGTACTGGATTATTATTATCCTCTAGTTGAAATCTAAAACACTCAATTAAATTATTACTAAAGAATGGTTGCCACATATATTTCTATGTTACCTCTTGACTCGGAATCTAATAATATTATAAATTCATGAAGAATGTTAAATAATGTTGTCGTTAGGAAATTATAAATAGGGGAGCGAATAAATTAAAATAACATATTTATATACTTATAAAGAAGCACTTTAGGTTATTATTGGACTCCATATTTATATGCTTACATTGTCGACGAGTCGATGTTTTTCATCGAAAATCGGGACATTTTTTAGCTGACGCTGGCAGCACTTACATCATAAATAATTATAGGTTATGAATGATAAAAACTGAAAAATCTTATTATCTTCAGGATTTTAATGCAATATAAGGTTCCGTCATGCTATGGCATAAATAAACATCACTGAGAAATTATATTTAGGGACAAAATAGACGTACTTACGCGTAAAAACACACGCCGGCAATTTTCTTCTTGCTATCACTTTAACATGAAATAATACGACAATGCACCATTGTATAACGTGTTTCTCGGCCTTTTCACTGGATAAGAATCGTTTTCTAACATAAAAGTAAGCGAAAATTGAACAAAAAACACAATGAACGCACCAACTGTCAAGTTTGTTTCGCTACTTGAGTAGCAAAACAAACACCAAAACTGGTTACGCGATAAGAGACAAAAGATTTGATAATTCTATCTCTGTCTTAACCATTTGTTACGTAATTTTCGTTCTCTTTCTTGTGTAAGTGAGAAGGAAATCGTCATGGCGTCTATTAGTTTCTCTGTCTACGGAGTATATATAATAGATATATAATTAATAACTGACATAGCAAAAAATAATAAAAACAATAAACTTTCTCTTGCCTTTACATAATATAAGAAGTGTTTAATTTTATATTATTCTTTAAAAACATGGATATACAATGTCTAAAATCATAATACTTTTTGTGTACATATAAAGAGATAGGTTAAAAATAATAATATAAAATAGTAAACAACCTAATTATTTCATTAAATCATGAGAAATGGTTATTGATATTTGTGGTACTTTAATTATCTCAGTTGAAAGTATAGCTTAAATAAATAAATATACAAAATAATAATATTATGGTTTCCAAATAACACCATTTATGTATGTATTTATATGTTGCAAGCTCGTCTGGGTAGGTACCACCCACTCATCAGATATTCTACCGCAAAACAGCAATACTTGATATTGTTGTGTTCCGGTTTGAAGGGTGAGTGAGCCAGTGTAATTACAGGCACAAGGGACATAAAATCTTAGTTCCCAAGGTTGGTGGCGCATTGGATATGTAAGCGATGGTTGACATTTCTTACAATGCCAATGTCTAAGAGCGTTGGTGACCACTTACCATCAGGTGGCCCATATGCTCGTCCGCCTTCCTATTCTATAAAAAAAAAAAAAAAGTTGTATATCGTGTTTTAAGTTAATGTAAAAAGTATTTGGAATGTGTGTTATCTACAACTGTTGGAGATCCAAATAAATAAATAACACACATTAGTTATCTGTCAAATTAATCCGAATAAGATTTCCTAAAATGTGGTCATTAGCCAATCACAGTCGAGCATTTTGTAAATAAAGCGTTTTGACCAATTAAAACAACGTTTCGATGATCGTGTTTTAATGTGTCTTTTGAGAACCAATAGTAAAAATCACAAAAACAGTTGAAGTTAAACTTTCAACTTGCTATTACCGTAGTTTTTAAAATTTTAACTATTTTATATATGTTTTACCTACTGATTTATAAACTTTAGTCCTTATTTGATTTGTGAATACACCGTATCTAAGTTTTTTAACAATCAGTGTTTAAAGTAAATTGCATTATGATGGAAGTCGACGGTGTTGAAGGCTGGAACAACAACCCTCCTGATGGAGTTAAATTTGCTAATTTAAAAGCTTTTGTAAATGCAGCTCGTGAATTTGAAGCTACACACAGTGAATCTGCAGTTAATGTGATGACTCGATACTTAGGGGTAAGTAACTCCAATTTCAAATAAATTCTGTAATAAATACCAACACCTAAACAACTTGCTGTAAATAAATTAATTTATTTAATTGAAATCTGCTGGTGTAATTTTAAAAATATAATAATATTTTTAGCTCATTGCTTCGTCCTGTGACCTATCAATATTTTCTCCGGGACGTAGTGAGGTATGCGCCTTCTTCAGCTCTTTATGGCGAGTGATGTGTGATGGTAGAGGGCCGCACTGGGCAGGTGTCGCGGTTCTTGCCAGAGCCTCCGTCGAACCCAGTGCTAGACATGCACTTACGCATACTTACAAGTAAGTTTTATGTTACAAAACAGGTAAAAGATAACAGTCAATATTGGTTACTAATATTTTTAAAAGTTAAATAAAAAATTAATTTTTCAGATTTATGCCAATCCTGTCTCGTTTGTTATCAGATACAATATCAAATGATAAAAAAATTAAACTTCTGTCTGTGATGCAGGTAAAATAAAATATTTTTAATATATTCAATGTCTAAAAAATTCTACACTACTTTACATTTATATCTTTTAACAGGATATTTCATATGGTATAAAAATTAGTTGGCAAGAATCCTACCTAACCAGTCTCATGAAGCAGCTTACTGATTGGATATTGCAGCCCATGACTGAACCACAGCATCGGACCATTGGTCACAAGTCTCTGACAGTCTTAGTAAATGTATGTTATGGTAATTTACCTGCAATTTATGCACTCATGAGAACTGTGGATACAAAGGATTTTGTTGTACATTTGATAAGTTTAAAGGTCAGTATTAAGTATAACATACATTATTTTTTATGTCAAAGGGAGTGTATAAGAAATACTAATCATCCCTTATATCTCCGATGCACCACCAACCTTGGAAACTAAATGACTTGAAAACTTTATAGCTTGTGCCTGTAGTTACTCTGGTTCAATCACTTTGCCATCCAGAATACAATAAAAACATATTATTGTTGGCATTAGAATATGTGATAGGAACAATATTAACAAAATTTCAGTACACCTTCAGTAGGATTCATACTCATTATTCTTGCATTCAAGTATTACATTTTCCTTGTTACTGGGCACTTAAACAGCTTACAAATTATACTTACACATGTATTCTAATTCCAGGATGGTGGCTATGGTGGTGTAGAAGTGTGTCGCCTGCTCTTATGCTTATCCAGTGGTACAAGGGGCTCAGCTGCAATTCGACAGTCAGACATACATAGCTATCTGTGCTGCACTATGCGCACATTCAATAAGGCAATCGGGTAGTTATTAAAAACAATAATCAGTCATAAGTTACATAACATAGAATTATGTATTTCTTTGAAGTATGCCGATGTTTCTATTCAAATTTTTATTATGTGCATTAAAAACTATAATATAAAGAGAAAATTAATAATTAATACGAATACTAATTTTGTATTCTGTTTCCAGTGATAGAGATACAATTCAACTTCTACACGCATACACATTTATAAATGATTTATGCACAGATAATAATCTACGGAGCTATGTGCTTTCATATAGTCATTTTAATACTGCTCTACAGGAATCTTTAATGGTATGTGTGATTTTTATATTCTTAGTGTACCTTAATTTTAAAATCTTTAGCGTTTTAATTACAGTATCAGCCTGTGAATGGCCCACTGCTGGTCTAAGGCGTCTTCTCCTTGAGGGGAAGGTATGGATCTTATTCCACCGCACTGCTCCAATGCGGGTTGGTGGAATACAAATTAAGCACATAAAAACTCAGTGGTTCTGGCCCGGGTTTGAACCCACAACCATCAATTTTTCCAGCGTTCCATTTACCAAACACTGGACCATCTCAGCTTAGACTTTTAATCTATGATATTATTAATTCAGTTTTGATTCTTGTATTATTTATCAGAATGCATAACTGATCATGACTGTTGGTAAAAGCTATTTGACTAATAAATTTAATACAGTAAATACTTATGGATCATAGGACATTTATTAAAATAAATTTGCTTAGTTTTGTTTGCAAGTAACTTTCTAAGAAAGTAAACATTTTAATGTCTAAAACTTGACTTGAACTGTTGATATGTGATTTCTTTAATTTTTAGAATAATAAATAAATTAACTATACTTAGTTTTAGCAGAGGCTTTTAGTAGTAAGCTTTCCTTGGCAACGGAATAAAATTGTCTAAAGTGAACATAAAAATATTAACAATATATGCTATGTAATGAATCTCGTTTATATTGGATTTATTTCATTTATTTATAGAAAATAGAAGATTTGTGTAAAACAGCATCTGACGACATGGGTGAACCAGAGAATTCTATGAGTTGCTTACAAAATGTATTGAAATTCCTCACCGTTTTGGTAAATTTGGGTAAGTCTAAACAAATAGTAAAAATTTTATTTTTTTATTTATTTCATTAACATTTTAACAAAACGCTACATCCTGAAACTGTCATGAATTTATCTAATAATATTTTCAGATCTATACTCAATGAGATGTCATCACTGTCAACTTGTATGTCTGTGCATGAAATCGAGTCGAATTTGCCTGCCAGAGTCTTTGGAATTGTTTGCAGCTATCATTGCTCAATATAAGGGTAATCTTCAGAATATTCAAATAAAAAAAAGACAAATTTCAAATTTGGAATCCTATGTTAATGTATCTACTTCTGTGAATTAGATTATTGATAAAAACTTCCTTTCCTCTCACTTCCTTCCTCTCTTCCAGATGAAGGTGTTTTACCTCAAGAGTTACTAGCAGTTGTTAGTGATGGGTTACCGGCACTTCTGGTGCCACCGTCTTTGGAACCAGGGAAAGTTGGATTACAATGGGTAAATTTTTACAAATGACAAGAAAGTTTATAAACATGTTAGCACTAATATTTTAGCTGTTTTGTTAAATTAAAATTTAAGTCATGATTTTTTAATGACTTCATATTTATTACATTGGAACCTAGGCCTTGTTTTGTAGTAGTAGTGAATAACACGTAAATGTCCCACGGGTGGGCTAAGGTCGTCACCTATTGAGAATGCTTGTTTAAATGGCACTTGTGGTAGAGCTTTGTGCAAGCTCGTCTGGATAAGTACCATGCACTCATCAGATATTCTACCGCAAAACAGTAGTACTTGGTATTGTTGTGTTCCGGTTTGAAGGGTGAGTGAGCCAGTGTAATTACAGGCATAAGGGACATACCATATTAGTTCCCAAGGTTGGTGGCGAATTGGTGATGTAAGCGATGGTTAACATTTCTTACAATGCCAATGTCTATAGGCGTTGGTGACCACTTACCATCAGGGCCACCTGATGCTCGTCCGCCTTCCTATTCTATAAAAAAAAATGTGGATTAAAACACATGTGGCAGAATTTCATGTGATACGCGCGGATTCCATCACAACTTTTAATTGCGCACATGCCTGCAATATTATATCTTCTGTGCAGTTCACTAGTCTCTAGTTAAAGTTTGAAAAAAAAAATATTTTTGATACAAATGTATAATGTATACGTAATGTATATTTTGCATCCTAGGGGCTCCCGTAGCTTCTGGCGTCTGACCAAGTCTGTGCAAAACAATTTCTGCCAACCTTCGCTGCCACCGCTCAGAAATCCGGACAGATCGCTAGCTCACAGTCCGCAAGAGCAAGCTGATCTCCTGGCTAAACTCTTTGCCGACAATTCCGTCATCGATGATTGTAGTGCGCTGCCACCTACAATACCTTCATGTGGCCATACGATGCCTGACATTAAAATCAGGCAACGTGATGTGCGTGCGGAGCTGCAATCACTTGATGTACGGAAAGCTAGCGGTCCCGATGGAATACCATCCATAGTGCTGAAGAAGTGCGCAGCGGAGCTGTCTCCTGTGTTAACGCGCCTGTTCTAACTTTCTCTCTCTTCGGGATGTGTGCCGGAGGCTTGGAGAAGAGCTAATGTGCAAGCGGTTCCCAAAAAAGGGGATCGCTCTGACCCGGCAAATTATCGGCCAATAGCTATCACCTCAGTACTTTGTAAGGTGATGGAACGGATTTTAAACAACCAACTGATCCATTACCTAGAAAATCACTGTTTAATTAATGCTCGTCAGTACGGGTTTCGACCAAAACGGTCCACAGGTGATCTTCTAGCGTACGTAACACACCTCTGGGGTGAAGCTATCGACAAGCATGGAGAATCGTTGGCTGTCAGCCTCGATATCTCCAAGGCTTTCGACAGGGTCTGTCACAGAAGTCTTCTCTCCAGCTATGCGCCTGGATTGCCAGCTTCCTACACAAGCGTAGCCTTCGTGTTTTAGTTGATGGTTGCGCTTCACAATTCTATGTAGTGAATGCTGGGGTCCCCCAGGGATCTGTGCTATCTCCCACACTCTTTCTTTTGCATATTAATGATATGCTCTCCCTTGGGAACATACATTGCTATGCAGACGATAGTACAGTGCATGGTGGATACCACGGACGCGCAGTGGCTGGGCGAGCGGAAATTGAGGAGAGGCGGAAGGATCTTGTCATTGAACTCGATAGGACGTTAGAGCTCATCGCCAAATGGGGCTCTGATAATCTTGTTGAGTTTAATGCCAAGAAAACACAGGTATGCGCTCTCACGGCGAAAAAGTCAACATTTTCCCCTCTTCCCTCCCTCTGTGGTACTCCGCTGGTGATGCAAAGCAAAATCGCCATGCTGGGGATTGACGTTCGCTGCGACCTTAGTCCAAGGGATTACATCGAGGCTGTTATAAAAACAGCTTCACGGAAACTCGGAGTTCTGAACAAGGTGCGGCGCTTTTTCACGCCACAACAACTGTGCCTGCTATACAAAAAAACAATAATACAAACAAAACAGCAATACTTGATATTGTTGTGTTCCGGTTTGAAGGGTGAGTGAGTCAGTGCAATTACAGGCACAAGGGACATAAAATCTTAGTTCCCAAGGTTGGTGGCGCATTGGCTATAAGCGATGGTTGACATTTCTTCCAATGCCAATGTCTAAGGGCGTTTGGTGACCACTTACCATCAGGTGGCCCATATGCTCGTCCACCTTCCTATTCTATAAACAAAACACAGGTACGGTCTTGCGTGGAGTATTGTTCGCACCTTTGGAATGGCTCCGCTAAGTACCTACTTGAGGCCTTGGACCGGTTGCAGCGACGTGCCGTGCGCATTATTGGCGACGTAAAGGTCACAAACACCCTTGAACCTTTACAATTGCGTCGTGAGATAGCAGCACTGAGCGCTTTCTATCGACTGTATCACGGCGAGTGCTCTGAGGAATTATTCTCTCTAATTCCTGCTTCCCCCTTCCTTCTTAAGTCCACGCGAGCTGGTTCTCGATGTCACCGCGTAACTGTGACATCAATTCCATCGCGAACAAAGAAATTTGGCAACTACTTTCTTTGTCGCACTTCCAAAAAATGGAATTCCTTACCAGCTCACGTGTTCCCCTCCTCTTACAACCCGGGTTCCTTCAAACGAGGCGTGAAGAGGCATCTTGCGGGCCGGCAAGGCGAAGGCGGCTAGTGCAGAACGTTTTTCCCGTCTGTACTGGCCGTCGTCGCGTTTGGACTCTACTACCACTTACCATCAGGTGGAGTAGAGTCATTTGCCCTCCCGGCGAATATATATAAAAAAAAAGTAAACATGTATAATGTAATGTATACGTAAAATCTGCTACAATTACTTAATTTTATTTACAGTTGCAAGTAGTTGGAGCTTTATGCGAGTCGAGTGAAACCCAAGAACGAGTTTTACAAGAGGTTACCCCTGACTCCTTTGAAGACACATTGTACAGTGTGTTACAATACACTTCACAGGTAAAATATTTAGGAGCATGAAATTCATATAATATTATTTTGGCAATTATTTTATGGCAGACACGTATGTTTATCAAAAATGAAGATATATAACGGCACAAGATTAAATTAATTCCTTAATATATTTATCTTTTATTAGAATGGCCCTGTGGGAATGGAAACGGCTCAAAAAAGTGTGGTACTAGCATGTCGGAGTGGATTATCTTTAGCTCCGCTCTCGAAGCAATGGGAAGCCGCCTTTAATAGGATGTTAGCCCATCATCAAGTAAGTAGACATGTCTTATCTGCTTATGATTTCCTGGTACCTTTCTATTAAATGTCCTTATACATATTTATTAATCTTCCATATATTTTTTTTATTTTAATTAAAATATAAAATCATTTTAGTGTTGAATATTTTACTTCTTAATAATGATTTTTTTTTAATTAAAAATAATTAAAAATGTAAGATAATGTTCAGTACGTAGTGTAGTTCTAAATATTTATAGCTTCCTAGTAGGTATTTATAGCAAATTTTTAAATTATATATTTACTTTTTCTTTCATTTGATCGCAATCATTAAGCAAGGAGATGAAACTTTTTGAAGTAAGTTAAGAAATACATATAATATTATGTTACTTATGATCTCCTTTACAAATCTGATTTCGTTGCGAGCATGCTGCCTTAATTAACATTAGCTCTGGACGAGAAAAATATATTCGATAACAAATTACGATATTTAATGTCCATATTAATCGACGCCATTTTGTAATAATTAACATAATAATTAACAGTAAACATTGTTTGAGCTATATTTGATTTGTATTTGCTGTTTGGGTGGAATATGGGGGAGCATAGTTGTCACTTTTCTTTGGTATAAAGAAATAAAAAATTAGGCAATTAAAAACACATTAGTTTAACCATT
This sequence comes from Nymphalis io, assembly GCF_905147045.1. Lineage (NCBI taxonomy): Eukaryota > Metazoa > Arthropoda > Insecta > Lepidoptera > Nymphalidae > Nymphalis > Nymphalis io. The sequence continues at coordinate 6,355,949 of NC_065909.1, forward strand.
TCAATAGCAAAAGATAAACGGCTTTGACTTTCAACTGTTATACGCGATATCATTGGTCGAAATCTGAAGTAATGTGTGGTCTTGATTGTCGGCGAAGTTGTTTTCGGAACTCTGGAAGTATAATTAAGTGGAATTTCGGAGAATGTGCTCAGGAATTACATGAACTGATTCCTCCAGCCCCTTTTTACCATCGAACGGCCAGGCAAACGCGACCAAAGCGCCATAGGTACACAGTGGAATTTTCCCGCCTACGTACGAAGCGCTTTGAATCTACATTCATCATTCGCATTGCGAAACTATGGAATGCTTTGCCTGAGTCCGTATTTCCTGATAGGTACAATGTTGGTGTCTTCAAATCCAGAGTAAACAGGTTTCTTATAGGCAAGCGTGCTACATCTTACACTGTGTCGATGCTTAACATCAGGCAAGTATTAATTGTAAAAAAAAAAGAATAGTGTCGTATTATAAATAAAAATATATTAGAAATAAAAAGCTATTTATAGTGCATAATATGGCAGAGCTTCTGGCAAATCGCACGGAATATATAAATCTAAGTAACTCCTTCTCCTATTGGATTAAGGTATATAATACCTTTAGCCTAGATGCTAAAGTTCACTGCACTTTTTGTTATGTAACAAATTTTGGATTTCAGGTTCGCAAGCTCCTATGTGTGGCGCTTACAGGTAATAACGGACTACGACGAAGACAGATCATGCAGCTGGTCAAACATCACTATTTTCCATCGGATCAAATGAATCAGGTAACATTATTGGGTATTTATTTAAACATAATATATTTACGTAGATAATACAATTTTTTAAACAAGACATAAGGTATATTGTTTGTGTCCAAATGGTTTAATCTATACTCCTAATACCGTTTGCTCTATTCATGTGGCTATATCATAACATAACTAGTTACTTTTAAGAAGGAATACATAACTACACAGGACATGATTTATTTATTTATTTCTTTAAATACTTTTTTGACACACCATACATTGTGTAGTAGGACAAAAGGCGGACTTAATGCCTAAAGGCATTCTCAACCTTTAGGCTAAGCAGAAATTCGTGAAGGCGGTAATTGATAATAATTTTTTTCACATATATAAAAATATAACAACAACAAAGAAAATAAAGAACAGAGCTATAATATGTATATGAATAATATAAAAGATGAAGAGAACTAGGAACTGTCTTTATTTTGATTTTGATAAAATAATCTGATAATTCCAATCGTTCTCAATTATATGACCACAACTGTATACCTTGTACTATAATATTAGCAGACAGTCTCTATTGTGAAGAGCCGCGCCACTTTCAATAGAATATATAACGGTGTCGCCAGATATTCGGCGAGAGTCTGCAGAGCGCGCCCGAGCGGGAGGCGGACGCGTCCCCGCGCGACGACGCGCCGGAGCGCCTGTCGCCGGCGCAGGAGCTCGCGCTCGACCGCCTCGTGGCGCGCCTCTCCGACGCGCTGCAAGCCGGGAAGGTGAGCTGCGGGTTTAACGCTTTTTTTTTTAATTTTTTTTTATTTTTTTGAACGCTGGAAAAAACGCATTACGCGTTTCGCGGGTATGTGGGGCTCACCGGTGTCCAAGACGCCGAGTGCACCCCGAACATAGGAATACCCACTAAAAAACCAGCGGTACCCTTTCCGTCTTAACGAGAAGCGCCACGGGATCGCTTTCGCATGCTACCGTGGCGCTCTGCTGGCCGGCCGTGCCTATGCGGGCCTCCATTGCGCGGGTTTAACCCTAGATTATACATCGTCAACCTTTTTTTAAACTCCGATGTAAAAAGAGGGATGTTATAAATTTAACGTGTTGATCTTTGTATGCCTGTGGCATCGTAGCTCCCAAACGAATTGATCGATTTTGATGCGGTTTTTTAGGTAAAATAACATATAGATTTGCATAATATATTAAAATGATATATAAATAGATAACGGAAATGTGTAATATAAAGTGTTTCTTGTATTTTAATTATAGATATCAGACATCGCGACGTCGAGTGTGATGGAACTGTACGGCTACAAGATGACGTGTCTTGAGCAGCGGTTGCATTCGCATTCTGTAGCGTTACAGGTGAGCGACAACGAGATAGTATTTATTTATTCATGACTGCCTTGTTGGTCTAGTGGCTAGATGTAAGGCTGCAGACGGAGGTCCTGGGTTAAAATCACAGGTCGGGCCAATAAAAACTTATTGGGTTTTTCTGTCGAAAAATTCTCAATAGCAACCCGAATTTGGAAGTTGAATGTGTGTACACTCCCGTGCCTCGGAAAGCACGTAAAGCCGTTGGTCCTGCGCCTGAACTATTTCCGGTCGTGTCGGGTGGCCGTCCCGTCGGATTATGAGAGTGAGGGAAGAGAGAGTGCACCTGTGTTTGCGCACACCCTTATGCACTATCTTGAAGTTATCAATATATACCACTAAAAGCACTTACCTTGCATTATAAAAAAGTACATTATATTGTTTACGTCATTTAACAAAACATTTAATAATGAGAAAAGATTAATATACATTCGTGAAAACATTTCTCTGCGCCATCGCCTTCCAAACCGATTCACTTCATATATCAACATAATTTCTCTTGAACATTTATTTATATTATTTCTATATACATACGTCTTCATTTCCTTTTGTTAGTGAAGTAATGGATAAATATGATTTCAGGCATATTAATGGTCTTTTTATCCAGTCATGGTGCGTTTGTACTAGACAATATACTAGTTAAAAAATCGGTTTGTCGGTTGAAATAAGTCCATGATTCTTATAAAATAGGAGATTCGTTTGTAATGTCGTTTAGTAGAGGAAATGTGTATATTTTTAATATGACCTGTGCAGTTGGCTAATCTCTCTTGAGATTAGCCGTCGTGACCGTGGCCGTGAACATAATCGGTCTGGAGGACCTTATTTAGGAATACAACACCAACAAAGTAAGCACTCAATATAACTAGTACATAAATAAAAACAGTTATTAAGATACAGACTAAATGCTACCTTTTTCTAGAGGTGATAATTACATTTAACATAACAATGGCGTAAAATTAAATATTACTGCAAAAATATTGATAAAAAAAAAAAAGAAATTAACTTCATAATCACACTGGAAATAATATTTTTGGTCAATCTTAATACTTTTGTGTTACAAAGTAAAACACTTGTACAAAGTATTTCATGACAGAAAAACCTATTCCCTTTTTATGATTACATTTGTAGATTGAACACAGGACCTTACCGACCCCCTCTCCCCCCTCTTCCCCTATACTGTAGAGCCGATAATTCTTTCTACTACAGGCGTTATTCCACAACAACTTCACCAGTCGCTTGAGTTATGCAGTCAGAAAAAGAATGATATAATGCCATTATAATATTTAAAACTTTAATTTAGGACTCCATGATTATCCATGATTATCTACTGGAGATTCGCGAAATTGAAACAGAAATAATAACAGTACTCAAAATCTCCATGACAGTTTCAAAACACATTTAAAAATATCCATAAATCTACAATACACACTTTTACTTTTAAATACAATTTTAAATAAGTCCCGCTTTGTCAGAAACTTAATTTTCATAGCTTTATATATTATGGAAAAAAGATGAGAAAAATTAATGTTAAAAATATTATAATAATGTTATGTACAGGGTGCAACAGAACACATGGCGTCGTTACAACATGCACTCGCGTTGCTTCAAGCGACGAACTCCGCTCAGCAAGATGTGTTATATACGACACAGATGCAAAATGAGAAGTAAGTTTATATATGTATATAAGAATTATTTACATTGAGATCGAAATTTAGAAGTTTTTAAAATAAGAAGTTGAACGCAGTTGTTAGAACGCGTGAATATTAAGCGATGATTGTGGGTTCAAACCCAGTCAGGCAGAACTTAATTTTCATGTGATTAATTTGTGTTTATAATTAATTTTGTACTCGGGGGTAAAGGAACATATCTAATTTCTATGAAATCCTACTAAGCGCGCTCTGCGCAAAACCTTCTCCCAGAACAGAGAGGCCTTAGCTTAGCAGTTGGACATTCATAGACTGTTACTTACTATACAATTCATAAATGTCTGGGAATGGTGGTGGTGAATATAGTTTTCCTTTTCATTTAAAAAAAATAACAACAATTGTCGATATGAAAGTATTACTCACAATTTATTGATACAACAGTAATTGTTTTGTTTTTATATATTATTTTTTTTATTTTACCGCTTCAGAAGTTACTATTATTTAAAATGTATAGCAATAAAGAAATAAATATAACTTCACTAGAAATCAAAACTATGTGAGTACTAAATGCGTTTTTCATCATAATTAATGTAAGCATCGGTGGTTCAGTGGTAGAATGCTCGCCTGCCACGCGGGCGGCCCGGGTTCGATTCCCGGCCGATGCAAAACTTTTTAAGTTTTTATTTTTTTTTAATTATTGCTGTTATACATAGTACTTTTTTTATTGATCTTTTACTTTGATTAAGTACTTTATAATACCAAAAGTAAAAACAATTTGTGTACTGAAGAAAAACATTTTTTTTTATAGCATAGGTAGGCGGACGAGCATATGATGGTAAGTTGTAACCAACGCCCATAGATATTGGCAAGTAAGAAATGCGCCACCGACCTTGGGAACTAAGATGTTATGTCCCTTGTGCCTGTAATTACACTGGCTCACTCACCCTTCAAACCGGAACACAATACCAATACCAAGTACTGCTGTTTTGCGGTAGAATATCCAGGCGAGCTTGCACAAAGCTCTACCACCAGTGCTTTGAGGTGAGTGCAGTGAGGAAACTTTCATGTGTCGGATGAATATTTGCCAATACTTGTGTTGTTGATTTTGATTTGAAGGGTTGAGTGAGACAGTGTAACTACATGCACAAGGGACATAAATCTTAGTCCCCAAGGTTAATGGCGCATTGACGATGTCAGAGATGGGTAATATTTCTCACAGTGCCAATACAATAATATTATTTATTTCTAGGCACAAAAAATCCATAGAAGATCTTCATAAACAACTTGAAGATGCTGAAACGACGCTACGAGGTTTCAGAGCGAAGTTGGCTGCCGAGAGATTAGATAAGGAAAATCAAAAGGAAATTTTACAAAAGGAATTCAGAACACAGTTAACTGTGAGCACAATTGTATTTGAATTTCATGTAATTTTAATTAACAACGCCATCTGTTGTACGAATGTTGTACTAACTTGTTATGTTATGTTAAAATAGATACGGGTATTTTTAAATTTAATATGTTTATGTTTGATACCTATATATATGATATCTGATGAGTACTGTATATATATATATATATATTAAAAAAATTAATAAAATAATGTATATAATATTAAATATATACAAAAAATAAATTTTAAAATGTGTACAGTACTCATCAGACCATGTTGAATTGTGACAAGAATACTAGAGCGGCATTTGTTTCGCAATTCCGATTCTATGGGTGAAAAATGAACCAGCACCCTGTCATCGACAGTAATTAAGATTTATTAATATAAACACATGTTTTCGGTATAGTATTGATGATATTATTCTTTTCAGAATATTGAAAACGAAATGAGAGTACGAGAAACAGAAGCAGAGGAACGACTCAAGCAGCTCGAATCAGATAATAAGACATTGCAAAAGAAGCTGGAACAACAGGTTAACCATCTGATCTGTAATAATGGATGTTTGTGCATTTGTATGAGATTTATATGTTAACTTGGTTGTCAAAGCTCTTCTAGGGGGGTATCACCCACTCATCATGTATTCTACCGGCAAACAGCAATACATAGTATCGTTGACTTCCGGTTTGAATGATGAGCGAGCCAGTGTAACTACAGGCACAAGATACATCTTAGTTTCCAACGTTGGTGACGCATTCGCGATGTAAGGAATTCGTAATAATTTTTCCAGTGCCAATGTATGGTGGCGACCATTTTGCCGTCTATTTATGCTTCATATAATTCGATTGTAAAATAATTGTTTTCAGACGAACAAAAACAGCGAGCTAGCGGGTGTATTGATAAAGTTTGAGGAGCGCGTTAAACAACGTGACAAGAAGTTGGAAGAAGCGGCCGCAGCCGACAGCGGGCTGAGGAGAGAGCTGGAACAGCGGGATAATGTGAGCACACTAAATATTCACTGCTTCGTCGGCTTGCTTGGTCTCGGTTGGCTAATGTCGATCGACGATCTTTACTCCTCTTGTAACTTGGAATAGGCTTTACATGTTGAAGTATATTATGAATTTGATTCTGTTATCTAACGTAACTCTACAAAACTTTTATATTCTATGATATTTGCATTTTTGATCAGCATGGTTTGCTATCTGTTGACGGAGACTACTAAGCTTTCCGCACGTAGCTTCGTTCGCGTGATTTTAAGTGGCTTAGCTGTTAAGGACCCCATGTCTGTTTCTGTACACTGTAAAAAAGGTATGCAAATTACAAGAGAGATTATAGGAGATAAGGCGTGATAAATAAACAAACTCATTTTCGCATTTATAATATTATTAATAATAGGTAGGCTTAACGTTTTTATTATAGTGACGACATAAAGCGTATCCTTTATATCCACAGATGATAAAACAGTTAGAAAAAACAGTGGTTGAGCGTGAGAACCGATTGTATCAAGTGACGACACAGTTGGAAGAAATGAAGAGGGTACAAGAGATGGTAGCTAAGCTTATGAGCAAAAGTTCTTCAACAGCTGCCAGCTAGCGTACGTTACAGGTACAGATTTGATAGATTACTCAAGACTGGATCTTGAGTAATCTAAGCGTATTTTAAGATTTGGCGTCTCGAGAACAAAATAATAATCTGTCTGTTAAATTTAAAGAAAAAGATTATTTATAGATAATTAAGAGTAGGTAGGTGACTTCCACCAACCCGCATTGGAGCACCGTGGTAAAATATGCTCCATACCTTCTCCTCAAATAGGGAGAGGAGGCCTTAGCCCAGCAGTGGGAAATTCACAGGCTGTTACTTACTACAAGGTGACCAATAATGAGTTTTAGTGATCTTAAAATTCAAATTAAAATGTGACAAAAACTGGGTAACGATTATGAAAGCTACCTAGGCTGTTCATATACTATCCCCATCACCCAAACAATACCTGCTGTCCCGGATACATAGATATAGCCCCCCTTAGAATTAGGGTAATTTCGTATTTATGGTCATGATAATATTCTGAATAGACCCATACATCATTTACATCAGCAAGCCAGCACGGTGTTATACGGAACTAATACGATATCTCAATCTCTATGTAATTTATATAATATCGTAGACGTTATTGATTTATATTAAAGGTTCGTTAATTTCGTTTCATTGGAATGGATTGTCGGTGTCAAGCGTTGTGTAGAGAATTAAAAGCGTCTTTATATAACTATATACGTATTGCTTTCCTATTGTGTCTGGCTCTCATTGGCTGTGATTCGTGCCGATAAAATCTTGTCGTGCCTTTGACGATAAATTATAAAAACGTCTTAACGCATGAATAATGCATAATTAAAATAAAAGTATACTTGGTGAAAGAACTCAAATAGAGACGCTTTAGATTTATGTTTAACCGGTTAAAAACAGAGTGTAAATCCTTGTTTTGGGTGTCTATGTCAAGAAATTTTCATTAGCAGTTAGTAATTTGGAGGTGATTTCACTTCCGTGCCCCGGAAAACACGTGAAGCCAATTAATATTTGCCTGAATTCCTTCCGTTCGTGTCGGATTGTTAGAGTGAAAAAACTATTCCGTTACTCTTACAGTATAATATATCTTGTGGTTAGCCTCTCTGGTAGAACAATAGACAAAAAAGAAGACGCTAATTTACGATTAAAATTTAAACTTATTTTTTGTTTCAGCTCACACAGAGAACTTTATAAGAACTCAACGACGTTTTATTATATAATTATGTCAGCGTTGAAACGCAAATGAAAATTATAGATTTGATCATGTACATATCTAGCTATGAAAAGCTGATGGGCAAATTTTAATAATATTTTTATGTAATGTTACTTAGTTACTTACTTTTATGTATTATTAATATAAAATTACTCCACAATATCAAGCACACTACAATAATTAGATTATCTGTAATCAACAATCTCGCTATACATTGTTATTACTTAGTTTTGAAATTTTAAAACAAATAAATTGAATGATTATTTTATACTCAAAATACAGAGTATAAGATAATCATTAAATAACATCGAATTGTATATTTACTACTTGGTATGTTTGCAGTGTCGGTTCTACCTCGCCAACTTATGATGTAAAGTACTAAAAAATAAAATAAAAAGAAATAACACTTTGTGGACTTTTTGTACTTTAAAATTGGGATTTATTTTTCACATTTACCGTTACGTATTTGCACTAACGTTTATTAAGGAATCGCTCAACCATTTAGTTCAATGGATTTAATTCTAAATTGGCTATTTTTATCTTCGTATGACAATATGGATTGGTTCGAATATTCCTTATCTAATTATGTCAATATTATATTTACGTCTATATAATTAAAAATATTTTTTTAATGAATATTTTGTTCAAATGGATTTCAGAAGCAGTTCGTGTAACTAAAAAATGATAGTATTAAAATTGTTTCCATATCATTAAAAATAATTATATAATTAATGTTTAAATAAAAAAAGTCCGTCATTTTTCATCATAGAATATTATATTTTTACAATGATAAATATTATTTTTTGACACTTAATTTTCGATTGTTTTCATATTTTGTATATGAAATGATAAAATTGTTAATGTAATAATGTAGTTTAATTTGTAATATAAATTTGATAATTGTGACGAATAAACGTACTGAATTGAATTTTGTTATTATTTACCTAATTAATATAAATTAATACCTGAATGAGAATTGGTGTACTTTTATTAGTATTTAATAGATAGAATATAATCCCAATTCGCATAGTTCATGCAACATAATACGAGATAATAAAAAGGGCCGAAAATCGAATTGAAAAACGAATGTACTTTTAAATGGGGAAGCTTTAGATGCTGTAGAAGCAACATAATTTCTTGGTATCACCATATATTCTAAGCTTCAATGGGGCCCTCATATTAATGAATTGGCAAATAGACTCAGCTCTGCAGCTTTCGCAGTAAAAAAAATTAGAATGTTGATGATGTAAATACTCGCTCTACATGTAGGCTCGCCTAGTGTATTTTAGTTATTTCCACAGTATAATTTCTTATGACATTCTACTCTGGGGTAATGCAGCCGATATTAATACGAGTTTTGTACTGCAGGAGAGGGCTATTCGTGCGATTTATAACCTGGGCCCTAAAGGTTCACTTCACAAAGATTTACATCTAGTAAATTTAAATAAATTAAAATAATGACTGTTGCTTCTCAATATGTATTTGATAATGTTTTGTATGTACGCAAAAACATAAAAGATTTTCCTAGAAATTGTGACGTACATACTGTTAACACCAGGGACAAGTATAAACTTACAACAATTATTACCAGATTACACAGTGTTAGTAAGTCTTTTATTGGACAAACGCTTTTACAACAGGATCCCAGAAAACGTTTAAAAATATTCAATTGTGAAATTTAAAAGAATCGTTAAGGAACGCTTGTGTGCTAAAGAATATTACACATCCGATGACTTTTTAGATGATTGCACGCCCTGGGAATGAAACGATCGCCTCCAGGTTATCTCAAATAAAAAAAAGGTATATATAATTTGGCTAGTGTTGCATGTGTATTGCACTTCTTGTAAAGGAATGAGATCTAAAAAAGAAACCCGCTGAGTTTCTTTCGCCGGTTCTTCTCAGGTCTGAGGTGTTTATTTTCGAACCAATCAATCAATAAGCAAGTGTTATGCTAACCTAACGCTATATTGAATAAAGATTTTTGGCTTTGACTGAATCGTTTTAAAAAATATAAGTCGCACATGGTACTTATTTATATATATATGAATAAAGAATCATTATATATTTAAAAGATAATATTTAGGGGTAGGGCTTCACTCATTAATTATTCTGCAGTTAGTTAAGTGTTCCGGTATGAAGGGTGAGTGAGTCAATGTAAATATAGGCATAAAAGTTTTATATTTCTTACAATGCCACAACGTCTATGGGTGGCGATGACCAGCTACCACGTAAACTGTGACTGTTCATTTAAAAATAAAAAACAACGAATTTTTCAAAAACGAAAACACATCGTTCATTAATGGGATTACCCCTTTGATTTTGTGCATAACTACCAGGAAGATAGTGACGGCAACGAGTGTGTATCGCTCAACAGCCAAGCGTGTCAAACAGTAAATAAATAATCATCTCATCGTCACTGTCTGAAGCGAAGGAGCGCTGCCCACAGGTGCCACCCAAATAGTACACTTGTATATACACTAGCATTATCTTTGTACGCAACCGCTCCGCCACCGCTGGACTCCTACTACTTTGTGTAAGCTTCACAATTCTTAAAAAAATAAAAAACAATAAAGTATATCTTGATAACTTTTATTCTGAGTACTCCTAGTACTGGACTAGATGAGTTTGGAAACAAAGATGCCTATTAACCGATCTCCTGCATTGTGCTTCACCGTCGCTGCAATTCACAGCCTCAGAAACCTTCGTGACCATGACAGTGATGCTTCGCCATCGAACGAAAATTCATTATTATTACTTTTTATTATTATCATCGCCATTTAGATAACTAGAATTAAACACAAACAAAACCCCAAGCAAGATTATTTGAATAATTAGATATCGTAGCATTGTAAGTATGTGTGTGGGCTGTAATTAGCACAGCTTGTGATTGTGTGTTAGTCTTCGTATAAACAGTTCGATTTGATTTTTTAAAATAAAGTTTGATTGCTAATTTCGTCTGTTGTGAGATACAACAGGACGTGCGCATATAACGCAAAGCGTTTGTCATTCGTTTTTCTATTTTTTTTGTGAGAATGAAAGAAAGATCTTTATTAAGAGCGCCGTTTACTTAGTTAATTTGAGATTATATTGAGTTCAATTATTAATATGATTAATTTTAGATTTTCCTAATTTACCGAAATTTAGAGCTTAATTTTCTGACTATATTAGATTTCTCGAGTATTAGACGTCTTATCAATTGAAGAACTCAGTTCTAACTGAAGTAAAAACCTGTGACGTTTTAGACCCATGTATTTCTTTTTTAATCTTCTGATCTTTATAAAAAATATAAATGTTATTTACACTTTACAATGAATATAGTTATAACAATAATCCTTTGTAATTGCCTATTAAATATTTTAAGTACAAGGCTCTGTTTTGAGATTTAGGTCAAAAATATTGCGGTTCTATTTAAATACAAGGTCAGCTTTGACGGTCAAATATAAACTCCGTAGGGAAACAAATGTCAGGTTCGCGTTATATTTGGATGACCTTGAACTTTATTCAACGTGTGATAAATCTTTGCACAGTTAGAAAAAAACAATATTAGTTATATGATTTGAATGGTTTAATTTTTTTTATTTTTTGAGGTCTTGAGTCGAATTAAAAAAAAAAAGATTGAATACTAATCATCCATTGGTTGAACCTTGCGATGTCTGTATTTAATTATTAGTTTGCCTTGCTTTCTTTTTCCTCTCGCAAAGAAAGAAAGAGACTATACAATTAGTTTACTTCTATTGATTTCATTTGATTGTTTTATGTTTTACCTGTGCCATTTTATGTATTTTTTGTCTTTGTTACATATTTAGTTATTTTGTTATTATGAGTGGAAACTTAGCTGATATATAATAATATTTACAGGAAGCGTGAAAACACTTGCATAAATAGAGTAACATTTTTCTGTTGGTATGCAGAATGTGGGCCCTCGTTTTACTGTCTCTACAATCCAGACGTTTCTGTATTTGTATGAAATCCATTACTTAGTTTTATTCTCAACGTATGTCACGGACACGAAGCAAGAATTCATTGGCTCAATCTTTCTCAGTGGGATCTGTGGAACCCATTTAGTTAAATATTGCAATTTTTTTTTTTTCTTTATCCAGCTAAGGAGCGGCTCTACGCACGTCACATTCATCAAACAGACTTGGAAATATAGCCTGTTTCAGTTTATATATAATATGTAGACAATCTTTCTTTCCGAATAGCTGCTGTTTTTTGTTCTAATTTGAATAAAAAATTGTACTATTTTTTTATATGGGAGGTAGTAAAGTTAACTATATATCTTAACATAATATATAAAATCAGAGGCACAGTTATATTTTTCATAAACATATTAATTTCATACTATAAAGTTAGGACAGTATTTTTTAAACTTGGCTTTGTTTTTCTTTTTATACAGATAATAACAAGAATTACGATGTTACTGCCATCCGTTTAAAATCTTCTTCTGAAACTGAAACTGGCTCATTGTACTGGAAATAATTATTATAATACGCATTATCCAATGTAAGTATCCACCGATGAATTTTCATGTTTTCCGAAGCGTGGCAGTTATACTGCCCATTATCTCCAGACTGCTTCTGAGAATTTCTTGTCAGAAAAGCCCAGACTGGCTAGACCCATCCCGGGGCTTAACTCGGGACTTCGGGATCTTCGGCCTTTAAGGTAGCCACTATGCTGTCTCACAGGCTGACGAACCAAAATATTTACTAAAATTGAATTGAATTTCTCGCTTGAGGGAAGAGATAAATAAAAAAGTTAATATTTATGTAGTAAGTATGTGTTTATTGAATCTCACAATACAATAGTAACTATACTTAGTGAGTTTAGTGAAGTATTCACAGTAACAATAACAATAAATAAAATTTTATAGTGATAACAGCTTAGAGATAAAAGGATTTAATAGTTAACGCGAAATTATACATTAATATTAATTATAATACAATCAAATAGCTAATTTATATAGATTTTGATAAGCTCTTTTAAATAAATATTCACTCCCATTTTAGACATTTTTAAATTTAAATAAAATATAGAATATATTAAAATAATCAGCATTAATAAGAATACATTATGAAGATATAAAAATTAAGTTGAGCGGAAATTGTGAGATTTTTTTTATTTATCATTTTATTTACGGTTAATATATAACATACAAGAAACAATTTGTTTCGTTTACGGATAGAAGAATCATGTACGTTGCGTAATTCAGAAGCTACTTGCTTGTTAATTACAGATCAGACGGCTAAGAATAACATATAAATCCTATTCCAATCGAAGAAGTAAAGGTAAATAAACCTTAGATTTACAAATTCCATGTGATTTACTAATAGTTTTGCTGTATTATGTACTACAAACAGTTCCTGATTAATTTACCTTTATTTATAATACAACATTACTGCACTCAACTAGTACTAACCACTTTAATTTAACGTCCAAAGTTCCGATTACAACTTCTCTGATATTGAAAACGCCATTTTTTCGCGAATCCATAGTGAATATCATAGATTATTGAAGACCAATGATATCGCGTCAATTCGATGTCAAAGTTGTTTATTTGTCTTTTGGTTGGAATAGGCTATAGTAGGATAAATGTAAGATGATAAAAGTTAATTTGACAATACTACTACCCGTAAGCAAAACGATTTTTTTTTAAATATTGTATTGTTATTATACTGGCTTTAATTATCAAGTATCAAGCATATCTTCGGTTTTACTACCGAGAGATAACCTCTGAAATGCCCGAAATATATTTTAAGAAGACCTATGTAGAGGTATGGTAAGTAGTGGCGGTACTAGGTTATAAATGGCATCACAAAAAGTAATCCAAAAATGATAAAATAAATCATCCGTCACTGAAAATAATCATTCATAACTAGTAAAAATTGTAAATAATAATAAATAAATTATCATATATGTAAATAATGGAATTAACTAAAGATATTTTTATCTATTTAAAACACACAAAGTAATTCTAGAATCAAAATTATAAGCTGTTTTTTTTTTGTAAGGACGTCAGCAACTTAAATTATTACAACCTATTCTAACGTTTAAAAAAAATGTAGACGAAAATAATAATACTTTATTATAAATATAATATGCATTTTATGAGTTATGTAAAATAAAATACTTTAGAAGCTTTTAAATTAAGCACAAAAACATTTCAAAAGGCAGTACTCACAATCATTGTTCCATGATTTTCTTTAATAACGTTACACTTTTTAAGTTCAACATTTTAATCGAATTCCATTTTAACGTATTTACAAGTTAAGAGAGAAAAATCTCTTGCATATTGCATACCAATTTTAATTACTGAATATATGTGAAAAAAATTTATTTGTAATTAAGTTTTGTGAAAATAAATAAAATTAATTATGATTACGAATTTCGTATGTTTTCATTTATAAATGGATCTTGCCGCATTGACGTCACGGTAGAGTAGTAGGTTAGAGGAGAAAATGGCGCAACTTTAGTGGTATTTTAATATAATTATTTTTGTATATTATCTGGATGCACATCCTGTAACGGCGAAGCACCAGATGTGGTCTAATTTCAAACTGACCATTGAATTATTCACTGGCTATTGTACTATCTATCGCATTTTTAATATTAATTAGGTTTATGACGCGTAACATAGGCGCCATTTTGTTTCGAGCTGTCATTGTAACAAGACCAGGGTAAAAAGTAAATATTGGACGTGACAACGTGACGTGTTTGTAAAAGACAGATCATTAGAGAGTGATTAGAGATGTCTATCTTGGACTGTATTGAAACTTTACATTATTATTTGTATGTAATTTCACATGAATTGATAACTAATCATTTTTATTCTTGTTTTGATCTTAGACTAATAGAAATAGTAAATAGCTACGTGGTCAGATCAAAAATTTGTATTGGTTACTATCAAATGATTCAAATTAAAAAAACAATCGTAATTACCTATAATAAAATACATTGGATACCTATATAGCTAAGTACGTACTAAGTATAATAAAATAATAATATTTTTGATTTAAAATAAAATAATACATAATATAATTTTGTATATTAAATCATAATAGACATAAATTTTGACTCAATTGTTTTACAAAATAATATTATGATACGTGTTAATGTAATTAATTAAGATTAAGGATTGTTGTTCTATTTTTCATCGAATTTATTTCAACAATACTTAACAAAACTTCTTATTTTATTGAAAATATTTTTAAAGCAAAAATGAAATGTGATTTTATATTAAATTCTTATCCTAATTATAATTATTATGAAAATTACAAGAAACATTGACACTTTGGCACTTAGGTCTTTCTCACTTTAGGTTTTGTTTAAAATATTTTCAGATCAAAATTATGATAGAATTACATACAGTAAATTAAAAAATAAAGGTGTTATAATATTTAAAAAAAATATTTAATATTAACAAACGTCAGATTTTTTAATTTTTATAATTTAGTTTTTAATAGTAATGAGGATAATTTAAAAATATTCCGTTTCCTTCGTTTGATAACTTAATTTAATGGCATAATTTTAATAATTTCTACTGAAAAACCTAATTTTTCTTCTAAACTATTTTATCTAAAATATTCATTGCATGAAGAATGCAATAAAGTTATAATAGGTACGCATTTAATTATTACCTTCTTTTGCCGTTCATCCTGTCGTAAGGATTTCGTTCGGAAATAAATACGTAACAAAATATTTTTAGTATCATTAAAACTGACGTAAAAATGAATATGTCAATGCATGAAAATATTCTTATAAACTTATTTATGTGTAAATTGGTGTTTTAAAGAAAACTGGAATTTTTCATTGTTTTTATACTAATTAATTTATTCAAAATTCTTAATTTTTCAAAACTGTGCCTACGGAAGAAATGTGATTACTTAAGAATATTTATTAAAAAGAGGTATTTTCACTATAATTTATTGCTATTAAAGTTATTTTCGCCTTAAATTTCACGATTCGAACGTGACTAGAATTTATTAAAGCACTAATGACTTTTACTAATTTCAAATCTAATATTTTAAAATTTTATTCCTTTAATAAAATATTTTAATACTATTGGTCTTTACTAAAGTTTAACTTGACACTATAAATAGTTAATGTTAAAATGAAGTGTCTAGAAACATGCAAAATTTGGAAACGAGACTGAGCAATTTTCAACGATTGAATTTTAATCTATATAAAATACGTGTCTTACAAAAATGTAGGAACATTAATAAAAAGACTTATTATTCAATATATTTACGCTTTACTATGTAAATAAATTCACTTTAATAAATAAACATTTAAAATATCAATTAAATATTTTACGTTATTATTATTTTAGAATGAATTTAACAAAAAAACAAAATTCGAATGTGAAAACTGAAGCAACTTAACCCAGAAAAAAATAATGTGTTAAAACTACCAATTAGTAAATAATATATTAAATCCAAACTAGCAAACATTTCCTATATTTTTGTAAGATACACTAGAAGGCATTACTTTAATCTAAAGTATTAAAAATTTCGTAATATACATCTGTACAATTATTTGTCATTTAGAAATTACACTTTACCTTTTCGCAATGACGCTATCGATGATATAATTGTTTCGATTTATTTAAATTTAGTTTAAATTCCAACATTTAGTTTAAAGATTTATCAACGTTCCCGGAAGTGATTTAGATTTTTTTGAGAAAAACTTTTATAGTTAATTTTTATTACGTAAATTGATTTCGTTATTTGTTTCAATACATATTCCTATACTTATTGTTCACATTTTTTTTATAAAAAACAACACTTTAGCACTTCTATTAAGCCCAATTCGAATACATAATTAGAAGCACAATAATTGTGGTCGCTGAACATTTATTACATAAAACCCAATATTACTATAAAAATGTAAACATTTTACATCTTTTGTCAAATTAAAGATCATTCAATTAATATTTTCGTGTAACACTTTCTGGGATAGTACCCGCTTATAGACGTTAACAATTATTTATTAGCCATATATCTCTAGTGTACTTTCACTAAAAGTGTTAATTACAATTAAAAACATATTCACAGACGTTGTTTTGTTTTTGTTCGCCCACACACTCTAAATGACATTTCTTTACAATTAAATATTTATCTTGTAAATCCACATGACCTCAACGTAAAACTAATTGTCGTTTTTGATTACAGTGACGACCTTAACGTACTATCGCCTACTATAACAACTTAAGTCCTAAGATCACAAAACTCATTGACTAAAGAGCAACTATCAATTCCTTTATTAGTCACTAAATAATGGCCGTCTGATATTATTTTAGAAAATCCGATTAAAATTGTACATTTTATACATTACATTCATTGAGGGTCTTTAGCTGACAGCTTGTGTAGCTGGAGACCACGATTAGGGCAACTCTACCGAGACTATGGACAAAGGAATTAAAAATTAAAGCAGAGTGAATCGCGAATATTTATTTAATAGAAGCACAAAGTGCTATCCTTATAAACGTGGTCAAAACCCGATTTATAACATTTAAAATGTACAATATACATCGCAAAAATTTTAAGTTTCATGCATGTGTAGATAATTTGCGTTATTCCGCAAATATAATGATTATTATAAAAATTGTCATACATTGCGGAATAATGCAAAATATTATTTATAATAAGAAAATAAGTACAAAAACGAATTTTCGGCGACTAAAAATGCAAATATAATACACGCTATTTATTTTCTAAACTAAAGTTAAATTATTAAAGTAACGTTTTTAATTATTTAAATAAAATTCTACGTTTTTAGCTGTATATTCATGTTAGCATTTGGTGATTATTTGATTGTTTATTTTTATTTTAAATGAAATTTCATCGATTTAGAAAAAAATGAAAAGAAAGAATTGGCCCGAAAGTGGAATCTAAATTTAATAGATAGTTAAAATAAAAAGTAGTTAAATAATCATTAAGGCGTTATGGCCTCAAGACCCTTTCACTTTTTTATTTACAAGATTAATTACACTTGAAAAAACAAAACCCATTATAATTTGTTTGACAGTTCATATCTGGTTTTGATGAATTTCAGGATCAAAAAAGGAATGAGAACTTGAAATAATATTTTTATGTCAAATTTTAATAAATGTATGTTCAAATATAAATAATATTTATTTTCTTTTAACACAAACACAACAATCGCATATTTTATACACGAAGTTTGTGCGTTCGAAAATCGAATTGTATTTTAATTATTTCTGGAGTTTTCTGCGTCATCGAATACTTGATACAGATACGCAAACTGAAACTTCCTAATTATTTATTAAATAATTTAGATGCTTAAAGAGTTTTTATAACTGAATTGACCATTGCATATATCATTTTAATAAGACAATATTAGCAATGAACGGTAGAAATGTAATCCTTATAACTAAACTAATCATTTTTTCTTTCAATTTTCAACATCATTCGCGATTTCACACAACACAATTATTGTTTGCATTTATTGGTAACTGTTTCTTGTGCGTTTCTATATACCAATCACACACACTCGTATGCACCTCAAATATACTTTCGCGTAGGGGTCCGTTAATTAAAAGCTTTTAATAGAATTCAATCATACAATTTACACAATCACAATTATTTATAACTACGTATCACATGCATATTTGATGTGTATGAAATTGTCCATTTGGCAGTAAATATCGAATGGGATATGGAAATAATTGTACTACAGATTTTAATAAAGTCTTCTCTGTCGGTTTCTACTTCATTGTAATTACCTGTAATAACATATACAGTATTATATTTTCGAATTTAATCTAGGGAAGAACGTCAGCCGGGAAAATGGATTTGAGGGTAACCTCAGGAATATGTCAAATAATTAAAAAGGATCAAATTGTCTATGGTTTCATTCTACTTTAGATTATTACAGTACGCCACAAGGCTACGTATATGCAATTGTACAGTGTCTATGCCGGATAACTCTGTAATAATTAACACGTAAGTAAGTGGATAGTTAAACGAAAAAGACAAAGGATATATAGTGACAATAATATTTACTCTCACTCATCGCCAACCAAAGAGGTTCTCCTTTTTTTAATAATATACTAACATCATCGTTTTCTCTAATATATATTTCATATTTAACCGATTTTAAAACGATATAGAGAGTATATCGTTTTAAACCGGCCCCAGAGGCGTAAGATATCGGATGATTAGCATTGTGCCAATAAAAAAGGGCAATTTTAGGTAGTGAAATAATTATTATTGAATAAAAAAATTGAAATATACCAAGAGTACAACTCCTCATCCCTCCACGAGTCTCAGTCGAGGTTACCGCCATTTCGCAGTCCGGCCTTCGTCTCTGGTGGCACTTGTTTCTTGAAACAGTCGTCTAGGAACGAGGACATTGTGCGGTATAGGTGTTTCTTAACGCCCTCTAGGCTGTGACCTTCGTCTGGGTAAATCTAAAGAACACGATATTAAATAAATTTTAAATAAAGTTTTTATTTAGCAAACTACAAACTATGATTCATATTATCATCAAGTGCCATGGAAACTTCTAATTTCGTTGTCTAAATAAAACCAGAATAGACAATAGTTAAACTTATAGTTAATTTTAAGGGGTCAAGATAAGTACCGTCTATTAAGTAATTTTGTAGCTCTGGAACAATGGCTTGTATTGCCGTGTTGTGTGAGCGAATTAATCTAACGAGTAAAAGAGACATCGATTTAAATACCAATTTTGGTGAAGCATTGGATGCTTAAGAAATTGCTAATTTAATAATGTTACCTAATACGAAAAAACGGTATGTGTAATGATAAAACCGGTCTACTAAATTTATTTAATCTGTAAAATCATATAATACGGTTTGTAGCATTGGTTTATGTTATTCATTACTGTCCCGTTCCTTAACGTTGCTAGTGCAAAATTATTTACACAGTAACGAATCTAATATAAAATAGGAAAAAAACGAGTCTAAATTAAACATATTCGGACTCTAAATATACAATATCTTTTATATATGTATAATATGAGAAGTTTATCCTAGAAGTCTTCTTTTCTGTATAATTTAAAATATTCTTATTTGGTTACGTTGTAATGAAAATTATAATTGAAAACAAATAAATTATTATTATCTTATATAATGTTTCATTAATATTGAGTCGTGAATAATGTACAAAAAAACATTGTTTGTCTGACAAAGAAATAAATTATAAATGTCGTATTACAATACTAAATAATATATTTATTAATGTAGATTTATTAGATTATTTGTTTATGCTATATATATATATATAGCAAAATGTATATATAGCATAATGTATAAATATATGATTTTACACATCACAACATTTAACAATGACGTAATTTTTTAAAGTATACTGACTGAGTATTACCTGCTGTCTAAACGTGCTTCCCTGGTCAGACAACGCTCTCGCTAGCGCCATCGTCTGCTGTACGTGCACATTATCGTCTGCAGTGCCGTGTACTAATAGCAACATTTTATCTTGAAGTGCTGCGGCTTGCTTGGTAACGTCAGCGTCCGCGTAACCTCGGTAATTACCAGTTGCGTTCGGGAAGCCCATGTACCGTTCTGAATAAGCTGATGCTGTGATAAAAAGGTTAGCAATTCGTATTTTCGTGTCATAATTATCGTGGTTTTTCAATAACTTTTTTTATAGAATAGGTAGGTGGACGGGCAAATGGGCTGATGGTAAGTGGTCACCGCCTCCCATCCCTGATATCGCCAATGTGCCAACAACCTTGGGAATTAAGGTGTATCTCACTCACCCTTCAAACCGGAACACAACAATACTAAGTACTGTTGTTTTGCGAAAGAATATCTGATGAGTGGGTGGTACCTACAAAGACGAGCCCAACTACCAAGTAAGATTTTAATGTTGCCAACATAACATTGAATATGAATAGGCAATTTCAATTGAGTATTTAAATATTAACAATATGGGTGCAAACAACTGGTATGATTAAAAACATTATCATTATCATCATCAGCAAATGTAATCCAGTGCTGGACATTAGCTTCTCCCAAGGTGCGTCAAAGCTGCTATGTACCGCAGTCGTCCTGATTCGTTGCGTGGTCTCGTCACGTTATATAATACTATCTTATCTTAACAAAATTCATATATTGTTAAATAAAGAAGGAAATAATCATTTGAACTCGTTTTCCATACTTACCATAGTACCGCCACCTAATGATGGGTGTGATTGCGACCCCGCAGTGGAAAACACGCAACGGACTTGCAAGCGCCAGCGCCGCAAGGAACCCGCCGTGCGCGCGACCCCACACCGCTACACGACGCGCGTCAATAAAATGTAGCGAGTCGCGGAGATATCTATAAAAAAAAGATAGTATTTATATTTATATTGTTTAAAAATTCCTTGCATTTAATCATGAAGGTCTGATATAAAATCAGGTATTTCAAGAAAAGAACAGGAATTATGTGTCGAATGTAATTGACGCAATAAAGTGAGAAAACAAAACTGTTTTGTTATTAATGTATGCCAATTTATAGTAGGAAAAATATGAATATATATTTTAATCCATTTTAATTTTAAAGATTTGATTAATAGGTTCAATGTGGTCGCTTTTTTTCAAAAGACCCCTCAATATTTTTTTATAAATATGATGTAGTAATTTAAATATATAAGAGAATTCTAAGGACATACTCTGCAACTTCTAACTGGTCTTTTAGTTCAACAGTTCCCAGACGCCTATGCAGTGTATGATGTGCTGCAAGGCCTCGTCCGCCCGCACCTCTTGCGTCTACTGAAGCCAATATAGCTCCAGCGCCTGCTGCTAATGAGCCCCAGTCGAGAGACCACTGCTCTGTTACTAGCTGAGTTCCTGGTGCTCCGTTTCTAAATGCAATAAAATGATAACAATGTACCTTCCAATTATAATTTCTGAAAGTTCATCGTTCAGCGATTCGTTATAAGCGCAAATTTTAATCGCTTACAAATTGGCATAGTTTTATGAATTGATAAAGATTTAAAAAAATTCCTTCACAGTATTGTCTAAAGCAACCTTACGTAAGGTTGCTTTAGACAATACTGTGACATTTATGAGCAAACACTAAGTGTAGTTAATAGACGTAGTTTGTGTCATAATCGTTACTAGTTTACTCAATAAATAAATCAACAAGCACTAAAGTATATTTCTTTTAAATTGAAACTTACACTTTCATAACTAATGGATATTTTGTTACTTCATCCTCCCTCAAGCCAGGAGGAAGAAGGAGACGTACTCGAGCTGCTTGACCACTTGATAGTTGCACGGAGAACGTTCGTGGTGTTGGTAATGCTATGACTGATAGCTTTTCCTATAGAAGAAAAAGGGGTGGTAATAATATAATAAAGTTAAAGCTAACTAAAGCGAAGTAATTATACAAGTTTTTTTTTAATTAATATATTATTGATATTGACAGTGCATTGCTTTGAATATTTACTTGTCTTGGATATGGGACCACCTATACTGAATTTACCGTCTAATCTCCTCCATATATATATATATCTATCCATCTCTATATATATATATATATATATATATATATATATATATATATATATAATATACTTCCATATAATCAAACCATATTTAATCTTAGATAAGAAACTTATTCAATTCTAATAAAATAAAAAGATTACAATGTAAAACCCAATAACGAAACAAACGTAATCGCAAGATCAAGTTGCTTTTTAACACAAGTTAAATGAAAGCGCCATTTACTACTTCAAACAAGAATATCAAAACGCGAAACCATAAAACGTCAATCTGTCGACGCTATTTAAATTGTTCCATCAGTAAAACGTACCCACAAAGGGAATAAAATTTAGAATCAGAATGCATATCGATCAAGCCGTGAATACATAGTGGATGTAACGCCAATTTTCGAAATATCAAATTGTTGAATTTATTTTTATACAAGAATAAAAAAGATAGACGGATTTATTTAAAGCGATTCAACATTTGCGACCGTTTAAATATTGAATGTATTGTTTGGACAAAATTTTGTATGTTTGAATTTAGAAATTTCGTTCGAAATGCAAATAATATTTAGGCGAAAGCAATATCAAATGATACATGATTCGATATCTGATCAAAAATATATAGATATTAAAAGTAATACACAATACGAGCACAAAAATACAAACAATCACACAAATGTAACTTTTGTCTCGTAAAATGAATTTTGAATATTTTAAAATAAGAAAACTAGTACCTTTACTGCTGTGTTATTTTCCAGATGCATCAAGAGACGAGGCTCTGGTAATGAGATCTTGTGTAAGCTAGACGTCGGTACACCTGGGCCCAAGCATTCGAGTACGAAGTACGTTGAAGACGGACTGAAGTGAGCGTCGTGGAACAGGCATGGTAGATTTTGAGGTATATTTTCTACAAATAAACGTCAGTGTTAAATAATATAATATATATCCATTGATAATAACAATTAAAAACACGTAATATGTCCACACCGAAAACAAGAAAAAAAAATCATTAACTTTATATAATTATTTATTTTAGATATACTTTTTTATTTTATTACGTATTTTATTATATAATAATAATTATATAGTACAAAAATAAAGGTTGGTCCATGAGTAAATTACACTCAAATGAAATTCTGTGAAAATGATAAATCAGTAAATTGGGTTAAAATTTAAATATGATATTTACACGATTTTAACTAGGAGTTAAGTCTTTAATACGATTACAGTGTATTATAAAATTATTTTCATAACTATTTCTCGTAAGTATCATTTACACTGTCGTAGTGTAAACTAGCTTTTGTTATTATCGAACGCTTTGACTATGTCTGAGAAACGGTTTTAAGGGAGTGGTTGGGAGTTGTGGTAGAAGATGCTTAAGAGAGCAAGCGGTGCAAATATAGGTTTCTAGCTTAAAATTATATATTGGAGTTCTTTCCATTTTCATATTTAGAATTTGGTGTATTAGTAAAAAATCAACTATTTAAAATCTATTACTGCCTCTTTTCCACGCAGTCATTTTGTATTTTAGTTAATCATTAATTTAAATTAATATCACATGTATTTCAAAAGTCGAGATGGTCCAGTGGTAAGAACGCGTGAATCTTAACCGATGATCGTGGGTTCAATTTGTGATTATAATTCATCTCGTGCTTTACGGTGAAGGAAACATCGTGAGAAAACCTGTATGTGTCTAATTTCACTGAAATTCTGCCTCATGTGTATTCCACTAACCCGCGTTGGCAGCGTGGTGGAAGCTCCAAACCTCCTCAAAAAGGGAGAGGAGGCCTTTAACCCAGCAGTGGTACATTCACAGGTTGTTACGGTGATATTTCAAATGTAATGTTATATAGTAAACTTATTTTTATATAAATAAATACTTCGTAAATGAATGTAAATTGAATAAATGAATTGAATGGTTTCTAATACAATAATCCTTTAAAATAACGCTGAAGTTCCTCAATAAATTCGACTGCTGTATCTGAAGCGTGCCGAACTTTGTCGTGACAACTTTATTAAATATAGTTTCGGGTACGTGACAGACTCAGGGCACTCATACAATATCGTCCTGCACCTGTTGGCATGGTATAAATGCATTTCTGATCCGCGCCAAAATTCCTTGAAGTTTATAACTAGTAGCAGTTTGTGACGATTGTTCAAAGCAACAGAAATGACGTGCATTCACTTACGTTATTAGCGTTGAGTTTCATTCTATTTGAAAATAAACGTAATTTGACTAGATTTTTTTTATTATAAAATTTAGGTAGATAGGCGTCAGCTGATGGTAAGCGTTCACCCCTCTTATGGATATCGGTTGTGTAAATCACCTTAATCATTATATATAACGCCAATGAGTCTTCATTAATGGAACTAAATTCTACGTTCCTTGTGCTTGTTCACATGTTCGTCTGTGCACAAGCTTGATATACGAAGGGTATATCTAGTTTAAGTTAGTAAAGAAGTTGTGTTATTAAGGAGCTCACTTAACCTTCACTACTTAGTACTGGGTAGTACAAATTATTGCAATTTTTCAATAAAATAATTGATGACTGGTTTCTACTCAGTTGGGTTTGCACCTTTTCCTACTAACCAAGCGCACGCGTGACTACTTTTAGATTTACTGATGATGTTCGAATTTGTTACAATCTACATCCAAACGTATATATGTATAGCAATTTTTATTTTTTTAACGCTGGAAAAACGCGCTTCCCCCACGGAAGCCCCACGGAAGGAATGTGGGACTCGCCGGTGTCCAAGGCGCCGAGTGCGCCGAACATCGGAATACCCACTAAAAAACCAGCGGTACCCTTCCCGTCTTAACGTGGTGCGCCACGGGATCGCTTTCGCATACTAAATATGTATAGCCTATTCCAACCATAGGAGGAGAATAAATTAACAAATAAACAAGTTTGACATCGAATTGACGCGATATCATTGGTCAAGATCTTGAATAATCTGTGATTATCAACACTATGGATTTATTAGAAAATTACATTTTTAATAATCGTGAATTTGTAATCGGAACTTTGGAAGTTAAATTAATGTTAATAAAATAAAATAGTGGTAATAACAAGTTAAGTGGAATAGTGTTGTATTATAAATAAAGATAAATTAATCACGAACTGTTTGTAATGCATAATACAGCAAAGCTATTAGCAAATTGCATGGAATATGCAAATCTAAGATTTGTTTATCTTTACTCCTTCGTTGATTTGAATAGGGTATAGTATTGTTGTCGGTTGAAAGGTTGAGTGAGCCAGAAAGGCACATTTGACGTGACATCTTAGTTTCGAATTAGATGACGCATTGGTGATATAAGGAATGGTTAGTATTTGTTACAGCATTAATATCTATTGTCGGCCTGATGGTAAGTGGTGACCACTTAACATCAGCCCATGGCTAACCTGCCCGTTCACCTGCATATATTGTAAAGAAAAATAAGTCTTACAAATAGTGCAGGATAAGAGACTTTTATACTGTACAGGATTATATAAATGATAGAAGAGCTTGGAGTTGTATGCTTCGATGTTTATACGGAATATATAAATATAATTGTATATAATTATTACACGTAATATTTTTAATGGTAAAAGGAATAACTATTAAATGTCTTGCTTATAGATAGAATATACATTCCGGACCGGTCGCAGCTTTATATTAAAATTGTAAAATGGCGATTCAAAAGTACTTCTGAGAGCCAACTTGTAAAAAATATGTTTTAACTTTGATATTAATTTGACTTGCCAGGTTGTTTTTTTTTCTTCTTCTTCGATGGAGCTGGAGACGTAGCTGGGAGTTCCTCGTCCCAGTCATTGTCCCAAGTGCTGTCGCCTGATGATGCGAGGTTTCCGTAAAACTCTAGATTGATTGCAGGCGACGGCTATAGGAAATGTTTGAATTCATTACTCACACAGCTATGATATTGTTATTTGGGTTTAATTTGCACTTTAATAGAAAAAAATATAATTGGAAAGGATAGACGAGATTGCATGTATCTGTATGACAACTGTCGATTAGTTAATTTTAGTTATAAGAATATTTGTATTCAAAATATTGGTTTGTGTATTTAAATTATTGTTGGCAAATACAAAGATGTATTATGTAAGATTCTTTAAGTATATAAAGAATATCAATAAATAATACAGTGGGAAATGGATGGAAATACATAAGTATCAATTTGAAAAATACTCTTTAAAAATACAACCTTTTTAGTATTGAATAGAAAAGAAAAAATAAATAATAATAAAAATATCCTGGGATATTTTTCTCACACGGCCATCTGATCCCAAATTAAGCTCATACAAAGCTTGTGCTATGGAAACCAGACAACTGATATACTACATATACTACTTTTCTTTTGTAAATAAAATACATACTTATATAGATAATTACACCCAGACTCAGGACAAACAGACATGTTCATGCACACAAATGTCTGTCCTGGGAATGTGGGAATCGAACCCACAACCTTCGGCGTGAAAGGCAAGTATCTACCAACTACGCCAACCAGCTCGTGAATAAAGAAGTTTTTTAAATTCGGAAGCAATACTGTTATTAATACGAAGTAAAATTCTTTGTATTACAAGTATATCTAAGGTTTTATCACAATAAACATGGCCTCTTTAAGAAATATAAACCTTTTCTTAAAAAGGTATTTAATGGTATTTAAGATGTTATGTCTCTTAAGTAAAATTACCTTGCCTTACTTATTCTTCAAACCAGAACACATCAACACAAAAAATTTCTCATCATGATCTGAGAATATAAGAACAACAAAGACAACAAAGTCGAGCCAATACAAAGGCCCACCGGCAACATTGTATTTTAGCTTGAGATTTGACTAAGAAAAAAAAATATTAAAAAAGTACCTGTGAATTACAAGTCACACAATATGGTAATTTCTGCGGCGTGCCGGGACGAGGCGCCTCCGATGACACTCTATACAAGTGCTGCTGCCCTGGTTTACCTTCTGGTATGCCTAAATAATATCTGCAAATAAAATAAGTCCTTACTATTTTCGTTAATTTAGTTTGCCTTTTGAAGTAATGTCATTGATATCTATTGCTTATAAACAAGTGAAATTGTTTTAATAATAAAAGAATAACCTACTCGTATTACTAACTGCAGAGTCTGCAGATACCGAGGTGCTAGGGCAATTATTACTTTTATTATATAGGTTTTGTTTTTTTTTAGTCAAGACATTCACCTCCTACCTCCGTGTGTAGGAAAGTTTGGTTCTATGTGCACCTTAACTGTGTATGTGTGTTTATGTTTATTTGTTTGCGCAATTATTCTCTACAATATTTTCTGTCAATTGGGAATAACAGCCGAACCGAAATCGGTCAGGCGTATAATGGGGATTCAGTTTCAAATGAATCCTGTTTGTACTTCAGTACACTATGTATCTTGAATATAATGACTGTTTTATAACCATTATCTTGACCGATTTTTATACGATATAATATCGTAAACTGTAAACGTCGTCTATAGCTTTATTTCACAATCGTAATTATGTAGTATTTTATTATAACGACAGTCGAACGGCTTCAAATAATTTGTTCGCTATTTTTATCTAAGCAAATTATATTCTTAAGAAAAGTTAACTGGTAATATAAATAAAATCGAAAAGAGGAAAATTGTTGATTGTATCGTAATTTAATGTAATTCTTAAAAAATATCTTATTATGGAAATGGAGGGCTAATATTTATCATCGGCGAAAAAGCGAGCCGAGAAAAATGTTGCTATTACCTGAGCAACGATATACAGGAATAATATTTGAAACGGGCAGCATTACAGCTACCTTATCTTATGTTATAGATAATTTTGAAGATTTCTCGTTTGTAATTCTAATATTTCAAAAAAAAATCTGTTTGTCCTGAGTCTGGGTGTAATTATCTATATAAGCATGTATTTACAAAAGAAAAGTAGTATATGTAGTATATCAGTAGTCTGGTTTCCATAGTACAAAGCTTTGCTTTGTTTGGAATCAGACGGCCATGTGTGGATAATGTACCAGGATATTATATGTAACAGGATATTATAAATAAATTCAGCATGAAGAACGGAAATGAGTACATAATATTTTTTAAGGCCTTTTCTGCTTAATTTAACAGTCCAAAAAACCTCAAAGATACGCTGAGATGATAATAAGGCGGTCCTTATATGTAGGGAACAAATTATCATTTTTTATAAAAATAACTACATTTTTAATACACTTTTATAAGCTTGACCTGTATGTATCTATGTATCGATATCTTTCAATGTTATTTTCACCATCTTCAAAAGTCCGATGAACTATTCAAAATTAAAAAAATAATTTTATAATTTTGTCTTATTATCCATTTAATCTAGAGATCCTGGCCGTCTAGGCTTCCAGATCTCGAGATTTACAAAATAAAAATAAAAACAACTGGTATTTCACAAGTTGCCTACGTAACGTATTTTTAGTTTATTAAAAGTATTATGCACTACACTTATGAAGAAAGATTAAAACGATTTTATAATTATATAAGTAGAAATATTAAAAAAAAAATGTTCTTTATTTAATGAAAGTAATAACTATGACATTATTATTATAATTATTTATAATCTCAGGATATAACTAAAATTAAGCAAATAACGGGCACTATTTTTTTATTCGGACGATTGGCACTCCAACTCACCTTTTTTAGAATGTTTAAATTTCTAGTTTATTTCAGAAAAATACTAAGCACGCATAACTTACATATGTTGGTTCGCGTGGTCCCATGCCAATAGTTTAACTACATCAAAACTTCCATGTGTGAGTGGTAATGCTCTTGGTCCATGTGCATTGTGTTCGGCGCGCACTACATGTCGGAAGAGTCCAGCAGGGCCATCTCGCACTGGGGCCAATGTTACAAGGGCGCCGCCCCCTGACGACCATAACGGTGCTGGAGCAGATTCGACCCAGGCTTCTGTTCCCGAAAATACTCGGTACACCTATTGATTAAAAAAAAATAAGAGTCAAGGAAATTTGAATAAATTGAAATGAGAATGGTAACCAAAATCTTTAAATATTTTAATAATTTATTTAAGATACGGGGTTGCCATGTAAAAAAATAAGTAATATTTTGTGCTATAAATACTATTCATAAAACCAATAACAGTAGTTTTTTCAAACGTTTTTATGATCAATAAATATAAATACTTAATACAAATAAAATTTTACTACCAGGAGCTCATAAACTAATATCACTAACCTCTTGACAATACCACATAGGGCTTTTACACACTGACACCACAGACAAGTTCTGTACGCGTGTGAGCCATACTACGCACACCTCCGTGAGAGATACCCATTGCGCGCTTGTGAAATAGTAGTCCCTGGGAAAACATAAAAGGAATCAGATATGAAAAATAAATTTAAATATTGTACAGTCTTGTTATTTGTGTTGCGTTTAATATGAATGTGCCTTTTTATATACTAAAATAACGTAATCATAAAATTTTACGTTTTAACTGGATTTTTTTGTTACATAAATGATTATATTTAGACAAACGATTATATATCTTTTAACTAGCGAGATACGTAGGAATTATGGATAGCAAATACTAATAAAACTGTAATTAACTTTAGTTCGATACAAAAATGTTTTGAAGTTACATTTAAAAAGAGAACTATAAAAATGTACCCTTTCGTCGTATTAAAAAAAAAGAACTTACAGAGTTCCTCCTCGAAAAATTTGAGAGTATTTTTTAAATACGAAGTATTCTTTTATTTGGAATCTCTCGATGTCGCGTAAAGTTGGAAAACATTTTTAGAAGCAATTTTCAGTGTCGAAACATTTTTTATTTCATTTACTAACTTTAATTAATATTCGCAACCGGAAAATTTTATTTTCGTTTTAACGACAACTTTTTTTTTTTTGCATTGTTGTTACTACAAGCGATGGGAAGAAACTGAATAAATTTTACATATAGTTGATTCCAATGACAGGACTAAAAGTAAATAAAGAACGCTGCCCTTGAATTAACATGACACTATATCTTTGGTTTTCATTGTAGATTCATAATTTTTTAATGTCAGCGAAGTTGTTATCGAAATATTGGAAATGAAATAAAAGTGGATATGAATAGTTAAGTAGAATAGTGATGTATTATCGATTAAGATTGATCAAGAACAGTCTGCGATGCATAATAAACCGTAACAGCCAATGAATGTCCCACTGCTGGGCTAAAGGCCTCCTCTCCTCATTTTGAGGAGAAGGTTTGGAGCTTTTTCCACCACGCTGCTCCAATGCGGGTTGGTGGAATACACATGTGGCAGAATTTCAGTCAAATTAGACACATGCAGGTTTCTTCACGATGTTTTCCTTCACCGTAAAGCACGAGATGAATTATAATCACAAATTAAGCACATGAAAATTCAGTGGTGCTTGCCCGGGCTTGAACCCACGATCATCGGTTAAGATTCACGCGTTCTTACCACTGGGCCATCTCGGCATAATAAAGCAGAGCTACATATTATCAAACCACATGGAATATGTAAATCTTTGGTGTGATTATCTTTACTCCTGCAATTGGAATATTGTATAGGAGTGAGAGATAAATAATTTTATGAATGAATAAAGTACATGCAGTCATTTGACTGCCCGTCGTATTTGTATGCGGCTAAATTTTACCATCTTTCTAGTGTTAATAGGATTTTTAATTTTATAAGCCGCTTGTAAAATATTAATGTTTTAAGTTTTAATAAAATTCAAAAGTAGGAAACTGTATTTTGATAATACTGTCTATTGTTAGAAATACGGTTAAACCGTACAAAACTTCGTCGAACTAACAAAGAGTTTGCTAATGGGGTTGGACGCTGTTTAAATCTTCCACTTGTCTGCTCGCTACAAATTTTATATTTTCCACAAATATATTTCAGAAAAAAAGTCAGGTCAATAAATTTGTAAAATAATGTATTCTAATATTAGAAATGCGAAAGTAACTGAACCACTGAACTGTGGTAATGACATTTGGTACGCAGCAAGCTTTAACCTTAAGAACGGACATAGGATATTTATATCTTACACCTACTTAGCATTGAGGTCTTCCGGTTTGAGGGTAAGTAAGCCAGTAACTACAAGGGACATAATATCTTAGTTCTCGATGTTGGTGGTGCATTGGCGATATATAGAACAGTTAATATTTATTACAGTGCCAATGTCTATAGCCGATGTTGACCTTTTACCATCACGTAGCCCATTTACCCGTCCGCCTATTTTATTAAAAAATAAAATAAAATGTAGAAACTTTTCAAAAGACATTTTAGACACAATATCGACCGATATGGTCGTTTGAAAATTCACAAACATGATGATTGATAGACATTCATTGATCACGTGACTTTTAAATTCCTAATATTTTTTGTAATCATAGAGCCGGATGCTGATTGGCCCGCTTCGTTTTGGAACTGCTAAGCAAGATGTGACTTCTCAATTAGTTATAAGTCTCTAATTTATTTTAAATTAAAAAGGTCAATAAATTACAGTGAGTTAATAAAAAGCACATGAAAATTCAGTGGTGCTTGCCCGGGCTTGAATCCACGATCATCGATTAAGATTCATGCGTTTTAACCACTAGATCATCTCGGCTTTTTTTAATTAAATTAAGGAGGAACAAAATGTCTACGATGTTGTTTTTAAGTAACGATTTACCGCTTAATGTCCTAACGGTATTGCTTACCTTATATTGTTTTTTTTAAAGAATATTAGTAATTCCCGTTTATAAGGAAATTACTAACACCCTTACTTTCCCTTTCAATTATGCGTAAAGCTTGTGTTAGGAGTCGAGACAACAATAGTCTAAGGGGTCAGAATCGAACCTGTGACATTTACATCGCCAGGCAAACCATTGCGCTATTGACGCTTTAATTATATTTAATTAGTACCTAAACAATATTGCAGCATAATTAATAATATTAATAAGATAATAAATCAAACATTCACTCCATATTGCGAGTCGTAATAAAAAAAGAAATTGATATATAATGGAGATATCTCGACTATATTATGTACAAGCCGCTTGTTACAATTATTTTTCTTTATTATCACTAATTATACGCTTGTTTAATAGCAAAGCTAATTCAATTTATGTAAATCCGAATAGCTAATCCATACAATAAATCTTTGAATTTGAAATAAATGAGTATTACGATAATCTCCGGATTATAACTGGAATTTAATTCTCATTATTAATTCCAGATTAAATTAATTACGTTGTCAATATGTACATAAGTAACTCTATTAGATCAACGAGGCAGTCCGGATATAGTTAGATATGGCTAGATATAAGGCCACAGTTACCGAGGTTCTGGGTTCAAAATCCCAGGGCGGGCGGATAAAAAGTTATTGGCATTTTCTGTCGACAAATTCTCAGTAAGAGAAAGTATGTATGGTAGATTTATGACAATCAATAAGTAAGTGTAACGCTTCTATATCGAATAAAGATTTTTGATTTTGACTTTGACGTTGCTCCCGTACCTCGAAAAGCAAGTAAAGTCGTTGGTCCTGAACTCTTTTCGGTTGTATCGGGTTTGCTGTCCCTTCAGATTATGAGAGTGAGGGAAAAGAGAGTGCACATGTGTATGTGCCGCACACTTATGCACTATAATATGTCCCGCGCAGTTGGCTAGTTTTCATCAAGAATGAAACGAGTTTACCATCATCTGAGGATATCATCACATAAATAGAGATCTTATTTAGTTGTTTTACTGGTTGATCTATTAGTGCGCCTTGGGGCCGACTCGTATGCCGTGACGTCAAACGACATGACGTTTTCTTATGCCGTCTCCTTCTTCGTTGCAAATTATTACTATAAAACTAATAAAAAAATATTTCTTAGGAACGAAACTCAATTTTTTCATTGATTTATTTATCTTTTATTATAAACTATTTAATGGTTTTACATTTATGGGCGTCCCTTGAAATGTGGCCGACATTTTAAATTATTTAGTTATTTGTGTTAGAGGATATTAAATTAATCAAATAAATTATTATTACTATAATGAATAAACCAATCATATTTTTTGTCATTTCTTGTGTTTTAATGAATATTTGATTAAAACGTGCTTATAATTGACTAGCTGATCCGTGCCCACTTCGTTGGGCGGTAAACA
The DNA here is from genome assembly GCF_905147045.1 of Nymphalis io. NCBI lineage: Eukaryota > Metazoa > Arthropoda > Insecta > Lepidoptera > Nymphalidae > Nymphalis > Nymphalis io. The sequence continues at coordinate 6,389,445 of NC_065909.1, forward strand.
TTTTTACTAGTGATAAAATTATGATTGTGGTTCGGTTAGTACTTAGTTCTATGATTTATTTCCTGACTGCCAAAAGTCGCGTTGGCAGAATACTAATAAAATTGTCTCGCGTATTTGATATTTTAAATTATCTCTTAAACTATGCTACCAAAAAACAAAATACTGTAAAAAACGAATTTTATCTAAATAAAATTTCTTGGTAATAAGGCAATTTATTTTTAAATAGATTGACGTGTTGTATATGAAAAAAAAACAGAATAGAAATATCACTCAATTGATTACGACACGGTCGCAGTTCCATACCTATGTCGTATTATTTCTTTAACCATTCGTCCAAATTAAAGACAGTAAAAGGAAAAGTCTTTTGTTAAATAACACTTGAGACGATAAGTTTAGTTATTTTCATAAGAATTCATAATTGTTGATAATTTGACCAATAAACATGACCTTATGATTTAAATTGTTTTTTTTATATAATAACTACTTCTTCTGACTTAAATATTAAAGTTAGACATGTACTGTAGCTGACTTTTTTGTACGCATTATCAAGCTCTACAACTTTTCTCTAGAACTCAATCATATATCTCTCATCGTTAAGGCAGCGTTCCTAAGAAACCTTTTCGTTCGACCGTTTTTTTTTCCGATTTACTTTACAAATCCGACAACCACGAAAAATCCTTTTCATTTTTCGGGTTAATATATAGCCTATGACACTCACAAATAATGTGGCTTTCTATTCGTAAAATAATTTTCAAAATCGGTTCAGTAGATCTAGAGATTACCCCCTATAACCTCACAAACTGTACCTCTTAATAATATTATATAGATAGAACTGTAGTTGGATACTAATGCCAGTCATTAGGGATTTGTCACAAACTGTACACTAAAGAGATAAATGCACCGAATCTGGTGAAATATTTGTATCAATGTAAAAGCTATTTATCTTCGAAAAGTTTATTCTGTAGCGAGTTCTCCTCTTTGTTTAAATGAAAAACAATGATATGTACTCTGTATTGAGTTTTTGACTATCTTCTGAAAATATATGCTTAATATTTGGCTTTTTTTAATTTGTGGATTTCGGTCTTTTTTTAAAAATAATAATATAATTGTTTCTTTAAATAAAACACCTTTTTAAAGATTAATAACAGCACAAAATACTATTATTGATTTAAACTTTAAGCCAATCTATAATATATTATATGTGGAAAGGGCTTTATGAATGCATTTATTTTCTTTTATTTATTAAATCATGTCTGTTTTTAACAATTGCCAATTCTTATTTTACCATCCAGTTTAGTGTGCACCTTCTGATAGGAGTGCAAACGAAAATAATCCAAAGGGTCATCAGGGATTGTGTTGTCTTTCACTTCGCTAAGCAGCCGAGTAAATGTTGAACTATTGACGATATAACTTGAAACGCTTTCCGTGGCATTTACTATTAGTCAATATACTTAAATACTTTTGTTTGCTTTTAATCGTATTTAAATGTTCTCAGATATTTTTATTTTATTCATTTTATACCAATCATGTGATAATTTTATACTTGTTTATATCTTTCCTATTTTTTATAAATATTTTAATTTTTAAAATTATTATTTTTGTTAATTCGAAATGTTGATATATTTTGCAACACCCATAATTTTGGAGACACTTGGTTTATATAACGTTATGTTTAAAGACTCAATTGTATTTTATTAGTGTACTTCTTCTTGGTGTTGATATATATAATATTAGAATAAAAGGAAATGAACCAAGCTAAGCTAGGTAGAACAAACAGATTGTGTAAAATCAGGGAAGTTTTTGTTAATATTGTGTTTGGCAGTAAAAAAACCCGGTGATAACTAATACTATCTGCTATGTGATATGAACTCGTGATATTAACTTGCAATAATCCTTCTCTTTGCTTGACACTTGGAAAGTAATAGGATGTTTGTATGTTTGTTTGTTTTGTTAATAGGAGATGACATGAAGAGCACTGACCCTTCTTCAAGTATGATTTTCGGTGGAGTAAGGTGTCTCGTTCTTATGTGCTTCGGGTCTGCTATATCAGCCACAGTCAGCTTCACGATCGGGTTGTTAGTGCCTGGCTTAGGGTACCTCACGCTTCTGATCTCCGGATAAGTCTAAAACAAAAAAAATATATTAATGAAACGAAATAATAATTAAATTGAATTTGTCTTTTTACGATATTAAATCTCTTATTAATAAACGTTATAATGGTTGCCGTGGAGTACCGGCTTAGAATAGTACTCCCCCAATCTCATCCCGTGGGTGTCGTAAGAGGCGACTGAGGGACGGGGAAAAGGGGGGATGGGCAGCAGCGTCCCCCCTCCCATAAACATCTTACCCCCTACTGCGCTCGCCAACACGCCTGCCCAGCGCGGCGAGTATGGGTAAACCCCTCCCTTAATGGCAGATGCGCCCAAAAAAAGGCCCCCAGTTACCGGCAAGCCCGCTAGGCCCGACCAAGGTAGCGGTCGCGGTATCGGCAGGGCAGGGGGTGCTAAGAATCACCGGTTCACGGCAGGCTACCGTATAAAACGACTGAAAATGGCAACGTATAATGGACGCTCGATGAGGCTGGACCATCACCTCGCCGAATTAGAAGTAGAGTTAAGTCATATAAACTGGCATATACTGGGGTTATCTGAAGTCCGAAGACAGGGGGAGGACACGATAACTCTAGAGTCCGGTAACTTACTCTACTTCCGCGAAGGTGATAACCTCTCCCAGGGTGGTGTCGGTTTTCTAGTCAAAAAGGATCTCATTAGCAGCATTGTGGAAATCAGTAGTGTGTCGAACCGGGTAGCGTACCTTGTCCTAAAACTTTCCGACAGGTACTCCCTGAAGGTCGTACAGGTATTTGCGCCAAATTCGACATACTCTGATGATGTGGTCGAAGCGATGTACGAGGACATCGCAAAGGCCCTCAACGACACCTCGAAGGCCCACTACAATGTTGTTATGGGAGACTTTAATGCTAAACTGGGACTACAAGATAGCGGTGAATCGAAAGTCGGTCCGACTTTCGATTCACCGCTAAGTCGGACCTTACGGCTTGGGCTGCAGAAATCACAGGGGGCAAATGCTGGTAAACTTTCTCGAAGCGCAGGGGCTTTTTTTGATGAATTCTTTCTTTCAAAAGAAGCCTCAGAGGAGGTGGACCTGGCGAAGCCCCGATAACGTGACAAGGAACGAGATAGACTTTATCATTTCGAATAAAAGGCACATATTTAGAGATGTTTCAGTGATCAACAGGTTTAATACCGGAAGTGATCACCGCTTGGTTCGAGGCACTCTAAATATCAACTTAAAAGCCGAAAGATCGAGAATAATGAGGTCTACTCTCCGACCTACCATGCTCCAAGCTGCTCAAGGCTCCGAAAAGTTCCAAATGGAACTTCAAAATCAATTCACCGCGTTGGAAGCCATAAGCAGCATTGATGAGAGAACCGACACGCTGGTCAAAATACTGCAAAACACATCCCGCAAGTGTTTTCCGCCACAGAGAAGAGACAACGCACCAAAACTCTCTGCTGAGACACTCGAGCTCATGAGAAAACGACGAGAACTACCATAGTTTTTGTCAGATAAGGCCTTAAACCGAACAATAAAAACGCTGACGCGACGCGATCTCCGACGCTCCAATACCCGTGCCATCAAGGCTGCGATTGAGCAAAATCGGGGATCGAAAGTGTTCGCTCGCAAGTTTGGGAGGCCGCGTCTGACAAAACTTAAAACTGAAAATGGTGGGGTCGTTACCTCTAGGCCTGAGATTATCGGAGAAGTAGAGAGGTTTTATGGGCAGTTGTTCTCTTCAAGATCGGATAAACCCGTGGGAATCAGTATTGATGACCAGCGCGCCCCTCTTATGCGCCATTACTCCGAGGAGCTCCCGGTCGTTGACCAAGGAGAGATTAGGGCGGCTCTAGAACAGCTTAAAAACAACAAAGCTCCGGGAGATGACGGAATCACAACAGAGTTGCTTAAGGCAGGCGGGACTCTGGTCCTGAAAGAGCTAGCAAGCCTCTTTAATTCCGTCATCCAACATGGCAAGACCCCGGAAACGTGGAGCGGGAGTGAGGTGGTACTGTTTTTCAAGAAAGGTGATAAAACCCTCTTGAAAAACTACAGACCAATCTCCCTCCTGAGTCACGTGTATAAGCTGTTCTCAAGAGTCGTCACGAACCGTCTCGCCAGACGACTTGACGAGTTCCAGCCCCCAGAGCAAGCCGGCTTTCGATCAGGCTACAGCACCGTGGACCACATCCATACTGTTCGGCAGATTGTGCAGAAGACCGAAGAGTACAATCAGCCGCTGTGTATGGCATTTGTGGACTACGAGAAAGCCTTCGACTCCATCGAAACCTGGGCAGTGCTCGACTCATTGCAGAGATGTCATATCGATTGGAGATATATCGAGGTACTGAGATGTCTGTACAACGCCGCTACAATGACTGTCCACATCCAGGACTGTAAGACGAAGGCGATCCAACTGCGCAGAGGGGTGAGACAGGGGGATGTAATATCCCCGAAACTGTTCACCAACGCGTTGGAAGACGTTTTCAAAACGCTGGATTGGACTAGGTATGGAGTCAATGTAAACGGCGAGTACATCTCACACCTTCGATTTGCCGACGATATCGTCATCATAGCAGAGTCGCTGGAACAACTCACCGAAATGCTGCGTAGCCTAGGCGAGTCTTCCCGGTGTGTCGGTCTCTGTATGAACTTGGACAAGACCAAGGTCATGTTCAATAGGCATGTCGTGCCGGGACCGATATACGTCGAGGGGAAACCTCTCGAAGTTGTTAGTGAATATACCTACCTAGGACAGATAATACAAGTCGGTAGGAACAACTTCGAGAAGGAAGCCGATCGAAGAATTCGCTTGGGATGGGCAGCATTTGGCAACCTTCGTCAAGTCCTCAAGTCGTCTATACCGCAATGTTTGAAGACGAAAGTCTTCAACCAATGCGTCTTACCTGCCATGACATACGGTGCCGAAACGTGGACACTAACTGCGGGACTAGTCCACAAATTCAAAGTCGCTCAGCGTGCTATGGAGCGAGCTATGCTCGGAGTATCTTTGAAGGATAAGATCAGAAATGAGATTATCCGGAAAAGAACCGGAGTCACCGACATAGCTTGCAAAATTAGCAGGCTGAAGTGGCAGTGGGCTGGTCACGTATGTCGTAGGACCGATGGCCGTTGGAGCAGACGAGTCCTAGAGTGGAGACCGCGAATCGGCAAGCGCAGCGTAGGGCGCCCTCCAGCCAGGTGGACCGACGACCTTAAGAAGGTGGCGGGCACCAACTGGATGCGGAAGGCGGAGGACAGGGAGCTTTGGCGCACCTTGGGAGAGGCCTATGTTCAGCAGTGGACAACGATTGGCTGTTGATTGATTGATTGATTGATTGATAATGGTTATACAATGCTTTGTCTTCTTCTAACAACTGCTGATAGAAAAAGATATATATCAGTCTTACAATTTTTGCTAAGCAAAATAATTCAAACGTTGAAATGTTTAATAAAGTAGGTAATAAGTAGAATATAATTAAATTTTTGGCTCAGCTGGGTCTTATTTATTCATCTATAATGTGTTTTTTGCTATTTAAATTACTTTTAATTTTTTTTGTCAAATTGTACAATAATTTATTATAGCTTATAGATGGAATTTTTTAGTTTCTTTTAATTGACTTCTTTTAAGTAACATTTTTCCAATGTTAACTTTATTAACATTTAGATCTTTGTTCGATCGCTCTTGTGAATCTTAGATATCGAAATAGTTTTTTGATTGCGTCTTGTAAACCCTCTTCATTCTCGGGATAATATGCTAATATTGTTGAATAAGGATCTCATTATGTACAGTTTATATAATTTAAAACATAATATATATAAAAGAAAAAAAATTATTGGGTTAAATCGTGTATATAATAAACAAGTCTCGCTCGGTAATCACGCGACCAGCCAAACACATTTATCATACAAATTCAATTATATTTCATCGCGTGCGCTAAACGAGAAAATTCAAAGAAAACGTCGTGAATTGATTATACACGAGATATAATTTATTAGGAGCTTGAAATTTTATGTATCTAGGCTTGGTCGATTAATTGTTTACTTTAATTTTTGATTGATTTAGCTTTGAATAAGGTTTTAACATGAAGTTTTTATTCATAAATATCTTCAACATTAAATTGGGAATGATTCTTATTTGGGCGCCAAGTGTTACGAATCAAGTAAGTAAAACCCATAACTCATTTAATTAATTGTGAGACAAATGAATATGGAATTGTAGGACTATTCTGTAAGAAAATTTTACTATCGAACGGCCATTCAAACGCGACCAAAGTGGAAACACAATGGAAATTTCCCGCCTACGTATGAAGCGCTTTGAATATACATTCATAATTCGCACTGCGAAACTGTGGAATGCTTTGGCTGAGTCCGTATTTCCTGATAGGTACAATGTTGGTGTCATCAAATCCAGAGTAAACAGGTTTCTTATAGGCAAGCGTGCTACATCCTAGACCGTGTCGATGCTTAACATCAGGCAAGTCAACGGTCAAACGCTGGCCTATTAAGTGTAAAAAAAAGAAACTTATAGGAGAAAACGGTCGCCACAAAGTGATATGCGACATAGACAAAGTCGGTTGTAATCACGAGTGCGTAATGAAGTTATTTCTTACAGAATAGCACAGCAGGGATTAGACCGCGTGAATATTAACTAATTAATGCGAGATCCAATCCACTCAAGCACCATATTTTAAATAAGCTCAAATTGCGTTTTTAATTCATTTCCGTGAAATGAAAGTTTGTTTTTAAAAAGATATTATTTTATATGCTATATTTGGTATATTCTTACATTTATCAATCCATTTCGATTAGGAAATATTGAAAATATACATAATCTCAAGCCCGTAACGCGGCGATATCGTTTATCAAATATGCCGTGACTAGAAATACTGAATAAAGAAAATGTAAGTTCCTAATGTAAGGTCCTAATGTAAGTTTCGCGTTCTTGTAATATTATAAAAAGTATTTTTCTTTCACTATGTGATAATTATCTCAAAACGATTATATCATTCAATAATAGCTATTATTATAGCCAGACAACTAAGTAATCAAATATCGGATTGTAAGAATTGCTTGTATCTCATATTTGACATGACATGACAGTTCTCCTTGTTGGGCGCAACGATATTATCTCTTGTTTTGTTTATATTTCCAGCTGTATCCGTTCCAGGTTCTTGGTGATGGTTATCCAGTACGTGGCTTGTGAGTATCGTAATGCCGAAAGTTTTTGTTGTAATCTTCATATCGTCACAAAACATGTCCAAATCGCCGCATTCGACTCTCAAAAATATTATGAGTGACACGATAGGTAACAATTATTAGTTCATTGCGAACTTTTGTCAAGTTTCGTTAAGCCTACTGCCCGTCGTAGTATCTTCGTTTCATTTGTGTGCAGCTTCTGTTTGTCAATTTCCTAGTCTATTTCTTGTCTATTTCAAAAGACAAGTTATACATTCAGTGAATTTTTAAATCGGTTATTACACATACTGCTAAAGATTTTTTTTTCATCATAATATATATTTTTAAATTAATATCTCTTATATATTTTTTTCTTTTTATATGTATAGCGATTTTTAAAACCTATTTTTCGAAGATAGCATTAGGGCAATACAATTTGAGCATGATCTTCTGAATTTTGTAGCATAATACGGTGAGTTTACTTTGCAAAATTAAATTGGCTCGCTATCCATGTAATATCTGAAGCGTATAAGTGTATGCTAACATCGTCCATGTAATAAATGGAATATAAAACCTATATTGTTCTACAATTACACAGAGACAGTCAACGTTATTCCATTGTTAAAGACAGAAAAAAGAAATATTCTACGAGATGAATTATCTATTTGCCTATCGAGATTGCAAGTCGAATAATAAAAATGTGCTTAAATTAATTTAATTTTTTTATTTATTTACTTGTAACTTTATCACTATGTTTAATACTAAAAATGTTATATATCTGATATTTTTTATATATTTTACCGAATTAGATGGCTCTTATCAACGACGACGACGACGACGAAATCTTGGGATACACGTCAGTGCTTCATTTGTCCATAAAACGTTCGATAGACCTTCAAGGGTCAACAGTAAAACTAGGAAAAAAAAGAAGTGCAAGGTCATTGTGTAATATGTTGTACTTGTATAGTCACGTACTAGTGCTTCCATCCACGGTCCAACAACGACTGACTCCTTTCTGCTCGGGTCGGTATTTATATACGATCGTTGGCATAGTAACGGAGACAAACCAATGAGCTTGTAGGGTAGTTTATTAATACTGGCATACACTACAGTCATAATATAATTATTCTTACATCGTTGCCTCACTTAAGCAAGAGGTGATTATTGTATTAAATTTTAAATTGTAATTGTTTTTTTCTTAATATATTGTGTTTAAGAATTTCGTCTTCAAGTTTTGCGAGTTGTTAGGTATAACATCGGACAGATTATAAATCCTGCTAAGTCAATTTTTTATACATTTTTTAATACTGCCTATGACTTTATACGTAACGTAACGTTTTTTTTTAATTAGAAACGAACTAAGTGGTATTAACGAGATGATATCATTTTTTATGGGTAAGATTGCATCGCAAAACTTTTTTATTTCTTATTAAAAAAAAAAATAGTAATTTTTATCACTTACCTTAGCTGGATCATCAGTATCCAATGCAGCTCCGTACCATGGGTACTTCTGTTCGTGGACTAAAGTGTCGTTGAAGGTCGCGTACAGGACCATGTGACCATCACCTGACATCCATAGCGCTGACCTTGAGTTGAGAATTTCGACTGTAAAAAGAAATAGTTATATAATATCTCAAAAAGTTCTTTTATTTAAAGATTACGTTTATAGAAGTTTATATAGTATTAGTAAAAACAGCTCTATGATAATCCACTGCTGGGAAAAAGCTTTCTTCACTCCTCTAGTAAGCTTTTAGAGTTAATTTCACTACGCAGTTACAGTTTGAGTTGGTGGATATAATGCGTATAAATCATTTGATAGAATTAAGTACTTTGAAAATTGGTGATTTGATCATTGGTGCTTTCCTGGGCGTGAACCGCTGCATTCGATAAAAATTGACGTGTTTTAACCACTGAGCCTTCTCAGGTCGAATCAGTGTCAGTGTCAAATGAAATTCTGCCATGGTTTTCCATCAAAACACTTACGGATATCGTGGTAGATTAAAATTCAAAACCTTCTCTTCTTATCTAAAAGTTTTTTCTCTCTCTCTACTTGAGAAGAAGAAGACTTTTGCTTAGCCTTAGAGCATTTACAGGCGATTTTTACTTAATTTTAAATTATTTATTTGTAAACTTTAATTATTGCATCTAAAACTTGTAAAACATACTTTATCCATTTTACGTTTTATTAAGACTCCGTTCGGTTACCTTTCAATGTAAATCAATGTTCTACATATTTAAAGTTAACGGATCACTTTTTTTAAAATACAGGAAAAGCGTTTCAAATTAATGGAAAGAGCACTAGCTTTGCTACCTAGCCTCACCAAATTCTTCGTACAAACGCAAATATATCGAGCTTTGAGCTGCCTGATATTGAAATTTAAATTTTATCGTTAACTATTTTGAGTCTATTTTCCAATGACGCTAGTATGAACTTTCCTTTTCAGACGTTGATTAATTTTTCATGGCTGTAGAATTGTGAGCCATTACTTCTTTTGTTCGTACTCGGTCAGAAGGGAAGTTATTGAATGAAATTGTAGGAGTATTCACTAGAGGGCCAATAATATTGTTTATTTGGCATTGGCGTTCATTTAGGTAATGTGTGAGCAGTTAGGCATTCAGCGTAAATACATCCAATACCTTTATATTTTTAGACGTCTTGCTTCGCGAGGTTTTACCCGCGTTAATCGTTATTCTCCACCCATTTGGGTCGTAGTGTGATGTTATATTATAGGCTATAGTTATAAACTATATAATGTAGTAATAACTAACGAATTTTTTAATTTTTCGCTCTTATACCAATTTAAGTAGATAGGTCATGTTTTAATTGGAATAATCGTACGAACTATAGTTTGTTCAGAGAAGAAAGTTACTACAGTAGTCTAGGTGGTGGTCAGTATCAGCAAAAAACATCGATGAAAACTCAATAAATAACTAAAAAGGAAACCCAATTGATAAACTCCTTCGTTTTCTAAGTCGGCTACACGTAATCAATCATTTTATTTATGAACATTGTTTATCTAATGTTTAGTTAAACACTGATCTCTCTTTCTGTCAACATTGATTCGACATTCGATAGAAGAGGACGCATTGTTTAACTAATCATCTTTTAAGCAACATTATCAATATTTATAGGTAAAGTCGTAAGTTACGAAGTAATCTTAATTGTATTGTATGAAATCAGAGAGTTTCGCATCGCTACTTGTTTAAAACTAATTATATATATGTATATGAGTTTTACAACTTCCGAAACAGTATTCAAATGGATTATATCGACTTGAGAATAAGCTTCGCAGATTTATTAATCTAACTTAAGCATTAGCATTCCAAGCCCAAATAAAATAATGTATAATATATATAAGAAAATATCAACAAATTTTAGTTGTGAAGTCTAAACAATATTTAAAAAATATGTATTTATGTTTACAATAGATTTGAAATTTGACTTTTAATTAGTTTTCGCTAACTTGCAATTAGCCTTAAATAGCTTGAAAAGAGAGTTATACTGTAACAGACTTCATTTTTTTTTAATTTATATTTATATCGATCATATTTAAATATGAATGTATAAATGTTGTTTTCTTATAGAATATATAAACGACAAATGAAACCTTTATAACACTCTTAGTTCATTCACGTAAATTTAACTAAATACATTTTATAATAGCCGAGTAGATATTTGTAAGGGATATATTTCATTCCAGTAAAGTTCTGAGTGAACAAACACCATGTATAACGTCCACACTTACGTTGTCGCGAGCCGAGCTCAATCAATGTATAAATAGATCACGTCTGACGTCAAATAAGCGCAGCCATGCACGCATACATGCGTAATGTACCGTGCCAATTATGAAAGTATATAGGATGATATGATAAAATATAATATTTAAAACCATTTTATCGTTGTTTTATTTATTTTTTAAATTATTTAAAATAGCTTAGCAGACTGGCAATGGACCAGATGGTAAGTTGTCTCCACTGACCATTGACATTGTAAGAAATATTCATCATCCCTTACATCGTCAATGCAACACCAACCTTTCGAACTAAAATGTTGTATCCCCTGGGCCAGTCATTAGCTGACTCACCCTTAAAACCGGAACACAAAAATACTAAGTTTGGCGGTAAAATATCCCATGAGTGGGTAGTACTTACCCAGATGAGCTTGCACAAAGCCCCATCAATTAAGAATGAAGTCAAAATGCATCCCAGAACACGAACGTGACATTAATTTAATACACGCATTAACATAGCGTCTTACTGTAATCCTTCTTTCATTTTAACCTGTCCGCATTTAGGTGTAAGATGGGTTAAAATGCGCACACATTGTCCTACCTCCCAACGTTAACGGCGTCCTGCCGAGGTTCGGCCTTACAGAAGGACGCGCGTATTCTGAGCCCTTAAGTAGGCTCCCAACATCCCGCTGGGTATTTTAAGACTAAAACACATCCGGTGACGCTATCAAGGCCCTCTGGGCCAGTAAACAGGTAATTCGAAAAAAAAAGTATCACTATAAGTCGTTTTCCAACAATTCACAACTAAAATATTAAGTGAGTTCCATGTAAATAGAATTTATAATTTCGTTTGAATCAAATTTTTATATACAGTTTAAAGGATAGAACAGAATCGAACTGAAATATCTCGTAACAATTTAACGATTACATTTTAAAACTTTATCTACAAAGAACTCGGAGTTTAAGCTTCAATTTAACAATTCCCTTTCTGCCAAGTGGAAACACTTCGCTAATCAGTTCACTTAATCTTTTAACGAAACATCTGATAGGAGAAAGCGATTTAAAAGTTGAAAATACTTGTAACATTATCGTCGAAAACATTTAGCTATCTCAAAACTGTAAGGTTAACCTATTCTTGAATGGATGTTTTAAATTTCATTATGAATATAAGTCAATTCATGTTATACGAGCAGAGATCGCGGAGCTGATAAAATATATTTTACCGACATCAATATAATTGCAAACTAATATTATTTCGTTGGTTGGAAAAAGTCACTTAATACGAATAAGCTTTATTTGTAAAACAATTTGTTTTATATTCCTAGGTAGAGGCGGAGTAAGACCAAAAAATATACGCGTAAGATAAATTTTGCTATATTTTAATATCTTTGACGAGTTTTGTAATAAGATAATTAAAAAAATATATATTTGTATTATAATTTGTATTTTTATTTAATGCAATAAAATAAAATAAAAATGCAAATGTTTACTTTATTAGGTTAGGGTGTAACGGTTTTGGACACAATACCAGGTAGACATTTAAATGTTCGTCATGAATACATTCGTAATTATAATGAATATAAAAATAATTAGGAGATTAATTGAAAGAAAATAAATGAAAATGACGATGAATGAAATAAAGAGGTATACTGGGTTTAACTTAAACGATACCTTTGCAAAGTTTGTTTTATAAACGTTATTCCTTGGCAAATACATACATTAAAAATATATGTTCAAAGCAATATAAAATAACACAAATACTTAATATGAAGCAAACTGTATAATAACGTAAAATCATTTATTAATATTATAAAAAGTAGCAATAAATAAATAAAATAAATAATAATAAATACATAAATTCCACTTCCAGCTGTGTATTCGCGTTAAGACCAGTCTATCGACAATAATGCAAAGTTTTCACAGATACTTAGTATGTATTAATAAAATACAATTTAATTTTCGTAAAAAATACTATTCGTGTCAAAATATACAATTAAAATGTGTGGTAAAAGATAAAGAAAGAAAATATTAAGGATGATGATAAGTTATAAGGCCTCTTTTTAATTCTTATAGGTAATTATTTTTTTTGAAAACATTTAACTAAACTATATATCCGATTTACATCAATAAGACAAAACCCCATAACAATAATAATTTATAATGCAATCAAAGCGAACAAAGGCTAACTAACCATACCTTTTTTTAAATAAGACTTATTTAATAGTGCTTATTTCACTTGATATTTATATTTATTAATTAAAGTAAAGTTATTACATACATATACATATTGATACTTTTAGTGATCATGGAACTTTGTGCTAACCCAATGTAATATCTTAGATCCCTATTGTGCATTGACGATTTAAGGGATAGTAATTATATTTTACAGCGCCAATTTCTATGGGCGGTCGTGACCACATATCACGTCCTATTTGCCAAACAACATATTTAAAAAAAATCATGTACTAAAATCGATACTATATATGAGGTAGTTTTTCAAGCGCAACTACGAGGAGATATACAAACGCCGAATTCGGATAAATTCAATATAATTACATTCGGATCACGTATCGCTTGACGGGGGATCAAAACAGCGCGATTAGGTTTGGTCAGTACGAGATAGGTTTTTCTGGGATAGATTATTCAATTATGTATTGCAAACATTCTTGATTTGTATGCTGTCCGCGTTATATTGATAACATTTTTTTTCGTTCGGTTTATTATGCGTTGAACACTGTATTATTCAGTCTTGTCAACAATATCTGAAGTAATATTTCTAGAACTAAAGTTTGTTAAAAAAAAAAATTAATTAATAACAATAGAATAGATTTTACCGAGAAAAAATGGGAAGAAAACCTCCACAACCGTGCTATCCGTGTCTTTGGTGTATCTTTTTTTTTTCTTGCATTTTATTTTTTTATAGTCTGCGTTTCATTTGTTTGATTGTAAGCTCACAGATCTCGAGGTCCTGAGTTCCGTGGTCGGGCCGATAAAAACTCATTGGGGTTTTCTGTCTTATTGGGTATCTGAATATTAGAAGGCCTTGCGCCTGAACTCTTTCCGTTTACGTCAGGTTTGTCGTCCTATTGGATTATAAGAGAAGAGCAATAGAAAAGGCATCTATGTTAACAGACGTATTTACGCACTAAAATATACCCTGCCGTCTTGGCTAGGCTTCCTTGGAAACGAAAGGAAAAGGAAACGAGAAAATCATCATAATTTCCAAGTAGGATCTCAATATAGTTGTACTTTGTTTTACTATCGACATGAAATAGGAATAATTACAAAGCGATTACAATACAGTTTTATTATTAATAAAACTGAAACATTCTGTATTAGCAAGTCTTCGTGCAATAATAGCACTAATATTTATACACACGTCGTTTCAGGGCATTCACATTGTGACCGCTATTACATGAGTAAAATTAAACGCATGATTTGTTACAAATGTATCATACATTGTAGTGGTAATATAATATTAATAAGCTCAATTATAAAAATCGAGTTACAGGTTTATATGTAGGTAGTTCGATATTCAATTGTAATACTTAAAAATAAAAAGAATAGAAATTTTGTTAGTTACCATTCTCAATGAAAAACACTTTAATGAACTCAATCCAAAAGCCTTAAGACATGATACTTGTATAATTTAATGGACTTAATTGAAATGTTTCATTTACAACGTTTCACCCTCAATCTAGCTAAAGTTGTAATAAACAAACATTGTCTGGTGACGTCATTACTTCTATATGTTATCCGATAATTCGTTGTCAAAGTTATCAAATGTTCATTATGATTTGACAATTCTACCCTTTATTTGCCTATTTATTGTAACGCATGTACCAAAATAAACAACTTAAATATCTGGATCACATATATTATAATACATTGAAATTAGCATAATATAACAGTATATTAATGATATATACTATATATATTGAAGTTTTATTAATAAATATTACACAATGCGAACGTGACGCGTCGTGCTATAATCGCAACATTATATTTTATTTTCTGCTCGAATTCGGAATATATCACAAGATGACTCTTTTCAAATACGACTATTTGCATGATTTCGGAAAATATATCGATCGCCGAGCATCTACTCACTATTCCATTTGACTGCCCCGTTGGTCTAGTGGCTACATGTAAGGCCGCAGACCTTGGTTCAAATCCCTGGTTGGGCCAATAAAATGTTTTTGAGATTGTCTGTCGAAAATTCTCCGTACCAGCCCGAAGTCTGGAAGTTAGAATTGTGTACACTCCCGTGCCTCGGAGAGCTCGTTGTTTTTGCGCCTGAACTCATTCCGGTCATGTCGGGTTGCCGTCCTATCGGATTATGAGAATTAGGGAATAGATAGTGCACCTGTGTTTGCGCGCACACTTGTGCACTATATTTTTTGCGCATTTGGCTAATCTCTCTTGAGATTGGCCGCCGTGGCTGAAATCGGTCTGAAGGACTATTATTCCACTTGACCATTCGAACCCACAATTATCTTCGGTTGAGATTCACGTGTTCTAATTACTGAGTCACCTCGGCTTTAACTTTGAACCGCCTGTCAGGTTTGTTCGTAACTTAATCATGATTTAACTGTGAAACGAATATTATCAATAATTTATTAATTATGTGGTTGTAAATAGTTTTTTTAATTCAGGTTGTCCATTTTATGAATATTAAGTCTGAGGGCGTCAGTTGTTCCTGAACAGACTAAATGAATCCTAAACTGTTTGTAGTACGGTTTTTATGCAATAATACCTGCAATAATATTTATTCTAGTTAAACACATAGCTAACGAAACAATTCATTTCGTTAGCGTCCTCTCCTGTAGCTATACAATATCGCAAGTCTGTTTACAGATGAAGATAAATCACTGCGGGGTGTCGATAACAAAAGCTTGTTTACTCGAACAATATACGTTATGTGTTACTGTAAATAGGCGTCGCAGTCATAACAGGAATGAATAGTAAAATGGTGCTTTAAAAATTAAAATATTTAAACAATTTTATTATTTCTTAAGAACCGAGATGGCTCAGTGGGTAGAATACTGGTGGTAGGGCTTTGTGCAAGCTCGTCTGGGTAGGTACCGCCCACTCATCAGATATTCTACCGCAAAACAGCAATACTTGATATTGTTGTGTTCCGGTTTGAAGGGTGAGTGAGCCAGTATAATTACAGGCACAAGGGACATAAAATCTTAGTTCCCAAGGTTGGCGGCGGCTATAAGCGATGGTTGACATTTCTTACAATGCCAATGTCTAAGGGCGTTTGGTGACCACTTACCATCAGGTGGCCCATATGCTCGTCCGCCTTCCTATTCTATAAAAAAAATACGTGAATTTCAACGGAAAGAACCACCTAAATGTTATGTAATTTATATTTATTATTATATATATTTATTATAATTTGTATATACAAGATGAAATTATGCCATATGTACTTATATATACTAAATCACTGATAAGCAGCATGATGGATTTAGTTTAAACTTTCTCCCTATAATTTCTGTGTGAAGTGCTTTATATAAATTAGGCTCAAAGAAATAATATGCTCATTGTTTATTCATAACACGTTATGACCTCTTCAAATCTTTAACATAAGGCCTCGTCATGTTATGGTTTAAATAGTAGTAAAATAGTCACAGAAATGACCCACTGTTGGGTAAAACACGTTTGAAGTGTATTCCATGATGCCGTTCCATTATGTCTTTGTAAGAGCAATTCATTTGTTATACGCTGAGTTAGTGTGTGCACACTTTAATAACTAACTTTTGATTTACACTAGATTCTGGACTATTATTGTGAATTCCTAGATAACATCTCCACGTTAAACGTAAAATCACGTCTTTTTAGGAAAAAAAAAATCCGAGATAAATTAAAAGATAAAATACACAAATTAAGCACGTCAGGACTCAGTGATACTTGCCTACAATTATATCCATAATTTTTCATCAGGGTCAAGAGTTATTATAAAAAAAAGTTAATTCCTTTCTTTGTTACCTCAACCTTTTTGGTTTAATATAATACAATCCTAATGAGTTTGTTAAGCCCCGTTTTTTCCGTTTTTCGAGTTTAGCACAAATATAGCCTAAAACAGAAATAATAAAAATTCCTACAAATTGTGTGAAAAAACATTTAAATTAAAAACGTTGACAGACTGGCAGAAGGGTCACATGATGGTTAGTGGGCATCACCATAAACAATTGGCAATTGGAAAGGAATGTTAATATCTTTTTATCGTGGAAACTAAGATGTTATATTCATTGTGCCTGATTTTACACTGGCCAACTAACCCTTCAAAGCGAAACACAACTATATTAAGTATTACTGTTTTGCGGTAGAATATGTAATCAGTTGGTGGTAACTATCCAGACGGACCTCCTACCACCAATTAAAACCCTTCATTGAATTACAAGCCTTCTAATAAGGTAAAATAAAATATTACTGTAAATAAATATTACTGTAAATTATAATTTTATTTTATTTTTTATGTATCACTTAAATAAATGTTACAATGTTATGAATGCTGAGGCAATTTTTTATATTGTATGCACGTGCTATTTTAGTGTAAGGACGTATTTTGCGACAAGTTAAACGTTTAGTAGTTACTGCTAGATCTCAAGGAAAATAAATAGAAATAAACAAATAATAAGATGCTACACTACTCCGACTACGTTTGACTACATGACCATATTCTAGTCTGTTTTTAATGCAATAATCCATAGTGTTCTTAGAAGCAATGAAGCAAACATTAATAGTTTAACGGTTTGAGTGTTATTATTTCCGTTAATAGTTAAAACTTAGTAAAACAATTGCGTCGTAGTCCTTAAAACTGTAATTCTCGTTTTATAGGTGCTATTACGGGGTCCATTAATCTTAGTATACGATTAATAAAAGATTGTTTGTTCGTCATTTTCATTCATGTTCTAAAATCATTAAAGATTTTAGCGGCTGACGTCATTCTTCATTCCCAGATTGGATTGTCAAAACAAACTTACATTACTGTTCATTGAATTCGTTTGAGGGTAAGAGTAAAATGTATGGAAATGACATAGGACGATATATTACTTTGTTGGAAATGACGTAGACGTTTGTTTTGTTCAAATATCTTTTTATTTTAGGTGTGTCGTTTGGTTACTATTTGGATAAATTTCAATTGTTTTATTGTTGATGTCTAAAAAAAACGAAATTTGTAATCACTCCGACAGAAGTGAAATTCATTTTTCTAAGCCTACAAAGAACTTATTGCCGAAAACATTCACATCGCAATATTTATTGACAATAAATGTTTTAATTATTTTCAAAGTGAACCATCGACTTCAATGGTCGCAATAAGTGAGCCAGCAGGCTCCACTCGGTCACTTTTTATTTGATCGTAATCAAAGGTAAATTGGATTTCGATAGAACATTGTAAATTGTGTTTTTGTGGATATTTTGGTGGCATAGCTTAGCATAGCAGAAATGTACTATTACACTTTTTTGTTATATTTGTAGTAATATATAATTAAAATATATTTTATTGATTTGATATTTTGTATATTAAAATATTTCAACAAATAAATAGGCCACCCTAATGAAATAATTATACAAAAAGAATACGCCGTTCAATATCTAGAATCTAATATTGTACTTTTTTTTATATTACAGTGTCCTTGAAACCTACAACACCGGAGGCGTTACCTTACTTTAAGGATAAGTAAACCTGAGAGACACTTGGCGTTGGCGTGGCTCACACAGGTGGCAGAAAATAATCCAACATAACTTTTCCGTTCTCCTTTTGATATCTTTACTATGGACACAAATTACTTGGTTGTAGGGCTTTGGGCAAACTCGTCTGGGTAGGTATCACCAATTCATCAGATAATCTACCGCAAAATACCAATATTTAGTATTGTTGAGTTCTGATTTGAAAGGTGAGTGACCCAGTGTAAATACAGTCACAAGGGAAATAACATCTTTGTTCCTAAGGTTGGTGGCGCATTGGCTATGTAAAGAATAGTTAATATGCAAAGAATGGTGTATACTTCTTACAGCGCCGATTCTATGGGCGGTGATGATCATTTACTAAGAGGATGCCTATTGTCCAAAAAAAATCCTAAACACACGCTATTTCGAAAATAAAATTAAAACGTTAATTAAGTTTTCTAACATTAAAAGATAAGTCTTAATATTCAGAGTATCATAATAAAAACTCATAAGTCAAGTCAGATGAGTTCCTTGACTAAGATTAATCGTTAAACGTCCTTATACATCATGATCGAGGTGGCGTATTAAACAGCTGATAAACGAGAAGAATACCCTTATGATTTATATCTTTAAATACTTATTATACGTAAACTGCTTGGTGGTTTAATGAATAGCTTACAAGATTAGATCCCGAGCATGTTCGAACCCCAGGTCAGTTCAATAAAGAGTTATTGGGTTTTTCTGTCTTTTTTTTTCTTTGTCTGGCTTTCTTTGTAGCAAGCTGGAGTCTGAGAGTTGGTAGTGCTAAATTTCCGTGATTTAAGTAGTCCTGCGCCTAAACTCTTTCTATTCGTGCCAGATTTTAATAGAATAGCCAAATGAGCCGCGTGATGATAAGTGGCCATCAATGCCCATAATCATTGTCATCGTAAGAAATTTAAACCACAACTTACATCGCCAATGTTGATCTTATGTTGTTACACTGCACGGCTTCGAATCCTACATGTTATATAATATTTTATTTAAACTAAATTACGATCCATTAATTACAATTTATCCATAATTCTAAAATCTTAATCACCCGTCAAACGCAGTATGTTGGGGCGCTTTAATTACTTCATGCCAAAATATCGCGTGTATAGATTTTAAACGTATTTGGAAGTATTGACTGAACTCGTTTTTATTTTTAAATTAAGACTTACATTACTGCTTCGTCGATCTAATGGCTAGTTTATAAGGCCGAGTCAATAAAAAGATTGAGTTTATCTGTTAAGATATTTTAAGTTTAGTTCGAATTGCCAGCTTAAAAACTCCTGTGCATCGGAAAGAACATAAAATAAAGTCATAACATGAATTCCATTTGATCGTGTCGGATGCACCACCATTCTTATTAATCTTAGATTGCAATCTAATATTAATAAGATTCATTTGTTCTAGCCACTGGGTAATCTTTCTATTCGTGCCAGATCATATCAATATTTTGTTAAATATTTTGTTTTTAATTGTAGTCTATGTTTTTAATATAAAACTCGTACATAGTAAAAACTTATCTATATAACAATATTATATGGTAAACGATGATAAGTTTCAGCTTATGCACTACACTCTACTACTACAATATAATGTAACGATCATTCTACATTTAGAATTTAAAACTTCTTTATCCTTTCAAGAAAACTTTCGGGTCTAAGTGTTTTCCGATCTAGATTTTGCAAGATTAATGATGGTAAGTTACTTAAATGGATTGTCTAGACGGACAGACTAAAATATAATCAAGTACTTATAGTATATTTCAATTAAGGTTAAGGTCAGTTTTGCCTGAGAATGCTAGCCTAAATACGTGACAAGTATTTTGTATAATTAGGATAGAACGGATACCTTTGATCGTCTAATTACAATGTTGAGACCGAGTTCATATACATAGCTATATATATGAATGTAGCGATGTAATTTAAATAAAGGTATACTGGAATAATTGTATAAAATTTGAAAAAGATGGGTAGTCAAAACAAATATTATAACTGTAACTCTAAATTGGTTAATATTTTAAAAGGCAGCTATTGAATTGATTTGGGGCTTTATTCTGTTTCCGTTTAAATCAATGCTACTGTTAAGGTACTGTTAAGCCTCTTTCCAGTCGTGTCGGATTGCCATCCCATCGGATTATGAGAGTTAGGGAATAGAGACTGTAACCTGTATTTGCGCACACACTTGTGCACTATAATGTGTCCTGCGCAGTTGGCTAATCTCTTTTGAGATTGGCCGCCGTGGCCGAAATCGGTCTGGAGGACCTTATAATTTTAGTGAAGAATATAATGTATAATGTCACCACAGAACAGCATCAATCATCAACAGGCATCGAAAAGATCTGCACCCGTACGTAGTTGACGTATTTAAGACACGTACGAAACGATTTGCTTTCTCGTTTCTGATACGCACCGCCAAGGTCTGGAATACCCTCCCGACCTCCGTTTTCCCCACCACCTACAATATGGGTACCTTCAAGTCTAGACTGAATAGGCATCTTCTAGGCAGGCGCGCTCCATCTTAGACTGTATCTCACTTTCCATCAGGTGTGATAACAGTCAAGCGCTAGCCTATACATTTAAAAAAAATGTTAAAAGCATAATTAAAGCTTATAATATATTGTTACTTAGGTATTAGTTGCGATCATCATTTTATGTTAGTGATCGAGCTCAGTGTAATCTTGGTTAGGTACAAGTATACATGCCAGACATTCTACATACAATATTGATTGAGTTGTATACAAAAACTCATTAAGCATATAATTAAATTCCAATGATAAGCCGTGACCGCACAGT
Organism: Nymphalis io; assembly: GCF_905147045.1. Taxonomy (NCBI): domain Eukaryota; kingdom Metazoa; phylum Arthropoda; class Insecta; order Lepidoptera; family Nymphalidae; genus Nymphalis; species Nymphalis io. The sequence continues at coordinate 6,410,938 of NC_065909.1, forward strand.
GGTTAGAAGACGTGAATCTTAACTGATGATTCTGAGTTCAAAACCGAGCAAGTGCCATTTAATTTTTGATTTGTTTAATTATTTGTATTAATAATTCATCTCGTGTTCGGCGGTGAAAGAAAACGTTCTGAAAAAACTTGGATTTTCATCCACTACAGTGGATCCACTACAGTGAATGAAAATCTTTCGCGTGTATCCACTAACTGGCAATAGAGCAGCTTAGAGGCATTAGCTCAGTTGTGGGACATTTACATACGTTTACTTTAGTTTTTTTATTGCTTTGGATATTAGGCAATACACAGTCTTAAGCGGTACATTGTTCAAGTAAATTCAACGAATCAATAATTATTTTAATTTAATTGCTATATTTGTTTTAGAGGGTACATATTAAGTATCATCTCAGGGATGCACTATACTTTTCCCTTGCCAAGCGTTTCCAGACCTATAACTTGAGTGTTTTACCAAATGTAATTATTATAATGATACCTTCAAGACGTGAAAGCAAATGTAGTAATATTATAACAGCCACATGAACTGTAACTTCTAAAGGTACACACTTGTTCGAATCAGTGAAGCGACTTCGTTAGCGGTCTCTTCGTTATAATGAACCTGCTTGGTCGAACAAGTGTGGTCTCAGTCTTATAGATAGTACTGATCTTCGCTTGACTGCGAATTTGTGTTCAAGCCCTTACTTACCGAGACGAGGATTGATAATAATTACTCATTAAATTTTGAAGGTGATTAATTTGTTCTATTTATATATCACATAGGAGTTATTTACATATATTGTACACATATATTATTTTTGAGGCTGCAATAGTCGGCATAGTTGAGACTTGTATATAGAATAGTCTGTATTTTTTATTTAAAAAATGTAAGGAAATAAACAAAATTGTATAGAAATATATATAAAAACTGGTTTGTCCGCCTCTATACAAGCAAAGATAATTTGACATTGCAACTTAGTGAAACCTTTGAAAATACCAAAAGCAAACGTATGAAAATTTTACAGGATTACGATAGGATTTTTTTAGTACTTTTCTGGAGCGTTTTATTTTCGAAATTAAAACTGGACGACAAAAAAAGAAAATTTCAAAGTAAACATAAGCTGGAGCGTTTCTTTTTTTAAATTGAAATTATAGCCCGTAAATGTTATTTTTTGCATATTCTTTTTTTCCAATGTTCTAACCTGTGCATAAATACCATTATAACAATATATAAAAGACGCGTAATGTAAGTGGGTGCGTATATCAAACTAACATTATAAATGATTTCTCGTTTATACTAAACCGATAATCATGAAATTTTGCATACACGTGGTCAGGAGTACAGGAAAGCACTTAGGGTACTTAACATCTACATCTCCCTCACAAGCAATCGAAGTAAAGCGTGGAAACTAGTGGTCGATACAAATAAAAATAGTGATTGCATGTTGCAACGCAGACAAGCAAATACGCAAATTACAAACAGTTACGTAAATATTTAAAATACTTAAATAGTCGACTATTGTTATTTTTTACTGTTTTGAATACGCTTTTCAACCCTAACTTCTCGTTGTTCATTCATTCGTCGTTGTTCATTTAAAAAGAGAGTGGAGATGGCTTAGTGGTTAAAACACGAATATCTTAATCGAAGATTGCGGATTCAATCTCTAGCTAGCAACAAAAACTTTTTCATATGCTTAATTTGAATTCATCTCGTACTTGATAAATATCCGAAACCTGTATCGGAGGCTGTGTCGGATGAAAGTTTGCTAAACGTGTACCTGTTACCACATACACATACATACATACCAATCGGAATATGTTCCAAATGTTTTTCACAAAAGGAAAGAAAGCGCTACGCTTTGAATTTAATAAAATGCTAAAATGAAAAACACTTCACTTAAGTACGAAATAAATCTATTATAACAAAAGTGTAGCTCTGACCTATATAGTATATTTCGTCTGCATTCTATATACAAAAATGTTGTTATGTTTAATATTTTGTTTAAAAAAGAAATAATTCTATACAAATTAAACAAAAATATCTTTTGAATTAAAGAGATTTTTACGAGTTCTTTGAAATACAAAATGCGTTATTGAAACGCTACTTTTTATATTGTAAGTCTATTTAATACTAGCCTCAGTTGCTGAAATATTCAGAGCCGCGTTCATTTTAATTTCGACACTACGTGTATTGGCATAAGTTTCAATTTTCCGGATTCCGTTTGTCGAGCAATATGGCCGTTATTCACAGCTATTCGGAAAACTCGGGGGTAAATCGGTATCGATGAGGACGAGGGTACACAGCTAAAGAGGGTAGAGATGGAGTACCTCTTGTGGCGATATTGGAAGCTCATTTGGAAATTCCGATTTACGCATGCGTGTGCTTCATTATAGGAAAATATTTTTAAAGAAATAAGGGTATTTATTACTTAATGTTTTTTTTTAATCAATCTTTTTTAATACTGTCTTGGGTCGGGGATGGCTCAGTGGATAGAACATCATCGTGGGTTCAAAACCCGATAAATACCACTGAGTTTTCAAGTTCTTAAATTGATTTACTCGTAATTCATTTTGTGATCGGTGGTTAAGGAAAACTTAGTAAGGAAACCTGTATGTTTGTATGTATGTAATAAAAAAAACTATTAAAATAAATCTTAAGTTAAGAGAAAAGGAGGTCTGGTGTCAGTGAGACATTTAATGGTTATATTTTTTTAAATTTAATCTTTTTTTGTAGAGTTAAGTAAATGTAGATTTTCGAAAATAATTAAAATAAAAAACACTTGAAATAATAGCTTATTCGAAATAGATTGAAAAAAAAAGTAAAGGCAACGGGATGGCTCGCTGCTGGGGCAAGCTTCCTCTCATTTTTGAGAAGAAAGATCCATCCAATGTAGTTATTATAATGTGCAGGTTACCTCATGATATTTTCCTTTCGCTCAAACGTGAGATAAATAATTATAAACTTAAATTAGGCACAAAAAATGTAGTTGCAGTTACCCGGGTTTGAAGTTTGAGTGTCCGCAATTTTTGATTAAACTTCACGCGTGATAACCACTGGGCCATCTCGATGACAATTTTAAACTTATGTCAAATATAAATAAAATGCCAGATAGGTTTATTGAATAGAGATTTAATTAAGGGATTTCGACTTCTAAGTAAAAGATAATATCTCAATTAAAAGTATGTGGAGGTTTAATATAACTCATAAGCCCTCATTTGTAATTCCAATATTTGAAAGAGTTAAAACTAAATGGTATAGAATTAATTAATACACTGTATAAAATTATTACCTTCATAAAGCCAATCTGGTACTCCATTAAAGATCCTCCCGGGTATGCCCGTATCAGTTACTCTGTACCCGGTAGAAGATCTTGGTGCTGGACGGTAGAAGATGTCGTAGTCTTTAACGGTGATGAGCCCATGGCCCTTAGGAGTCCACATGGCAAGAAGAAGAAGCGGACCTTCGCTGATAACTCCTCCTCCGATGTCATCCGGTAACGGCGTTAGAGGATAGGATTCCCTAAGGGATAAAATATAAAATATTTATATAAGAATTCAAAATCATATAAATTTATTCTTTCAATTGTGAAATTACATAAGAATAAATTTAGATATCAAGGTGCATAAATAGGCAATATAATCTAAGAAAACTTCATCTGGTAACCTTTTTCTCGTTCATAAACATTGGCATTTTAAATAAAGTTAACCATTCCTTACACCATTAATGTAAGGCTAGCCATGGGATCGAAGACGAGATCCCATGTGCCTTTAATAGCACAGACGTACTCACCATGGGCTGGAACATAGCCAAATATTCTATCGCAAAACAGATTACAGTTACAACAGTAACATATCTCTATGTCAGTAGAATATCAGATGAATGGGTAATATGCCTATAAGAATATGGCATAAAAAATATTAATTGTCTAACATCTCATCCTAATCTCCTGAATACCTCTCCAAGATCGGATAAATCCGTGGGAATTAGTTTTGATGACCAGCGCGCCCCTCTTACGCGCCATTACTTCGAGGAGCTCCCGGTCGTTGACCAAGGCGAGATTAGGGCGGCTCTAGCTAACAGCTTAAAAACAACAAAGCTTCGGGAGATGACGGAATCACAACAGAGTTGCTTAAGGCAGGCGGGACTCCGGTCCTGAAAGAGCTAGCAAGCCTCTTTAATTCCGTCATCCAACATGGTAAGACCCCGGAAACGTGGAGCGGGAGTGAGGTGGTACTGCTTTTCAAGAAAGGTGATAAAAACCTCTTGAAAAACTACAGACCAATCTCCCTCCTGAGTCACGTGTATAAGCTGTTCTCAAGAAGTCTTCAACCAATGCATCTTACCTGCCATGAAATACGGTGCCGAAACGTGGACACTAACTGCGGGACTAGTCCACAAATTAAAAGTCGCTCAGCGTGCTATGGAGCGAGCTATGCTCGGAGTATCTTTGAAGGATAAGATCAGAAATGAGATTATCCGGAAAAGAACCGAAGTCACCGACATAGCTTGCAAATTAGTAGGCTGAAGTGGCAGTGGGCTGGTCACGTATGTCGTAGGACCGATGGCCGTTGGAGCAGACGAGTCCTAGAGTGGAGACCGCGAATCGTCAAGCGCAGCGTAGGGCGCCCTCCAGCCAGGTGGACCGACGACCTTAAGAAGGTGGCGGGCACCAACTGGATGCGGAAGGCGGAGGACAGGGAGCTTTGGCGCACCTTGGGAGAGGCCTATGTTCAGTAGTGGACAACGATTGGCTGTTGATTGATTGATCATCCTAATATATTTGACAAGATAGTATTGACAGTGCGCCATAACGCTACGCGTGAGTTAGATCTATGTCAGTTAACTCTATGATAATTAACACGTAAGTAGTGTATAATTAAATAAACGAGACAAAAGACTAATAGCAAAAATAGTACACTACTTTATGACACAAATTAAAGTTTCAAAAAATACTCGTATCTACAAAGACTTTATTATAAAAATTAAAAAAATATGATTATTTAATATTAAATCATTTCATAAATGTAATTATTATGAATGAAATTGTTACTTACAACTCATTAATGTATTATAACTTCATGTCTTTATTAATACAGACTGAATCGATTCTGGGTTTCATAAAGAATACAATTTGAAATTGCAATAAATGTAATGTAAATATATCGTATAGTATGTATATTTGTAAATATATCGTATTTTAAAAAAGTGTCAGATGCAGTAAAATAAATAGTTAGAAACTTAAAACAGATGTAGGTAGTAATTAATGTGACCCACAAACCACATTAATGTGTAAACCACATTAACTAACAGGTATTTTGTACATATTTAATAAGGCGTTTTTTAAATATAAAATAAAAACACTATTTACAATAACATATTGTACATTTGCACTCCGAACGTTTTATATTTTTCCCATTCTAATGTAGTTTGTTTCGTCTTATTGTGCAGTGTGTATGTGTTTTTTTATGAAAGCGTAATCGGGAGTGTGTTTCCTGTGTGATTATTTTCCTAACAAGAATTCAAGTTTTGATTTTTAAAAGAGATTAAGAAAGAGAAGAAATGGTAATTAAGAACATTTATTAAAAATGCTCAATACAAATTTTGTGTTTATTTTGCTAACGTCAAAGTACTCAATATTCTGATCTATATTTAAAAACTATTTATTTTTCATCAACGTTTCAAAGCTGTATGTTAATTTTTGTCTAGGGCTGGTGTAACTGATTTTGTTACGGTTTGTTTAGCGAACGTGCTAAAATATGAATACACAACCACATTAGTTTTTATGGTAGCCTGGTACCTGAGATTAGGAACGAATTTTTTAAAGTAACTTTCATATATAAACCAAACCGAACAATTAAATTAACAATTTACTTTATAATTTAGAATATTGGTTGCTATACAAAATCAATATACTTTTTATTTTGATTTTTTTTGTCATTTTTAAGATTAATTTATCATCGGTTCGGAATGCGATGAAGCATGAATATCTGAATGTAGATTCTATCGAGCAAGAACGATGAACCAAAAAGAATCTCAGTAGGTACTCTTTTCGACCAGATTGCCTAGGCATGTTAATTAAATATAATTAAAGTTTCTTATTAAACTGGCATGGATAGTTAACTCACGTTTTTAATCATCTTTATAATCAACATAATTAAATTCATAAGTATATTCTATTATGGCCTATCTAACCAGAATTTCTGAGACATGCGGTTTTCAGATGAGAGAGATAACAAATTCCCGGATTTTAACTTGCGACTTACTTTGGAGTGCTTTCTAGTATATATGGCAAGTATGCCAGTTTAATTACAGGCAAATGACAGATATCAGCCTTGCTTATAAATGTTTATCACTCTCTGTCATTATTGATTTGACATACGAAAGACAAAGACACAGTATTATTTAACAAATCATTCGCGCTTACAATTAAGGCCAATAATAATTTAGATTACACCTTAAGCACTACATTGTTATTGTGATTGGTATGTGCACACTTGATTTTTTAACAACATATGACCCATTATTTGATCAATACTAAAACGAAAGCGATTTGAATTGTTTGATAAAAAAAAATCATATCAATGAAAGTTTGGCTTACAAATGTTTTACCAAATAATTTATATAATATTTCATTTCCAATACAAAAATCGAAGCCTAGAAATCTGCTATGACGGTACCAACATACCCACAACAACTAAGTACCCGATAGAATAATTACTATCTTTTTATGTGGTTTTGATATTGATATATAAAAAGTATTTTATCCAGTTTAATGAAAACATAATTAAAAATAAAATGGAGTCAATATAATTACTATCATTAGTATTCAACACATGAATAAAGTTAACGAGCACGCCGACATGTTTCTAAAAACAATAGAATTAAACTCTTTTTTTATAGAATAGGAAGGTGGATAACCATATAGGCCACCTGATGGTAAGTGGTCACCAACGCCCATAAATATTGGCATTGTAAGAAATGTTAACCATCGCTTACATCACCAATGCGCCACCAACCTTGGGAACTGAGAAGATATGTCCCTTGTGCCTATAATAACCAGTAAATGGGCTATATACGCGTGGAGATTTGAACTACTTTGTCGTCATTTGAATCTGGTTGTTTATTGGACTTATTAAAATAACTTCCAAAGAAGACGAAGAAGTTAATAATTGAACTCACACAGTTCGTACTCGTTATTCAAAGTTCGCGATATAGTCACACTAACGATTCAGAAACGAGGCGCGAATGCAGCTCATTTCGACTGCACTGCGTAGTGTTTACATTCATAAATCTTTAATCGAGGTGACTGCGAAATAGCAAGCGAATAAATAGGCGCTCTAATTCCGTACCTTTCATTTAAAAAGGTCAATACGGAATGAGAGTTGAATTTACGTAATTTGTAGTTGCTAAGGATCAGGTATACAACTTTTTTTATTTAATCTAGATTTTTGGCATAGGTTTCACACACACATTTCATGCTTTCGATTTATTTAAAAAATTGTCTTATGTGTCATTCATTGAATCTTCAACGACTCGGAAAACATTGTTTTTTTGTGGTGTTAGAATATTAAATGATTGGGTGGTACGTACCAGTAGCGATACCGGCGGTCCAATTAAAAACCCTTTAAAAAAATTAAATTTAAAATAATTACTGGTATGTATGTATGTACGTGTATAGGCTGGCATTATAATATATTAGATATATAAAAACTAAAGCACTCCATTGCCATCGCCGCTTAATGTTTCATTAATATTGTTAATATTAATGAAAAATTGGAATAAGCGTTTTATATTATTATGTAATTCTAGGTTATATATTGCTATAAATATATTTAAATGGTCGTCCTCTTCATTGAAAAAATAAAAGGATACTTGTTGCCACTGCTAACATGAGTGAATCAATCGGCGGTTTCCAATTATATATATAAAATAATACATATATATTATATAAACATAAAGTTATAATTATAATTTATTAAATTCCATCACCATAAAGTGGTAACAGCTGAAAAATCCATAGAAAGTTATGACTTAAAATAGAAATTATTTCGGCATTTAAACGGAATACATAAGTAGACAATAACATATTTCAGCTGGGAGTACGTGAATCTTTAATCAATGATTGCGGGTTCAAACTCAGCCTAGCACCATTGAAATTGCTTGTGTTTAATTTATGTTTATAATTCATCTCGTGCTCACTGGTAGTGGTAAGGTTCGTGTGTCACATAAAAATTTGCCACAAATTGGATTGGAATATTGGAGCAGAGTGGTTCAGTAATTTCCAAATCTTCTCCTTAAAAGGAAAGATTGCCTTAGCCCAGCAGTGAGGTATAAGATATATAACACCCAATGATATGAATAATCCAGTTATCGCTACAATGCGCAATCGAATAAAAGAATGTCTCAAGATTTAGATTACGGCGATGTACGAAATTTCTTTCATCGCCAATGTCTATGGTCAGTGTTCACCACTAACCATTAGGGGACCCATTTGCCGGTCCTCTCCGAAGAAAACACGAGTAAACGAAATAATTTACTATTAATCCAATAGTATATATGATGATATATATGATTATATGCATCTATGTAATAATGTAAAATAATTCCATTATAATACGATTGTGTTGTTTGGTAGTTTAATAAATCATTTTCAAAAGTTTAAATTCATTATGTATTACTGCATTGCTGTTTTGTAAAAACTTATTTCGTATCTCACTCGTTGTTTTCAAATGTTGAAAACCTTCTTAAGGTGATACGCTATTTGCGTTTCTATATTAATATTATAAATGCGAAAGTATATCTATCTGTCTGTTACGCTTTCACGTCTAAACCACTGAATTGAGTTTGATGAAATTTTATACGCAGCAAGCGGAACCCCAAGTACGGCAAAGGCTACCTTTACTTATTTGAATCGATACTGAGTTTTTTATTTCATGCCCTTAGAAAACGAAAACAATTGAATTGAATGTAATTTATAATATAATTACAAAATAATATAAATACAAAGTGGGGTGTTTATCTTAAACATATCTAAATTATTTTCATTTTTATTATAAAAACATGATTGTTTCAAATAAAAAATGGTAAAATGTATCAACATGCGATGATCAACGTTTCCATTGTCATGATACGAAATTCCACTATAGTCAACGCTGTCAAAAGTCAATGTGACAACTACATATATAGTTCCTCTCGTAACGCTCTCATAACGCTGACAAATACAATAAATAAGACAAATTAATACGATAACTGCAGTGCGTTAATGAAATAACTTTTGTCATATATAACTATCGGCAATTATATATAAACACAATTAGCTTATAACTACATCTAGCCAGATTATAAACGTTCGAAAATTTATGGACGGCGTTTAATGGTTTTGAATATAACGTAACAATTTCTTATTACAATACTCACACAATTTCCGTTAAATTATAAACACTAACCTAACAGATTATAAAAATTCATAATTTTTCATAAGACAGACATTCTGAAAATTTATCATTAAAAACGCAAAAAAAAAATCCTTGACCCAGCGATTTGAAGCTGGGGATAATTCGGGATCTATAGCCCCTTATAATAGGTAAAAAAACGGGTTTACTAATAAACGTTGTTAAGCGAGTGTTTAGTTAAACAATGCTGTGTCTTCTTCTTTCGGATGTAAAATCAGTAATGTCAGAAAAAGCGAAGTCAGTATTTCACTTAACAGCCGCTAAGCTGTAAACTTTTATAAGTAAAGCGGTATTATTAATAGGTATGTATATAAAAGGATCTAAGAAATGATTACATTGAAAGACTCTTACAGTGAAAAATATGAACCGTTTTTGAAGAGGGACAAGGAAAACATAAATCAAAGAAGAAAAAAATGAACCGACAGCAAGACAGGAAGTGGAAAATTTCTTATTTCACACAAATTTCCTTGAGCATTGCCTTATTCATCGCTTAATTTTATTGCTCCAAAAGTTTTCAAATTATGAATTATTTATTACTCGTGCTGTGTGAAATTGAAATCTAAGTTATGGAAGAATTTCATTCTTGGTGTGAGAAAAATTAATTAGTGTGTGTATTGTTTTAATAGTGTATGTACTATTAGTTAGCATATTAGTTAGTAGTACATTCGTTAGCACAAGGAAATTGCTTTTGTAGAGAGTATATATGTGTGTCTCAGTAGTAAATAACTCTACTCGTATCATAACTTTACTACTATGTTCATATTCAAGTATTTGTTCATATTCATATCAAGCAAGCGTAATTATTATGTATAACTTCGTGTGTACATGCAGGCTTATTAATACGTGTATTATTTTAATGTATATATATGTATATACAAAGATTACCGTACATATTTGCATAGTACCTGTTATAAAATAAATAAATTAAGTGTAATGTAAAATTACTCTTTAAACTTTATAAAAGTGTTTTGGGAAAAAAGCATAAATTTCAACGAAAGACTAAGTTGAGCACACAGCGTGCCAAGTTTTGATTAAGTTGCACGGTTGGTGTATGTCCTCACCATGTGTAGTTTCACTTGCTTGCGTTACAAATGTTTTAACTTGGTTGCTTACATATAGAGAACTTTTAAATAATATACAGTATCAATACAAATATCAGATTATAATGTTATCATGTATTTATAAATATATCTTGATAATACAACACTATGAATATTGGTACATATATAACATAAAAGGTAGCTTTGTAATTAATTAAAACTTTACTTATGTATACTAACTATACTATTTTTATAGAAACAAGTATATGTATATCTATAGACGAAATACAAAATGATCATTACGTAGTAGCTGTCTCTTTTACATCAACGATTTTGAAGAAATTTTCATTCGTTCGTTTCCTCAAAAATGCAATACATTATATAAATATTTCATTAATATAAAAAAGCTTTTTCGCGATTCGAGAAAAGAGACTGACTAAAATAAATGTAATTTTTAATAAATTAAAAATATTTAATAAAATGGTATGTTACGAAACGAAAATACAAAATTATTTTAACTTCGCATTATTTTATTGCGTCAAAAGTCTCTGCAGGCGACGTGAATTAAGTTCGTGTCCTATTTAAGATTTCAGGCCGCTTGTTAACGTACGCCATAAAAAATATGGTAGATTGTTCTTGATTACGCTGTACGCACACACGATCTAAAGCATTGTGATGTACTATTTCCTCGGCGGAGAAAATGTGGTAATTGATATGGCGTTTTTGTAAAGACTAACTGATTTTGATATTGGATATTCAATATTTTAATATTTAAAATGATATTCCAAATACGAATTCAGTTTGTTCTTTACATTTTTTTTATTGTAAAAGATAGACAGAGTGGCCAGTAGCCGCCCCATTGTTTGTAGTCCCCACCGCCCACTGGGTTAGCTCGTGACGTATATTTCCCGATGTGATACAATCTCAATTAATTACTCTTAAAAACGTAAGTATAAAGTTCCTTTAAAACTTAACTAAATACCTAAACCAGTTGGTTCATTTGCAAGGCCGCTTTGTCTTAATAATATTTAAGACAAAAAATGGCTTCAATATTAAATTACTCGGTGATTGCTAGGACTAAAAGAATCCTGATAGCGGCGTTTTTTTTATAAAATCAATAGGCGGGTTGGCAAATGGGCCACCTGGTTTACAACTGGTCACCACTGCCTATAGACAATGGCATTAAAAAACAGTACTATATATTAAACACACACATACACATGCGAAGTAATTTAGTAATTTTATTAAATTTGTAAGTCTTACGTGATTTCCTTTCAATTAATTTCATATGATGAATCTTTAGAGATTTATACGGGTTTCGTAATCTCTTAATGAATAAAGGTAATTAGGTTGTCGAAACTCCTAATTAATACTGAGCTTCAAAAACCTGGTTAAATTGCTTTTCATACTGGAATACTTGTTTTTAAATAAATAGAACGAGTAAGATTTTAGTTATTAACCTCGTGTAGTTTTTTGTTTTAAGCTGCGTACGAATGATATTTTATTTTCGTCAATGTATTTTTAAGCATTTGTTGTCATAGTAAATATATAAGTATAAAGAAATTTGACTGGAAGAAAAGGCCTACGGCGTTAAGTATGTCATATCATTATGATAATACCTTATACAATAAAAAAGACACAGAAATAATACACGCACACATATGTAAGTATTTAGACATGAAATCACGACACACATATACATATGTAGTTATCGAAGAGGATTTCAATTGTTTAAAGTCTAGATTACATCTTGTATCATTAACTTAATTCAGTTGGACATTTGATACTCGGAGCTCTTAACAGTGTGAGTGTTAACGATGGACTATTAAGAGCTTCATTGATCCTTGTATCGCAGACTAAGTATGATTACTACATCTAAATAAATAGATCAGTGGCTCTAGAAATAGAGCCTCTTATATTTAACAAGATACGTACATACATAAAAAATATATACAGTAACAGCCTGTTAATACCCCACTGCTGGGCTAAGACCTCCTCTTCCTTTTTGAGAAGAAGGTTTAGAGCTTATTCCACCACGTTGCTCCAATGCGGGTCGGTAGAATACACATGTGACATAATTTCAATGAAATTAGACACATGCAGGTTTCCTCACGATGTTTTCCTTCACCGTCAAGCACGAGATGAATAATAATATTAAATTAAGCACATGAAATTTCAGTGATACTTGCCCGGGTTTGAACCCACGATCATCGGTTAAGGTTCACGCGTTCTAACTACTAGGCCATCTCAGTAAAAAAAATTATATGAATAATTTAATTCAAAATACGCGCGTACTGTGTTCGTAATTATAAATGAAACCTGGTTACTATTTTTTCAAAATGATTCGTTATGCTAACGGATAGAAGAAATCTGTAATCAATGTTTCTTTTTTTATGAGTATAAGTACTTATTATATTCACATATTTTACTACTTTTTTCTTAACGCATTGGAAACCTTCAGAAACGTCCTCGGCCCACTTAACTGGGTTATGTGGAATTATTACCCACTAAAATCATATATTTTACCCTGCTTTTACTTTATTTGTAGCATTCTGATTCTTAAGTAACAACCAAATGATAGCTTTTGAATTACGCCTCCTAGGCAATTCTACCAACCTTAAGCTAAAAATACTCGTAATAATTGAAGTATTATAAATAATCATAATCTCTGACTTTCAAGTTCAGACCATTGGGCATTGATTCCTTGATGATAATGAGTATTCTTTGAAATACCATCACTATCTACATAGAGATTCCATGTATTAAACATGGAAAAATATATTTTTACTTACGTGGTTAGTATATCATAGACGGTGTAACGGGCGAGGTAGGAGTATTGGTGGATTTTGCGCGGCGCATGCGCAAGTAGTAGGAATCGTCGATCCGCCGAAAGTGAGAATGAAGCAGGTTCTAGCACCCTCTGAAAAAGAAAAATTCTGTAAATATTTTTATTCAAGAGGCTTGGAGTTATATATATATATATTGTGTCTTGGTTGTCGATGTTTTTTTTTCAAATTTTGTATTTATATAAGATTTGTTTTTTAAGCTTATGTGTCCTCGTCCATGTTCGTAAAGTGCGGCGTGCATTTCCAAGTCTCGTTATGGTATTGTTTTTGAAGACTTTTCCTGATATGGCTTACGCACCATCAGTGCTTTGATAAAACCATGCCTGAGACTTTCACATGAATTGTCAACGACAATTTTACTAACGATTCATTCGATTGAATGAATATTTAATTCAATCAACCGAATGAATCGTGTAGGAACGCATTTGATTCAAACAAATAAAGGAGTCAACAGATCAATAATAAGTATTGCCGTATGAATATTATTTTATAATAAACTCATTCTTATTTATAATATTCTTTATTATATTTGTATGTTTCTAGCTGTTTTGAAAATAATAAAGGAAGTAAATTTTAAATGTTTTTTTTTTTTTTTTAATATTAGGGACAAAATCATTTCTAATTATATTGACATGAAATATTTGTTTTAAGATTTATTATATTATTTATATCCAAAAGTTGCTTGAAATGCTAAACATAAAAAAATTATAAATGGAAAGTTTAATGAAAAGAAATATCTATAAGAGATTCGTTACAACTAACTTAATAAGTAATTTTATTTTATAATTACAGCGGACGGTGTAAGACTGTAGGAACAGTCAAAATGATAAGCTAATGTGTATAATTATAAATATTAAACATTATTATTAAAAAAACGTTGATAATTTATAACAAAAAATAATTATATTGCATCGTGATCACTTATACAACCACTCAAATCTATTTTGAAAAATAATTAAATTACTCATGACAGTATATAAAAACTATTCGACCGATTTTAATTAAACTTTTCACGTATGCTTATTTCATCACCATCATATCAGCCGGAAAATGTCCATTAGACAAAGGTCTCCCCCAAGGATTTCCACCAACGGCTTCCCGCGACCGTATCTGCTGTATCTGTAACAGCCTGTGAATTTCCCACTGCTGGGCTAAAAACCTCCTCTCCTCTTTTTAAGGAGAAGTCCCGTCCCGCGACCCTTGTAATAAAAAATTGCATAACAATAAGCTTAATAGACTTATAAAATGGTAGGAGCCGGGACCTATACTAATAGATTTATTCAAAACCAAGTGAGGTGAATATAACTTGAGCTTTTCAGTTACATCGATTGTCGTTTTTTATATCGGAATCTTCTACAAGCGGCGGCTGAAAAGCAATCAATCTTTTTTTATTTTAACGCATAATATATTTTCCTTCTAATTTTAATTTAATTACTACTTATTTAAATTACTTAACGATTTGCTCTTATCTACTTACTAAAAAGGTGAACATGTCGTTAAACTTTTATCATACAATAAAATTTTACACAATACTATGTCACAACACGATAGGTTACAGTGCAAACACACACCAACCACGCCGGCGGGGTCGAGGTCCTTTTTTTTATTATAACCCGTCCGCGCTTAGGCGTATGACGAGGTCATTGCACACATAGTGTCCTCCTTCCTGACGTCGACGATATCCTAAACCGAGATCGGCCATTTTGGCCAACAGCAACAAGTCAATTCGAAAAAAAAATACTATGTTAACATGACTTTACAAAACCAATGATTACTGAAACATACGAATTGTCTTTATGTCATGAAACGGTCTCAAAACACGAATACTTTGCTATTTAATTTCATTATTAATTTACAAGACAAAAATTAAAAAGGTTTAAAAAATAAGACCAAATGCAATTAAGAGTGTAAAATAACCTAATTGAGGAGTTTCAGAATATATAGCAATAAAACATTTTTAAACCATCAGTGTCTATAAACAAGTGAATTGATCGTACCGTGTTTCTCATTTCTTTTGTTTTATAAAACGCTCTTTGAAACATCGTGTAATATATCCGAGAATAGTATATTAATATGTTACCTATTTTTCTTTTCATTTTAGTTCCGTGTTTTGTCATTAGTCAGTATAATTTTCTTCTTTAACTATGAATATGATAATCACTAAAAAAAAATTATACCTATCACAATTCAATTACGTTCTGGATATTAGATTAAAATCAAATTTCATGCTGAAACTAAATTAGCGTGTTCACTGTCACGCAAAATTGTTATCAGAATTAGAATATTTCGATAAGCTTAAATCCAGACAATGGAATTCATAATTACGACTATGAATCGGTAATGCAAAGTTTCGTGGTGAAATCGGGTCACTGATAAAACGAAGAGATGAATTAAAACAGCAATGTATAAACTATTATAAATGTTATTTAACCACACAAGCAATTAATAAGGTTTTCTATAAAGATGTTTCATGATTTAATCACTACGGCACAATCGTATTTCTTATTACAAAACAATGCACTGGCTTTTATAAATTTTGTAATGTAAGTTTTTGTAATGGTAGCATAATTGACACAAATATAATTTATTGCTTTTTATATCGAATTCATTTTATCTGATTTCTATTATTGTTCAATTTTGTACAAAGGTTCCTTATAAAGGTCGCTGATGTGATTTGCTCTATTCTACAGATACATATGAAAAGTTGGTTCATTTGACAAATACCTATATGTTGAAAAATATGTAATAAAAAATACTAAGCGATAAGGAGAAATTTCTTAAGTTATATATATATTATATATATATATGTATTAAGTGTAAATGTATGAAATTAAGATGGTGCTTTTAGATGAAATTTGAAAGAACTTACAACAATAGAAAATTAAAGGAGCATTCACGAGAATGTAACGTAATTATATATGTATATTACAATACGGAAATATCATGAAATTACATTACGCTTGAGAGCTTATTATGAACTAATTTTTACGACTATCCCTTTCTAACCCTTTACATAATTATATTTTTTATCCCGCTTCAGCGCACTTGTTGATGGACATCAATAAAGCTGCCAATGAAGGCAAATTGAGGGGCAGATTGACTGTTTATAATTCATGATTCCTGGACAGGTAGCCGGATGCTTTAGCATTGTTATTTATTTATATATATTAAGTTGAGATCTTATGGTACTGGAATGCGTATACTGGTTTCTTAAGAACAATTCTTCAGAGGAAGACGTTTTCCATCGTACGATGTATGTATTCTTGTATGTAGGTGACTAGTTCCAGATAAAAAAATATGGATAAAAGTTTATACCAATAAATGAAGAAACGTTACACAGAAAACTTATACCAGAAGAAACAGCCGTATCGGAGAATATTTAAGTATTATAATAATCCTCAATAATATTTGAAGCGAGTTTGTTTGTTACGATGTCATGTCTTAACTACTCAACAGGTGCATATACGTTGTGAGGGGTATAGAAAAGGATGTACCAAACACCTCCACATTAAATGTGGGCGAAGCCACGGGCGGAAACTAGTAGTATATTGGTCTATATATAAGAAGAATATATATATATAAGCCCTACTGGTGGTAGGGCTTTGTGCAAGCTCGTCTGGGTAGGTACCACCCACTCATCAGGTATTCTACCGCAAAACAGCAATACTTGATATTGTTGTGTTCCGGTTTGAAGGGTGAGTGAGCCAGTGTAATTACAGGCACAAGGGACATAAAATCTTAGTTCCCAAGGTTGGTGGCGCATTGGATATGTAAGCGATGGTTGACATTTCTTACAATGCCAATGTCTAAGAGCGTTGGTGACCACTTACCATCAGGTGGCCCATATGCTCGTCCGCCTTCCTATTCTATAAAAAAAAAAAAAAAAAAAAGAAGCTGGATTTGCAGTTTGGACAAGCGTGAAGTTATTGTTCTTTTATTGACACAAAACGCAAATCTACGCGGACGAGGCTGCGATCATACGCTAATATTTAATAACTGTATTCAAAACGAACAGTAACTTTTCATTATTTCCAAGCCACTTTGACTTTAAATGAAACTATACATTATGTATTATTATATATTTTCATATTTTACTCACTTAATACGTTTGGTATTTTAATATTGTTACGGCGATATTACGTGTAATATTGTATGTTTTGTGTCGCGAACTAGTGATATGCAAATATTGTAATGTTTAATAAAAGTTATAGTATAGTAAAAAAGCCGAGATGGCCCAGTGGTAAGAGCGCGTAAATTTTAGCCGATGATCGTGAGTTCAAACCCGGGCAAGCACCACTGAATTTTCTTGTGCTTATTTTGTGATTATAATTCATCTCGTGCTTGATGGTGAAGGAAAACATCGTGAGGAAACCTGCGTGTGTCTAATTTCACTGAAATTCAGCCACATATGTATTCCACCAACCCACATGGCGGTACAAGCTCCAAAATCTTCTCCCCAAAAAAGGAGAGGAGGCCTTAGTTCAGCAGTGGGGCATTTACAGGCTGTTCATGGTTAATAATAGTTAAAATAAAGTATGTAATAATACTGTGTAAGTGCCATAAATATACAACTCTTAACGAAAGACTTTTAAAAATATGTTTAGAGACTAAATCCACCACTGTGCTTCCGTGCTGATTTGTGGTACACATGTGCTAGTAGTACATGATTTGAGATGACTTATAATCACACGATATCTCAGTGGTGCTTGACTGAATTTGATCTACTGGACCATCTCGTCTTTGACGCAGTCGAACGAATTTGAAAGTAGAATTCGATAGTTTTAGCTATCATATACATATCAGTGTAGCGGACCAAAGGAACATATTATATACAAGTCACCAATGTATCACATATATATATATATATATATATATATATATATATATATATATATATATAAAAATTTTACTCATGTGTAGAATTTCTGTGCCTAAGTAACAGATTATTATAGTTTAAAACTCAATCCGACAGATGCATTAAAAATGATCTCTCTTGGATTTTTAGATTTATAATGAAAACTAAGAAAATCGCGTTCAAATAAACTCTTCAGCTTTATAATATTAGTAGATATTATATCCATAATTGTAATGTCGTTTATGGTGACTGTTGTTTTCATCAATTTTCTTTCTTGATAAAAAATGTATGTATCTTTTTATAATCTTAATACAATTTTAACATTTCACACACTATAACACGACTTTTCTCGGCAAAATCGACATTTAATAATAATGATTTTCATTTAATTAAATTGTATGTATATATAATATATAAGTTAAAATTACATTAAGTCACCACACGCATATATGATATGTGATATGAGCGGTTACTATCTGCGACTACGTAATTGATCACAGCACTGCTTCTAATTCAATAACAATAGTTATATAATCTGATTGTTGAATAATAAAACTATTATATCTTAAAACAAATATATTTGTTCTTTATTTACATAACATGGGAACATTCAATGATAAATAAAATGAAATTATTTGTTACAATCGATTTGGATTCTTTGATCATTTTATCAATTTATAATTCATATATTAGTATTCACAGCGTTTAAACAGATTATATCCGTTCTGTATAAATAATTTATGTTTCTCAAAGGCTTCAGTGCAAGTCGTAAATCCTGATGAAATTGTCTTATCTTAATCGTTAGTAGTTTAAACTTCGCGTGGGATATATTAATGTCAGGGGTGATACACACTTGTTCGTCTCCGACTGATTTAACAAATATTTTATTAAAATATTAGATAGATAGTAATAACAAATTAACTTGATAAATGTTTGGCATATTATTTCGATATGCGAATTATTTTTGGAACCTGAGAAGTAATATATATAACAAAATTTATTAGAAGATTAACGCGTAAATTTGGGTCCAATGCTATTAATAAGCTTAATATTTTGTCGCTTGAGAAACGCAGGGAATGCAAAGATCAGGTTTTTCTTTACAAAATTGTAAATAATTTTGTCGATTCAATGTACTTAGTCAACAACATTTATATCAAGTGCTCACATTCCATTGCCCGTTCAAAACATACCTTTTATGTCCCAATGTGTAGAACGAACTATGCTAAAAATCGCTTTTTAGTAAGAGCATGTGACAATCATAATAAACGCTACACTAGTATAGATATATTTAACGAAAATTTATTTAAGTTCAAAGAAGCTCTAAAAAACTGTATTTGTCAGTAATATACTTATCGTTTTTTTTTTTTTTTTTTCTGTTTTAAATTATTTTTAATACTTTATTCATATATCTTAATAAATTGTTAAATAACTTGTTATCGTTAGGTTCACTCCATGTTTGTTTGTATAAGTGGAAACTTTGTTGGCTTAAGTGAAATTTATTTTGTTACTAAATTTTATGTATTATATTATGCTGTATGTTTCCCAAATAAATAAAATAAATAAATAAATAAATAAAAGCAGAGCCTACTCTCCTTTCGAGCAAAAAGCTTGGAACTTATTCCACCACGCTGCACCAATAAAGATTGGTGGATACACATCTAGCAGTTTTTATCTACTGACACATGCTTGGTTTCCTAACGATTTTTTGTTTGTATTGCACAAGATGAAATATAAACAAATCAAGAACATGAAAATTCAGTGGTGGTTTTACTGGGTTTTAACCCGAAACTGTCGGGAAATATTCGTATGTTCTAACTACTACCGCATTTCGATCATTGCGTCACTAAATATATTATTTATAGATTAATTTAGTAATCTTTGAGTTAATATGTCTAAAGATAGAGATGACTGGAAAACAAAAGCTTTCAACCGAAAATTAATGGGCTTAGGCTGAAGCGAATAATGAGTATTTTCGTTTAGATTGATGATGAGAATATTATTAGAAAGTATTTTTACTAGATGAGTTACGTATTTGACTTCTTTTGGTCACCCTTTAATTTTTGTAGAATATGAAACGAATATGGTGAAATTGGTAAGTTTACCAGTTTCTTTTTGTAGATATAGGTAGCAGACAGGCAATTAAGACTCCTAGTGGTAATGGTCACTACCGCCCATACATAATAATCGAATATATTAAAAAAAGTTTATTAAAATGATTTACTTATTTGTAGAATTTATGCATAAGTAACAGATTATATATATTATAGTTCAAAACTCGATCAATCAATCAATGCCGAGATGGCCTAGTGGTAAGAACGCGTGAATCTTAACCGATGATCGTGAGTTCAAACCTGGGCAAGCACCACTGATTTTTCATGTGCTAAATTTGTTATTATAACTCATCTCTTTCTTGACGGTGAAGGAAAACATCGTGAGGAAACTTGCATGTTTCGAATTTCACTGAAACTTTGCCACATGTGTATTCTACCAAACCGCATTGGAGCAGCGTGGTGGAATAAGCTCCAAACATTCTTCTTAAAAAGGGAGAGGAGGCCTTAGCCCAGAAGTGGGACATTCACAGTTACTGTTATTGTTTGGTATACTAGTAAATCGTGTAGAAGTTTTGCACGCTAGCTCCCTAACCATAACAGACATATCGGTATATGGAACGTGCTTAATGGAAATAGATTGACAATCAAATGAGCTGCCTGTAGATAAGTGTTCGTATCGACAAGGCTGCGAGGATTTCACAAGCATTTCAAATTAGCAATGCTTTACCAATTACGCGAATTAAATCGTTACATGCTTTCACACAGTTTATTTATTTATTCTATTATTGAATTTATATCAATCTATAATAAAATAATTTTAAATCGACATTTTAGAAGATCCAAATTTAAAGTTGCTCATGGCTTTGTGGTAAAAAAACAAAAATGTTAATCGATAATTCAGAGTAGCAACTTCGTTAATTATGTCAAGAGGCCTTAGCCCAGCAATAGAACATTATCAGGCTGTTATTTTTACTGGTTCGGAATATACATTCTACCGAAGAGAACCGGCATGAAACACAGTTTTACTTTATAGTTTGTATTCTTGTTTATTACAGTTGCGCCTACGTGATATCTAGTCAAAACTGACCCCTCGATAAATTGAATTGTACTTGAAATGGGAACTTATTTTATATCTATTGCACTTAGTGGCTAAAAATATAGTATTGTAAGTCCTATATTATATATCCTATAGTTATATGCTATCGTTTTATAAAAAAAAAAATGAAATACGATATGTATTTATGTCTCCTATAAGCTTTTCAGCAAATTCGGTCTTGTAATTGCTGTAAATGTAGTTTAGAAATTGTTATTAATCTCTATAATCTCTACTGACGTTATAAATGCGGACATGGGTTTGTTGGTTCGCTATTTTTTCACGCAGTAATAGTGGCTTGATTTTTTACATAGAGATTTATGGTTCGAAGAATTGACACAGTCCACTTTTTTTCTCGGAAAATTCAAGGAAACTAAGCGGCTGACAACAAGTTAGTAATATCAAAATATTTCACATCTAAACGAACTGCCTGGTCTTTATAGATACATAGATAATAAGAAATATATTTTAGTTTCTAATAAAAAACCTATAAATTCATTAAGTTAATATCACGTATAAAATATATTTATATCTCCACAGACGTGTTGTTGGAATTATTGTTAAAATTATTGTTCATCAGATATTCTACCGCAAAACAGTTTTTGATATTGTTGTGTTCCGGTTTGAAGGGTGAGTGAGCCAGTGTAATTACAGGCACAAGGGACATAAAATCTTAGATCCCAAGGTTGGTGGCGCATTGGTTATAAGCGATGGTTGACATTTCTTACAATGCCAATGTCTAAGGGCGCTTGGTGACCACTTCAGTTCAGGTGGCCCGTATGCTCTTCCTATTCTATAAAAAAAAACCTACCAAAAGTATATTATATTTTATGTATCTTATCTTTACTTTATATTAATGATATTTTAATATGCCTGCCACCACCAGGCAGCGTCACAATCTACGCCATAGGATTTATCATAGTACAACACTATTAGTTCTAGTCGTGACAGCGAGTATAATAAACTAAATATATAAATTTTTTAAACGTATTTTTTTTAATTCACAAAATTGTTGTTTCCCTGTTTGTTACATAAATCTATTTTTATTTTCTATTATTTCACACGTCATATTTTTATACAAATATGGGATTTATTCGTCCTATACCGTAGATCGTATTTCGCTCGTATTTGTCAAACGTTTTTTCGTCGTTTTTTTTTCGAAACTTTACAAATGTTGTTTTATGAATATGTTTCATAGTTCCTTTTTTATGTGCCAAAAAATGTTACTCAAATCTCCGTCCGGATGCGTACGCTACGTGTATTCGTTTCAGTTCGCTTATCCGATTACTTTTTATATCGTACAAAAGATACATAGAAGAGATTAAAACCTTTTTTTGTGAAACGTTTGAGGATTTTGATCCAGTAAATTAGAATTACTTTGCTGAGTTTTGGCATGGCAGAGCTTCAAATTTGTATTAAAAACAAGCCTACTATATCATGAAATCTGCCTTTGGAGCTGGTGATATCATTTGAAAAACGAAAAAAATGAATATCCGTGCAGTGACGGAGAAAGAATACATTTCACTGCCCCTCTCTTTCCCATGGGTGTCGTAAGAGGCGACTAAGGGATATCTGAGCGACCATCTGCTTTTTTTGACGAGCCGGTTGGCGTGGTTGGTAGAACACTTGCCTTTCACGCCGAAGGTTGTGGGTTCGATTCCCACCCAGGACAGACATTTGTGCGCATGAACATGTCTGTTTGTCCTGAGTCTGGGTGTAATTATCTATATAAGTATGTATTTACAAAAGAAAAGTAGTATATGTAGTATATCAGTTGTCTGGTTTCCATAGCACAAGCTTTGTACAAGTTTAATTTGGGATCAGATGGCCGTGTGTGAAAAATGTCCCAGGATATTATTATTATTATATCTGCTCATCTGGTGGTAGGATGCTAACATCCGCCTGGCTTGTTACCACCGTACGCATGGTGAAAAACTCGTGAAGTGGCTTGCAGCCGCGTTTCGAGGTCAGCCAGCGTACAGCCAGTGCCCGAGCGAGTATTGCCGCGATGGGTGTTGGTCCAGTGGAGGCGGCTGTTGAACCAATACCGGGGGAAACCGTATTGACCTGCCGGACAGAGAGACCTGAAGAAACGGCTGTTCCGCTGGCCGCCCGTGGTACAGGGGCCCGAGCGTGCCTAACCAGCTCGCGAGGCTGCCCCACCATGCCACGCATAATCTCGGGGTAGAAAGTCGTGCCGGTTGGTGACCGGAAGGTGGGGTCCCGGCGGCCACTTCCGGGGGGGTTCGGGGGCCCTTCCGTCCGGCGGATCAGTATATTTTCCCTTTTGGCAACCATTTGGGAAAACACGCCTCCATACTTTGCCCATCCCTATCGTGGCACACCCCCACCATACCCTCGCTGTTTGAGGTCGAGTTCTCTAACAACCGTGGACTCCACGCTAACCTCAACGCTGTCCACCACCATCTCGAGACAGCACGGCCAGCAATGTTGTTTCTCACGGAGACACAAATACTCCGTCCTGCCGATACCAGCTACCTTAATTATCCCGGCTAAACGCTTGAAGAATCCTTCAAAGCGAAAGCCGGAGTATGCTTGTTCGTCAGGACGGATGTTTGCTGTCACCGACTGCGCTGCTTGGAGGACCCCTCCTTCTCCATGTTGGTGGTACGTGTGGACCTGGTTCGTCAGAGTCGAGTCTTCGTGTGCCTCTACAGATCCCACAATGGTGACTTGGAGACAAGCCGATTATTTGACCATCTTAGTCGGGTGGCAGATGCTGCGCAAGAGCAATTTTCTAACGCGGAATTGGTGTTTTTGGGGGATTTTAATGCTCACCACGAATCATGGTTGAAATCCTTCAAAACTGACCATGCTGGAAGGACTGCTCATGCGTTTGCTCTCACACATGACTTGACCCAACTGGTTGATCAGCCCACCAGGATCCCAGACATTGATGGGCAAGCAGCCTTCTCTACTGGACCTTCTGCTGACTTCTCACCTGGTGGAATATCAGGTTGTGGTTCAGGCTCCTCTTGGCTCTTCGGATCACGGCCTTGTATCTACCAGAGTGCCACAGGCCAAGCTGCCGCCACTAGCGGTATGCAAACGTCGCGTTTGGCACTATAAGTCGGCAGATTGGGACGGTATGCGCGATTACTATGCGTCGGTCCCTTGGAAGGAACGTTGCTTCAGTGGGAATGACCCGACAGCTAGTGCCGCTGCTGTTGCTGACGAGATCATGTTGGGAATGGAATACTACATTCCTAGCTCAGATCTAATCAGTAGGGGTGCGCGTAACCGTTGGTTCACTCGTGAATGTACCGATGATGTATCATCTAAGCTGGCGGCATATCGCGAGTGGATCAACGGCTGCATTAGCGGGGCATCTAACATTGACTCACTGAAAGCAAACTACAATAAAAATTCCAAGTCCTGTAGAAAGGCATACATGAGAGCGGATGCACAGCGCATTGTACAGATTGGTCATGATCTTGTTTCGCATCCTAGGGGCTCCCGTAGCTTCTGGCGTCTGACCAAGTCTGTGCAAAACAATTTCTGCCAACCTTCGCTGCCACCGCTCAGAAATCCGGACGGATCGCTAGCTCACAGTCCGCAAGAGCAAACTGATCTCCTGGCTAAACTCTTTGCCGATAATTCCGTCATCGATGATTGTAGTGCGCTGCCACCTACAATACCTTCATGTGGCCATACGATGCCTGACATCAAAATCAGGCAACGTGATGATCAGCAACGTGCGTGCGGAGCTGCAATCACTTGATGTACGGAAAGCTAGCGGTCCCGATGGAATACCAGCCATAGTGCTGAAGAAGTGCGCAGCGGAGCTGTCTCCTGTGTTAAGGCTTGGAGAAGAGCTAATGTGCAAGCGGTTCCCAAAAAAGGGGATCGTTCTGACCCGGCAAATTATCGGCCAATAGCTATCACCTCAGTACTTTGTAAGGTGATGGAACGGATTTTAAACAACCAACTGATCCATTACCTAGAAGATCACTGTCTAATTAATGATTGTCAGTACGGGTTTAGACCAAAACGGTCCACAGGTGATCTTCTAGCGTACGTAACACACCTCTGGGGTGAAGCTATCGACAAGCATGGAGAATCGTTTTCTGTCAGCCTCGATATCTCCAAGGCTTTCGACAGGGTCTGGCACAGAAGTCTTCTCTCCAAGCTGCCGGCATATGGTCTGCCTGCTCAGCTATGCGCCTGGATTGCCAGCTTCCTACACAAGCGTAGCCTTCGTGTTTTAGTTGATGGTTGCGCTTCACAATTCTATGTAGTGAATGCTGGGGTCCCCCAGGGATTTGTGCTATCTCTTACACTCTTTCTTTTGCATATCTATGATATGCTCTCTCTTGGGAACATACATTGCTATGCAGATGATAGTACAGTGCATGGTGGATACCACGGACGCGCAGTGGCTGGGCGGGCGGAAACTGAGGAGAGGCGGGAGAATCTTGTCATTGAACTCGATAGAACGTTAGAGCTCATCGTCAAATGGGGTTCTGATAATCTTGTTGAGTTTAATGCCAAGAAAACACAGGTATGCGCTCTCACAGCGAAAAAGTCACCATTTTCCCCTCTTCCCTCCCTCTGTGGCACACCGCTGATGATACAAAGCAAAATCGCCATGCTGGGGATGGACGTTCGCTGCGACCTTAGTCCAAGGGATTACATCGAGGCTATTATAAAAACAGCTTCACGGAAACTCGGAGTTCTGAACAAGGTGCGGCGTTTTTTCACGCCACAACAACTGTGCCTGTTATACAAAACACAGGTACGGTCTTGCGTTGAATATTGCTCGCACCTTTGGGATGGCTCTGCTAAGTACCTACTGGAGGCCTTGGACCGGTTGCAGCGACGTGCAGTACGCATTATTGGCAATGTAAAGGTCACAAACACCCTTGAACCTTTACAATTGCGTCGCGAGATAGCAGCACTGAGCGCTTTCTATCGACTGTATCACGGCGAGTGCTCTGAGGAATTATTCTCTCTAATTCCTGCTTCCCCCTTCCTTCTTAAGTCCACGAGAGCTGGTTCTCGATGTCACCGCCTAACTGTGACATCAATTCCATCGCGCACAAAGAAATTTGGCAACTCCTTTCTTTGTCGCACTACCAAAAAATGGAATTCCTTACCAGCTCACGTGTTCCCCTCCTCTTACAACCCGGGTTCCTTCAAACGAGGCGTGAAGAGGCATCTTGCGGGCCGGCAAGGCGGGGACGGCTAGTACAGAACATTCTTCCCGACTGTACTGGCCGTCGTCGCGTTTGGACTCTACTACCACTTACCATCAGGTGGAGTAGAGTCATTTGCCATCCCGGGGCATATAAAAAAAAAAAACAACCAGACATCCAAGACTATATATACATATAGATGAATAGATGTAAAAATGTTTAAATGTAACGAATAATACTAAGTTATTTGCTCATGATTCTAGTTGCGTCTTGACGAGTATAGAGTAAGCCAGTGAAATTTTAGGTACGAGAGACATAACGTCTTAGTCCAAAGGTTCGTGGCGCATTGGCAATTTAAGGAATAGTTAATGTTTCTTATGGTACCAATGTCTATGGGTGGTGGTAACCACTTACCATCACTTAATCTACCCATCTTATAAAAAAAGATTAATTATATCTTCCTGAATACTATACAAAGTTAGCTTGTATATTTATTAAACTATTGATGCGATGCTATGCGATTAAAATTGAATCCGCGATTCGTAACACTTATTAAGGTACGTAAAAGTATGAATAGTCCCTTCTATCCCGTCGAAGCAAAACGTTAGTTTTAATTAATTCAAGAAAGAGATTTATCACTGACACTAAGGAGGTCAACAGATGCTAATATAATTGGATTCACCCAACCCGCCTATGACCTTCTGTCAATACTTATACTTGACTGTTTAATTTTCATATAGCCATATTTAAAATACCTATCATTATGGAAAGAATATTATATTGCTTTTCTATGCGATATTAATAACAGCTAAGTAGCTTTATATTTCTAATAGCTGGCAGATGTTATCATGCCTGTGTATATACCAATTATTATGCTCATTCGTAAAATGATATGAGAATTTGATGAAACGTCGATATAACTTTGTAAGCCTTTTTTTGGTAATCTTTATGAAATGAGCCTACTCATTCCTAAAAGGCCGGCAACGCATCTGCTATTATTCCGATGTTGAATATATCCATGGGTGATGATTGTTAAATTTCCATCAGCTGGACACATGCCAGTTTACCTTATTTAAAAAAAAAAAGTCTGCTCCGACTAGCGGAAGGTTAAAAAATTTAATAATACGAAAACCTTCTCAAAGAAAGAACTGGTACGATCATGGTGATAGGCCAAACAGATTCGAAGCTTTTTAATCTTAAATAATTATACCAACAGCCTTGTTAGGAATCTAACCTTGATTGCAGAATTTATAACAACTTAATGACCTTCTTAACTTACATAGTTGGCCATTGCGTTGATATATTTAACATATCAAATCGAAACGTGCAAAGATTTATAATCAATTAAGCTTTCAATAAAAATATATTTACGTTTTATTCTATGTATATAGAGTTTGTAAGGAATATAACTCTAAATGGACTAGTATAGATATATTTATGGAATAAATCGCAAACTTTAGGAAGTTTGTGGTAGAGCCTATAAAAACCTAATTGCTTAATTTAAATTTCCCCTTCTCTCACTATTTTTTTATTATTATTAGTTTGTTCTGCTTTAATTATGTTTTAGTTATAAGTGGAATCTTGATTGGTATGTGTGCTGATGTTAATATTTTAGTTTTAAGAATGAATGTACTGTTTGTTTCGCAAATAAATTAAAAAAAAAACTTAACACCATATAAAGTCAGACCCTTATTCAAGATACAAATAAATTTTTATTTATCGTCGTGTATTACTTAAAGAAAAACAAAATATAATATATAAGAAGATTGAGTTATATACACTCATAAGCGTGTGCGTGTATTGTGTTTTATTTCCAAGATACTTTTTTCGATTGTCAATTTACTGATGACAAGAAGAGACAAATAAATGGAAGTTAGGCATTATGGAGGCTGTATTAATGTAATACTTTTTTCTGTCCTGTTCTTATTGGTCAATTTTTAACCAATTTTTATGACAATAAATGAGGAAAGCTTTTCTACATTAATCGGTTATATACATAATACATTTTGCGATTAAAAATTGGTATCTCATTTAGTATGATATTATAATATTTAATTAAAAGTAAAACAAAAATTTTCTAAGCTTTTACAATTGTTTTTAAACTTAACTTTTATTGTCTAATTTGTTTTTACAATGTCATAAAGAACGTAATTTGTTGAATATTTTATGCAAATACTTTGCCCTTATTGAAGTTAGGATGAAGTGGCCTTTGAAACTTTTCGCTTTCATTTTCAACTTTAACGATTTTCTACTAATAAGAAACATATTCATCATTAATTATTACTAACTTTCGCGTTATATTAAATTATAACAATAAATTGAAGAAGTGGTCAATTAAATAGCAAGTGATTAACAAGAAAATTTCTCATTATATACACTATTATATGTATATTTTAATTGATATCTAATCTAATATATAAATCTACAGAATATGTTTGTTTTAACGCGCTTATTTCAGGATCTACCAGACATGCTTGGTAGCGAGAGGTGCTGGTTGGAGACGGTCTCCTTCTGCGAAAATGTCATGTCGCAGAAGGAGGTAGCGGAGCGGGAGCGTGAGGAGAGGGCCTCCGCTGACTCGAATGCGCAAGCGATCCCGTGACGCCCCTCGAAAAGGCGGTATGGGTACCGCTGGTTTTTTAGTGGGTATTCCGGCGCATACTCGGCGCCGGCGAGTCCCACATACTCCCCCACTTCAAGTGGGGGAAAGGCGTAAACGCGTTTTTCCAGCGAAAAAAAAAAGGATCTACCAGACAGATGTGAAAAAATCGCATGAGAGACCCCATTTATTGTGAAAGGTTAGATTATATGACATCATACCCACGGGGCGGATCAGCAACGTTAAACACGAGTAAAATCGCATTGTACAGCTTTTAACTTATAAGATTTGTATTTTATATACAATTTCAACAAATATTTTATAATTATAAATATAATCGTTTTAAAGAATTATACTTGAATTGAAGAAGAATATATTCAATTACTCATACTTACGAATGTAGTATTAGGCATAAGTGTTTTCGAAGTTTGGTTCGCCGCAAACATGAGAGCGATCCCTCCCCACGAGTCCTGATACAAGAACTCGTCTCCTGAAAAAAAAAGTCATCATTAAAATACGTTCAGAGTTATTAGAGCTATTTTATTTTAAAAAAATAGAGGATATTGCAATACTGTAATAGATGCATAAGATACCTATTTTTTCCGATAAAAGTCATTATTAGCATAACAAAGATAATTGTTCAACCTGGAGGAAGTCAGGGCAGACCGCTAGTGAATGATATATATAGGTGCGTAAGTAAGTAACAGCTGTAAATATCTCAAACATTCTCTCGCTCTTCTCCGCAAGGCTTTCTCTACTTTTAAGTAGAATGTGTGGTATTCCAATGCGGATTGGTGGATGCACATATATACCATTTTTAGTAGGTATTGGGCGAAGTTTGTTTAACGGTTAAAAGCATGACTTTTCATACTTTGTACTGTAAAATCTTATTGTATCTGTTTTATTTCTTGTACATTTGATTAAGTCGTAAATATAAAAAAAAATGTGCGACTTCGAGTAAATACAGTTTTATAAGAAAAGTGAGCAATATGATGTAGATATATGATACATATGACGAATTACTATTGTTTTCTATAGAACAAAATACACATTACAAATTTAAAGCAAAAATACGTCGCCTAAAAGATTTTATATAATTTAATTTGTAATGTGTATTTTGTTCTCATTATTTTAATTTTGTATTCTATAAAAATGTCTGTACATACAAAATTAAGAATAATATAATTAATATATTATACATTAATTATTAAACATTCCGGCATACTCTTAAGTTATTTATCGAGAATCGCTCGACATATTTCATATTTTTTATATTTCATAGGGATGGGGTGGGATAGATCATATTAGGAATAAAATAGTAGCATTTGTCTTTTCTTGGAGTTCAAGCTTGTTTCATATACAATTTCATCAAAATCGGTTCAGTAGATTAACCGTAAATGTGTAACAGATAGACGGAGTTACTTTTTAATTTATAAAACACTAATATAGATGTTAAATTAAAGGAACATTTGCTTCGTATCGATTGTAATTTAATGATGTATAATTTTTGTAATCGCCGTTTTATTTACACATATTCCACGCTTATTTGTCTAATCAATAAAAAGTTGGGCCATTAAAATATTGATTGGTTTTTCTGACGAGAAGTTCTCAGTAGCAGTCTGGAGTATGAAAATTGGCAGTGCTTAGACTTCCATACTTCGAAAGGCCCGTATAGCCGTTGGTGTTGCACCTGAACTCGTTCCAGTCATATCGGATTTACCGTCCCATCGGATTATGAGAGTAAGGTCGTGGAGAGTGCACTAAAATTAGTCTTGCGCCCATTTCGGTCATGACGATAATTTACCATGACAATCAAGGTCAAGAGGACATCATTAAGATATAAAACATTGACATAGATCGTTCCATTTAATTAAATATATATAATATAAAATATATAATAAAAAATGTGAATACAATATTCAATCCTTAATAGTAAAAGGCATTCTTACTTCCCTCGAGAGCCGAGTATGTGATATTCGTATAAAATATTTAAATCATCGGAAAAGCTTCCAGTTGACTGTTTGCTTAACGAAATCTTTCTATACATCGTAAAAACTTTTGATATTTTGTTGACGACACAGCTATTGTATCTTATTCTTCAACCTGATTTATACCCGTGATTTTGGTATGACCTAAACCTAATGTATTGAATATCGTCAGTCAACGTTTACAAATACGAGTTTATGGTATATAATAATAATAATAATAATATCCTGGGACATTTTTCACACACGGCCATCTGATCCCAAATTAATCTTGTACAGAGCTTGTACTATGGAAACCAAACAACTGATATACTACATATACTATTTTTCTTTTGTAAATACATATTTATATAGATAATTACACCCAGACCCAAAACAGACATGTTCATACACATAAATATCTATCCTGGGTAGGAATCGAACCCACAACCTTCGGTGTGAAAGGCAAGCATCCACCAACCACGCCAACCGGCTCGTCAATCTATAAGTATTAATAACACGGTTCGATGAAAAACTGTCTAACTGAATTTATGCAAAAAATAAAAATTGTTTTATACTTAATTCTGTCCTGCGTTTAAACTAACATTTTACATTGTTATAATAAATTTCATCTTAAAAGTCTTATAATGACTCGGTAAAAAGGATTTTAGTATTTTGCGATAACAGCTTCTATATTTTTTTTAATACTAGTTTATATATCCAAGGTATATAGATTTTTCTTAAATTTGTTGTTTCGTTTCCGTTTCATTAATTAGAATTAGATTAATTAAGAAACTCGATTGGAATCAAACTTATTTAAATTTGTATACATATTAGTACGTTTTTTAATAGAACGACACTAGTTGGCGCTTACATGCTCGAAATAATGCACGAACACTCTAGAAATAGGATAATTGTGCAATATTATAATAATATTTTGGCATCTTGCGGGCCGGCAAGGCGGGGACGTCTAGTACAGAACATTCTTCCCGACTGTACTGGCCGTCGTCCCGTTTGGACTCTACTACCACTTACCATCAGGTGGAGTAGAGTCATTTGCCATCCCGGGGCATATAAAAAAAATATATATTGCAAAGGTAGATTTAAAGAAGTAAATTTGAACATACCTTTTATTGTAATTATATTCCATACGATTTGATAATAATTCTTCTATATTACTTCTTCTAGACTGTTATGTGTTCATTTATAATGCAGCACTATACCAATTAACAACTTATATTCAGTTTAATTATACTTCCAAAGTTACAAAAGCAACTTCATCGTATATTCGTAATGAATAGCCTATTTTATTTAGATCTCGAACAATGATGTCATGTAAATTGAAAGTTAAAGTTGCTTATTTATCTTTACTCATTCTGCCAATGAAATCGGGTATACTCATTGATCCGCACCGCAGACGCGCGCAATGCGGGTATGCTCACGCAGATGCGTTAGTTGTCTATTTTTGTAAATCATTTTTCTTTTCCGATGTAAAAACATAAAAATAATATAATAATTGATCAGAAAACGTAAAGTAATTATTTAGAAACATAAATATGTTTTCTTTCAAATATTAATGTGCGCAATAATGAAACCATTCAGACGAAATCAACAATTACTACCTTTCGACGATTGGGCCGTTGTTACACCGAAATTAAAAGTAAGCCAGATGGAAAAATAAAATAGAAATAAGAAAGGAAAATTAATTAAAATCCAGGTAATATTGAAGAATTTATTTGTACCCGCATAAAGAACAGCCGAAATGGAAAGGGAGACTATATTTGTGTGTGATTATTATTACTCGTAGGGTTTACAGGTGCGTCTGGCTTGGAGTCACAGCAACGGTTTCCGCCAATAGCGATGCTCTAAAACACTTGATTGTATAAAATATTCGGGAATATTATTACAAGTTTTTAGGGTGTCAAGAATATTAAAAAAAACCGGCGTTCTCAGCGTTTTATAAAATTATGCTTTTCTTCATAGTTTCTTAATAATTTTGGCCTCCTGCATACTGCATATATATTGAGCTTAGTTTATTTATTATATACATACGTCTTTACTATAATCGTTGTACGAACATATTTTTGTATCGTTTATTGATCTATGCTTTTTCGTATTTAGTTAATTTAAAAATATGCACTTTATAAAGTATTTGTTTTTGTAAATAGTTTTTTTAAGCCGTATGTATTATCCTCCTTATAGAATTTCCTTCACCTAGAAGTTGATAGATATTTTGAAGGATTATGGGTGAAGAATGGGTTACGCGGCCATTTATCTCTTTCTATCGTAAGTCATTTTATATTCGAAAAAAGAAAATACTTTGTAAAAATACAACTTCTCTGTTCATAATAATAATACCTTATGTCCTTATAAATGCTGTGTAGTGGTTGTTTAGTTAACCAATGATTTCTCTTTTTCTGTCATCTTTGATTTGACGTTTTGAAAGGAGACAGCATTGTTCTAATTACTCTCTAAACAAAATTTATACAAACCGTTAATGTGTTAAACATTAAATTATAAGATAAAACATAAATTAATTCCAGAGTAAGAATCATAAATCGGTCGTGTATATTCATAAAAAAGTCGCACATACAAACAAACGATAAATGCGAAAATCTTTTCCTTTTTGGTAGTTAGTGAATTACCTCAAGGTATTATTGATTGCGCTTTGTATCCAATTATTGATACTATTTTTGCATATTGTAATTGAATTTCGCTTTCGAACTAACCCGATCGACTGAACCGAACCTCAAATTAATATACACCTAACTATCGTTTCAATTAATATAACTACGTTAACGTCTGGTTTGTGTTGAAATCCGTTTATATATTTTATTATGTCATATATATACACATATATGTCAAAAGATAATTTAGGATAAAACGTTTACACTTTAAAAAAAATCCTAAATCGCACCTGAGAAGGATAAAAATAATTTAGACGTATTATTAAAGTGTGCTGTCAAAATATGTATCTATTTATATTAAAGAATAACTGATTGACTAACTGTCATATCAACGCACAGTCCAATGTACTAGTAATAATAATAGTTTATTTTTATAATAATCTCTCGTGAGATTAACCGAAATTGGTCTAGAGGACCTTTAATAAATTAAATTTTAAAATTACCGAGACGGTCCAGTGGCTAGAACACATGAATTTTAATGGAACATTGTGGGTTCAAACTCGGGCAAGCATCACTGAATTTTCATGAGCTTAATTTATGTTTATAATCGGCGGTGTGTTGTTTACACTCTTGTGCTTTCGAAAGCACGTAACCTAGCACATATTTGCTCTGCCTAAAACTCGTCAGACACAGGTCGCTGTTTAAAGGAATATATAGTGCATATGTGTTTTCTTGCTTACGGAAGAATCTAAGATAACAGTCAGCTCTATGATAAAAGTCGTGTTATCGCAGAGCTGAATAAACATGAACGTAACGAAGATGGGAATAAATCATTAAAATAATTTTAATAAATTAAAACAAATAACGCTTTTATGACCAAAACGACTTTGTATTTCTTAGATATACAAAAGTTTCTCACTTACTTTCTTAAGCCTAATATTATTAAAAGCGCAAGTAGGTCATTACGCTACGGTGTAACTGATGCAATAAATACGTAACTTCACATAATTATACTAATGGCACAGTGACACGACAGTTCGTTGATGGCGGAGTCAAACACGTTAGGAAACGTAAAGTTTCAACGCGTATACAATTATCTGCCTTAAGTGCTCTGTACATAAAGTATAATAATATATATATAGTATAATATTCAACGCTTAATTTTGTAAATTGTTTACAGTGTGGATGGGGTAATATTTGTAAACGCTATTTTAGCTCTTATAAAAATAGAAATATTCAATAGTGTAAAAAAAAAATACTTTAATTTAGATATACCTACATATTATTTATATTACCAACATCATAAGCGACAACTATTGTTTTATGACTTTAAATACATACAAGCGTTACGATAGCATGTACAAGCGATCCCGTGGCGCTCCTCGTTAAGACGGAAAGGGTACCGCTGGTTTTTTAGTGGGTATTCCTATGTTCGAGACGCACTCGGCGCGTTGGAAACCGGCGAGCCCCATATCCCCCCCCCCCTCCCACTGTTTCCATTGGGGAAACGCATAATTCGTTTTTTAGAGATAAAAAAGGCCACATTAAAATGTAATCTCCGTTTATTATTTAAACTAACTAACAACGCTATTGACATCATAAAAATCAAATCGATTGAATGTGCTACTTAATTTGCTATTAGCGGAGTATTGTTTCGATAATCAATTTTGATTTAATCAGCTATTAAATTGTCAATTCGCTATTTTACGTTGCAAATTTATTTAGCTATTGGCCATTGCCCTTTTACGAATCTGAGTGTAATTAACTTTTCTCATATAATAGCCTATATTTACATAATAATTTTACATTTATAAATCCTAGATGGCTAAGTGCTTAGAACACGTTAATCTTATTCTGATTAATTTCCACATAGAAGAAAGCTGTGTTATTTATTACTTTTCTGTATATCTAGCAACTTTATTAACATATAATGTACGCGTGACGTAGGACAAGTGACAGTAAAATATATTATTAATTAAACTACAATAGTTTGACTCAAATCACGTATACAAACAAATATAAAGAGGTTGTTTTTTATCGTTATAAATATTATCTCAATCTATCCCAACTTTGAACGTTATATCCGTGCGGGATAAAGTAGTTTTATCGATTGGTATCTGAATTATTAGACATTAATTGCGTGTAATAATAAAATACTTCATACTGAGTTTCTGTTAAGGCGTCGGACAATCTCGACCAGCTTTTATTTCAGCAGATAATATTATAGCGCACGAGTATGTGTGTGTGTGTAATGATATAGTCACATACTCATATAATCCGGGATGGAAATCCTAAACAACCAAAAAGCGATCGCAGGACCAGCTTTACCTGGTTTCGAGCTCTGGAACAATACATAGAATTTAAAAGAAAAACAAACCCATTTTTTTATTTGAACCTGAATTTAATCATAAGAATCTATAGCCTTATAATTAGCTATTAGATTTTTTTAATAGGTAGGCGGACGAGCAAATGGGCCATTTGACTGTAAGTGGTCATCACAGCCCATAGACATTTGCATTGAAAGAAATGTTAACCATCACTTCCATCGCCAATGCGCCACCAGCGTTGGCGATTTAGAAGAAGAAAAGAGCAGTACTATTGTTTTGCGGTAAAATATCTAATTAGTGGGTGGTATACCCTGACAAGCTTGCAAATACCACCAGTTATGAGGCAGTTGTTCATAACCTTCATCAAATTCACATTTTTGTCACAAAATACACGCTTTACAATGAAAGCTGTTATATTCGTTTGTTTAACGTTCGTTTTGTATATGCAAGCCGAAATTGAAATGGTCCAGAAATATTTCCAATTTTTTCAAGGACTTTGCAGAATGTAGCGCGAACGTGCCCAGTACTAAAAAAATATTAAGCTTGTTGCATATTGATTCTAGTTTTTGATTCATGAATTTATTCATTATTCGTTTCTGCATCTCGGAAACGTTGCTATTTAATTATACTCTGTAACCTTAGGAATATTTATTGTATTCGTTATAATTATAAATATAACATAATCTATAATACAATATTAATAGTAACAAACTCTAAACGTCATACTGGTTAATGACCTCTCCTTTTAAGAAGATTTTGGAACTTCTTCCACCAGGCAGCTCCACTTTACATTTATATGTGACAGAATTTCACCGACATGTGCAGGTTACATTCAGCATGAGATTAATTATTTATACACGAATTAAGTACGTGAAAACTCTGAGGTGCTTTTCTGGAATTCAACTCGCAATCTTTGCTTAGACCGATGTAAAGGATTGATGTGTCATTTCAAACCGGTAGCTTTAAATATAATTTACCTTATAAAATGGCGATTTAAAATGTAAGTTTTATATTTATGTATATGTCTCCTTTGATTTTAATCCACATGTTTTATTTACTGTACTATTGCAGCTCTTACTGTCTTCTGTTAAATATATAATAGTAAAAGTTAAATCACGTTTAATTAAACTCCTAAAAGTGTAATTTATGGATTGGCTTTCCCATAGGAAATCTGCGATAAGGGTTAGGTTACACTTTAGTCTTATTGCACTGATCGAATTCAACCTACATCGTAGATCACGGTTCTGTAGGGAATAGTTGTTTTATTGGTTGCTGTTTCCAGGTTGTCGACCATCAATCAAAGACCCAGGGGAACGTGGAACGTGTGGTAATATGTGGTTCAACTCAATTAGTTTTTGATATAATCTTTGCTATACTTTTATTCTATATTACTTAGTTTTGTTGGTTTTTCCAGATTTAAATCGAATTCATCCAAAAATATTATAATAAAAGTGTGATTTTATTTGTATCAAGTGTCAACTACTTACCTAACATCGTAAACAATACGGTTCTAATAAGAGTCCATCGAAAGAATAAAATGACAATTGTTAAAGATATTTACATTGGAAAATTCTCGAAATGCTATTGGTGCATTCTGTGATTTAAGTATTTGATTGTAAGCGACATAAAATGCTTATTATCTCAAGGATTTGTGCCTCATTTAAAGAGTTCGATAAATGGGCTAACACAAGGAAACACTTTAGGTTCCTTTTTATTTACAATTTCAATCAAAATCAATCAATCAACAGCCAATCGTTGTCCACTGCTGAACATAGGCCTCTCCCAAGGTGCGCCAAAGCTCCCTGTCCTCCGCCTTCCGCATCCAGTTGGTGTCCGCCACCTTCTTAAGGTCGTCGGTCCACCTGGCTGGAGGGCGCCCTACGCTGCGCTTGCCGATTCGCGGTCTCCACTCTAGGACTCGTCTGCTCCAACGGCCATCGGTCCTACGACATACGTGACCAGCCCACTGCCACTTCAGCCTGCTAATTTTGCAAGCTATGTCGGTGACTCCGGTTCTTTTCCGGATAATCTCATTTCTGATCTTATCCTTCGAAGATACTCCGAGCATAGCTCGCTCCATAGCACGCTGAGCGACTTTGAATTTGTGGACTAGTCCCGCAGTTAGTGTCCACGTTTCGGCACCGTATGTCATGGCAGGTAAGACGCATTGGTTGAAGACTTTCGTCTTCAAACATTGCGGTATAGACGACTTGAGGACTTGACGAAGGTTGCCAAATGCTGCCCATCCCAAGCGAATTCTTCGATCGGCTTCCTTCTCGAAGTTGTTCCTACCGACTTGTATTATCTGTCCTAGGTAGGTATATTCACTAACAACTTCGAGAGGTTTCCCCTCGACGTATATCGGTCTATATATATATAATTAAATTTTACAATTTATATAAATGTAATTCTTTCTTTATCGTAGGTTATTTTAAAGTATTTTGGTGAGTAAATTGTAATTTATCAATAGGGTATTTTACATGACACAAAATTGGTATCATATATATAATATTGAATAATTTTCATCTAAATCACAAACAATTAAATATAGCGTATTTTGTATTCCTTAAATAAAAAAGCAGAGTTATATATATTTATAGAATAGGAAGGCGGACGAGCATATGGGCCACATGATGGTAAGTGGTCAACCATCGCTTTCATAGCCAATGCGCCACCAACCTTGGGAACTAAGATTTTATGTCCCTTGTGCCTGTAATTACACTGGCTCACTCATCCTTCAAACCGGAATACAACAATAACAAGTACTACTGTTTTGCGGTAGAATATCTGATGAGTGGGTGATAACTACCCAGTCGAGCTTGCACAAAGCTCTATCACCAGTTAATAATAAAATGTATTAAATAATAATGGTGATATGTTATTGCAGTATTTTTAAGAATAACTGTAATTTCAAGCTCTGGTGGCTAGTTGTGAAGAATTTATCTGTCATCGATTCAGCTTAGACCCAGCTAGCAAGCAAATAATAAAAGCAAATAATAAAAATTTAATAAATTTTTATTATTTGCCTATTAAATTAATTATATATTGTATGCATTATTAGTATACTTTTAATTTAATTAATTTAATTTACTTATTTATTATATAATCTAATATATAATATATGTCTTTTATGTCTTATACTATAAATTTTGTTAAAACGTTATATTTATCGGCACAGTGTTGGTTATTTTATATCTCTTCGTATTGGTTTTCAAGACATTATTAAATATGTTTTATAAAAATAAATAATGATTTTAATAAGCATTTGATAAATTATATGAAACTAAATTTTTAGAAAAGAGTTAATACGCGTTACGCGTTTCCCCCACGGAAACAGTGGGTGGGTATGTATCCACAGGTGTCCAAGGCGCCGCGGAATATCAGAATACTATAAAAAACCAGCAGTACCCTTTACGTCTTAACAAGGAGCGCCATGGGATCACTTGCGCATGCTATCTACCACGAGGCCTACACCAATGTCCATCTTTTCATATTTAAATGTTAATTGATAGATAAGGAGGACAACTTTAATAAAAATATATTTTGATTTTAATTATAAAATATGTACAACAATATTTAGTTTTTGTGAACAATTATATTAAGAAAGTTTTTCTTTAGTAACGAAGTAAATATAAATCAAGTCATGAGCATGATGATCTTCATAAAGGAAATGTAATGTTTCGAGGTAGGCTAGAATATTTGATTTTCTTTTATAAGTAAGAAGACTGGTCAATAGGTCACCTGGTAAATAATATACATCGACACATATTGTAGACATAATATATGATGAGTGGGTGGTACCTACGCGCTTGCATAAAGTCCTTCAGTAATCAGTAACAGCCTGTGAATATTTCACTATTTGGCTAAGGCCTTCTCTCCTTTTTTGAGGAGAAGGTTTGGAGCTCATTTTTTTCACGATGTTCGTTCACCGTCAAGCGCGATATAAATTATAAACACAAATTAAGCACTCGAAAATTCAGTGGTGCTTGCTCGGGTTTGAACCTACGATCATCGGTTTAGATTCATGCGTTATAAACACTTTTTTTTTCAAGCAGTGGAAACTCCCATGTGGGGGTAAACTGGGTTTTGTGGGATTCTTACCCATTAAAACCACTGCGTCCTGGATGCCACTGCCACCGGATCGGAGAGGCTGCGGGAACGAGTTAATATAACGCATCCGCGGCCTCTCTCGTGCTTTGATCCGCTCGTGGCTCGGCGGAGCTCTCCTCAGGGGGTTAAGGTAATCTCGCCCCCCCCACACTACTCGCTAGTGCGTACAGCAACGCGAGGCCGTCTGAAATAAGACACGCGATGCCCTCACCTCACGCATCCACGGCCCCAGGGTTACGCCCTATCTTTTAAGCCCCGGGCATCGGGGCTGTTGGAGCGCCGAGACGACGCCGACGTCGTCTCCGTCGAGCGAGCCGGCCCTTTCCCGTTCCCACTCCGCTATCTCCTTCTGGACCATGACGGTCTCACAGAAGGAGGCTACGGCCCTCCAACCCGATTCTCTGCCGAGCATCGCCAACATGACTGCTCGCAGGGACAGGTCTTGTCTGGATGGATATACCTCTTCGCATTCTATGCGGGGCACGCCTCCATCGTATGCTGAGCGGTGTCCCATTCCGCACCGCAGTGGTGGCACATCGCCGTGACTGGTCTATGCATGGCACCCGCTACCTTCTCGATCCGGTTGGGTGCGTTATAACCACTAGGCCATCTCGGCTTTCCATTAGATTCTATATACCAAACCAGTAAGTTTAATTCATTTTTGCAAAATGGTGTGCTTGTAAAGAGCTGTTTCATTAGAGAATATTTTAATTAAATAAGAAGAAGCTAATGATCAGATGGGCCACTTACTAAAAATTGTCATATGACATTTCTGCCTATGGTTATTTGAAAAGTTATAATACGGGGATTAAAAAGGGTACTGTAATTACAATGAGTCATTCACCCTTCTTATAAGAACAGTGACACAAAAGCATTGTTTGCCGGTTTATCTGCTAGCTGGGTGGTGCCCATTCCAAGAGTCTCATATGGAGATCAGGTCGATTGTAAATCCACATGAATACTTTCTTTATTAGAAGATAGTCTCTTCTCTTTATTCGTTTTATAATTATAATACAATTTTTAAAGTCAATCAAATATCAGTATGTTTTTTTTGAAAACAAAGTCTCATTGTCTTTCTTTGTATAGATATTCTTTTATAAAAAATGTATGTTGAGAAACATAAATAGCTATAAAATTCACCACAGAATATGATAATGAAAAGTCAGAAAGTGATATATAGTAAATGAACTATAAAAATATACTTACATTGCTCATTACAGTAATAATATGCAGCGAATATAGATAATTATTCTCATAAGATGTTAAACATTCTTGTTAAGGCTGTTAGTGATCGTGCAATATCTGGTTTAGTGCCAAAAATGATATTACACTAAACATGAAGCAGATAGTTGACTTGGTGGTCAATGTACTGGTATGATGATCGTGGGTTCAAACCCGAGCAAGCACCACAGAATTTTTATGTGCTTAATTTGTGATTATAATTCATCTCGTGTTTGACGGTGAAGGAAAACATTGTGAGGAAACCTGCATGTGTCTAATTTCACTGAAATTCTGCTACATGTGTATTCCACCAACCCGCATTGGACCAGCGTGGTGGAATAATCTCCAAAAACCTTCTCCTCAAAAAGGGAGAGGTGGCCCTAGCCCAGCAGTGGGACATTCATAGGCTGTTACTGTACTGTACTGTAATATTAAGCTTATATTTTATACCGAGATGTAGTACTTGTATTTAATAAATATACAATTTTTATTATATATTTTTATAAAAATATATGTAACGTTTTTACGGGACACGGAATAACACACTTCCAACTTCCAAGCTCCGAGCGCTATTGAGATTTTTTCGGCAAAAAATCCAATATGTTTTTATTGACTCGACCCGAAGCTTTGAACCCAGGACCTGGTCTGCGGTTTTATATGCAAGGCAATAAATATTTAGGTGGTTAGCCAGACCAATGACACGCTCGTTTGACAAATTACTACCATATCATAAATATAGGTTACAATAATATATAATATATATCTATTCCATGTTATATAAAATATTAGTTACAATATTTTTTGTTTTTATAAACAGTTATTTATAGTTTAAATTATGTACGTCATAAAACCTAACGATCTAGCCTACAGATGTGTGTTCACACATTTCGATAGTATTGGCGGATGGCCACATACCATTAAACGTTAAAGTTTTACGGCTGTATGCACTAATAACGTTTGTCAATAAAAATAATTTACGTCAAATTGTCTGCACAAAATACTTACCGAATGAAAAACCGAAAATATTATGTAAAAATTTACGTTACAAAGTTGTTATCAAGTTTGTCTATAAAATAAAATAACTAGATCTATTCGCTTATCACGTGTTAAAAATATGTGTTTAATGTGATTTAATTGCATAGTTCCATAAACGTATATCTATACTGATATTATAAATCCGAAAGTATGTCTGTCTGTCTTTTACGCTTTCATGGCTAAGCCACTGAATCGATTATGATGAAATTTGGAATGCAGCAAGAATCCAAAGATTGGACATACTTGGCTACTTTTACCGAACCACGCGGCTACCCTCACACGTGAGTACAGCCGCGTGTGTAAGCGAATTGTATATATTTTCATGTGATAAAAATATTGATTCTTTGAAATAAACCCAAATTGATGAAGTTGAAGATAAAGTGGGTACACTCACTGTTGATTTGAAAGTACTGTGGAATACTTTGCCTGAGTCTATATTTCTCGATTGATACAACGTTGGTGTCTTCAAATCCAGAGTAAAAGGTTTCTTCTAGACAAGCATACTACATCCTAGACCGTGTCATGCTTAACATCAGGCAAGTCAACGGTCAAACGTTGGCCTGTAAATGATTAAAAACAAACTTGTCTTATATAGATTAGGTAGGTCTTTCTAGTTTCTTTTGAAAAGACAAATCAAAATTAACAAAAAATGTGTAACGGTTTTATTAAAGGCGCCTAGAAAACCTGCCCCCCCGGGCCCCTTGGCCATAGGCTATATTCGTCACTGATAGTCAGCCATTGCCTTTATGTATTTATAAATATTTCATTACATTTTTAATAAAAGAATAACAAGAGACGTCAAATGAAAACTTTTCAATGTAATGTCGTTAGTTCAGCGAAAAATGTATAAGATTTATTGCTTTTTTATTTCTTTCTCTGTGAAATATCAACACAAAAAAGTAATAAATAAAAATACACTTCTTATATTCCTAGTTTCAAATTCGATATTTCTTTTTTAAACATATTTAATAAAGCATAATTTGAAATTGTTAGCGTTTATCTACGTACTTAAGCCGTAAATCATGATGTATGCTTTACAACACGTCATAGCTGTCTTGGGACAACATTTTGACAGCGGCATTATCTCCAGCTCATTTATACTTTATATACTAAGCTGTTGTTTACATAAAGTGTAATAGTTGTTGTTGTCTCTTTTACTAAGTAGCCGAATGAACGCTAAATAAACATAATTTATATTACGGTTATTATATACAATTAAATATTACATTTATTATATTATATATAATAAATGTATATATATAATATAATATATATATAATATAATAAATGTAATATTTAATCAGTCATTCAATAATTATTCTAACTTCCCAAAGCTTTTATTTGAAGCCCTACTAAGATATGGTTATGAAGAATAGTTCTTATTTAAAAAAATAAGTCAACAGAATTACCTTTACAACAAAATCAGACTGCGACAAGCCTTTGAAATTGATATAATTATTGTAATATTATACGAATAGAAGAGTAATTTAGAGGCTTAGGTACCCAAAATATGTTACTACTAATAACAAAATGATATTGTTAATTAGTTTTATGGCAATATTTTGTGTTCAGTTTTTATGCCATGTAGTATTTTTTTATAGAATAGGAAGGCGGACGAGCATATGGCCCACCTGATGGTAAGTGGTCACCAACGCTCTTAGACATTGGCATTGTGAGAAATGTCAACCATCGCTTACATATCCAATGCGCCACCAACCTTGGGAACTTAGATTTTATGTCCTTTGTGCCTGTAATTACACTGGCTCACTCACCCTTCAAACCGGAACACAACAATACCAAGTTTTATATAATATATAACCAAAACAAAATCAATCCCCATATTATGAGTCAAAAACAAATAGTCATGTATGTAAAATGACCGTCTGTAAAACGACGTCAATTTGCATCATCATAACCAATTTAAATCAAAATACACTTTATAGATTGCTTTTACAAGCATTTTTTGCCTTCATTTTACAGCTTCGTAATTTTATAGGATTATATTAATAATTAATATGGCATCCACACCGGTTCGTAAAGTAGATTCTATCGAGACACACCAGCAATAATCTCAGTAGTTACTTTTTCCACCAATCAAATTACAAACGAATCAATCACTTAAATATCAATTATAATAATAAAATTTTGTCACTGATTTAAAATTATCAATCAAACAATTAATCTCTTATTGTTTTAACGTTGAACGTTTTAAAACGGAGCTTTAAACAAACAAGGCAATAATAAATATTCAAAGTGATTCTGATTTATAAATGTTTATTACAACATTAAACGCGTCTATATAAACTTTCGTGTTTATATAAA
Organism: Nymphalis io; assembly: GCF_905147045.1. Lineage (NCBI taxonomy): Eukaryota > Metazoa > Arthropoda > Insecta > Lepidoptera > Nymphalidae > Nymphalis > Nymphalis io. The sequence goes on from NC_065909.1 coordinate 6,455,624, forward strand.
GTTCGTTATTGCGTTTTGTATGAATTTACGATGTTATTGTTACGTTTGAGTCACAGTTAGACTATTGTATATATCATCGAGGACGATGAATACAGGCGGCGAATCCGACTTCTAAATTGTCAGCCATTTTTATTAATACGTGCAAAATAAGCAGCAGAAAAATAAACTCGTGTGATGCACCGTACACGGTACCGTGCTGCGAAACGATGCGGCGCCGTCTGTAGCTGCGTCGTTCCGTTACACGGTGGCCGGTACCGCACCGTGAATATGTTTGACGATTCAAAAATGGGTATAAGAGCCTACTCGAATACAAAAAAGTTAAGTAATTAAATATAAAATAATTTTCTTTCATACTTATAATATCAGTCAGTAATATACATAAAAGTATGTATATATGTATGTATATAGATCTTTTGTTTTGTGTAAGTTTTAACGTTATTTCCGTTCCATCGTAAGATTTTACTCACAATGCGGTTAAACAAGTATAAATTCAAATATATTTTTAATTTTGTCTGAGCATTTCGTTTATATCTAATAGGACATCTATTATTTCATTTCATATAAATTTGATTAATAGGCCTTTGTAAGAAAATGATTTTTAGCGTTCAAATAAAATTTATTCCTTAACTACGAGTGAATAGAATATTAATTTAGACTCGACTTCCATTTGGATGTTTCAATCATTTATTGTTTCAGTTAAATAATTTAAATTTATTTGTATTAGAATTATTATGAATTAAAACATTATTGATTACATGGTGGTAGGTACGACTCATCTGTTTTTGCGCTACTGTTCCGGTTTGAAGGGTGAGTGAGCCAGTGTAATTACAGGCACAAGGGACATAAAATCTTAGTTCCCAAGGTTGTTGCGCATTGGCAATGTAAGCGATGGTTAACACTTACAATGCCGATGTCTACGGGCGTTAGTGACAACTTACCATTAGGTGGCCCATATGCTCGTCCGCCTACCTATTGTATATAAAAAAGTATAAGTGATTTTAGGCTGGCTTACAGTGCCAATGTCTTTGAGTGGTGGGTTACCACATACCATCGGGTGGTCCGTTTGTCAGTCTGCCTGCCCATTTTACATATACGTGTTTTTGTCTTTGACCTAGATTGTATACTGCTTGATTCAAGCAATAGTTAACATAAATAATACCAATGATTTTTTTTATCATTGCTACGATTATACGAAACTCCATTAATTTACAATTAAGATTTAACATTCCGGTTCAATTATAAATGAAACATTAGAAAACAATCAGCATCGCAAGTTTTAATTAAATCGCAATCCTTCCTTTCAAACATTTTCGAAATTTCCATTGCGATTTAATAGATATTTGATTCTTCATCATTTTTTTTTATCCTGGGACATTTTTTCACACACGGCCATCTGATCTTAAATTAAGCTTGTACAAAGCTTGTGCTATGGAAACCAGATAACTGATATATTAATTTTCTTTAGTAAATACATAATCATATAGATAATTAGACCCAGACTCAGGACAAACAGACATGTTCATGCACACAAATGTCTGTCATCATAATATTCTTGGAGGTTTAAATAAAATGTTATTATGTTAACGACATTGAACCTTTTTTACGAGCTGTGGCATGCACCATGTGGCTGTGTATTTTTAACTTAAACATCATTGAACCGGTACTCAGGAATATTAACTATTCAAAATCAAAATCTGCTTTATTCAAATAAGCTCTTCAAAACACTATTGACTTGTTATTTTACAGGATTATATTAAATACAAAACTACCGTCGATTCGATATGTAGTTCCATCAAGAAACTATTTTTATTTGGTAATTTTTTTTTTATTATATTATTTAATATATTATATTTATAATAAAATTAACTTGTATATCTTGCCTGAAAAGAAACTATATTAACAGTTATTGTTGTATGTATATCATATTTATTCATTATATTTATTAGAAAAACTAATATTGTACCTACTCAAGTCGGTTTGCTGAACAACCAATATACTTTGTTGAAATCATAAAAATCAAGTAGCTTCCTAATAAAATTGATACTGTGCCGTTAAAAATTCCAAGAGCTCTTATAGCTATCACAAATAGTTCAATGTCCAACAGATGTCCCGAATGGGTTAGACGTGCTTTGATACAGTTTTATTACGTGAATTTATGAGTAAGATCTCTTCGTGATATAAAAAAAAAATTAACGAGATGGTGGTGAGTACATATGATCATCGATTTGACTCACTTAAATGTTTACGAGTTAATTGAATTTATTACTTTTTAAAATTTACTCTTTTATAACATACGTCTCGAAAACTACGAAAAATTGATACAGTTTAAAAAAAATGTATAAAGTCGAGATGGCGTGGGTTCAAACTCGGGCAAGCCCCTCTGAATTTTCATGTGCTTAATTTCTGTTTATAATTCATTTCGTGCTTTTCGGTGAAGGAAAACATCGTGAGGAAACCTGCATGTGTCTAATCTCATCGAAATTCTGCCACATGTGTATTCCACCAACCCGCATTAGAGCAGCGTGGCTGAGCAGTGTGGTGAATAAGCTCCAAACCTTCTCCTCAAAAAGGGAGAGGAGACCTTAGCCCAGCAGTGGGACATTTACAAGCTGTTACTTACTATGTATAAACAAATATTATAACACAATTAATATCGTGCTGAACGATCTTGTCGCATTAGAATCCTTACTAATATTACAAATGTACGAGTGAGTTTATTCATCAAGCTTTCCCATCTTATCTACTCAACCGATCACACCGAACCGATCACAATTGCAAACACGTTGTCTGGGGTACAGGAAAGGACATAGTACTAACACCTACCGCCTCACACGCTGGTGAAGGTGAAGCTGCGAGCGGAAACTAGTAGCTTATAGAGCACTTGCTTATATTCACACTACTTCTTGTTATACATTTTCGTCATATTTCCAAAGTAATTTCAAAAATATTTTGCTAATAAAAATGTAAAGATTTATTTCCATTCGAAAGTTTTTATATATTTAATGATTTTTATTCAGATATTTATATAGGTAGTTGATAGATTTTCTCCATATACAAAACATATTTTTTATGTTAGGTAGGCAAACTGGCCACCTGATGGTAAGAGGTCATCACCGCATAGACATTGTATTGTAGGAAATAATAACCATCCCTTACATCTCCAATGCGCCACCCAACTTGGGAACTAAGATGTTGTGTCCCTTGTGCCTGTAGTTACACTAATTGAGTGAGTTAGGTACCCTTCTAATTAAAATATATATAGGTCTATAGGTAAAATAGGTCTTGTTGTTTGACGGGAGAATATTTGATGAGTGGGTGTGCACAAAGCCCTACTAAGAAAGAAAACTTGTAAGAGTATGTCATAAACTGAAATATTTTTAATAATTAAAAACAACCGTGTTCGTCTCTCCGCTTTTTTTTTGTTTGAAGTATATTTCCCGGATCAATAGTTAACGATTGGACAAAAAAAACTTCTATATTTTAAATTTGGAATATAAAAGTCAAAAGGTTCGAGCTATGCAGTTATTAGTGTATTTTGCAATTATGTTTTATACCAAACAAACGTTTATTTTATTTGATACTACCAATTGTTTAAATTGATCAATTGATAAATAATTTACATTCCATTTTATGCTGTAATTCTCTTCTATTTCATTTTTGTTATTAATATTTACTTTTTATTACTGTTTTTATTATTTTTGTCAATATCTGACTTTGTGAATCGTCGTTTATTTACAAGAATTAATATAAAGCAAATGTACCACCGGTTCGGATAGTAGATTCCTCCGAAGTATACCGGCAAACAAACGCACTAACTAACTTATTCCCATCAATTACATGACAACTGTATTTTATTAAATACAATTTAATTAATATATAATTTATCTTGCATGTGAATTAACGAATACTAAGTCAAAGCTTTTCTATCATTTATATATTATTTTATCGAAGATTACGCATTATTTATTAATATATTTTAGAATTAATACTTACCAATTAAAGCTGTATACGATGGGATATTAAAACATCTTAAAAATGTTCATAGAATAGATACATTATTACAAAAATATACGAAATAATAAAACAAACTTCAGCCACGGTCTAACCATCTGTACCAGCTGTTCTTCTATCTTACTCTTATGTAGCGATGACTTCAGATAACTTATAGTTTTAGTTGAACTTACGATATTCTGTTAAGTTCGAAGCATTGTTGATGAAGTTCTCGGTAAAATTATCCATCGATAAAAAGCGTATAAGCGATAAGTTGCGGGTACCTGAGCTGCAGTTTTTATTAAAATTTAGCACTGAAATTGAATTTATAAATTTATTATAAATAAATAATTTATTATAAATTTATTATAAATAAATTTATTATATTATATATATTTATTATAAATAAATTTATTATAAATTCAATTTCGTGCGTTTCGTTATAATTTTTTAATTTATCTGTATAGGTTTTCTATATGTATGTTTAAAATTAATTACTTAATAATTTACAAGTAGCTCCTCGACTATTTAATCAACGTAATTATTTATAAGTACGGTGCGATAAAGCTTTGTTAATTATGTAACGTTTTAGTTGCCATGAACCATATTAAGCATTAGTCGAATGAGTGGTGGTTTCTGTCGTGGAAGATCGATCATAGTATATTACTCATATCTAAATTAATAAATATTTAAGTAACAATTACATAAAACAGCAAACTGAAGATAATGAAGTATATTATATAAATTAATTAATATATCTAAATATCGATATTATATAAATATCAATATGTAGATATGGCGCAGTGGTTAGAAATACGATGAATATCCCGATTAATTTTATGTTCAGATTAAAAAGGATTACCCGTAGGACATTAAAGTTAAAATATTTTACTTTAAATTTTTGGTAGAGCTTTATGTAAGCCCGTCTGGTTAGGTACCACCCAGTCATCTGATATTCTACTCTCCAACAGCAATATTTAGTATTGTTTTGTTCCGGTTCGAAGGGTGAGATACCCACTGTAACTACAGGCACAAGGCTCTAGGGGTACCAGTACCATCAAGTGGCCTATTTGCCAGTCCAACCTACCTATTTGATAAAAAAGTTACAGCCTGTAAATATACCACAGCTGGGCTAAGGCGCTCCTATCATTTTGAGGATAATTTTCAAGGTAGGACATTAATGTGTTGTTATTCTACTTCTAATCATTTGAGTAAATATTGGCACGCGGCGATGAAACAATCGAACCGAGTCTATGTTTGGCAGCGATTCGCAAGCATACGGTATTGTCCCCGTATTTGATCACTGGACACGGATGCTAGATAAGTGTATTGGCTAAAATATGACGTTACATTCATGTTAATCATGATTAAATATCGATAAAAAAGTATATAACACATATAAATAAAGAAATATCTTATGTCTCTTTCTAGTCGTGGCGGATATGCCATTGGATTGTCTTATGTCTCTTTCTGCTCGTAGCACATTAAATTGTGAGAGTAACAGAGGATTTTCTGGTGTTTGCAATACTTGTTTGTACAATAAAAGTCCTGCTTCGTTGACTAGTCACCTTTGAGAATGTCTACACATGACCAAACAGGCCAAGTAGTCGTCGTCCTTATCAACGCATTTATTTTCCACCAAACAAAGCGTATAGATCATAATAAAAGTGGTTACAAAGTTAGATAGATCAGACTTGAACCTGCGATTGTCACACTGCCTTACGACCCGTATATCATTGAACTATAGATAGCATATCTGTCTACCCCTAACTATAATAGTGGAATTGATATATAAAATATTCTTGAGCTAGGACTAGAGAACATTTTAAATAAAGGAGACGCTTGAGGAATTTAATAAATACAGCAACCGCCGCTAAGCATTCTACGCAAACTTCAGCAACTCACTATTAATTTCCTTTCGTTCAGACTTTATAATGGAAGCCATCGGAGGTATTATCTCACTAAAAGAAAATCATGTTTACAGTTCAAATAAAGAATAAGCATATTTACTTAATTTATTGAATACAATCCCACTAAATCTTTAGAGATGTTAAGTTTTTTATCAATTCTACTACTTATAATATCTACAAGCATCTCCAAAAGATATATTTTTAATATTGATTTTAATAATGATGTCTCAAGTTAAATTAAGGCCAAGCGGTAAAAACGTTAGCCTTCAAACTCAAGTAACAGATAGAAGATTAAAAATTGTAATATTTTAGTATAATTTATTGCAAAATTTTGTCCAGAGGGTGGACCTACCTGTTATCTGTCCGATAGCTGGTTGGAATCACTACGGGTACGCGACCCCGGCCTGCTCTAGCTACTAGTGTCACATTCCTGTATCTTCCGTGATCGCAGTATCCTCACCCCTCTCCTTGATACGTTGTTTCCCAAAATTATCCCAGCGTCACGCCAAAGAAGAAGGAAAACTAATATTAAACCCGAAGCGGTGCCTCCGTTTAGGCGTAAGCCAGTCACCTGCGGCCAAACCAGCACCACACGTATTGACTCGTCATTCCTGCGGATCCTGCTGGGGAGGAGGAGAGGGTGGCATGGGTACTGGGCAAGCCCGTGTTGCCATAAAGTCGCCTGGCCCAGGCGTAGCAGCATCCACGGAGAGGACACTTCGCTCACCTGTCTTGCAGGTGGAAAACAACACGGAGAGTGGCAGTCACCGGTTATAAGTCAGCACGAATAGGCGTAAGTGCGGACGCCAGGGGCCACTCTTGACAGTAGGAGGATCCATCGTAGATCCATTGATCAGTTACCGCCTGCTTTAAGTCGGGCAGCCCCCGATCAATAAGGTACTGATCCGCCTCAGCGTTAACTTGTTCCGCCTGGGTGAACGGAACACAAGCCTTACAGCTAGACGTTGACGCTGTGACATTAACCACCTGCTCAAAGAAACAAAATCTCAAAACCCACACCAACGCTGCTTACATGCGCTTTGCGACATGGAATGTCCAAACGATGAGGACAGGCTTCCCGAACACCTACGGAAGCTCCGATTGCGCCCAAAAACTGCGCAAAACTTACAGTATCGACGTGGAGCTCAAAAGGCTCAATATCGATATTGTAGCCTTACAAGAGACCAGAACTGAAGACGAAGGGTCTTTGCGTGAAGCTAACTATACTTTTTACTGGAAGGGCAAGAGTTCCTTGGAAACACGAGAGCACGGTGTAGGTTTCGCGGTTCGAAACCATCTCATCAACGCCATAGAAACACCTGTAGGCGCTTCCGAGCGGATTATGGTCTTGCGTCTAAACACAAAAAGCGGCTTTGTCACGCTAATTTCCGCTTACGCACCGACGCTTAGTTCAAAACCTGAGACCAAGGATCTATTTTACGGCCAGCTCGATGAGACAGTGCGCAGGGTGAATCCAACTGACAGACTGCATATTTTGGGTGACTTTAATGCCCGCGTCGGTCAGGGCACATCAGCCTGGCCTGAATGCCTCGGTGCACACGGCATAGGCAAGCTTAACGACAACGGACAACGACTGTTGGAGTTTTGCTCAAGGCACCAGCTGTGTGTTACCAACACCTTTTTTAAAGGCAAAATGATGCGGAAAGTCTCGTGGATGCACCCTCGATCTAAACACTGGCACCAATTAGACCTTGCTCTTACAAGAAGGAGGGATCTACGGGAAACGCTCCACACGCGGGCGTTTCACAGTGCCGATTGTGACACCGATCATAGCCTCGTTGCTACTAAAGTTCGACTTGTCCCTAGAAGAGTCCATTCTTCCAAGCCACCCGGTCGAAAAAAGATAAATCTTTTCAAGACTCGTGACATGGAAGTAGTGGAGTCATTTGGGGAACTCGTCCGCGAAGAAGTTGCAACTTGGGATAGTACGGCATCAGCGCGAGTCGAATGGGAAAAAGTCAAGTCTCTTCTCACTGACACTGCAGGCAAGATTTTTGGCTATCAAAAGGCAAAATCTTACGACTGGTTTCAAGAAAACGAGGAGCACTTACTTCCCTTGATTGACTCGAAACGCCAAGCCGCTTTAAATTTTCGCCTTAACCCTTGCGATGCGACGCGTAAAGATCTCACGAAGGCAAAAGCCTCACTCCAGCGTAGCACGCGCTTCTTTGTAAATGCGTATTGGACAGAGCTTTGCCAAAGCATCCAAGCGTGTGCAAACGCGGGGGATATTGGCGGGGTGTACGCGGGCATCAAAAGAGCTCTTGGACCTACTCCAAAAAAGACGGCACCTCTCAAGGAAACCGACGGTTCTGTTATAACAGACAGCACCCGTCAGATGGCAAGATGGGTAGAATACTTCAAGGGGCTCTACTCGTGCCCAGTGGATATTCAGCCAGAAGCAATGGAGCTTGTCCCGAATCTGGCAACTTGGTACGAGCTAGACGTTGCACCCACAGTAGAGGAACTTTATCTGGCCGTCAAGAAGCTCAAATGCGGAAAGAGCCCCGGAAAAGACGATGTTGTCACCGAAGTCGTCAAGCTTGAGTGGCTCTTGCCCATCCTTCATAACCACCTGGCTAAGTGCTGGGAAGAAAACTACGTCCCTCAGGATATGCGAGATGCTAACATCGTCACTCTTTATAAAGGCAAAGGCGATCGTGGCGACTGCAACTGTTACCGCGGAATATCTCTTCTTAGCATCGTCGTTAAAGCCTTTGCCAGGGCCATTTTAGGCAAACTACAAAGGCTCGCCGACCGCGTATACCCTGAGGCACAATGTGGTTTTAGGTCCCAACGGTCAACTGTCGACATGATATTTTCACTCAGACAGCTACAAGAAAAGTGTAGGGAGCAACATACCCCCCTAGTCATTGCATTTGTAGACCTAAATAAGGCTTTTGACTCCGTGAGCAGAGAGGGGTTGTACTCGGTTCTTGTCAGAATTGGATGCCCCCCAAAACTCCTAAGGATAGTGCAATCGTTCCACGAAGGTATGGAAGTCACCGTCCTGCACAATGGCAACGCATCCACGCCATTCGACGTACGCCGTGGTGTTCGTCAAGGTTGTGCACTGGCCCCCACCTTGTTCGGAATATTCTTCTCAGTGCTTCTGAAGGTTGCTTTTGGAGATGAACAGCAAGGCGTCCACTTACACACGCGAACCGATGGTAGGCTGTACAACATCTCAATGCTCAAGTCCAAACGCTACAGGGAGGACCTATTTGTAGATAGTCTCCTCTTCGCTGACGACGCTGCCTTCGTTGCTCATGACCAAGCTGAACTCCAGAGTCTAATGGACAAATTTGCCAGAGCGTGCGACCTCTTTTCAGTGTCCATAAACTGCAAGAAGTCCGTTATTTTAGCGCAAGGATGTTTAGAGCAACCAGTCATCTTGCTTAACGGCGCACCTTTACAGGTGGTTAACAAATTTTGCTACCTTGGGTCGCATTTGTCGAGCAATCTCTCGCTTGATGCAGAGATCGACTTCCGCATCGGCAAAGCAGCCTCTACGTTCGGGAGGCTCTGTTCAAGGGCTTGGGATAACAGACACCTTACGGTAAAAACGAAAATGCTTGTTTACCAATCATGTGTCCTAAGCACACTCTTGTATGGAGCAGAAACGTGGACAACGTACGCAAAACAAGAACGCCGACTAAACACATTTCACTTGCGTTGTCTTCGGAACATTCTGGGCATCACATGGCAGGATCGCGTGACAAACGAGTCTGTTCTAGGCGAGGCACAGCTGCCTAGCATCATGGCCATTCTCAAAAAAAAACGGTTACGGTGGCTGGGACACGTGCATCGAATGGAGCAGACCCGTCTTCCAAGGCAAATACTACTGGGAGAGGTTGTGGATGAAAAGAGGTCTGTTGGGCGGCCTATGCTCCGTTACAAAGATTGCGCTAAGCGTGATATGGTTGCGTTTAACATCCCTAGCAATCGATGGGAGGAACTGGCAGAGGACCGTGCCAAGTGGCGACGCCTTACTCACGAAGGTCAATCAAAGCATGACAATGACTGGTTTAAATTACTTAAAGAAAAACGCACTAGGCGTTATGAGCGGGCTTCAAACCCCCGCCCATCTGGGGGCGCATACACTTGTCGGAAGTGCGGCCGGAGGATCCTCTCTCGCATTGGTCTTTTCAGTCATGAACGCAAGTGCCTTCGCGATGCCGCTTAAATCATCTGTCAAAGATGCAGAGGCCTATATATATTGCAAAATTATCAATTATTTTTCAAAATTCGCAGAGACGGTCACCATTGGTTAGAGGGTGGCTTAAAATTTTATGTACTTGCCGATTTTCTCTTATAGTATTCATTTCTATGGTCCTGGGGTTTCATACGTATACGCATGTGGAACCCGATAATAAGACGCCCTTATTATTGAACTGTATGATTAGCCTATTAGATTACATTGCAAAACATTAGCAAACTTGAACTGTATGTTCCCTTATGTCTGATTATCCGTTTATTAACCATTCAAATCGAAATGTAGCGACATAAAATATTATTGTTTGGCGACGATACCGTTTATCTATAATTCGTATTTACAATACAAAGTGTTGCCGTTTTCTGTAAACCAATGTGTTTGTTCAAATTAACCCCTTTTTTTTTTTTTTTTTTTTTTTTTCGGGGAGGAAAGGCATTTACGCCTGCCGCCCGGTCCGGGGGGACCGGGACGGGTATGTGGGACTCACGGGGCAGAGGGCCACCGTCCTACCCACTAAAACCTCCCCGGATTTCCGCCTCTCCGCAAGGCGGCGGGGTCACGGGAACGTTGTGACTTACAACCGCAACCCCGCCAGCGGTCGTCGCCATAAGGCGACCCATCTCGAGAGCGCGCCAGGATGTTGGGGCGCGCCTCCCTCCTCTCTGTGCCTCCGTCCTGTTACGTGACGGACTCCCCCGAGTCCGCCACTGGAGGCTGGGCGTCAGGGCTTGAAGCCCCGCGGCGGATCAACAGACTGGCTCCGCCGCCAACCACACCTTAACTCTGCGGCAGCGTCCGGCCTGCGAAGGCACGTCGCCGTCGAAGAGGTCTCCTTCTTCGTTGCGGGAGCGAGTCCACGTCGTCCTCCCGCTCCCGCTCTGCCTCCTCCTTTTGCGACATGACACATGCGCTGAACCGTGACACTGCCGCCCAGATCTCTTCGCTTCCGGCCATCTTCTCGACGACGGCCGGAAGCGACAGGTCCCCACCTACAGCCGTGGATAGGACCGCGCGAGGCTCCGCCCAAGCCGGGCACTCTACGCGCGTGTGTTCCGCCGTATCCACGGCTCCTCCGCCACAATGGTGGCACTCCACCGTCGGCTCCCTACCGACCACCTCACACAGGTACCGGCCGAAACAACCGTGGCCGGTCAAAAGCTGTGTGAGGTGATACGTGGGTGGGCCGTGCTTGCGCTCGACCCACTTCCTCAGCACCGGCCGAATGGCCGCAACGAGGTCCCGGCTAGCACCCGGGACACCCAGTCTCTCCGACCACTCGGCGAATACCCTCTCGCGGGCCTCCTCTCGCCACGTCCGAACCTCACGTGGGTGGGGCCGGTTCTCCTCCGCTCTCACTGCCGCCTTGATCCGCCAATAGACCCTCGAGTTAGCCTCGGCCTCGAGGTCCCATGGCGGGCTTCCGGCGAGCAGGCACGCCGCGGTGTACGACACCGTGCGGTACGCCCGAGCCGCTCTGAGCGCCATCGCTCGCTGCGGACGTCGCAGCGAGGCGACGTTACGGGCGCTCAGAGCGTCCGCCCATATCGGCGCCCCGTAGAGCGCCATCGAGCGCACTACGCCGGTGTACAAGCGCCTGCAGGCACCTCCTGGCCCACCCACGTTCGGGAGGATCCTCCCTAGCGCCCCGGCTGCAGCCACCAACTTTGGGGCCAAGCGCCGGAAGTGCTCTTCGAACTTCCACCTGCCGTCGAGCACGAGTCCCAGGTACTTCATCGTCGACCCGACGGCGATGGAAGTTCCGCCCACCGTTATCGCCGCCCCCGGAGGTGGCGCGTTCCGAGGCCCGTGAAAGACGAGGGCCTCGGATTTGTGTAGGGCCACCTCGAGGCCCAACGCGCGGATTCGGTGGACTACGTGCGCCACCCCAGCCGTGGCGCGATAGGCCGCCTCCCGGTATGAACTGCCGCGGGCCGACACGAGGGTGTCGTCAGCGTAGCACGTGACGCTGACCCCCCGCAACGTGGCCCCGCGCAGCACCCAGTCGTAGCCGATGCACCACAGGAGCGGTCCTAGTACCGACCCCTGCGGAACACCGCACGACAACGACCTGACGGCCCATCCGTCCGCAGTCGGGAAGGCCACCGCCCTGCCCGAGAAGTAATCGGCCACGGTACGCCGCAGGTAGCCCGGCACACCGTGGAACCGCAGGGCCTCCATCACCGTTTCCCAGGGCAGGGTGTTGAAGGCATTGGAAATATCCAGCGACACTGCCAACACCACCCCGCCCCGAGACACCTCCTCCTCGGCCAGGCCCCTCACCCTGGCGATCGCGTCGAGCGTCGAGCGGCCGGGACGGAACCCGTATTGCCGCTCGTCGAGTCCCGGCTCCATACTGCCGACGAGACGGGCAGCGAGCACCCGCTCGAAGAGCTTGCTCACCTCGTCGAGCAACACGATCGGGCGGTAGGCTGACGGCTGATCGGACGGACGCCCGTCCTTGCGGATCAGAACGAGCGTGCCCGTTTTCCACCGTCGCGGGAACCTACCCTGAGACAGGCATGCGGTGAAGAGGCGCCGCATGCTCTCGCCGAGTTCCTCCGACGCGATCTTCAGGGCTCGACCGGGGATTCCGTCGGGCCCAGGGGCTGTCTTTTTCGACCCTAGTCTGATGACAGCCGCCTGCAATTCCGCCTCGGTGATCGGAGTCACCGGTGACCCGTCGTCCTCCTCTTGGGGCCTGCTCGCGGGCGGCACCATGGCCGGTGGCACGAACTCTCCCCGCTCGGGGAAGAGCGTGTCCACAACCCTCGCCAAGAGCTGCGGCTGGAGACTGCTGGTCAGCGGAGGAGCCCAGGGTCGGAGCTTTTGTCTCACGACCCGATACGGACGCCCCCACGGATCGCCGTTGAGCATCTCCAGCCATTCCTCCCACGCCGTCTCTTTGGCCTGTGCTATGGCCTTCTGTAGGGCCTGGCAGGCGGTCCTATATCCGGTGTAGAAGACCTCCTCCGCGTCGTCATCACGGACCCTTCGTCTCCTACACCGAACGTAACGGCGCCGTGCCGCCACGCACGCCTTGCGCAGCCGACGGAGCTCCGGACGCCACCAGTACACCCGCCGACGTTGCGGGTGCGGCTTAGCCCTCGGCATCGCCGCGTCGCACACTCGGGACAGGGCGCCGTCGATCCGGTCGGCCTCCTGGTCGATCCGGAGGACCGGGTCGGAACCGGCCCCCCAAGCTTCGACGATGGCCGCCTCCTTCGCCAACTGTCCGTCGAGGCGGCCCAGGCACCAACGCGGACGACCTTCCGTTCCTCCGACAACAGTGGGCCGAACATCCCAACGAGCCGACGCAGAGACATCGAACCGAATATATCGGTGATCCGACAGTGTCTCCACGCCAGTCTCGACCCTCCAGTTTTGAGCACGGCGGGCCAGGGCGTTGGACGCGAACGTAATGTCCACGATCGATTCGCCCTGCCGCCGCACGCACGTGCTCTCCGACCCACTGTTGAGAACCGCCAGCCCCAACGAGACCGCCCACTCCTCGAGCACCTCACCCCGGGCATCGGCCACAGGAGAACCCCAAGCCGTTGATTTGGCGTTGAAGTCCCCCGCGACCAACACCGGTGCGGGCGCCGCTTGCCCGATCAGAGTCCCGACCTCTGCCAGCATCTGCTCAAACTCGGCGAGACTCCGACTGGGCGAGGCGTAGACGGCGACGACCGTCACACCGCCGACGACGGCCAGCACGCACCCCCTGCCCCTGGCCACACCCTCGATGGCCGGAGCGCCAGCGACCGCAGGGGCGACGATGGCCACGACCCGTTCGCGGTCGGAGACCCAGTCGTCCCGCGAGGGAACGAAATAGGGCTCCGATACCACCGCCACGTTGATCTGCCACTCTGCCATGCTTTGGACTAGGAGGTCCTGAGCCCTGGCAGAGTGGTTGATATTGGCCTGGAGGCAGCGCAGGGCCATCACTGCGTGGTCTCCATCGGCTCCGCCTCTGTGCGTGGAGACGCGGCTACCGGGCCTTTCGTCGCCACCTTCCTTGTCTTTTCCCTCTGCGCGGCGCCCTTTCCGCCCTGGCACGACTTGCTGCAGGCGGCATGGGCAGCTGGCTTACCGGCCGCAGTGCAGACCACGCAGCTGGCTACGGCGGCGGAGCACTCCCGAGCCTTGTGACCGGGCTGACCGCAGCGGAAGCACAGACGGCTTCGGTCGACGTCCCGGTCACACTTTGCCCCCATGTGCCCCCGCTCGAGGCACCGGAAACAGTGCAGCGGTCTGGGGTCGAGCAGCATGACTCGCGCCGACACCCACCCGACCCTTATGCGACCTACCTCCACGACCTTCTTCGCGGCCGAAACGGGGCAGCTCAGCCACAGAGAGCCCGAGCCGCTCGAGCCGCGAGCGATGATGCCCGCTTTAATGGCCCCGGTAGGGCAGCCGCCTTGTTCAGCGACCGCCGCCACGGCTTCCGCCACTGTTCAAATTAACCCCTGCAGATATTCTCGTATCATGAAAATATTATTTACTACTAACTTTCGCCCGTGGCTTCGTATGCGTTAATTCGGATCTCTTCGCTTCCGGCCATCTTCTCGACGACGGCCGGAAGCGACAGGTCCCCACCTACAGCCGTGGATAGGACCGCGCGAGGCTCCGCCCAAGCCGGGCACTCTACGCGCGTGTGTTCCGCCGTATCCACGGCTCCTCCGCCACAATGGTGGCACTCCACCGTCGGCTCCCTACCGACCACCTCACACAGGTACCGGCCGAAACAACCGTGGCCGGTCAAAAGCTGTGTGAGGTGATACGTGGGTGGGCCGTGCTTGCGCTCGACCCACTTCCTCAGCACCGGCCGAATGGCCGCAACGAGGTCCCGGCTAGCACCCGGGACACCCAGTCTCTCCGACCACTCGGCGAATACCCTCTCGCGGGCCTCCTCTCGCCACGTCCGAACCTCACGTGGGTGGGGCCGGTTCTCCTCCGCTCTCACTGCCGCCTTGATCCGCCAATAGACCCTCGAGTTAGCCTCGGCCTCGAGGTCCCATGGCGGGCTTCCGGCGAGCAGGCACGCCGCGGTGTACGACACCGTGCGGTACGCCCGAGCCGCTCTGAGCGCCATCGCTCGCTGCGGACGTCGCAGCGAGGCGACGTTACGGGCGCTCAGAGCGTCCGCCCATATCGGCGCCCCGTAGAGCGCCATCGAGCGCACTACGCCGGTGTACAAGCGCCTGCAGGCACCTCCTGGCCCACCCACGTTCGGGAGGATCCTCCCTAGCGCCCCGGCTGCAGCCACCAACTTTGGGGCCAAGCGCCGGAAGTGCTCTTCGAACTTCCACCTGCCGTCGAGCAC
This sequence comes from Nymphalis io, assembly GCF_905147045.1. Lineage (NCBI taxonomy): Eukaryota > Metazoa > Arthropoda > Insecta > Lepidoptera > Nymphalidae > Nymphalis > Nymphalis io. Next base: position 6,471,084 of record NC_065909.1, read on the forward strand.
GAGTCCCAGGTACTTCATCGTCGACCCGACGGCGATGGAAGTTCCGCCCACCGTTATCGCCGCCCCCGGAGGTGGCGCGTTCCGAGGCCCGTGAAAGACGAGGGCCTCGGATTTGTGTAGGGCCACCTCGAGGCCCAACGCGCGGATTCGGTGGACTACGTGCGCCACCCCAGCCGTGGCGCGATAGGCCGCCTCCCGGTATGAACTGCCGCGGGCCGACACGAGGGTGTCGTCAGCGTAGCACGTGACGCTGACCCCCCGCAACGTGGCCCCGCGCAGCACCCAGTCGTAGCCGATGCACCACAGGAGCGGTCCTAGTACCGACCCCTGCGGAACACCGCACGACAACGACCTGACGGCCCATCCGTCCGCAGTCGGGAAGGCCACCGCCCTGCCCGAGAAGTAATCGGCCACGGTACGCCGCAGGTAGCCCGGCACACCGTGGAACCGCAGGGCCTCCATCACCGTTTCCCAGGGCAGGGTGTTGAAGGCATTGGAAATATCCAGCGACACTGCCAACACCACCCCGCCCCGAGACACCTCCTCCTCGGCCAGGCCCCTCACCCTGGCGATCGCGTCGAGCGTCGAGCGGCCGGGACGGAACCCGTATTGCCGCTCGTCGAGTCCCGGCTCCATACTGCCGACGAGACGGGCAGCGAGCACCCGCTCGAAGAGCTTGCTCACCTCGTCGAGCAACACGATCGGGCGGTAGGCTGACGGCTGATCGGACGGACGCCCGTCCTTGCGGATCAGAACGAGCGTGCCCGTTTTCCACCGTCGCGGGAACCTACCCTGAGACAGGCATGCGGTGAAGAGGCGCCGCATGCTCTCGCCGAGTTCCTCCGACGCGATCTTCAGGGCTCGACCGGGGATTCCGTCGGGCCCAGGGGCTGTCTTTTTCGACCCTAGTCTGATGACAGCCACCTGCAATTCCGCCTCGGTGATCGGAGTCACCGGTGACCCGTCGTCCTCCTCTTGGGGCCTGCTCGCGGGCGGCACCATGGCCGGTGGCACGAACTCTCCCCGCTCGGGGAAGAGCGTGTCCACAACCCTCGCCAAGAGCTGCGGCTGGAGACTGCTGGTCAGCGGAGGAGCCCAGGGTCGGAGCTTTTGTCTCACGACCCGATACGGACGCCCCCACGGATCGCCGTTGAGCATCTCCAGCCATTCCTCCCACGCCGTCTCTTTGGCCTGTGCTATGGCCTTCTGTAGGGCCTGGCAGGCGGTCCTATATCCGGTGTAGAAGACCTCCTCCGCGTCGTCATCACGGACCCTTCGTCTCCTACACCGAACGTAACGGCGCCGTGCCGCCACGCACGCCTTGCGCAGCCGACGGAGCTCCGGACGCCACCAGTACACCCGCCGACGTTGCGGGTGCGGCTTAGCCCTCGGCATCGCCGCGTCGCACACTCGGGACAGGGCGCCGTCGATCCGGTCGGCCTCCTGGTCGATCCGGAGGACCGGGTCGGAACCGGCCCCCCAAGCTTCGACGATGGCCGCCTCCTTCGCCAACTGTCCGTCGAGGCGGCCCAGGCACCAACGCGGACGACCTTCCGTTCCTCCGACAACAGTGGGCCGAACATCCCAACGAGCCGACGCAGAGACATCGAACCGAATATATCGGTGATCCGACAGTGTCTCCACGCCAGTCTCGACCCTCCAGTTTTGAGCACGGCGGGCCAGGGCGTTGGACGCGAACGTAATGTCCACGATCGATTCGCCCTGCCGCCGCACGCACGTGCTCTCCGACCCACTGTTGAGAACCGCCAGCCCCAACGAGACCGCCCACTCCTCGAGCACCTCACCCCGGGCATCGGCCACAGGAGAACCCCAAGCCGTTGATTTGGCGTTGAAGTCCCCCGCGACCAACACCGGTGCGGGCGCCGCTTGCCCGATCAGAGTCCCGACCTCTGCCAGCATCTGCTCAAACTCGGCGAGACTCCGACTGGGCGAGGCGTAGACGGCGACGACCGTCACACCGCCGACGACGGCCAGCACGCACCCCCTGCCCCTGGCCACACCCTCGATGGCCGGAGCGCCAGCGACCGCAGGGGCGACGATGGCCACGACCCGTTCGCGGTCGGAGACCCAGTCGTCCCGCGAGGGAACGAAATAGGGCTCCGATACCACCGCCACGTTGATCTGCCACTCTGCCATGCTTTGGACTAGGAGGTCCTGAGCCCTGGCAGAGTGGTTGATATTGGCCTGGAGGCAGCGCAGGGCCATCACTGCGTGGTCTCCATCGGCTCCGCCTCTGTGCGTGGAGACGCGGCTACCGGGCCTTTCGTCGCCACCTTCCTTGTCTTTTCCCTCTGCGCGGCGCCCTTTCCGCCCTGGCACGACTTGCTGCAGGCGGCATGGGCAGCTGGCTTACCGGCCGCAGTGCAGACCACGCAGCTGGCTACGGCGGCGGAGCACTCCCGAGCCTTGTGACCGGGCTGACCGCAGCGGAAGCACAGACGGCTTCGGTCGACGTCCCGGTCACACTTTGCCCCCATGTGCCCCCGCTCGAGGCACCGGAAACAGTGCAGCGGTCTGGGGTCGAGCAGCATGACTCGCGCCGACACCCACCCGACCCTTATGCGACCTACCTCCACGACCTTCTTCGCGGCCGAAACGGGGCAGCTCAGCCACAGAGAGCCCGAGCCGCTCGAGCCGCGAGCGATGATGCCCGCTTTAATGGCCCCGGTAGGGCAGCCGCCTTGTTCAGCGACCGCCGCCACGGCTTCCGCCACTGTTCAAATTAACCCCTGCAGATATTCTCGTATCATGAAAATATTATTTACTACTAACTTTCGCCCGTGGCTTCGTATGCGTTAATTCGGAGTATTTTTTATTTTTTTTATATATAGAATAGGAAGGTGGACGAGCATATGGGCCACCTGATGGTAAGTGGTCACCAAACGCCCTTAGACATTGGCATTGTAAGAAATGTCAACCATCGCTTATAGCCAATGCGCCACCAACCTTGGGAACTAAGATTTTATGTCCCTTGTGCCTGTAATTACACTGGCTCACTCACCCTTCAAACCGGAACACAACAATATCAAGTATTGCTGTTTTGCGGTAGAATATCTGTATAAGCTATGTATTTCTGTTTCATCTAAATCCGTTCAGCCGTTTGTCTCCGCAAATCGTGGTTAGTAACAGACGAAGCCACGGGCTTCATCTAGTATGAGTATGCTGCAATAATAATTGTATGCAATATATACGTATATTTTTTATACAGACGTTTTTATAATACAAACATATATTTCTTAACAACGTAGACAGTTTTATTAACGAAAGAAAGATAAAATTAAATTACTGTGTTGAAAATACTTTTCGGAACTTCGATGGTTTGTTTGATATACATTTTTTTTAACATATTACCTTATTTTATTTGGTTTTATCTTTTAATATGATGGTAAATAAACGTTTGCCATTTCGATTTTACAGAACTTTATGTTAAGCTTCCTGGTCGGAGCCATAAGATGCGACAAAATAAACACTCACCCATCAAACCGATTAATATACTTTGTTGATCTAAATTAGCGCGTATATAAGTTTAATATTATTCAGATCTCTAGACCAAATGATCTATTTTATCACATACGTATGTTTTTGTTTATATTATTAGTTTATTAATTATCCTCATAACAGAGTATTACTAATTCCACGTGGATAAAACCACAGGTGTTTAGTCAGTCTACTCTAAAAATACCATGTTTATCTAATTTGGCAGCGCGCCAGGCAACTGGATCATTTGAATTGCGGTTCACAACAATTAAGGGACACATTCACACTGATAATAAAACCGAAGTGCAATTCAGCCGATATCGAAAGCAATAATGATTTGAAGATTGCTTAAATGTAAGTTCATAGCGCAATTGCGTGTTCAGCGTTATTAGGACAAGTTTCGAAATATAAATAATTGTTATAGTATTGAACTGTTTTAATACATAGGAAATAATTTTACCTAAGTTTTTTAATCAGTATAATCATTCCGCCAATCGCAGTTCACGGTCAGACGTAGGTCTTTTTCAAAGGGAGTCAATGCTCCCTTCATTCCTTTTCCATTCCGCCTTCCGGCCAGGAAGACGTATCACCTATACGTCTTCCTGGCCGGAAGGCGCTCTAAGCTTTGTTTGCCAATCTTTCTCTATACTAGGACTCGTCTCGTCATTGAAGCAGACGAGTCCTCGGTTTTACGAGACGAGCCATCGATATTACAACACATGACACCAATTACAACTTTGATATGATGACTTTTAAAATTTGTGGACTAGTTATGAAATTAGTGTCCACGTTTCGGTACCGCATGCCATAGCCGGCAAGTCGCATCGGTCAAAAGGAATCTTATCAAAACAATCGACGGACCGTGTTATCTTCCGTCAGAGGAACACGCTGCAGCGTGAAATGTTAAAGCGAGAAATGGCATAAATTTCCGTCTCTACTAATTCCTTTACTAAGTTCTCTACTCGTCTAATTCCAAATTATAGCTTGAGTTTGAGTACCTAGATCTTAAAATGGTCGTATAAAGCAATTCCTACTAGATTCATCGCCCCGTCTTATTGCTTTCACTGGTGACAGAAAGTCATTTTGCACTCGGAATTGTAATTCAATAAAGAAATGCCGCTAGCAGTCTTTCCACAATTTTGATCTAAATATATACGTAATTTAGTTAGTTTAGTGTATGTTTAGAAAACGAATATGAGAAAAATTATAAAACTGTTTTTAATAAATAATAATAATAAAAAGTAAAGTAAAAGTATAATAACAGCCTGCAAATGTCCCACTGCTGAGCTAAGGCTTCAGCTAAGCTAAGCTAAGCTAAGGCTAAGGCTAAGGCTTCTTCTCCCTTTGAGGAGAAAGTTTGGAGCTAAGCCACATTATTATATGTATAGTATTAATAAGTAACATACAAAATGTAAATATAACGAAATTATGAACAGTAATATTTCATATTTAAAGTCCAATTATAATTCTGTAATTTTTATATCAAAGGCTCCCGGCATTCACACGAGATTGAAAAGCCACTTAAACCATCTTGACGGCCCGCTTCAAATATAAGCATTTCTGAACGACGTTCTCTCAGCCTTGATATCAACATACGGTTTCTTTAAAAAAAGTGATTCCGTTTTTAAACTTGGAAATAATTTTGACATATATCCCTCAAATTAACGTGTAACGCGCGTTGGCAGAGGTGTTGAGTATCAGGACTCTTGCCCAGCAAGCCTTGATGACGAGTGTGGTGCGCCTAAAGACACGGCATGCCACACTCTGATGAAGTGTGCTGCTTGGGGGCCTCAGCACCTTTCCCTGGCGACCTTAATCGGCAGAGACCTCTCGCTGGATGTTGTATGTGCAAGCGATCCCGTGACGTCCCCCGACAAGACGGAGTGGGTACCGCTGGTTTTTTAAAGGGTATTCAAGCGCCTTTAGTACCAGCGAGTCCCACATACCCCCCGCCACCCATGTGTACCTTACCTCATATGGGGGAAGCTCGTAAATGTGAACTAGAGGTGGATATAAAAAAATCACAAAATATCAAAATATATAGATAAAGAGAGATAATAGTAAGATAGAGGGAGCCAGTTACCTTCACTTCGCTAGGCACACTGTAAGCTTTACAAGAGGACGCGCTTCGTGAGTATTTGTGACGTCGAGGAGATTAAAATTGATTCACTTCGTGACGAGAGAGGTCTTCCTATATATGTTATACGAATATGTGTTATATGTAACAAATCATTTCAATAAATAATATTATTTAATAATAGCCTGTATTGAATGAAATTTAAGTATGGGTTACGCATACTTAAATTTAAGGAGCTTAACACGTAAATATCCTAAAATTTCAATGTACGTTGGTAGACTAACAACTTTAAGAAAAATAAATATTGTATCGCGTTTGTTCAGAGATTATTAGTCAGAGCCCTAGCCCTACATTACTTTAGTTAGATTTGTAATAAATTGAGAGCAGAATAGAACCAGAATAGTTTTTTTTAATACCGCAATATCCTATCTTTGTTACATTTATTTTTTTTAATTTATTTTTTATCTCTCTGTTATTGTATTACTTATTTGTCGAGCACTTTAATACTTTTATAAAATTGTAATCGGCGCAAGAACACTATGCATGCAGTGTTTTCTTTCAAATGGGTGTAGATAATTTTTTTTTAGTTTTAGTATATAATTTATGTAATATCCGCTAGAAAACTTTCAATAAATAAATAAATAAACTATTTATTCACTTTCAAAAAGCAAAGCAAAGTATGCGACGTTGACTATAATAATTATATAACTCAAAGAATACAACTTCACGGAATTGTGTCTACACAACCATCGTTTTCTAATATTTCAAACATACGAAGTGAATATAATATATATATATATATATTATATTCACTATATATATATATATATATATATATATATATATATATATATATATATATATATATATATATTGTTATTTGACCTTTCTCTATAGCAATACTAACAAATAAATAAAATTAAAGTCTATATGTGCTTTCAAAATAACTACTACCTCTTTTTAAGTTAAGAACTATTTTTCCCAATGAAATTTATCAAACTTCATTCCAATTATAATAGTTGTCCCCGTTTTCACTCATTAATTACTAATGTCAGAATGTCTTTGAAAGATGAAATTCTTTCAATGTAAATAACAAAAAATAACAACGCTACTAAAATTCCTCTGAGCGCGTTTTCCTGCGCAATATAATAAAGACATAACAATGAATGGCGTGCCAAGTAACATAATGGAAGACTATCGCTCGCTACATACATAATTATATAAGAGAAGCTAGTCAACGTAATATTGGATCGCCTTACGGCAAGCATTCATGTATATATATTTTACTAATATTATAACGGAAAGGTCTTTATTTACTTTCGTTATTAAATTTTTCATACTAGACAAAGACATTGTTTTAGTTATGTACAATTATCATAACCTGATATGGTCTAGCTGGTGGTTTATATGGATCTTAATCGACGCTGCGGATTCAAACCTAGAAAAGCACCACCTTATCTTGTGCTTAATTGGTGTTATAACACGTGTATCGACCCACATTGGAGAAGCATAGTGGAATAAGCTACAAATCTTCTCCGTAAAACGGGTAGAGGCCTTAACTCAGCGGTAAGCTATTTACAAGTTGTTATTAATGTATTAAGCAATGAGTGAAGTGAGTGAGTATCATCTTTTTATTAAATAAACGCTTCACAATAAGCATCCTTGAATAAGGACACCTATGCTATAAAGAATACAGAGGTAAAAGAATGGCAAAGCGCCGTCATTACCACAAAACAGCTTAAAAATAGTATTTTTGAAATGGAAATTATTATTTCTCTTTTCTGGATATCAACTGTCGAACTGTTTGACAAATCACAACACGAGTACCAATCATCCTCAAAGCTTAAGCTTCTTTTTTGTCTGAAAATAAAACAATTTGTATTGTATTTTCGTATTCTGTTTGTTCTCTTTAATAGTCTTTCGCTTTGAAAATTTTAAGTTTTTTTTTTAAATTTATTTAAGCCAAAAGAAGATCATGTTTGGTCATAGTCACATAATATGAACTGTATGGTAAGCCACTTATTACACTATCACCGCCTAGCTCGGGGTCTAGATCCTAGCCAAGCGGCTGTATTAATTTTTTAACATTTTGAGAAGTGAGACTTTTTTATCCTAGTATGTATTACTATCGATAACAGTAAGTATTGCTGTTTCGCGGTAGAATATCTGATGGGTGGGTGGTTTTTACTTAGACGGACTTGAGTGAAAATCTACCACCAAGTGCTTTAAAACATTAAGCAGTTTAATCAGTCTATTTTTTCTATCATAGCATACAAATTACGAAAATAATTTTATTTTCTCTCGTATATAAACGTGTCACAAAAACACGCAACGCCAATCATAAAACCACTAATCCGACGAAAATTTTGTTGACCCACAAAAAACAATAATTGCCCATAACTGTTTTTACGATTAGGCCATTAGGTAGTTTCCCCTCGATCCTGATACCGTCACCCGCCTCTGACATTTGGGACTATTTTACGAATCTAATGACCTCGTTTATCAAATTCGATTGGCGCCTTTACATTCTAGATTATAGCACAATGAAAAATGTTAAATTCATCAATCTTCGCCGCGCCAAAGGCTCATATATGTACAACGGTGAATAAAACGCGGCTCGTACTGTTACATAAGAAAAATTAAAATTTTTAAAAGTACAAAAATAAGTTCATGTAAGAATATTATTTTTATTAGTATAAAACATATTAGAATTTTGATCTCAAGTATCCTCATGAGATACTTCATTTACTTACATTCGGAGCCTGAGATACCTTAAACAAAGCAAGGCATAAACGCCAGTACCTATAGAACTAACAAAATCAAGATATAAAAAGTTGAATTTCAATAAATATTGACAGTATTTTTTTTAAGTGTAAACTTAACTGATGCAATGCAATAATGTATTACATATAATTAAAATAAATGGTATGATAATAAAAATAAATAAATACCTTCAACATATCAATATATAGCGTTTAAATTATAGTACCTTAGTAACTACAGTAGTTCAGAATACAGTGCGGTATAAGGCAGATTATAAAAAAGTAATATAATATCTAGATCCAACGTCGACAAACGAAGTCGCTGGGAAAACTTCTTCGATATAATGGCACGGAAAGACAGAATACAATCGTCTTCGCAGAAAGCTATTACTGTCTCATTTGAACTTTTCGTTTGATATTTTAGTTCGTTTTCACTGTCATTCTATTATATTTGATTGTGCCTTTGTTTGGAACGATCAATCAAAAATGTTTATAATTTTATTTATCTTAGTGAAATACTGAAATAATGGTGCTCTTTTTTTAAGTCTTTCATATTAAAACATCAAGAGTGATCGAAATTTCGAATATATTCAACGGAAGCGGTCTTATATAAATACAGCCTTATTATTTGTATGAAACCGAATAAAATTATATTTGTATACTCAAGTATATTGTATAAGTGAAATAAGGTAAATTTTCATATGAATACGTCTTTATAAAAAGTCTTATAAATCAAATAAATTAAATGTGATAAAGTAACTGCTTTACTTATCACGAATAATACTTTAAGCTTTAATTATAAAATATCATATTAAATTTAACGATTACGATTTTTAGGGCAACAAGTATAAAAATATGACAAATGTATCTTGATATTAAATAAATAGTTTCATGCTCTTTCATAATTTTTAATTATTTAAGCCTATTTAAGGTAAATTACTTGTTTACATATTTATAAATATTTATTTCAATTTTAAAATAATTTAAAGATAAAAAATAAACATCTAAATATGTATTGTTATTCGTTTTTACTCCCGACAATACGTAAATATAAATAAAAAATTGTGTATGAAACAACAAAGACCACAAGTCGTTCCAGTGATGATATACCGTCTAGCACTCTAGATATAGGCGACCTAGATACCTAGGAACGTTAATTACCTCGACTCGGTCATGTCTCCTAGGATGATCTCTGTACAACATATTTAGGTTATGTAAATACTTCGTCATGGTAAAAAATTCTAATGTTTTGCATCATAAAAAAAAGGTTTTCGAATTGACTTGACACGGGGAATATTTAGTTTTTAACTTAATATTTTTATACAAGATCGTTTTTTTATCAACAAGCTATCAAATCATATATTATATTCGAGATCGTGAAATTATGTTAAACAAATCAATTTCTGAGTATTCTGCGTTATATTAAAATTATTCCTACAAAATAAAAATAAAAAGATCGTGAAATATTCTTGCTTGTCACGTCATATTGTATTTAAAGCGGTTGAAACTTCGAAGTGCAGCTACAACAAAAATGGAGATTATATTTAAAAAAACTTAAAATAGACGATATATATGAGTAAGGGAGGAATAAAAAACTAAATATTCATTAGGCACATAGGTTTAAAGCTTATTATTTTTTATTCTAGCATGTTGCTCCACAGCTTGATTATACTCGAGATATAAGCGGAGGAAAGACACGTGTAATTTTCCCCCATCGCCGAGTATGAAGTCAGTGATGCTAGCCTAGTTTTTTTTTAGTATTTGTATCTCCAAAAATGTCCGTGCCTTTGGTGTATCTTATTTTTAATTTCTTTTAATTTTAGTTAATGTGCCTACATGTTTATTTTCAGGCAATATCACAATCTAGGTTTGATGATTAAAAAATTGATAGAGAAATGATATTCATTTGCAATATAAATATTGGTTTGCATCTAGCTTGGACATCTTGGCTCAACGCAATACTTTTGGTACCAATAAATCTATGCGTAAATAAAACAGACCTTATTGTAAGAGGTCCTCTCTGCTAAAGGAAATATAACTGGCACATTCGTTATTCAAATATGAATGCAGCTGTTTGGCGATAGAATAACTAAATCTTGTTACACATATATCTACAAATCAAATGACGTTTGAATTTACGTAATGCTAACGAAACACTATCCTTCCGATTCCCCTTTGATCGTTTGAAAAAACAAACTCGCGAACCATTAGCATTCGTAAATACGACGAGCGTTATGTACATGCGACGAACCGGTAAATGGCATCGAATATTTATATAAAGAACATCGAAGAGATTCTAGATAACACAATCATGCTAATAATGTAAAGGGAAGGGGGGAAAAGATTTTATTTAAATGATAGTTTAGTAAAGTAAAATAGTATGCAAACATCTCCCTGCTGGATAAAGGTTTCTTGAGGAGAAGATTTTGGAACTTCCAAAACGTTGCTTCAAGAACTTCATCCGACACATGTAGTTATCCTTACGATGTCTTCCTTCACCGCCGAGCACGTAACAAAAGTTGAGCGCCTTATGTGGTAGTGAGAACGAATAATAATAAAAATATGTATTATTGTCTATACTACTACTATAAAGTTGATGAGATTGTTTGTTTACTTAAACTCAGGACTAAGGCTCCACCTTATTGCGCTTCACAATTCTATGTAGTGAATGCTGGGGTCCCCCCGCGATCTGTGCTATCTCCCACACTCTTTCTTTTGCATATCAATGATATGCTCTCTCTTGGGAACATACATTGCTATGCAGACGATAGTACAGTGCATGGTGGATACCACGGATGCGCAGTGGCTGGGCGGGCGGAAACTGAGGAGAAGCGAGAGAATCTTGTCATTGAACTCGATAGGACGTTAGAGCTTATCGCCAAATGGGGTTCTGATAATCTTGTTGAGTTTAATGCCAAGAAAACCCAGGTATGCGCACTCACAGCGAAAAAGTCACCATTTTCCCCTCTTCCCTCCCTCTGTGTCACACCGCTGATGATACAAAGCAAAATCGCCATGCTGGGGATGGACGTTCGCTGCGATCTTAGTTCAAGGGATTACATCGAGGCTGTTATAAAAACAGCTTTACGGAAATTCGGAGTTCTGAACAAGGTGCGGCGTTTTTTCACGACACAACAACTGTGCCTGTTATACAAAACACAGGTACGGTCTTGCGTTGAATATTGCTCGCACCTTTAGGATGGCTCCGCTAAGTACCTACTGGAGGCCTTGGGCCGATTGCAGCGACGTGCAGTACGCATTATTTGCGACGTAAAGGTCACAAACACCCTTGTTGAACCTTTACAATTGCGTCGCGAGATAGCAGCACTGACCGCTTTCCATCGACTGTATCACGGCGAGTGCTCTGAGGAATTATTCTCTCTAATTCCTGCTTCCCCCTTCCTTCTTAAGTCCACGCGAGCTGGTTCTCGATGTCACCGCCTAACTGTGACATCAATTCCATCACGCATAAAGAAATTTGGCAACTCCTTTCTTTGTCGCACTACCAAAAAATGGATTTCCTTACTAGCTCACGTGTTCCCCTCCTCTTACAACCCGGGTTCCTTCAAACGAGGCGTGAAGAGGCATCTTGCGGGCCGGCAAGGCGGGGACGGCTAGTACAGAACATTCTTCCCGACTGTACTGGCCGTCGTCGCGTTTGGACTCTACTATCACTTACCATCAGGTGGAATAGAGTCATTTGTTATCCCGGCGCATATAAAAAAAAGAAAAAATGTGTATAATATAGGATAAAGAGTTAGTAAACTTTTTACTGGTCCGGGAAGATACAACCCACTCATCAGATATTCTACCGCAAAGCAGCAGTACTTGGTATTATTGTGTTCCGGTGTGGGTGAGTGAGCCAGTGTAATTACAGACATAACGGACATAACATCTTAGTTCCCAAGGTTGGCGGCGCATTGGCTATGTAATCGATGGTTAACATTTCTTACAAAGTCAATGTCTGGGCGTTGGTGACCACTTACCAAAGGTGGCCCATATGCTCGTCCACCTACCTATTCCATAAAAAACACTTGTGGGACAGTCTGTCTGTCTTTCTGAATGCGATAAATTAAAAAAAAAACTACCAAATGGATTTTCATACGGTCATCACGAACGGAGTCATTCAAGGTTTAGGTGTAGGTATAATTCATTAGGGTTTTGTGTTACTTGGGTGAAGCATGATGATAAATGTTGCAATTGTCGGAAAAAATCGTGCCAACTCGAAGCTGACATGTGCCGCGTAAGCAGTTAGAGTTATATGTATTACTGTAATGTATGTCAGTATTAATAAACTACCCTACAAGCTCATTCGTTTGTCTCCGTTAGCATGGCAATGATAGTATATAAATACCGACCCGAGCAGAGAGATCAGTCGTTGTTGGACCATATGAAATCGGCGTTTTGACCGGGAGAAATATAAAGTCAATTTTTTTTTTGTAAAATATATTTAATTAATCAAAGTATGCACCGTTATTATCTATGCACTATTGCCATCTCATAGGTAGTTCATTGATCCCTTTACTAAAAAAACCATGGGGGCGAGAATCAATAAACTCTTTGAAGGCGGTTTGGACTGTCGCATCGGAGTTGAAATTTTTTTCCTTGTAAGAAGTTTTCCAAGTTCCGGAAAAAATGGTAATCTGTTGGGGCAAGGTCCGGGGAGTACGGTGGATGTCGCAGACATTCCAATTGTAGCTCATCTTAATGGTTGTTCGTTGTGCAGTATGTAGTCTTGCGTTGTCGTGAACCAAACTCGGTTGTTTAGCAACTAGTTCTTCCTTCATGGTTTGCAGTTGCTGACAATAGATATCTATATATCTGCCGTAATCGTTTGGTCAGATTTTAGAAAGAACGACACCGGCGCTAGTCCACCAAACACTCACAAGTAACTTTTTCTGAGTCAATTTTCGTTTAGGGCAGGATTTGGCTGGGTCTCCAGGGTTCATCCATTGCGACGAGCGCTTCCGATTATTGTACAGTATCCACTTTTCATCACAAGTAATGATTCGATTTAAAATCCCTTCATTATTGTGTCAGTTGAGCAAAGTAACACACCGGTCGACACGTGTTTGCAAGTTCGATTCACTCAATTCATGAGGTACCCATCGTTCAAGTTTTTTTACTTTCCCGATTTGTTTCAAGTGGATTAATACAGTTTTAACACTTACTCCGAAGCCTGTAGCTATCTCTGAAGTGTTTTGTGATGGATCCGCTTCCACAATAGCCTTTAATTCTTCATTTTCCACTTTGGTCTCCAGCCGTCCACGGGGTTGGTTCTGGAGGTCGAAATTTCCAGAACGAAAACATTGAAACCAAAAACTACCGTGCTTTCTTTTGCAACACCAGCGCCGTACACTTCATTAATCCTTCGAGCTGTTTCTGCAGCACTGGTGCCACGGTAGAACTCATACTCGTAAATATACCGATATTTCATGTTTTCCATTGTGCGACGCCAAAAAAAAAAAAATGAGGAAAAAACAAATGAATGACTGTTTTCAAAACTCAAATGTACCAGCTAAATGAGTTTATAAATTTTAATTTGGAATTCTTAACCCAAGAGAAGATATTTCAGATCAAAGTGGTCAGTATGACAAAACGCTAATTTTATATGTAAGGACCTAATATTATATTACGATATAAACGTTTTATGTTTAATTTTATACTACCCGTGGGAAGCCAGGACAGGTATCTAGTTTTAGATAAATCCAATTTTAATTCGCAAGCAAAATAAATTTATAGAACAATCAAGATAATTATCATCAACTTACTTAAATACCTAAAGATACATGACTATTTATTATGAGATCCATGGTTTATTCAGGGCTGTTCACCCCAGAAAATAACCATAATTATTCGCTGTTATTATTACTAATGTAAGCCCGTTTGTTATGTACTGATCAATGAGTCCTTGTAATGTAATGAATAAAGAAGTTATTATTTTGTTAGTATATATATTTATTTCTCATAAAAACTTTCCAATATTACTGTATTAAATATTCTAATACATTTTGCTGTAAGACTTATATAATCTTATATGAGGAATTTTTGCGCATTTATACAAAATTATATAGAATGACAAAACTGATATTGTCCAAATGGCTACACACACGTAAAAATTAGCCGAAGATCACGTGTTCAAATCCGGCCGTGTATGCAGAAATCAGTTTTCATGTGTTTCATTTACGTTTATAATTCATATCTGGCTCGGTGTTTAAAGACATTATCGTGAATAAATCTGTATGTGTCGGATAAAATTCTGAGTGATATGTCCAATATTGTAGTCGCGTGGTGAAATAAGCTCCAAGCCTTTTCCCTAAGGAAAGGAAGCATTTCCCCATCTGTGGGATATGACCCAAATATTTTATGTGTGTATAAAAACAGGCTTAAAATATTTTTTCTAATAAATAAGCGAATGCACTTATGTTATTCTATAAAATTTAATTCAAATTTTAAAGAATTAATGAATTAATTAACTGTATATATACATACATACATGAATTTTGAGTGCGAATGTGTATGTTCAGAACGTAAAGATTTCTTGAAATCCCAAAAATAAGAACAATTAGAATAATTTTCAAACGAAATCTAATAAAAGTTATTTTCAAAATTCCTTCTGTGTCAAGTCTTACATTGCTTGATAATCTAAAACTTTTTAGCCCAGGCTTAAGCTGAGAAACGTGGATCATGTTCTAGGCTACACAATTTCCTGTCGTGTCCATTCAGTGAAGATTGCTATGAGCAAGTCCTGACAGCTTAGAATTCATTATCTAGGTTTCAATTTAATGAAATAATGGATTCGGGATATGTTATACATGTAATTTAATAATCTCTACATAAAGGATATACTTTCTATAAATTATTTCACTAAAATACGGTTATTTAAAAAGCTTATAAATATTTATTAATATGCCAAATTTAGCGAAACAAGATAAAAAAATGTATGTATTTTTAAAATTATAATTTATTTTTCAGGTTATTTGTTGAGTAGCTAAAAGTGTTCAGTAGCTAAAACATATTAAAGGCCTCGCAAGCACGTTGACTTTTCATGTACAAAACTGAAAACATGTATGACGTATGTGCCGTTTATAAACCGAAGTGTATTGAAGCTGCGTGATGGCAAACCTTTTTTTTCCAGCAGTGTGACATTTCTGTTACTTCTTTTTACTTATACTATACTACATACTATATTTCATAGACTGCTCGAGTTAATACTCAATATGTTTCATCATGTATTTAAATACACCGGCTTAGCGTTTACACGTGAATGTTATATTACACTGTTGCTTCGATGGTGAGTATGAGTGGGCGCTAAATTGATGAGCTTTCAGTGTTTATGTTTATTAGTATTAACAAGTATTTCGTTGGTCTTATGTTAGCTAAATAATTTATAGGATAAGGATTAGTTAACAAGAATACTACTTTTTATTTACTATGAATTGATTTATTTATTTTGCAAAAATGACGCAAAGGTCACTTGGGAGAGGATATTGGGTAGCCAATATTAACCATCGGCTTCTGAAATGAATCGATCACTAATTTAACTATAATCTGAATTATTTATTGGTCAGTGACAGTCGATCACATGACAGACGATCAATATGCGTTTATTTAGACAGATTTATTCATCATTTTAGAAACTGGCTTTTAATATAAGAGGTAGTTTTTTCAAGAAAGGCGTGCAAATTTTAGCTCAATAGGTTTGATTAAAGTAGTTTCATATTCTGTTATGCGTTTTACTCATATATTGTTACCGAAGGAGTAAGATGAATAAAAGGTTGTAAAAAATGACTTTATTCCAATCAACTCTAAATTTAACTTAAATAATATAAGATACAAAGAATAAAATAGCAATATAAGAATAAAACATAAACGTTTGACAAAAGTTAAAACGATTATTTCAGCAATTATAACGTCGAGCTTATACCATCGATAAGCGAAAGTTTTAAAAGAAAATTATTCGGAATGGTTTCAAATAACAAGAAAATATTTTCATCGAACCTGACCGTTTGTATTGAGATTAGCGTGATAAAATAAATAGACAGATTCTTCAATCTTTTCAATAATCAAAAATTCTTCAATTATAAATGTTCATTACTGCTCCGCATAAAAAGCCAATTTTTTATGAACAATTATCCAAAACGGCTCGTACCTCACCTTTTGTATATTAATATAATTCCACATCAAATAATCCGTTTTGCAATCATCAACTATTACTAGGAATATATAAAGGATATATTTCTATAAAATATGAGCAAAGCCCGCCAGACGTCCTGTTTATGTAGTCACCAATTGTCACGACGATTATTGAAGAGGTATAGAAGTAGCTAGTTACAACAAAGTCGACAATAAAAACCGTCTCCATGAAGAACTACGATGTCGAAGTATTAATAATATCAAGCAGATATTCCATTCTCATTTACTTCATAACCGATGATCGTGGGTTCCAACCCGGGCAAGCACCCCTGAATTTTCATGTGCTTAATTTGTGATTATAATTCATCTCGTGCTTGACGGTAAAGGAAAATATCGCGAGGAAACCTGCATGTGTCTAATTTCACTGAAATTCTGCCACATGTGTCCACCAACTCGCATTGGAGCAGCGTGGTGGAATAAGACCCAAACCATCTCCTCAAAAAAAGGGAAAGGAGGCCTTAGCACAGCAGTGGAACATTCACAGGCTGTTACTGTACTGTACTATTCCATTCCTGTATTATACTAGGATAGCCCGCGGGATCTCCAGCGTGGAATAATAATACTAATATATATAATAATACTCATATGAATTATACATATAATTTTTTTAAATAATTAGGAAACAGCGGTTTCCTTAAATAAATAGCAATAATAATGCAAACAACATTTTGATATCACCGACTTTAATTTTATTTATTTGTTTGATACATTGAAAATAAGGCTCGTAATATAAATCAATGCAACTTTCTATTTGAAATAAAACGTGTTCTAATAAAAATAAATTGAAAAATGAAAACGTACAATTTTAAATTCAATACGGTAGCTGTTATTGGAGTATAAGCAATTCTCAAATACACTAGAGATATATAAAGAGGCCAAAACTCAGATGGAGCGAGACAATATTCTCACAAATGAATTTTCTGTGTTCACTCGAAAGGAAGCATCTATTTTATATTACATACTGATGTTTCTAAGTCACGATCTTTATTATATCTGCATTTTCATATTATATACATAGCAGTTGATTTATAATTATATAATCAAAACATATTTTTTTATGAAATGACGGACTGATATATGGGCCTTCTGATGGTAAGTCACCACCGCCCATAGACATTGGCGATGTAAATAATATTACCCATTCCGTACATCGCCAATGCACCACCAACCTTGAAAACTAAGATGTTATGTCCCTTTTGGCTGTAGTTACCGGCTCAATCATCCTTTATATCGGCACGCAACGCTTGTAAAATTATTATAATCATAGAAGAGTGTACAGCATATGCAACAGAGACCTAGGTGACCCCGTGATTAAAACACACAAATCTTCACGTAATATTGCTGAATAAAATTTTTACGTGCTTAATTAATAAAACCAACATTTTTTACTTTTAAAACTCAAGTGGTATTTGCGCAGAATTGAACTCCTTACCTTCGGTTGAGATCCACTTGTTTCATACAATGAGTCATCTGCTCTTAAATATGTAAAATTGTGTTAATCTGTTTTAATATGCGGCGTTGAGGGAAGTCACGAGGGAAAATGTCGAATCAGGCAAACGAAGCAAATATTCATCTTTTATTCTAAACTAGTTACTCGTCTGGCTCGTTTTGGGTATAATTTACAAAGTATTATACATGATTTATATTTAAAGTAATTTACATAAATATTCCATTCGAGTCTGTTTTTAATGGCAAAGTTTTTAAAAATTCATTAGTACACTTATACTTATTTATACTATTTAAATTTTCGCTGAGAATTTTATCTTTTGACCCTCACAATTAAAGCGATTTTACTTGATGGTAAAGCATCGTGCTCGTCAGTACTGGTGCCATCCATCACGTATTCTTCCGCTAAACAGCATTACTTAGTTTTGTTGTATTCCGGTTTGAAAGCTGATTGAGTCAATATTACTATTAACGTCTTAATAAAAAAAAGAATGAATATTATTTTTCTCACGAGTTTACCTTTAGGTCTCAATAGAATTTCTTTTAAAATCTTATGTTCCAGTTTTATGCTTTTATAGTTTCACTCAGGCACTTTATAGCTGATCGTAATATTTCAAGAAAGATTCTATTAAATATTGTTTCTTTTGAATTCACCTGAATATCTTTTTCACTGTGTTTTTTGTGAATAAAATTATGTGAATTTGCAAGCAATTCATTACTGATTGGCATTGCTTACCAAAAATATAAAATTAAAAATTCCATCAAAGCTAATTTTTGGACAAAGAACAGATACAAATTTAAATTCCTGTATTAAATGTAGAATCATTATACTTATTAAGTGACATTTATACCAAAACGACCACTGGGTCGGAAAAGAAAACACTCACACTCGAGAAGATCTAGCGAAAAGGTCACTGCGTTATTTAATTTTTTTTAAATTTTGTAATTATTTACAACTTTCATAATTGATAAAATAATTAATGGCCAACATGAAAACATAGTTCGTAAAATCGACATGTGTCATGAGAGATATTCTAAATTAGGTATAATATTGTGTTCTCATATATTTAGTGTAGTCGTATAAAATTAAGACAATGCGGTTCAATAAACTAAACTCGCTTTCTTTGTTTTGCTCAAAAGTTTCAAATTCTCTTTATTTCATTCTTTTTATTTTATAGATTACAAGGTCCAAGGCCAAGGCTTACGAGATTAAGTCTTCAAGTTGTGAACTTAAGTTATTCCAGAAAAGCGATTGGTTTAAGATCTTCTTAGTGAAGCAAAAACAAAGTTACGATTTCAGATATCCGGTACAATATTATTATTTCAAGCTAATTCAGTGAAATAACAACAATACTATGGCACACATATAAAACCGATTTAAAAATAAATAAAAAACATAATATAATAATTTGATTCGCTATAATTTCTTCACTTACCAGATATCCAAGTTCCATTCCACCGAACAGGCACCAGATCATCTGTCAATAAGTCTTGAATCTTAAGCCTTCTGCCTTTCACCCTTGGCCCTTCGTCTGGTGGTGTCAAGAGCACCACCGATGTGACTATCAGCGCGAGAACGGCCACGATAACCAGTAGCGCGATGAGTATACCCCGCCAGTTTCGTTGATTGGGACTACCTACCACCAGCTTCTGGAACAAGGAAGATGGTTAGATCTAATATATAATGTTGAACGCAGAAAATAAAATTTCGAGAAATATTTGGTTTTATACAGAAGAAACTGGTTATATAAAATTTGTCAAGATAAACTCGACCACGAGGATTTGTTCTTACAATTGCGGGCTACAGTTTTATCTTAAAGCAATGTGCTTATGTAATACAGTTTCTTCATGTTTGTCCTAGCGGAAATAACTTTTAGTCCATAAAAAAGATACTTATTGCGCGATCCAGTATGAATCGGTTCTAATAAATCCATACATGTCAAGTTCACAGCGGATATCCAGGAAACTGCCTATCTATCATGACCTGTAACAATGCTTGACTGTATGACGTTATAAATCGATTTAAGCCTAACAAGATAAATGGTCGTTTTAAGCGACAGGGATATAAAGAAAGAGAAGTGTGTTTCATATATTCATCGATTGTAAAACGATTCACTTTTTTATTTTATAGACTTTAACTCGATTCCGTCCAGTGTAAGTTTGTAAAATAAAATCTATTTATTATGGTGCAATAATGGCAGACAACAGTAGAATTACTTGTTGTGTTATGTGTATATTACTTATCATCTATCATACGTTGATTGTAAACCAATTTTAACATTAATTTGTTATCGATATATTTTTAGAATTTTTTTTATTGCAGTAAACACATAAATCACTAATCGGTTAATGTGTTCAGTGGTGAGCGGTGAATAAACGTGGTAAAGAACCCTACTCATGTCAAAGAGAAGGTCTCATCTCAGCACATTTATGATCTGCTACATGTACATTTAAAAGTTACTAACTGTTCCACACAATCAGGCTTGCGTAGTAAAACACGATAACGCCTAATAATAACCAGGATATTACATCTCGAAGTATTCTAACATGGCCGTATCAGAATATGAAACCCTAAAGGATATTCCGCTCCTAAACTCAGAACCATTAACTGACATTAAGGTTGTTTCGCGATAACAACACGCACCAACTCTTAGACCGCCAACATACCGCACGACGCTTATGTAAAAAATCAAATATTTTAAACACATATATTCAATATAAATAATATTATTATTTTTTTTACATAAATTAAGAAAGGCCGTTCTTTAATTTAAAAAAAATAAGAAATTAAAAATTGGAAAGCGGGTATAATTTAAGAAAAGAGCCCTCTGCTGAACGTGAGCCTCACCGCCCATAGTATATAATAGCAGACATAGTACTGTAAATAATATAACCATTCCTTAAAGTAACAGCCTGTCAATGTCTCACGATTGAACTAAGACCTTTCCCTTTGAGGAGAAGGGTTGGAGCTCATTCTGCCACGCTATTCCAATACGGGTGGATACACATGTGGCAGAATTTCAGTGAAAATAAACAAATAGGTTTTTTCACGATCTTTTACTATATTAGCGAACACGAGATGAACTTTATTGTAAGTAAATATAAGTTCTTGCTTGCCTAAGTTTGAATCTGCAATCGTCAGTTAAGATTCACGCGTTCTAACGACTGGGCCATTTCGTTTCCTTTACCATTCCGTACAACACCAATCAATCTATATAAATAACCATAAAAGAACCAACCATGAGAACTAATATATCACGATTTTTTAGAGGGTGCCCCCTGATGTGAAATAGTCTCCACAGCTTATAGACATGCGGGCTGTAAGAAATACTCGTGTCTATATATACTTGCTCGTTCAATTTTCAACTTAGGAATATAAAGTATTGGTGTTTCGCGGTAGAATATCTAATGAGTGGGTTTTACTAAACCTTATCACAATTTTAACAAAAGCCGTCAAATCCAATTACAACAGCAATAGTCTCAACTATAAATTGAATTTATATTTTGAATTGAATTTATTTTTTAAATTGGTTGAAATTATTAACAAATCTTAAGTCTGCGGTCTGCCTTACATATACTGACACACTTCTATATTCTTCATCTTGTATATTTCTTACAGCTAGTTTAACAGGGCAATTTATTTTTATTGAATTTATGTAACAGCTTGAACCTTATTTTTATATTTATTACAATACATGATATTTTATATGTTACATTTGTTTTTGTATAGATTTTTAATAGGTGGGCTTTGTGCAAGGGTGTCTGGGTAGATATTCTACCGCTATACAGCAATAAAAAATTAGTATTGTTGCGTTGCATTTTGAAGGGTTAGTGAGTGTAGCTACAGGTACATGGGACATTACATCTTAGTTCTCAAGATTGGTGGTGCATAAGCGCTGTAAGTAATGGTTGAAATTTCTTACATCATCAATGTCAATGGGTGGAGGTAGCCACATACCTTACAGGTGGCCAATTTGCACTTCCGCTTCCTTTAAAATCACAATAAAAAAATAAAATTTCATACCAATTTCGGTCATAGTGACGATTCTATATATCATTCAGAAGAACTGTGCTATTACAATGTATCAATAAATCTTAACCAAAGATTACAGGCTCCAATCCAATTACAACATGTTTTAATTATAAATTGAACATTCGTTTTATATGCTTATTTTGGGTTTATAAATCATATCATATCAGAAATACACCGTGAGGAAACCTATCTAAGCATATATAAGTTGTATTATATTAATATATATGAATATATCAACCCACATTGAATCTTAAAATGAAGAGACCCTTGCCCAGCTGTGGGACATTCATGAGTTATGTTTTTACTTTTATTCTGATATGAACAATTAAAAAACTTAATAGATGTTAGTTAAATAAATATTGACTGCCTCGTTGGTCTAGTGGCTTGATATAAGGCCGCATATCCGGAGGACCTGGATTCAATTCCCAGGTCGGGCCAATAAAAAGCTATTTGGTTTTTCTATCAAAAAATTCTCAGTAGCAGCCCGGAGTCTGGAAGTTGGAAGTGTGTACACTCCCGTGCCTCGAAAAGCACGTAAAGCCGTTGGCCTGAACTCTTTCCGGTCGTGTCGGATTGCCGTCCCATCGGATTATGAGAGTTAGAGAATAGAGAGTGCACCTGTGTTTGCGCACACACATGTGCACTATAATATCTCCGCCGTGGTTAAAATCGGTCTGGAGGACATTATTATTATTATTGTTGGATGTAGCAAGATATACATCCACGTAACAATTACGCTACGCGGCCATTAAAGGCAACCCTTGAAGCCATAGATCATTTTATACAAAACCTATTATTGCAAGTCATGACAGGGAAATTAAGCGTTTGAAATTTATTCAAATATAATATTATGTATCTACATACTTTACTAATTATAAAATATTTATTTATTTATATTTTTCTGGAATCAAAATCTCATATATTTCTTTTTTTTTGCATATATCTTTAATTTGAAAATACTTGAGTTAATTATTTATATATATTTTGATAATATTTATATTATAATACAAAAAATATATTGGTGGAATGAGCACCAAACCTTCTCCTCAAAACGAGCACGTAGTCCAGCATTAGGGCATTAATAGGCTGATGCTAGAAAAACAAATAATTGATTTGTACAAAACTGTTTCATGTGACAGAACCAAATAACCAAAGGGTTATACGGTAATTGATCAAACGCGTCGCAAAACCGAATATTACATAAACGTGACGTAGCGAAATTACAACGACATTATATTTCAATTTCCTTGAAAGGACCCTAATAACCTTGATCACGTAATCACCTTATGTATTATGATATATTACACATATGTTGAAAAAAAATGTGGTCGTCATGCAGCGCTCGGCATATAAAATATCGAAACCGATGATCATTGATATCATTTATAATTAAATAAAAGAAATAAATAAATATAATATTCAATATATAAAAATGAAACTCTTTGTGTATAAAATAAAAAAAATAGCAACCAAGTACATTGTTACGTGCCATTAATACATACGAGAGTAGGAAGCGGCCGGGGTAGAGCGTCATGCCGTTAGCCGTCACGGCGTCCGAGTCGCTTTTACTCAAGGGGCGCCAATAAATGTTTTACTATTTACAACATTGAATTGTTAGTATAAGTAGTAGAATTGTTGGAAAATGCTCACTTACCATTAGGTGACCCACTTGCTGACCTGTCATCATACATAAGTAGCATTAATTTTCAACATTTTCATTATAATTGTAATCCAGATACCGTATTATAATATCAGTCGCTAATGCTTTGTTTTAACATAAAAACCACCGAATCATAAATATTCCTGACCTTAATCACCTCAAATGGCAGGTGGAATAACTGTTTTTGTCGTTTAAATGATCAATAGTTCGATGGAGAAATTTTCGGATTAATTAATTGGGTTATAATATCCATCAACTATCGAAAATGGGGCAATATTATACAAATAAATTAATTTACGATTTCATATATACGTTAATGTTATATTGTAATTGCTTGTTATTTTTAAACCTTTATAAGACAAGTTATTTATATTATGATTTTAATTAAAATATATGCAGCGCTACATGCATAAATTTACCGTTGTTGTATCTGTGTATTAATAGGAAAAAGACAAAACAGTTCAGTACATTGTGCTCCCCTATTTATTAACCGGTTTTCTTTATTTTTGTTTGGTAGCTATTTCCGAGCTTTTGTTTTTTCTTTTTATAACTAAACTAATTAAATTATTCATGTTTTACTCAATGTTTACTCAATTTGACGATAATTAATCATCAAATTTCGATCACTGGTCAAACATTTTTTTTTATTAAATTCGAAATTAAGTTGCTAAATTTATTTAAACTATAAAAATATTTCGACTTTTTTCACTATTCCTTATAAACGCAAATCAGCCAGTGTAAATAAGCTGCCCGTCCCAATTTCGTATGGGTTAAATTCATACAAAGTTACCCCTCCCATTTCTCCTCTTTAAAGTAGCAATTTTCAAAATCTTTTGTTAGCAGCTGTTCCAAATTTAAGCTTTCTAGAATAAGTAATTCTTGCAGTGCGTTGATAGTTAGAAAGAACAACTTTTTAACAATGGATTGCTTAGATTTTAAATTTTCTATTAAATCACTTACAGGTAATACCTACAAATATGTTTTTTTTTCGTTTTGCACATGTCGTGGTAACCTTTAAGTAAGACAACACTTAAGTATTATCAATTTGAAGTATTTTAATTTTTTAGAAGACAGACCGACCGAAAGAGTTATCTTTCGCATGTATAATATTACCACACTTAGTAATTAGTTAACATTACGGTCATTCAAATATTATTAATAAATTCGACTTAAAATATATCGATAATTAAACTTCAACGTTACATAAATAATTTAATATAATTGCTTTCATAAACATAATTTTAATATCGTTAATTTTGAAACACAATTTCATAAATATAAAATGATCTTTATATTTACGTACATTCAAAAAGGCACCTGTGGCTGTCGAACGGGGTTAGTGGTATTATGTCGTAAAATACATTTACGGCGCTTTACGAAAATAGTAAAAGTTGATGCTAGCTATGTATTTACACAGAAGGATTCGTTTTAGAAATGAAATATATATTAAAATTAAATATCTTGTTTTACGTATTGTAATTTATTATTTCATAATCATATTATATACTATTTATCGAAGTATAAGGAATTGAATAAAGATTTGTTTTTCTTAGAATAGAGAATGTGTAAATGATATGTGGTTATCATCGCTCAGAGACATGGGCAATATATTTAATTATGTGACACTAAGAATGAAATCTAATGTGCTCTATCCTTTGTGTCTGTGACTAAACTGGGCTAACCTTTTCAGCCAGAACTCAGCGATAAAAATTATTTCTATTTAAGCTATATAAATAATATACTAGTGTATATGTAGTGGAATAAATAAAATGTTTTACCAAAAATAGTTTCCGTTGATAATTAAATTACAAAATAATTACTATGTTAAAGAAAAACACACAACAACACATATTGATGTATGTGAATAATATGTGTGAGTGTATGTGTCGGTACGAGTGAACAATATATATTATTTGTAGTATGTTAAGATTTATTTCAATGCTTTCCGAATAGAGTTTATTATCCCGTGGATTATAATCTTGCAAGTTGCTTCATTTGCGAGAACAGCACAGGGGCCACTAACAGATTCATCCAGATAATACTTTCTTACAATGATTATTATATGAAAGCGATTTATTTTACTTTATTTTTTATTAACATTTATAAGCCAACAGGTCATCATTTTAATGCTTAAGCCTATGTACAGATAACAGAAAAAACAGGAGATTTTTTTTCTAAGCAATTCTATGTTTCCGGGTATAGGTAACGATTGTGCTATTAATTACATTTAAAAAACCAGCGGTATTCTTTCCGTCTTAACGAGGAGCGCCACGGGACGGCCTGCCTATGCAGGCCTCCTTTCTCTAGGGGGATTACCAGGGTACTAAGAACCCTCTAGTCCTGCCGACGCGATTTCGTTCAAATAATTACATGTTATGCGTATATATATTTATTTAATAATATTTATTATTTAATAATATTTATATTAAGCTTTCGCTATTGCAGCTTAAAATGTAATTTTGTAGTGTAATTTCAAAAACTGTAAAATTAATTAAAATATACTTCTATGGTATCAAAAGTTAATATGGAATAATTAGAAGAAGCCATCGAAAATGTTATATTTCCAAACATAAACTTAATAGATTTTCTTTTTGACGAGCCGGTTGGCGTGGTAGGTAGATACTTGCCTTTCACGCCGAAGGTTGTGGGTTCGATTCCCACCCAGGACAGACATTTGTGTGCATGAACATGTCTGTTTGTCCTGAGTCTGGGTATAATTATCTATATAAGTATGTATTTACAAAAGAAAAGTAGTACATGTAGTATATCAGTTGTCTGTTTTCTAAGCACAAGCTTTGTACAAGCTTAATATGGGATCAGATTACCGTGTGTGAAAAATGTCCCAGGATATTATTATTATTATTTCTATAGTGACAGTTTTATAAGTGAAAGTAAAATTATAGCCCGTAGTAAATGTCTCACTATTGGGCAAAGGTATAGGATTTGAGCTTACAACGTTGCTACAGTTTGGGTTGGTGGATGTAGCAGAATTTCATTCGACAATTGCAGGTTAAATGTACAATAAGGATTAAGTAAGTGATGAATTAGTTGAGCTTGCTCAGCGATTCCGTGACGCCTCCCGAGCAGACACAGAGAGTATTGGTTATTTAGTGGGTTCTCAGGCACACTCAGCGCTGGTGAGGCCCACATTATAACATTACGTTATTCCAGCGAGAAAAAAAGAAGTTGTGTTTACTCGGATTTGAATCTGAGTTTTTCGGTTGAGATCCATGTTTTTAAACACATTACTCTCTGGGCTAAGCTCAAATTCAAAATTCACTGGTGGTAGAGCTTTGTGCAAGCTCGTCTGGGTAGGTACCACTCACTCATCAGATATTCTACCGCAAAACAGCAGTACTTGGTATTGTTGTGTTCCGGTTTGAAGGGTGAGTGAGCCAGTGTAATTACAGGCACAAGGGACATAGCATCTTAGTTCCCAAGGCTGGTGGCGCATTGGTGATGTAAGCGATGGTTAACATTTCTTACAATGCCAATATCTATGGGCGTCGGTAACCACTTACCATGAGGTGCCCATATGCTCGGTGGCCTTCCTATATAAAAAAGCTTCATTATTAGAATAACCAACCAAGTTTAACCTTAAAAAACGAAAACAGAAAAAAATCTCTCATACTTCTTTGTAATCTGACTATAAAAGAAAACATCGCGTGTTTTACACATATTATCAGTGTCTAAACATCTTTCAGCGTCGAATGTACGAGCATTACCGCTAGTGTATCTGTCACGAGATCTACACGGAAACGAGAGAAGATGACACAAATTAAGATAGGCAGCCACTTACAAGTGGCCATTACACGGTTAAGCTGAGACAACTTATCAAGTTTATATTGCATTACTTAGATTAACATATATTATAGAAGAAATTATTTTATATATTATAAAATATTTAAATATTTTTACGAAACCTACTGCAGTCAATAGTTTGAAATTTTTGTATAACATTATATATAAATATTACAACATTAGACACACTATTTATGGCATTGATTCCATACTTCTAGTTCAAATTTGCTCGTTGCCATATCAGTGATGACATTAAAGCTAACGATTAAATTTTGGGACATTGTAAAGAATTACTCTAACGCTACAATATTTTGTATTTTTTTTGTACATGGTGTAATATAGTAATAATAATAATATCCTGGGACATTTTATACACACGACCATCTGATCCCATATTAAGCTTGAACAGAGCTTGTACTATAGAAACCAGACAACTGATATACTACATATACTATTTTTCTTTTATAAATACATACTTACGTAGATAATTACACCCAGACTCAGTACAAACAGATATGTTCATGCACACAAATATCTGTCCTGGGTGGGATTCGAACCCACAACCTTCGGCGTGAAAGGCAAGCATCAACCAACCACGCCAACGGGCTCTAAATACATGTTTTTTAAAGTTTGTAATGGAGTGGCGACCAAAACCTTCGCACCCTTCACACTGTCTTTAAGCTGTTAGGGTGAAAATTGTTTCTATCTTATTAGCTTTCAATTTGTTTTTGAAATGATTTTTTCAATTATTTGGTATCCACATTTTTACAAACTTCTCGTTAGAGGTACTCAGATTTTGATTTTATGTGATTTATATTATCTGATCTTGTGATTTAAAGTACATTAATGAAAATCCTATTTCATCTGACGTATAATAATTGCTTAATGAACTCATACAATAACCGTCCTAAATATAATACGCTGTCGGCGACTGTTGATCTGGTTAGCAAAATAAGAACTGCATTAGATAATAAAAAATAGCTCTCGGTGTATTTATAGATATAAAGAAAGCTTTTGACACAGTCAGCCATGCCCTATTACTAGAAAAACTAAGAAACATAGGCATCACAGGTTCGTCTTATAAAATCTTAGAATCGTACTTAAATAATCGCATGCAAGTAGTCAAAATAGGAAATTTTAAAAGTAACCCTGCAAAATTAACATATGGAATACCACAAGGCTCGATTTTAGGACCGTTACTGTTTTTAATATACATAAACGATATTAGTAACTTAAATATATCTGGAAATATTACACTCTATGCCGACGACACTTGTCTTTTTTATTTTGGCCAAGATATAAGAAAATTAATAAATGAAGCTCAAAATGATTTAAACACAGTTAGCAACTGGTTTCTCGCAAACCTTTTAACAGTAAATACTAATAAGACATCTTACATGATTTTTGCACCTAAAAATAAATTTATCCCAAATATTGATGAGCTTACAATATATAACAAGCCAATCCAAAAGTCTAGCCATGAAAAATATCTAGGCCTTGTAATAGATAGCAAGTTGACATGGCAAAGTCATATAGATCACGTTAAGACTAAATTTTCACCCTTAATAGGAGCATTACGACGAATATCAGCCTGTATTCCTATTAAAGTACGTCCAGTAATATGCAATGCCTTAGTAAAATTACATTTGGAATACCTTGTTGAAATTTGGGGAACAGCTGCAAAGACAAATTTACAAAAACTACAAACTCTCCAAAACAAAATTATAAAAGCACTATACAAATACGATTATTTGACACAAACTGAAAAAATTTACAAAGACACCAAAATTTTTAACATTAATCAACTATACACTCTTAAAACTGGCATTCTTATTAGGAAAATAATCACTCAAGAGATACACTCCCAAATACACTTTCATAAGAAAACTCATACACACTACACAAGGAGACGAAACAAATTAGAGTTGCCAAAACTTAGAACTAACTATGGAAAGAGGGATATAATGTTCGAAGGAGTGCAAATTTATAATAAGTTACCCGATGAAATTGTAAACAGTGAAAGTTTTACAATATTCAAGAATCGCCTTATCAAATATATACAAAGTAACTATTACTAAAATAAATATCAGTTAATGTGGTCTCACCGCTATGCGTTGCATTGTAAGTTTTTATAGCATGCGTAATTATTACTTTTCTAATACTACCTACATCTTTTTTAATATTGTTAACTACTTTAATTTACTGTATCCGAGACACTATCTTTATTTTTAACTTAAATTAACGTAAAAAATTGTATATTTCTCATTTTAAGTGAATTTTTTGTATTCTTTATGAGAAATAAATGACTATAAACCGAACCTATTTTACAATAAACCAAATATACAATAAGCTATTGTTATTTTAAATCGATTAGTAGTTCTTTAATAATGAATAAAGAGTAAATATTTTCTAAAGCTAAGATCATCAATGAAACGTTAATAAATTGGATCACTCACATTTGGAAAATCCTAATAATCTTTGGAGGACTTACTTTCAATAGAAGATTCGACTTTTCACATTCAATTATGTTAATACTGCTTATTATTAATTATAAACTTTCAAGATGTATCTTGTTCAATCTTTATATACATACATACATAACTTTAACAAAGTCAGACAGTGAAACGTCACAGTGCTTACAATACTTAAGTCCTTTTTCAAATAAAAGTCATCATTAGTTTGAAACACATAAATATATTGCATTAACATTATCTCCTTGACAACGAAGTATTATATAAAAGTCAGTTACATCTTTAAAAATAGCTTTAATAATATTATAATAATTAATGTAGTATATAACTAGTTTTGAGAAAAATATTTGTGTTTATTTTACAGTATATTTTTTAAATATTTTAACTTTCTTTTCAATATTTGTTAAGTATAGTTCAGTATATAGGCTAAATACATAAGGTTAATATTACTTTAGTCTGTTTTTTACCCTTTCAATTTTATTTTATCGCTATAATGTTTCAAATAAACATTAATTTCTTTCTTAATACTTAAGATATAAAAATAAGACTCGTATTTACTTAATATGGTTCCGGATTCCGTACTTTCCACTTGATTTGTTGTTTCAGTCGTATCGCTGTTGACACAATCACCTCAAATGTGAACGAAAACATCCTTTGTTTAGAAGCACATAGACCTATGAATGTAACAGAGATGGCGTGATAATATTTTTCATTATGATAGTACTAAATCGGTGCAGTTTTTTATTTGACTATTAATAAGTGTAATAATTTAATATTAAATAACGAAATTTGAATTTATTTAAACATACTAAGGGACTTTTACTATATTATATATAGGCAAAAGGTTTCCACCGCCTAGAGACATTGGCCCCGTATTTAAATAAGTTTGCATACAATAAAGCCAACCGTCCCGGCTTTCCATGAAATTACAACATAAAACGTTTATATTGTAATACATAACTTGATGAAATACGATTTTGTGACTTTGATATTCGTCAGTCTTAACCATTAATTTTGTTATTCAACATCATTCTCTTGCTCTTATCTCATTTATTAGCACGACAAGACAAATTTTGGCTAATTTTTACAACCTGCCTAATACTACTCCACTTTGCCACTTTTTGTATTTAGTGGTTTGATACAGTTTGTTAAGACGCTAAATGTTGATGGCATTGATGGATGCCGTTAAGAAACATAACCCTTGAACGGTTCTTATGACACCCACGGGTTGTTGAAATGACTCCTAAAACTAAAGCAAAAAACTGATAATTTTAAAATACAAAAGTAGCTCTGTCTGTTTGTTCCATTTTAATGGACATAGATTTAAATTTTTTTTTTTTTATAAAAATAATTTGAACCCCAAACTTGCACAAAAATGCACAAGCAACATTTATATAAAAAAAATAATATTGATAAAAATATATTTGAATAAAACTATTTTGATTTGATTTGATTAGAATGATGTATTCCATGCAAAACGAAGTCGCGGATAATCGATAAACAAGTAATTTCTATAATACAAATTTATATAAATTAAATTAAATTTGTATGAATAAAATTAAAGAGAGGCTTATAAATAAATGATCAGACATTATGAATTATTATTCTACGTTTTTATTACATGAAGTATAAACCTAAGCGATCAAATTTAACACATTTATTCATACAAATTCCTGAAATGAATAATAAACGTGAGCGTTTTTTACGAAATTACGTAACGCAATTTTAAACGTAATTGCTTAATTAGTCTAAGAGTAATAAAATACTGAATATTATATTCATGAACATAATATTTTTTGACCACTAAGCTATTCCAATTTTTCATAACAAATATTTGATTTACAGCCTGCGTATCTTATACTATTGGAAGTATATATATTGAAACAATATTATTACATTCTAATATTATTTAATTTGTTAATTTCACATTATTTATTGAATAGTGTAATAAAAATTATGTAATATATACAATACATGATAGTACTATAGGGATTCATTCAAATAATGCGACCGAAACCACAAAAAAAAATCAAATAAAGCAGAAGTTAACTTTTTTGCTGATTATCATTCCACTTATTAATATAGAATTGTTGGAATCAAATTTAACGTTGAAATTAGAAAATTAAATTCTGGCTAAGAAAATATCACTTAAAAACCAAAACAATGATTGGATCTTTCGACAAACAACTGACTTGTTCACCAATTTCTCTGTTTCCAAATACTTCGTATTGCTACGTTCTGTTTTAAATTATATGAGCGAGAATATTTTTTATACAGTAATATAATGTAAAACATTGTAAAGAGATATGACATCTTAAGCGGGTAAGCAGCGGTTATCTCTTGCAATGCACTGGCAGTAAAGGTGACCCGTTTCCTCGACTGACACGAAACAATAAATAACATTATTTTAAAAATATAGAGATATAGTTGATATGATTTGATATACTAAGATAATTGGCTTAAACTTTCTTCAGAAAAAAAAATGAACTCATTTCTTGACATTCTTAACTCTATGCAAACTTAGTGCAGCCTCACTCATAATTCAGTAAACAGCGAAAGATGTGGCGTATCGGATTGCTATTGATTGTGACGCTAATACAAGCTCAGGGCAAGCAAGACAGTGAGAATACGGAAGAATCAGGTATATAGTATTTTTTAATGAAAACAAATTATATAATTACAATTTCAAACAAAAAATCCGCGATATTTATACACCGATGAAGATATATTTTTACTTTACCAATAAAAGTAAAAGTATATTTCTTGGTATGAATAAGTTTCGAATCAATTTAATTAGTATTTTATGAATAGTATCATTCCGCTATACTTTCTAGGAACCACATTTTGGTACTAATATTCCGAGTGGATTTTATGATATTTAAAATGTATTTAGATGTATAATTTTGTCACGATGACCAAAAATAATTTTCACTTCTATGTTTCTTTAACTCTATCTTATGTTTTGTCGTCACTTACGAAACAAGGAAAGAAAAAATAAACATTGTTTTATTTTAATGAGATGTAATTAACTTAAACCTAAGCGTTAAGATAAGGAGAAATTTTTCGCATTTTTATAAATATCAAAATCTTACCAATGTAAACAGTACGATGTAATTACATTAAACCATGCACACTTTAAAGTAAAACATATAAAGGGAAAATAAATTATTAGCATTTAGTGCAATAATTAAATAGACGAGATCTATTCTATCTAAGGCATGTCATATTCAGCTCTACCAGTAACCGCTTTCCAGATGTCGACGGTGTCCTAAGCCAAGGTTTTGTCTCACAGGAGGCGCCATTAGGCTACAATCATAAAAAAAATCTACCCGTAAATTCAATCCTTTCGAGCCCAGATGGACCAGTAGTTGGAACGCATGATTTTTGAATTCATGAATCGAATATTGCGGGTGCAAGCCAGGGCAAAGCTTAGGGCAACAGATTTGCACACACACACAGAGTACATGCGCTTCAATTGTATTTATAAATAATTTCGTAAATGAAGGAAAACATCGTAAGGAAACTTGTGTCAGATGAAATTCTGCCACATTTGTATCCACCAATCCGTATTGGAACGTGTAACTTCCAAACCCTAAAAATACTCCCCTTCTTAGCCTCAAGGCAAGTGACATCTTTACAAGAAAACATTATGACTGAATTTTATGTATTACGTTTATTCTATTCCATTTTATATAATAATTTACATTACACGGTCCCTCGGCTCAAGACTGTAAAAGGCTTATCATTAATGTATTTCTTGCGCCTGGTGTATTCGACCTAAGCTGACATCATATTATCAGTGTCTAGACCCAAAGGATAATTTACCCTTGAAATTATAAGCCGTAATGAACTTGTGAATGTTTTATCTTCCAACTGTGTTTTACGGCTAAATTAATTTGAAAGAAATTTAATTGAAATTGCCTAAGTGTAATTGAATACAGTTGATAATCGTGTTAACGTATTTTCCCTGAAAGCTGGTTTTGAAATCTGAGCAACTTAACACTATAATTAGTGAAGAAACCTCCATTAAAATTATTTCATTTATTTGGCCATTAATTCGTGAATTTAATGAGGAATACACACACCACATCCTTAAAATGTTTATATATGATAAAGACTTCATGAAATATAGACAGATCAAAGTAAAAACAAAGTACGATAAATTATGACCGTGTGGAATGGCGGGAATGAATTTTCTATTTGAATCGCAATTCCGATTTTCTCTTTGAAAAATTAATCCACTTTCACATACATAAACAAACTGGTAACAAAACTAGTAAAGCGTCCAAGTTACTTTACATTTGAGGTTAAGCAAATATATAGTTTTAGTAAATTTAAGGAAAGATTAGGAACAAATGGACGTCTTGATTGTAATAAGTCCTTTTCACTGACATCGATATCGTAAGAAATATTATAATCATGACTTAGATCTCACTTACTCACGACTTACACCAGGTCTCTATTCTCCAGGTCTCTTGTGTCTGTAATCCCAAATCCTTACTCTTCAAATTGGAACATTGCAATAGAGAGTATTAAAAGTGTTTCGCGGTAGATATGCTGATTAGGCCTTACCTATCTAGACAACTCTGCCCAAAATCAACCACCAGAAACTCTGTTTTATATAATATTGGAACAAAATTATCAGGAATGGAACAATTTATATCGAAATCAAATTCGAGATCATTTGAAAAGACAAAACTGACGCAGATAATAAACATCTATGTATAATTTCTACAGTTATGGGTATAGAAAATGATAAAGAAATAATAAATACTATAAATATATAAATAATTTGTACTTAGGTGATGGAGACTTAGGTCGAGATTACAACGTCACAGGGAATTACAAGCAAGTGAACATAGGTAAGCCGACTCGTTCGTTCTAAGTAAATAAATGAAAATAAAAAAGTTATGCATTTATATAGTAACTTTCGATGTAAAAAATAAATACTAATATGTTTTCAGTCGAAAGTGTTAAAAATAGTGTTTCGCGTTAGCCCTTAAATGGGTTTTAATACATTATTAATATGTAACTCTAAAACTAAATGTAAAACTAAATTAGCTAATGTAACATTAGAAATGTGAGCTGAAGTGTGTTTGTTTATCCTGCTTTGATGTACAAACAATTGAAGTTTGAGATACCGAGATGAATACAGATAATATTTATTCAGATCGAATAAGGCCAAGCGTAAATCGGATGGTGAAGTAGAATATTTCATTTATTTAATTATACATTCTGTTTTATATTATATATGTGTAGATTGTGTACGTTCGATTTTTAAAACATTTTTTGTTAGATAGTCTCTTTATTGAGTAATCTTATAGTTAGTTGTTAAAAAGCAAACTTTATGGGCTCTAGATATCGGGAAAAAAACTTTTAACAATTAAATATTATTATATTTTCAATTGTAATGTTATGAATTACGTAAAAGTCGCTAGTTTTGTAACGTCCTTTAAAATATTTTCATTTATTCAGATTCAGATATTCTACCGCAAAACAGCAGTACTTGGTATTGTTATGTTCCGGTTTAAAGGGGAGTGAGTCAGTGTAATTTGAGGCACAAGGGACATAAGATCTTAGTTCACAAGGTTGGTGGTACATTGGTGATGTAAGCGATGGTTAACATTTCTTAAAATGCTAATGTATGTAGACGTTGGTGACCACTTACCATAAAATGGTCCATATGTTAGTCCGCCTAACTAGTCAAAAAAAAAAAACCAAGCAGAGACTAGACGAATAAGACTATTAATAAGCATTTATTTAAATCGATAGATGATAGAGAAGACAGCGGCGAGCGTATAGGACCGGCGATAACCCAAATTTTCAAGCATCCGTACACCGCATCGTTGCTCAAAAACGACAGCTATGTTTGCAGCGCTGTCATACTTAATACCTACTGGTTACTAACGCTGTCAAAATGCTTTGAAACGTAAGTAAATAATTTTATTTGTATTAAAAAGAACTGTATCGTATTCCAAGTTTGCTACCACTACGGGAATGGCTCATAGCAACAATGAGTGGACTGTGACATCTACATGAGATAATTCACAATAATAATATCCTCCGGACCGATTTCGGCCACGGCGGCCAATCTCAAGAGTGATTACCCAACCGCGCAGAACATATTATAGCGCACTAGTGTGTGCGCAAACATAGCTCTCTATTCCCTAACTTTCAACATCCGATGGAATGGCAATCTGACACGACCGGAAAGAGTTCAGGCGCAGGACCAACGGCTTCAGGTGCTTTCCGAAGCACTACTTCCAACTACTTCCAACTTCTAGACCCTGGGCTGCTACTGAGAATTTTATATATTATAAATAGTATCCAAGAAGATTACAAGCCACAATAAATTAAATAATTTTTTATATTACCAAATGTACTGTATATACTATATAATAATAAATATAACAACCGCGCACTGTTATGGTTCCCAGAACTATTGAGTATGTACAGCATTAAAGTAAGTACAGTAATTTATACGTCACGTTGTTTAGAGTTCTAAACAAAAACGCGTAGAATATATGTAGAAAATTAGACAGAACTATCCTCCAGGTATAGTTTGTATTAACAATATTATCAAAACATTGAAATGAATATTCGTCACGGAGACATTGAATGTGTTGTGGGCACTGTTTGATATACAAAAGTTTGTTTAGAACCCGTAATACTTAAACGAAGCAGGCAAGCACCTTTGAGTTTTCAGGTGCTTAATTTTGATATAAAGTTCACTTCTGTTGTGGTAATTCTGTTGTATTCGAAGGAAACATTATATTTGATATAGATATTACATTGTTTTTATAATTATTCAAATCGTAATCGATGAAAGAAAACATCGGAAATATGTATCTAATTTCGTATTAATATTATAATCAAAATTTAGTCTTTTCTAAAATGTACAAACTCTTCAATTATTATACGTAGATATTCCATACATACATATATTAGTAGGAATTTACAATTTTAATTCTACAACAAAAAGCGATTGCGAAGCAGATGGAGCTCTGTGTATAATTTAACCGCGCAATTGAACTTTTTGTCTTTGAGCCCTTAAACGTCCCTAAAGTTTTAGTAGAAATGTTTGCGAATGCCATTGGACCGAAATAATTCTCGGAGTTTTAAAATTACATAAAGCGTAGTAAATATATGGTTCATAATTTGTTTAATATAAATTTGTTCTTACTTTTTATATACCTTGTATATATTAAAAAATAAAAAATAAAATTATATGGCAACCAATTATAGTAACAGCCTGTGAATGTCCCACTGCTGGGCTAAGGCCTTCCTCAAGAAAGAGTCTTGAGGAGAGAGGTTGAAGCTTATTCCACGCTGCTCCAATGCGGGTTGGTGGAATACACATTTGACAAAATTTCGGTGAAATTAAACACATGCAGGTTTCCTCACGATGTTTTCCTTCAGCGTCAAACACGAGATGAATTATAAACACAAATTAAGTACATGAAATTTCAGTGGTGCTTGCCCGCGTTTGAACCTACGCACTCTGACTACTAGACCATCTCTGCATTTTACCAATTAAACAAAAATATTATATCAACTATATAATTTACTGGTATATAGTATAATATGGTAATATAGTGTACTGGATTATAATTATGGTCACGATCAACGAATGTATCTGCGAACTTTTAGCACAATCTGGTTGGCGTTGTTGGTGGATGCTTGCCTTTCACGCCGAAGGTTGTGGATTCGATTCCCACCCAGGACAGATATTTGTGGTCATGAACATGTCTGTTTATACTGAGTCTGGGTGTAATTATCTATATAAGTATGTATTTACAAAAGAAAAATAGTATATGTAGTATATCAGTTGTCTGGTTTCCATAGTACAACCTTTTACAAAGCTTAATTTGGGATCAGATGGTCGTGTATGAAAAATGTCCCAGGATATTATTATTATAATCTGTAGAAGTAATTTATTATTTACTTACCGAAATCGACTTACACTTCGTCAATATCACAACTATATAAACACTTATATGAATAGATACGGACAAGAGAGACGGACAAACCTTTCAAGTAATTAGTAGTATTAGTATAGCTATTGTCCCCTCCAATTAAGCGATTAAGGAAACGAAAGAATTCTCTGACAATAGCTAAAGAGATCAGGATTGAACATGTGACTTTCACTTTTTCTTTACCGCTGTACCATTAAAACTATAGATGTACAATATGATAATAATAATAATATATCTATAAAAACTCATTTACAACACAACAGTACACATACAAAGTACACAAAGTAAAAAAAAAGCAGTTACAATTATGTTAAAGCTAAAATTGATTGAAAACGCATTAACGGATGTTAATGTTTAAAAAGTTTAACTTTTAATAATGCAGTTAATATACTATATGACCTTTTATAACTAATAACTTTGACCTACTACAATAATTAATATTAATTATATTAATACAAAAGTAGCTATAAACTTAACCGACATTGGTGAAATTGAATCAATATTTTTTGTATTAAAATAGCTTATACTTTGGATAATGTCATTGGTTACATTAACAAATAGCGTATGCGACTCAATTCATAACAGAGAACTCAAACTTTAGGAAGTTTAGAAGCTTGCTTAGGTACAAAGGTACTACAGTGCCTGTCAATGTCCCACTGCTAGGTTAAGGCCTCCTCTCCTTTTTCAGGAGAAGGTTTGGATCTTATTCCACCTCGCTGCTCCAATGCGGGTTGGTAGAATACACATAATTTTAATGAAATTACACATGCAGGTTTCCTCACGATGTTTTCCTTCACCGTCAAGCACGAGATGTATTATAAACACAAATTAAGTGCATGAAAATTCAGTAGTGCTTGCCCGGATTTGAACCCACGATTTAAGATTCACGCGTTCTAACCACTAGGCCATCTCGGCTAGGTACTACGTATTCATTAATTATTCAATCGCACAAACAGCAATCCTTTATATTGTTCCATTTTGAAGGGTGAGCAAGTGTAATTAATTACAGGTGCAAGGTAACTTAGTTCCCACATTAGTATTATGAGTATAGATAATATTTCTTAGAGTGCCAATGTTGGAAAATGGTAACCACTATAGCGTAGTCCATTTGCTTGACTACCTTCAATATTAAAAAAAGGATATTTTGCTTACGTGTGCATTTTAAATTAAAATATTCTTAAATCTTAAAAAGCTGAATTAAACTCGATTCTCTAGATTATATTATTGTAATAATGAAATCTAGAGAATCGAGTTTATTATTTACTCATTAATGTTTATAAAATTATCATTTTTAAAAGCAATTCAACACTCATAACATGACGCGTGTTACGTGTATTACACGCTACCGGAATTGCGTTTAAGTTACAGTGAAACAATTAATTTTATACTGAAAAAAAATTTCTAAATTTCTAGACAGGCAAAGTTTAAATAAGAATGAAGATATTTTATATCGTAATGTAATAATAGCAATTTTAAAGGCGCAACAATAAAAATAAACCTAATTACACAATCGAAATAATTTAACTAGAAATTAAAGTAGAATTTATAACAATGTTTTTTTGTTAATATTATTGTATCAGTAAAGTAATGACGATAATTATATTAATTAGTATTAATCAAGTCTCAGTACTATTTGAGTTGAGTTGAGTTGAGCACAATTGGTTTAACATTTGTTAGCCAACTCGACATGTATATACGAAAAATATAAAGGAGGTGAAAATAACACATTCCTGAAAGGGTACTTTTACGACAATATCGTTGACAACTGGTATATGCCTACAATAAAATGTCCTACAATAACTACAAATCTTAAGGGTAGACTTACTTTATTCGTCATGAGATAAGGGATCACTGTTCCATCCGGATTTTAGGTATTGTTAAAATTTATTTTAATTCAACACTAGAATGCAATATTCATATTATGTAACTTTGATTTAAAGCAATATTAACCTTACCTTAATCAGTTGGTATCGTATGAGCTGACTGAGGGAATTTTGTTAAGCGTATCAATACGAGCGAACATTTAAGCAACTAACCAACGAATCGTAGAAAATATCCAACCCAGCAAAACGCTTTCTCAAAAGAGAATTGGTAACGTGAATTGGTAACTGTGACTCGTAGTCAAGTCGGTAACTCTTTTGTGGCTTAAAAACTGGTGGCGTTTTCCACCATACACGAATACATAAATGAATGTTATAGAATCAGTATGAATAATTTTATCTGTCTTCGATAAATTACATTTCATAATGTAGTGTCAATGAAATGTATGCATAAAAATATATTTTCAATATTAATAACAACATGAGTATCAAATAAAAACAGACACTCCGCCACATAAACTGAAATATGATTTTGTTTTTTTAAACATTATATTTATATGTATGTTACACTATGCAGATTTATGTAAATTTGCATTAACAGTTTATCAGAGAAAGTGTTTATTAATAAAATATAATAAACATTCCAACTGTTATATTCATTTATGTACACTTTGACTAATGAAATACAAATTGTAGTTGAAGTAACAAAATAGTTGTATACAATTTTTTATAATATCCTCCAAATGAATCTACAGGTACGATTTCCATGATTGGCATTTCATTGCAGGCTTGTTGTTTTAATAAGGAATTAATTTAAATTCAAATGTGCAATCAAAACTCATTAAGAAAAAAAACTGAACCTACGTTAGATATTATGATTATAAAGATCCTCCAGGCCGATTTCGGTCACGGCGGTCAATCTCAAGAGAGATTAGGCAACTACGCTGGACTTATAGTGCACAAGTGTGTGCGCACACACAGGTGCATTCTCTATTCCCTAACTCTAATAATCCAATGGGACGGCAATCCGACACGACCGGAAAGAGTTCAGGCGCAGGACCAACGGTTTTACATGCTTTCCGAGGCACCGGAGTGAATACACTTCGAAGTTCCAGACACCGGGCTGCTACTAAGAATTTTCTGACAGCAAAACCCCATAACATTTTAGTGGCCCGACCTGGGAATTGAACCCAGGACCTCCGGGTCTGCGGCCTTACATCAAGCCACTAGACCAATGAGGCAGTCAATTATGACTATATATTAAGTGTATAATATATAAAGTATAATAAACTAAAAAGATCTTGATCAAATGGATACATGTTAACATGGTGGGATATTATAGTTCTAGAGATCGCCTTTACCAGTATAATTAGAGATAGAATAAATTGAGCGCTTATTAATTACCGCAAAAAATAATTTAATTTAGATAAAATGAATGATAATTTGTTATTTTTATAATATTTATAATATTATTTATAATAAAGTCTGTATAAATTTATTTATAATAAAGTCTGCACTAAACTATGATTTAAAACATAACCGATTATTGGGACACCGATTTATTCTTCTTATGATAATTATAATTGTTAATTGAGCGAAAATACTTGTTGTTCTTGAAAACCATTCTTACATAAAAGCTTTGAAATAAAGTAAGATAAATAACGATGGGCAAAGGCAAATAGGTAAGCTGTTTTTAATTGCAACTTCTAGCTCGTAAAGTTTATTCATTTCTTATACAAATACAGACAGCTCACTTCGTTTAATGTCTCAGACATTCATGAATATTGATGATTCCTTTTCAAATATGTTAATTTTCAGAACATAAACGTTGGTATGAATAAAAAAATATTTATTCATTTTTAGCTCAAAAGACAGAAAAATGACTTAATAATGATAGCTGGATATATTCGTTAATATTTAAGCACTGTCAGTAGCATTGAGCATGCGACCTTTAAGCAATCCCAATTTCAGATTCAGTTATTTCTGGCATTATAACCTTTAAGCAAAATTAACATTGACTAAACAGTAAAACCATATTGATGATGTCCTCCTGACCGTTTTAGGTCAGGGCGGCCATTTTCAAATGTGGATAGCAAACGACGCCGGATATGTCATTGTGTACAAGTATGTACGCATGTGCTTGTATTACAAGTGCACTTTCTACTACCTCACTCTCATAATCCGAAGTGACCGCAAATTCGACTGGTAAGAGTTCAGGTGCGAACGAATTTAAATGCATTCCGAGCCAAGGGAGTGTCAAACACTGCCTATTTCCAGACTACGGGATGTTATTGAGAATCAATCGACCGGAACACTTCCTTTTTTTAATTTAATAAATTTTGCACTTCAGTACAAGCTTCCATCTTTAACTGTATCAGCAATTATAATCAGCTGAATGTTCTCAAGTGTAAGCCATTTGCCAATTTAAAAATATGTTTATTCATAGCACGTATTCGGCAAAAGGCAGTGCATTTCAAAGCTACTTCATTGTTATTTTCTAGAATTTCCTTTAATACGCTCCGTTCCATTCCTATCAAGTATAATTTTCTGAATTCTGTCCCTTTCGGAAACGAAAGCGACATTTTGTTTCACGCCTGAATTACGTCTGATATTTATTGCGTCTTGAATGCAGTAATATACTATGTATACGAATTTATTAAAACATAACACAAGCGGAGAAATTCATCTCATGTTCGGCGGTGATGGAAATCATATTGAGGAAACCGACATTTTGAACCGACATTGCGAAAACCACATTTGTATCATCTATAAAATACCGAAATAAATAAAAAGTAAATAAAATCACTATTTCCTAATAAAATCAACCTCAGATATGATTTGTACACATATGATAAAAGAATTGTGTTCCGTAATGTTCGCAAAATATTAAGGATGTTCACGTTGACAGCCTTGCTGTCATATCATGTGTCTTAGCTTCGTATCATATATCACACGTACAAAGCTACGATCGCCATCGTATCCTATATATAATGACAGAGCATTGTGTTAAAAACCATTGTTTCATAATCTGCGTTTTCTCGGCATCTAATGGTAGATATACTGGTGGTAGAGCTTTGTGCAAGCTCTCTCGTCGTCTGGGTAGGTACCACCCACTCATCCGATATTTTACCGCAAGACAGCAGTACTTGGTATTGTTGTGTTCCGGTTTGAAGGGTGAGTGAGCCAGTGTAATTACAGGCACAAGGGACGTAACATCTTAGTTCCCAAGGTTGGTGGCGCTTTGGTGATGTAAGCGACGGTTAACATTTCTTACAATGTTAATGTCTATGGGCGTTGGTGACCACTTACCATCAGGTGGCCTATATGTTCGTCCGCCTTCCTATTCTAAAATATATATATTTGTTCCAAACGGACTCTATTATAGCACAGACCAGAAAAATAGGTTTTCAAGACAAAATATTTTTTGAATACAGTAACTAATATTCGATAATGTATTCTATTGGAACAGCTTGTGGTAAGGCTTTGTTCAAGTCCGTCCGCTACCATTCTTAGTCAATATATTGTTAATATTCTACCACCAAACATCAATATATTGCTGTATTCCGGCTTGGTTTGGAAGGTAATTGAGTCAGTATAATACTGGCACAAGTGTAAGATTTGTGGCGCATTGACTATGTAAGGGATGGTTAATACTTCTTTCAAAAAATAACTTATTATATACCACGGACAATATTGCCAGGAATACTTATAACAGCCTACTTTAATGAATGTATGAATTATATTATTGTATTTAAAAATATATTATATTTGAACAGAGATATAACGTCATACGTAACGCATCGGAACCTTGAAAATTACAAGATCAGGACCGGCAGTTCTTACAACAATAAAGGAGGCTCTATTTCGAAAGTAAGTTATTTGCATTTGTTTAGTGAGTTAATTAGTGAGTCACACATTCATTAGTCTAAATTAAATATAAATACGGTCTTACTTATAAATGTTGTTTAGCGGTTGGTTAGTTAAACAATGCTGTGTCTTCTTCTTTCGAATGTCAAATTATTAAGGACAGAAAGAGAGAAATCAGTGTATAACTAAACAGCCGTTAAGCAAAGCGTATTAGTATTTGTGAAACAAATGGATATCATACATAATATGTTAAATATAAAATTTGTTCTTTATTTAAAATCTACGTCTACAAAATTTAGTATTATAGCAGTTCTTAACTCTATTTTTAAATAATGCAATTAATATTTTCAGATAAAAATGCTAATAAATAACTTCGATTTAAAAGTGTCAGCTGTTAAATTGGAAGTGCAGCTCGTATTCGGCCCCAAAGTGGATGCGGTGCGGCTGCCCAGTCCAGATGATGACGTGTCGTTAGGTTTATTGGCGACAATTCTAGCCTGGACACCAACTGGGGTATTGTGATGTTGTTATGATAGCGATAAATAATTCTTATGACTTAATATACATTACACGTAGTAAGCTCATGTCATCTGCTGTTTATTCGGCATATGCGGGTGTAATTATCACGCGGCATGCGGGTGTTTTCACGATATTATCCTTCAACGCCGAGCACAAGACAATCAAAATTTTAATTATGAAATATTCGTTTTGGCTCACGGTGTCACCCATGTATGTGGAAGCGGGGGGTCCATGTATTTTT
Source organism: Nymphalis io (assembly GCF_905147045.1). Classification (NCBI taxonomy): domain Eukaryota; kingdom Metazoa; phylum Arthropoda; class Insecta; order Lepidoptera; family Nymphalidae; genus Nymphalis; species Nymphalis io. Next base: position 6,515,451 of record NC_065909.1, read on the forward strand.
CTGTACCTCTGACAAAGTGTAAGCAAAGTTTCATAACGATCAGTTAAGTATCTTAGACGAGAAAGCGTAGCAAAGAAACAAATAAATAAATAAAATTTATGTACTGGTGGTAGGGCTTTGTGCAAGCTCGTCTGGGTAGGTACCACCCACTCATCAGATATTCTACCGCAAAACAGCAATACTTGATATTGTTGTGTTCCGGTTTGAAGGGTGAGTGAGCCAGTGTAATTACAGGCACAAGGGACATAAAATCTTAGTTCCCAAGGTTGGTGGCGCATTGGTTATAAGCGATGGTTGACATTTCTTACAATGCCAATGTCTAAGAGCGTTTGGTGACCACTTACCATCAGGTGGCCCATATGCTCGTCCACCTTCCTATTCTATAAAAAAAAAATAAAAAAAAAAAAAAAAATAAAAAAAAAAAATAAAATAAAATAAAAAAAAAAAAAATTATGTATTTATAATGTTAGTAAGGTTTTAACTTTTTAACTTTTTATATAAATATTTTGTTATAGCACTTAAGGGTTGTCAATGCTCCAGTTATAAGTTCTGCGATATGTGAACCGTCTGCTCTGTGGTCATCAGACCGATACATTTGTTTGGGGGGAGTGCAGGACCCAAACAGACACTTTTGCAGGGTAAGACATTCTTGCTTTGTCTATAGTAGAATATATACTTGCAACAGGAAATTTCAAGACACGAATAGGTATTCTTTATTGATGACAGTATATAAATATATATAAAATTTTCTTTTCAACTTCTAAATCGATAAGGTTAATATTATTTTTAAACGTTTATCTTATTATTTATTAATTAAATTTTCGTTTTCTATTACATGATGTTCTATACCAGATTTTATTAATCAGCCGTTGGAACTTCGTTCAATAACAAACGTCCGAATACAAACTACACGACACAATACATACTACATAACATTATTTCCAGAATCGGACATAGGAAGTATTCATATAAAAAATAGTAAAAGGACAACCAAGCTTCACTCGGTTCAGATTAGTTATTTTTCTATATTTTTTGTGGATAATTGCGTTTTCCAAAGACCGTAACAGCCTGTGAATGTCCCACTGCTGGGCTAAAGGCCTCCTCTCCTCTTTTTGATGAGAAGGTTTGGAGCTTATTCCACCACGCTGCTCCAATGCGGGTTGGTAGAATTCACATGTGGCAGAATTTCAGTGAAATTAGACACATGCAGGTTTCCTCACGATATTTTCCTTCACCGTAAAGCACGAGATGAATTATAATCACAAATTAAGCACATGAAAATTCAGTGGTGCTTGCCCGGGTTTGAACCCACGATCATCGGTTAAGATTCACGCGTTCTTACCACTGGGCCATCTCGGCTTTTTTTTTCTTTTCCAAAGACACCTAAAGATAAAATTAAATAACAAAACCTTGTAAAACGAAATTCAAGCGAAATCGTTAGAGCCGCGTCCGAAATACACGATATTTCGTGTATTGATCATTTAATTAAATCTCACGTTAACACACATTGCACACACAGTCACCACTCAAATTTAAATAAGCAGTACAGTAATGTTTCGTTGTGTAAATAACTGATGTGTGGTTGTTAGTGGTGGTACCAGTCAAAGTTACCACCGGAAATTTTCAGAAGTAAAAAATGTACGTTATTCCTACAGTATTTTGAAAGCAAAGCTACTTTTTATTTACAAACGAGGGTCAAAACGCTTCAAAGCTTCAAACAACATATTGTTATCAGAATTCTTAAGCCAGGGTCAAGCGTGCTAAGAATTTCTGTGTATGATATGAATTCTAAGCATTTTAAAGTTCATTTATTTTAAAGAAACTGACAATGATTGCTTTTAGATCTCTACGCGATCTCTTTGTCTTCTTAGAGTATTTATGTCAATATTAGTTTTTATACAGTTTACAAATACTAAACACTAATTAATACCAATGTGAGGTTGATATCGTTGATAATATCCTATAATAATTATTATTTAAATATACATATATTTTGTTATAACATGAGGGCAGACTAATTAGTGGTCACCACCGCAGTATAAACGTTGGCAGTATAAGAAATATCAACCATCTCTAATATCGTCAATGCGCCATTATTGGGAACTAAGATATTATCTCCCATGTGCCTGTAGCTACAATGGCTCGCTCATTCTTCAAACCGGCCCACGATAATTTTGACGGTAGTATATGTGACGAGTGGGTGGTACCTACCCAGATGGGCTTGCGCAAAGCCCTACTACCAAGTTAATTTCTTTTGTATCTAAAAATTAAGAGGTTTGCAAAATAGCCTCGTAGTCTGATACGTTTTTCTTGAAGGCATGTCAAACTGCCATAATTTTACCATATTGATTTCGTATAGTTAAATATTTCTCAAGTAATATATTTAAAAAGTGTGTTGTTCATCATATATCATTCCGTAGGGAATAAGATATTATGTTGATAAAAATATAATGAGAATAGAATGATACTTTTAATCCTAATGATGGTATTAGTAATTTCATGTTCATCACAGTAATAGTAGAATGACTTTTTTTTTTATTTAATCTACCAATGGATATGTTAGCGTCATGACAGCGATCCTTTTTATTCTTTTATTTACATTACAATGATAATATACTGATTATAAAAATAATCTTATTGAATTGAATGAGATTCTGCCCCGTAACTCTCTTTGTATTGTATTTTTCATCTTGGTACAGATATATTCTTAAAAATAAACAGACCATCAATTAAACAAATACTTATTATATCTTCTCAGAGGTACAAATATTACCTTTTATAAACAGGTCGAGTAGATTATCGTGTAGATATCGGGGCTACCCGGTAATACTGGTACTGTACTGTGATAGCTTTAGAATAAAACTACCGAATATGCACTGCTGGTCAGATAGCTTTATTGTTCTCTCTCTTTTATAAGTAAGCTAAGCCTTATTAGCTATTACAGAAATAAATAACTATAGCGCGATTTAAAAGACAACTAGTGCCACCTAGAAACTAAAAGGAAAATTTAACGAACATTCGATATAATACGTACGGAAATAAAGAACTCTCTATTCCTTTTATTTTTTACTACCTGAATAGCCTTGAATAGTAAAAATAAAGTGTTATTGGATATAACCAAACATGTTACCTTTTATAGCTTAAAGTATTATATATTTCATAACTGTACTCCTGCTGCGTGTACAATTTCAAATTCTTATGAATAAAATATGGCCTCTCTCTCTCTCTGGATCTTGAAGTTATCAGAAAGTAGATGCTTCGGTCAATTTACTAGACCCGTGTTTGAACTCTTTTATCTACCAAAAAATAGCGATGAGACAATATTCAAGTTACAGTTGAATGTTGTATTTATTATTGTTAACAAAAATTGCACATTAATATTTAAAATATATAATGTCCTCCAAACCGATTTCGGCCACGGCGGCTAATCTCAAGAGAGATTAGAAAAATGCGCAGGACATATATAGTGCTAAATTTGTGTGTAAGCACAGGTGCACTCTCTAGTCTCTACTCTCATAATCCAATTAGACGGCAAATCCAACGTGACCGAAAAGGCTTCAGTCGCAAGTACAATAACTCTACGTGCTTTTCGAGGCACGGGAATGTACACACAACCAACTACCAGACCCGGGCAGCTATTGAGAATTTTTGACAGAAGAACCTAATAACTTTTTATAGGCGTAATCTGGGATTTTAACCCAGGACCTCCGGGTCTGCGGCTTTACATCTAGCCCGATTAGACAGTCATTTAATATGTATACAATACACATAACAAACCAAAGAAGGTGTACTGACTGACACTAATAAATGACGAAATGTTTTTTATATGTACCCGTAAACTAATAAACGAATATACATAAAACTTACATCAAAAGTTGCAGTGTGTTTTGGTGAAGGTTTTAGTATATGATTATATATAGTATATTCTTTTATAAGTTTCACTTGCTTTAATCTTAGACTATTGTCATGATAAACGTGAATTTCATGTTCTTCTATTCAATATAACTTATTCATATTATTATTACTTTTTACATCTTTTATCTTCGCAATTACTGTAATTATAATATTTTGTTATTATTGTAATATTAATTTTATTAAATATTTAGTTACAAATTTTAATTATACGACATTTCGATCAACTGTATACTATATTGTACTTTTTAAAAAAATATGATTAATTACTAAAGACCTCACGATTTATGTCATATAAATATTCAACACAGGCTTTTTCTTTTATAGAAAGATAATGGCGGTGCAGTTATCCAGAATAACACCTTAATAGCGATAGCCTCATTTCTACATACTTGCGCTCTGTACACAAAGACCCACGCGTTTCCGAAGATTTCTACATTTTCCCGGTGGCTGGACACAGTGATATGGGACGAAAGTAACCGTCCAACGACGGCCGTGTTATCGACTACTATTCGAACAACACAGCTGGTACAGAACACAACAGAAATTGTTGATAACAAGTTATATGCCGACCCGAGGAAATATTTGGTGACGCTACCGTTTGATCCAATCAACGTTCCTCTAGAACCTGCTGAGGATAACTCTGTGATACCGAGAATGAGTTTATACGAATCTTATCTTCAAAATCTGGCAAAATTGAAGACATCGACGACAATTGACCCAAATGTGCTGGAAGATGAGAAGAAAGAATGGCTACGGAAGTTCGGTAAATCTATATTAATGGACCGCAAAAAATATGATCAATTTGACTACAATTAATATTATTGATTTCATAATATAATAAATAGAATATAACTCTTTGTATCATTGTATAACGATTGAAGAGGTTACGTATATATACATATGTGTTTATTTACATGTATGTGTTTTTTATAAACCGATTATGATGCTTCTTGTTGCATTGGATCTATTATGGTTCAAATCTATACCGTTCAACCGATCAATATGATCTATAATATTACTATAATGCGAAAGTAACTCTATCTGTCACTCGTTATGTCCGTCTGTTACGCTTTCACGGTTAAACCACTGAACAGATTTTGAAACCCACTGCTTTTTTACAGCTAACATCAATAAAGAGATAAAACAACGTACGCTGGGTTTCCCTAATTTGATATTATCCTGTGAAATAACGAATGTAAGTACATCTTACAAGTGTAAGAAGCGTACTTCAATATAGTGTATTGACTTTTTACAAACGATCAATAGCAATTCAAACCTAGCAGATTATACCAAGAACTAGTTGAAGGCTTTAAATGATTCACAAACAAGACCGCATTCGAAGGAACAATCGATACAAGACCAATAACATTATCCTTACCGTAATAGGCCAGGGTCAAAGAATTGGATTCACCTTACTAATTATTCAACGTTCATTCTCTTCTGGTTAACTCAGTTCGGGGAAATTTAATGAATAATGAAGGTGATACTTCGGCTGAAGAACTCTTGGCTTAATGAAGCGGGTGCTATAGAATAAACTTACATATATTAAATGTTAAAAGTTTGACGGGTACTTTGATTAATTTTTTTGGAGATTCTGTAAATAAAAAAAAATATCAAAAATTTTATTATTAATAAAACACTTTCGTATGTAATGTACACGTGTAAGTATACAGTTTATGTAAGTAATGTTTTTATGCACATGGTACAGCATATTTTATTACGGACTGGACATTTATGTGTGATTTTTTTTATTTGGTTTTATTAAGCAATATCAGGAATATTATGTTACTCGCATTTGCGCACGACTGAATTAGAATTATTTAATTAAAAAAAATTCTACTTTAGTTATGAAAAATGTTTTGTGAGTTTAAGTTTTTGATGTAAAATATATATTTGCGCAACTTTAGAGTAAAAGTATGCCGTGATACCAAACGGCACGACGTCCTCTAATGCCGTTATGCCCACTCTCCGCCTCTTTTCTACACTCCTTTGTGTGTGCGAGATTCGTATTCTATATACTCTGTTTTTATATATTTCTTTATCTTCTTTCAATAACTATCCCAGACAATTTTTTTCCATACAGTCCCCCCTAATCTGATTAATCATTTCACGAGACCCATTTTAGTAGAATAAATTTCCGTGAAATCAGTCCAACGGCTTTGTTGTAAAAACCTAACAAATACAGTAACTTTTGCATTTTTTATGATAATATGAATAATTACGTTTGTCCATTTCATGTAGAATTCATTTATTGCTTACCTTTACCTTTTGAGTATACCGTACCGTAACAGCCTGTGAATGTCCCACTGCTGGGCTAAAGGCCTCCTCTCCTCTTTTTTGAGGAGAAGGTTTGGAGCTTATTCCACCACGCTGCTCCAATGCGGGTTGGTAGAATTCACATGTGGCAGAATTTCAGTGAAATTAGACACATGCAGGTTTCCTCACGATGTTTTCCTTCACCGTAAAGCACGAGATGAATTATAATCACAAATTAAACACATGAAAATTCAGTGGTGCTTGCCCGGGTTTGAACCCACGATCATCGGTTAAGATTCACGCGTTCTTACCACTGGGCCATCTCGGCCCTGTACATCTTGAGTATGTTTTTTTTAAATGTAAGGTAAAAATGCGCGAACATTATTAATACAAAATAAATATGTCTTATTATGCTTTTGCAATTATTTATCAGGGGGATCTTTGTCAAGATATTATATTTATTATGTTTAGTAATATTTCCAAAGATATAACCATTATAAGTAACAAAACCCAAACTTCGATTTTCTGATTAACTTCAACTGAAATAATATTGAAATCTTAATGAAAACTCAACTCGGATTTTATCAATTCACGTAGTTTGAAACTTTGTTTGAAACTTAAGATAAGATGACTTAATTGATTTAAGATATAAGTATATTTGCAGGACACCGAGCTTAAGACAGTATATTACTTATACATATAAGAAAATTAAACAAGAAGAAAATATATATTTAAAAACAATTTAAATCAAAATATGATAAAAATTGATACTTGCCATTACACGACGTTTTCGACTATTGTAATAAAATTTGTTTGAATTCGTTGTTTAAATTAGTTTTTGTTATTAAAAAAAAAACATTCAATCATACAGACTTTTAAATTTATAATATCAGTAACATTAAAATAATTTACATTAAAGACAGCCAGTCTTGCACGCCAAGACGACTCGGAAAGTTAAAAAAAAAAAAAACAAATATCACGCTGTTAATATCCATTACAACAGTTAGGCAGATTGCCAGCGATTGTAAAACATGGACCAGTTAATTGCTCCCCAGTGGAATCGTGTCAAGCGTAATAGGTATCAATACAAGCGTATATTGTATAGATAAACTGTTGTACTATGAATTGCAAATCGCTTCGATATTAGCGAGTAACTAATACTAAGTAGGCTAAGAAAAGGTTCCGTAATCACCCGGCATTTGTTCAGGCTTAATTAGTATTGTAACTCAGGCCTATTCGTAGTTGATTTATAAAGCCATTGCCTATCTGATCTATGTATAGCATACCGTTAACATCCAGTATATATGAATAGACAAAAAAAATATTTCAGTACGTTTTTGTACTCTGTGATGAGTTTTACTTTTATTAAGAATACAAATTGGGAATAAGAGTATTCGTCGTCCCCACTCCTAATATAAATTGTACCTTAATTTGAGGAATAAATTGGAATACTAATAATACCCGATGGTATTGCTATTAAAAAAAATAAAAATGATTATTGTCGAATTTCGAACAATGCGCAAAAACTGTAATATTTAAATAAAAATATACATACAGTTATATTTTTATTTGTAAATGCTATATGTACGCATAAAGATTATAAATGTCCTATTACTGGGCTACGGCCACATCTCCTCTGAAGGGGATGGTTTGGAGATTTTCCACCACTCTATTCTTATAATGATTACAAATATGGCAGACAGACCCTGTCAAATTATCAAAAGTTAAAGTAAAATCAGGCTCTTATTGAGTGTTGTGATTTTTCAGAATGTATATATATGTAGGTTAATTCTTATATTATGATAAACACGTAAATGGATAACAGATGTTCTAAATGATGACGTAATCTTGACCACTGCCGCTGAAGGGAAATTCACTGTAATTGCGTTAGAGTCTAGACTCTAGACGATCTATATGAGCGTGAGTGAACTACGCATTGGTATTAAATTATTATTTAGATCATGTGATGAAGTTTTTTTTTTAAATAGGGCGACAGACTGGCGAAAGGGCATCTGATGGTAAGTGGTCACCACCGCCATAGACATTGACACTGTAATATTAACCTTCACTTATAACGCCAATGCGCCAATAACCTTGAGAACTAAGATGTCATGAGTCTGTATTCACGCCGACTAGCTCAACCTTAAAACTGGAACACAGCTGTACTAAGTATTGTTGTTTGGCGGTAGTATATATGATAAAAAAGTCGAGATGGCCCAGTGGTAAGAACGCGTGAATCTTAACCGATGAACGTGGGTTCAAACCCGGGCAAGCACCTCTGAATTTTCATGTGCTTAATTTCTGTTTATAATTCATCTCGTGCTTTTCGGTGAAGGAAAACATCGTGAGGAAACCTGCATGTGTCTAATTTCATCGAAATTCTGCCACATGTGTATTCCACCAACCCGCAGTGGAGCAGCGTGGTGGAATAAGCTCCAAACCTTCTCCTCAAAAGGGAGAGGAGGCCTTAGCTCAGCAGTGGGACATTTACAGGCTGTTATTATTATTACTATATATGATGAGGGAGTGCTAATCCCGTCTGTATGGCTTGAACAAAGTCTTGCCACTAAAATGTAGTGAGAAAGAAACATTAAAATGTTATATGCCTCGTTTGTCTAATAGTTAGCTTATCAGACTGTGTCGGGATTCGAATTCGGGACCTCGGGGCCTGCAGTCATTTAAAGTTCACCGACACAAGATGAAATATTACACAATCTAATTTCTTTCCGTAAGCAATTTATGATGATATTTTTGATCCATATGTATACTTGAAATATTATATTTATTATAGTCAATGTCGCGTATCACTTTCTGACATATTACGACCGTTTTATGCTGTGATTTTCAAATTTGTTCTTACTGATTCCGTTGTTTGCAGTGCATTGATGGTGTAAGAAGTGAATTCATAGTCTTTAAACAAAGTTGACTTTAAACAAAGTTGACTATTTATATGGTTTATTAAAATTAATAAATAAATAAGAAGGCTATAAATCATGACTTTACCCAATATCACGTGACCACGCCTTTTTAAAGTACAAAGTAAAGACTGGCTCATTGTTGATGTTCACAACTTTCATTAAAGTATGCGAAAACAACAGCAGTAACTCAAAATATGGATGAAGAATTTATTTAATGGCTGACGCGAGGAAAACTCAGCAATTATTTATAGTAGGGAGAAGCTAAAGCGCTTGTGTTAATGATACCTCTATATATATAGCACATCGTTATCATTTGACTTGCAAATAAAATAACTTTATATTTGATAAAGAAATACCACTTCACGAGAAGCGTAATACCACACGTAGACAACATTTGAATTAAATATTATCTTATTTACAAGAAAGTATATAAACATTACTGTTGAGTTTTTTTGCTATTATGCTATATTGCTTTAATGCTATTTGAATTCAAAAATAGCAAAGTTAATAATAAACACAAATTAAGCACATATTAAAATATATGGTGCTTTCGCGGAATTAAACCCACAATCTTCGGTTAAAATTACAGGCACTCCGCTGGGCCAACTCATTTTTATAGAGAACATGAAATGTTTAAAAATATAGATTTTTTTCACCAAAAGCCTATTTGAATATAAATTAAAAAAATATATTAGAAATTATAATCTATTTACCAGGAGTTATGAATTCAGATAACAAACCTCTTACGTTAAACTTTCTTTATACTACGAAATATATCCCCTGGCTTCCAAACAAGATTAAACTGGAAACAAATGCTGATGCCCACATGGCATTCGCATATGGGACACGTGTTCTTATCTTATATAAACCCTCCTTGCATCTCGGTGAATATGCGAGTGACGTTCGATTGAGCATTACTCAAATTCTAACTAAAGAATTTTTCAATATGTTAATTGTAGTAGGGTGCCAATGGTTTGTACTCACTCATGAAACACTTACGATATTCACTTATATGATGCTTGTTTGTCTATTTATTACTGGAAATGATTGACGAAAAATATTTTGAATGGAAGTTTCATGCTTTTCATAAAATAATTATATTTTTTATTACAAAATACTAATCCTTGAGGACTTGTGAGTTCTGCCCTTGGGAACCAAGATTTGAAAAAAAAAATAGTTATTTATTTACTTAAATGCATAAAAAATATTTATTATTATTATTAAACAAATTGTGGGTTTAACGCTACTGTATTTTTTGCAACCCAACCTTCCAATACGATAATGTGTTTTAAAAGTAAAGTATATAAGTTTGTCCATATATCAGTATCATACATGTCCGTAACCAAAAACTTCGAGAAAAGTCTCATTGTTATTCCATAATTCATGGTAATCTTAGTTCACTCAGAAATATAGCCCTGCGGGAGTCGACACTTTCGATGCAAATTAGAAGCTCGAGAGACGAGCATCCCATCGATATACGACTACAAATACGTTGAACGCATCCGTAATGTGTAATTGTTATATGAAAGACACAATTTAAAGCACTCCAAATAGTTATAGTAACATAATATACAAGTCTATTATAATTACCAAAAAAATCACAGATAATTAATGAACTCAAAATAAAAACTTGAAGGAGGTTACTCCATTGGGTACATCCCAAGAAAAAAAAATACTGATATAGAAAAAAATAATAATTAACAATTAAAAAAAAAAACAAATATTTGGAATCAAAAACTATTACTCTAATAAAAATCTTAAGAGGTATGTCTATGTCCCTTCAATTATAGGAAACGACAGCATGCACCTTATATAACTAAATAATAATAAATATAAAAAGGAACAAAATTTAAATTTCGATCAAATTTAGTATATCTTTTTCCCCTATTTGTCAATGTTATTGTTTTAAACTATCAACAAGCATTAGCATCATCTATAAAAACATGGAAAAAGAGTAAAAAAAAGTTTTCGACAGATGTCATTCATAAATGTTATCCTAACGATTAAGGACGAATTTCAACCTCTAGTTGAATACTGATATATTTATATATCCTTCATGAAATCAACGAAAATAAATTCTACTTTATTTCATTTTTGTACATAAAATACAAAGACGTTAAAGGAATAAATACCACGATCTGTTTAATTATGTACATCCTATTATCGTTTAAAACGTCGACGCAGGGACCGAGCACAAATGACTTTCGATGCAAATGAGGATTCCAGACCTCAGCGGTTGTATGGATCGTAGTGGAACAACGGCGGATACCATCCTGAATAGTTTTAAAACAATGAAATAGAACATTCATTAAACATTTCGTGCTAGAATATAAAATTATTGAAATTTTACTTTACTTAATTTATGCTTCAGTTTATTTTTTTATCTTTTGCATATAATTTATTATTATTTCGTTCGCATTGGTTGCAGCTGTCTTTTATTATTTACGAACTATGATTAAGCTTTTATAGACAATAAAAATGTATGGCTCTTTTGTCAATATTCTGAAAAGCTCGTATATAAATACGAGCGTGAGAATTTTTCATATTGATCTAGTGTTTTGATTATATTTATTAATATATGTCTCTAGAATATTGTAAACACTGATTGTTACCTTCTAATAAATTCAGCGAAACATTTTTTATTTATATGATTAGTTTAGTCATAATTTAACTTAAATATTTACGTAATATGTATTGACATTTATATTTAAAAAATCTCTGTTGTCTCATAAAGCTACTAGAGTTATTATAATATTCAGAACCTTATCATAACAATTTTTATTATATTATAAATATTTTCATTGTTATCGTTATCGTTAGGTGTTTATATTATTATAAACCTTTAACATATAGAACCAGTAACTTTAGATATATGTATTATAAGAAATTTAAGCAAACACGAGACTGAAAATGACGTGGAAGGTACAATAAGATTTATGTAACATACAGTTGTACAGTACAGTAACAGCCTGTGAATGTCCATGCTGGGCTAAGGCCTCCTCTCCCTTTTTGAGGAGAAGGTATGGAGCTTATTCCCCCACGCTGCCCCAATGCGGGTTGGTGGAATACACATGTGGCAGAATTTCAGTGAAATTAGACACATGTAGGTTTCTTCACGACGTTTTCCGTCACCGTATTGCACGAAATGAATTATAATCACAAATTAAGCACATGAAAATTCAGTGGTGCTTGCCCGGGTTTGAACCCATGATCACCGGTTAAGATTAACGTGTTCTTACCACTGGGCCATCTCGGCTTTTTGTAACATAGTACAGGCGACTAATGTATGAAAATAATAAATATAAGGCGAAAATCAATCAATTTTCCTTAATTCAATGTTAATAGAATGCTTCATAAATACCAATGATGCTTCATATTATTTATATGTGTGGGTATATGTAGGTTACAACACATACCAAGCAATGGTATAAAGCCTTTATGTTGAGCGCATAGTAATATGTAATAACAAGGAAGACAACGGTATATAAACATTAACACACTTTACTAGATAAAAATGAGAGTAATATCAACTAATTACTTTTATAATATTTACTAAAGATGTTTGCCATAAATTTAAATATTATTTAATATTTTGTTGCTTATTACAAAATATACTTATATATTATTAGAACCATATAATAGTGCACGAGAGCAGGTGTACTCTCTATTGGGGTGCATGTCAGTCACCTCCACGTGGTGCACCCTGGGCAACGGGGTCGACCAGCAATTCGATGTTTTTCCGGATTGCTTGTCGATGCTGGGTGGACAGACTTTAGTCACCGCCTTCTCAAACTCGTGTCCCCATCCAGGCGCCAGCCTGTGGTGGGACCGAGGGCCTTGCCTTCACCGGCCGGGCCAAGAGGAGAAAACCTCAATAAAAAACAACCGGTGGGTCGCTTACCCAAAGCGACGGCCGCAGGCGGGGGTGCGGTGGTGTGCTAACGCGTTCCTGTAACCCCGCCACCATGCGGTGAGGCGGAAACGAGGAGGTTTTAGTGGGTAGGACAGTGGCCTTCTGCCCCGTGAGTCCCACATACCCGTCCCGGACCTGTCCAGGCGGGAGGCGTAAATTCCTTTCCTCCTCGAAAAAAAAAGGTGTACTCTATTGCCTCATTCTTATAATAAGATGGGACGGCAATCCGAAAGAGTACAGACTTCGGTACCAACGGCTTACGCGTATTTCGAGGCAAGGCCATGTACACACTGACCAGACTCCGGGTTGGCACTGGAAATTTCTAAGAAAATCAAATAAACATGAGTAAAATATGCAGCCTTATAAGTTAGCCAGTGGACGAACGAAGCAATCAATAATACAAAAACGTAACTAAAGCCTGACTATAACGTGAGCTAAAGTAACCATTCTCTATTTATATCCATTGAGTGTTTTCAAAGATTAGCTCACATAGACGCCAAGCTTTCACGACACCTTATTTTGCACTGTGTATTTTAGAACAGAGAGACGTCCTAAGTATAATGCTCTTAGACGTTATTAAGTCTATTCGTGTATAATAAACTGCTAGGATCTTGCTAGACTAATATTACGCTGTCTTAATTAAAATGGTATACAAACTGTAGAGTTGTATTGTTTTATTGCACTTTTAAATTTATCAAGCTATGATAAATAATTTGATTTTGTGCACATTATATGTAATTCATATATTATTGATATTACAAATATAACTTTGCTAATTGATATTGTCATTACTCATAAAACTATTTATATTATTTATATTTATATATATATACATAGAATAATGTAAACTTCTTATTCTTTTTTGCTTTAAGTTGTTATTTATTAATTTGATTATAATGACAATTACCAAAATTTATTTTAAAGATATTATAATTTGTAATATATATAAAAATATATTATATATTGTTAAGTTGAAAGCGAATTAAGTCGTTTGTACAACCGTTCAATCACTTTCAAAGAATGTTTTCGATTTTGATTCGATTAGATGCTCTTCTGGCTGATTTCTGTCATAACGACCGTTCTCAAGTAAGACTAGACAACTAGTTCAGACACTCATAGATAGTGCACATGTTGAGCGCAAACACAGTGACACTCACGATGGGATGGCAAATGCGACATGACCGGAAATAATACAAACGCAGAACAAACGACTTTATGTGTCTTCCGAGGCAAGAAACTGTAAACTGCTAATATCCATACTGCGGTCTACTTATTGATTTGCTTTGACTTGAAACCTTGAAGTTTGGAGTATTAAAAGCCACCAGCCCAACGAGACATACCAAACACCGTTAATTTTTGTCTAAATATTTAAAGCAATACACCCGTCTTCCATTGTATTAATAACTTATTATTCAAAGAGAGGAGATACGTTCATTTAGCAATAAGGCTACCATTTTTTTCTACAAAAGTATATGCTAGTTTTAATAGATATTGTTATTTGTTTTACTTAGTGGGGGGTTGTAGGCGGGCGTCACTTTTCATCAGATGGGCCTCCTGCTCGTTTACTCCCCTTTTACATTAAAAAACATTCTGTATTCACACGACGGCATTTTAGTTTTTTATTGTTACCGAACTTGCTGATGAGCGATTAATTAGTCACTTAGGCGGATATTTTTGACACAGATGGTTACATTAAAAAATAAAGTTACGTTCCTAATTACAGTTTTCCAGACTCAGATGTATTGACTGTGTGTTGAAAGTCAGTCGACTTCGGAGTCTGAAAAGGGCAAACGACAATTTAATAAGTAACGATTACCATTAAAGTAATCATCATTAGCTACTTTTGTATCAGCTATACCATGATAATGGCCAAACAAATCAATCGAGATATAACCCAGAAAGTAAATTTAACAACGGAGTAACTGTTGCAAAATTTGAAGACCAAACTTGCAATATAATTTGACCAACAAGTTTGCATAACTGGTGATCCGAGACGTGACAGTTTTGCCTGTTCTGCGGGCGGATTTAAAAAAAGTCTCTTACAATCTCATGATGGCCTGGTAACTCGAAAAACAATTTTCTATTAAAACATGAAAACCGCGGAAAGTTTTTGTAATCTATCAAGGAAGAAATAAAAGTACATCATCCCTTTTTCACTTCCGCCTGTCTCTCTAAAGTAATCGTATAAATTCAATTTGCTAATCGAATTAGGTTATGTTATTATTCTACAAAAGCTAAGCGACACATTTTAAATTTTGCCATAATAAAATATGCCTACATCCGTACGCGTTAATTTTAATTAAGTAATTGAGTTAAATATAAATTAATCTTGTATATAAGAAACAGTTATAAAGTCAAAGAAAGAACGTTAAAAAGTTTTCCATTGTATTTGTTACGCATACCATGTAAACGTATACTTGCATATAAAAATTATTAATATTTAGCAGTAGAATAACTGACGAGGTTGTACCGAGAGAGAATGAGAATATTATTTATTGCATAAACTGCCCTTTTAACCTCTTATTTGTTAATTAGTTCTAACATTTTCCCATATTAGGAGTGCAATCTTATATTTTTATTATATTTTACTTGCGTGTACTTTTGAATCAAGGTGTTACAAGTGTTTCCTTGTTTCTTAAACTGTTCATATTCTGAGCCCTTAAGTGGACTCTCTTCGTCAGGCTTGAGTCTTAATATTTCAAATTACGCTGTTGAGGCCGATAGGGCAAACAATAAACAAAAAATTACTATTGTTAGCGTTTGTCTGTTGATTTAAGACGTAAAAATACACACGTCACGGCTGTCTAAACAACTTTTTGACAGCGGCATTATCTTGATCTCATTTCCTCAATTAGTACATTTTACGTTTGTTATGATCATTGTAATTTATCTTGATTTGTGTTGTTTTTAATGCCCCTTCTTCACCGCCGCTTTCTTATCTTTTGTGTGTGCTTTCTTGTGTGTGTGTTTATACATACCAAACGCAAAGGTCCTCGAACAATACACCATCAACTTTTACACCATATTCAAATTCATGTAAATGACCTCAAAACAATTCGTTCAATAAAAGCCTGTTTGAAGTTAAAGTTTTGATTACGTTATAATGCCATAGAAGGAAAAGACAAACAAAAAACAAAAACTATGTTATTTTGATCGAGTCGATACTTACCACAAACAGAATGCTCACCAACAAGAAACGGGAGAACAAAGAAACTATGAACAATTTCCCAGGTATCAACCTCGATATCAACTTTGGTGAAAAATAGTAGCAAAATAGTAAAAATATTGTATGGTCCAACTGATCGCGTTAAATCCACTCCATCTTTAAATATTATTGCACCCGTACGAAGTCTGAACGGGCAGCTAGTGTTTTATATAATATGATTGGTAACATAATTGAAAATATATAACTTTATTTAAAAAAAATAGTATCATGCTATAGAATTAAATCCAAACGCATCAAAATTATTCGATTATACAATACTTGTATCTGCGACTTGGCACTTTATTTGTAATACACTATTACACATTATATAATTTTTAATATGTATTGCATTACATTGCACACATTAGGAGTTTTATTCATGTTTTTCCGAGCCCTCGAATAATATAAAATAATAGCAAATATGAACCCAAATCAAATATTTATTTTTTGTATTTATATAAATTAGTACTATATTTACTATATTAATAGCTACTTTATCACTTAATGGTAGGGCAAGCACGTCTCGTATATAAAGTGTGCGTACGGAACAAACACTCATGCGATATTCCAACGAAATAATAAAAATAAAATGCAAATAAATACCACCTACCACCAGTCCTGATGGCCCATTTAGTGTTAGACTGCCGTCTCATCGAATTATAAGGCTCAGGAATAAAGAGTACACCTGTGGATTCGCACTCACTTCTGAATTAGCCACCATTGAAAATGGGTGCCATACCCCAAATCGGCTAAGATGACATCATCCTCATTATATGTACGTACACATGTATATATCTTATTACAATCCTAATAATACGACCAGGGTTAATCGCTTTCACTACCCACTAACCTCTATTCCTCGTGTTCCATAAAATGTCTGATTAAAATCCTATAACTTGCCGTATTGATGTACGAAAGCTATTGATATTTATCTTAATTCTACTTTAATATTATAACGTGATACCAAGTTAAGATGTGTCATATCTGAAAAAATTCATAGGCTCCGTCTCATCGGCTGTTTTGCATTTTTTTTTTTTTTTTATATTCGCCGGGAGGGCAAATGACTCTACTCCACCTGATGGTAAGTGGTAGTAGAGTCCAAACGCGACGACGGCCAGTACAGACGGGAAAAACGTTCTGCACTAGCCGCCTTCGCCTTGCCGGCCCGCAAGATGCCTCTTCACGCCTCGTTTGAAGGAACCCGGGTTGTAAGAGGAGGGGAACACGTGAGCTGGTAAGGAATTCCATTTTTTGGAAGTGCGACAAGAAAGGAGTTGCCAAATTTCTTTGTTCGCGATGGAATTGATGTCACAGTTAGGCGGTGACATCGAGAACCAGCTCGCGTGGACTTAAGAAGGAAGGGGGAAGCAAGAATTAGAGAGAATAATTCCTCAGAGCACTCGCCGTGATACAGTCGATAGAAAGCGCTCAGTGCTGCTATCTCACGACACAATTGTAAAGGTTCAAGGGTGTTTGTGACCTTTACGTCGCCAATAATGCGTACGGCACGTCGCTGCAACCGGTCCAAGGCCTCAAGTAGGTACTTAGTGGAGCCATCCCAAAGGTGCGAGCAATATTCCACGCAAGACCGTACCTGTGTTTTGTACAGCAGGCACAGTTGTTGTGGCGTGAAAAAGCGCCGCACCTTGTTCAGAACTCCGAGTTTCCGTGAAGCTGTTTTTATAACAGCCTCGATGTAATCCCTTGGACTAAGGTCGCAGCGAACGTCAATCCCCAGCATGGCGATTTTGCTTTGCATCACCAGCGGAGTACCACAGAGAGAGGGAAGAGGGGAAAATGTTGACTTTTTCGCCGTGAGAGCGCATACCTGTGTTTTCTTGGCATTAAACTCAACAAGATTATCAGAGCCCCATTTGGCGATGAGCTCTAACGTCCTATCGAGTTCAATGACAAGATCCTTCCGCCTCTCCTCAATTTCCGCTCGCCCAGCCACTGCGCGTCCGTGGTATCCACCATGCACTGTACTATCGTCTGCATAGCAATGTATGTTCCCAAGAGAGAGCATATCATTGATATGCAAAAGAAAGAGTGTGGGAGATAGCACAGATCCCTGGGGGACCCCAGCATTCACTACATAGAATTGTGAAGCGCAACCATCTACTAAAACACGAAGGCTACGCTTGTGTAGGAAGCTGGCAATCCAGGTGCATAGCTGAGCAGGCAGACCATATGCCGGCAGCTTGGAGAGAAGACTTCTGTGCCAGACCCTGTCGAAAGCCTTGGAGATATCGAGGCTGACAACCAACGATTCTCCATGCTTGTCGATAGCTTCACCCCAGAGGTGCGTTACGTACGCTAGAAGATCACCTGTGGACCGTTTTGATCGAAACCCGTATTGACGATCATTAATTAAAGAGTGATCTTCTAGGTAATGGATCAGTTGGTTGTTTAAAATCCGTTCCATCACCTTACAAAGTACTGAGGTGATAGCTATTGGCCGATAATTTGCCGGGTCAGACCGATCCCCTTTTTTGGGAACCGCTTGCACATTAGCTCTTCTCCAAGCCTCCGGCACACTTCCCGAAGAGAGAGAAAGTTGGAACAGGCGCGTTAACACAGGAGACAGCTCCGCTGCGCACTTCTTCAGCACTATGATGGTATTCCATCGGGACCGCTAGCTTTCCGTACATCAAGTAATTGCAGCTCCGCAAGCACATCACGTTGCCTGATTTTAATGTCAGGCATCGTATGGCCACATGCAGGTATTGTAGGTGGCAGTGCACTACAATCATCGATGACGGAATTGTCGGCAAAGAGTTTAGCCAGGAGATCAGCTTGCTCTTGCGGACTGTGAGCTAGCGATCCGTCCGGATTTCTGAGCGGTGGCAGCGAAGGTTAGCAGAAATTGTTTTGCACAGACTTGGTCAGACGCCAGAAGCTACGGGAGCCCCTAGGATGCGAAACAAGGTCATGACCAATCTGTACAATGCGCTGTGCATCCGCTCTCGTGTATGCCTTTGTGCCTTATATGTCATTAGTGTTAGATATTGTATTCTTCTTATTTCTTATTTAATAAGATAATAAGTAAGATAACTTATTATTGTATATGTAACAATTTTTACATATTTACAGGCTCATAATATATTTGATATCAATAATATCAA
The DNA here is from genome assembly GCF_905147045.1 of Nymphalis io. Classification (NCBI taxonomy): domain Eukaryota; kingdom Metazoa; phylum Arthropoda; class Insecta; order Lepidoptera; family Nymphalidae; genus Nymphalis; species Nymphalis io. The sequence goes on from NC_065909.1 coordinate 6,534,783, forward strand.
ATTGTGTTTATAATTATCCATTTCGAGCTCAATAGAAGGAAAACGTCGTTAGGAAACCTATATCTGTCTAAGTACATTCAGAAATTTTGCCGCATGTGTATCGAACTAGCCGCATTTTAAAAATCGTGGTAGAATAAACTACAAACCATCTTCTCAAAGGGAGAAGAGGCCGTAACGCAAAAGTGTGACATTCATAGGCTGTTACAGTAACAGCCTGTGAATGTCACACTGCTGTAAGGCCTCTCCTCTCCCTTTTTGAGGAGAGGGTTTGGAGCTTATTCCACCACGCCGCTCCAATGCGGGTTGGTCTGTATATAGCTACCCTATATAGAAACTAGAATTGTAAGTTAAAAAAGTTAATAAGGCTCGGTAATATTTTTTATTCAACCAAGTCTATGGTTTTAATAGCAATTATATATTAATGTTTTCTATTGCGTTCCGTTTCCTTAAATGAAATAAATATTGTTACACACACACACACATGTGGCAGAATTTCAGTGAAATTAGGCACATGCAGGTTTCCTCACGATGTTTTCCTTCACCGTCAAGCACAAGATGAATTATAATAACAAATGAAGCACATGAAAATTCAGTGATGCTTGCCCGGGCTTAAACCCACGATCATAGGCTTTATTAGACGTTAATTTACTTTTTTTTTTCGTCAATGTGACTGAAAAAAATCTCGAGACAAGCTTTCCTTTGTAATACATTTTTTTCATGTTAAATATTTTTAAGAGCGTGCTTGGTTTAAAATTAAGATTATATAAGCTGTCACAGAATGGAACGTTCATAAAACAATTATAAGACATATAAAAAAACAAAAAACACTTAAACAGAAAATAGTAAAACAAAATTTATCACGTAATAACTTTTATCCTTAAAATATGAAGCACAGTAAAAACTTCAAATTAGAGTATGAATATATAAACATCCATGCTTTAAAATTAAAAATTAAGTTTTATATCAAGTTAATTTTACTACCCAAGCAAAATATTAACTGTTAAAACCTTAATAAGCAATAACTTTTACTCTTAATATAAAATAAATTGTAATCACAATCAAGTTGCTCAAGACAAAAAAACATTTTCAACCGTTATTTTACTACCACCGATTTGAAATGTAGCCTGCAGAACCGGTTAAAAACTCCAAAGCTACTCTATTTTTCACCAATTTTCAAACATAATTGAATACAATTTAATTGTAATAACCTACAGTTGGGCTAATATCTTACTTCGTTACAGTAACAAAATAGCTATTAATATATAAAAAGTAAGGATTGTATGTTGAAATATATAAAAGAACTAAACATTAATTACTTGTTTAAGGAAAAAGGAAGAACTAGTCACATTAATTATTGCAAGGAAACAGCTGATTCGTACAACGAATATGTTTTGGTAACAATATATTTTTCATTTAAGGAAACGGAACGCAATAGACATCATTAATATATAATTGCTATTAAAACCATAGACTTGGTTGAATAAAAAATATTACCGAGCCTTATTAACTTTTTTAACTTACAATTCTAGTTTCTATATAGGGTAGTTATATACAGACATTTTTATAAAATACAAAATAAAAAAAAAGATTAAAATACACATTACAAATTTAAAGCAGAAACACGCCGTCTAAAAGATTTCCTGTGGCATTGTACCCAAGACGCTGGCACTGTTGCCTCTCTGCACCGCTAGACTCAGCCTTTGGGTTAAATAAGTGCTAGCTCTTGGATCACCAGAAGTGTGGACCAGTTTCTTAGAAATATCTTTTATGATTCTTTTTGTATCGGACGACCATGGACCCAATGTTTCAAAGCCCAGCCCCGCAAACTCATATTCGTTGCATAAAAGTGAATATTTGCGGCGATTGAGTATTTGAGCAGCTTCAGCGGCTGCACTGGCCTTACGAGACGTATTCTTGATATGAGATACTGTCAGCGTATCTACGCAAGTTGCATCCCACACAAGAACACGTCCCATCGACCATGGCACTAATTTCGCTCCATCGGGTCTTTTGCCATCATCTCTGCATAAACCATATATGTGATAAAGTTTCTATATCAAATGATTTAAATCGATCAATAAAAGAATAATTAAGGCTTAAGACATTTATTTCCTAAAAAAAAGAACAAAGTCCACTTAAACTTGGGAAATAACATTAAATATATAGTACTATACCTTAACTTATAAGTCTACATTTTGTGCCAGTAAATAACTTTTTAATCTTTTTTTGAATATATTAATTGAATTTGCATTTATAACATCTTTTGGTAATGAGTTGTAAAGCTGTGCTCCTTCAAATAATATAGTTTTTGTGCCATACTTAGTTTGGAATTTGGGTAATTCGATTTTATGTCGGTTTCGAGTAAGGTAAGAATGGATTTTAGATTGGAATGTAATTTGTGAATGTGTGATGTTTGTAACTATTTTACGAATAAGTAAGCATGTTTTGTATTTATAAATTTGTTTTATTGATAAGATTTTTGTTGTGCTATAGATATTTTTCGTATTAACACACACAAATAAACATGAAAATATTAAATTTATATGTTTATATTATATAAACAATTATTAGACTTTTAACTTTTTCTAACTACAAGTTACATTATATTATTAGAATTTTTATCGCAATGCACTTACAAACATGATTTTGACATTTCACGACTGAGCAATTTAAAATCTAACGCCATTTAATATTAACTGTGAACTTGGCAGACTTAATTATAGTCTCATTACTGATCTTGGCAACTTGGCACTGCACCCGATTCAATACATTCTTGGCTTAAGGAATTGGTGACTTTGATAAGCTGCTGTAATTGAAGAAATTTAGAAAATTCGCTTAAATCTGAGCAAAATGGAGTTACACATTTAGCTTCCCACCCTAACTCCTTATCTGGAATTAATATTTTGTTCTAAGTGTACGTATATTGAAATAATATTCTCTTGACCGAGTTTCGGCCAAGACGGTCCACACGGAGGGATGTTATAGTGAAAAAAAATGGGCAAAAACAAAAGTACGTTCGTTTTTGGTTTAAAGAAAAATACTAAGGAATATCAAGTTTTGTATTTTTTAGAAAAAAAATTATTTATACTCCTATAAAAAACACAGTCTTTTTTTATTTAACTACTAATTATTTATGATATTTTTAATTGAAATAAAGTGGTTAGTAGTAACCGCATAACTCCTAGTTGCAGCCAGTCGGAGTTACATAATTCATAGTTATTATTATAACGAAGAGTTTATGTACTAAGACTTACTTCAATTAATTGCTTAACTTCATGATTTTTTTATGGTATAGGTAGGCGGACGGGCAAATGCCATCTGATACTAAGTCATCACCGCACATACATCACCAATACGCTCCCAATCTTGGGAACTAAAATATGATGTCCCCTATGCCTTATGTTGTTACACTGGCTCGATTACCTTTCAAACCGGAACACCTTATGGAAACCACCACGGAAATGCAAAGTGCTATTGTGCGGCGGTAGAATATGTGATTGTGATTGGTTGCTACCTACCCAGATGAGCCTGCAAAAGTGAGTAAAGTTCATATTATTATTTGATTTTGAATTAATGGAGAATCATAGCATACTAATAAAAAAACTAAGATGACTCAGTGGTTGGAATCTGTGAAACATGAGGAAAGAACGAACATTAAGGGTTCAAACCCTGGTAAGCACATTTGCAAGTTCTCATCTACTTCATTTTTGTTTTTAATTTAATGCTAGACAAGTCAAGATGAAAATCTTACACTGAATGAATAAAATTTTAAAATTATTTAAAATTACTATTTTACGATTTGCGATACCAACATATGCTCGCCATTGTATCTGTTGATTTTATTACTGAAACATTTGTCACGGCGCCGCTTCTGTTAAAAAAAATGCATCCTGTTATTATTAAAATATATTTTCGAACTATATCTGAGCCCGTTAGAAATGGAAAAATAATAATTTGAAATGAATTCAGGTCGCGTGCGACTTTTAATTTTTAAAGCATTTTTATTTTTTCGCTCCAAACTCCAGTTGTATTCGACTTATATTTTTTATTGAAACGTCAGAATGCATATATAGGTCATATTATAATTCAACGATAGTAAATTGTGGCTTTAAATATTTTATACAAGCATGGACATAAAAGTAATCAATATTTAGTATTATACGCTCACATCATATCATAGTTAAATAATATTACTATTGCTATAGATGGCTGTGTGCTGTGTGGCTGTGTTACATTTGAAGATTGAATACTTATTCAATCTTCAAATGTAACACAGCCACTTACACTGACTTCAGTGTAATTACATAAAGGACATACCATTTCAGTTCAAATAGGTGTTGGCGTATTGGTGGTGCAAGAAATTGCTAATATATTTTACAGTGTCAATATCTACGGGTGTTGGGGACCACGTACTACCAGTTAGCCAATGATTTTTTTTTATATTTCCGGGAGGGCAAATGACTACTCCACCTGATGGTAAATGGTAGTAGAGTCCAAGCGCGGCGACGGCAAGTACAGCCGGGAAGAATGTTCTGCACTAGCCGCCCCCGCCTTGCCGGCACGCAAGATGCCTCTTCACGTCTCGTTTGAAGGAACCCGGGTTGTAAGAGGAGGGGAACACGTGAGCTGGTAAGGAATTCCATTTTTCTGAAGTGCGACAAAGAAAGGAGTTGCCAAATTTCTTTGTTCGCGATGGAATTGATGTCACAGTAGAAGTGATGATAAATTATAATTTTGTCTTTATTTACATAATTTAAGCCATTGCATATACAGTTAAGTAATTTTTAGAATATACTAAATCACGCTTGACAATTATTTAAATCGGACTGGTAGATTCTAAGGCAAGCGCTAACAAACAAAAAACAAACGAATTTAATACGAGTATTATTGTAGACAGCACTTTTAGCTACTAATTAGTTAAACACTGATTTCTCCCTTTCTATCATTATTAATTTGACATTCAAAAGAAGAAGACACGACATTGCTGAGCAACGTTTATGAGTAAAGCCGTATGTAACTCACACGTATGCGACATAATCAAGCGTCCAATTTCGTTCGAATTTCAAACTTGCACAGCAATAACCATTCGTCCAATTGGGAATCAAATAGAAACTGTCAAAGTGTATTCAACTAGCAACTATGTAGCTAGCTTTAATTTCAATAAAATGATTTACAAAAGATGATTTTAAATCGGAAATCATAAATTGAAAAACCGACACTAAAGTATATAACTTTAAAATATTGGAAGTGTTCACTGCCATATATGACTGTGTAGACGTTTATATGTAAAAGTGTTAGAAAAATTATTTGAATATTATACTAATGAAATTTAAGATAATAAGTCTGTCTTTATGGTGCTTACACCATTTTTGTCACATACGACCTTAAGCACTAACATTAGCGACATGTCACTCTCAAGCCCGTAATCAAAGATACAATAATGATTATAAATGATAATAAGAGATACAAAAGTAGTTGATTGGTTATTTCGTTTAGTAAAGGTCAATTAAAAAAATAACAAATACACGTAGAACTCACAGTTTTAAAATTAGAAGGAATTTACCAACTTCTTGAATAATCTTTAGACTTGGTAGATAGAGCCTAGCTCAGAAATCAGGGACTTCATTATACTTTGTAACTTTGTATGTGAATAAAGATTATTTATTATTATTATTATTATAAGGAAAGGCGATCGCTTTTGATCTTTGATTGAGCTATCATAATTAAGTGACTGTTGCAGAATTAATGTAAAATATACCACTACGATTGTTGCAGACTTTATTTAAACATTATTTAAAATTGAGAATAGTATCAGACCAATATTATAAATGCAAAAGTAACTCCAATCGGTTTGTTATCTCAGATCACGGACTCAACTGAGATTGTCTGAGAAATTGACACGAGAATTGACATTGGCATATGTATATTAGGTTATTTACGGTGAAGTACGGGATCTACTGAAAATAACTTTGATGCGGAGAGTCGCGGAGTACAACCAACTGAGGAGAGTAGCCAAATTCACAGGACATATACTGTTAACTCTACTTATACTGTTACTGATAATTTTTCGACGGATAAACCCAATAAAATTTTATCGGCCAAACTTGGTTTTGGAACCCAGCAGGTTGAGATCAGCGGCCTTTTATTTAGCTATAGACCAACGATCAAATCATAACTAGTATAATATAAAATCGAATGTTGACACTTACCTCGTCATCAAAGGCGACATTATCCGCCATTCTTGGTAACTAATATGTTATATAACTTCTAGACGTTACACACACTCATGTTCAGCCGCAATAGTTCCATTGTTCTGTAACAATAAATATATATATAGTAACTTAAGTAAAGTAAGGACCTCCTTTTGAGGTAATAAAGACTTAGAGCACAACTCTGCCTCATTTGATGAATACACATGTGGCAGATAAGCTACCCAGACGAGCTTGCACAAAGCCCTACCACCTAATAATTTGGTGTAAACATCAATAAAGGATTAATTAATGACTGCCCTCTAAGATCACTTTCATTTCTCGATCTTAAAATAGTATTAATAATATGGAGTTGTTATAAGTTATTGGGAAGTTTCTTTTAACAACCTTTACAGCTGTTGTTATTATAAGTTATCGTCAGATCTACAATCTGAAATCTTTAACGTACGGTTCAATAAAGAAATGGAACTGTCACGCCATTACTACACTACAGTTATCTGTCAATTTTTTTAATTCAAGCATTCTTTTGATGTCATGTGATCCTAGTACTAAAAATATTTCAATAATTACTAAAATAAAATCATAATTTTGAAAACCTTGTATATTTTTTACTAGCTGTCCGTCCATCTCAACTTCGTACGGTTGAAACAAGAATACATTTTTATTAAAAAAAGATCCTGGTACCCGATCAATTAGCAACATACACGTACGTACAGGAGAATTATTATACATATAATTATTATGGGCTATACCCGAGAACATGTCTTTTTCTTAACTTTGCTCGATAGATTTGTAATAATATACAATGTTTATATAATGTTAACCATGCTTGTGTCGACTAAAACAAATCTGTGTGCCTGTTGGACAATCGGAATTAAAGTAAACGTAAATAACTCGCACTAGGCACATTGATTCCAACCTCTCGTGTAACGCAATCTAAGAACTGCTAAACTCGACTTTCACCGCAATCAAACTCAACGACACCCGGTTGAAAGTTTAAACAACCGGTTCGTAGCATATCTTAATTAAATTGAGAACGTGTGAGCGATATGGATTCGCTTAATTAAAAACTTTTCTTAAGCTCAAGGAAAATGGGGTTATTTTAGCTAATGTGTGACTCATATGATGTATGAGAGTAATATTTAATTTTTATTTAAAAAATACCTGAAATTTCTTTTGTCTTGACATGTCTCATGTCATGACAGCAATATACCATGTAGTCAGAAGTTTTACCGTGACTGGTCTAATTGAAGTTGAAATTAGTAATTTACAAAGGTTTTCATAAATTGCATGTTATTCGACCATGTAGTTGAAAACACTCTTAGGCCAGACAAGTATTTAGATATAGATGTGGTTGATATAAATGCAAATAAAAACATAGGTCTTGATTGATAAGTGATCATCGATGGCTATGGATATTGGCAACATCCGGAGTTGTTAATGTACCGATTGCAAAGCGCTGCCAAATGTTGAACATGATTTTTAATATACCGTGTGCCTATATATCTATACTATAATAATTAAAAAAATAAATAAAGCAATACTTCAAGTTTGAATTCCACTTAAAGTTCAATCATAAGCATAAATCTACAAAGATAAAATAAAAGTTCGAAATGCGATCGAGAAATTCCAATTTCAAAAAGTTTGATGTCGCAAAATCTTCTTTTTAGACTCCATTTACTTCTTATCATATTTGGCAGCGACCTAGCTTCCAAAGAGGGGAATTTTTGAGCTAAGTTTGCAGAATCGGTTTAATGCACTCCGCTATCTAGAACCGGTAGCTTGAGGCTTGAAAATTGAATATTCGTTCGAAATAGGAAATTTTCAATTTAAAAATATTTGCGTTTATTTTATTAATATAATAAACACCAGTTCAGATAGAATCAGTGCTTCTTCCTCGAACTTCTAGTTCAGAAATATTTTTCATTCTTCATTTTTTACACACAAAGATTGATGAGAGAGAAAAATATTTGTGATTAAAATTACATTTTACATTTAAAATTAATAAGCTTGGTTTGGCAAATTTTATATATATTTTCCAAATGCGTTATTGTTTCTAATTTATATTTAAGAACAAATACAAAGAAATGTATATAATTTTTGGACCTTCTCCCTCGTACGAGGTGTTCTAAGGTTTCATCATAGTCAATAGAATAGTTTAGAAACACGTAGAGGCTAAACATTATTATTTATAAATTAAGAAATGTATTCATATTATATTAAGTACAAGTATATATATAAGAATTACAAAATAGCGTAGCATTTATGTATATGTGAGCTGAAAATTAGCTTAACACATAATTGGTTATGATGTTTTTTTTTTAATTTTGAAACTTACTCAGATGGATTGTGTTTAATTCCATTTTCAAAAAATTAAAATTATAACAACTATTATATATAACTAGCTACCCGTCCCGGCTTCGCGCAAGGGGATTAAGGGTCTACATAACAATTTTATGACTTGGTCATAAATTAATAATTAACTGTCGGTATGTCCAGGTGGTGAAGTGTTTGTACGAAGCCGCAACCATGACCGTCCAAGTACAAGATCAGAGCACAAGACCAATCCAATTGCATCGCGGGGTAAGATAGATATAATCTCACCAAAACTCTTTACCAATGCATTGGAGGACGTCTTCAAGACGCTCAATTGGAACGGACGCGGCATTAATATAAATGGCCAACACATTACACATCTGCGATTTGCCGACGACATTGTCATCATGGCGGAGACTCTGCAGGATTTGGAAGAGATGCTAAACAGCCTGAGCGATTCTTCAAGACAAGTAGGTCTCGGGATGAACATAGAAAAGACCAAAATTATGGCAAACCGACATGTATCCCCGAGACCAGTGGTCGTAAATGGCTCTCCACTTGAAGTTGTGCAGGAATATATCTACCTGGGCCAAACTATACAACTTGGCCGGCACAACTTTGAGAAGGAGGCTAAAAGAAGAATACGTTTGGGCTGGGCGGCATTCGGGAGGTTACGTCATATTTTTGAATCGTCGATCCCACAGTCGCTTAAGACCAGGGTCTTCAATCAGTGCGTCCTACCTGTAATGACTTACGGTGCCGAAACGTAGGCACTTACAGTAGGAGTGGTCTAAAAATTTAGGGTCGCTTAGCGAGCAATGGAACGCGCGATGCTTGGGGTTTCTCTGGAAGATAGAATCCGAAATATACTACTACTACTACAAAATAAATTGCTATATAGATAACTAGCGCCATCTATTAACGAATAGGAAAATTTAAATTATATTGATATCATGTTATTTGATCCTGAACAATAAAAAATAAATTACGGTCATCTGATAAAAATACTTCGGCTAGTAAAAACAATATAAAATACATCAAACGTATTGACAACAGCAGTCGATAAGTCGGTGGAGTAAACAAGCTTGTTTCCGTCGTCTCATAAGGAACAACTTCTCGTGTTGAGAGTTTGTAATGGTCTATTGACGAGAACCAACTTACGATATAAAGTTTGCAGACTTCAAACTTTTAAAGTATTGGTGTAAAAAATATTGAGCGAATTTAAACAAACGTTATAAGATACACAAAACTTTCATTCAAACAACTGTAATGTCATATTTTGTATATATAAGAAATGTAAGAAAGGACAGGGTCATAAGTAACAAATAAACTAAAAAAAAAATATACTTTTTTATTTATTTATTGTGCTAGCCCGTATGGTTAGGCCCCAACCTCTCATACCGCTAAACAGCAACACGAAAGGCACAAGGAACATAATAGTTCCTAAGGTGGGGCGCATTGATGATGTAAGAAATAGTTAATATTTATTCTTACGGTGCCAAAGTCTCTGGGGGGGCGACCACTTACCATCACGTGACTCATCTACCCTTTCACCTACCTATATTATAAAGTAAAATGAAAGAAAGCCACCTGATGGCAATTGTTCCGCCGTTCCATACATCATCAATGCGACATTCGATATTTTCTAGACCGAATCCATTAAAAATAACAATATATATGTTATGATATTACAGTGACCAAAACGTCTTTACGTTTTGGTCACTGTAAAACATTTACATCGCGAAATTCGTATTACGGCTCTTATAAAAACGTCCGTGACGTGGTGTGATAAACACATAAAGACCACATAGTGAAATTTCTACCGTGAATATAACCCGTTTTATACTACTAGCCAGTTTTATATAGACCATGTATCTTATGATATGTTAAAACTTTGACATCGACCTAGATTTCAGACTAGCCTAGATCTATTCAGATAATGTGCTTTCTTTCTGGTCTAAGTTAAATAGACTCGTTCTTATCTTGTGTGTTAAAAAAACCATCGTCATGAAACCTGCATATTTTTTTAAGCACTAGAAGATGAGGAAAATATTTAGCTTTAATCTTTTTTAAGAGAGGTGAAATTTACGGGGTTATTTTAGAAGACCTGAATATAAAAAAAATGCGTGTTCAAGCCCGGACAAGCGCCACTGAATTTCAATGTGTTAATAATTCTCATCTCGTAGAAAATCCCGTAATTAAACCTGCACGTGATTGAAAAAAAATGTAGCACTCGTAATGTAGCAGTGTGGTGAAAATACTCCCAAAGTTTTTCCTCGAGAAGAGATTTCCTTGTTCAAAAGTAGAAATTTCCCGTAAACGTTACGTTACTGTGCTTTTCAACCAGAGGACACGTCTCGAATTTATAATCAAGATATTAAAAAATCACACTATTTATTTTAACGAACAAATTGTTTCCCATTTTCACAATCAATTAAAAGCCTAAATAGACGGCAGCGGCTGAGCAATTAGCTACACTTATCGTGACCAACTTTTAACTTCAGGCGTCATTAAATTAGACTTTCTGCAAGTTTTAATGACGCTTCGGTCGATCGCTCCGTTTTAACAAGATGGGCAAATAAAACTTATATAAATAGAAAATATTGTAAATAAAATATTTTTGTATCAGACTATATATTTAATTTGTGGGCTTTGTGCAAACTCATCTATATAAGTACCACCTACTCGTTATATTATACCGCTTATAACAATACTTTGTATTAATAATAGTATTATTGTGTTCCGGTTTGCAGGGTGAGTGGGCCAGCGTAAACACAACACAATACACAAGGGGCACAATATCTTAGCTTTCAAGGTTTAGGGGATGCACTGACGATGTAAGTTATAGTATACATTTCTTAAAGTACCAATTTCTATGGATGGTTACCACTTACATAGTATCACTGTATGTACGACGGGTATATTAATGACTGTCAAAATAAAAATGAATGTATATATGCGTTCCCTATCCAATTGCAACTTTGGTAAGTTGATCTGCATCAAGACAAATACTGGCGAAAAAATAATTTTCTTTATATGTTTCAATTTTTATATGTTTGTCCTTCAATATAATTATTTCATGTAAACGCTTCTACCCGTGCGAAGCCGGGATGTGTATCTAGTGATATATAAAACTTCTTATTTAAAAACGTTACATATCATAGCGTTGCTATCGACTTCAAAATTTTACTCGTCTGAACGCTCGCCAAAGTGTGCGTAAATATATACAAACAAAATTTGTTTGATTTCAATTACGTGTTCAAAGATAAGTAACACTTGAAACGTTGTTTTAGATCTTGACTTAATTTAATTTATATTTTAGCCTTTAGGAACGAATTCCTTCGTTTTTATGTATGTTTCTTTCTGGTGTAGATTTCTTGATATTCTAATATATAATAGTTACTAATATGAATGCTTGAAATAAATATATGTATGTAAGAACAGAAAAGTTCTACAAATGACTTTGTTTCTAAAAAATTTGAAAATAGAATTGAAATGTCTGTGTAAGTTATCTTTGTCAAATATAGAAAAAAAATATAAAAATGAGATCGCGTATCGAGTGTTGCGTGTAAGGAACCCGCGGGTGAAATCTTAAATGTTGCTTAGTTCACGTTAGCGCGCTCTTAATAAAACTCCAATATTAATAAAAGAGTTAAAGCCATTTTGCGTCTACAACGACTATTTAATGACAACGAATATTTTAATATTAAAAAATATTGAACTGGATTCACCCATACAAAATTAAAAAAAGAATAGCACTTTTGCTCCCCAAAATCTCGTCTTGATGTTAATTTCTTAAAATAATATAACTACAAGCTTATAAAATATGTTAAAACTTTATATAATTTGCGTAAGATGTGAATACGATCAACGACTGACTAAGTGACCGTGAAACAACTGAAACATATTACTCATATAATTAATCTTAAGCCATTTATAAGAAAACGCAACGTCTTTAGTTTATTCAATTATATAATACGGTACAAAACATTACGCATAACTCGACGTAGGCGTTGTAGCACCTCTACAATATCGTAACGTAAAATCCGTAGCGTAAATTGTAGCTGAGAAATAACCGTAGCAATGGTCTACTTTTAATTTACTTTATATATATTTACGCTATTTTATAAATACAAATAATTATTAATAACTTATTCGTCTATAAAGATTGTGTTACGATGAAGCAATATATGGGCACCTATGAGCTTATATACTACTTATACGAGATATTTAAGAGATAAAAGACAAAATTAAATAGTACGCTTAATATGATAATTGTATGCAAGAAAGCGATACTTAAACATTGACTCGCCTGCCTTTGCATCATTTTATCATTTGATTGCTAACCGTCTGTATCATATTATTAATCATACCTTGAATAAATATTTGAAATATTTCAATACGATATTTCATTAAAATTAACATAGAGATGTAATGACAATATTGGTATAAAATTGGCCTTTCAGTCTCTACGTCGAGAACAAGGTTTCAGAATTTTATTATTTTTATTAATGTTTGTACGCAAATAATATTAACTAATTTCGATATTTTATTTTATAACATTAATAAATGCTTATTGCTAAATAATATAAAATATCGCATGTTTATATTATTGCCTACAAGTTTCCAATAAATAATTAAATAGCTTTTATCGTATATATAAGAACCATACTAATAAACACAAAAACAAGAGAAAATACAAAAACGTGGTCTTAGAAACCGCTAAGAAAACGATTTCATCCAGACATACTTTGGACACTCAACGTAAAACCAGTGGTATTTTTTTTTATATTTAATAGATACGTGGTCAAGCATATGGGCCACCTTATAGGTAGTGGTCGCGAACGCCCATAGACATTGCCATTGTAAGAATTGTTAACCATCGCTTACATCGCCAATGCGCCACCAACCAATGTATATTTGCCTGTAATTACACTTTTTTTTTTTTTATAGAATAGGAAGGCGGACGAGCATAGGGCCACCTGATGGTAAATGGTCACCAACGCTCTTAGACATTGGCATTGTAAGAAATGTCAACCATCGCTTACATATCCAATGCGCCACCAACCTTGGGAACTAAGATTTTATGTCCCTTGTGCCTGTAATTACACTGGCTCACTCACCCTTCAAACCGGAACACAACAATATCAAGTATTGCTGTTTTGCGGTAGAATATCTGATGAGTGGGTGGTACCTACCCAGACGAGCTTGCACAAAGCTCTACCACCAGTACACTGCCACACTCACCCTTTAAACCGGAACACAACAATACCAAGTATTGATATTTTGGGGTAGAATATCTGATGAGTGGGTGATAGCTACCCAGACGAGCTTGCACAAAGCCCTACCACCAGTAAATCCAGTATTAAAATGTTATACAAAAACAGTATTCATTAAATAAATATAGAATACAAAAAATTAAAGTAGCTGCCCGTAAATATCCCACTGCTGGTCTAAGGCCTGCCTCTTCTATTTTAGGAGAACGTTTCGAACTTGGTGTGATATGTATTGTAAATTATAACAGTAACAGCCTGTAAATGTCCCACTGCTGGTGCTCCTCTCCGTTTTTGAGGAGAAGGTTTGGAGCTTATTCCACCACACTGCTCCAATGCAGGTTTTTGGTATATACGTGTGGCAGAATTTCGATGAAATTAGACACATGCAGGTTTCCTCACGATGTTTTCCTTCACCGAAAAGCACGAGATGAATTATAAACAGAAATTAAGCACATGAAAGTTCAGAGGTGTTTCCCCGGGTTTAAACCCACGTTCATCGATTAAAATTTAAGCGTTCTTACCACTGGGCCATCTCGACTTTACTTATAAACACACTGTAAATTATAAACACAAATTATATACACATGAAAATTCAGTCGAGCTACTAAGCCATCTTGACTCTATATAGTCAATATAAAATACTTAAATATATACATACGTGAAATGTTAATACAGAGAATGAAGAAATTCAATTTGAAAAACCATCAATATAAAACATAAAACCCTTTTATATACTATCGTGCTAGTATACTCGTGCATCTAAAACATTATTGGAAATATCTTGAACAACCTGCGTTCGTAAAGAGTAAAACGTATAAAATTGCCAGTCTATTTCGAGGCGACTCGGTCAGCCGTAACGAACCCCTTGCGTACGGGGGTGGGTGGTGGTTGATGCACTTTTATAACTGAGGGGATTTTTTGTCGACAGAAATTTTTTACCTGATTTTCTCCTCTGAGAACCTACTACTGGTGATAAATCCGAAAGGTTTTATTTATTTATATGATCAACAAGCCAAGGTTAGATGACATTAGAAATATGGCGGGTGTTTAATGGATGCGATTGATACAGGACCTGGAGAAATAGCGTGTCGATGAGGAGGCCTAGCAGGAGGTTCAGCTGTGAATTAATGTGGGCTGAATATGATAATTATATAATCAACTGGAATGAGCGTCCCAACATTTCTTATTTTATCACCCTTTGTTTATTTAAATAAAAAAATAGCAAATTTATAAGTTAAATAATTCATATTAGTTTTTAAAAATTTAAAGTGTTCGAATTAATTACTTGCAAATACTTAGCAAGTAGCTCCTGGACTATTTAATGAAAGTAATTATTTTATAACTGCTGTGCGATGAAGCTTCGTCAATTATGTAACGCTTTAGTTGCCATGAACATACATATTAAGCATTAGTCAAATGATTAGTGGCTGCTTTCGAGGTAAATCAATATTTGAATGTTTTACTCAAATATAAACAAATTAATATTTAAATAATAATTATATAAGACAAAAAACTGCTTATAATTACATTAAGGCTATTATGGAAACTTATTACTCGATATTAATGATAGCCGAGATGTCGAGATACAACACATTTATTTATTGAATTAATTAAATATATATTTTATTTTTATGTTCTTATGTATAAAGAACGATGTAACAAAAATCCTATTAAATTTATCCGTACATCAATTCGTTCTCAGCACTAACAAACTTAAACTATTACAATTAAAAAAGACAATAAGCAGTACGTAGGAAATAAATAATGATAAAAACTATTTTTTTGCTTCATAAAATAACGTTACGGTCAATACAATAAATACCATGACGGTCAAACGTTATTGAAAATTGGGCGCTTAAACCTAGGCAAGCATTGCGTTTCCACGTACTAAATTGCATTTATAGTAAATTTCATACTCAGCACTGATGGTTGTTGTCTTGTACCTGCATGTGTCGGATGAAATTTTAACACTTTTATATCCAACTCGCGGTAGAGCGGCGTGGTGGAATAAACTCCAAACCTGTTCCTCCAAAGGAGAGAAGGCCTTAGCCCAGCTATGGTACATTTAGAGGCTATTATTTTTTCAATTTCAAAATAATAATTTAAAAAAAATTAAATGTGAATCATTTAGATCTAAGTAATACTGAAAAAGCGATACACACTACAAAGCATGAGAATAACAGATGTCACAGATAAAATCCAAAAACAGCTTCAATGGGACGACCTGCTTGCCGGCCCATTATATGGGAAATGAATGTAACGATACACATAACCAAGGAAACAGATCTCTGAGCGTCTTTAAAAACAATAGTAATCATAATAAAATCAATAAAAATAGGTTAATATTGATTCATTTTTAGTATCGGATGTATTATAGATTCAACGAAAGATTTTAATTGATACGCGTCCTGTTTACCTTGAGCGATTGACTGTAAGTGAAATAACACACAATAAACAACAATTATATACAATATTAATAATAATTATCGTGACTTATATATTACTATATGTATGACATATAACATATATACAAGTCACGATCGATTAAATAAAACTAATACATTTATATGCATAAAACTCTTTCAAATTTTCAAAACAATCAAAATAAATCCTTATTTATTTAATATATTTAATAAGAAACGTAAAACATGACTCAGTCAATTTGTAACAAGCTCTTAGACTACATAGTATTAGCTGCGGTCTTAACGTTTTGCTCTATAAAGCATGATAAATTACTTACGTATAATGGAGCGTAAGAAACGTCAACACTCGGCACTGTTCATGTTATAAAAGATTTTCTTATATTATATATGTGCTATTCACCTCGGCTTCGTGCAGTTAGATTTTAACCCCGTGATTTGATTTTCTTATTGATATATTTAAAACGAGTAATATTTTAAATAATACTGATCGTATCAAGTAAACGATCTAAACAGGTTTTACGTGTGTTTTTATTATTACATAAATAATAATAAAATATGTTTACTAAAATATCTTGAATAAAATTTTAAACGATTTTTTACGAAAAGCGATTTATATAGACATGTTTTTTTTTTCAAGAGGCTCTCCTGATGGAAAGTAACTACCACCCCACCCATGGACACTTGACTGGACTGGACTGGACTGCAATACATTATTTAAGGTATAAGTACGCTCTTTACTTGAGGTTTCTACATCGGTACCGGCTATAATCGGTATGATCGGTTCGGAAAAGTCACCGGAAAAGCTGGTTCCACAGTGTGGTTGTGCGATGCAGGACTTGCCTTAAAAATGGCGCCGTCGTAGATTTTTAGACATGTTATTCATTTTATTTATTTAAAAATAATAATTATTTATTGAAAAATAAGTGGACAACTTAATATATTTCAAATGAACTCATGGACGCATCACGTTCAATCACCAGAAAAACAGCATAGCATCTCGGACTAGGCAGCCTTACCAGCTGTCCATTACACCAGCTAGACAAACACACGGCATACATACACATCAAATGCGATACGTAATAAATTACATACACAGCACTCTACGAACGTAACGATGTCATTTGTCAATCTATTTAAGCCTACACACTTACAACACTACGTGGTACCATATTATACATTCCCATTTCCCACGAACAGCTATATTGCATACATTATCAATAACACGTCATTTGCATAAGTGAACTTGGTTAATTAATAATTGAATAAAATACTCCGATAAAAATGTGGGGCTCCATTAATTTCCCACTGCGCTATTTCATGTTTATGTTTGTTTCGCTGTTGCTTTGTTACCGGACCCCGTGATTTTATTTAATCATGAAATTAGCTTGACATGGTCACAAGCCAATTTAAATCTTATGTTCCTACAGTAGAGTACCTTTTCGTTACTTTTATGTACCGCCTCTCTTATTTGATATTTGATAATTAATAATTCGTTTTCAACGGTTAAAAATTCTTATTGTGGGCACAATGACGTTGGTTTCGACCTTTGAACGCATTTTAATGGTTGAGACGTTCTAAATATAAATATTGTTATTTATTGATTGACTAACTACATGCACTGACATCGTCCACATATTTTTTACGCGTAGACTTATGAAGGAAGGGAGAAGCAGGAATTAGAGAGAATAATTCCTCAGAGCACTCGCCATGATACAGTCGATAGAAAGCGCTGCTATATCTCGATGCAATTGTAAAGGCTCGAGGGTGTTTGTGAGCTTTACATCGCCAATAATGCAAACCGCACGTTGCTGCAACCGATCCAAGGCCTCCAGTAGGTACTTAGCGGAGCCATCCCAAAGGTGGGAGCAATATTCAACGCAAGGCCGTACTTGTGTTTTGTACAACGCAACACGGCACAGTTATTGTGGCGTGAAAAAACGCCGCACCTTGTTCAGAACTCCGAGTTTCCGTGAAGCTGTTTTTATTACAGCCTCGATGTAAAAAAAACAGCCCTTGGACTAAAGTCGCAGCGAACGTCAATCCCCAGTAAGGCGATTTTGCTTTGTATCACCTGCGGAGTGCCACAGAGGGAGGGAAAATGGTGACTTTTTCGCTGTGAGAGCGCGTACCTGTGATTTCTTGACATTAAACTCAACAAGATTATCAGAGCCCCATTTGGCAATGAGTTCTAACGTCCTATTAAGTTCAATGACAAGATCCTTCCACCTCTCCTCAATTTCCGCTCGCCCAGCCACTGCGCGTCTGTGGTATTCACCATGCACTATCGTCTGCATAGCAATGTATGTTTCTAAGAGAGAGCATATCATTGATATGCAAAAGAAAGAATGTGAGAGATAGCACAGATCCCAGGGGGACCCCGGCATTCATTACATAGAATTTTGAAGCGCAACCATCAACTAAAACACGAAGGCTACGCTTGTGTAGGAAGCTGGCAATCCAGGTGCAAAGCTAAGCAGACAGACCATATTCCGGCAGCTTAGAGAGAAGACTTCTGTGCCAGACTCTGTTGAAAGCCTTGAAAAATCGAGGCTGACAGCCAACGATTCCCCATGCTTGTCGATAGCTTCACCGTAGAGGTGTGTTACGTACGCTAGAAGATCAACTGAGGACTGTTTTGGTCGAAACCCGTACTGACGATCATTAATTAGACAGTGATCTTCTAGGTAATGGATCAGTTGGTTGTTTAGTATCCGTTCCATCACCTTACAAAGTACTACTACATATGTATATTTTTTCAAAAACAAATCTTCTTCTTCTTCGTCGTGACACTCTTGTCGGAGCGGTCGTGGGCGCCATGAAGTATTAAGAATTATTCGGCGCAGATGTTATTCGCCTCACGACCCTTCGCCATATGTCCCTGTCAGTGGTGAGCCTCGTGCATTCATGCAAGGGACCGCCAACAGTTGTTTTTATTTGGTCGGTCAAAATTATTTGGTTATTTGGTTGGTAAAAACAAAACACCTCAGATGTTTTCCGTGCCTTTTATTTGTTGTATATTTTTATTGTTTTGATTGAGTTACTTTTTGTAGTAGAGCCAGCATTACAATCGGAATTTCAGGATTACAATTTTAATTGCCATCAGTGGTTTTTTTTTGCGATTTTTATATTGACCTATTTTTGTGTGCCAGTTTTATTCCACAATATAATTGACCATCTTTTTACAAGCTTTATTTTACATCATTTGTTAGTGTGTGAATCAAATCTTGCGGCTTAAAATTCAAGCCATTTTTTGGTAATGGTGTCTAGAAAATCTACTGTACATTTATAGCTTTTTAAAAAAATATATTTTTTTTTAGTTAACATGCTATTTAAACTTTTATTCGAAATTTCGGCATTATTGCAATGTAACTACTGTTTTTATTCGTTTACATTCGCATTTAATAGTAAACGGCTTATTAATTATATAATATAAAGAAGTGTGTTTTGTACCTTTTCTTTCCGGTTTCACTACTAATCCCGTTTTACAACGTTATTATGTTCAAAGAAACAGATGAAAATAACCGCAATTATAGTTTAGTGTCATTGTCACCAAGTATTAATCCTAATTAAAAGAATTACTAAATTAATTTTAAATGTCTTATAAATAGATAGATAAATTTTAACTTACACTTTGAAATTAGAACCAGTATTTCAAGAAATATTAGGATATATTGAAAATAAACGCATGGACAAAAGGTGCACTTTGTGTTTCACAGTGCTTAAGTACAGTACGGGGGAATATATTAGTAAATGAAGTTTATTTAATTGCGTAAATAGTAACATAACGGGATAAAGTCCTTATTTTATCCGTACGAAGTCGGCACGGGTGTAACTTGTTATAAATACAAGTATACAGCATCGAGTTCACGGTACTGATGTGTGCATTATTTATATATACTTGTTTTATTATATATTGCTTATAAATGATTATCCGTGATAAATAATTAATAACATTTATATATACAAACCGAATATGTGTGTATATTACTAGGTTTATATCAATTCAGAATTTATATAAGTAAATCCTGAACGGTTCAACTGCTAGTAGTAGGGTTTTGTGCAAGCCCGTCTGGGTAGTCTATGTCTATATCTATGCCTTTACAAAAATAACATCTCTACGAAAAGTAAAAACAACTTGCATGTTACCTCTTTGGTACTTTTAAGTTTTTAATCTAAGCTCTTAAGAGTCATTTCGTTTCTTCGTATAATCCGAAAACAATAGAACTCAGTCGACCTTTATACACAGACGGATGCTATTGTTAACTTCTGACTTTTACGGAGGTCACTTGGCGCTTACAAAAGTATTTACCATTTAACGGTATGTATTTTGTTATACAAAATATTTATAGAGCCGTGGGCTCGATGATTAGAAGACTTGAATCTTAGCAGATGATTCCAAGTGCAAACCTGCGCAAGAAGCACTGAATTTTCATTTGCTTAATTTGTGTTCATAATTCATGCGCTCGGCGGTAAAGAGTTTTTCGTGTTACAGGAAACTTGCATGTGGTGGATGATAATCAACCATATGTATCCACCAACCTGCATTTGAGCAGCATGGTAGAATACGCTCTCAACATACACCTTTAAAAAGGCCTTACTTAAGCAGTGGAACATTTACTTTATTTTTTATATATAGTTCGTTTTTATCCATTTTACAGGCAAAAATTAGAGTTGCTTGAGTTTAGAAGTGGAAATACAATTCCAAATTACCCAGCTTAGTATTTTTCTTAAGTGCATTGGTTCATTATATGTACTCTATTGGATCCAGCTCATCTTGCGCCTTGAGTTGTATAAACAACTCTGTAGTGCAGCCTTGAATGAACTAAAGATTCTCTTATTATATTAGTAAATATTATCTTATTTATGGTTTTTAAATGTACTCTTAGGAAATTATTTAAGCAAATGAGCGAAAGTTTGTAAATTTTAATATCGCTTAATCATATTTTATTTTATAGGAAAGGTTGTATTATATTCTAAAAAAAGTCAAAAGAAATAGTCACTGATTACATTTGTACTTTATTTAATTTTCATCTGCTCAACTTCAGAGGTATTTCTGAAAATAAACACAAATTAAACAATAGTAGCCTTTATTGTTTGGTTAATAAGTATCAAAAACGTTTGTAATATTTGTAAAGGTTTTATACAAAGGCATTTACGGCTTTGAACATTTTAATTTATAATTATCTAATGCCGCGACATTCTTAGAAATGTACAGCGAGCCTTTAAACCTAATTTAAAAGTGCAATCTCGTCTGCAAAACTACAGTACTTGGTATTGTTGTATTCCAGTTTGAAGGGTGAGTGAGCTAGTGTTTACAGGCACAAGGGACATAACATCTTAGTTCCCAAGATTGGGGGCACATTGGCGATGTGAGCGATGGTTAACATTTCTTACAATGCCAATGTCTATGAGCGTTGGTGACCACTTACCATCAGGTGGCCCATATGCTTGTCTACCTACCTATTCAATAAAAAAAAACTTATATATAGCAGGTAAGTTATTAAATGTTTCGAAAAAATGCTTAAAATATTTGTAAGAGGTAATTATATTAGTATTTAAATAAAACCAACAAAGTTTCAACTATCAGGACGCATTCATAATAAAAATTCTGGCACAATTTTCTCTTATACTCCAAGCCTTTAGACTATACGAGTACTTTAGGCACAAACAGTACATTTTTAAACAAGGACGTTAGTTATACGTCACACGTATAGCCTACGTGAAATTCAGGTGAATATATCTCACTCACAAAATAAAGTAAAAATACATTTGAATGCCAACCAGATCGAAGAACAATCTACAGAAGCAGAACGACCATATATAAGTAAGCAACGAAAGATGATGGTTCTTGAAGAACGTGAAAAGCAATTAAAAGAAAGTATGGTTACAGAACATTTTGAAGAAATTGCAAATTGAGGCGGAGATTAACAAAGATTTATTATATATTTAGATTTATAGAAGTATTCGTAAATATGTAAATTCACAAATTCAGTACTAGTGGAGCTAAATGAAATATTGTCTTAAAAGTTCTTACTGGTAAAAATATTAGGGCTCTTCATATGCGAGTAATACTATATAGCTAACAAAAAAAAATCAATGATAACACTAAATATAAATAAAAATATCGAAAATTCAAATGAGCAAAAGTCTTTATTTGATGAAAGAAACTCTCCTAACATCAACAAATCCTGGGCAAATTAGAGGAATTTGTCTTAATAAAACCTTGTTCCATCATTGATAGATCTTGGATGCTTTATTTTCTTCACAAAAACGCGAATAATCAACGACTCAATTAAATGATGCAAAATAATTTTGAAACGCGTAAACACAACAACTGTTTAAGAGATAAAGAGACGGTTATAGATACAGAGGCGTGACGTCATTCGCTCTGATTGGTGTTTCAAATAAAATGGCCGATTGCAGAACTTTATACTTTTATTTTATTAAAAATCTTATTAATCTCAATGTGTATATTAAAATGGGATCATTTATTAGAATCCTTTTAAAATAGTTTCTTCTCTAAAATCATTTATTTTTTATTTCTTTAATACTGTCATCATGCCTATTACTGGTGTACAAAATGATACATATATTACTTACAGTGTCAATGTCTACGGACAGTAGTGACTGCTTATTATTGAGTGAATCATTGCTTGTCTGCTTACCTTTTCAGATAAAAAAAATATACATCATATACAAGCTGTCCGATCTGATTTTGTACGGATGAACTCATAATTTTTTTTTTTTAAACCAGGAAAAAGAATGCAGCTCCACTTATCTGGTCCAATCTAAAACATCAAGGGATCTTGGTAAAATAAATCGGTTCAGTCGTTACGGTAATGACGTAGACGAGAGCGTGGTAAAATAAGCTACACCTTCTCCACCACACAGGGGAGACCTTAACCCAAATACTGGTAAAAGATAAAAACATTTTTAAGTAGAGACGATTTTAAAAAATATGGCCAAGTGACGAAAACAACAAAAACGAAAAGGACTAGGGCATCAGAAGACACAGAGAGATGCTACAATTGATACGATTTGTTTTCGCAACACAGTACCACAAGGTACGATAATTATTGAAAAACACTGGTATTACTTCTAAGTCATTTCTCATACCAAGTTACACAAAGCCAGCACTTCGTTAATATTTAACATGGTAAATACCTCGGGTCGACCTAAAATACTGCAATGTTGACGTTGTATTGAATAAATTATGAAGACTCGGAACTTTATGTTCTTTCCTAATTCATATACAAAGTTCGTGGTATTTTAGGGGTCTGTCCTAAAACAATAACAATTGTAATTTTTTGTACTAGAGTAGCTATTACACTAGCCATCCTTAAAAGTAAGGTATAGTGAGCCATCTATTAAAACTTTTATTCAATATTATATTCTTTTGAACTAATATGTCCCTTGTACCTGTAATTACAGTGGTTCACTGGTTGAAACAATAATAAGCAGTGCTCTTTGGCGATAGAATACATGATGAGCGGGTGATACTTACCCAGGCGGGCTTGCACAAAGCCGTGGAGGCTTTGAAGGCAAGTAAATATTCTATATGTATTAATATGATGTGAAAAGGAAGAGTCCAACAATTTCAATAAAAGAGGTTGTCTTTTTATCCAGTTTGTTATATTGACATTAATTTATTTTGAATTTAGAACAGTATATAGCTAGTGTTACATTGTTTTGCTGTTATTATCCCCCGACTAAACATACACGTACAATACAAATGCCAATATGCTTTATTATAATAAATAAATAAAAACATACATAGATAATTGTTACAAGACTATTAAACTAACATTCCAAATTTAAATAAAATATACACATTATTTGTTGACAACGATAGATTAAAAATAAAACCAAATACAAAAAAAAAAGGCTTTATGCCTTATACAAAACTGTGTATTGTGTACTTACTTGTGTGGTTCTTTATTTATTAAATTTAAGACAATTCCAAGAGTAATCCTTTAGTTTTTAACATTAAATTTAAATGAGACCACCTGAAATGATTTTTAATATGCCTGGTTTTGAATTCAGGGCTTCGAAACCTGTATACTTATAAGCGAACTACTAGAGAAACGATTACCAATGGATATATGTGAACTTTAATATTTTTTACTTGTCCATCAACCCGCATTGGAGCAGCGTGGTTACATTTACAACAAATTCTTATAAAAAAAACGGTAATGTTGATTCAAGATTCAAAAGTGCTTGTATACTTCATCAGTTTAAAGTTATTTTTTGCTTTGATTAGATTTGATAAATACACTGGCCGCCAAAAAAATCGACCCACCCGTATTTTTTTACTTACAAAGTTGTTATCTTAACTATGCGACGACCTAGGTGGATTGTTTTACTTATGGGACATACATTTAACATTTTATTACCCACTTGATATTGATTTGGAGGAGTTGTAAGTGTTATTGAGGATATTTGGAATATTTTTAAAGTATTGATAAGAAAACGTTACTTTGTGCACAAAGTGCATGGTTAGTTTATTTCCAGTTCTTAACGCGGAGTCATCTCGGTTCGATGTTTATTATTGATTAAGTGTATGAAACTTTGTTGAAACAATAATTTTAATAAGTTTAAACATAAAAATGGATACTACTGAAGCAGAAGCTGCTCAAGTCGTAGCTCTTATTCATGAGGGGTTAAGTCAGCGAAATGTGGCTAGAACACTAAAATTAAGTCGTTCAGCGGTGCGAAGTGTGTACAAACGCTACTTGGAGACTGGGGAGTATCGCCGGAGACCAGGATCTGGCAGGGGGCGTGTCACGAACCCGACCGATGACCGTTTTATTGGTTTGACGTCTTTAAGAAACCGACATCTTTCGGCTGTTGACGTTCAAGGTAGACTCCGAGAAAGTCGTGGAGTGTCTGTGAGTGAAAATACTGTAATAAGAAGACTTCGAGAGCAAAACTTAACCCCTCACAAGCCAACAACAGGACCAAAACTCACAGCATCCCATCAACAAGCAAGACTACAATTTGCTAGGCAGCACGTCGATTGGACACTGGACCAATGGGAGACAGTATTGTTCAGTGATGAAAGCCGAATGTCTCTAGTAGGCTCTGATGGACGACGTAACGTCATGCGAAG
The DNA here is from genome assembly GCF_905147045.1 of Nymphalis io. Classification (NCBI taxonomy): domain Eukaryota; kingdom Metazoa; phylum Arthropoda; class Insecta; order Lepidoptera; family Nymphalidae; genus Nymphalis; species Nymphalis io. The sequence continues at coordinate 6,560,116 of NC_065909.1, forward strand.
GCCAGGAGAACGCTACTCTCAGTGTTGCATTCGAGAAACAGTCCGATTTGGTGGAGGCTCTACAATGTTTTGGGGAGGTATTTCTTTGACGGGACGCACAGAGCTGGTTTTTTTCCGTAATCGTGCTGTTAATGCTGAAACTTACATAACGGACATTCTGGAGCCTCATGTGATGCCTTACGCTGGATATATTGGGGATAATTTCCAACTTATGCACGACAACGCACGACCTCACGTCGCTAGAATTGTTAAAGACTATCTCAGGGAAGTCGAAATTCCAATTATGCAGTGGCCAGCCAATAGTCCGGACTTAAACCCGATAGAGCACCTCTGGGACCAGCTAAAACGTACGGTTCGAGCACGAAATCCAATTCCAGAAACCCTGAATCAACTGGAAGCTGCCCTAACTGAAGAATGGCAACGGACCCCACAGGAAGACATTAAAAAGCTAATCAGGTCACTTAATAGGCGTATGCAGGCAGTGATTAGGTCAAGAGGAGGAAACACTCCCTATTAAAGTAAGATTTAGGCACCCAAATTTAAAAACAAACGGCATAATCGTTTTGTACACAAAAAAATAAAATTGCGTAAAATTTTGTGTTTTCGTGTTTTGTCACATATTTACCTAAAAACCCTTTTTTTGCGCACTATTTCTGTTTTTGTACAATCCTACAATTGCATTTTTTCATTATCAATCTTAAAAATATAAATATGTGGTAGTTTAAAACCATACGATAGCTTTTTTACAAAAAATGTAGGTGGGTCGATTTTTTTGGAGGCCAGGTATATAAAATTACAACCGATTTAGAAACAATACAACGTGAAATATACCGTAATATTTCACTTTACAAAATTCAATATGAAGATCTACGATAAGATTACCTGGGTAGAAGTTACACACAACGAAGTTTCTTACGCTAAATAAAAATAACGACTTACTAGTGGCAACGGAATGGTACCACTTTCCCAGCCTGCTTGTATTATATAAAAACATATATACATATATATTAGTCTCGCTGTCTGCTGAAGAATTATTCGAGACTCATCATTGTGAAGATATATTACTTATGACTAAATGTGTCCTTCTATCATTGAAATGAATACTTAGTGAGTAATCATAAAACTCCATCGCGTATGTGAAATAAAAAATAAATAAACAAATGCTTTATTCTTTTCGCAACGTAACTAGACCGTAAAGAAAAACTATTACATACATTAAATTATTATATCTTCATAAACGTAGAGTTAAATGTAGAGACAATCTCAGGACCGAATATCTTAAGACATCGTACTGACGGTGTACCAAATCGTAACACCAGGACACCAGTTGGAGACAAAGTTTATGCACTGAATCGCAAACTATGAATAATTCATATTCCGCTTTCTTACCCGAGCTAAATCATAAAGCCGTCCCCTGCATTTACAATCCCAGTTACGAGAAAACGTTAGTCAACAAACGTAGCCTTAGAACCCGTTCTCACTAGATCGTGACGTTATATTTGTACAATCGTACATGTCTCTTCTCTCCAATTTCAATCATGGGCACTCTTAACGGAGACTGCACAGAATATATTAAAGTGCACAAGCGTATGTGTGAAATACATACATATATGATGGATGTAGGTTTCTTAACGCTTTTTTTTTTCGGACACGCATATGAGCCAACTGATAGTGAGTGGCCACCAACGCGCATAGATATCGGCGTAAGCGCATTGTAAGACATTTTAAACATCGCTTACATCACTAATGCATCACCAACCTTGGGAACTAAGATGTTATGTCCCTTGTGCCTGTAATTACACTGGCTACTCACCCTTAAAACCGGAACACAACAATACCAAGTACATATGAGTGGGTGGTATCCACGCTGACGTTCTTGCACAAAACGTTACCACCAGTAAACGTTTCGTTTACCGTTATTACTTCCAAAATAGAACTCGCGATCGTCGCTTACGTCCTCAACCCATAAGGCCGTCCTTGCTTTGTCAAAATAATTCCGGTACGATATTTTTATCGGGACGGCAATATATCGTCTAGACACAGTGAAAACTAACTCTTTTATACATATTTACATAGCAATGTTACATTATATAAATGTAAGTCGGCTTGAGCAAGGTGAGCCTTCGTATTAACTACAAGATATCTGCGAATATACATTTATTTAGATTAATTCTATTGATAGACCACAACACAAACTAAAGTCTTACAAAATTAAATATATGAAGATATCTGAGAACTTTTATGATGTTTTCATTTCCTTTCTTAGTACTTTACGCATATATATCTTTTTTGTCTAAGTCTACCAGGATTTTATTATTTTTTGTAATGAAATAGATACTCCAAAAGTATAACTACAGCCAGCTTATGACAGCCTAATACACTGTGAGTTCTGTGCCACTTTTAAGTTCTTGCTTGTTTTTATTTTTATTTGTTCCTACAGCGCTCATTCTACACATACGTACTGTGAGAATATTTTTACCAGCTACTAATTATGGTTGCAAAAATATAGCTCTGTGAAAAAGAAAAAGATATACGGCGTTGTTTTAACTTATAATAATGGTTCGCATTATTGGTCTAGCATTCTAAAAATTTACAAAAAGCAATACCACAAAGTATTTACATACCAATCAACTGAATATTCTTTCTCAGGCACAAGTTTGAAAGACTTCTAACGTCCTAACCAAGGGCTGGTTGGCTGGGCTTAGAAATACATGACAGATAATCCTAATAAATATTATGAGCGCACCCTGGAGTTCCAATCCAAAACTTCATGATCTACAGCTTGTTGCTACACAAATTAGAGAAATATATAAATTGTTATCTACCAATACCAAAGCATTGTAATATATTTCTTTAAATGTACTTTCCGAGTAAAAATATTAAAATAATGAGAATTTAACCTTCACTTATGTAGCGGGAGTCGTGATGGCCCAGTGGTTAGAACGCGTGATCTTAACCGATAATTTTAAGTGCAAGTCCGGGTAAGCACCACTGAATTTTTACGTGCTTAATCAGTGTGTATAATTCATTTCGTGATCGGCGGTGAAGGAAGACATCGTGTGGAAATTTGCATATGGAAGATGATTATCTGCCACGTATATCCGACCCACATTAAAGCACCATGGTGGAGTAAGCTTCAAAATTTCTCCGCAAAAAGGAAGAGGAGGCCTCCGCCCAGCAATGGGAGATTTACAGACTGTTACCTCACTATTTAGCGAACATTCAAACACACATGTTAAATATTTTATTTTATTTTCATAAACTATAGAACGACTAGTTTTTTATAGCTGAAGGTTTTTTAGAAATTTAATGTCAAAAATCCTTACTTATTTACGACTGAGCTCGTATGTAATATATAAGACCATCTATTTATCAAAAATTATATCAGGCTTGGCTCACAATACTCAACTTGGACACGTTCCAAGTCTCCTATTTAGCTGAAGTACTATAAAGTTAAAATGTTCACTTGTTGACTGCCAGACAAGTAGACAAGGTTTATCAACTACTTATGTACTCGTTCAGTATTTTACATTTAAAGCATATGTAGGTTATTTATTATTATATCAGTAAAATCAAAGGCAGATACTTGAAATTGAGTTATTATACGAATTGACTGTCTCGTTGGTCTAGTGACTAGCACTAGTACACAGATCACGACGACCTGGCTTCAAACCCCAGGTCAGGCCGATAAAATTATATTGGCCTTTTCTGTCTAAAAATGCTCAGTATCAGGCCAGAGTCTGGAAGTGTGTACACTCCCGTGCCTCGGAATGCACGTAAAGTTATTGTGCTTGCGACTGAAGACTTCCCGGTCACGTTGGATTTGCCGTCTTATCGAATTATAAGAGTGAGAGGACTAGAGAGTATATAGGCATCTGCATCTTTGTCAGATGATTTAAGCAGCATCGCGAAGACACTTGCGTTCATGACTAAAGAGACCGATGCGAGAGAGGATCCTTCGGTCGCACTCCCGACAAGTGTACGCGCCCCCAGATGGGCGGTTGTTTGACCTGTGCTTACGCACACTGACTTGGTCAAAGTGAAACTTGTACACTAAAATATGTCCTACGCAGTTGGCTAATCTCTCTTGAGAATGGCCACCATAAATATGGCCTAAATCGATAAGGTGGACATCATATGAATTGAAATCTATTTTTACTTGTAAGCTCTTTATGTGTCTAATACTACATACCTGGTTTATTCACCTTAAACTTAAGACAATAGCAGCATGAAACTTTCATGAAGGGATGGACTACCCCAAGTGCTGCAAATTAATAATTTATTAGTATAATTTTATTTAAATAAATCTGAGATGGCCCAGTACCGATGTAACCGATGATCGCGGGTTCAAATACAGGCAAGGACCACTGTATATTCTGCTTAATTTGTGTTTATATTTCACCTCGCGCTCGGTGGTGAAAGATTACAACCAAACCGCATTGGATTGGGTAGCCTAGCTATGGGATATTCCCAGTGTAAATATGTAAAAAGACACCAGACCCTTTTATATATTTATATTGAGGTCTTATATAGGTAGATACACAAAACATTGTCAAAAATGTAAGCAGCTTTTCTCTGTATTGGAATACCGATTTTCTGTCAATAGTAGACACAATAAGCCATATTTATTATTTGTTTTATTAAAGTTTTTGCACTATTACCCCTATTACTCCAAATTCAAAGTATTTCAACTGCAAATGGAACTACATAATTTGAAAGTAGAGATTTATTTATTTAATTAATATTTTGTAAACAACAGTGTATGTGTTGTAAATAAATAAAAGTAAATTAAAATCCACATATTATAAACAAAATAAATAAAATATATAGTTAATAATTATGAAACTTACAAGTAATTATGTTAAATGATATTGCGCTGTGTTCACTTCAGTATATTCCGCGAATGCTCCGGCCTTTCATATTGCTTCCCTGATATGAACCAAATGTATCAACGCATGTAGCGTTCGTTAGAAATTAATATGAAAGCAAAATACCAATTTCAGGTTACAGCTTCAGTACGTCAAGACGTTTTTTAAGTAGGTCAATATAAAAAGGTACGGGTTAAATCTACCGCATTCAGTCCTGTTGGCAATCCCCAAAGGCTGCAGTATCAAATCATTCCTTTATCATATATGTTCGACGATATTAAACAATGTTTTATTTATAATTGTATTCGTGTGTACTTTATTTTGACTCATAATATTTATTATTTGTTAAATACCAGTATACTAAATATTAATGTAATTGTTTGAGGCTTGGACAAATTTCTACAAACTTTAATCTTGAAAACTTTGTACTAACTGTTTACAATTTTAATAATAGAAGATCAATAATTTATACGTTTATAACTGTGTTTTGTGATAAAATAAGTTTATTTACAAACACACACGCACAGACATGTTAAAGAAACCCAAAAAATTAATCGTTTATACTGCATAACAAAACTGATTATTTACTTATATTTAATTATATACCATTTGTCTTTTATTGTTTTAATTGTAACTAATGTATGTTTATGTAAACAAGTTTTGAAGCAATAAATTCATTATGAAAAAACTAACATTCGAAATTTAAAACATCATTTTTTTTCACCAAATGTTTCCATACGGCAAGTTGTGTTTAACGTATTTTTCTCTATATACTATTTAATACAGAACTAGCACACCGACAATTACCTAAATGTCAATCCAATTATCGAAGGCAACATATATAAGCATATCTAACTATTAACTCAAAAAAATAAAGGTAATTTTTCTATAGCATATATCCTTTAGTATATTTTTGTTTAGTCCCAGCTTAGATAGACTTTTATTTATAGAGGTACAGATTTATGAGCTCTTGGGAAGTTAGAAGCGGCAATTTATTACCGATAACGCATATAATGTTGCCACACGAGGACCTGTTAGTGTGTAGAAACTTTTCCTATGAACTAAACAGTGTGGAAAATAAACAACACATTATTTTGTTGTCGATGATAGACAAGAAACTTATCCAGGTTCCAAGCTTGTTATTACTGCCTCGTTGGTTTAGAAGCTAGCTTTTACTACTACAAAGCTGGGTTTCCGGGCTCGGTGCCTATATTGAAATATTTAGTCTATATATATGCTATACATAATTTTGTTATTGGATACCTATTTTTGTATTATACAACGTTATCTGTACCTACATTATTATCTTTTACTAACTTACTCACACGCTAGCACACGTGGGCCTGCTGGACAAAATCTCTTATAGAGATTAGCTTTCCTTTGAAAAACTTTTTTGTTCAATATGTTAATTAATTATAAAAACACGTTTAATACATCAATAAAAAATATTTTTATATGGAATTATGATGAAGAATGTATGGAGAACATTCTTAGTAGCAGGTTGAAATAAATAAGTTCAGTCACACTCCCGCCTCAAAGAGTACGTAAAGCGGTCTTGTCTTTACATTGATGCGGATCCTTCATCACAATCGAATCTACCCACGGTTTATTTTTATATAAAAGCACATGTGTTCGCGCACTCTCTATGCAGATGGTTATCCGTATTCTTGAGGTAGGCCGAAGTAGCCGAAATTTGGTAAGATGTTATATTTTTTTTAATGAAAGTATATACTCACACTAGCCGTTAACAGCCGGACACTAGCCGGACGTTAACAGCCGAGATGGCCTAGTGGTTAGAACGCGTGAATCTTAATCGCTGATCGTGGATTCAAACCCGGGCAAGCAAAACTGAATTTTCATGTGCTTAATTTTTGTTTATAATTCATGTCCTGCTTGACAGTGAAGGAAAACATCGTGAGGAATCCTGCATGTGTCTGATTTCATTGAAATTCTGCCACATGTGTATTCTACCAAATCGCATTGGAGCAGCGTGGTGGAATAAGCTCCAAACCTTCTCCTCAAAAGGGAGAGGAGGCCTTAGCCCAGCAGTGGGACATTAACAGGCTGTATATATAATGAAAGTATAAACTGGCCTAATTATTTATTATTAATATGATTAAATACCTAACGTTGCAAAATTTGTTATGTTTAATTTTAATTGTTTTTAATATTATAAATACGTAAGTAGCTCTGTCTATCTGTTACCCTTTCAAAGCTAAACCGAATTTGATGATATTTGGTATTAAGCAAGCTTGAACCCCAAGGAAGGACGTATTTTATAACTAATACCCGTTCGCCTCTCTAATACGTAGACGAAGCCGCAGGCGAAAACGAATCATTTATAATTGACTGTTTAAATTCATTTGATAAAAATACTACTGAGTTTCGCGCCGATTCGTGACGCGACTTTTTTCCGTAGAATCTACATTCCGGATACATTACGATGCTTTAAATCGTTTACAAAAATCGTGTAACGTGACGATTCAAAATTGCTTATAGGAAACGACTTGAATAATAATTTAAATCTAATTTTGATATTCAAAAGACGAATGTAATATCATCCAAACAACAAATGCTGCCTCGCTACTATAAGCGGTTTTTCTTTTACAAATCATATTACTCCACGTGACGTAATGATTTAAGCTCATGTGGATTAAGAGGAAACTTTTTACTGGTGGTAGGGCTTTGTGCAAGCTCGTCTGGGTAGGTACCACCCACTCATCAGATATTCTACCGCAAAATAGCACAACTTGATATTGTTGTGTTTCGGTTTGAAGGGTGAGTGAGCCAGTGTAATTACAGGCACAAGGGACATAAAATCTTAGTTCCCAAGGTTGGTGGCGCATTGGCTATGTAACCGATGGTTGACATTTCTTACAATGCCAATGTCTAAGTGCGTTTAGTGACCACTTACCATCAAGTGGCCCATATGCTCGTCCGCCTTCCTATTCTATAAAAAAAAACATGTACGTGTAAGAAAGTGACTTCTAGGACTCGATGAAATTAAACTATCAAGATCAAATTGTTATGTAACGTTTATGACAGAAAACGTTTCACTTATGTCACATGCTGCACGAGAATTATTCTATCTTCATATTGATACTAATAATGACTAGATTATTTTTTCAATTAAAATAAATATATATTTTAAAACACTTCATACAAATAGAATTTCAAGGTAATTTTTGTAGTTTGGGTTAATGTTCACAAGTGTTCACAAGCGCACAAATGTTCATTTTTAAGAAGTGTAATTTTAATATGATTAAATACTTGAACCCCAAGGAAGGACGTATTTTATACCTATTTCTTGCCACCATTCCACGCGGTCACTATTTGTACACTAATTATTTTTAATTTTTAATAATACAAGAAAAAAAAATTCAATTTAAAGCCCCTAATAATAAAAAATGAAACGGTTTATTCGACAATTGTAACAGATAATAATATAACAAATTAATTGAAACTTAATCAAAACTTCCCTATTGTATCAACATAGATTGTCCACTTTCAAGTCAACTTCGGGACTGTAATTTACAAACAATCTGTGGAACCCCTAGAACGAGATTAGAACAACAGTTTGAATTAATTTATTATTAAACCCAGTTATAAAATCGTTACTGATACTCTAGTACGAGATCGAATTGCAAAACAGCGGCCTATATTTTAATTTAATTGTTGAACTAAAGTTAGCAATGACAGTTACAATCTATATTAAAATATTATTTATTTAAGTCACGTCAATAGTGAAACTGAATGTAAAGTCACGACCGGTTCGGAATGAAGATCTACCGAAAATAATTGTCAAGAAACTTAATATGGACAGTTTTTATGACCTATTTAAGCATAGTGATATTTACAATTATTCTGATAACGTCAAGGAATCTCTCGTTCTTTTTTCAATCACACTATCATCCCACGTCCATACGTCATCTATCGCGCGCCTTTTTAATGCATTTTTTTATTTTATCAGTATCTGACCATGGGACGTTAAAGCTTTGAAAGGACAAATAAACTTAGTATGATCTTATCTAACTTCGCATTGAAATAACTTATTTGTTTACTTTGCCATGACATGGGATAATATACAATCTTGTTCGTTTTCTGGCTCCCAGGTAACATTAAAATTATTCTGACGTCACATAAGTCATAACTTTTATAAATGGAACAATGTTTCATATTTTACTGGTAGATCCTCCATCCTTGTCTCGCCACCACTCAGGATTGTCATACTCTGAATTGCTGTTTGACGGTTTAAGTGGTGATAAAGTCAGTGAAATTACCATCACAAGTGACATATCATCGTAGTTTCCATAGTTAGTAGCGCATTCATTAATATTTCTTACAACTGTAGTATCTATAAGCGGTAATGATCATTTTCGATCAGAAAAACTCAATCAATTTTTATTAAGCCGATTTGAACCCAGAACCTCGGGATTGGCAGTCTTATAAGACAGACACTTGACCAATGAGTCATATTCTAGAGCATCAGCATTATAATGAATGGCTTGTACATGTTACAATAGTAATGTTCATTTGCAGAGTTGATTCCACCAGACTCATTTGACTTCAAACTATGATTAAATAATTCTCTTCTGCTTCACATTTGAAGTATTATGATACATATTTGACTTTGTGTTAGAGCTTTATGCAAGCCCTTCTGAATTCAAACCATACACTTATCACATATTCTGCCAACGTTTCAAGGGCGATTGAGCCAGTATATAAGGGACATAACTTCTAAGCTCCAAAGGTTAGTGCATTTGCGATGTAAGGGTTGGTTAACAATTCTTACAGTTCCAATGTATATTGGCTTACACCATCATTACATACATTTATAAGATGTTATGTCCCTTGTGCCTATAGTTACGCTGGCTCATTCAACCTTCAAGCCGGAATGCAACAACAATAAGTAGTTTTTTTTTATAGAATAGGAAGGCGGACGAGCATATGGGCCACCTGATTGTAAGTGGTCACCAAACGCCCTTAGACATTGGCATTGTAAGAAATGTTAACCATCGCTTACATCACCAATACGCCACCAACCTTGGGAACTAAGATGTTACGTCCCTTGTGCCTGTAATTACACTGGCTCACTCACCCTTCAAACCGGAACACAACAATACCAAGTACTGCTGTTTTGCGGTAGAATATCTGATGAGTGGGTGGTACCTACACAGACGGGCTTGCACGAAGCCTTACCGCCTATTAAATTTCTACGTAGTCTGCAATGTCAATTGAAAAGAAAACTTTCGGCAAATATGTCTGCACGTCTGGGCAGACCGAAAACAGGTAAAAGGAAATACAATTTCATATTTGATTACAAAAGGTTAGGTAGCGTAAAGGATAACAAAGGATTTGTTTAATATTATTTGCACAAATTATACAAAGGTAGCCATTGACAAAAGACGTTCTATCAACCCGAAATTGAAAAGAGAATAAATGATGGAAATAATACGAAGTAAAACAAAAAAAGCATATAAAAACAATAACAACAAGCATATAGAGAATATACGACCTAAAAATAATATTGACAAATGTGAACAGAAACATTTGTTATAGAATAAAAAACAAACAGACGCAAGTTAAACAAATGGAATTTATTATAAATGAGATTTATTTTTCGTTTGCTTAATAAAAAATAAACCCTTATCAAAGCTGATTTATTAAATATTAAAACTAAATCTTCTATATAATAAATGTTGTTTAAACAAATATTGCTTCTTCTTCTTCAGAAGGACAGAAAGAGAGAAATCACTGTTTAACTATATAATCGCTACGCAACGTTTATAAGTAAGGCTGTAAGCTTTAAGTATAGTTTTATTTCAATCAAAGATAAATTTCTTTGGCCAGTCCTTCGCAGGTCTTAGTTATCTCTTGATTTTTGACATTTAATAAGCAAGTATATTAATACTATGTTGTAATGAAAAATTTATTATGAAAAAAAATCATCTAAATATCTAAGCACAAATGGGGAGGAAGTGCTGTTGTGAAGGATAGACGCAAATACTTTCTAAATCCCAGTTGAGTTTTGTGGTGGATCTCATTCAGACTGCCAGTTTTTGAATTATGGCTTAATCTAACCTCTATCGAAAATGGAGTAAATTGATATTAAAACAATTGCTTAGGAATTATTAAAGTGTAAAAATGTGGGTGCAAGTGGCTTGCTTTCTAAGGCAAGGAAAAGTAAAAACTTCGAAACTTCTGATCTTACGGAAATTTAAAGATATAGCAAATAACTTTTTATCAGTCCAATATGGAATTTGATCTCCATACTTCGGTATCTGCAGCATAAAAAGCTAACTAATAAGCTAAATAGTCAGTTTTATGTACACAAGATGTATTTAATTATATCGCAAGTTTATTTTATTTTATTCTTTCAATCTTTGATATTTAAAATATATTTTTCTCTATTCAACGAACTTCATAATTTCTGTTAAGTTACGCTTAGCTGAGCTCACATAAGCCTCCCGCTAGAAAAATAACAAGTTATATAAAGGAATACTTATAAACTTACTAAGTTTACAACAATATTTCTATTCTAAGCTGTTGTGGCATATTTATAAAATAATATTTTACAAGTTATATAATAAAATTCAATGAAATCTTTTAACTTTTAAAGGTAACAAAACAATTAAATGGGATTTTATCCAAATTTAAACGTTATAAATTATTTGATCGTGTTTTAACAAACAAATAAACAAACAAACTTGCTTCCGCATTAATACTACTATTATATTTATGGAAGAAAGAAAATAAACAATTTCTGACTATTTACTAAAATAAATTGAGGATAATAATTCTAATTTTGCAAAATTCAACGAATCCTTAAAGAACATATATTTTTTATATGTTGTATGACTTTAGTTACGTCGCTTACATAAATACGTTTGTATAATGCAAACATAATGGATACCTGTTATAAAGAGCTTGTTTTCAATTCTATTATAAAGCACGTTAAATAAAAACCGTATAGCGTACACTACTCAGACTGTGGTTTAATTGCATTTCAGTTCAAATTTATAGCGACTATAGAGGCAGCAACAGGGAGGAGGTCGTTTCGCACGCCGCGTTTCCTATAGAGGAAGCAATTACGGCGCACACGAGCCCAGACGCTTTGAGCACACACTTCTTTATGATTTCTGCTTGCCTGTTAACCTATATTTTAGATTGCATAAAAGTCACCTGTATTCCTTCTACGACCAAAAAAAACTTACAAAAAAAAACTTATTCATAATTCTCTCTATTTTCTTAGGAGTACAATATTTTCAAGATTTTATAAAAAATTTCAATGAAGAAATAAACAGTAAAAACTAAAAGTTTTAAAAAGATGTTTGGTCAATGCTTAAATTCCGGTGCATATTCCACTCGGATTATTATTTCGACTTCGATTAATATATATTATATGTTATAGTTATTAAGAATTTTAATCATGATAGATATCAAGTACTAAAAAAAAACTGAATTAAAGTTTCTAATTTTTTATGCTATTAAAGAAACAAAAAATATACGCACGTAAGATACGTACACGAAATTAAAAAGGTTTCGTGTATGTATCTCTATAATTGTAAATAGCACATTTCGCTATTAAACGTATTCTAAAATATACCAAATAGCATCCATTTAATTGACTCGCTTCACATGTTCCGCTCAATATTCTGCAAAGCAACGGGTTGTATAGAATTCACTTAAGAACTTCTAACACAAATTTCGTCCAAAGCGTTAAATGCAATAAAACCGAGGATGAAAAGACACGTTTCAATGCAAAATAAAACCACGATATGTTATAACCAATAATTGCCATACGATTTATTCATTGTAATTAATTGTATTATAATTTTTTTTATATAGAATATGACGAGCATATAGGCCACGTGATGGTAAGTTGTCACCAACGCCCATAGACATCGGCATTGTAAGAAATGTTAACTTTCGCTTACATCGCCAATGCACCACCAACCTTGGGAACTAAGATGTTATGTCCCTTGTGCCTGTAATTAAACTAGCTCACTCACCTTTCAATCCAGAACACAACAATACCAAGTACTACTGTTTTGCGGTAGAACATCTGATGAACACCCGGTAGCTACACAGGCGAGCTTGCACAAAGCCCTACCACCAGGTGAAACGGACTTAAAAACTGTTTACTATTTTTATCGTATTCTAAATCAAGAAAATAAAGTTACGAGTAAAACTTTATTATAATAAATAATAAACAAAGATAATTAAATTTTGTTGAAGAAAGAAAATTCTAATGTTTATCTGTTGATAAAGTATTTCTTAATCTTAAAAGAAACCCACCCACTGCTAAGCAAAGGGCTTATTCCATCACGCTGTTCCAACGCTGGTTGGTAGATACACATGTGACAGAATTACACCAAGACATGCAGCCTTTCACTGCCGACCAGCTGATTGATAATAAACATAAATTAAGCAAATGAAAATATCGAGATCATAGATTAAATTGTACTGTTGTATATGTACCCTTAAAATATAAAACTATACAAAATAAAATATAAAACTACAAAAATATACAACACATTATATATTTTTTTCATAGATAAGCAACGTTAGTTAATTGAGAAAAACCAAACACTATATATATATATATATACACAGACATATTAAATTTAAACGTTTTCCGTAAATAAAAAAAGCCGTTGAAAATTTGCAATTAGAAACATATTTTTTTACCTAAAGATGTAAAAATAGAAAAGTTTTTGAATTAACGTATAAAAACACAGGGCGTGCATCAAGTGCTACAAAATATATTAGCATTACTATATAAAAATAATGTGATTTACGCCCCACCTCGGGTATAATAAAGTGAACAAAGGAAGGATGGGAAGCTAGTCAAATTATAAACAAATATTGTTTCAATCTTACCACTTTCAACTCAACGCTATGGTATTTGATCCATAACATAATATTTAAATCGCTACAAATATCAATATGGCGCGGCGCTTAAAAATTCAATCAACGTCATATAACGAAAAAAAAACATTTCAACTGAAATCATATTTAATTAATTAAATAAAAACGAATTGAAAAAATATATATCGTAAATTAAAAGCAAATATAATATAATTGATACGATTTTGAAATACACCGGTTGACCGCTAAATATTTTCATCGTTCAAATTTTATTCAGAACAATTTTTTGTACCATGGAATTTAGAGACTGCATTCGAAATAATAAAAAAGATAAAAAATTATTTTAATTAAAACATATATTTTGTGTATTTTCATAAAATAAAATAAATGTTATCCACAATTTAAAAAAACGCGACAGAACTAACATTTAAATAATTTATTAAATATTATCCTCTTAGCGACGAACCAAATAACTGTTTTCTTTGATTTTGCAGTAAATTATGAAAACTAAACTAATAATCAAACCTTTTTTTTAATTTAAAATTATTGAATTAAAATTGTATCCTTGTATGTAACTTATTGCTTTTATTATATTTATATGAATATGTATTCATTATTTTATTCATCAATTAAAACTATAATATAAATTAATAATAATTGATATTATGTTTCTTTTTTTACAAATTATATTAGAAATATACATTATACGGATAATGCTAATTAAGAACAGCATCTGTACTTTTAGGTTAGAAGAAAATATCATTTATACTTGTATTACCACTAACGAAAGAATTGCCTGAGCTATTCATGAATACTATAGTTTCATTAATGCAAATAATTTTCATTGCAATCGTTAATAATAATTCTACATGCAAATGAAACAATTCGAAATACAAAATGAATGAATGTGATGATTATAGTAGTCTACTTAATCAGTAACCTGGACTCACCTTTAAAACAATATACTGCGGTATCCCGGTGACACTACACTAGCACTTACTAAAATATTTTTTACACTAACTGTATATATAACTAAGGAAACATCAAACCGAAATAAAAATGGGATTGAGTGATGTGCAACGTCCGATTATTTATCGATATAAATTCGATATATACATAAGTTGATAACCGAGCAGTCTGGGCTCCGGCGACCGACTGAAGCGACTGCGGCCCGTTTTCCCGGCGCTTTTGTCGGTGTTACCCGATTCGGGAAAACTCCCTATAAAGGTTTTTTTTCATGTTCCTTAACGTAAATGCGATTTGCATTAGTAAGCGTCAAGACGAAAACCGTATAACTAAAATTTGAAATAGTACTGAACGAAATATTTAATATTTTTTATAATATATACAGTTATGTGTAATTAATTGTATAAATATTTTATATGCAATTTATAAAAAAATAAATAAATGGATTAATAATGGTATGAGCTATAATTATTATTATTAAACCTCATAAGTAAATCGTACGAAAACTGTATGCTTTATACACATCATTCCAAAATATATGAAAAAAAAACTGTATTTATAATCGTCACGACAATTTTAATGAAATGCCATTGCTATTCGCTTTTAGGAAGAACTATTCTACTAATATAAAACATTAATACATTCCTCAGATTGTTGGTAAATTTTCTCAAGCCGGCCTCGTGACCCCGAATCCTTTGTGCGGTCCACAAACTGTGAACATACCTTTACAGTTCACAGCTTCCAGCATTTTCTGTTTCTCTCACGCTCGCAACTGTTCAATATATATTTCTCTGTCTATCTTTTAAACTTATGACAAACTAATGAAGTGAATTAACCTGCTCGCATGGATACCTATTGTTATTACATTAACAACTAACAGTTAAATGATTTATGATACAAGGCATTTACGATACAAGGCAATACAGCTTAGCCTAACACACAAACTTGTAAGTTAATTTGTCTACACAACTTTTTTTTTAAATATAGGTAGTCGGACGAGCATATGAGCCACCTGATGACAGGTCACCAACGCCCATAGACTTTGGCATTGTAAAAAATATTAACCATCGCTTACATAGCCAATGCGCCACCAACCTTGGGAACTAAAATGTTATGTCCCTTGTGCCTGTAATTACACCGGCTCACTCACCCTTCAAACCGGAACACAACAATACCAAGTACTGTTGTTTTGCGGTAGAATGTCTGAACCAGTATAAAGCCCTACTTTAACTAACCGCCGTAGAATTCGACAAAAAAGAATATTAGAAACGTATAATTATGATCGAAATAGAGTTGGTAAAACTGGAGAATAATCGTGAATTATTTTAGTTCAATCAAATAAGACGAGACCTATTGGTTAGAATCCTTACCTTGAATCTTAATTGAAAATTGAGTATTCAAGCCCGGGCAAGCAACTTAATTTTCATGTAATTAATTTGTGCTTTAAATGTTCTCGCGCCCGACGTTATAGGATAACATCGTAAGGAAACCTGCAATGTTGTAAGAAAATCTATAACTTATGTGACATTGGATCAGCGTGGTGGAATAAGCGTATCTTCTTCTTAAAAAAGGGACACCAGCAATCATTTTGAAGGAATTTGAAGGAATGGTCTTATTGTTTTAGTCGAAACTTCGCAGAAATAAATTATAAATCTCTAACTGTATAGGATAATTTTATTAAATTTAGGCCTCTTATTTATGGCTATATATGAGTAGGTTCTATGCCGGATATACACTGGGATAAATAATTAAAACGTACCTACATAGTGTTTTTCAATTTTTGAGGAGTAAGGACTCATACATTTTAAATGCCTATTTTTATATGTACCTAACAACGGACAACGGAATCGCAATTGTAGATGTAACTTTTTAAAACCGTTATTCAAAATATACATTTCTATGCGTGTAAAAATTAACATTTCCTAACTGAAGAGAGATATATATCAGATTATAAAAAAAGTTCACCCGCCGCGGCTTTCTGTATGTCTATCTGTCTGAACGCATTAAACCCAAAAATTAACGAACGAATCTTCATACGCATTTTAGCAATAATAATAATAATAATATCCTGGGACATTAATCACACACGGCCATCTGATCCCAAACTAAGCAGAGCTTGTACGGCAGAGCAATGGACTGTATTATTTATGAATGTTTTGTGTAAATTGGCTGAAAAATGTCGATGACGATATCAGAAAAAATGTAGCCGACTGAGCTTTACTGGTGCGCGCCTCGTTAACCAGTAGCTTATACCGTAATACAAATAATGTTACGTAAGATATAAACGTTTTATATATAGACACTTCTACTCGTGCGAAGCCGGGACAAGTAACTAGTGATTGGTTATTTGTTTCTACAGTGGACGTATAAGGAAATACGAAAGCCCCGTTAACGTATATCTTGATAACTTAAACATAACACATTCAAAATAGCAAATTCCTACTTGCTAGCTCAGCCCATCCCAG
The DNA here is from genome assembly GCF_905147045.1 of Nymphalis io. Lineage (NCBI taxonomy): Eukaryota > Metazoa > Arthropoda > Insecta > Lepidoptera > Nymphalidae > Nymphalis > Nymphalis io. The sequence continues at coordinate 6,577,286 of NC_065909.1, forward strand.
GCATGATATTCGTGCATACTACTTCTATAACTACTTATGTGCTCAGATTTCAAACAACTAATATAAAGCGAGATTGCCTGATCGTGTTTTCGTCTTGTCGAGAAAACAGTTTTGTCGGTTAAGTTAATGAGAGTAATAAAAACAGATAGATAAACTAATAAAACTATACATAAACTTGTTTGCAGATGTATGACAGGCAAAGGAAAAACAAAGAAAAAACTATTTAATTCCATTTATTCAAACAAAATCGGTAGAATAATTGAAGTATGTTTGTTTATGTATTTATTTATTTTTAAACACAAAACTAACCAAGCTCGTGTTTAACTTACAGTACAGTACAGTAACAGCCTGTTAATGTCCCACTGCTGGGCTAAGGCCTCCTCTCCCTTTTGAGGAGAAGGTTTGGAGCTTATTCCACCACGCTGCTCCAATGCGGGTTGGTAGAATACACATGTGGCAGAATTTCAATGAAATTAGACACATGCAGGTTTCCTCACGATGTTTTCCTTCACCGTTAAGCACGAGATGAATTATAAACACAAATTAAGCACATGAAAATTCAGTGGTGCTTGCCCGGGTTTGAACCCACGATCATCGGTTAAGATTCACGCGTTCTTACCACTAGGCCATCTCGGCTTATCGTGTTTAACTTAATTAGGTTTAAAGAGATATTTTTTTTTCATAATTATTTATTAAAATTTAATAACATCCTGGGACATTTTTCACACACGGCCATCTGATCCCAAATTAAGCTTGTACAGAACTCGTACTATGAAACCCGACAACTGAGTTACAACAAATGTATATTGCAGGCATTATCCATAAGTGCATATATATATGGACGCAAAACCGTTTCTGGCAGAGCATCACTGTTCAAATTTACTTTTCCTAACTCCAATAAGCGCTTCAATCACGGTCCTTGAAAATCCTCCTGTCTTTGCTACGAATTAATGGTATAACTCTTTATCGGACTACGTTAACAATTTGCTATATTATTATAATTATTTTTTCAACATGGCGGATGTTGGCTAGTTTGATAAAATTAGCTAATATTACCGCAGATCGTATTATCCCTGCATATTATAAATTAAAGTGACCCCGCCACGTCTATCTGCCTGTCTGTACGCTGTAGACTGTATAACTACCAGATACGATAGACTTTTAAACGGTTTTCAGTATAAGTACAGCCTCAAGAAACATAACATAACATTAGTTCCCATGGTTGGTGGCGCATTGTCGATATAAGCGATGGTTAACGCGTTGGTGACCATTTACCATCAGGTGACACATTTGCTCGTCCATCTACCTATAAAAAATCCAATGCTCTACCGACAGGTCAAGTACCACTGAATTTTCATGTGCTTGTGTTTATAATTCCTCTCGTACTTGACGGTGAAGGAAAACATCGTGAGGAAACTTACATGTGTCTAATTTCATTGAAATTCCGCCACATGTGTATTCTAACAACCCGCATTGGAGCAGCGTGATGGAATAAGCTCCAAACCTTCTTCTCAAAAGGGAGAGGGGGCCTTAGCCTATGTTGTTTAAATTGGCTCAAATTAGACGATGATTGTTATAGATATCGGAACCGTTATTTTACCCGTGCAGAACTGGAACGAGTAGCCAGAATAAAGCTTTCATAAGCATTTCCAAAGCGTACGCAATCACGCTTCGAAGTATGAAATCTAATTTACATCTAATATAACAAATTCAATACTTAATTTTCTATATTTGAATTGCAAAAAATTTATGTAATCAAATATATTTTTGTTTCGTCTGTGTGGGAATGAGTGACCAAGACATGCTGTCTTTATCACCCCTGCTATATCGAAAATATTATTTTTTTTAAAAATGACGACAATCGTTTGTGCCAAATCACATTTCCCGAATTAGCGACTGATGTTTACAAATAAAATATCTTGAAATAACTATCTCGTATATGCTATGTATCTTTAAGAAAATTAGGAAATGTTTACGTAACGTTATGCATAGATGTGTGAAATTACTTTTACAATACTGAATAATTTATAGTACTAGTGACCCACTTCACATGGCTGCTATATAAAGTAATTGAAATAATTAATGAAGAAATTTTAAATATATTAGTTATTTATTTTATAATATTTCTCTGTCTCGAGTGGTATAGGCTTTAAGTTGTCCGTCAATCAGTTATTCAGTTTGTCGCTAAATGTTAAATTGTCGTAACGCTATTATTCTCATCAAAAGCTGGGTATATAGGCCGCCTTACAACGTGGAAGTGACAGGTACGAACTAGGGCTCAAGGGATCAGACCCTTAAGGCATGATATAGAAGGCCAGGCGAATGGCCTTAGGCTATTCCGCCTATTAACACAACTGTAACCATAAATTGGCAAAAAATTGAAATATTTGCTATTTCTTAGAATATGTGTACTCAATTTATTTAATTATTTATCCTTTATTGCACACAATTTACAAACATATAAAAGAACAATATGAGTACTCTATATTAAAAAACTATATTAAACATAGTAGAGCTTTGTGAGGCCCGTCTGGGTAGGTACCACCCACTCATGTTCAACCACCAAATAGCAAAACTTACCGTCGTTGTGTTCCGGTTTGAAGGACGAGTGAATCAGTGTAACTACAGGGCCCAAGGGACATCTTAGTTCCCAAGGTTGGTGGCACATTGGCGATGTAAGCGATGGTCAACATTTGTTACAATGCTAATGTCTATGGGCGTTAGGCGTTGGTGACCACTTACCTTCGGGCAGCCCATATGCTCGTCCGCCTATTCAATAAAAAAAAAACGTAATACTTACCGTTGTTGTGTGCTAGTTTGAAGGATGAGTGAATCAGTGTAACTACAGGCACAAGGGACATAACATCTTAGTCCGCAATGGTGGCGTAAGCGATCTAAGGGATGGTTGAATATCTACAGTGCCAATAGCTATGATCGTGGTCGACGATCTAAATTCTGGACCAACAGCTATAAGTGACATAAGACAGACTTCAAAAATCTGTCTTGTACAAAGAATTTCTCGTCAAAAAACCCCAATAGTTTTTTATTGACCCGGCCAGGGGATACAATCCGGAACTTATAATCACCAAATAATATATAATCTTACATTTCATATTTAGATTTTACACTTTTAATGCTACCATTTAAAAAATTGTAACGGATTAACAAAACACACTTTACATAAATAGCAAGTATATATAACAAATTTCGAAGTTCAAACTAACTAGCAATTATTTAAAAATATATACATTCCTACTAGGACTCCATGCGATGTAAGATATAATCAAGTTTAACTACTAAATATTAAATGTTCCGAGCAGGTTCCCACTAGTAGTGAAGTAAAATGAAGATTGGAACTGGCAGTAATTACGTTGCCTTGCCGTTCTGTGCGCCTGGTGGCTGCTACTCGTTTGAAGAGAAAAATCACTGCGAAAAAAAAAGATTATGAAAAACAAAAAGTTACATTGGCTTTCTCAATTTTATTTTTTAATTGGCTAAAAATATAATAATATGTTTTACATAATATAATAATTGAATTATGCATATTTACATAATAATAATAGACAAGTACAGCATCACCTAAAATAATTATACTCGGGTTATTTATGCACATTATTATCCATCAACGCGTACCACGTTACGTGTCGTCAAAAAAAATTAATCCAATTTCAAATGTAACTAACAAAATAATTCAAATTCATCGGAAAAAAATAAAGTGAATAACCACAAACACACACACACGCACACAAACACACACACACACTCAAACAAGTGAACACAAACACAAACAATACATACGAATTCTCACATTAATATTAAGCAAGATTTTTTTTATTATTTTTTATTTTTTTACTCTAAATATTAATACTAATAATATGTTTTTACTTGTATTTTTTCTGAAGCTTCGTATTATAAAATTGTAATCCTATGTGGCCTATGCGGCCTTACTTAAGTAATGAGTAATAACTGTACAACCATTTTTGTAACGCTGTTGATTAAAAGTAAAAATAAATAAATAAAATCAATGATTTTATGTAAAGGTCTTATATGTAGTACAAAACTGGCTTAAGTCTGAACAAAGTCATGTACTGTTATGGTACACTCATTAAGATAAGGAACAATTAAACAAAAGATAATTATAATTTAATACTCATTAAATATATAATCATATAAATATTAAATTAATAGAAAAAAGAAGTTTGTTTTGTGCTTGTGTAGAAAAACAATGAAGGTTACATATTGTGTTACAAGAAAAGCTGTGAAAAATTTCGGTGCTGTTCCAGAAAAGGATATTGACATAGCAGTGACCTTATAAAACGTCGGACCCTTCGTTGGAGCTATTAACCTTTATAATAACAGAATGAATAAAACGATGTCAATTCTCTCATTTACACACCATCAACATATTTCAAACGAGCTCAAGGCGCGTCTTTGTTCGAATAAACGTTTGACAAGGTAATAATAAAGTTTTTCAGACGATTCTTTGAAAATATATGGGTTTTTTCAGACCAAATAGTATTAAAAAACTTTTGCATTGAATATTTAGAGTAATTAAGCTATTATTCTTTCTTATTGAAAATAAAATAACTACAATCACAAACATTTTTAAATTGGTAAGAACTTAAGCTGATCAAGCTTAACTTTGAACAGAAATCGAAACATTGTTTAATTATTCGTTTTGATACACGTTTATTAAAACGCCTGGAGATCGTCGAAGTCATAGTTCTACATAGACAATGAACTCACACTAAAATTATTTCTGATTTATTTAAATCTATCATTTAAATTGTCATCTATGACGGGCCGGTTGGCGTGGTTAGTAGAGACATGCTTTTCACAAAGGTTTTGGGTTCGATTCCTGACCAGGACAGACATTTGTGTACATGTCTGTTTGTTCTAAGTCTGGGTGCAATTATCTATATAAGTATGTATTTATAAAAGAATAGTATTATATATAGTATTGTACTGGACCAGATGGCTGTGTATGAATAGTGTCCCATGTCCCAGGATATATAGACGAATTTCATAAAAATCGATACATCGCTGTTATGGCGGCAAAGGTGAATACAGTTAATAAAAGACGCATGTATATACTGCAATAGTCTGGCAAAATATTCCAACATTATAACGACAAACGAAATCAGTTAAAAAGAAATCAAATCGACTATAATATTTCATTTAAATTGAATATAAAAAATACAATTTTCAATTTTCATTGAATATTAATGAAGGTGATTTACCGACTCTGACGCTCTCATTCGAAATTTGAATTTCAAAATCTACGAAGAATATTTTTCAATCCCTTTCGAATTATTTATTTCTTTTTATTTATAAATAAATAAGCTTAGCTTTCGAATGTCGAATTTAACAATTTGTGTCTGTTATTTCTTTCCCACGGACATTGACATAAAGATAATAATTGAAAAATTATAAACAGTGTAATGATTATTAGCTTTTCAAAAAATTATCGGTAATCGTAAAGCGTTAAAATAATAATAAGCATTAAAATCTTTCTTTTGTTATAATATATAATAATGTCCTCCAGACCGATTTTGGCCACGGCGGCAGAGATTAGCAAACTGCGCAGGAGATATTATAGTGCACAAGTGTGTGCGCAAACATAGGTGCATTCTCTATTCCCTAACAGTAATAACCCGATAAAAAGGCAATTCGACCGGAAAGAGTTCAGGCACAGGACCAACGGCTTTACGAGCTTTCCGAGGCAAGGGAGTGTACAAACTTCCAACTTCTAGACTCCGGTCTGCCACTGAAAATTTTCGACAAAATAACTCACTAACTTATTGTTGGCCCGACCTGGGATTTGAACCCAGCATCTCCGGGCCTGCGATCTTACATGTATGATGTAGCCACTAGACCAACGAGGCAGTCAAATATATATACCGAGCTGATATTCATTGGTATTTTTATCTTTTACATAGTACATTATCAGCACTTAGCACATTAAGCGACATTCCTAAATCCGCCAAACACCCACAATTTTTAACCGCATTCGAATTCAACTCAACTCAGGTTGCACAAATAGATAGATAATAGATACGAACAAATTTCAACGACATTAGGAATCTTATAGCTTAACTAAAATGGAACTAGTCAGGATGTTCGGAGAAAAGACAGGTGGTTTAAGCAGATGATTGAATGTGTAAAAGCAAACAGACAAAAGAACGCCTAATACCCAGAAATAGGTGAGGTTTGGCTGAGGATGAGGAGGATAATTCAACAAATCACTTCAATTTTCTTGTTTGATTAAAAAATATTTAAAGCCCGTAAAATGTCAAAGCCCGTTAGAAAATATGGAAGAAATAGAAACTGACATTGTGACGTCAGCTTACAAGAAATTACGCTGCAAACAGATATATGGATTGATAACGTATTGCTGGCACACATTGTACATCATACATCTTGAAAATTGACCTATATATCAGGTTAGATAGAAAAATCACAAGATAAATTTTCTATTGAAAACTTCACGCAAATTCCGCTTTTATCCGTATTGTGATAGTGAAGTTATTTACATGTTAAAGTTTAAGTTACATCTAGAAAATAATTCTTTTTCATTCCGGCTTCAATAAAGTATTCAATGCCATATCGCTATAACGAGACTTTGCTTATGTATTGTAAAAAAATCGTAGAAATGATAACAAAAATGTTTTTTTTTTTTAATTCGAGTTATAAATTCTCGTCGCTTTTCAAATTATGAAAAAATCGCAAATATACGCTTAGTTGAAAGAAGAGAAAGGTTCAACATTAATAAAATCTTTGCAAAAGCGGTCAAGCGAGTGAATCACTCGAATATTGTGGATTTCGTATACGCATATCGATTTCATACGTTTACGATCGCTCGAGAAATTAAATAAAGATAGGTTAATAGAAATTACATAAAACTTGGAACCCTGACCAACTATTTAGTTATTTGTCGCAGTAACCACATCAAAGTAAATTCTAATCTAAACTACAGGCACAAGGGACATAACATCTTAGTTCCATGGTCCATTTGCCAGTTTGACTACCAATTTTTTTGAACATATGTTATGCTAAATAAGTATTTAAATTGTTATTTTATTTTGTAATTTGAACCAGCAGTTTTAAGCAATACAAGATATTTAAATAAACGCGTGAAGCATAAAACTGGTTTGCGTGCAGTAAGACGTATAAACACACCAAGGAATATACTGATTCTCTAAATGCTCGATACTGATTCTTAATTTTAGTGTTGGCCCGCGACTTTGATGTTGGGGAGAGGACTTGTTATAAAAAAGTAACCCAAGACCTTCCTCGGGGTTCAAGCTTGTTTCATAACAAATTACATCAAAATCGGTTCAGTATTCTAGCCGTGAATGCGTTACAGACAGACAGTTAATTTCGTATTTATAATATTAATATAGATATTGTTAGCAATTGTCTGTGGACAAAAGCTCTGGCAGCATACACGTTGTAGCCGTCAAGGGCTCTTTTTGTTTCTCCTATTCTCTACGCCATTTAAGGTTGCCATGGTAACTGTTATATAACGCATAATTAGCTAATTGAATTGTTCCGTTCGTGTTTTGATAAAATTAAATTCTTAATTTTTTTAATAAATATTATTTTAATTGATATTCCACTTCTGTTCTAAAAATATTATATTTCATGAAAATATGACAAGATAGTGCTCTAACAGCCTGTAAATGTCCCACTGCTGGGCTAAGGCCTCCTCGCTCTTTTTGAGGAGAAGGTTTGGAGCTTATTCCACCACGCTGCTCCAATGCGGGTTGGTGGAATATACATGTGATAGAATTTTAGTGAAATTAGACACATGCAGGTTTCCTCACGATGTTTTCCTTCACCGTCAAGCACGAGATGAATTATAATCACAAATTAAGCACATTCACAATTCAGTGGTGCTTGCCCAGGCTTAAACCCACGATCATCGGTTAAAATTCACGCGTTCTTATAATGTCAGTTAATAATAACAAGCAAATTAAAAAATTAATACCACTTGATTAAATTAGTAATGTGTAATAAATACAAACAGTATTTAATCTTTTGTTATTTATAAATATAAGACCCTAATAATAATAGATAAAACTACGTATATAGTCTATTCCAGCCAGGAGACTCCTCCTTCAATTCCAAAGACAAATTAACAACTTTGTCATTGGGATGACGCGATATTATTGGTCGAGATCTTGAATAATATCTGGTATTTATTATGGATTCGTAAAAAAAGAACGATATAATGAATGTACGAATTACAGCGAAGTTGTTATCGAAACTTTTGAAGTTGAAACTAGTTAAGTGGAATAGTGTTGTATTATAGTTTTAATCAAAAACTATTTATACATAGGTACATAGTTATTATAGTAAATAGCATGGATTTTGTATATTAGATATACAAAAACTCGTTCCTCGATTAGAATAGGCTACAATTTAATGCTATCTCTTAATTATCATTACAGTAACAGCCTGTTAATGTCCCTCTGCTGGGCTAAGGCCTCCTCTCCCTTTTGAGGAGAAGGTTTGGAGCATATTCCACCACGCTGCTCCAATGCGGGTTGGTAGAATACACATGTAGCAGAATTTCAATGAAATTAGACACATGCAGGTTTCCTCACGATGTTTTCCTTCACCGTTAAGCACGAGATGAATTATAAACACAAATTAAGCACATGAAAATTCAGTGGTGCTTGCCCGGGTTTGAACCCACGATCATCGGTTAAGATTCACGCGTTCTTACCACTAGGCCATCTCGGCTTTTAATTATCATTATTGCAAGCATAATTATAATGTATTGTGAGAATAGCGCTTGCACGGTTTTATCTTTGACCAACAAACATCTTTATAATTATGGAAGAAAAAAAAACGGTTTTCCATAGTGTAGCGTAGAATCAGCGTAGTTATGAGCATTACACACAAAAAATGATACTTTTATAATAGAATTTATTTTGCTAAAAATGTATTTACTAATATTATTAAATCCTCGAAGGGTTCAAATATATTTCAATTATTAATAATTATCAATAATTTTTCAAATCCTTAAAAATTATTTCTTTATTTTTGACTATAAACTAAAGCAATAGGCAATTGTAATTTTCTAAATGAAAATTTCTTAACTAATAGTATAATTGTTCTGATATAAGTAAGTTTATTGTGCTTAGGTGATTAAAAATAATTCCTCATACGTCTTCATCGTCTATTAACGTCACAATGTCAGTTAATTAAAAATCACACGGCAAGGTACGGCACGGACGGAGCAATACTTCTTCGTGTTTTAATTAATTGTAATTGTGACTGTTTTTCTTACCTTATCATCATCATAAGGTCACAAATACAGTACAATTAGTTTTGTATGAAATGTATTACCATGATACCTTCGTGACCAATTTCGACCACGACGGCAAATCTAACTAGCCAACTACGCAGATATATAGTGCATAAGTGTGTGTGCAAACTTAAGTGCACTCTGTCTCTTCCCTTATTCTTATAAACGAATGAGACGGCAAAACCGAAACGGCTGAAATCATTTCAAGTGTACAGACTTCTATCTCTCAAACTCCGGGCTGCTACTGAAGATTTTCTAATGGAAAATCCCAATCACTTTTAACCGGGGTTTGGGGTCTGCGGCCTTATAGGAACTAGTAGTCATATATGATACAAACCGTAACTGTCAACTGCTGGGAATAGCGTCAATAGCCCAATGAAATAATAGGACTGCCTAAGATGTAAAAGTCGCAGGTTCGATACTGAGCTCTCAGTCTATCATCGTCCTCACTCTTAACATAAGCTTTACGCTTAATTGGAATTTTAAACAGGAATCTTAGAAATTCCTTGAAACGGGAATAGCTAATATTCTTTTACGAAAAGAAAGGCCTTCAATCTTATTAAAAAAGTTTGCAACTTCATCCATTGATATATACATATATGCCTGGATTTCATCCAAACTCAGTCCCGCTCAAATACTTGTTTAATATATAAGCACTCACTTATTAATTTACAAATAACTAAAGAAGAAGCGAGTGTGTGTGAGAAATTCATTTAAAAAATTAATCAAGCACAAGGAAACTAGGTAATGTTATAAAATCACGATCTTCGGTTAAAAATCACGTGTTTCAAAATCCGAATGAATTAAAATCCAGGGGAACATTTTATTTATTAAAAGCATTGTAAATTTAGTAGCTGACTTTTTTGTAATTAACAAAATTAAAAAAAAAATTACTCAATGTTTTGTAGATGTAGTAGAAAAGGATTTGTGAAGTCATTTCATTTATTAATAATAAAATAAGAGTCATGTGTGCTGCTTCGAAATCCCGTACGATGGATATTTTGTATTCGGACTTATATCGTCTTGAACAATTTATCTTTCTTGTCTTGAGTTATTTAAGGCTTTGTGTTACACTATGCTTTATTATGTCGGAAGCGTTTCTGTTTTAAAGTACGACATTTTTGTTGTTTTGCTAGAGTGACATTTGCTTGTTACAATCAAAATTAGTATTCAAAATAATTTTCTTAACTATTAGGCAGCTGAAAGAAAGAAATATTTCATTGTAGAAAATCCTACAATCCTGCCCTAAACTAATAGCTAAATCAAAACATGAACTTTGATAACAAATAAAATTAGTTTAGAAGCTTATTTTTCCACTCTGCTTTAATGGATCCAACACGGGTGCGGTGCGGGTCTCCTCACGATGTTATTCATCACCGCTGAACATAAGAATAATTATAAACCCAAATTAAATACACGAAAGCTCAGTGGTACTTGTCAGAATCTTCAATTAATATACAGTTGTCCAACTATTAAGCCATCTCGGCTCACATATACATCATTATTAGGTGCTTTTATCAAAGGGCATCTATCGATAAACTTAATTATATCTTTTTTTCATTTCTTACTTATAATAAACCGAATCTACAATGAATAGCATATCGATCGGATAAACATATTAAAGTAGGCCGTCACTTTCAGACAAGAACGTTTATAATAAACACTATGAAAACAGTATCGATTTTCGTTCAACTCCAACCAATCATTCTGTTGAATAAGTAATAGCTAAAGAGAATTCAGACGCTTATAACAATTTCGGCGAAATATTTTCATAATAGCTGTAACGTTTTGTGAAAATATTTTGATGCTAATATAACTAATGTATTAAGAAAAACATATAACAATGCGTTGTATTGTATTGCTGTGTATTTATTATACCGATTCAATTAGATTATTGAGATAATGTCATTACGGAAAAGAACACAAAGGAAATATTTATTATGACTTTGGTATCGCATTGTCAATGGATACCTTCCAATGTCTATGGGAAGAGTTAACCACTTACCACAATGTGACCCATTACGAGTGCGTTGCTTATGTACCGTATCACCATTCTTTAACTGTCTTGGTACGCATAAACTGTTTTTTTTCAGCCACTTTCAGCCCTTTGCGGTCCGCTCCTGGACGAAAGCCCCCTCATAGAACGCCAACCATCCCGATCTTATAATATAAACTGTTAACATAAAAATAAAAATCGGTTCGTAAATCGTAGCAGCTGCTCGTCATAATATTTTTCTCCTATATTTTGTTTCCGGGATTCATAAAATAAATTTATAAATAAACTGGCCTCCAAAAAAATCGACCCACCTACATTTTTTGTAAAAAAGCTATCGTATGGTTTTAAACTACCACATATTTATATTTTTAAGATTGATAATGAAAAAATACAAAGGATTGTACAAAAACAGAAATAGTGCGCAAAAAATAGGTTTTCAGGTAAATATGTAACAAAACACGAAAACACAATTTTACGCAACTTTATTTTTTTGTGTACAAAACGATTATGCCGTTTGTTTTTAAATTTGGGTGCCTAAATCTTACTTTAATAGGGAGTGTTTCCTCCTCTTGACCTAATCACTGCCTGCATACGCCTATTAAGTGACCTGATTATCTTTTTAATGTCTTCCTGTGGGGTCCGTTGCCATTCTTCAGTTAGGGCAGCTTCCAGTTGATTCAGGGTTTCTGGAATTGGATTTCGTGCTCGAACCGTACGTTTTAGCTGGTCCCAGAGGTGCTCTATCGGGTTTAAGTCCGGACTATTGGCTGGCCACTGCATAACTGGAATTTCGACTTCCCTGAGATAGTCTTTAACAATTCTAGCGACGTGAGGTCGTGCGTTGTCGTGCATAAGTTGGAAATTATCCCCAATATATCCAGCGTAAGGCATGACATGAGGCTCCAGAATGTCCGTTATGTAAGTTTCAGCACGATTACGGAAAAAAACCAGCTCTGTGCGTCCCGTTAAAGAAATACCTCCCCAAAACATTGTAGAGGCTTCACCAAATCGGACTGTTTCTCGAATGCAACACTGAGAGTAGCGTTCTCCTGGCCTTCGCATGACGTTACGTCGTCCATCAGAGCCTACTAGAGACATTCGGCTTTCATCACTGAACAATACTGTCTCCCATTGGTCCAGTGTCCAATCGACGTGCTGCCTAGCAAATTGTAGTCTTGCTTGTCGATGGGATGCTGTGAGTTTTGGTCCTGTTGCTGGCTTGTGAGGGGTTAAGTTTTGCTCTCGAAGTCTTCTTCTTACAGTATTTTCACTCACAGACATTCCACGACTTTCTCGGAGTCTACCTTGAACGTCAATAGCCGAAAGATGTCGGTTTCTTAAAGACGTCAAACCAATAAAACGGTCATCGGTCGGGTTCGTGACACGCCCCCTGCCAGATCCTGGTCTCCGGCGATACTCCCCAGTCTCCAAGTAGCGTTTGTATACTCTTCGCACCGCTGAACGACTTAATTTTAGTGTTCTAGCCACATTTCGCTGACTTAACCCCTCATGAATAAGAGCTACGACTTGAGCAGCTTCTGCTTCAGTAGTATCCATTTTTTATGTTTAAACTTATTAAAATTATTGTTTCAACAAAGTTTCATACACTTAATCAATAATGGTAGTGTAATTACTTAATCAGTAATGGTACTGGTGGTAGGGCTTTGTGCAAGCTCGTCTGGGTAGGTACCACCCACTCATCAGATATTCTACCGCAAAACAGCAATACTTGATATTGTTGTGTTCCGGTTTGAAGGGTGAGTGAGCCAGTGTAATTACAGGCACAAGGGACATAAAATCTTAGTTCCCAAGGTTGGTGGCGCATTGGATATATAAGCGATGGTTAACATTTCTTACAATGCTAATGTCTAAGAGCGTTGGTGACCACTTACCATCAGGTGGCCCATATGCTCGTCCGCCTTCCTATTCTATAAAAAGTAATAATAATAATAATAAACATCGCACCGAGATGACTCCGCGTTAAGAACTGGAAATAAACTAATCATGCACTTTGTGCACAAAGTAACGTTTTCTTATCAATACTTTAAAAATATTCCAAATATACTCAATAACACATACAACTCCTCCAAATCAATATCAAGTGGGTAATAAAATGTTAAATGTATGTCCCATAAGTAAAACAATCCACCTAGGTCGTCGCATAGTTAAGATAACAACTTTGTAAGTAAAAAAATACGGGTGGGTCGATTTTTTTGGCGGCCAGTATATACAAAAACGATATATATTAATATTATAAGATATATATAATAATATTCGATAATAAAGGAATCATGTACTTCGTTTTTTTAATATGGTCATATATCTGTAATGTAATATTATAATTAATTATTATATTATTTCATCAATTACAAACATATTTTATTCACACTCGATGGCTGGAATAAATCCTCTAATAGAGATAACCTTTCGCTTATAATAAAATTTTTTCACATTAAATATTCTGAGGAACATAATTTATACATAAATACTAAAATATAATATCGAACTATAATTTCTGTTATTAGTAAGCTTAGTCTGAACGAGTATAAACACGGCCGCACTTGTCTAGATCAACAAGAGATTATATTATTTGTAACAGAGATCTTGTTATTTACATATTACCTAATCTTATTAGAAGAGGTTGATTTATATGTACCACAAATGGCCTGCATGAAATCGCCTATGCTATATTTCTTACAATACAAAATTTATATACTACTTTTCGCCCGCGTCTTCGCTCACGCGATAGGGAGATGACAGGTATTAGATAAAGTACCTACGTCGTTCCTTAGTGTTCAAGCTTGCTCCATACCAAATTTCATCACCATCGGTTTAGTGTTGTAGCCGTGAAAGCGTGCAAACGGACAAAGGTACTTTCGCATTTTGCACTATAATAATATTAGTTTTGATTAACAAATACTATTGATACTAGTATGTATGTATGTATGTACATATGTATGTAGTAAGTAAAAAATAATTGTTGTTGTCTACTTTTGCGACAAAGTAGTATAGTTCAAACTTTGTAAATGTAAATAAGTTTTCGAAAGTGGCTGAGTAGAAGCGCGCTGGTCCCATAACCCATGACGTCTATTGAACGAAACCATCGTAATAACATGCGTAATCACTTATGATGGAGAGGATACCAATAATTTTTAATGGAGAATATCTCACTCGGCCAGGAGTCGCGCATATCCGCTGAGCGGGAGCGTGAGGGGAGTGCCTTCGCTGACCCGTTCGGCCAAAGAAAACCGAGCAGGTGGCGCCGACGCTATGCGCACTTTCTCCCGCCGCCGTAAGCGTCGCTGGGGCTGGGAAAGGCCTCACTACCCTGGAAAGTACCCTAGAAATGGAGGCCTGACCAGGCACGTCGACCGTCAGAACTTCACAGTTACACGTTAACACGTTGCGCTCCTCAAAAAGACGGAGAGGATATCGATGGACACCAGCGAGTCTCACATTTCCCCCCTCCCCCATCAAAATATTCTTTATTCAATTAGGCTCAAAAAGCACCTTAAATGAAACCATGTATAATTATTTTTATTAATCTTTAGTCTTTGTTACTACACTACTATAAATAATTATATTATTAACTACACTATTATACTATTAACGTATTAATTGTCACTGAGTTAAATGAAATAGACCTTCCTCACACGCAGCCTTGCGAATAGAATAAATACGTAAAACATCATGAATAAATAATGCACGATTTTATATAAGGCATATATTGTTAGTTTGTTAAATTATTGTATTTGAATTGTTAAGAAAGCTTGTGCTTGTTAATCGGCATGCTTCTTATGATATATGTATATATTTTATACTATTTATTATAAGAAAGAAGTTGGATTTAGTGATAAAAATAAAATAATTAAATAAATCGAGTATTTGTGTAATTTCATAATTTGCCTACCTAGCTTATTTAGTTATCTTAGTTTAAAACACATCAAACATTTTCATTTCACGTTAGCAAGATAATCGTTTATAAACAAAGGCAAGTACTGTTTGTTATTATTTAATACCGTCGGCTTTATTCGTGTATTGTAGGATTATCCCAAGCGGTGTGAACCGTCGACCGCAAAGACGTCATGTCGACCATATACAAGCTCACGTGTATTATTTATTATGTACATAAGAGTTAATATCATATTAATATTATATAGAGATTTAGCTTTTTCGATTGTTCGGATTCTTGTCGAAATTAGTTATGCTGTTGTAATGTTGTAATGTTCATTCATGTTGCTGGTTGGAGACGGCGTGGTGAGGCAGCGGAGTGGGGAGAGGGCCTCCACTGACCCGCTTCGCCGAAGAAAATCGGAGAGAAGGCTTCGACGCTATGCGCATCTTCTCCTCCCGCCGTAAGTGTTGCAGTGGTTGTGAGTCTTGTACCCCGAGAGCCTCCTAGGATTTGGAGACCTGCAGAGGCGGGCCAACCGTCGGGGGGTCACGGCAGTATGCGCAAGCGATCCCGTGACGATGAGAGGGTGGTACATACTCAGACGGGCTTACATAAAGTCCTACCTCCAAGTAAATTATTATAAAATTATTTTTTATTTGAAAATGTTTTTAAGAAATTATCAAAAAATATATCTACATTTTACTTAAGCACCAATATAACACTTTCTTTGATGAATGTGAACAAGAGTAACAAATCGATTACGACCTACTTTTAATAGTTTTATTGATATGGCAAACACGTGCAGTTCTAATGACATTATGATGAGTATAAGCGTTAAGCGGGCGATATAAAAACCAAACAGAAAGTAAATTAACAGGCAGTAAATTTATCACAGCGGTAGAGAAACTTACACTACTCTTAAGAAAGCTTGGAGCGTAGTCAACCACGCATTTCTAATATCGGTTGGACACAGATGTGTGGCAAAATTTAATGTAGATTTCACGACGGATAAGTCACAAACGAGCACGAAATGAATTACAAATACAAATTAAGCAAATGAAAAATTAATTCGTGCTTGCTCGGATTTATTAATTTATCTAAAAGATCAAAAGGCACAAAATAAACTAAAGGCACTAAAGTACATAATTATATTAAACACTTGTAAATTCAAAACAATGAAGTATCATTAGGTCCTTACATATGAAATTGGCGTTTTGTCGTACTGACCACTTTGATCTGAAATATCTCCTCTGTGGTTAAGAATTCCAAATTCAAATTTATAAATTAATTTAGATGCTACATTTGAGTTTTGAAAACAGTCATTCATTTGTTTTTTCCTCATTATTTTTTCTTTGGCGTCGCTTATTACCGCACAAAATGGAAAACATGAAATATCGGTATATTTAAGAGTACGAGTTCTACCGTGGCACCAGCGCTAAAGACCTAATATTATATAATATGTACCAATGCACAACACTGACAAGACAACTTACTGTAGCTAGCTTTGCTTGATAAAAAATAGTTGTATTATCTACTAATTTATTTTCTTATAATTTGATATGATATCGCAATCTTAAAACAATTGATGGGTAATTGCTGTTGCAACACCAAATGTTGCCTCTTGTTTGTACATAAATGGTGTCGTTATATTTACACTTATCTGCCTCGTTGGTCTAGTGGCTAACTTGCTTGCATTCGCCATTAATTGCATGCGATAAACTGAACTCGTAGATTCAAATGACATTAATTAAACAATTTCTATTTGGCAGAAATATTTTATATATAAATCATAGTAAGCACAAAGTACCTATTTAATTAAGATTTGAACATTGATGTACTTTACTTGTATATTATATTCGTATATTTTGACTATATTTATATTTATACTATATTTCGTGCTACATCCTAGACCGTGTCGATGCTTAACATCAAGCAAGACAACGGTCAAACGCTGGCCTATTATGTGTAAAAAAAAGACTGTTAAAATAAAAATATTTTAACTTATGACATAATATGTACATAATATCAAAATCAAAAATCATTTTTTTTTATTCAAATAGACTTTTACAAGTACCTATGGATAGTCCAGCGCTACCACCGGTTCGGAATGTGTATTCTACCGAGAAGAACCGGCAACGAACTCAACAGAACAAATACAATAGCAACAAAAATAGTAACAACAAGGTTTGGAAATTATAGTGAGCATACGAGATAAACATATCTAAAGAAATCACTATCATAACTCATATTTAGGTTTATAGAAGTTATCAAAGAATATAATATTAAAAGTTTTTTTACTGGTCGCTTTTATCCCATAATCTTTATTCAGGCCAATGGTTTAAATAAATTATGTCATTCAAATAAAGTGTAGGGACCTTTATATGATCGAATGCTTACAAAAGTTTTCTATCAAGTCATATGTTAATAGCCACTATGAGTTCTCGAATGTATTTCACTCGAAAACGCTACCATTAATTTTAAATAAGCAGACTAGGGAATGATCATTAATGAGGAACGGACTTATGTGCCCATAAACACTCGCACAGTAAAATTTATAAATAACTCCTTGCCTTCAATGCGCTGGCAACCATTCAAACCAAAGTAGGCGCCACTGAGAGATTTCATATCCATAGCTTGTGTTTACAATTCATCAGTTACGTTACATGCGTATCAACCTATTATTAACTGTGTGTACCCAGGACCTCCGGATCAGCGGCCTTACATCAAGCCACTAGACCAACTAAGCAATCAACCTCAATATACATTACAACATAACCCAATATACATAAAACTTATTTATGCAGCGCGTTTCGGAGAACATTTTAGTGTATGATACTAATTATACTGTGTTTCGCAATATCTCCCGCTTTAAATTTAGATAATTGACGTGTAAAGCATAAATTTCATGTTATTGTGTAAAACTATACGATTATTTGCAAAACTAAGGTTTGTAAATACAAGTCGTATTATATCGCTTTAATTTTATAAAAAATCACGACCGATAGTAGCGAGCGAATGTTTCCCTTGCCTAGATTGAATAGTTCCTTCGGTCATGCGTCATCTCAGATAAGGGCTCTTTATACGTTTAATATTTATTGTATTTTAAACGTTTGCACATGTTTACTGAATAAAACATCACTCATTTTAACCAAAGATAAATTGGGATTTGATCAACCTTTTCCGAGCACTATTAAATAGTCATTTTACAAGATTATATTATATATTAAAACTAAAGCTACAACTGATCCGGAATATAGATTCTACCGAGAACAATCGGCATTAAACTCAGTACCACTTTCCAACTAATTAAATGGCATAACTTACTATGTTAAATTTATATTTTCTGCATGAAAATCAACAATTACTAAAACCGCTATACAACTTTTATTAATTGCTTAGTGTAGATTTTTATACAGTAACAGCCTGTTTATGTCCCACTGCTGGGCTAAGGCCTCCTCTTCCTTTTGAGGAGAAGGTTTGGAGCTTATTCCACCATGCTGCTCCAATACGGATTGGTAGAATACACAAGTGGCATTATTTCAATGAATTTAGACTAACTTCAGAAAGTTCAGTAGTGCTTGCCCGGGTTTAAACCCACGATCATCGGTTAAAATTCACGCGTTCTAACAACTAGGCCATCTCGGCTTTTTATAACAGAACAGTTATTTTTGAACTACAATCAAGATCGACACATTTTCTCACTGCTTGATCCACTCAAGTAAAACTTTTAAAACTAATTTTAAGCCAATAGTAGGCGATAAGCTCATTAATAATAATCATAATATTTCTAAAAAAAATACAATTTAAATCCGGACCCTAAATCCTGAATTTGAACTTTGGGTAAACGGCCTATTTCAGCGACCCGCTTTATAAATATAGCATTATTTTATTCACAGTTTCTCGCGGTCAGGCTAACCCTTTGTACTTTACATTACGTCAAAAAATGTACTAGATGTGGGTACGAAATTCCGTTGTAATTAAAACTTTTTGGAATATTCATCGGCGGTATGCGTATAAAAGATATTTAAAAAATTTATATTTTTGAATTCAGGCAAACAATTATATAGATTTTATTGCTGTAATGTACAAACAATATTTTTTTATGAATTAACAGAAAAATTGTAAGACTATATAATCAATATATAAATAGACATTAACAGTTCAGTAACTTTTTCTCCTCTGTTAGTCAACAGTTTAAAAATAAGAGTATAAAAAAATGTTCTTCGAAATATAGGGAATAAGGAGGCATAACTTCAGGCAGCCGACCATACATATATGAAAATCCTTTTTCTACGGCATACCCACAGCTCCAACTACTAATAAGGTAAGGTATTTATTCATAGGACAGATTACTGTATAAATGCGACTGCCCTCTCCAAGCAATACGATAAAGGATCATATCATAGCTTCAAAAATGGGCACAACATGAATTTTGAAAACTTCGGCTAATTACAAATTTGATATCATACAAAGCTGCAGCGTAAATTAGAAATAAAAACCGCCAGACAGATGTGTATCTTCGAGTATGATGGCTATTGAAAGACTACATGAAAACCAAGCGAGTAAATAAATATGGAATAAAAAAAGTTCAATAAAATTACATATAATTATTTTTCTTATAATTAAAATAATATATAGCAACGACGCATAAAGTACTAATAACAAAAATAAAAAATATATAAATAAATGTTATAGATCTGTGGCGTCCACCACATGTGCATCCTACTAACATACATACTTACACACATATTATAAACATACATCCAAACAGACATACTACACAACACATTCCAACTCAACATAGAATATTGGATTGACGACACAACGGACGATCGAACGTACACAGTGGACAACCGCATTGTTTATCTCCGTTGTGACGTCGTCCTTTGTTCTATGTTGAGGCCCCGCCTACCGGTGCAAGCGCATTGGAGCGACGGATTTTTTATATTGGCTACGAATGATCCTACCAACGTTTACGACTTACGCATTATTCATTATTCTACCACCGTCATAACCGTTACTTGCGCTTAAAAATAATTCGCTTTGTGTTTAAGTATTGTGTTCGTGTTTATGTGTACATATGTGATCGTCTATGCCTGTATAACGTTATTTCTTCTGTGCGCATATATTGTGTGTATAACGTGTGTATAATATACACGTTTATGGACCATCCGCGTGAGTTTCATTTCTTATTATAATATTCTCACAGACCCTAACACACGCATCACTTACCCATAACTGGTGACCCCGAGCTGTAATTTTTAAAGAACACCATGAGCGAAAGCAGCGATTCTGCTAAGTCATGCACTTCACAAAATTTTTTTTTTTTTTTTATAGAATAGGAAGGTGGACGAGCATATGGGCCACCTGATGGTAAGTGGTCACCAAACGCCCTTAGACATTGGCATTCTAAGAAATGTCAACCATCGCTTATAGCCAATGCGCCACCAACCTTGGGAACTAAGATTTTATGTCCCTTGTGCCTGTAATTACACTGGCTCACTCACCCTTCAAACCGGAACACAACAGTATCAAGTATTGCTGTTTTGCGGTAGAATATCTGATGAGTGGGTGGTACCTACCCAGACGAGCTTGCACAAAGCCCTACCACCAGTAGATGGCTATGACTAAATGGCGGTCATAACGTGACCAAGCGAAAACCACGCCCTATGCAGCGCGTTAGTACTGACGGCGAACGCTCTGGAACTTTTAACGCCGGTCTTCGACTACCATCTTTTTACCCTGATGACCCGGAAGTCTGGTTCGCACAAGTCGAGGCTCTATTCGCGAACGCCGGAATTACTGGTGACTCCACCAAGTTCAATTACATCATCGGCAACCTCGACCACCAATATTCGCGCGAGGTCAAGGACATTTTACTGGCTCCACCTGCTGCTGATAAATACAATAAATTAAAAACCGAGCTAATCAAGCGACTTTCGGCTTCTCAAGAGCGTAAGGTGAAACAGCTTCTCATGCATGAAGACCTTGGAGATAGAAAGCCATCCCAATTCCTGCGTCATCTCCAGAACCTCGCGGGCCAGAACGTGCCTGAGGACTTTCTCCGTACCATCTGGTGCAGTCGCCTGCCCGGAAACATCCAGACCCTTCTCGCATCACAGCCTCATAGCCCACTGGAGACCCTTGCAGACTTGGCCGACAGGGTGCAAGATATAGCATCCCCACCGCACCACATTGCTGCGACATCTGCGCATGGACCCAGTTTACAGTCCATGGCTGGTGAGATAGCCGAATTGCGGAGAATGGTTAAGGATCTGACCCTTGAGCTTGGCAGACGACCCCGCTCGAGGACTCGACATCAGCGCCGTGACAGAAGTGGATCATCCAGACGTTCCGAGTCCAGCTATCGGAAGTATCCGATATGCTGGTATCACCAACGGTTTAGGGACGGCGCAACGAAGTGCATAAAGCCGTGTGACTTTTCGAAGGCGGGAAACTCTCAAAGCAGTCGGTAATGACGACTACCGACTGCTCCAACCCAACACCAGGTCGTCTATTCGTCACTGACCGCCGGACCAAGAACGAGTTCCTTATCGACACGGGCAGTGACCTGTGCGTATTTCCTCGGGCCCTACACAACCAGTGCAAGCAGACTGGCTATCAACTGTCGGCGGCTAACGGCAGTGTCATCAACACGTATGGTTTTGTTAATTTTAATTTAGATCTAGGCTTACGCAGGGATTTTCCTTGGCGCTTTATTGTTGCGGATGTAACCAAAGCTATCATAGGTGTAGACTTTCTTTGTAAATACAATTTATCTGTAGACGTAAAAAATAAGCGCCTAATAGACAATATCACCTCACTTACTTCAATTGCTGAGCTTTACTACAATAAAGATACTTGCAATGCTTTTTCTGTAAACGTCTTGACTGGTGAATCTCGATACCATTCTATTCTGTCGCAATACCAAAGATTAATCCGACCATCCGGTATACCTTGCACACCTAGGCATAACACCGTACACCATATACGCACCACACCTGGACCTCCCATATCTTGCACTCCCCGCAGGTTAGCTCCCGATAAGCTCACCATAGCTAAGCGCGAATTCGAGCTTATGCTGAGCAACGGCACTGCACGTCCTTCAGACAGTCCATGGTCGTCGCCATTACATTTAGCTCCGAAGAAGGACAACGGATGGCGACCTTGCGGGGACTATCGCAAGCTCAACGCGAGGACAATTCCGGACATGTACCCCATCCGACATATCCACGATTTCGCGCATAATATATCAGGTTGTACAATTTTTTCTACAATCGACTTGGTTAAAGCTTACAACCAAGTGCCGGTTAGTGAAGATGACATCCCAAAAACTGCCATTACAACCCCGTTTGGTTTGTTCGAGTTCCCATTCATGACCTTTGGTCTCAGGAACGCAGGCCAAACGTTTCAAAGGTTGGTTGACGAGATGACTCGCGGGTTAGATTTTGTTTACCCTTACCTGGATGACTTCCTGGTTTTCTCCAAAAGTCAGGCCGAACACGAGAAGCATCTGCATCAACTGTTCGGGAGAATGCGAGACTACGGCATGCTGGTCAACTCGGCCAAGTGTGTCTTCGGTGCCGAGGAGGTAACGTTTTTAGGTTACAGAATTTCGGCAGCTGGTACCAAGCCCTTAGACTCTAAGGTAGACGCCATCAAGCAATTCCCAGTACCTAAAACCGTCCAACAGCTGAGACGTTACCTAGGTATGTTGAATTTTTACAGGCGATTTATACCTCAGGCTGCTAAAATCCAACAGCCCCTCCACGCCTTACTCACTGGTTCAGTGAAGGGCTCCCACCCAGTCCACATATCTGGCGAAGCCCTCGCAGCATTTAACCAGAGTAAGGAGAGTCTTTGTGATGCCACTTTACTTGCACACCCAGATATCCAGGCCAAACTAGCTCTCGTCACAGATGCGTCTGACCAGGCTATGGGGGCAGTCTTGCAGCAACACAAAGATGGGATTTGGCAACCGCTAGCATTTTTCTCACGGAAACTGAGTCCGGCACAGCAAAAATATTCCCCGTATGATCGCGAGCTTCTTGCTATCTACGAGGGAATCAAACACTTTCGCCACATGCTAGAGGCGCGACATTTCACAGTCTATACTGACCACAAGCCATTGCTTTACGCCTTCCACGAGAGGAAAAGTAGCAGCTCCCCTCGTCAGTATAGACACCTGGATTTCATAGCGCAGTTCACCACAGACATTCAGCATATATCTGGCAAAGATAATGTTGTTGCTGATGCCTTGTCCCGGGTGGACGCACTACAGAGCCCTGTCGCCATTGAAACACTCGCCAAATCCCAAATCAACGACCCTGAATTAACACTTCTACTCGGTGGTGAATCTTCACTCCGCCTCGAGAAGAAGACAATTGACGGTAGCCTAATGTCACTATACTGTGACGTAAGCACCCCTACGCCGAGACCATTCGTGACTAAATCACTTAGGCGTCAAGTCTTCGACAGTCTGCACTGCCTTAGTCACCCTGGTGCTAATGCGACTGCCAAACTTGTATCGCAGCGATACGTGTGGCCAGGTGTGCGGAAAGACTGCCGCGAATGGTCACGGAAGTGCCTGGATTGCCAACGTGCCAAGGTCACAAGACATGTGACAGCACCATTAGGCACCTTCGAATTACCACGAGCCAGGTTCACTCAAATTCACATTGACCTAGTGGGACCTCTTCCGCCATCTGAAGGTTTCAAATATTGCCTCACAGCTGTAGACCGTTTTACTAGATGGCCTGAGGCGATACCTATCGCAGACATAACAGCTGAGACGGTTGGCAAGGCACTGTTGTCGGGATGGATATCCCGTTTTGGCTGTCCGACAGACATCGTTACCGACCGCGGACGTCAGTTCGAGTCCGCTCTGTTTAACTGCCTGTCCAAGATAGCCGGGTTTCATCATCGACGAACCACCGCCTACCACCCCGCATGCAATGGTCTTGTAGAGCGATTTCATCGTCAGCTGAAATCATCGATCATGTGCCATGCCGATAGCCATTGGACCGAATCGCTACCCCTGGTCCTCCTTGGCATGCGCAGTTGCATCAAAGAAGATCTCAACTCTTCATCCGCGGAGCTCGTATATGGCGAACCTCTTCGCCTCCCCGGAGAATTTTTCAATTCCTGTGTAGACGGTACCACGGACCTTTCCGACTTCACCGCTCGCCTGCACAGGATAATTAATAATCTCCGACCCTCTCCAGCCTCACGTCACGCGAACAATAAAGTCTTCGTATTTAAAGACCTCGCTTCCTCCACCCACGTATTTCTCAGGGAAGACGCGGTGCGGGGATCCTTACAACCACCATACACCGGCCCTTATAAGGTTGTACAAAGTGGAGACAAAGTCTTTAAAATCCTAGTCAAGGGTAAACAGGTCTCCGTCTCCATCGACCGTCTAAAACCAGCGTACATGGCCACAGAACCCGCCACAAGCATCGAAGTCCAGCACGGCAACATCAGCCAAGCTAAAGATGCTGTGTGCCCCGATGTCCGAGCAACTCGCTCGGGTCGAAAGGTCCGATTCCCGGATTTTTACCGTCCGTAGGGACGCTCTCTGGGGGGGAGTGATGTGGCGTCCACCACATGTGCATCCTACTAACATACATACTTACACACATATTATAAACATACATCCAAACAGACATACTACACAACACATTCCAACTCAACATAGAATATTGGATTGACGACACAACGGACGATCGAACGTACACAGTGGACAACCGCATTGTTTATCTCCGTTGTGACGTCGTCCTTTGTTCTATGTTGAGGCCCCGCCTACCGGTGCAAGCGCATTGGAGCGACGGATTTTTTATATTGGCTACGAATGATCCTACCAACGTTTACGACTTACGCATTATTCATTATTCTACCACCGTCATAACCGTTACTTGCGCTTAAAAATAATTCGCTTTGTGTTTAAGTATTGTGTTCGTGTTTATGTGTACATATGTGATCGTCTATGCCTGTATAACGTTATTTCTTCTGTGCGCATATATTGTGTGTATAACGTGTGTATAATATACACGTTTATGGACCATCCGCGTGAGTTTCATTTCTTATTATAATATTCTCACAGACCCTAACACACGCATCACTTACCCATAGATCTTTATAAATATAATTCATCTATACATATGTATATCAATGAACTCCTAAGCGGCTGGACCGATGTTGATTAGGATTTTAACATAAAAAGTAGGCTAAATAAAAATATTATACTAAATAATAATATTATTATATGAAACCGGGCTGATAACCATTTAAATTTACAATTATCGCACCCAAACAGTACACAAAGTAGAACTAGCAAAAGGCCTTGATCGAAAGCAAGCCTTGCTTAAACCATTTAAACCGTTTATTTTGCTACACACATACATTACATAGATTATACAGAAGAAAAATAATTAAATTTAAAGAATACAGTGTAGGTAGCAAGGGGTTCATCTCAGTATAAGCTGTGCTAATGCACAGCACTGATTTTCAGATGGCCCCTGACTATTGGGTAAACATAAACAAATGCGCGCACACGAAAATAAATAAATGAAATTATAAGAACAAAAAACTAAAACTAAAAAGCCCTTATCCTTGAGAAAAAAAAACATATTACACAAAAAGAAAAACATCACAAGGAACTTAGACATAAGATAGACAGACAGACAGACAGACAGACTTAGACATAAGACATTAAAAATGAATATGATAAATACTAAGATAATACTAAGGTAGTATGACTGACACTATATTTGGAGGTTGTTACTCTGACTTTTGTTTATTTAAAAATAATACCGTCAAATGTTTTTTCCAAGTCACCTGGGACGTACTATTACCCAGAGGAGGGGGTAAGTCGTTCCATATCTTGGTGGCAGAGTATTTAAACCCTCCCTTATATTGAGCCGATCTGTGAGCTGGTACCACTAATTTATTTGCTTCTCTCCTACGGGTACATCTCTGCTGCACGTCTCTAACCCAGTCCAGCTTATCGTACAGGTATGTCGGCCTTTTCTTAAAAATAACTTTATGTACTAGACACGCGAGATGTATTTTTCTTCGAGCTTCCATTTTTAATGTGTCTGTATCGTTAAGAAACGGCGTGACGTGAGCGCGCTTGGGGACAGGGTAACAGAAACGAACGCACGCATTTTGAACTCTCTGTATGGCCCTTTTGGTTTTTTCGTACAGTCGTGGCCCGTATACTGTGTCACAATAGTTAAACTGAGACAGTACAATGGATTCGACAAGTATTTTCCTAATGGGTTGTGAAAGATATTTTCTAATATTATATAATGTTTTTAAACGATAAAAGGCATTCCTTATTTCACAATTTATATGTTCGACGAACCTGAGTTCATTATCCATAACTAACTCTAAATTAACAGCACTGTCCACCCTTTGCAAGACCTGACCGTGAACTTTAATATGAACCGATTGCGATATTACTTTGTCGCGTTGTATTTTGGTACCCAATAACATGTATTTTGTTTTACTTGCATTTAATATTAATGAGTTTTTATTTGCCCAGTCTGAGATATTATTCAAATCTTCATTAATGAGATCAATTGAGGTTTCCGCGTATTCGGGTTTGAAAGAGTAATATATCTGCGTGTCATCTGCGTACAAGTGTGTTTTACAGTATTTTATGTGTTTAGGGAGATCTGCCGTAAAAAGGATAAATAAAATGGGACTTAAAATTGATCCTTGGGGGGTTCCTTTAGTAACATTTTTGCGATCTGAGTGTAATGATTCTCCCTGTTCGGTCATTCGTGAATTTGTCATGCAAATAGCTTGTAATATTTTCTTGCACAAGTGATTGCCGTGGAGTACCGGCTTAGAATAGTACTCCCCCAATCTCATCCCGTGGGCGTCGTAAGAGGCGACTGAGGGACGGGTAACGGTAAAGGTGATAAAACCCTCTTGAAAAACTACAGACCAATCTCCCTCCTGAGTTACGTGTATAAGCTGTTCTCAAGAGTCATCACGAACCATCTCGCCAGACGACTTGACGAGTTCCAGCCTCCAGAGCAAGCCGGGTTTCGATCACGCTACAGCACCGTGGACCACATCCATACTGTTCGGCAGATTGTGCAGAAGACAGAAGAGTACAATCAGCCGCTGTGTATGGCATTTGTGGACCACGAGAAAGCCTTCGACTCCATCGAAACCTGGGTAGTGCTCGACTCATTGCAGAGATGTCATATCGACTGGAGATATATCGAGGTACTGAGATGTCTGTACAACGCCGCTACAATGACTGTCCACATCCAGGACTGTAAGACGAAGGCGATCCAACTGCGCAGAGGGGTGAGACAGAGGGATGTAATATCCCCGAAACTGTTCACCAACGCGTTGAAAGACGTTTTCAAGACTCTGGATTGGACTGAGTATGGAGTCAATGTATTTTTCATTTTGCCGAATTCGATTTGCCGACAGCTGCGTAGCCTAGGCGAGTCTTCGCGGTGTGTCGGTCTCGGTATAAACTTGGACAAGACCAAGGTCATGTTCAATAGGCATGTCGTGCCGGGACCGATATACGTCGAGGGGAAACTTCTCGAAGTTGTTAGTGAATATACCTACCTAGGACAGATAATACAAGTCGGTAGGAACAACTTCGAGAAGGAAGCCAATCGAAGAATTCGCTTGGGATGGGCAGCATTTGGCAACCTTCGTCAAGTCCTCAAGTCGTCTATACCGCAATGTTTGAAGACGAAAGTCTTCAACCAATGCGTCTTACCTGCCATGACATACGGTGCCGAAACGTGGACACTAACTGCGGAACCAGTCCACAAATTCAAAGTCGCTCAGCGTGCTATGGAGCGAGCTATGCTCGGAGTATCTTTGAAGGATAAGATCAGAAATGAGATTATCCGGAAAAAAACCGGAGTCAAAGACCGCGAATCGGCAAGCGCAGCATAGGGCGCCCTCCAGCCAGGTGGACCGACGACCTTAAGAAGGTGGCGGGCACCAACTGGATGCGGAAGGCGGAGGACAGGGAGCTTTGGCGCACCTTAGGAGAGGCCTATGTTCAGCAGTGGACAACGATTGGCTGTTGATTGATTGATTGACAAGTGATTTTACCAATGTGTTTTGTGTCTTATCAACATTAACCCTTCATATGCCGCATCACACACCATGAGAAATGCTGTATTTGCCGCCGATTTATCGGGTGAAAGAGAAAGAATATATACCTAAGAA
Organism: Nymphalis io; assembly: GCF_905147045.1. Taxonomy (NCBI): domain Eukaryota; kingdom Metazoa; phylum Arthropoda; class Insecta; order Lepidoptera; family Nymphalidae; genus Nymphalis; species Nymphalis io. Next base: position 6,605,708 of record NC_065909.1, read on the forward strand.
AGAGATTTTTCTGTTTTTTTCATAAGTCGCACGCTTTGATTTGGTATAGCTAGGTGTAAACTTTATTTTGACAATATTATCGAAAGTTTTTGTATACTCTTTTTTATCACTAACTCTCATATCCAGATTTTTTTTAATATTTTTTGAATAAAAGTCACAGTATTTTATCCATTTATTATGATTGTTTTCACTTTTTTACAACACAATTTTTATTACGTTAATTGTATTAGATTTAACACAGAGTGAAAATACTATAGAACCACAATCTAGATATTACGAATAGGGTTAATGACGTAAAAAAAAATTCTTGTATGGGATTATGTTATCGCAGGAAGATTTTTCAGGATTATTCTCGGCTATGAACGTATAATTGGGAAAAAAATCTTCTATATATATAAAACAATACTCCGTTAAACCCTTGTATTTAAATCTTGCATTGACTGCATTGAACATATACTATATCTGCCCACTTTGGCATGAAAGTTTATTCACTTCCTTGAAGTTGAAATAGTATTTTTTATTGAATATGTAAACGCAAAACATTGGCAAGAATAAGGTAACATCATCGGATAAGGTACTTGTATATACAGCAGCATCGTCAAAAATTGTCCTTAAACCTATGATAAATTATCTTAATTAAGAGTAATCTTTTACTTGATTTTGCAGAAGGTGAATCCAATTCATGGTGAAAAATAAAATATTGTATGTATAACTATATTATAACTTAAAGGGTGACAATGATTATAAACATTAAATGATTATTTTTTATCGATAAAAAAACACGAGATGACCCCTGATATTTATTAAGTGTTTTAGTTGATTGAGACCAAAACTGGAAGATTGATTGAATTTACTCATAATCTAGGGTTGACATTAGAATATTGACTTATTCCAATATCATGATATCTGCGCTCTCCAAATTAAAACTTATAATGTTTCGCTACCGTAACTTCATAGCAATCCTGAAGACGAGATTCGAGAGGAATCCCTTACTTGCCAACCAAATTCATGAAAATTCTTTTATCCCACGTTGTAAAAAATATTTGAAATGTCTCTACTAAAGGAATTGGGTAAATAAGTTTTCTTTTTCCCATAAAATGTTAAAAATGTATCTATTCATCTAAGGTTTTCTCAGTCCGATATGGTCCACGGATCGTCTTTATGCCTTTTTATTATTTATATCACCGCTTTCTCCCTGTAAAATTCTATGAAGGTCTGGTTCGAATAAATATTACGGTTGTGAAATAATGCGATTATTTGACATGTCTGTTACATTGCCCGCATATCGTTATTTTATTAATTAGGAAGCCAACATTATATAAAAACATTTTCTTATTGCTTATATAAAATAGTGTAACAAAATATATGTCAATTATAGGCTAACTTAATATTCAAATAAAAAATAAAAATAAAACTATTTTTAGAATTTATTAAATAAAAAATTAATTCAATTGAATATGTGTATGTAAGAGGTATTCTTTTAATTCATAAAAAAGTTTACTCTAAAAAGGTGTTATAAATTACTAACTAATATGAATAAGATTATTATATCTACAAGTAAGTACAAATATGACCGCAAGTATTCGAAAAAATGAGTTTGGTGCGCAAATTTACGACGTGAATTTCGTCGTCGCTGATTGGTTAAAATGATAATCTAATAAAAAAGAGAGAGCGAGACAAATATATATCAATTACTATGGATAAAAAAGAGCTAGGTATATGTTTCTCTATTGCAGTGTAAAACAAAAAAATTGAACTAATGTATGACAAAGAGAGCACTTTTCAACGTTCGAGCGCAGATATATACGCTCCGGCATACCACGGGTACAAAATTGGGAGCGAATATATGCGCTCCGGCATACGAAGGATTAATAGCTATGAAACGTTTGACATAATACTTTATACTTGATTTTTCAATTAAAGATAACAAAATTCATAGACGAAAAATGGATAAACATTTATTTTTATTTCTTCTATAACAATATTTCCACTATCTTAATAATAACTTAAACTACTATAGTTATTATTTACTTATTATATAATATATTTTTATTATAAAATGGTATATACCTATAGGTACCTAGTTAGTGCCATTCGATTATAGAAAATTATAGAAACCTAACGTGTATAACAAAAGACCAGACCAGTTACGGTACAATTATAAAAAAAATCTTTCAATTACTTATTTATTACAAACCCCAATAAAAAAAACATTGCAGTTAAGTCCTAATATCTAGCGACATCTATCATATAGCAAGTGAAGCATTTCGAGAATCTGTAGATGTCACAGATAAAAAAAACTAAATCTTAATAAAAAATAGATTTATTTATTAATTTCCTTCTAAAAATTATAGATCAAAAAATGTATGTTGTTTTGTCTTTTTAATACAATTAATTTTTTGGAGATTAAATGTACACGTAATTAATTCACTACAGGAGAAATGCCAACTTAGAAAAGTAAAAAAGTCAAATATAGCACTTAAAACAAATTTTAAAGTTGAATTCGTTTGAGACTGAAAGTAAAATAAATTAATTTATCTTACTAATCATTAAATATTCTATTAAAATCCAGAAACATATTATAATGTAAGAACTAACATTAAAATCATTTCAATACTAAACTTTTTCAATGTTGCTATCTTATCTTTTCACACGACGCGTCGAACAAAAACATGACGCAACATCCGCTCCAATTATTGTCGCGTGTGCTGCCGCCATTTTGATACGCTCTCTTGTCTATAATTTTCAATAGATCGTCTTTATGGCAAGGTCCGTAGATAATTTTACTCTTTGGATACCTACTTTATTGTGCTCTCTGATAACTTATAAACAACTGTCAAAACAATGAAGATAATTCCACGGTTTTTATATTTTCCAGGTTTTCCTGGCGGGATAATTATGTACACAATATTTTAAAATGGAAACTTGGTCTGAATTGTGCCGGTGCTGCCTGTCTCCCGATTCTGAGGTGTCACTTTTCGATACTGAAGAAAATGTACGGGAAAAGTTTTTGGAAATTACCACAATTGAGGTATGATTTATTAATGAAATACACTATATAAAGAACTTTATTGTACTAAAAATATCCTTTAACGGAGACTGTTGTCGTAATTAATAGGAACTCATATAATTCCACCATTGAATAATTTCCGATATTGCCGCTCAACTAAGTAACAATTTTGTATATTTTTAAAGGAATGTTCTAATAGTTAACTTTAAAAAAATAATATAACTTAAAAAATACATATCTGCAACTTGTTAAGGCGGAGTATACTATCATCAGTGTATCGTATATAATCTTAATAAAATTATATTAATAATTGCAAGCATATTGTATGTATGTTGTATGGAAATTCAAAGATGGCCTAGTGATCAATCTAGTCAATCTTAACCGATGATCAAACCCCGGCAAGCACCACTGAAATTTCATGTATTATATTTGTGTACATAATTCAATACATGCTTGACAGTGAAGGAAAACATTGTGAGGAAACCTGCATATGTCTAATTTCACCGAAATTCTGTTCCTAAACCTTCTCCTCGAGAAAGGAGAGGAGGCCCTAGCATAGCAGTTTGACATTTAATAAAAATTGTTACACTTATAAAATAAATATAAGCAGTAACATAACTAGTATGTAGTATTTTATTTTCAAACCCTAAACTCACAAATAATTAAATTACTAAATCATTGAATAAGTCAAAATTAAATAAAAATTTAATAAAATATTTGTTTACTTCCTAATAAATGATAAAAATCAAATAAAAAGTTGTTAATAACAATAAGTTATAGTTATATCATTAACCAATGGTAATAAATTCACAGAGGAATTCTCAGTTTATTGAATTTAATTAAACTCTTGACTATTTTAGGTTCAAGAGGATGATGGCCTACCCCAAAAGCTGTGCGGTGATTGCTTTACTCTTATGACCACAGCTTATCAATTTCGCACACAATGTATGAAAGTAGACAAGGAACTAAAACTACAATTAAATACATTAATAACTCACAGCAAAGATGAAGAATTTTCACAAATAGAAACACAACTCAAAACAAGCGAAGATATGACTATAGAAGATATTGCAAAAGAATCCATGAAAAAGCTAGAATCCATCATAAAAAAGGAACCAAATGATAGTGATGATGATTATTACTATGTTGTCGTTGTTGATAATCAAAAAGATCAAGGTGATAAATCAGATGATGATAAAAGTAGAGATTTTGTGATAGAATCAATAACGAAAGATGAACATGGAAGTGAAGCATCACAAAAACAAAGGGACCGTGATTTTGAAAATACAATTGATTCATTTCTCGTGTCTAATCCAAAAGTGCCTACTGATGTGCCTGCCACTATATTAGAAAATGAGGAGGAAGAACAAGATAATGGAGATCAATTTAATGAGGGTATGAATGTCGATGAAACACAAAACCGGGATCTGGCAATAATTGAAAATGCTCAAGAAAGACCCCACGAGTTCACAGTTCCTCTTTCTGGAGATGTGTTAAAAAGTCTACCGAATGCTAAAAATTTCATTAAAATACTCACTCCTTCAGGCGCAGAAAGAACAATTCTACTTAAAAGCGATGATGGTATAAAATATGTAACAGATCCCCTTTCTCTTAAAATGGAAGATGGGGAATCGATGTCACAAGAAGTCATTTTGTATGAGGGGGATGATTCTCCACAGTTCCAATTAGTTAAGTGTGATGGCTCAGAACTGATCATAGAGTATGCCGATGATAGCCAAATTGCTACTGTCCTCCAACAGGAAGATGGGACATTCCTCTGTGATTGCGGAGAACAGTTTGATGATCTAGATAATTACGAGAAACACCAATATAAACATAATCCAGCGGGTGATCACTTATGTAATCTATGTGGCAAGGGCTTTGAAACTGCTGAAATTCTAACTGGACATATGCTCCTTCACAGCAACCCGGTAGGGCTCCTAGTTGCATGTCCATTTTGTAATCAAAATATAAAACGCAACACTCTCACTCAACACATCAAATATGTACATAACAGCAAACCTCAATGTAATGTATGCTCAAAGACATTTGCCAATCAAAATAACTTGAAACGACATATGATGATTCATAGTGGTATAAAAGATTTTGAATGTGACATATGCCTTAAAAGATTCCATCAGAAAATAACAATGCAGACACATAGACTAACACACATCAATCCATTCACGTGTAGCCAATGTGGTATTAAGTTTGAAAATAAATCTGACTTGGCGTCACACAGAGGCTCAGATGAGTGCTCAAAATCAAGAATAATGAAAGTTAAAGAAGAACTCATGAAGACGGTCAAACAAGAAGTAACAACTAATTTCGGAAAACTATTGGGCTATGCATGTTCCTTATGTAAAAAGATGTTTTCTGTAGAGTCTGCATTGGAACAGCATGTAGAAAGTACGCATATTGTTGAATCTGAGTGTCAAGATGCTGAAAAGGGCTTAAAGAAAAGTACTAAAAGGTTTGAGTGCTGTATTTGTGGCAAGGGATGTGCCAGTCAAGCTATGTTGATAATGCATGAAAGAGTTCACACAAATGAGCGACCGTTTCCCTGTCAGCTTTGCTCATTACGTTTCAAGACAAAGACTCATTTACGAACTCATCAACTCACTCATACACGCGAAAAGAAATTTGGCTGTTCTGTGTGCATGAAATTCTTTGCTTTGAAAGGAAATTTAGTCGTACATTTACGCACGCACACCGGAGAGCGGCCATATGTGTGTTCCATCTGTGGTGAAGCATACATTGATTCTAAATATTTGAAAAAGCATAAGTTGAAGAAACATTCAATTGAGAATGTACCATGGGACAAGTACTAATTACCCTCTTAGTATGTGAGATGTTGGGACCTACCATTCTAGATAAAATTCAGTAAAGCAGTATATTATCAAGATGTTTCTATACAGAGGGGATTTTAAGTACTGATACTTTAGTAAATAACATTTTTTTCAATATTTTGTACCATAAAAAAATGTATTGTATGCTTATAGTAGAGCATAATATATATAGGTTTATAATATAATATATATATAGGTTTGCATAAAAAATGTCATCATCGAAAACTGTATATACTTTTTGTATTAAGATAGAGCCTATAAAAAGATTTGCAATAGGACTTTATAGGAAATAAATTTTAAGCGTTTTTAATGTGGTTTTTATTCTTATTTTTTACTTTTTTCCCCCAATACTACATATAGGCATTAAAGCCAATCATGTACTAAAAAAAAATTGCAAGAATTGCTCATTTGACATAAGTTTTTATTTTTATTATTACAATAGAAACCAACGGACTATAGACATGGGCATTTTTTTTAAAGTTTGCGTGATTTTAAAAAATGGTATTATTTTTAGCACATGTTTTTTTTAATATATAAGCTAGCGGTTGACTGTTATCACACCTGATGGAAAGTGATGATACAGTCTAAGATGGAGCGCGCTTGCCTAGAAGATGCCTATTCACTCTAGACTTGAAGGTACCCATATTGTTGGTGGTAGGAAAAACGGAGGTCGGGAGGGTATTCCAGATCTTAGCGGTGCGTATCAGAAACGAGGAAGCAAATCGTTTCGTGTGTGTCATACATATATACATACATAGACACATCAACAACGTACGGGTGCAGATCTTTACGGTGCCTCGCAGTTCTGTGGTAAAAAGGTGACGGAGGAACCAAATTAAATAGTTCCTGGGCACACTCTCCGAAATATATTCTGTGGAAAACCGACAGACAGGCAACCTTACGACGGTGTTCCAAGGTCTGGAGTTTTGCGACCAGTGTCTGGTCGCCAATGAGCCTTCTAGCACGACGATCCACTGAATCCAAAGCTGGTACTTAGCAGAGCCGTCCCATAAATGGCTGCAGTACTCCATGATACGATCTGACTTGAGCTTGATATATGGTCAGAAGCTGTTCCGGTGTGAAGTACTGTTTGACCTTATTGAGGATACCAAGTTTTTTGCCAGCAGTTTTAGCTTTGGATTCAATGCATTGTCCAAAGTTGAGTTTGGATGTTAAGGTAACTCCTAGAAGGTCAATACTGTCGGTGATGGGTACAGATACATTTCGGAAAGTCGGAGTCAGGGGGAATAGACTCCTCTTGGCGGTGAACAAACATGCTTGAGTCTTGGTAGGATTAAATTTGACTTGATTATGGTCACCCCAATCTGATACCTCTTCCAATATCAAATTGATGCGTTCTACCATGGCCTCTCTGTGCTCAAGAGTTTCTGTTGCATTCGCTCGAGGACCGGATATGCAGTTTTATGCAATAATATTAACATTAATGAAATCAGTGATGTCTAAATTGTCATAAAAACTCAGAAATCACGCAAAACACTGTGTAGTTTATCATATATTACGGATTAAATGCGTCCGACCCTGATATTTTCTTCCACTGAGTTACGTACTATTTTGCCTTGATTTAGGGTAAAATAAAAATATAATATTCAAAACGCATATATTTATGTAACAAGATAAAGTACTAATCACAAATCTTCTCCTAATTTTTCACTATAAGCACATAAAAAAATGTGATCAACAATTGTACATCCTCTGAGTTACAAAACGACAAAAACAGACTTATATTTCATCATTTTTAGCATAATTTTAAATCCGAATAATATTATAAGTAAATGATGAAATTAATAAAATTACACAACAACAAATGTAAAAGATATTTTGAGCTTTGTCCATCATTATTTAGAAAAATTTAACAGTCAATTGTCTTCTTTGGTGGACCGTCATTCAATGGAACGGGGTGAAAAATGTAAAGAGTCGTACACATTTTTATAAAGCATTGAATTTTATTCTAAGCTACCTAGCTAATCTTCTATTTACTAACTTTCCAAAACTTCTCTGGCTTTCATTATATCCATATTTTCTTTTAAACTTTGGAGTTTTTTATGTTACTATTTTGTAACAATACAATTGCTTTCTTGCTTGTTTGGAGTGCTGTTTTTAACACCAGAATTATTTTATGGGCATTATTGTAGTTTGGAACTACATTACAACTCTACAATCATAATACATTATAACTTTACAATCTCTTCCAATTCGTTTTTCGTTTTTGTCTTGTAGATTAATTTTTTTGTAGTTAGTGTAGTATTTTGATTATTTAAAACTTGTTTTTCTTTCTATTTACGTTTCTGCTCACACCACTTCTTTCGATTCTTTTCTTTTTCATCTTCCGTTAGCTCATTTATTTTCTTACTCTCGCAGTAAGTGACATTTCAATATCTACAACAATAATATGTTAGTATGTGTCTTAATAAACATTAATTAAGGCTTTATTTTAAATAATTTAAATTGATTTATAAAATTTCTAATTTTATTTTATTAAATAATTAATTTAATACGACTTCACTTTCAATTTAAAAAGATTATAAAAATCTTAATATACAAGATAAAAATTATTTTTAGGAAAAAACGAATATTATGTATCGAAAAACATTACCCTCCTTCAGGGCAGTCGGGTAAATATATCATTTTGAGTATTAAAGTATTTTAGCAATGTAAACGCGGATTTAGATTCTACTAAAACTGTTCTCTTTCTATCTGAAAAAAGTGATTTCTAAGCTGACGTAACGGATCTTCGGTAACAACAATTCTTTTGCAAATTTGAGAACGAGTTACTAAGTTCAATCAAATTACCACATTTTAGATAAACAGACGTTTTTATTGTTAGTCTTATAATATAAACCGGAATCGCAGTAATATTTTGGTATATTTATTAAGAAAATGACGTAACTCAGTTGCATTTTCCCAGGTTTTTTAGGTTGAAATTTAATAATTAAATTAATTTTTTGAATAGCTAATGGTAATAATACATATATCACAATCCGTTTTCCAATTCAATTTACCAACAACATTATTTCTTCAATAAAACTATCAGTTGATGGTAATAAAACCAGATTTTAGACACAATGGTATTCAAACCTGACAACTATTGAATGGGACATGGCAAAATATGGATTCATCGATCATTAAATACTATTTTATTTTTAATATACAACAATAAAATAATTTGTTTATATTATCAATATAAATAATAACAATTAAACTTTTACCATTTATTAACACTATACTCGTATAAATACTACAATTTCATGTAGTCTTTTATTTTAAACAGGGGACACCCAAAACCACAATAGTGCAAACTTTTAAAAAAATGCCCAGATATGCTACGTTCACGAGAGAAAAGGGACATGACGATGAAGAAAATGCGAGTGTGGGCGCCATCTATTGACTTATAAAAATTATATGTAATTTCCGAGTTAGAGAAAACCAAGAATCACGACTTAATGCTACTCAACAATAGATGGCGTCCTATACTTTATGTATAGGACAATTAGTATGCTGTCTTTAAAATCGTTTCGAATTATCTTACATAATAAATATATAAAGAACCTGCAATATTTTTATAAAAAAAAATTGAGCAGCCTGTAAATGTCCCACTGCTAGGCTAAGGCCTCCTCTTTTTAGGAGAAGGTTTGGTGCTTATTTTACCACGCTTCTTCAATGCGAGTTGATAAAAACACGTCGTAGAATATCAGTAATATAAACACATGCATTTCTAATAAGGTGGCATTTCACATTTTCACTTCGTTTGACCTTTCACCGCCGAGCAAAAGATGAATTATTAACACAAATTATGCACAAAAAATTCAGTGGTGCTAGCCTAAGCTTGAACCCGCGATCATCGGTAAAGATTAATGCGTTCTGGCCACTGTGCTGCCATCTCGGTATTTTTATGTGGTCTAGTAATTTTCATTATACAGAACAGAATAAATTTAAAAAACAAAAAAATATATATGTATAGAAGGGAATCGGACGATTAAACTAAAATCAATTATACAAAATATTATGTATAAAGTAAGTAAGTTTTTTCCCTTATTTTATCAAGTTACAGCTGAAAACTCATAACTTAATGTACAATTTTTCAAAAAAAAAACATGTAAAACTAAGAACTGGTTTGACAGATTGGCGTGATGAAATAATAAGGTACCTCCTCTTAAAACAGGATTTCGATACAAAAAAAAAATACATTTTTAACATATTTGAAATTAATGTTTAATTGAATAAAAAATAAAATTTTCATAAACATTTTAATCCCGTCACATACGCGTCATGGAGCTTAACATAGTCACAATAAATACTAAGCGATCATAAGCATTGCAGAGATAATATGGAATGCGTGTGAGTTACAAAGTAAATAAAATTCTTTGTTTCATTTACTCGCCATGAGATTATTATGAAGGCAGGCTGCAAAGTACTTGTCATCCTTGTCACTCTTTGTAGTTTATAACACAATGTACTTAATACTTGTTATTTCATACTTGTAATAAAGTCGTTTTAAATCTTTGTAGTTATTTATTTTCCAAAATCAAAAATCTTGCTATTTCAAAGATTGAAAAAGTTAAAAATATACGTATTTCCTATAATTTCGTTGTTATTTAAAGCAAAATTATGTAGGAATCAATGAACGTTTAGTTTCTTCACCATTAATATATTATGTATGTTAAAAAAATGTGGCCGTCCCGGCAGATGTAAAGCATCGAAATTGAAATGTAATATTATAAATGCGAAAGCAACTCTATCTGTCTGTTACGCTTTCAGGGCTAAACCACTGAAACCATTTTGATAAAATCTGATTTGAAGCAAGCTTTAACCCATAAGCTACTTTTTTAAGCAAAAAAAAAAAATTTCTAAGGATAAAAAACGTTATATTTCAGACTTCCAACGGTGTTATATATAGTAACAATAATGCTTTAAATGTTTACAGTAATATTTTAAGTACAGTTAAAGTTAAAGGAACATAGTAATTTAGACCGACATATAAAATATGTATAATATGATATTAGAATATTTAAGATTATATCAACCTTATAATGCACAAGCGTATTGACAGATGATACGCGCAACTAGGTCACTAAAACCGTCACGAATCACGCTACACAATTACCATGACATGTTATGTCATCCTTACATACTAAGTCTAAATATGTAGCCTGATGAAGATGATTGCGTAAATTTTCAAGATACATTGAAAACTTCCGTGAAACGCAAGAATTCTGAAATACATTAATGAATACGCATGTTGTTTCTACCTATCTACCGGCCTACCGCGTAGAAGACATTATCACGAGCTTTCAACAGCTAATAGTGTCGTCGCGTGACTGGAGTGTTGTTGTTGAGCTACGTGTGTGTGTGTAGCAATGATACAATCAAGCGGCTGCGGAGCGGCTCACTAATGCGTCCCGTCGCCGCTTCGCTCCAGTCGCATACCGTTTCATAGCGATTGAATCATTTCTTATTTATCGACACATTTTCTTAAATATTTTTTTAATCACTTTGAAAAAGAAGTCTTTATTTATCGTTACATGATAAATAATTATTGAAATCAATGCTATTTATTATTATTATTACAGGAACAAAGATCATCATAGTTCCCAATGTTGGTGGCACATTGGCCACTTACTATAGGTCCATCTGTCAGTCTGCATTTAAAAAATGTATATACTGTCAAAGTGCTTGAGATTTTTAAACATAACTTACAATTAGAACGCTAATATGATTTTATGTTTAATTAAATGGTGTGGTATACCGGTGTCGATATCGATACCTAAAAAAAATTATACATCACTAGTGACACCTACTTTACTGGCCGGGACCCCTCCCACTTCACCCGCCCCGAGGCTTATCTGCTGCGAAACCCTGGCGCAGATATATTTCATTTCGCCACCAGGCACGTTTTTCTGCAACGCAGTGCTTACAGTTCAGTAGCCTGACTCTTTTTATTTCATGTAATCCTGGTAGCCAGTTACATATTTGTAAATGTCAGTCAAGGAAAAAAAAACTGTTTTTTTTTTATATTTCTCTATTCGCAATCTCTCTTTTTGTGTTTATAAAAACTCTATGCTATGTCTATAAAAACTCTATTACAAAACATGCAAAAAATTGAAAATACATAAATAAGTGCGTACCATCTTTTCAATTTTAATTTAATGTTCACTTATACAATTTAAAAATGTATTTAGTTAGTTATATGTGATAAAATAAAGTTAAGATATACTAACAACAAAGTGGCGGATAATATCCGCAAAGAAAGGCGCATACTGCAGCATAGTAAGGGATACTTATCGAATGCAGAAGTTACAAATTGGATGGATAGCTAAAAATAAGCTGATGGGACGTTTCCTTTTTAGACTGTTTTGTTTTAATTGTCGCTCTACTTTTTTTTTTGAACGATCCTGGCTCATTAATTTATGCGTATTTTGTACTTGCTTAAAAAAAATTAGTTAAAATAAATAAAACGTCAAATAAATTTTAGTAAATCGTAAAGTAAGTTCGTCAGTGAGTTATGTAATTTATCCCTATAAAACAAAAAACATAACTGTTTAGTAGTAAGTTACTAACTATTTTAGTAACCTTACTATTTGAGAATATACTTTATTATTTTTATACCTGAATAAAGTTTTTAGTAACTAACGGGTAACGTACGTATGTAAAAAAAATAAAATTTTCATTCCCCGACTCGTAAGTCATTTTCTCGCGGTGTGTACTAGGGCAACAGCGCAGGCAGGCGTTAGCAGAGTAAATTAGGCGCGGAGTCGCTCGTGCCGCGCCGCGCACTCAGCGATATTGCTATCGGCCCGCCTCGAATGCAGGGTTATACATAAATAAGTAAAAATATTTTTAAATTTTAACAATTATATATAATTTTGTGTCTTAGCTTCGTTTTCTTTTATATAATTCGTATAACTCAATTTATAATTTTTTTTTCTGTTTTCAAAAGCACCAAAGTAGTGCATAATATTTTTACTTTTAAATATTTTCTTGTATTTAAGTTGTTGTATCTATAAAACGATAACAAAGTTTAAATTGTACAATCAATACAAAAAAAAAACTCCCTATCCATGAAATACACATCCAACACGGCCGTGCTATAGAAATATGAAAAATAAATAATAGAGCGTGATTAATAAAGCGGCAGCCCTGGGCGCGGCTGGCGGGAACAAAGCAGCCGCGGCGAGCGCCACTCACCGTTCGCAGCGGTATACAACGCACGAAACATTTTGATACTATTATATTATTGAATTATTTTGATCAATTTTCACATATTTATTTTTATTTTGATTTACTAAATGAATTGGATGGATTCATGTGTTTGAGTTTGTGTGTGGGGCAGATGCCTTTTCTGGAATGTGTGTGTAAATTTTCACGATGATCGGTTCATTATTGAAGAGGTGAAAGAGTAAGCAAAATCAATCAATTGTCATTTTAACCTAATACAGTAAATATTCGAATATATCAATCAGCTAAATATCAGTCATAAAAAAATTATATAGAGCTTCAAAAAAGTTTAAAATATATATATACATCATTTATAATGAAATTAACATTTGTATTTTTATAGAATTATTTTTGCTGTTTTTATTTTTTTTATACAGTAATTCGAGAATACACCATAGTCAGATTAAACAAAATGTCAACAGCAAATCTAAGAAAAATCAATCAATCAATCTTAGTCAATGTCCATAATTAATTGATAATTCAAAAAATCACTACAAATTACAACAAATCGATAACTAGAGAATATGACTTAATGACATAAATCATTATGTACTAATTTCAAATTTATTCCGAGCGTAAGACTGCTGTACAAAAATAGTTATCAAAAACTTCCTTAATAAGTAAAACTAATTGTACATTACGATTTTACCAATGATAAAACAATATATTACTTAAATAAAAACAATATGTTACCTTTAATAGTAGTTTTAAAAAAAACTGTTAAATGTTTGAATTTAATCAAGTATCAAACCGTCAGCCGCCTCCTCGCGCCGCATTACCCAATGATTCACCGAGGCGCGGCCCGACATCGCAGCGTCCCGTACATTGCGCTCCATAACCTCTACCACAAGCGTAAAGCCGTATACCGACTATGCGGCGTGCATAGCATTCTCCGCGTAGTTTTTAGCTGCCAAAAACGGTTATAGTTTTGATATAATCTGTATAATGAATATGTCTGAAGCTGAACTAGTTGATTGAGTATTCGAAATTCAAATTTTTAGAACGTGTTTTGTCCTGTCATGTGGTGCATTGCATTTGTTATTTACGTACATAACTACCGTAACTGATTTTAAAAAATACGCACCTTCACTGCCTACATACATACAAGGCGGCTAGCGCAGAACATTCTTGTCGACTGTACTGGCCGTCGTCGCGTTTGGACTCTACTACCACTTACCATCAGGTGGAGTAGTCATTTGCCCTCCCGGCAAATATAAAAAAAAACATTGCATTGTTATGACACTTAATTGACTTGTATAAAATAACTAAGTGTAAGATTTTTTTTTGTATTTTATACAATTTTGTAATATTAAAGTAGGAAATGAACAAATTCATAAAGCCACCGCGTAATCAGATTTTTTTTCATTATTTCCTATATTTATAAAATTACTAATAACTAATTAAATAGTTTATATAGCATTTTTATTTCATATTAAATTAAGATTTATATTAAATAAATTTGCTAAATGCACATAAAACCTGCGTTTAGTTATTTGGCCTAGTTATCACTTGATATGTTTCTTCTGGACAATTTTATTTCACTAAAAATATACATTGAATAAAATGTATATGTACGAGTGAGACAGAGACAAAAATGTATGTAAAATGCAGTTGGAACTAAGGCTACATAAATTTAAAGTTTAAATAGTAGATACATTTTTCTTTATTCGTTTTTTCATATGTCATAAACTAAAAATAATATAAAAAAATATTTACATATATAAATATAATGTCAGATACAAGCCCCATTGCTTCACGGTATGTAATCAAATTTTCAGACAATTTTTTTCAGCGTCAGAAGACTATATATATCTTTCATTGGAAAACAAAGAACCACATTAAAGTGGAGTTGGGTTGCATCTAAGTGCAAAGAGCGAAGACGCTCTAGTGTCTCAGTCACAAAAACAAAACATACTTCATTCAAATAGGCTCTCACAAACATTTCTAAATCATTCTACAAGATAAAATATAATGTAAAACTGTTGGTTTGAATGTAGATTCTACCACGAAGAACCGGCAAGAAACTCAGTAGTTACTCTCTTTCTTAAATGAAATTACATAGTCAGCTATGTACAATACATATGTCCTATATGGAAATCAATACATTCACTACTCCACGCTTATTTTTTTTTTTAAATATTATTTCAAGAAATTTTGTGTCGCTGATTCTATGAAAATTTTCAGTTATTGTAAATGTACATTATTTTTGTCGTAAATTATATATTGTCGCAATCGTAAGTAAATAGTACTTTGTTAAAAACATCTCGAAGGGAATCTCGAGCTCCCATATTATAAATAGACGGATTAGCAGCGCAATTATTTAAGAACTCACTTCACAACTCACATGTACCACCAATGCGCCACCACCCTTGGGAACTAAGATGTTATGCCCTTGTGCCTGTTGTTACACTGGCGAAAGATTATACGATGAGTGAATGATGAATGATTTTTAATAGTAACAATGTCTATATGCGATGGTTACCATCAGGTGGCCCTTTTGTCAGCCTACTATTTTAAATAAATAATAAAAATACTACGCTATGCTATTATACCAATATTAAAAGAAAGATTCATAATTGACTATCATGCTTGTTTACAAGACTAACTGTCATTACATCAACGAAATGTATTATTTGAATACAGCATATTTACACTCGGACTATTGCGGCTAACTTATTTTGTCAAAAAACGATTTAAAAAAATTTCTAAGAATCGACCTATTGTATAAATTCTAAGTTTAAATAAGTAACTGTCAGCGCCATCTAGCGTAAATCAGTACAATTTTTTGGTAAAAATCGATAAGATCACCGAGGATATTGATATCCTACTTTATTATGGATTCCTAGTATAAAGTCGACCTAATGAAGCAACTTTTCATTTATGTGAATGTGAATGCAAAATTGTTGGTTAGAAGAAGTTGTTGTGTATTTGTTAGTTACAAGCTAGTTTAGTTTTAGTAACTTTTGTCATGTACTTGTAAAGATTTATAAATTTTTAAAATAATAAATAATTACATTATTTTAGGTGTAAATAAATATTTGTATTAATTAAATAAAACTAATTTTAAATTTTTTTCTGCTAAAAAAATCAACATAGTTATGTCAATTTTTAGTTATTTTTAAGTTATTTTATCATTTTTATGAAGAAAATTGATAATGAACGCAGTAATATTCTAACATAAGTCAATGTATAATGTACATACATACGAAATATGTAATAAAAAATATTAATTTAGAAACTTACAAACTACAAGCAAATTATAAGAATACTTGTTTCTTGACGGCTAGCCTCTGAACGAAATTAACGAACAGACTATTTTTGATAAATCTCGCTACCAATACCAAACCATCATAATATATCTTCCTAGCTCATGGTCGCCTAGTATGTTGCGCACTGTTCGCGCAAGCGAGCGTACTCGTGCGCAACTCTCGCGTGCTAGATGCGCGCGCGCAATGTTTGTTGAATCTTTGGTTAAAAGAAATCTGACTCCTTTGTTGTGATCATTTTTAATCTTTAATGAGATTCTAGGATTGCCATTTATTATTATTTGATGAGCTGAAATTTTACACTTACTTTTTCTGGTGACAAATACAGTACTGAAATGTAACATGTAGTATGTATGTATGTATGGATAAAAACTACTGTTTAATTTTATTAATTATTATTCGTATAAAAGTAATGTTATGAAGTGTAATGTAATCCTTGGAGTAATAGTGCAAAAATTTCATCAAAAATATTATACCCCGTCTTATTGCCTTACTGGTGACAGGAGGGTCTTTTTCGCCCAGAAAATCAGAATTGCGATTCAAAGGGGAAATGCTGCTTTCTTGCCACTATTCCACGAGGTCAAGATTTGTACTATTTACAATTTTTATTTGTATTTATTTAAGGATCTATATTAATAAAATGTTGATATTGTTTATTTTATTTTAATCTTATTTAAATTAGGGTAATCTTGATAAAAAAAATTGTTATATTAGGTTACCTATCACTTTAAAAATATTAAGCAATAAACAAATTAAAAACTATTGTTTTTTTTTTACAAAGGTTTATTGGCAAAGATATAGAATCTTTACGCCCGAACCGGGATTTATAAGTTAGCCACTGATCGAGGCAGTTGCACTTGTTGATATATTTATGATATATTAATATATATATACAAACGAAAACGTAGAAACGCAATAGAAACAGCTACTGTAGAGTAAACTCAAACCTTACTGCATTAAAGTATGATCAAACTAAAGACGAAGCTAGCAAAATGCACTAGTTTTTCATCATTAATGGTTTTATATTATCAATAATTTATTAAGGTCATAAAATTTTACCTATTTATCAATTACAAATTTATTTCAACATTTATTCTTAAAATACAATGGAAAACCTTTAATTAAAATAGGAAAACATATTACACCAACATTACATGTAAGTAATAACTAAATATATAGTAACGACTTTCGAAATAACGGATTATGTATGTTATATTTAAATAATAATTATAAAGTCACTACTCGTATATACTCTTCTAACACTATATAAAAAATATTTTGAAGGTTTGTTCAAGCTTAAATGCAGTTAAATATTAGTAGGTTTTTAATTTTTTTTTATAATATTCGATAAAAAATATTACTAGTACCGAAAACTAAGCAAACATAATAAAATATTTTATGATTATTACAAAGAACGATTTTGTGGAACACTAAAGTAGAAACGCGACGCACTATACGCAGCGTCGGCGTCGTTAAGCGTTGTCTAGTCAACAATACAATAGCGCGCTATCGCAAGGACGGGCACGGCGCATTATCGGCCGCCCGGACGATCGGCCCGATTGTTTTGCGGGCAATTAGCGCCGGCCCGTCCCGCACGTGCCGTTCCGCGGTCCCAGACGCCTCCGATTCCAGTGTACCGCGCGCGCCCCACGCGAGCGGCTGTGTGGGAGAATATAGCGTATAGTGGAAGCCTTTTCCGATCTCCCGACGGATCTACACGCCTGGTACTTTTTTTATTTCGTAAAACTTTTTTAAAATTTATTTTTAATGCCTTTTTTTCTAAAAAAAAAAATACACTAAGTATTTTTTATATTAAATTAACGAATTAAAAAAAATACAAACTTATTTTTGGAATAATTTTAAATACAATATTCTTATTTTTTTACGATTCAATACATAATTTTATAAAAATATCTCATTAGCGATGCAGTGTTAAACCAAGCACAATTATTTTGCAATGAACCAGAGATTAAAGAGATATTCTTGTCCTGAACATTTCCCCCGTCACCGCCGGGAAAAGTTTTCGCAAAGTCCTTTCTGTCGGCGAGAACTTGGCAGTCAAAAGTTCCTGTTCTCAAAGTTTTACGCACGCGAGACTCCCAACTTTCGGACTCCAAAACTTTGTCGAAAATATTTCACAAGCAATTTAATTTTTTCGCAATAAAAAGTGTACCGGGCAAGTAAAATAAAGTACAAATAGATTTATATGTATATATGTGTAGTGCAGTTAGAAATAATTAGACATAAAAAATAAAAAACATGGGTTTATTTGTGTAAGAAAACTAAAGTTAAGTGTAAGTTAAAAATAAAAATGGCGGCTGCCATGATAAAGGACCGTGGGCTACGAAAGAAATTAACCCAGGAAGCCATACCCGAGAAAACACCTAAAAAACCTTCGAAGCGTAAATCAACGCCGAGTAGTTCTAAGAACGACAAGAAAAACGAACAAAATAATAATAAAAGGCCAAAAATACAGACGGGTGATCCAAAAGTCGACTTGTTTTCTACCTACCAGCCGTGGGTGATCCAGACATATGGAGATTTGGCAAAAACAAAAACGATAACGTTAAAAAAGTACGCTAGAATTCTTCGAACCCTGCGCGGCGAAGAATGTAACAGTTCAGATAGTTCCAAGTTTCGTTTTTGGGTAAAGGCCAAGGGTTTTCATGTGGGTAGGCCGACGGGATACGATGCGAAACCTGCCGACGGCATAGTTTGCAGATACAGCGTCGCTGATGCAGAAGGTTGCGCCCGTGGACCGGATGGTCAGGAAATATATACAGGATCTCAAAATGATCCTCCGTTATATATACCGACTCCTCCTTTAAAGGTAAGTGTAATGTAATAAGTGCTTATTAATTATTTCATAACTTTATTTTTATAAATAGGGATAAATAATTAAAAAAAAATAACTTATCTTTAAATTTTAAAAATAGCTAAACTTAGCTCGTTTGTTGACTTTTCAACAGCGCCACCATTTTTAGACGAAATACTGAGAAAACATAACACTTAAGATAAGTCACATAATATTTATACAATACTTCCACTATCAGTCAAACGCTGTGTTGTCTAATTTATGAGACCATCAGACGACAGATAAAATCCAGTGTATTTAGTATACATATTTATATAGTTTATTTATATATTTGCAACGTTCTGTTATGTGTCTAGAAAAAATGAATCGAATGTCCTTCAAACAAACGAGAGACAATGAGATCAAAGAACAGGTGATGTGTGCCACTGCGGCACCAGGAACGCATAATGATAGAAGAGATTACGCGTCATTATACTAAGACGGATGCTCATTCATCACTAAGCGCAGCGGCTACCAATCTTGCAAGTCTTTCTCAACGCTCTTCACATTAGTATGATCTTAGTGCATTGCTATAAGATTATTCTAGGTAGAAACGTTAACGTTTAAAGTCTTTATTTTTCATGATTTAAAAAACAACAGGATGTAATCTCTACAGAGACTTTAATAGCATTGTTATCGCAGAAAGCGATTTGCTTTGCGAGTTATAAACGTGTACATGAATGTGTATACAGTACCTACAGTATATAGATTTTATGATTTCGATGTGTGATGTGATACTTTGAAATTTAAAGTCTAAGACTATTTACTCTTTATTTATAGTAATAAATAATAATAAATTAAATTTTAATGCCACAGGACAATCTTTTAGCTTTCTGCTTTGTAATTTGTAAAGTTTATTTTGTTCTTTTTATTTTAATTTTGTATTTTATAAAAATGTACATAAAATAAATTTTAATTCAGTTCAGTCCGATAAAATCATTATTAAATAAATTTTCAGTTATATATAACTAAAAAGTAAATGGTACCTCATTGTCATCTTGCATAACTTGACAATAAACATATTAAGATAAACTCTTACTAAGATAATCTCTTCTAATAAGTCTTGAAATAAAATCTTATAATTTTTTTACATAAAATATAAAAAACTAATTCGGTCATTGTATCTCTCAATCCCTTTTTATTTTTTATGAGTCATTATTATTTTTAAACCACACTATTCGAAACAACTAGGAATGCATAGCCTGTAGCAACGTAATCAAATGAATAATTGTAACAAGTAAACTCCAGTAACTCTGGTGTCCGCGGCTCGCTCACTCGCTCATTTATTATTTGCGGCCTCATGTATATTAAAGAGCCGGCTATCCCGCCAGGTCTCACCTGAACTGACTAGGCTTATTATTAATACTCCTTTTGACTATCCGGCGGAGTTAAAAGCACTTGGGCCTCTTTATTTGAAAAATATCTTCTATTTTTATATTTTGCAAAACTTTGCTTGAACAAATTCATTTATCTTAAAAAAAACAATAGGTATCATGTATAGAAGACGTAATATAAGATTTATAATACAAGGAGTATTATAGTTTGAATTTTTCGAAGCTCTGTTAAAAAAAACGATCAGCATCCATCGCATATGTATATTCCACTCGGATGCGCTGATGGGAATTACAAAGGATGCCCTCGGGACACAGCAATATCTATGCGTGCAGCGGCATCAACGCCGCGTGAAACTTTAAACAAACGCTTTTCAATTTATATTCGCCGGGCGAAACGGCGCGTGGTTTTAGCAAAAACGAGCCGGAGCCGAACGAACAATGGGCGGCCGCAGCGGCCACAACGCGATACCAGCGATAAGCGGCGATCGATGTTTAACGTTCAGGTTTGACGCGAACTCCTACTGTATTATGCACTCCTGATAATTTGTATCGAAAGTATCGATGAAATTACTTCGATTGCATCGAACCTTCTTCTTTAAAAAAAAAACACGATTCGACTACGACGATATTATCACAATCGAACAGTATCATCCATACCGTTGGATTTTGTTTTTCTTCGTTGGTTGTTTGTTCTTAATTTTTTATTTTACCACTTTTAATTAAATAAGAAAAAAAAGATATTTTTTAATTAGAATAGACTTCGTAAACAGTATACGACGATCTTATCAAAGATTTAGCTGATCAATCCATAAGCAAAAATTTTATCTACCGTCGGGGAACGCGCATTAATAAAATGAAACTGGTATAATTCATCAGGCAATCGGCCAACGGGTGACGCGTCTGATTAAAATGAATGCCGCACAGCCCGCGGCTTGTTTTTACCTGCCATGACCAAACGACGTGTTTTGACGGGACAGCGCAACGGACTTTCTTTGTCCCCACAAAAATGTTCAGTTCGAAAACACGGTAAAATGCTTGCAAGTTTATATAATCTTTTATGATTTCTTTCGGTTTTGATCTTGGTGTTCTTATTTATTTTAATCCGTGTTTATGAATTAGTTTGGTTTTCTTTTATATATCTTTTCAATAACCATCAATCGATGTTTCGATGTCTCGTGATAGTAGATTTTTTTAATAATAAATTTATAATTTTAATTAATAAAAAATATATATTGAAATATGGTGATATATTTAAAATTAATATCGTATTTGTTATACAATTAATACAACATTTTGTTTTAATAAAATAAATAAAATATATAAAAATAGTTTATTTTTTACAAACGTGTAAACGGCGTTTGTGTGTATGATGCAATTAGCGAAGGAAACTAAACGGGTTCGTTATAGCGGCTAGGAATCTTGCCTCTTGGCGTAAAGGCTACAACTACATAGTTCATCCTTTAGCCGCTAGACTTGTGGGCGAGTCGCGAACCGGCAAACATAATCGCACTTGGCTTTTGTTATTGAAGTACACAAAGCTGTCTCCCGAGTCACACTCTTGAACTGGACTTGAATTTTTATTTCAAACTCACAATATCTCTGAACACATTTTTAAACTGCGGTTACCTTTTGTATATTAAAATAAAAACAATTAATAAAATAGTTTTGGTTTCTACATTAAAATGATTAAATAGTACTTTAAATACTTACGAGTCCTAGCCTTCATTTAATCTAAGTAATGAATATTAGCCAATATTTAAAAAAAAATAAAAAATATGCCTATCTCGTAGTCGGCAATTAAATTATCACGCATCATCACAATCGTGATATTACGGCATTTAACGCTTGCCTCACCCCAGTTAAAATCTACACAACGACCGAAAATTTCGTTCAATACGCAGTTTTAACGAATAAAAGGTTTTTTATGTAGTAATATCGGTTATTAAAAGGTTTTTAAACGTGTAAATAGTCGATAAAAAGATTTTTTTTTCTGTAACATAATTGTTGTTATTATTTAAAAATCGAACACGCGTTAACATGTTTTTCTTATCTAAATACATAATTCGTTGCAGTAAAATGTTCATGCATTCGAAAAACTCCTTACCTCGTCGGATCTGCGAAACCGGGACGCTCGTGCTCTGCAGTGGGCATTGTAAAAATGAGGCAATAAATCCGGCGGGACGGCGGTCGGTGCGGGCCGGGTGAATTACGAGTACGGGCGTGGATGTTCGCGACATCACAAAGGCGCGGTGAAAAAATATCGTCGGGTCGCGTGTGCACTGTTCGGTTTTATTTTTAAGTGTAGTGTTTGTTTATTGTCGTGTCTTAGAATTTCTTGTGAACATAGTCGTAGAGTGCTACATAGCTTCGACTCGCAGCTATGCAATAACTGAACAGAATGTGTTTTGTTCCAATATTTTTTATTTATTTCTTTTAGAAAATTGAAAAATGATAATAAATATAATAATTATTGTACTAAATAGATACCGCCTTGCGAGTAACTTGCCTTCAAAGTTAATATATTTTATCATTTTATTTTTTAGCAAACTCGCATTGTTACAAATGTCTGGTCTTAACTTTATATATGTGTGGGTACCGAAGGTGGCCTTATCTTTACAGACGACCCGACCCGTACCTTGATCGGTCGTTTTGGTCATGTAGACGTGTTTAATCACTCATACTTTATAAAGATTTAATGATATGACATCAATGATTATGAAGAGATGATCAATTATGGCGGCTATTGCAGAACATTCTTCCCGACTGTACTGGCCGTCGTCGCGTCATTTGCCCTCCCGGCAAAACTAAAAAAAAAAAAATTAACAAGTGTCTTCACTACACACGAGGTACATAGATTTAAAAATAAGGTAGTACCTTATTACAAGATTTTACCTGTATAATAACGTATATTATTTTTATATTAAATAATATACCTTATACAGGAAAAAATATGTTAATTCTAAGTTGATATGACAACTTTATTCTTTATCTTTATTCAACCTTATGATTTTGGCACAGTACCATGTGATTCACGAAACCAAGATCCTACCTAGTGTGTCCGAAGACTGGCTGGCTTAAGACGTTTTTAGATATTTAACAGTACTAAAATAACTAGGGTATCATATGTAGAAGAAGATCTTCCTGAGAATCTTTCTTAAATCGAGCAATTCAAATATGGAATTTAATATATTTTGTTCTACTTTACCAGGGAACTATGTTAATTGAAGATACTTCGGTTACCATTGTATTGAGTTTCAATATTCTAAAATTAAGATTAAATTTAGAACATAAAAAAAATACAATATATTTTCAAATATAAACAACCACGCTTAACTCAGCCTAACTCGTGCTAAAGACCATCGTCATTACTTAAGAATAATTCAACAGTTCATACGGGCACAGAAAGGCGCGCATTTATATGCGCACACGCGCGCACTCACACATATGCAATGTGTTAAAGTACAGATACAAACTGTACGGCAATGTTAAATTGATAGTGAGAGAAAATAGTAATTGACAACAGCCGGCGATAGAGATGATTAATGCGAAAGTAAGCTTATGTTGCGTAAACCTTGAGTTGAGGTTTTCATCATTTGTAACAAATTAACGTCCACCTTGCAGGAAGCAAAACCATGATTAAATCTTGATAGCTTCATTAAACCTAGTTTATGAAAAAATGTATTTGTTTTATGTAATGTGTTTTTTAGAGCCGAGATGCTCCAGTGTCTGGAATGCGAATCTTAACCGATGATCGCAGATTCATACCCAGGCAAGCACCACTGTATATATGTGTTATATGCTTTATATTTGTTTTTAATTCGTCTCGAGCTCGGCATCATTTTTTTTTTTTATAGAATAGGAAGGTGGACGAGCATATGGGCCACCTGATGGTAAGTGGTCACCAAACGCCCTTAGACATTGGCAGTGTAAGAAATGTCAACCATCCAACCTTGGGAACTAAGATTTTATGTCCCTTGTGCCTGTAATTTCACTGGCTCACTCACCCTTCAAACCGGAACACAACAATATCAAGTATTGCTGTTTTGCGGTAGAATATCTGATGAGTGGGTGGTACCTACCCAGACGAGCTTGCACAAAGCCCTATCACCAGTAATCTAGTAATCATGTCTTTAGATGTGTATTTACCAAATGTTGAATGTTGCCGATGATATAAGCTTCACACATGTTAGAAAGAAACCAAAAAGGCTTTCAAATGTAGAATTAGAAAGAGACTTAATTGGTTAGGTTAGTGACTTATCATACTTTAAATAATGCTGTCTTCTTCTTTTGAATGTCAAATCAATAATGACAGAAAGAGCTAAGTATGTGTTTAACTTAATAGCCTAAGTTTGAATATACGTCCTAATATTAAATAAAAAAAAAATCTACTGATGTAGTATAAATATTAACATAAGTGGCAGGGATGCGATTTGGTTTAAAATGTATCAATGACAGACCGACACATAAATCAAAATACGAAATGTCAGTGTCACTATTTCGCTGTTCAGTTGCCAACGCTTAAAAGCTTTGTGTTGAATTGATTTCTTTGTAAATAGGACACTTGACCGTTGTCTTAAGATGCAAAACGCAAAAGGTCGTATGTCAAAAGTGTTTCATTTTAAACTGTATCAGTAAAATATCAACGTCCCGACTTGGTACGGTTGAAATAAGATTTTTTTATATTTTAGTCAAAAAACCCCTTTACACCCCCCCCCCCCCCACACACACACTCATACAATAAATATTGCATTAAAATCGATTCAGCCGAGAGTTCAGTGACATACACGCCTTACAGAAGATTTACCTGAACCTGTGCTTACCTATGTGCAGCAGTATTTTGTAGTCGCGCAGCCCAGAAGGGATTCACGACAGTTGTGTTTTAGTCAATAAGATGACTTTATATATACTGTTAAAAGCGTAGCAGATATTTTAATAACTACATATTATAGAATTTCATGGGATATTTTACATAAGTACGTTAAATACAATAACATAAAGATATAATTAAACAATTCTTATGTGATATAAAACAAATATTTGAAAACATTTTCAAAAAACATTGGAAGCCATTTTGATTTTTCTCTCAGACCTTGAAGCGATTTCAATCACAAAGCGAGCCGAACGTATTGAACACCTAGATTAGCTGGCGTGCTTCATTTAGATTACTAATCAACTAAATGTCATAGATAGCGCCTTAAGTGGTCTAGGCGTCTAGGCGTCTAGGTGTGACAATAAGTTCAATAACCTGAAATCGAATCTTCGTACCCGACGAAATACATGTGCCAACATTCGTGCAAAACTGTCAAACGCGTAAACCTTCAACTCGAGTTTCATAGGTAGCTTTATTTTATTCCAAATGTCGTTTGTCGTACCTTCGTCTTGTAATTTGTAGCGAATAAATTCAATAAAGCCTCTTATGACTTAGCCCTTAACTGATATTTCCTTATATGGACTTTGACAAATGCGTAATGTCGGCGCAGCAGTGCAGCTCTGTAAGAACTCACTTCATTGCTCACCCGAGAAATGTTTACAACCGACTTATGGTGATATACTATTTTAATAAGTGTGTTCTTAAAATGCTATAATTAAAATAGTCAATATTTATTTATATTCTGCTAAGGCAGCAATATTTAGTATTGCTGCCTTTCGGTTTGAATGCTGAGTGAGCCAGCGTAACTACAGGCACAAAGGGCATAACATCTCAATTCTCAGTTCACAAGGTTGGTGGAATGGTTATTATTTCTTAAATCGCCAATGACTATGGACGGTGGTGACCACTTACTATCAGGTTTCACATTTGCTCGTCCGCCTGCCTGTAACATAAAAAAACCGCATACGCTTCCTGACATTTCACGACCATTTTCTGCGGTGATTTTCGAGTTTTTTCTTATAAATTTGCGCTACTGGACGATGAACTTAAATTTTGAATCATTTCGTTCAGTAAAGTGCTTAAAAATATAATTGACTTTTTCAAATGCAATATACATAGCAATTATTAAATATTATATTGTCAGGTCATCATATTATTAAAATGTATAATGTAAAGTATATGCATAGCACATATTTACAGATTAGTGATAATAGTTATTATAATATTATAGTGTATTTTGATTTACCGATTTATCTGAAACGCTGGTAATATTGTAAAAAGTCGATTCAAAAGTTTTTGTAAAAGTCTACTTGAATAAATATATGCTTTGTTATGTATGTTAGGTTTGTTATACCATCTGAATTAATGTTATTGAAGATTTCATATGAAATCTAAATCTATCACAGATAAAGACGCTAGGGTATATTTATAACACTAAATCCCGGCTCGATTCAATACACACTATATCAAACAAAAACGCATTCGCTAAATCTTTGAAGTGGGTGAGAACCGGGAACGTATACTATAGCCGTATATATAACAAATGGTGAACACACGTGCAACAAAAAGCCAACAAACGCATTCGCATTGCGGGCGTTCGGCTGGCGGTAGAGTACCGGGCTAGCAGCGCGCGCGAGAGATAAGTAATGTGGGGACGGGTGACGGGTGACGGGTGATGGGTGGGGAGGGGGGTAAATGCCCGCGCGGCGGCGGCGGGTAATTGGTTCGCGCCGCCCGAGGCGAGCCCGTAGTATCGCGCTTTAGCGACGGCGCCCTCCGGTGTCGGGCGTGGGTAACGGGATGTATAGAGTAGAGCTTCGTATAACAGATTTATTTTCGGTACAATAATTATTTTAATAAAGTATTCCGAAATAATTGAAACGATATTAACCTCTTATATATCGTTTTATACTGAAAAATAATTTGAATTTATCATTTTTTATAAAAAAAATTACTTAGTTATTTGATCATAACCTTAACAAAAATGTATATAATTTAATATAAATTAAATGTAATTGAATAATAAATTTACGAAAAATACAACTAATGCTAAAGTGGTAACATTCTTCAAAAAAGTTACATTTACAAAACCATTATAAAAAAATTTATAAAAATATTAAGCAAAATAATTAAAAATGCGCCAACTAAAGTATCATAACCAATTAGCAATTTAAAAATCGAATTAAAAATTCGATACAAAAAGAAAAAAACTAAATTCAAACGCATGTCGTTTCCACGCCACCCCGGCGGCTGTTTGTCATGCTACCGAGTTATAGCTATGTCATGCGGCCACCGGCGCGCCACTTTATACATCCGACGGCGCTACCGCCCGCCACGAGTTGAGCACGTAGCTTTATAGCTATATAGCGATGTGCTTAGAACAGTGTGGCAGAAATGGCATGTGTAAGGACATCTTTTTTTTTTATTTGTGTGCCGTTATTTTGTTCAATTCTTGCATTTGCAAAGCATTGAGTTAAACGTTCAAAATTCAATGAAGTAGGCTCGACCACACTAATTTATCTCAGTGTATTCTTCGTTCAATCTCCGGTCGTGTCGGATTGCTGACACATCGGAATGTGAGTGACGGAATAGTGTGTCTATCATTGCTCGTTCTGTTATATGCTATAATAAATTTGCACAGTCGACTAGTTCTTGAAATGGGTGGTTGGAGCTGAAATTCACTCTAGAGAACTTTACTTTCTATTGTTCACAACATTAGCAATAAATCTATGTTATTTTAGCTCTACTACAAGCCTACTATATATATATAACTGCACAGCAATTATTTACTCATATATATTAAAATACCTATATAATAATGAAAGTGATAAATATAATTCGGATGCCATTTCTAATGTCCTAGTTCTAAGTTAGCGAATGTGTAGGAGCAGCAGATTGGAAGCGTCGGTTTCGAGACTTCGGTGCTTGTCGATGTCGCTCTGTGAAGTTTTCACGTTCCTTTTTTGAATATAACCGTTTCTTTATGGAAGATTTGGCGTGGGTGATTTTTCGTTGAATGTGTTAGTTTTCACAAGTAATGATACTTTACACGGATAGTTGACCAATATAACATTAAAAGTTTTTTATATTCCTAGTTTTAGGTTTTTTATTGTATCTAATGTTTGCCTGTACGATCTTGTGGTTTCTTTATTTAAACGTTGTGGTTTAAAGTTGTCATTCGTAGATATTAAAGAATAATTTTGTGAACTAGTAATGAAATAAAAAACAAGGATTAATTCGTTCACAACCTTGAGAAATTACAGTGCGAGAAAATCGAAATAAATATATGAAAACTAGGATTGTCTTTACCCGTGTAATTTATTTTTCATAGATATTGTCAAAACAGAATGACGTAGATAGTATCCGATTCAGTTCAAAATATTAATTTATTTTTTTTGACATAAATAAAAAACATATTGAACATAATACGACCTAAGAAATGTGAATAATTCGATTTTTGAATATATTATTTTTGGAATGTCCTTAAAAGTTTTTCAGTATCGTGACTTTTTTACATAAAAAAATCGTCGTAAATCTTTGAGATTAATATGAACAACAATACCTTAGTGGAAATTTAACAACAATAACGTTCATAAGGCGCTGATTAGCGTTACAAGTTACAACAACGGCTCGTCCGGTTGTCGACTTGTTATTTTTCATTCCGTCAAAGGCCGCTCATTACCGCGGCGCGTATTTCGAGAGGCGCTCGGCTGTGCGCGGCGGGGCGCATAAAATACGGCGCGCTATGTCGTCGACGTGTCACGGATACACGACCCGGATTGGGCTGGGAATGAATTTATTTTTATCGATATCGATAGTTTCTTTAGATTTTCTTTTTTTATTTAAAGAATATTTTTTTATTATGATTTTATTAAAACGAAATAAGAAACATAGTTAATGTTTATGTATATATGTGTATTTAATGATGTTAACATTATTATGGATCTAAAATTTGGTCAATCACTTTCTCAACTATGTATTTCGTAAAATAACATTAAATTAAAATGTATTTTAATATGGATTATGGAGTTAATTGACTCGTCTTTAAAATACCAAACATTTTTATATATAAAATACATCGAATTAGTTAAAAATAATATTTCCGTCCCTAGTCGTATGCTACCCTCGCATGCAATCAGTCGGGGCGAGCCACGGCGACGCCACTCAACGCGCCTCGTAAACGTTATCGGCTACATCGTAAAAATGCGACGTAAAATGGCGAACGTGCCGCCCGCAACCGAACCAGCCATCCACGTTCTAAATTTAAAATATATAAAAAATAACTTCAAATCTCTTTATACTTTTTGATTTTAATTAAATAACGTCATTTCCTTATAAATATAATTAATTTATTTTTACGCATCAAATATCTATTCAAGTTCAATAATTTTTGTGTGAATATAATATTTTTTATATATAATAATCGTTTAAAAATTAAAAAAATAATAACTATTATTTTGTATTATACGAAGTTATTACGTTCGATTTTCAAACTATTTCATTCGTACCCCCTTAACACAAGTTATGCCATTGTTTGTAAAAAGACTTGTGACTTCGAAGCCCGATAGAAATTCTCACGTCGAAACTCCGTCTGACATATCGATTTCTTATCTTTGCCTACAGAAAGTTCTAGTGGTTCCCTCACTGAAAGGGTGCTTTAGAAATTTCACTAGTGTTGCAAATTCTACAACTCGTAACTAGTGTTGGGAAAAAGTTAGTTTGCCTGAAATAGAGCTGAGAGAGAGCGGAGAGTTAACGTAATCCCGGAGCAATATAGCACCCCAATTAGTCCGTCCCTTGGGGCGTTCTTTTGCCACTAGTGTTGTGATTTTCGATTTATATTGTTGAATAAACAGATAAAAGATTTTTAATGTAGGAACGACTGTTTTATTTCATTATCAACGCGGTCAAATTATTTAATATAAAAATAATTATAAATCCTCTTAATTACAATTGTAAAACGTATGTAACCTTAATCTAGTAATATAAAAAAAAAGACTAAAAATATGAAGTTAATGAAAGTTGCGTCGCAATTTTTTAATATTAAACGTATGATAATGCATAAAGTCACACGGTCCAGTATCTGACGAGATGAAATATTACGCTGTACTTCATTGGTTTCAATGCAGTTTCCTCTGGTATGATCTAGTTAGAGATTCAATAATCATCACGAACGCCGCGGATAGGTATTTTAAAAATAGAACAAGAAATTACTCCATCCCATCTCATTTTAAGTTAATTTTCATAAATGAAGATTTAGTATCTATATTTTGATATCTTTTTAAACGACTAGATTACACTATTAAAGTTTTCAAAATCGGTTTTGTATACAGGAAGAAAACGAACTATAGAAAAACTTGAAATTAATGATTTTGATTTTAAATCTAGTTCCAAATCAATAACAAAAAGAAATTGAGTGTATATACAATATTAAATAACATATTTAATTTCAAAAATTAGAAATCATTTAGCAGTTTGGACGTTGGTGTAACAAACAAACTAACATATTCTTTGTAAAGCAGAATTCTGTTTCCAATCACTATGTCAGTAAGTGGGTCCCGCACATTCGCACCCCAATTTCCCGTTCTTACCCCCAACGAATTGCTATTCTGCGCGTAATCGTTGCGGGTTCCGGTACACTGATGTACTAAAATATCTACTTTTTAGTACCAATTATAATACTTCCTTATATATTTATTTTCTGTTGTGTTTTATAATACACTAGTGTTTGCGTGTTAGGGAGGATGAGCTGGTGTTAGGTATAAAAAGTACCTTATGTCCTTTCTCGGGGTTTAAATTTGCTTTATACCGAATTTCATCAAATTCGGTTCAGTGGTTTAACCGTGAAAATGTAACGGGCAGAGTTACTTTCGCATTAATAATATGAGTATAGATAACTAGGGAATTTCTAAGAAGTTACTAATGATTTGTAAAATTTGAACAATTAAAATATATGTGTATGGCTAACAAGAATCTCCAATCAAATGTTACGCAGGAACTAAGAGAAAGTTACATTTATATTGGAGGCAATTCATAAATTGGTTTTTGAGAGCCGAGATGGTTCAGTGTAGCCACTGTGTAACACGTGTACCTTAACCGAAGATTGCGGCTTCACACCCGAACAAACAGCTAAGTAATTTCTCTTGTGCTTCGGTGATTATAATTCATCTTGTGTCAAGAAAAACATCGCAAAGAATCCAGCACGTATCGAACGAAAATCTGTCCAATGTGAATTCACTAAGTCCTTACTGCGTGGATGGATGTCCACATCCACGAATTGTTCGAAACCTTCTAATCCTAGGACCTTTTCCTAAACATTTATATGAATAAAAAAGCTATTACAATTCCCAAAGACATAAACGCCAATATTTTATAAAAGTATCTACTTAAACACCCGATCCGACCAACGGAGACTTCTCCCAAAATTAAAATATCTATTAACCGTTCAATTTCGAAACGGTATCCTTAAATAGCTCTGGTCAATTTCTATCAGGCGTCATTTTACGCCCTTAATCCTACCCGTTAGATCCCTTTATCGGGCACCTCGGAATTTGGTATCGAATGGCTGATTTTTACGCATTAGGACAAATTAAAAACAATTCGCTGGAGATGGAATTGTTTTTTGGGTAATATTCACTCAAAGTTACGTCATGAAATGATGATTACTTTACGCCTTGAAAGTTTTGTGTGTGTGATCTGGAAAGGCCTAACAATCTGAGCACGGGCTTTGAAAGACCTCACTGGTAACGTCGGCCTTTGGTATAAGCTCAGAATATGGGAATATGTTGAAGATGTATGAGGAATTATTTCTCTAAATTCCTTGTTAGTTATTCAGTTAATAGAAGCTTTAAAATATCTTTGTAAACGTTTTTGTATATGTTATAGATTTATTGGATATAATCACATTTCGACTTATTTTTGGTTTATAAGGTAGTTTTTTAATAATCCTTACTAATATTATAAATATGAAAATGAGTTCGTTTGTTTGTTACGCTTTCACGCCTTAACTACTGAACTAATCATCATGAAATATTGCGTATGTATTGTCAAGGTTCAGAAAAGGACATAAGGTACCTAACAACTCCCCCTCCTTTAACATGCGGGTGAAGCCGCGGGTGGAAACTAGTAATTTATAAAGCAATTGGCTCAGGAATTTCGATAAATATTGAGAAATATCTATAGAAAACATCACGTGTCTCCAAACATGTTACATGAACATGACAATTCGCCTTACCCGTTCGTTTATAATTTTCCTAAATTAGGTAACTATCGCTTGATAATATAACTAATATAAATAATTTATTTATCATCTACTATTTAATCACGTAGGTATTTACTAAAACAATATAGTTTATATATATTTTACTAAAAAAGAACTATTTTCATAACTTCAAAGCAAGTAAAATAATATTCAAAGCGAAAATATTAAACACGGGCGTATTCACACTTAACATTTTCTGACAAAAAAAGAATGTAGGTGCGAAGGCGTAGCTGTTATCATTCCATCCGGGAGCGTATTACGATTTACATAAAATAATAAACGGGGCGGTCGCCACTAAAAACCAGCTTTCTTTCCGCGATAATCCCGACGTCGGGATTGCGGGAGCGGGTCGCGGGATCGCGGGATCGCGGGATTCGAGGAGCGGATCTCCCGAGGGTCGGTTATCAAGTTATCAATTTGACGAGCCGCTGTATTGTGCTTGTGTGGTTCAGTTTTATGGATTTCATTTGTTTTTATTTGTTCTAACTTTTTCGAGCTGTTTTATCGTGTTATTTTGAATGACGTCGTTTAGTTACGTTAGCTGTAGAGCAACACCTATTAAATGTTTTGTTTTGTTATTTATTATTTAATACGCACAATACATGAAGATAATTTAGTAATTAGTTCGGTATACATAGAGATTAAAAATGTTTTATTGTTATAAACATAAATATATTATAATTATTATATATTATAGTCATTATAGTTTTTAATATTTTTTATTATTTCGAAGGATAGCCCAATGGCTGCACCATTGAACCTAGGACTTTTACATCGTTAGGCTGCCCATAGACCATTGCACCATTGACGCTTTTTGCCGTGCATCTCCGAATTACTGTTCTGTCGAAATTTCTATTACTTTCTTATTAACTTTAGAGATTTTTACGTTTACTGCTGGTTATATGAAAAAAAATACTCAATATGCATCCACTAGTCATATTCCTAAGTATTTTTTACGATATAGTAAAATAAACATGAATCGACCCTTATATATGTATTTTTATACCCAGGATAGTTTCATAAACATCTTTAGGTAGCCTGCTGTCCTTAGGTAGTTCGAAAGACACTCAAAGACTTTTATAGCTGTATATACTGGAGAAACATGACGTCACTTATAGAACTAGAGTTTTTCTCATAGAAAGCACGTTTACTCATAGTAAGGACTATGCAAAACAATAGCTTAAATTAATACCAAACTGCCAAACAGCATTACTTAGTATAAAGTACTAAATTGAATTTAATAAAAGCATGACGCCACCAGTTAAATAGGATAACACAGCAAAATAAAAATGTTATTGTTTTTTCGTTGTTTATTCAGTCATTAGAGAATGACCTATGAATAGCTATCGGATTATAGATATTTAAAGCTAAAAGTATACAATAAAAAGAGGCTAAAGTCACATTAACTAGGCAACTCATTTGGCCGCCCAAAGTCCGCGTGTCGTGTCCTCTGCCTAATCCACTTTTAATTTTGATTAATGCCTCCCCAGAGCCATGAGCGCTGAACTGCGTTCCAAATTCAAAATTAGGTCTTTTTGCATTCTCGCGGTGTTGTTTGCCGGCTTAATGGATTAATACTCTAGCTTGTGACAGCGAAAATCGAAAAAGGAACATAAGTTTTTTTTTCGTTTCATCAACTAGTCACAGCACAAATTTATCCGGTTTTATGGATGTATATTTTATTGTATGTGTTTTAACTTTTTTATATTTAATAGTAAGTAATAATAGATGATTAATTTTTTGGCAGTAAACAGGGTTTTACCATAATACTAAGCCTTGATATTATTATTAAATACCAGACTCTTTATCGTATATATATTTTCATTTTAAGGTTCACTGTAATGTTACACCTCAGCATACCCCACTTTCCTAGAGCTGCAAGAATATCGGATTCCTCCCCGGGGGAAACTTCTTGAACCCTGCTAGCACTTTGATCTTCACGGCAGACGCCTGTTCAAGTTAACTTTAAAATAAAATTCTGTACTTTAAAAAATATCTAATCCTCTGCCGTTGAATACAAAAAAGGTTTAAAATTTTAAAAACAATTCGAGCCGTTGCTCGACATTTAATATTAATATTATATTTACATATTTAAAATAAGTATATTTTTAACTGTTTGTAAAAAAAATGTTGTATACAGTAATGAATTTAGAAATTATAATTTAATCCAATACTAGGTACTTATATATAGTACAGTTGACGCCATTTCTAGTTTCAATTTTGTTCGTACCATTTCGTCTACAGCTTCTGAAGTCAGAAGTTGAAAGAGCAATGCGATAGGACATTAAGTCGTTTTATTCGCGACGGTAATAACGGACCACACGGACTGCGGCGGAAATCCGCCACATTGCCTTTAAGTACGGGACGCGACATATACGAGAAATGTGTTTTTACACTTCACTTCTAAACAAAGTTATATCGTTGACATTTTGTTAAATTTCAAATAAGAATAGGTTTATTTACAGTCTATGATTGGTAGACTAATAAAATAGAGAACAAATTTTCAAAAGTTGATAGAATTTTATTAAAACAATACATTTTGTATCAGATTCGATTCTAATTTGATTCTTTTAAATGATGGTTTGATATTAACAATATCTGTGAATTTGATATTTCAATATGACGCAACCAAAGATGTGATACATTACTTGTTAAGCATGTTTGTCTGAGTATGTAATCATAAACGCGTCAATCGATTCTGAAAAATGTAGTATCATTACAAGTCTCATAAATCTTACAGTGACAGTCGGAAGGTAGATATACAAATGGCTGAACAAATGACAAGAAATAGCTAATGGATGCATTATCTATTTGTAAGTAACAAATTCTTATATTTGCTTCCCTTAAATTTAAGTTTTTTTTAAAATAAGTGTTACAAATAGATGTCTTCTTTCTGGGGTGGTTGTGATATTTTTTATGTTCTTGATTTTGTTTAAAGTTTTTAAAAAACGACGTACATCGTAACTTAAACTGTATGTATGTATGTAATGTGCGTTAAATTTTGTAGAGGGACTAGGAGCAGGTAATAAAATTGGCGATTACCAGGCGGGCATAGCGCGCCGGGAGCATGCCGGGAGTGGGTTCGGGCGGGGCGGACGCGACGTGGCTTCCTGCGCTTCCTCGCGGAAATAGGGCCCGTTCCGGCCGTCGGCTAATGGCGCGTGCCTCTGATGTTATGAACGCCTAGTACTCACGCTCGTTAGTTCAGTCGGTGACAAAATTCTTAGGAGGCTTGCTTTGCGGCTCTTTTTATGCAATTTATATTGCATTAAAAAATTACACAAAAAGAGTCACGACAAAGTAATTATTTTAAAATGATGCACTATAAAAATAATTAAGTACATTAAGTATGATTAAATATATATTATTAACGAATAATAGAAGGCAAAAAAAAACGTATTTCATAGCGAAATAGCGAAACTACAGCAGAAGTAAAAAAGTAAAGCTTATTTGAATGAATCATGTAAAATTTACCTAGAATATTTTTCAGCTTTAGGCTTGCGCCTTTATTTCAAAAGTATTCTTTAAAAAAGTCGTATAAAGTGGCAAATAAAACTTGAATTCTTTAACAATACCATCGCTCTACATCGATATCTGTCAAGTTCGTCGTACGCTATACATCACTTCTGTGAAGTTGTGAACACCACACATCTAGAGTTACCGACTCGTGTTGCGAACGCGTAGTTATGTAGACGAGTGCTATAGAAACGGCCGCCGTGCCCCGGGCCGCGCCTCGACCGAGGTGCTGACGGGATTTACTGCGACTGATTCGTTTTGATACTTGACTTGATTAATTTTTTTTTTACAGTTTTGATTTTGTTTATATAACAAATTTTATATTTTGTTATCTTTAAATAACGAAGTATAATATATATTTATTTATTTGTTATTCCAGTGTTAAAGACTGGAATGATCATTAATCTTAAGTTTTTATATACTTAATACATATATTTAATATTATTAACATTTGATATATTTATATTTCTATATGTTGTATCTGTATTCTAAAGATACTGAAACTTACTGATAGTTCTGACAATTAAATAAATGCGTCAAACTTACATGAAAAAGTCAATTTTCCTACAAAATAGTTAAGTTTGAATACATATAGGGTACTTACTATTTTCCATACGTAAGTATACTGACAAGTTT
Organism: Nymphalis io; assembly: GCF_905147045.1. Classification (NCBI taxonomy): domain Eukaryota; kingdom Metazoa; phylum Arthropoda; class Insecta; order Lepidoptera; family Nymphalidae; genus Nymphalis; species Nymphalis io. The sequence continues at coordinate 6,642,537 of NC_065909.1, forward strand.
CCCACCCAGATGTTCACTGACAGTCGGGTCAAACCCCTCGGGCGCCTCCATGTCACCCTCATTACGCGTCGTGTGATACGCACTTAACGTTCACAATCGGTCTGATTTTAAAGCACTAATTCTTAGGTATTACAAATTACTTTCATTAAAAATTACATTTTACTTCCTATTTAAATGTCTAGCTGTGTTTTTCAAATAAATATGTATGTTATTCGTGTCTTAATATTTAATTGTAGAAATAAAAATCAAATTAGTTAATTTTTTATAATATACCATTGCATTAAATAATTTAAAATTTAAGATAATAAAAATAGTTTTTATAAAACATTGAATAACTATACAGACTAAGCATGATGATGTTAGCAGACATAGTATTGTTGAATATTCACAGGTTACGCAGCTGTTTGTCAGTTGTTTGACAGTCGACAGGTTCAACCGTTGCCTCCCTCCTACGTGCGTGTGAATCATGTATTGCACGCACTTCGCGATTTCCAATATTTACTGAACTACTATACACGCGCTTTAAATCTTGATTTTGTTGAATTCATTGATTTTCTCTCCTTTATTATTATAGGGTATGTAATATATTTATAATTTTAAATATCGAAATACAATTACTAATTGTGTAGTATAGTAAGAATAGTCTAAATATATTTAAAATAAATTCAGATAAATATTTGTTTGATAAATTTTGTAGCTGATACCCAAATATACTTGAGCGTCAGGTATCTCGCTAAATTGACATATTCTCACATTTACTGACTAGATAATGTTGATGTCAGGCCACGTTGCGTCACTTGCGAGAACATATATACAGATTACGGTTGTATGTGTTTCGTATTTACATATGAAGCATTGCAAAACGTACCTTATTACTTGCGAACAAGCGCAGTGTGAAAGAAGCGGTGACTTTGCTCTCGACTTGATAGGTGCCGGCGAGGCCAAGAGACAGATAAATATCGTTTGTAGCTCCGTTTATATCTCCAGATTTAAAACGGTACGGTTCTAAAATGCTACCCATTTCACTGATGAAACACTTTCATGTGGATTTTGTGATTATGTGTACATTTTTCAAAAAATACATGTCTTGTAGCAACAAGAATAGCATCAGTAATTACTTTTTTAAACATTAACTTCTCTCTATTTAACTAAATTGTTTTGATGTTATGTGATCCTAGTAACAATAAACATATTTATGTAGCACTTATTCCACTTATTTTAATTTAATTAGATCAATAAAATACACAACTTTAATATATATTTGTTATATAAAAGAGGATCTCTAATGTTAGATGAGATTTTTGGAGCATTATAAATTACAGCAGCTATGAACGCCACTTCACACTCATCGCCTTTGAAGCAGAGCCGGTCAGTAATTTTCTCGCTCTCACTGTAGTGGCGTCCGTGTATATTTATCATTATGATATACTGGCGAAGGCCTTTATTGTTGCTTAGCTTTTGTCCTACCTTCATCATGTAATTGACAGTATTGTGTATTGTCCGGGCAGAATGATCCATTATGATCTTAAAAACTTATACGTTTTCATATTTTGTAATGCGGCCATGAGAAAACATGTAACTTGATAGTTAGGTAAGGCTAAAGATTAAATGGTCCGCAGTGCTACTCATTAAGAAGTCACTTCTTCTTTTTTATTATTATTGTGATTGTGATTTTGATACGTGTTCTTGAAATCATCTATGACAATGGTCAATGTCGCATACCACATTCTGACATTTCACGACCGTATTCCGCGGTGAATTTCGAGTTTGTTTTTACAGAATAGCCCCACTGATAATAAATATTAAATTGAAATTTATTATTATATGCATCAGAGTTCGCCCAGTTATTTAAACGCGACCATAATTATTATTTAAAGAAAACATACGTACATATTTCCATTTTTTGTATTGATAATACAGCTACTAAATAATAGCTATGAAATTAAAAAAAAAGTTGGTTGATAAACAGAGGGGAAAAAGGTAGTGATCTATTTGTAAAATATTATATTATATTATATTTATGTTATTATAATAACTAATACAAATGTATATGATTGATGAAAAAAGTTACCATTGAGCTGGTATATAAACGTGCTGGTTCATCTATTCGTTTTAAATTTAAATTAAATTTGTAAAATAAACGATACAAAAGCAAGAAAATTCATATTCAAAGTATTAATTTTTTTTTATAATATAGGAAGACGAACGACCATATGAGTCATTGGCATTGTAAGAAATGTTAACCATCGCTTACATCACCAATGCGCCACCAACCTTGGGAACTAAGATGAACTACACTGGCTCGCTCACCCTTCAAAACGGAACACAACAATATAATAACAAGTGTATAATAAAAAGTACTGCTGTTTTGCGGTAGAATATCTAATGAGTGGGTGGTACCTACCCAGATGAGCTTGTACAAAGCTCTACCACCAGTAATGATACATTTCTAGATTTGAATAAGAATATAAATATTATACAGGTTGTATCTATTGGTGATAGATATCAAAAAGCTATCACAGCATTGTCCATTCACACAAAATACTAATCAAGACAATTAACTAGACGCATTGTTCGACTAAATTGAGAATTATCCGATGGTTTACGTGGAATGCTATCCACAGGTGAATCCCATCTGTTTACGATTTCCACCAATTCGGATTAATTTACCAAATACAGTTCGGTTCGCTTTAATTTGTTATAGAGACAGGTGTCCGTTTTGTTGCATTTTTAATAATTTTATTTTCGATTTGATTAATGCAACTATAACCTATTTGTTTTTATTTACAAACATAATTCAGCAATTTCAAAGAATTCAGAAGACAAGAAATAATCAATATTATAATGATTATGTTTTATTTTCCACTTTAATTTTGTAAACAAAGTCTTTATTTGGTGGTAGGGCTTCGTGCAAGTCCATCTGGGTAGGTTTCCCTTTTATCAGATATTCTACCGCCAAACAGCAATTCTTAGTATTGTTTTGATCCCGTTTAAATGTAAGTGCCAGAAAGCCAATGTAATTACAGTTGCCAAGCAGCGATGGTGACCACTTACCATATGTTGGCCCATTTGTGAGACTATCTATCTTGTTTTTTAAAATAAGTCATTGATACTTTGCGCTTTAAGGTTGCGATAAACGAGTGACCTTGCTGAAGACCTTAATAATGTATGATGACTTAGGTCAGCATTAAATCATAAGAAAAATCTGTCGCAAATACGTCGCATTAAATTAATTACAGTTTTAATGAAAAATTAGAATTTCTACTTAAGTAAACTAGTGATGTAACCCCGTAAATGTCTTACTGTTGGACAAAAGCTTAGCCTCTTAAGTTAAAGGTTTCGACCTCACTTCACCACTTAAGTGACGATTCAAAATTACTAGATCAAGCACGAATGGAGCTCAAGCATTCAACGTTTGCAAGTCAGACATCCTACGCAAAGAGATTATCAAATATTTAAGACACGGTGATAGTCCAAGACGTCCAAGCGTTTAAGCTTTCTGTTTACAGAGGTCGCCTAATCTTGCGACTGAGACTTATGAGTCAACATATCAACGTAAATCCATGGGACGGGGAATATTCGCGTTTATGTGGAATGCAAGATACGTCGGGGTTGCTAGGAATCGTGCCAACTCATATCAGTCTAATGTCACGCAATGATGGAAATTGTGATTTGAGTGTGGTGTTCAGTTATTTCGTTCATGGATTTGGAGTTCATGGAGTTGTTATTTATAAATTATAACTTTATTATATTACTCTTAAAGGCGCATGAATTGTTTTAGTTAAAACATTATTAAATAAAAATTTCCGCCATTTTGGAATTTAGAATTTAATGAGATAAACCGACAAGAAACTTTTAAGCCTCCGACCTTGAAATACCTTAAAAGGAGGGGTATCATAATTGTAATACGTATATCCGTATATATATATCTATCTGTGTGTCAGTATGTGGCCACAAACGAATGGACCGATTTTGATTGCGTTCCCGCGACGCGACGAACCTTTTATTAAAATATTACTAGGTACTTTATAACAAAGCTAAGGGGCAACAAACACGTTTCTTTTTTTACTATTTTTGTTTTATTTTTGTGTCATAGGTTTTTAACATACATGTATAATTTTTAAGAAATAAATCTATTTATAATATCTTGTATATATATGACTTGTAAACACGTGATATTAATATAAAATTTAACTCGAATAAGTGGCACAATTGTATTGATATTTGAAATTTTATTTATTTATAAGCTTTCATATCTAGTAGGTAGTAATACAATACATCATAATTATTGGATCAGTTAAAAATATCTTATTACGATTACTTTGTCCCCGTGGAATTGATTTTGCGGAATCAAATGTCTTTAAATAAAATGCTGTTAATATTTGAGGTTAAGCAGTCCATGTATAGGGACGAATGAAAAACTAAATAGAATCAATCAACAGCCAATCGTTGTCCACTGCTGAACATAGGCCTCTCCCAAGGTGCGCCAAAGCTCCCTGTCCTCCGCCTTCCGCATCCAGTTGGTGCCCGCCACCTTCTTAAGGTCGTCGGTCCACCTGGCTGGAGGGCGCCCTACGTTGCGCTTGCCGATTCGCGGTCTCCACTCTAGGACTCGTCTGCTCCAACGGCCATCGGTCCTACGACATACGTGACCAGCCCACTGCCACTTCAGCCTGCTAATTTTGCAAGCTATGTCGGTGACTCCGGTTCTTTTCCGGATAATCTCATTTCTGATCTTATCCTTCAAAGATACTCCGAGCGTAGCTCGCTCCATAGCACGCTGAGCGACTTTGAATTTGTGGACTAGTCCCGCAGTTAGTGTCCACGTTTCGGCACCGTATGTCATGGCAGGTAAAACGCATTGGTTGAAGACTTTCGTCTAAATAGAATACGTTTTATATATAAAAATAATATATTTTTGCAGTCATGATTTTGAAATGAGGTTTAATCAACACTAATAAATGAGGAGACGTTTTCCTTTATAATGTCTAACTTAAAAAACTAAAATCAATATACTTGAAACCTATATTAGAAGATGCATCGTATTTCTAAAAAGGTTTTGTTATATACTATATTATATACTGCTAAAATATTCGCCAACGTTTCTGAGGATGGATGGATCTTTGTTGATCTTTCACGCAAAAACTACTGAAGAGATTTTGATGAAATTTGGACTTTACACATAGGCTAACCTAACCTAACACTTGTCACCTCACACGTAGGCATAGACGCGGGCGGAAGGTACTTAGCATATAAGTACTTATTATAAAGATTACTAAGTTACTACATCCACTTTAAAATTAACCTGTTGATGTGATAAGGGTGAATTTCATGTTCTTGTTTAAACTTTATTAGATATAAAATGGAGCTATCATATAAATTGCAACTACACGGTACGGAACCAAACACATCGAGACTAATGCATCCTGTGTGTAAAAGCTTAATATCCGTTTCCTGTCACTAGCAGGCAAGCACCTTGTAAGCAAACTGACGTGTCTCAACGTCTATCGTAATATCATTCGTTTATCGCAGAACACCTGTATTTTATTATTTTATCTCTAGAGGTAGAAAGATTAAATGAATTAAATGATTAAATATTTCATGTTCAGATTGTTTTATCAAAATTAATATGTTATTTATATTTAATGAAATATAAAATTTACGATACCATTATATATATAACTAGGTGGTTGGACTTTATGCAAGCCCGTCTGGGTAGGTACCACCCACGCGTCAGATATTCTATCGCTAAACCAATCCAATGGGCTGTGGTGACCATTACTACTACCTATAACATGAAATTTATATATATATATATATATATATATATATATATATATATATATATATATATATATAACAATATTACTGATTTCGGGACAATTTTTTTTATTCTCCGCGGTCAATTGCAAGGCTATAAGCCGGCATAAGGCACAAAGGCCATTTTTTCTTCTGCCTATCTTTACTGATATTATAAATGCGAAAATAAGTGTCTGTAACGCTTTCACTGCTACACCACTAAACCGAACTTATTGTCCTATAAAGTTTGCTTGAACCCCAATAATACGTCCTCCCCTAAAATGTGAACGAAGCTGCGGGCAAAAACTAGTTTACAATAAATACTTTCTTTTCATTATTTTCGGTAACGAAAGATTTTAAGAAATAAGTTGCTGGAATATTGATAGGCGTTCTGTCTTAAAAATATTAAGATTTTGTTTTATTGACAGTCTTATACTTTATTTTAAAAGTAAAGTGAAAGTCAGGAACAGCCTATAAATGTAAACTGATTTGCTAAGGCTAATTACTTTTTACAAGATAAGGGTTAGACCATTAACCGCTGCTCCAATGTGGGTTCGTGGATAGCTATGTGGTACATTTTTATCCAACACATGCAGGATTGACAATGTTATCCTTTAGGACGGGCAACAGATGAATTATAAACACTAATTGAGAATATGTTATAACTACAGGCACAAAGAACATCTCAGTCCTCAAGGCTTGTTTCGCATTGGCCATGTTATGAACGGTTAATATTTCTTAAATATGGCCAATAATTTAATATAGCGCCAATAATCGTGGGCAATGGCACTTTAAGAAATATGGCGGCTCATCTGTCCGTCTGCCTATCTATATTATAAAAAAGATTAGAGAAAGTTACTTCAGAGACGCTTGCCCGTGTTTAAATCTGCAATTTTCAGTTTCACGTGTTCCAACCACCGAGCCATCACGGCTTTAAACTATGAATGTAATTCGAATTCATGAAACATGATACCTATGTTTTATGTATCACTATGCAGACTCTTTCGTTATATAGGTTTTTAAATCACTTAATTTTACAGACCAAGTGAGATATTAGCTTTGATAACCGTTGCGCGCTGCCTTCAAATTGCATTAACTAAGGGACGCTGCAGTAACAATATTTCGCTGTTAATGCTTTACCAGTACGTGACCCGTTTTAGGTTGTGCGGTTTAAAAATTTCTGATATACCATTTTGAGTTAGAATAACCGCTTCTCATTTTAGTTTCAAAACGTAAAATAGTTTGTGAGAAATACCACCTTTAGTTCGAAATGGCTTAGTGGTTAGAACAAGTGAGTTCTACTTTTAACAAAAAATTGCGGGTTCAAATCCCGAAATGTTAGCGAATGTTTATATTTCATTTGAGATGGGCTGTGAAGGACAATATTGTGAGAAAACCTGCATAGGTTTGATGAAAATTTGCCACATGTGTATCCATTAATCAAGATACAAGCAACGTGGTGAAAAAATCTCCAAACCTTTAAAAGAGAAAATGTATAAGTACTGTAGTGGGATACTTACATGCTGTCACGTAATTGTGCTGTTCAATTATTGTATAAATAGTTTTAGTGTACATATAGAAGAGAAACATAATTTACGGCAATCTACATAATTTAAAATATTAGTTATTGTTATATTATCTCCCCCATTTTCCGAGATAATTTCTTAAAATTTCAATTAAAATGCTTTAATGAATTTTATCAGTTGCAGTTGGGAGATACTTTTTTCAAAGATTTTATTTAACGCCTCTTTGTTAACTTATATATTTATGTATTTCGAATATTGTACAAACAACATAATTATATAGTATACTAGTACTCGCTCGTTGTTAGGGAGAGGGGTGGAAAGTGTTAGGTATACAAAAGTATGTCTCCTTGTGGCTCAAGCTTGCGTCATTAGAAAATTTCATGAACATCAATTCAGTGGTTTAGCTGAAAGAGCGCAATAAGAAAACTAGAAAAGTTACATTTATCTTATTATAAATAAGTAATAATAATTTTTAAAAAAAAACTTCTTATTGTTGTTATGTTTCTTGACTGCAAACAAAAGCTGTACTTAGGTATATACAGTGTTTATAAAGCAAAATGTTTGCTACATAATCCAAATGTGTAATATATATATATATCTTGTTGAATGTTACTTGTATCTAAATATTTAGTCAGCACCGTCACTTGTATGCAAATGATGAATGCAATAACTTATAGGAGCTGTGTTCAACAGTTCACATTAATTGACATAGTTGTATACACTGAGTATTTGCTTAGAACTGATAGAACCGAGTCAAATTAACTTCGAGGTAATTGAAAAATGATACCTACATAAGTAGAATACTTACTTACACCCTTTGTTGCCTGGAAGAGATCGCAATGTAGCGGTAAGGTCGCCATAATTGTACTTTTATTTAGGCTGTATACATGTTTTGTTTTTTCTCTTTGTGGTGTACAATAAAGTATAAAGTATAGCAAAAGTATAGAATAATATGATGAACAATACATTGTTATATACTGTTAGCTTCGTATTTCACTTGTGAAATCTTGAAAACCGATTTACTGTGATATGCAATTTTGATCCGTGTATCCGTTAAATGTTATAATTATAATAGTCAATTTTGCATGATTGTTTTCTGTTACTAATAAATTATCTCATAAGACTATGTTTAATATATCCTTACAAACGAAAACCATCTAACTTCATAGCGTTCAACGCTCAAAAATATTTTAACGAAGATAAAAACCAGCAGCCCGCAATTCTCGGCTCCATTACCGGGTCTAGAATGGAGCGCCGGCAAACAAGAAATATGTGAAATGTTCGCGGTTGCCACGAGATCCAGAAAATGAGCTGCGATGTTTCACCGAAATTTACGAAAATATTACGTTGTTTATAAATGAAATTATATTCAATATTTCTATATACTTATATTATGTTTATATTATAATTATTTAACGTTCGATTTAAAATTGACAAATTAGCTTAAAAAATAGTTTTTTCTTTAAATTAATAATGTTAAAATTTATCAAACATAGAGGAGATATAGAGGAAAGGAGGATAAACACAATAAGAAGTTATGACTACAATTAACAGTTCGTCCGAGTGAAATTCAGTTTATGGCTCTAAGGGTACATATGTATGTACGTACATATTACTGAAATAAAATATACCCCATGTTACTTCTGAATGAAGTAGCTTTCTAATGGTGAAAGAATTTTGGGAATATAGATTAGAAACAAACCAATCTTTCTTTAATCATATAATGAAAAAAAGTTAAAAAAAATAAAATAAACAGAACTAATAAACAACTTTAGTAAATATAAAAAAATAGTTTTCTTTTTAAGCTTAATTTGTATTTAATTTTTATTTACATTATTTAAGAAACATAATTTCCTTTATTAAAAATGGTTTCTCGAGTGAGATATTTATCTGACGGAATAAAAAAATGTACGTAGTATGTATAATATATTTTTTACAAGTAAAGTTCACAAATCGCCAGCATGCACAGACATCGTTTGGTTGCAAACAAGAAATATGTGATACGTGAAATGCTAGGCGCTTGGCAGCCACTAGATTGAGAAAATGGTCTGTGCATGTTTCCCGCCAGATTTGTATTCTGATAAAATGTTTTCGTTGCATTTTGAAATTTCATACAGTTGTTTATTTTATTTTTTTTGTACTAGGAGATAATAATTGTTACAGAGTTGTGTTTTATTGGAAACTTTTTCGTTATATTTTATAAAGAGTATCAAGATGTCGTTGTTAACAGAATTAATTGTTTTTTTTTGACGTATTTCTTTTTATGTACTTTTGTTTGTATTGAATCAAATCCTTACGTAAGATATTAGACCCGTACATCGAAACTACCTATTCGATTTATTTACTAAATTATAAAAAACAACGTAATTTTTTTCTCTCATTATTTTATATTATTACTATAATAGTAGTAGTAATTGAAACTGCAAAACTTAAATTACAGAAATGTGCTCTTTTTAATATTTTGCAACATTAATATAAAAATAAATAAATCTATTACTCAGATTTAATTAAACAGTATCGTTTCGAACAATTAAAGCTAAAAAATGTAGCCACAATGTGACAAGTGAATTTGACGAATATAAAAATCCGCTCTATTTCTAGTATAAACTTTCTAAGACGTCCGAATAAGTTTCAATGTGCGAATGTGTCCGGTCGTTCTCCGGTCGCCGGTCGCCAGTCACAAATCTTCCATTTCACTCCGGCTCGTCTGCGACGCGCTGCGGAGAGGAAATAGCACGCTTGAAAGCACGCGGCTGCGTATCGGCTACTCCCGAAATAGTCCCCCCGCGCGGGGTGTCGGCCCATCGACGTGCTTTTAGTATGCTGCGCGCATGCGACACGCCCGCACCCTTCTGCGCTCCTAGTAGCTCGACTCGTAAACACGCGAAATATTATCGCAATAAATCAAACAAAATAAACACAAATGATATAGACGAAATGGTTGCGATACTGGCCAATCCCAAGTGGAGCGAAGACCTCACCATCCAAATGATAATTGAGTACGAGAAGCGCGAGTATCTTTGGAATCCGGTGTCCGAAAACTACAAAAACAAGAAAGTACGCGAACAAGGATACGTTGAAATAATAAAAACCTTGAATCTAGTTGACATAACGGTTAAGGAACTGAAAAATAAGATAAAGAATATACGATCGTCGTACAGCGTCGAGTTGAAGAAAATTCGCGCTGCGAGGAAGGCCGGCGCGCATGCGTACCGTCCGAGCGTCACGTGGTTCGAGCACGCAGACAGGTTTCTGCGAGCGATCGTCACTCCGAGCTCTGTGAGTGCTTCTCTTATTTACATAGTTTAGACATGCGCTCTATCGTACTAACTTTGTAGCTAAACTTTATTTGTTTTAGGTGGATAACAGCCTTCTCGAAATACCAATGAGCGACGACAGCGATGCCGTTCAAGATTTGAGCGAAAGAAAATCGCCCGAAAAGAAAAGTCCACGAAAACGACGCAGTTCAACGCGATCGTCGACTCCGTACGTTTTAAATACGCCATCCCCTCGACCGAGTACGCCCTTCGGGCTCAATCAAACTTCGTCCCCGTTCGGGATCCTGCCGACCTCGACGTCCGCTCCATTTCTTAATCCCCCTGTCGGTATAGCAACCCCGCTAACTACATCGCTCGCAACGATTTATCCGGTGCCGGCAAAACAAAAAAAGAGCAATTTCGACGAACGTAGCGACCAGTCCGAGACGGCGCAAGATTTGAGTCAGCATTCTGAGAACGGGAACGAGAATGAATTCGAAATGTTCGGCAAATTGATTGCGAGTCAACTTCGCAAATTGCCTTTGAGCTTGGCTTTGGATACGCAGTTAAAGATTCAAACGCTTGTGAATGCGGCGCGAATACAGGCTGTATATCAGCAGTATAGCTACGCGGGCCCGTCGCAGGAGGCGCTGTCTGTGCAGGCTCTTTCAAACGGTATATTAGCGAGCATGGCTTCACAAAGCCCTTATGCATCGCGTGTAATGGACATGAGAAATGATTCGCCCGACGACTTGAATAGAGATCTAAAAACGGAATACTGTGTAGGATCCGAAGTGGAAGATTAGTGGATGAATTTGAAATATGATGAATGTCTTCGGATGGAGAAAAGAGTAGCACTGCTCATATGTATATCGATAAAAATATTGAGTATTAAGTAGTTGCCGTAACTTATAACACTATGACGTCAAAACATTTTTCTCTCTTATCTTAGAATTTAAAAATAAATTATACGCAAACATATATATTATGGTGCAGAAAGATACATATGATACATACATTAGACCAAGCAAATTGGAGAGCTAATTCTGCGATAATATTGATTAGCATGTTGCTAAAAATCCAAATATTTATTTATCTTGTCAAATCGTTAACAAAATCAGTGCCTAATATGTCTCCAAGAATTATAGCGCTATGGGTTTTAAAGTTTCTTATAGCTCATAACGAGTACCATATATAATATACGAAATATAGATAAAATATAATCAAATATAATTTGCAGAAGTCATGCATAGAACTAAAGCGGCGACTACATTATAAACTCAAGTATGTGTTTTAGATGTTTTCTATAAATGTGATAGATGTTAAATAAGCCGCGATTTATATACATGTAATAGTGATGAAATGCCAAAGTACAAATTATATACAGAATTACTTATATACGTGAAAGAAGAATATAATAATAATTAAATGTGACATCAAAACATTACAAAGATTACTACTAGTCTTTGATTCGTTGTTTGATTTTCATGGTCGGCTGTGTTTAGGTTATTTGGTTATTATTATTAGTTTACATAAACTAAATTATTCTTAAATTATGAGTGGTTGAATAATTTCTTTCAGAACTATTATTTAAGTATCGTTCGATTTCTCAATTTTGAAATATTTTAAAAATATTTTTTTTTTTTCGATTTATTAAAAGTATACTTATTGTGTATATTAGATATTTACGAATTTATTTTCCGTGTGATAGCAGGTAATGGAGGAAAAGAAAAAAAATACCTCAATATAGATTATAGTATAGATTTGATAAATAGTAAAGTATATTTTATCTGTTGTTCGATGTGCCACAATTATATAAATGGAATGTGATTTATTAAAAAAATAAATATTTTATAAATGTGCCTTTGGTGTTTTATTTACAATTTAAATACATTTTTTTAATTATTCGTCAATGTTGAAATTAAAATATATATCCATACCATTGAAAGCGTAAAGTTTTAGAACCGATTACGAATTAGTTCGCTTAGTTTATTTTAAGCTTTAAAATTTGTTAAAATTCGGGTGGAATTACATTAGAATTAGAAACTATAGATATTATTACTATTCATAATCTTAAATATCTAAAAAATAAGTACGAAATTAATGTTTTTGTTTTTCAAGGTTATGCAACCTCATCGAGGTTCGCTCCCATGTTCGAGGGGCTTCGCGAGCTATTTAAGGTTACCAAATTTCATAAAAGATTTTTGTTTTTAAGTGCTGAAATAAACAAGCGAACAAGTTTGTTACATAATTTATTTCAGGAAAAATATTTTATTTTTTACGAAAACTTTAAAAACTTTTTTGAAGCTTTCGTTCCGTTTTTACTTTCATTAATATTTCGAAACGTTTTCGGACGTGATATACAAACTAAAACGATAAAGTAGCTTTTGATTTACTGCACCCAAATTAATAATAATAATAATATCCTGGGAGAATTTAATTTTCACACACGGCCATCTGATCTCTAATTAAGCTTGTACTGAGCTTGTACTATGGAAACCAGACAACTAATATACTACATATACTATTTTTCTTTTGTAAATACATACTTATATAGATAATTACACTCAGACCCAGGAAAAACTGACATTTTCATTCACACAAATATCGGTCCTGGGTGGGAATAGAACCCACAACCTGCGGCGTGAAAGGCAAGCATCCACTAACCACGCCAACCGGCTCAAATGATTACATACAATCCGAAACAGTATTGTGTAAAAGCGTTGCATTTAATAGTATTTTTCACCAATCGAAATCTTTCAACACTTTATTGAAATCTGCAAGCAAAATTTGTTTGCCATTGCTTGACGATGATAGAAATAGTTCAAATTACATTTGGTATAATTGCCTTGAAAGATGAAAGCACTACTTCACTCATCTGTACAGCACCATCAGTACATATGTAGTGAAGGTTGAGCTCGATTGTGCTTTCTGAAAGAATTTCTAACAAATACTCGCCAGTTATGTTCCTGGGTCACATCTTGCAAAATAAAATATCTTGATAGCATCATTTGTTGTGGGCCGTACAGAACGAACGAAATGAGCACAGACGAACGAAAGAAATGTGACATACTTCGAAGCTGACTTTACTCCACCTATTCGAGAATTTAATTGGTCATTTCAAGTCACAGTTGCTGCAATAATAATAAAATTTAAATAGGTTGAAACGCGTCAATATAAAACTCTACACAATTATACGTCCTAGCTTTTTGTTGTAGCTGTATTTGCAGAATTTGCATATACTGTGCTAGTTGCAAGTGCCGCATCGCCAATTTGCATATACTGTTTTTATCTCTTGACAAAATGGCTCTAATACGCAACGTTACAAGGGGATTATGCGTGTTCGCTAACAATAAAGGCCATCGCTATATAGTATATAGAACACATTCCCCCCCATTCGCTAGACTGTTTGAACTAAACTCAAACGAACTGTATGTTTTTGATCCGGTTTTAATCGGATTTAGAGACAGTTTACAAGGGCTGATAGACTAGATTTAATATTTGAACAAATATCTAGACTATGCGATGGGAAGCGTTGATTCTAGAAATAGGCTCGTCTTAATAAAAAACGTTTTCGCGTTTCGTATTACACTTAAATGGTGCCGATATCTATCAGTATCGGTCAGCAAATATTTTATTTTGCTTTTAACAGCCCCATTTACTTGCAGCTGTGGTCGTAATCGTAAACTTAGAATAGCTGGAGACGCGATGGCGAAATAAAATCGCTTCCGAGTGCTTTCCTGTTTACTACAGCTTCTTATTATGGCGGCATCTGCAGTATTTGCATATACTGCTTTTTATATGAACAAAATCGGACTGAGTTTGACATTAGAAGTGTGAGTTAGGGGGTAAAGAAAACAAAAGCACACTTAGGTCGTATTCGATATGCATATATAATAATGTTTATGCTTACAGTTAAGATAAACCTGTATTTTTAATTATATGTTTCAATACAACTTTATGCAACAACAGAACGAATAATTACTTTAAAGAAAATTATTTACATAATTGGACTAGCTTCAAAGAACCCATTTGTTACTATATATTTCTATATAGCGTATTTTTTATCTATATACTAGCGATCCCCTCCGGCTTCGCACGTTATTGCTAATAAAGAAAATGAGAAATACGCCTTGCAAGAAAATATTAAGTAGGTATATATATTTAATAACGTTTATTTATTTTTAACGATTTTTTGGTTGTGTAATGCGTATGAATGTAATTTGGGAACTGTGATATCTCCAAGAATTTTGATTCGAATGAAATAGAGTAAAATACAATTTTATCTATTTTAAATGCCCAAGATTAATTATCTATATAACGATTAATAATGAATTCGAGTAAATGTAGAGAAAATATAGTTTTTTACTAATCTGTAATAAATAAAAACACTTAATTTGAATGTACCTTAGAAGATACAGGAACGAACTTTTCTGTGACCTTTGTACCTTTTTAAGATCTACAATTTTCTAGAACATTGTTTCGATGTATCTCCTAACGTTTAGCGTTAGCGTTTGAAAACTGTTTTTTTGGTCAGAGCAACGTTTGTATAACATATTTTATTAATTATTTTTTAGTTTAGCCGTTTCGTATAACATTTACAAGTCATATGTACATTAATATCAAAAACCGTTGCGTGATTTAGAAGAAGTAAACGGTAATACAGACAGATGCAGATAGCGATTTTGTTTCATACTATTTAGAGATATAATATCCTAGGACAACATAATATCCTAGGACAATTTTCACACACGGCCATCTGCTCCCAAATTAAGCTTGTACAGAGCTTGTGCTATGGAAACCAGACAACTGATATACTACATATACTACTTTTCTTTTGTAAATACATACTTATATAGATAATTACACCCAGACTCAGGACAAACAGACATGTTCATGCACACAAATGTCTGTCCTGGGTGGGAATCGAACCCACAACCTTCGGCGTGAAAGGCAAGCATCCACCAAGCACGCCAACCGGCTCGTCAAATATCAAATATTTCTGTATGTATCTAATTTCGAATAAGTTTTAAAACTATCTCGAAGCAGATGTTACATTTAAATTACTTGATATTTTTCGAAATTCGAATCACGTTTTCACCCGGAAGTACAGTGTAACGATGCTATAGATTTTTAATCAGTGTTAGGAGGAAACCCCTTGTAATTGGTCAAGCGTGCGAGGAAATTGTTGATACTTGTTTGTGAGGATTATGTAGGTTAGATTTCCGCTAACAAAATTACCATTAATTTTGTTTCGTTTTTGATAGTGTTTTTAGGGAATGCAGCCATACAAAGTATTGATTTTTAGCGGTTGAATCATTGAAAGGTGGATAAACGGCCAGACGGATCTGGAAAAAGCCTACAAGAAGCATAACCATAGGCCTTAAGTACTGAATACTTTTATGCAGAGAAATAAAGTATTCCAAATAGTATGGACAAAAAGCAGTTCCATACTTCAGTTCAGTTTTCCATATTCAACATCCTTGCCAACAAAGTACTGCGAACAGCAGATTGTCGTTAATATATTCGTTTGTGATGTATGACGTCACTGGAAGTTTAAAATGGCGGCCGTATTTAATATTAATATGTTGTAATTTTATATGATTGGGTTACCTTTAATTTATAAAGCTGGAGAGCTTGTATGGTTGAACGCTTTAATCTCCAGAACTACTAGTCCAATTAAAGATATTATTCTTAGTTTGGTAGCCTACATACTTAGAAAGGTTCTAGGCCTACGAATTTATAATTCTGAGAAACTCTTAGAAAATACTCATCGTATTATCTATCAATCAATATACAATCAAGGCATAAGTAACAGCCTTTAAAATTCCAATGCTGGGCTAAGGCCTCTTTATGATGAGAAAGGTTTGGAACTAATTTCCTCACGCTATTCCAATGCTCATCGCTCAAAATTTTCATTCGACACATGCAAGTTTCATGCAAGGTCTGTATAATACTTTCAAATGAAATCGCAGAGCAAAGCTATTTTTATAAAACTGATCTTTTTTCTCGTATTGTATTGTATTATATTGTGTGAAGGGTTGATATATAGGCACGAAGAGATAACGGCTTAAGTCACGGCGCATTAGCGAGATTAGGGACACGCTTAATGAATACATTGTTCATGTGTAGAGAACATAGGCAGAGACAATTTGTAATGCAAAGGTATTAACCGTTTGCCATCACGAGGTCGAATCGTACAAGTTTGGTATTAGAGTCGTTATATACGCTGTTCTATGACGAATACATGAATTAAGTACTTGTAGCATATTTAAATGACTGGAGATGTAAAGACAAAGAAACTGCTGTGACATTGAATTGACGTACACAGACCAAGATTCACTCTTAAAATTCACAAGTTAAACTCAAAAATCTTAATTCAATATAGAAGCGTTACACTTATTGATATTCATAGATCTACCACCGGTTTGAAAATAAACAACTCAGACCTGAGAAGAACCGGCGAAAGAAATTCAGGGGGATTTTTTTTTATCTCATATTTTATAATCATAGGCAATACACAATAATAGAATAATATTTTTTTTATTTAAAGTTGCGATCGTTTCTTTCCCAAGGTGTGCAATTTTCAGAAATTCTACCGCAAAACAGCAGTACTTGTTATTGTTGCCAGGTTGTGAGCTAGTTTAATTTTTTTTTTTTTATAGAAAAGGAAGGCGGACGAGCATATGGGCCACCTGATGCTAAGTGGTCACCAAACGCCCTTAGACATTGGCATTGTAAGAAATGTTAACCATCGCTTACATCACCAATGCGCCACCAACCTTTGGAACTAAGATGTTATGTCCCTTGTGCCTGTAATTACACTGGTTCACTCACCCTTCAAACCGGAACACAACAATACCAAGTACTGCTGTTTTGCGGTAGAATATCTGATGAGTGGGTGGTACCTACCCAGACGAGCTTGCACAAAGCTCTACCACCAGTATTTACAGTAATTACAGGCACAAGGGACATAACATCTTAGTTCCCAGGGATGGTGGCGTATTGGCGATGTAAGTAAAGGTTAACATTTCTTACCATCAGATGGCCCACATACTACCTACCCATTCTATATCATCATTATATAAAAAGTCATTGGTTGTGTAATATCCTTTACAATTATCTATGGTATTCATTATGGATTTTGAAAAAGGCGTTTTGAATGTTAGATGTGAAATTAAAGTGTATAAGTAACTAAGTAGAATGGTGTTGACTTATAAATATATATATATGTATATAGTTTTTTAACTGTTTGTATTTCATAATATAGTAGAATTATTAGTAAATCGAATGCAATATGTGGATCTAAAGTTTGTTTAAATCTCTATTTCTTCGATGGGAAAATGTTATAAATAGAAAGTTAGCGAAAATTACAAGATAATTAATTTGCTTTTAAAATAATAAGTTGAGGAAATAGTTTATTGTATTTTATAAGTAAATAGTACTATCATAACTTCTTCTCGTCATAACATTTTCTACAGCAATGGGATTATGACAATACCTACAGAATGACAACAAGTCATAAAACAAAATGCCACACATATAATCAAATGTAAATAAACTATGATAAAAAATATATTGACTTTATATATATAAAATACGAAAAAATCTTTTCCCTGATCCTATATTGAATAGTTACTAATGAAAAAAACAAACAACAAACATATAAATATATTTTTTTCATGACGCTGACGCTTTTATTCTTTTCACATTTCTTTGCTTCAAATTTTCGGATAATTTCCGAACGAAATGCTACAATTGTACATTTATAGTTCGTACGTAATAGTTTATATTCCCGCCAAAATGCTCTGAAAAGTTCTGCCATAATTGCAGAGACACGGAGCGAAATGACGCGCGGGAAATGAATTAAATAGAATGCATATTTTATTATTAACTACTGGCTGTCCCGACTTTGCACTCGTATTATGTACTGTGATTAAAATCTGCGTGAAACGGAATATTAAAATAGAAGTATTTAAAACTTATTTGTAATAACAAACCTGGTTCAAATAAGCGTTGAATTTTCATGTGCTTAGTTTGTGTTTATATTTTATTTCAGCCGTGAAACCATCGCGAGGAAGCAAGCTTGTGTCGGATGAAAATCTTCCACGTGTGTATTCCTGGTTCCTAACCTTCTCAAAAAGGAATGGAGGTGATAGCCCAACAGCCTGAAAATGTCCCGCACATTTATACTTTTATATTATCTATTACACGAAGCCAATTAAAAACCTGTATTTGTAATTCTAATAGGCAAATGATAGGTGTCCTTATCGATTATGTGATATCGTCAGTATGTTTGTAGTGGTAGTAGCTAATAGCCCAAATGCTTAAAACGAGTTTGACGAATAGCCAGACTCTCTTTGTCTCGACTTTAATTTATTAGAAATTAGTCTACAATCCCTTATCATATTTTAACTAATATAGCAATAGTGTAAAAACTTTTACTTACTTTTTTTTAGATGATAAAAAAATACCAGTTACTGCTGTCTTTATTAAATTTTCATACCATCCTTACCATCCATTATCCACCATCCTTATTCGAAGAATGAAATTCGTTCGCTCAGGGCTTAACTTAAGCTCTCGCGTGTTACGGGACGTGTCAAAGCGGGTGTTACTACGCGTGAGCGAGACAGAGCTATATGTTAGAAAAGGTGGACATCACAGCGGTACCCGTAGCCAACGGGCCTGCCGTGGTGGCCGACGGCTTACATAGCTTACGACCGCGATCCTGTATACAGCATTTGATGCGGTTTGGTATTTGATGCATGGCCGATTTTACGTTTCAACTTTATTGATCAAAACTATTTATAAATTTAAAAAACTAATAGTTATTTAAAAAATGAATGTACTAACCATATTTTCTTAGTTCAGTTATATTCAATTATTGTGAAATATAGGTTGGAAAGAACACTGAATATGTCTCCGTGAATTTAAAATACTGCTAGACTTTATGCCAAGACCGAGAATAGGGCATATAAGGAAGCTGAAACATTTTATCTTTTTTTTTGGCACGGCAACACTCTTAGAAATTCTTGTTAAGATTGAGGTAGAAATTTACGAGTAGACAAAATATTTAGTGTCTACATAATACTGCAAATTTTATGTTTTATTCTAGTAGTTGTAAATATCTAAATTATAATTAAAACTTATATTTCAAATACATAAAAAGAAATATAAATATCTTATAAAATCATAACTCATAAGAGATCATGATTTATGATTTAACTCATTATCGGAATCCATAGTTACATAGATAATTCCATACAAGTTAGAGGTTTGAACTTTACACAGCACTAGTTTACACCGGCTCTTAATAATAATTGCCGATGCGCGGTCGGCGGCACCGATAAGGGATTACGCCCTGGCTCCCCATTCCATACTGCTATAGGGCCACCCACATCTCTGTTCGCTTGCTCTAGCTTTTTTCTCGCGAACTTGCACTTTGCGACAGCGAAGTGTATATTGAATTATGAATTAAGATATGAGTACGTCCACTAGGGGGATGCTTTGTGAATGTTTTTTGTCAAAAGGTATTATTATTATTTTTTGTACTTATTTGCGCTCTAAAAAGTTTTTGTTTAGCTACACTACGTGTGAATTACAAATCATACATTTCATATTTTTACTTATTTTTTTTATTGGGCTAAGGCCTCCTCTCCCTTTTGAGGAGAAGGTTTGGAGCTTATTCCACCACGCTGCTCCAATGCGGGTTGGTAGAATACACATGTGGCATAATTTCAATGAAATTAGACACATGCAGGTTTCCTCACGATGTTTTCCTTCACCGTCAAGCACGAGATGAATTATAATCACAAATACTTTTATTTTTACTTATTTTTTTTATACTTTGTTAAAGTAAAAATAAACGTCGTCCACAATTATACAAACAAACTATCACACAAACGCACACATAATTACTTAAAATTAACTTCTTAAAGCTTATTCTAAATATTATTGCAATTGCTTATACATCTATAAATGATACAAAAGTTATATGTGCTACCAACTAATTATTCGCATTTTTAGGAAGATAATTGGCCATCCTTAGCATAGATTATTCTCATAATCTAGCTAGGATGACCATACTGTACTCTGAATTTTTTTCGTAAATTTTAATTATTGCATAAGTTATTTCTTGTCTAGACTAAGTAAATGTATGAAACCATAAGTGAAATATATTATTATTATTATTTTATATAAAATGTAAAATAAATTGTTTTGTCAATTTCTGAGACAAAGTTAACAAGGCCTCTTATTCCGTCAAAGCCTCGAGAATTTTCCCTTATATAATCCTGGTTTGCTCAATCCGCAAAACCAGTGAGTTCGTGACGGGGATTATATTTTTTGGCTTATATATTTTTCGCCCTATGAAACTCTACTCTATCTCCGAGACTTTCTCTTAAGTAACACTCTTTTATTCTTGGTTTGAGTTATTATATTTATGATTTTTTTTTTGAAAAAATTGTTTAAAATCTAAAGTTGTATTTTAATTGTGTTCACAATGAATAAATTCGACAAGATACAGCGTCATATGTATGAGCTGAAACTTTTCAGCGATGCATTCAAAACGGACAGTAAGCAATAAAGTAGCGATGCTTCAATCAAGCAGCCTTATAGTCGCAAGCCGATAGAGCCATAACGAAACACAAAGCGTAGCGCGGCGCCCGGACAGAAACCAGTCCGAGCAAATTAAATATGTAGGAGGCGAGCGCTCGCACCCACGCTATCAGGGTTGGGAATGTTGGAGTATTTTACAGTAGTCATTATTCATTATTAAATTAAAACGTGCTGCTGTCTAAATTGATGAAGATTATATGCATTTTTATTCAGTTAAATGTACACTTGCATTCAATTGCAATGGTAATATTATACACGCCTCCTTTGTTTTAATACTTATAATTCAAAATGTAGTGTAATATTTACTTATGCAAATCAAAAATTTTGTTTAAATTAAAAAGCGCAATTGAAATAGATTGAATACTACATTGAGTAAAAAATCACATCGCATTGCAATCTTATTTGTTGTGAAATACTTATATTATTCATATAATTAGGGCTAAAATAATACAACGGAGTTATTTATAACTAACCATACTTATATCGTATCGTAGTATAAACTAACCATTTATGTTGTAGTAGCACACCAGTATTAGTATTAAATATTATAAAGCACCACAAATAAAATCATTTGCGACCCTATGCAGGAAACGAGCGCGGCGAGTGTGCCGTCATTAGAGGCGGCGTTAGCGACCCGCCGCCAAGCCAGACATTTTTTATGCAACCCACAAGCCGGCTTTTTTCAACAGCATATTGCGGTGAACTAACGCGGAGCAGGATCGGTCTAATGATACTCACCTTGTGGGGATGAATATCCATTGATTTCTTTTTTGCATCTATATTTCTCTATAATGATGAATTTTATTATCTTATTCATGATTAAAGTTTTTGCAAAACATCATCATTTATCTAGGTCACAGCTTAATCTATTAATATTCCTTATGAACTGTTTTGTTTGTTCATATTTATAATTGTAGTTAAGAAAAATGTACATACTTATGTTGTATATTAAGTGTAGTTATCGATATAAACTATATATCTCGAAGTAACATAACCTTACTATATAACTAAAGTTTGACTTAAAAATTATGAATAATGCGGTTTGATAAAAATATGAATTTAAGTCCAAGTAAGAAATTTTAACGAAAAATTTTTAAGCATCAAACCGTCCCGAACGAGGTACTCGGCAACCCATTAAAGCGCTCGGTGACAAGGTGACGTGCTCACCGCGGGGGCGCGATAACGCGGCCCGTATCCTGTCGTGATGCTCGCCTCGCTCGATATTGCGCTGAGCTATACATCCCACTCATATGTTCATAAACGTTCAGTACTTTCATCGTATTGTTATATATAAATTAGTTTCTGACTAAAAATATAAAAATTATAATTTGAAAATGAATATTTATTAACATATTTTTTTGTTACAGGTAAACATACTTCTGTATGATAAATCATCAGAAAAAAACCGTAAGTGTTAATTAATGTTTAAAACTAGTGTATAAGACATTAATAACAGTGATTATAAAATACTGATGTAATCAGATATTTTGATCGTGAAATAACAAATATTTTATTTTAATTTTTATAGTGAAATACATTAAAACCACAATCTTTTATTGTAATCATACATATATTACGTCTTATTCGTTTCAAACATTATTATAATTATGGTTATATTTAAATTAAAACAAAACTAAATTTAAATGATATATTATATAAGTGCGTCGGTCGCAGTATACCGCCGGTCGACAGCACGCGACGACGGGCCGAGTCGACTGATCCCCATGTCACGCCGTGCCTGCCACCGCCCGGCAGTAGGGCTGGCAATATTTTAATAAAATATTTTTTTTAAATAAGAATGAAAACCGACTTTATAATTAAACATTGCTTCACTTTGAGAAGATTATGACATGTATAAAACCTATGTCCTTTTTTGTAGCAGATCAGTTGTAAAGTTAAGACATGTAAGCGGAACAAACAAACAAATTTACTTTATAATATTGGTAAAGAATCCAATCGAAGAAGTATGGATAAACATAGCTTAGATTTACATATTCCACGCATTTTGCTATTAGCTCTGCTATATTATTCAAGACAAACCGTTCTTGATTAATATATCATTATTAATGATAATACCATTTAACTACTTATATTCATTTAAACTTTACATCCAAAGTTCCGATAACTGCGGCGTCATTAAATACGCCATTTTTTCACAAATCCAATATGAGTACCATAGATTATTCACTCGATCAATCAAATTCTCCTATTGAATTTCAACGTTTAATTGTTTTTACTCGTTTTTTAATTGGAGTAGTCGGCAAACAATACATAAAATCGTAAGTTTGAACTTAGATTTTTATCATATATTTCGTCATACACATACACACATTGAGTAGGTATTCTAGTTACCTTTTCTTTATTTTTGTTTATAGATATAATTGTAAAAAAACATTTTTAAACTGTCATTTAATTTTAATTCCCTGTGACTACCAACCTTGTCTCAAGAGACATTTGTTGATGTCGGACGCGATATAAAGCGGGACGTGCGAGTACGTGCGGGCCGGTTCGCTTCTGGACACAGCCGTGGCGGTGGAGATTTTATATCATTTATTATTACGTATTTATTATCCGGTGTACGAGGTGCAGCTTTTTATAATACTGAATCTGATGCGGGAATCAAATATTTGATCTTTACTTTTTAACTTACTGTTAAGGCTTGCTGAAGATACCGCATGACAGGAATTTATACTACCTGAATTATTTTTTAACACGGATTAGCTTTAAAGTTAATTAAAAGCATATTATATCATTTTAAAGCACATTTCATACTGTTTCTGTTAAAACAAATCAAATAAAAATATTCTTAATACAAGTAGGCTCATAAAGATTTGAACTGTCATCTTACTGTATTAAATTAAATGTAAAGCTTAAATGTAAGCCGATGGTCGGTTCGGAATGTAAATTCTACCGAAAAGAACCTGCAAGGAACTCAGTAGTTACTCTTTTCGAATCCAGTCAAGTCCAGAGTCCAGTTCCAGACCACCTCGCCAAAAAATTTCTTTATATTATAAAAAGTATATATTTATAAATAATAACATAACTAACAAAACAGATGTTCAAAATGTTTTCATGATTTTCATATTAAAATGCAACTTTACTGATTTTTAAATACGTTACGTTTTAGTAATGTTTGTTTATAGAATTGACAAGTTCTTAGAGGAAAGAAGATGGCTGCGTTTCTCTCAGTTCATATAAGTCATCTCACATAACATCTCACATTATTCAATGTGCAAGTTGATGCCGCGCGATCGCTTATGAGATATGATCGCCTGGTATCATTTTCGCGCGTTCGAAACGTACAAAGACGTAAGTGTTTAATGTAGATAAATAAGATAAAAGTTAAAGATCAGATAAGAAAGAAATAATTTTTAATATCCGAACGATACCTAATTTAATTTTATATAATTGAACGTAAAGATAAATTGTCAAGTACAGTTTAAGATTAGACAAACATAATTATTTAGTTTTTGGCCTGAGATAATTAAATACTAAAATAATACATACCTACATAATACCTAAACATTTATTTTTGTATTTTAAAATATTTGAATTTTTAATGTCTTCTTTAGACAAACCACATTTTTGACCACAATATTTTTGTACTTTGTAGAAAGAGAAAAGAGAGACGAATTTCCGAAATAATGAAAATACTTCATGTACTCATGATACAAAGTACGATTCCGTGTTCGCCTAGAATACTAGGAGCGCATGAACGCCAGCGAGTAGCGCTAGCGTCGTCACAGCTATATAATTTAGTTATAATGACGGTATACACCATTAGCAGTGAAATGTTCTAACACGTAGCTACCCAAGTGTGGTATAAATTGAGGACATTACCAAGTAGGTGTTTGATTGATAGCCGGTGTAAAACGGATTCTCCATTCGATTTGTAACGTCACTATTGTTACGATAATAAAATTTTAAAATTACACGTAGATAATGCAGTAGCTAGTAATGATATTATATTAATTGAATTTGTCTTTTCATTAAAAGAAGCCGGCAAAATTCGATCTTTATAGAGGTCGGGTTAAGAACTCTTCGATGTGTTTCGTTAAAAAATTGAAGATAAAAACATTTCTATTAAAAGTTGCAAAGTTTTGTCAAAATATAAGAGAAATTCACAGCGACCGCAGGCGATTAGGAAGACCGTTTTAGGTGCACCACAGACATCATTTCATTTATATCGACATGTTTTCTTTAGTGTTTTGTTGTTTGTACAACTACGAACGAATATAATAATAAATGCGAAAGTGTGTTTGTTTCTAACGCTGTCACGTATTAACTACTTAACCGATCATCATGAAATTTTGCATATACGTCGTCACACCTCCCCATCCCTTCCTACGTGGGCGAAACTAGAAATAACAATAAAGAATCTATAAATAAAATATAAAATATTTTAAATATAATATTTACTTAATTGTTTGAAAAAACTAAGGTAGTACTGTGGAATATTTTTGTTTATATTTTTATATATATTAATATGTATATTTGACCAATGTTTAGTATATACGAGTTATTTCGTCTGCAGAAGTTTAAGCATATAAGTTAAACATGAATATATTTCCGGCACCGAAGTGCAAACGCCCGTTTGTGCTTCGGTGAGAAGACGTTTAATCGTCGACACGCTCCCCCTAATTTTTCCGACCACTTATCCCCCTAATCCACAGTCTCGACGTTCCGGGACATTGTTTATTTGATCGATGATAACATAGCTGTTTTTATGGAGTGAACTTTTCAGCTTGAGTATAATATTTTTTCTTACTTTCTTATCTGTATTTTTTTTTACTTTTTCTATATTGCATTCTCAGAATATATTTTTTTCAGTTCTCCAGTTAGCTTTATTTTATTCAATAATAAGCATCATGTCAATAGGGTGATAAATGCCATTTTAATGAATTTAGCAACAGCTTGCATCACTTCATTCACTAAACCCACGTAAATCTTTACTATTAAGTATGTTTAGCTATTATTATTAGGTAAGCACGTACGTATTTATTTGTAGGAAAATTCACAATCGTGAAATGTCAAAGCGACATTGATTATAATAATTTGAGGGTAGGACGCATCAATATAGCGTGCTAAACTCAGTTGTCAACATTTCACGATTGATACGAAGTTTCACACAAGAACCTTACATTACTTAACTATACTAATAATAATAATAACCAGCTTGCGACAAGTAATTGCTGTGAAATTGACTTTTAACCCAAAAATTTGTACCAGGGAATAATAACTTAAGCTAAGCAGAATAGTAGATTGGTTACAAGTAAGAATAAAACTGTCGGTGAACTTTATTTAGAACACAATCAAGTGTATACTGTTTATTTCCAATATAGTAGTTCTAAGTTGCCCCTTGTTACTTATCCTGGCTTCTCTCAATACCTTATTCTAAACTCTCACAACACAAATAGCTACTAGAAACTGGATATTAAGGTGCGATCGAATTAGTGTAAAGTGTAGGTGTGTCGCGTATCTTTTGTAATGGAAATTATATGCTGGTGTTACAAATTACAATACCGCTACATTTTTTTTTTGTGTTTTAGTGAGAATTATTTAATAAATAACTTAAGACGATAGTCTTCAGTAGTGTTGAAAATATAACGTTAGCACAAATAAAAGGGAAGCCGTATTTTTATTATGTTATAATAGTCAAGTAGAGAAGTCTAAGTCAAATAGCACGGTTTGCTTTAAGTCAGGAACAATGACGTCAAATAATAGAAAAGTAGTTTCTACGTCATAACATTATCATTTTAATAGTTTTTATAGTTAATAAAAAGTTCCCAAGGTTGAAGGCGCATTGGCGATATAAGTGATCGTTAATAATTCTTGCATTGCTAATGTCTATGGGCAGTTACTTAGCCTCAGGTGACCCAAGTATCAGCCTGCCTATCTATTTTGAATAAAAAACCCACAATGTCTTTAATACTGAGGATGCTGATACATTTCTATAAAAATATTTTCATCGTGATAAAAGTTAGTTTAATTCAGCCAACAATTGATTTAAGGACTCAAGAAGCAGAAAACCCACTGATATTGGATCAACATTTACAGATAAAAGATCTGAAAAGCTTCAAACAAATTTTCATTCATTTTCGTTTATTAATGGAGGAGGCGAAGCAATCAGCACGCCTCGCCTGTTCAAATTAATGAGTAATATTTGAACCTCCAAAAATCTGTTTATTAAGCTTTGTCCTTTGCAGGCACATGCATTATCTGCATGTCGAGGTATTCAGCAAATAACTTGCTACTGTATAATGAGATATTTCATGTAGGTTATCTGTATCCAGAATCTAACTGGTTTTAGAAAATTAATGCAACATGCCTTGTTATTGTAGGTCAATACGAGAAATGTTAGTTTGTGTTTGAAATGGAAATACACAAAATTGGCTTCTATAGGTACGCCAGTAATATGTGCTACTCATTAAAAAAATGTTTACTTTAACAATCTAACGCTTTGAGGTTTGTAAATAAGGTAGGCAAGAATCAACCACTATCATCCACAACCAAATAAGGTAGGTAAGAAACCATAACCTAAGAACAACATACAGCGAAAAGACAAGTATAAGCCATCTTGGCTTACAATCCTGGGCCAAATCACCCAGTCCCCCTTTCTGAGCGCCCCTCATTACCGTCACCTCCCCTTGATTGATTGATTCATTCCGGGCCGCTACGATAAGTGCTCATACCTTGTTATCAAGTTAGGTTCTGTAATTTTGGGGTTGCCATGGTGTGGATAATAGTTACATCTACAGGGAATATGGATATTACTTATTCTACATCAGACATTTAGTATGACAGTATATAAATATGTTTAGTTGATTTTGCCAATTTTTTTTTTTATATTTAGTGAAATTATCAACTTTCCATTTCCAATTTTTTTATTAAAAATCCTTCCAACAATTTTTGTTGCAAAGTATGGGATGAAATTAATTTAATCATTTTAACGTATGGCATTAAGCATAGGACAGTATATGTTTAGAGAAGATGAGATTGAATTTTATAGAGCATATTACACATCTTTTTTTTTTTTTTTTTTATATTTGCCGGGAGGGCAAATGACTCTACTCAACCGGATGGTAAGTGGTAGTAGAGTCCAAACGCGACGACTTATAAATATTAATATTTCGGAGAATGTGCACAGGAATTACATGATCTAATTCCTTCCGCCCCCTTTTACTATCGAACAGCCATTTAGATATACTTTTGAAACATGGACATTCGTTAAAATATGAACAGAAACAAAAATACTTATATTAAACCTTAAAGATATACCATTTTATGGGTTTAAAAAAATTGTGTCAGAAAATGAACCAACGAATTGCGATGAATAATTTTATAACCACAGGTGCTTAAATTTATTCCATAGAAAGTTACGATTCGTTTCTGTGGGAAAATATCTTTATTCGCCCTGTTTATGGTGTTGTACCGATGCGGTCGTTTTTATGGCTGTGAATTGTGGAGTAGTTTTATGGTCTTTGCCAAGATACAAATAGCCAACGTCTAATGTACAAATCTTTTTTGATGATGATTTTTTTATTTGATCACACATTATAGAAATTATTAATCTATGAAGAGGTTTATGAGGAGGAATGTTGAAGATTTATAAGCAACTAAAACTAACTTTAAATTTATTTTAATTAAAACTACTTGTAAAAAAATTCGCCGTCGATTTTTTTTTTTAATATTTCAAGCAACAAAGTCATGGAACACCTTATTAATAGGAGCTCAGAATAGATAAGGAGTTTTATAATAACAATATTACAAACATCGCGTGCTTCTAACACGTAATCAACACGCCCTCGCCCGGCGCCACACTCCGCGCTTCCATGCAATTACTGACCGACCGCTACCCTCTAATTTATGATGCCCCAGTACCGCGCCCCAATAAATGTCGTCGAACGAAGGCTGTGCGGATCCGGATCTCCTTTTTATTTTTCACCGAATTTGTTTTGAAAGATTTCTTCGAATCAACTTGTACGGGTTTTGTTTGTTCTGTGTTTCTTCTCTTCATTTATATTTTCACAATATTTTTCTAATCTTAAGAATTATTTGTCAGTAATTTTATGCGTAACATGCTCAAAGTACCCAACAAACCCAGTGTTCACAATCAAGAGACATAAAGAGCAATATTTTAATTACTTATGAAATGAAAAGTGAAATTGCTAAAAAAATCTTAAAAATACGAAATCGTGGAATATGCAGCTCAGCTATTATTCTGCGTCGCTACTCGGCGCCACTAGAACAATGCGTCTCGACTCGAAGTCGAGGAGACGCCTCATTCAGACGGAAGGGCAAACTCCACTTTTTTCCTCTGTAGTACTACCATGACTCACAAATAAAAAGGATTTATTAGGTCACTTTAAAAGAATGTTTTATTATTTTACTATAGCTTAATTAGAACTAACTGGTGGTAGAGCTTTGTGCAAGCTCGTCTGGGTAGGTACCCACCACTCATCAGATGTTCTACCGCAAAACAGCAGTATTTGGTATTGTTGTGTTCCGGTTTGAAGGGTGAGTGAGCCAGTGTAATTACAGGCACAAGGGACATAACATCTTAGTTCTTAAGGTTGGTGGCGCATTGGTGATCATTTACCATCAAGCGGCCCATATGTTCGTCCGCC
The DNA here is from genome assembly GCF_905147045.1 of Nymphalis io. Taxonomy (NCBI): domain Eukaryota; kingdom Metazoa; phylum Arthropoda; class Insecta; order Lepidoptera; family Nymphalidae; genus Nymphalis; species Nymphalis io. Next base: position 6,672,363 of record NC_065909.1, read on the forward strand.
TTCCTATTCCATAAAAAAAAAATCAACAGCAGCTTAAATGTGACTAGCATAAAAATTAGAACATAATAATTTTTTTTACAAATTAAAGTAACAGAAAATGTGATTAAATAAAATTATAAAGAAAAAAAAAAGATTTTTACATATCGTCGTTTATTTTCTTAACCAAATGAGAAGAAACCTAATCCACCAAACTGTTGAATTAAGAATTACAATATGATTCTTATAATTCTTGTCACCCTACCGGGTATAAGCGCTGGCCGCTGAGTTACAGTTTGAAAAATATCTCTTAGCAGGAAGAATCGCCATCCGAGTTTTAGTTGAGAAGTTGTGGTTCTGTGTTAACAACATGCTGTAAAGTAAAATTAAAATATCAGCCTGTTATAAATCCCACTGCTAGGCTTCTCTCCTTTTGAGAAGGTTTTTTTGGAGTTCATTACACTCTGCTGCTCCAATGCGGGTGGGCGGCTTAATACTCAATTGGCATATTTGATTCAATACACGCAGGTTTCCTTCACCGCCAAAATTCAATTCTAAAAACAATATCTACATGACTACGCTAAACCATGTTGATAATTTTTTTTTATCCTAAGTTATTATATTATATAGTATTTATTTATTATCATTGATACAAATAAGGACTTAGAACCATTTAACCTGTTTTATATCATTTTACGAAAACTGATCTATTAAATTATATACAACCTTATTTTTAAAGTCTTTTTTATTGACGTAATAAATAGCTTTTATTATGTGCCGATTCCACATCTGTTCGGCTTTTGAATCGCTTAAAACCCATTTTGTATTTGGTCTTTGATTCGGATAATTAATTTAAGAATAATCAAAAACATATTCAGTTGTAATGGTATTTTTTTAATCAACCTTGTTTCTAATAATACATATACATTTACTTATTTCTATAAATAAGTAAAATTTTACTGGTGGTAGAGCTTTGTGCAAGCTCGTCTGGGTAGGTACCACCCACTCATCAGATATTCTACCGCAAAACAGCAGTGCTTGTTATTGTTGTGTTCCGGTTTGAAGGTTGAGTGAGCCAGTGTAATTACAGGCACAAGGGACATAACATCTTAGTTCCCAAGGTTGGTGGCGCATTGGCTATATAAGCGATGGTAGACATTTCTTACAATGGCAATGTCTAAGGGCGTTTGGTGACCACTTACCATCAGATGGCCAATATGCTCGTCCGCCTTCCTATTCTATAAAAAAAAAATATGTTATACTTTAAGTAACACGAATGTGATTAATTAAGTTAATAAAACATATTGTTTTAATATGTGTTAACTAGGTAAATTTCTTTTTTTTATATTTTATGAAGGCAGGCAGCAAGTGACCACGTCACAATTGTGGGTTCTAAGGTGTTAAGTCCCTTGGGTATACAAGTACACTCACAATTGAAACCGGATGTATTGGTTTTTGGCGGTAAAATAATTAGTGAGTGGGTACAGCGTAAAGTCGGGTACGGTACTGTCTTGGGACTATATTATGACGTCACTAAAATCTTATACGACTGAAGGTCTACGTCATATTATAATCGAAGTAACTTAATTGGTCTGCCTATGCACGGCCATTTATACACCAAGTAATAATCATGGGAATATAGCGTAATGAAATCCTTCGGCTGTCTGTGTTTGAGGAGTCGAACAATCTAGGTATCTTGAAATGAAAGGTGGATAGCTATATACATTATTTAGAAGATAGCGGCTTATAATCAACTGGATATAATATTTAGTTCCTTTGGGCGATTAAAGGCAGGCTTTTGCCGATATTAAAAAAAAAAAAAAAACAATTTAATATGCAAATAAGTATTTTTAAATACATCGTGAGAAACATTTATTCAAATTTTAATGGAATAATATAATTTGAAATTGGAACTCCATTAGTTGAGATGATTATTCATGTAATATTTAAAGCAAAGTTTCACGTTTGTCATATATTGAGTTGCAGTCGATACTTTTTGTATTTCGTACACAAAAGCAGTCACTATGGAACATAAAATAGCGAGGTTATTTATCCGATAGGCGTTGAGACCCGGAGAGCAGAAGTTTCACGACGCTCCCACCTCGGGCACTAAGTAGGAGGCGGATGCCATATTTACCAGTTGGCTTAGGGTTGTCACAACCGTAGATTTAATTTTATTTATTAAACAAAATACATGAGACTACTTGAGCCAGATTGGTTTTACGTTATTTAACCTATTAATAAATTATGTTTTAATTTAAAAAGTAAGTGTGAAAAATAAAAACCTCCCTTTCTGTCATTATTGATTTGACATTCGAAAGAAGAAGACACCGCATTGCTTAACTAATCACTCGCTGAAAAATGTTCATATGCAAGGCAGTAAAAGTTTAACTTAAGATTTGAATTAAGATTGGTCGTATATATACATATATAAATATGCACGAGATTCGCGTTTTAATAATTCCTTTAAACCCCTAAGACACTGCATTAAATATTTAACATCCAGAAGTGAAACTGATTTTATAATAACATCGATTTGGTTTAAAAAAAAACTCCAAATTGTTTTAAATTATTCGCTCAACTACTCTTAAAAATCCGTATAACACAATCGAAATTATAGCAAAATTGAATTAATTCCTCTACGTTTCTGTCCACTAACAAAACGGCGAATTAAATTAGCGCGGGACTTTTACTATGCAAAGCTGTTGTAAGTGTAAAATAATCTCCTAACTATGTAACATATTCATAATTTAAAATATAAGTTTTAAAAAAAAATTTAATCGACAGCCCTAAGTCCATGTCAGCAGGCTGTGTATGTGTGGAGCGCCGCCGACAGAATCACCTGGGCTCGCAATTTTACGAGCAGCCGTTGTGTCGGTCGCCGTCGCTTCTAGCTTTCACGAGTGATGTACCAGTCATTATAAATATCGAAAAGATTTTCATTTAAATCTCATTCTATATTATATAGATATTATTATAAATTAGCAACTCCAAGTAAAAGCAAAAAATCATTAAGCAACGGTATACTTTTAACTTTATCGGGTAAAATTGTTATAGAAAAAAAAATTAATGCGCGAATCAAATTAATTATTGTTCATATTGTAATTTAATGTAATGAAAATACTAATATTTCTGTCATATCAGAGTTGAATCATTAAACTTAAAATTTCTTTAATTTAAAGAAAGTCGTCAAAGCTTACATCTACATTTATCGGTCGAGTATATAACAGAGCAGCATCGTAATATGAGTTATAATAAAAAAAATATTTTATTTTTTATAACAAATTTATCGATATCTCGGTGCTTCCCTATCGCTCAAGTACACTCAAGTCGCCGTCCCAGGCGAGGCGATGGAATTAAATCGCACGCACGACACTTCCGCCCTCCCACCGCGCCCCCTGTTGCCCCGTTACCAGGGCTGCCACAACCTATAAATAATAAGATATAGTTCTTGGCATTATTTTATAATATAAATTTAAAAAAAATGTATTTTGTAACTGAATAAATAATTAATTGAAGGTTTCGAACTAAAAGCGAAGGTTCAGTTTTTTATATATTTTTAATTGGAGCGTTCAATTGGGTTTGCTTGACATAAAACAAGCTTAAGTAGTAGCTTATTTATATTCAAATCATTTTAAAGAGAGTTATACAGACTATTTATTTCTTATTCTAAAAAAAATAAGCACTATTTTGACTATTTTATGCATAGCATATATATAGCATGGACGCAATAATACAAATAAAAATATATAATAATAACAATATTTCAAATTTCAATCTATCTAACCTGGTATCGTAACGTTTTTTAATCAAATTAAAGCTACATTTTTATTTTTTATTTTTTTTTTATAGAATAGGAAGGCGGACGAGCATATGGGCATAACATATGGGCCACCTGATGGTAAGTGGTCACCAAACGCCCTTAAACATAGGCATTGTAAGAAATGTTAACCATCGCTTACATAGCCGATGCGCCATCAACCTTGGTAACTAAGATGTTATGTCACTTGTGCCTGTAATTACACTGGCTCATTCACCCTTCAAACCGGAACACAACAATATCAAGTATTGCTGTTTTGCGGTAGAACATCTGATGAGTGGGTGGTACCTACCCAGACGAGCTTGCACAAAGCACCACCTGTAATACATACATATTGTACATAGTGACAATATACATATAATGTGTGATTAAATAGACGCGTAATTGACAACCCTATGACCTAGAGACGAGCAACAAGACTCGACGCCGTCACTGCTGTTCACGAGATGTCATCCGTCCCACGCCTCACTTGCTGCTCGCTTTGAACTGAATACTAACAGCGTATCGTGCTATTATCTTTCCCCCGCTGAGCCTGTATTTGGCTACTTCATGGTAGATTGTTGATATGCTTTCATGGGAAAAACGAATTACGAATTTGGAAACCCGTTTTAAAACGGACACGATCTTTTTATACGTTTAAAAAACTGCAAAGGTCGACCAATACATACTTTTTTGGAATTATACGTTTGTACAATGTTACCGACAATGAGTCAACAAAAAAAAAGCCTTTTGCGGCATAAATTTAAAAGATTATCTTGAATTATATGACAAAAAAAATGAAAAAATTTAAATAAGAAACAACTGTCTGTATTATTGACAATGAATCATTAAAATAATTGTGTATAGTTTTTAATTATTATTTCAACTGTCAATGGTATTCGATATTTAAAAAGTTAAGCCGTTAAAGCCCATTAAGAACGTTTGTTTTTGACGTCTTTTGTGTATGCTATGTTGAATATATCATAAAATCTTCTATTTCATCTCCCACATTGTTTTATCTGTGTGAGTAGATAATGTTGTATGCTATATTTAATTAATACGTTTTGTGGTACCGTGTGGCCAGAGGCGAGTCGTGAAATGACATTAATTATGTCACGCGCTCTGCTACTAAATTTCGACTATTTATGCACAGATTATATAATGAGTAAAAATGGTCTAGGTGTGATTTATTCAGCCAACAGTATCAGTTATCTTTAAAGCTATTCGAATGAATACACTAAAAATATTTTAGAAGTAGCATTGGCTATTAAAAGAAAATTCATTGTTTTGAAGAAAGTTAAGAATAAATATTACTTACTATAATTATTAATGTCCTTCAGACCGATTTCGGCCACGGCGGCCAATCTCAAGAGAGATTAGCCAATTGCGCAGGAGATATTATAGTGCACAAGCGTGTGCGCAAACACAGGAGCACTCTCTCTTTCCTCACTCTCATAATCCGTTGGGGCGACAATCCGACACGACCGGAAAGAGTTCAGGCGGAGGGCCAACGGCTTTACGTGCTTTCCGAGGCATGGAAGTGTACACACTTCCAACTTCCAGACTCCGGGATGCTATTGAGAATTTTCAACAGAAAAACCCAATAACTTTTTATTGGCCGGAGCTGGGTATTGAACCCAGTACCTCCGGGTCTGCGGCTTTACATCAAGCCACTAGACCAACAAGACAGTCAGACTATAATTATTAAAAATAAATTAAAGTATTGGGTATACTTTGCAATTGTGATAAGTACTATGCTGTTAATAATATTAAAAAAAAACTCGACATACATGAAATTAATTTAGACTTGATATCATTTGGTTTCAAGATACATACGACCATCTGTATTTACCCGAATAATATATATAAAGACACACACAGACACACATAAATATTTCTAAAAATTACAATTTTTAAAAGTAAAGTAAATAGTAGTTCGTATTGATGACATCAAACAGAATTATAAAACAATATGTATTTTTTGGTACATAATTATTATTTTACTTTCTATAATTATAATATATATATAATTATAATTTTACTTTCTAGCTTCATATATTATATGTCCCCATATATTTCACATCATACGTTAAACAAAGGGGGCAGACATACATCGAAATACGAAACGATAATTTGATCATTTCTCTTTGGAAGATAAAGTTCCTCGCATCCGTCCCCTGCGGTCACTCCCCTGGCTCCTGTCATCCCCTGCCGTTTGTCCCGCCGCTGCTGTTTGTATCATCCGTTATGACGTATTTGATGACTGTTGGGAACTTAGGAAGGAGACATTTAATATTCGAATACGTTTAAATTGTTTGACAAGATTTTTTTTATATTATTTAAAGCAATAATACATCAACAGTCTGCCAATCTAAGATGACATTTGTCAATCTGAAATGGGTAAGACAGTACAGATTAAAAAAGTCCATAGCTTTAGACGATCGTGCTTGTCATTAAGGGACAATTAAAAGTAAAATTTTGTTAAAATTAACATGTAACTACAATAAGCGGTTACAGTAGAATAAATTTTCAGATAAATTAAAAAGTAACTAGATGAACATTAGTTAATGTTTTTTGTAAAAACTCTTTAATAGTTTCCCAATTGCTGTTTAGTTGTTTTTTTTTTTTGAACAAGAATATTCTCGAAGGTCCATAACCAACTAAAAAACACTTACTTTTGAACTTTAACTATGTATTACACTTAAGGCCAATAGTTCTTTGACCCCTAGGTTCTAACTATAAAGTAAAGATATAGGGCAAGCGGTAGAGCGCTCAGTGCTTGCGGTTACGCGGTCGCTCGGGGGCCATGCGGGCGTGTGACCACACATTGAATCAGGTCTTGTGATTTCAATGACAATACCTATTTTGAAAAAAAAAAGTTGCAATTCAAACTGAATAATTTGAATTTAACCATTTAAAGAAATGCTCTTCGTCAAACCTGAGTCCACTATTATAACCAATTTTTATGCAATATTATTAGCAAATCACTTAAACGGAGGGTTATCGAAGCATAAAGGACTGTTTCTTTTTAAAATCATATTTACGCTTGATTTGTAGTTTTAACGCAAACACTAGTATGTATATATTCGTTGATAGATAATTCGTCGCAGTTGACTTCAATTCAAGGGTTCACCTTCAGTCAGAGCCAAAATAAATGCTCGACCCGAATGCCAATATTGAACACGTCTAGTTCAAACAGCGCACAGGCAACGGAACATTTAATAAAACTCGTATTAATATTCGGAGACGTGCGAATGTGTTGTTAGGTGTGCAAATAGCGGGCCACGCGGCAAACACGGCGCGCAAACAGCCCGCGGCTAGCCCGCACCCCGCACTGAACCTCCCGCATACATGTATGGCGTATTCTATATAATTTTATATATAAGTATACTGTACTATGTACTGTACTATTTTTAATCGAGCTGTAATTTATTTGTTTTGAAGCAAATAATAAACATCCACAACAAAAAAAACTTATACATATTCTACGGTAATATAAAAGTTTTCTAAATAGATACATTTAAATGTTTTCTGACATCAGAAATAATAATCTTACGAAGACGCGCGCTCAGTTATATTTCTGAAACTGGCGCCGACTTCAAAAGAGCAGCTGAGCTGTAAAAGACGTTATATCATAGAGATATTGGAATCGAGTCGCTCATTATTTATCTCATTGCTTCGCTCCCGTTGTTGACTTCCAGTCGGATGTGAATCTTGCGTAGCATTGTATCTGGTCGTTGATCGTTCGTGGAGAAAGAACACGCTCTTGTTATATTTCGAATACTTAATTTGTAAATTATATTACCAGATATAGTTAATATATTTTATATATAGGTATATTAAAATGGTGTTGATAGAATTTTTCGAAAATATTTTTGTAATTTTGAAGGTATTTTGATGTATTAAAGTATTATATCGCACCTTTAACAAGATTATGAAGTTACTACGAATTTTGGTATTCGTAATGTAAAAATAAAATTATAATTTATGTATCATAAATTTTTTTCTTTACCATTTTCTTGTGGTGTATATAATAAATACATGGTGTACATAAGCCGAGATGACCCAGTGATTAGAACGCTTGAATCTTAACCGATGAAACCTGCATGTGTCTGATTTCATTGAAATTCTGCCACATGTGTTCTACCAACCCGCATTGGAGCAGCGTGGTGGAATAAGCTCCAAACCTTCTCCTCAAAAGGGAGAGGAGGCCTTAGCTCAGCAGTGGGACATTAACAGGCTGTTACTGTATAATAGTATATAAATTAATAATATACATCTTATTATATATGTAAAAAATTAAAGGAAAACTGAATTTTCAACATATTGCCATTTCCAAATAATGATTACAATTATTCAAAAGTAACATTTTAAAACATCTTAGAAATTCTGATGACTTTACAATATAGGTTAAAACAGCGAAAATATGAGTTGGTTATAAATTAAGTATAACGTAATATATTATAATTTTTGTTACTTAAATAGTTTTCCATAGTTTTGTTTTTGTCAATATTTAGACATTTATATGATTAGTTTAATAAGTCGTTCACTTTCAGCTGACTTTAGATTTTAATAAAATGTTTATTATTGTTATTACTACTGTTACTGTTTTATATTGAAGAAACAATACGCTTTTATATAATTTATTATCGAATTATCAAATATAAAGACGTGATGTCACTGTGAACATATATGTAGGTACTGATTCTCTAGTGCGTTTTAAATCAAATCGATTTTCAGAATGAGCTGTAGTTTCGAAGGTTCGATGTCCGTTAGCTTAAATTCACATTTTTATTATATTTTAATTTTCGTTCCGTTACGTGTTTGCATAATATTTTGAAGATTTTTCTCTTTTTTTTCTTTGAGCGACTCACCTCTTTTTGAAGTTTTTAACAATTTTAATGTTAATAATATTTTTAAATTATGAAATAAAAAATAGTGTTGCAGAAATATCGTTAAATTATCGATAGAAACGTAAACTTGTAGGTACATTTAACATCCAGTATCGCTAATGAGATGTCGACGTGACATTTGATATACAACCCCCGAATCACGACCCCTTTGAGAGCCACTCGTCAACGCGAGCGATCATAGCGGATGGATAGGCCCGTGCTTCTCGACTATCGATAAAATTTATTGAGCTGTATTAAACATTAAATCGTTTTTTAATACTTCAACGATATAACTGTACAGCAATTTTCTTTTGTATGTAACTATTTACAAATTGTTGATATTCTTCAAACGAAAAATTTCGGTTTTTTTTTATTGTATAAAAATAACAGAAACTTCTAGAAGTTCCAAACTTATATAGCAACAAACAACAATTTCTACTATATTATATTTACTTGGTGGTAGGACGTTGTGCACGCTCATCTGGGTAGGTATCACTCACTTATCAGATATACCACAGCAAAACAGCAATACTAAGGATTTTTGTGTTCCGAGTGAGTGAGTCAGTGTAATTACGAGAGAGAGCATCTTGTTCTCAAGGTTGGTGACGAATTTGCAAAGGGATGATTAATGTTTGTTACAATGCTAATGTGCGGTGGTCACCACTTAAAATCCGGTGGTCTATTTGGTCGTCCGCCTACCTACGCAATAAAAAAATCACAAACTACTTATACTATATTATATATATAAATCAGAATAACATTAAAGTATATAACAAGGAACTAATATACGAATCATTAATTATGTATGTATATGACGTAGTAATGTTTCGTTCATTCATTTGGAAAAAATGCTTTTTTCACTAATGAGACCCTGACACGGTCGACGTATGCCACACGAACGCGCGCCTGTAAGGACACTTGTCAAGCGAGACTCCACGATAGTGTTGTACGCATTAAATATCGATAAATTAAAATATATATATTATTTATTCGTTTTTTGAAAAATATGAATACATTAATTTTGACTTTATTATGTTAAAAAGTTAAATAATCAATATATGTGTATAAATTTCTACATATTATAGTTTCCATGTTGGTATCCAATTATCTATTGAATTACATTTTTTTAAATAGGTAGGTATTATTAGTTCTTTTTCAAAACGCATCGCTTGAAGATAACAAATAATTTAAAATAGTACCTATAAATGTAAAAAATATGCTACTTAAATGTTTTTAGGTGTAACACATAGCTTGTAAGGTTAAGGGTTCATATTCTGAGATGAGCTAACAATCACGGTCACTGTTTTTTTTTTTATATATTTTTTTTATGTTAGAGAGAGCAAACGATCAGTAGGCTCACCTGATGGAAAGTGACTACCACCTCCCATGGACACCTGCAATATCCAAAGGCTTGCAGGTGCGTTGCCGGCCTTTCTGTTAAAAAAAAAAACTGACTAAAGCAGTCGAGAAGTCGGTGTTTACGTTCCCTTTTCACGGAAGGCACGCAAAGCCTGCGCCTTATCTCTCTCCAGTCGTGTCAGAGTGCCGTCGCATCGGATTATCACCGTCAGATATTAGAAAGTGCACCTGTGTTTGCGCACACTTACTGTCTCCTACGCAGTTGGCTAGTCTTCGCTAAGAACCGTGCCGAGACTTAAATCGGTCAGGAGGACATCTCTGATAATTTATATCTACTTATATATAATATAAAATGCCCTACTAACTGTTTTTTACAACAAATTACATATATTTAATTAAAAAATATGTACATATCTTCTTACACTACTTTGATGATAATTGAATAATCATATAAGGATATAAAAAATAAATGCACAATCTTATATAATATAATATACATTTATTTAAATATTAATTAAGGAAAAACAATTATTATTAAACACACATATAAATAGTGTTCATAGAATTTTATAATATGCATTGCATTGTGTTGTTTTTGTTCATTATTATTTATATTATATACAATACAGTTAAAAGGCTTTAGAGCTTAAGAGGCTAAGAATCATATATAACTTGCATATAGCGATAGGGTATATATTTCTAACAACTAAAACTTATTCTCGTAACAAAGTTGTTAGGAAAGTTTTAGCCGGTTGGCAGCCCTGCGTGCGGGTCGGGATCGCTGGCACGCGGCGAGACCAAACGACAGCTGATTAATGCGCGGCGAGCGGCGATAGTGATGGGACGTTTCTGCATTGTATCGATACTCTTTACATTATTATATTTTAATAATTAAAACAAATGTACATCAAAATGTTTGAAATATTTATAGATTTATTTAATTTAAAAAGGTTTTCAAAATGTTTAATTTTTATAGTATTTGAATATAAACGCGAGTTAAATATTAAAGAAAATGGATAAAAATTAAATTATTTCGTTTTTAATTGCAAATAAAAATTAACTGTTTACAATAAAGGTATATTTCTTACAAATAAGCTGCAGGAGCACTATAGAGTCACAGAAGCGATTTCGACTAAATTCTTAATAGTTAAACTGCTGCTGGTAATATAAAACCGAATTAAAAAATCTGTTGTATGTGTTTGATTTAAGGAATTCAACTTTATTACAAATTAAAAATCTGATCGCAAATTAAGCTTGTACAGAGTTTGTACTATGGAAACCAGAAAACTGTATATATACTACATATACTATTTTTCTTTTGTAAATAATATATACTAATTACACCCAGACTCAGGACAAACAGACATGTTCATGCACACAAATATCTGTCCTGGTTGGGAATCGAACCCACAAACTTCGGCGTGAAAGGAAAGCATCCACCAACCACGCCACGATCGTAAAAAATTAAGCAGTTTTATTTAATTTTGATATTTCATAGTGTTTTTTCGATAACAATATAAAATAATTTCCCATCCCTCAAGCTCGGATGGGAGTTCCACGGTGCGCCGCGCCCGACTGAATCATTATCGACGCGCTCGAGCACAAACGTCGATATTTTGCCGCCGCTACATCCCTGTTTAATGACGATGACGTTCTGATCAAGTGGGTCAGATAATGGAACGATGGATTGCGGTTATTTCTATCATATGGAACTGTGTTTTGATTAATACCGAGTGATTATTTATCGAAATGTCGATAAAAATATTATCGATTAAAAGTCATGTAATCATTACATAGTCACTTTCGATAATAACGCTATTTTTATCTTCTATAAACAAAATGTTTAGTTATTTAATATTTATACCAATGAGAGTATTAATAAATAACGGTTTTACTTATAAATGTTGTTTAGCGGGTGATTTGTTAAAAAATGCTGTGTGCTCTTTCTTTCGATTGTCAAATCAATAATGACAGAAAGAGCGAAATCATTGTTTAACTAAACAGCCACTTATCAACATATAGTATAAGTAATTCATTCAAATTTTTAAAATTTTTGATATTTAATTTTTTTTAATTATATATGTGTATAAGACTACAACATACTGCCATAGACATAAAATGTTACGATTATAAAATATTGATCAAATACATATTTATTCTGACCTCTTCTTATGTAAATGCATAATTATAAATAATACATTTTTCTTTCTGTGCTTTTTTAAAATCGAAACAGTTTATAATTTCTCAAAATTAAATAACGTTACCTTCAAAGACACAAAGTTTGTAAGTATATGAATCCGTAACCTTTATCTGAAATCCATTCGTTATATCCACAGATCCATCACGACTTTATATGTAAATATAATCTAAACTTATTCCAAAGCTATTTCGGAAGTCGTCTGTCAGTTTGCGATAGAGCCACCTGTTGCTAGACCAGAGCACGCCAATTTACTATAAATCAAATGTTTGTATTAAATGTATTTAATTTTATCCCTGTCGCACATACGATAAAATTGATTGATTAGAAAGAAACGGGAAATAAAATATTAATTACAGTAAAGTAAAAATTAAATCTGCTACTGCTGGGCTCAGTAAGACCTCCTCTCCCTTTGAGGAGATGTGGCTTATTTCGCCACGCCTTCCATTGTTGCTTGTGCCGATACGCATGTGACATTTTCATTCGACACATGCAGGTTTCCTCACGATGTTTCCATCGCCGCTGAGCACGAGACAAATTATAAACATAAATTAAGCACATGAAAACTTACTGCTGCTTGAGGGAATAAACACGTGATCTTCATTTATGATTAACTTGTTGTAACCACTAGGCCATCATGGCTAGATCTCGTCTTCATTATTTGAGTATGTAAGTAGAACAACACATTAAAAGGGAGAAAAATTGCTTAAATAAAAATATATTATTCTAGCACTTCTAACAAAAATTACAAATCTCAAATGGTGTATGCATAACTAACGGTTCAGAATGAAGATTTTTACCAGAAAGTCAGACGAAAACTCATAAGTTCCTCAATACTTATTCAAATAATTTCAGCACAAATTTTCAAAAAATATAATTTTATATAATTTTGGAGTTAATAAAATATTTGTCAAAAGTATATATGTATATTTTAGATCAGAAAGGAGGCTTGATTTACAAGAAAAAGGCAAATCATATATCTCGATTAATATAAATAATCAACATGTTATGCCGGAATTTTAGATTTTGAATTCATCAACAAATATTTGGTTTATTTTTGGTTTAAACTATATAGAGCTGCCCGTCCCGATGGTTCAAGCAACGTTAATATACGTCTATCCAAAAAGCCGTTATGATGCTTACGCTATAAAATAAACCCATGTTCCAACAGATTTCTAGACTGTGCGTTGATATTGTCAGCACAAACAATATTAATAGAATACATAGATAATCTCAAAAATATTTGATAAAAGCTTTCTATGTCGCGGACACTTACTCCACTCGGCCCGTCTCACGTGCTCTGCTAGTAGGTAATTGCGATCGCCATTAGCCTCGCCCCGGGCGATCTCGGTCGGGATAAGCGAACGATGATAGCCCTGTTTCATCCCGACCCTCGTGCCTGTCAACTTCACTTCTGATTTATTCTAAGACGTCTCGTTTTCATTGCGCTTTTATAGTTTTATATATATTTTACGTTTATATGAACACATATAACATATAAGCTTTAAGTATAGGTATTAAAAATCATTTAAAATAATACTAATTGTTGTTGTGTTCAGGTTTCAAGGGTGAGTGAGCCAATGTCAGAGTCAGGGACATAACATTATTTGGTTGCGCTTTAGCGATTTATGGAACGGTTAATATTTTTGACAGAGCTGAAATATACGCGGTGGTCACTCACAATCAGATGCCAAGTTTGCCCGTACGAATATTTAAAAACGAATATAAGTAATAAAGAAAACGATTAAAAAGTAATAGCACCTCAAGTCACCCACTGTTGAGAGGGAGGGCTTAGGATCAAAATTCTTTTTATCTTTATTCTTTTTATAACGTTCAATTAAATGTGATTGCATTGGAGGAGATATTTGACATTTCTTTTATTTACTTGAAGTAAAAACTCAGAATAATGAGCAACCTGGTAGTAAGTGTTTGAGTTCTTTGTCAACGCGCCGCGAACCGTGGGCTTAATTTTTATACCCTTGACTTACTCACGCTTAACACCGGAACAACGCTAAACGTTGTCGCTTAGCGGTTTACCAATCTCAAGGCCCGATCAACAGTTTTCATTGCCACTGAAAAACTATTTATATAGATGATACCATACCTTGGGAATGAAAAGATCACAACCAAGTTAAGTTTAAATAATAAAAACGTTACTTCAAACGAAATTATTCATATTATTATTCAAATTATACATATTCAATAATCTCGAATACATTCGTTGGTTCTTCTCTATAAAATGCTACCGCTATGATGGAAGTCTACCACGGGATCCGAAAAATACGGCGCAAGAAATTCAGCGAGATTTTTTTATTTGCTATATAAAATTATAATATATATTTGTGTTTGGATCAGCCTAGATGCGATCGTTTGCACACAGGGAATGGTGCATCATCTAAAGTCATTAGTCTTATAATATTCCTTAACATTTTTTGTTAATTTATTTTAACATAAATAAGGCTTATTATGACAAGTAACCGATCACGTTCTCTCTTCATCGCCAGTAATTGCGATTGTCATTAGTCCCATTTAGGCCGATCCCGGCCTGAATAAGTCATCGCGAATGTCTGACAGTTATGTGACAACACTCAATAACACAGTCGATTTCTAGGAAGTTCGTACTTATTTATAACTTTATTTTAATAATACGCATTGTGTCTTTTTCCCTTGACTGCAAATTCGTATTTTTTTATTGATAAAACCGAAATGGTGTTCAATAAGAATTATAAAGTTCCATAGAATAATTATTTATTAAATAAGAGAAATATATATGTATATATATTAATCAGATATAAAACCTTTTTCAAAAACTAAACTACTTTTTAATGATACGCTTTAAGCGGAATTTACATTTTTTCTTGATCTTTAGAGAAGTTTACTAGGAGCGAAATGGTCGGAGGGAGGTCGATTTACAAGAATCTCTTTTATTTTGCAGTAACTACTTCGTGTAATCGCACAGTCATTAGAGAGTGATACGCAGACCCCACAAGAAACTCGGCTCATACTTTGTTACATAATTACTTCAACATTTTAGTTCTACAAGTAAAAGTATAATCCACTCCTCATCGTCACAGATATATTTTTTTTAAATTGTATGTATGTATATGTAATTTGTATTTTTGTTAAAAGAAAAGCGTAACTATGAGTTTCTTGCCGGTTATTCTCGGTAGAATCCACATTCCGAACCGGTTGTATCGCTTGAAGATTCATAAGTTTAAGAGTCTATTTGAATATAAAATATTTCGATTTTGAATAGGCTTGGAGTTCGGGTCGAAATCCTAAAATTTTTTTAGATTTTTTTAGAATGACGGGCCGGCTGGCGTAGTTGGTAGATATTTGACTTTCACGCCGAATGTCGATTCTCACCTAGGACAGATATTTGTGTGTATGAACATGTCTATTTGTCCTGAGTCTGGGTGTAATTATCTATATAAGTATGTATTTACAAAAGAAAAGTAGTATATTTAATATATCAGTTCTCTGGTTTCCATAGTACAAGCTCTGCTTAGTTTGGGATCAGATGGCCGTGTGTGAATAATGTCTCAGGATATTATTATTAATTTAGCTAAAACTAGACTAATAAACAATTTATTAACATAACTGGTTTGGCAAAAGAGGTATATAGTATTAGTGAACATTAACTGTTAGTGGTTTTCGTTTTTAGCGATAAATTGTATTCAGCGGGTGATTAGTTAAACAATGTATTAACCGAGCTTTAAATTTATGTTATTAATGTCAGTGAAGAGAAAATTTTCTTAATATTTTATCAAAACAGAAAGACGGGAAAATATGTTATTAAATATGTTTATTGCATACTATTTTTCTATTTCATCAATTCAATATTTTACTTAGAATTTTTTGTAGCAAATTATTCGCAGTAAATATAATAAAACGCAGGTTACATCACTAGTGCGTGTAATTACCGCGGCCATTAGTCCCGGCGGGACGCGCATCCCGGAATGGCGCGTGATGATACGCGGTTCGTTCAGGGCTATCAACATGAGAGTTTTATTTTAAAATTAAGGAAAATATGGCGGGCTTTTTGGGCCGAAAAATCGTTGAGCTAATTTAAAGGCGCATATTAAAAGAAAGGCTTAACTTTTCTTAATTAAAGTTTAAATTACATAGAACATTAATAATATATCTTAACTTAAACATTAAAAGTATTTTATGCTCTTTTTCCAATAACGAAAATTGTACGTCTGGTCGGCTAACCAGTTTAGTCTTCAAGCTTAGGAATTAGTGCCGTAAAAGTATTTTTGTATAATTTGCTTAATATATTAGCAGATTATCAGTTACTTATATTTATTGAAAATAAATTTGTATACTTACCGATATCTTTGCAATAAAAAAGTACAATTTAATTATTTTTAGTAAATACAATCTAGTATATGATTTTTTCAAATATATTTATAACGAATAATGCAATACGGAGTCTTCATTCAATATTTAGAATTGAGGAATGGAAACATTGGGGAAATTTTTAAAAAATAATCATTGTTCTAAAAACAAAGGCACACAAAAAATTCTACGATATTCAAAATAGAATTCATAATTTTAGTAGGTAACTTCGTAATGTTGTAACTTTATGTTTGATATATTTTTTTAACTGTTTTAAATTAACAAATAAATATGAGGACAGGTAAAATTAATATACCTTATATCTAAGGGGAGGAAAAAAATTATAGTAATTTTTGTATAAAGCATTTTTTATACACAAAAATAATAATTCAATATTTAGAAAGAATATACTCATTTCTTTTTTAAAGTGCGAGCCAGAAACCAACAAAACAATTTAACACAATGAAAAATTGGGACACAAAAAAACAACAGTATTTTGTAATTAAACAACCCCCGATTAAGCCCACCAGGGATGCTGATCCCGCAATCATATTCTGCATCGAGTCCCCTAATTATTCCAGAATCCCCGATTCCTGGGTCAGTTGTTAGCCCGTCCCGCGCGACCTAATGTTTGAATCGTAATTTATGACGCTAATTGCGATGCGTTGTGTTGCGTAACAGTCGACATTCGTTTTCATTTATATATACTATTAATTTGAATATGGTACATATTAATTATAAGTAAAAGAAAGTCACTAATATTCAGACCAAAAAAAAAATACGTCATAGGTTACAATACTATTTTAAATAATGAGGTTAAAATAAAATTTGTAAGGAAAGACATCTAGCGTCGAAAAGAGGAAATTACTGATAGTACCTTTAAACTATCACTGAAGCTTGTCCTGTTTTTGCCACTTATTACAAGATGGCGCTGTCAAGTTTATTTTATTTATATTTCCATTTCCTTGTTACAGAACGCGCCCAACCAAGAACCAGTGTATCGGAAGGTGGCGATAGTAGAAAACTTTTTTGACATAATCTACA
Source organism: Nymphalis io (assembly GCF_905147045.1). Taxonomy (NCBI): domain Eukaryota; kingdom Metazoa; phylum Arthropoda; class Insecta; order Lepidoptera; family Nymphalidae; genus Nymphalis; species Nymphalis io. The sequence continues at coordinate 6,689,971 of NC_065909.1, forward strand.
CCGTTCATGTTGAGTTGGAAGGAAGGCCAGGCAAACATGCAGGACAGAAGCGAACATACAGAACTGTAAGTCATTATTCAATATTTATTTTTAATAAAATGCAGTTATTTTTCAAGACAAATATTACATATATAATAATGTATTTTTCCAAATGAACATTTGTGAGTTATTTTATGTTCAGCTGACATCTAGCGAATGCTTTCGGAACTACGTTCTAAATGTCGCTTAGTTGTTCAAGGATGTACAGATCGTAAACAGATGGCACGTTATGCTACTTTATGTATTTTCGTGTCAGACAATTATAACATCGTAATTTGTGAAATATCATTATAACTATTATTATTATTTTACTAAACTGAGTTAATTCTTTGGATTTTTTGTACAATAAAGGAAAACTTTTAAAAATTCGTAATAACGACATAAATGCTACACACAAGCGTATTGTTAACTAAAATGTCTAGCTAACAAAAAAAATGCTAACGAAAATGATTAGGTATTGACATATTTATTGATATAATGAAGTGTATTGATGCTTATGAACCTAGCAGAAAATATATTACATTTTTTTCTCGGAGACAAAGTCACAAGAAGCGTTTTTACAAATTACAATAGTCATTTTAATAATTTTAAACAAAAACATAGAATTATGAATTATGTATACTATATTTAATTATAATATATAATTTAAATATAATATATTTTAACAAATATACATAACTGTCGTTTTAATTAAAGATATCGTTATTTTTCCAACAGATTACGGAGACGTACGCGTTTCTCCCTCGAGAAGCGGTCACGCGTTTCCTGACCGGATGTGCGGAGTGTGCACGGCGCCCGCGCAGTGCTTCTCCTCCACCTCTCCCGACACCCTCACCCTCGCCTACAAGACACCCCACCTACCTGCCATTTCTACCCCACTGCGCGCCGGACTATACTAGAAATTGGGAATCCGAAATCGATGCGGCACAAAATTACTCATTTGAACCAAAATTCGATTACACTGATCTACAACCTCTCAAGAAAGTTGAAAGTCCTAAGGCCCCCGAAGAAGAAGAACCAACGTATATAGAGTTAACTTCAAAGAAAAGCAATGGATTTGATGCAACCACACTTTTTAATAGAAGTTCCTCTGTTGAACCCTTCAGAGAAGAAGAACCAGTAAGAACTGACCCTGAAATAGATAAAGATGATAGCGTCATCGATGTTGAAGATGTCAGATCTGACAGTCCACCTCCTTTTATCCATCAGAAGAAAGAAGAATTAAATAAGAGAGAAGAAGTGCAGACCGAAAATACCAGGGCGGCAGAAGATAGTGAAGTTGATAATACGGATAGCAAAAGAGAAAAGAAATACAATCCGTTGGACGTGGCAAATTTAACGTCAAAGGATCCACCGAAGTCGAGGTCGCCACCTCGAAAAAAGTTGTTACCATCGAGTATTGACTATCTCCATTCCTATGGGAGGCTACCAAAACCGTGGAGGCCTGACGGCGGTGTGTTTTATGGGGGCGATGATATGGACTACAGCGTGCCAATTACCACAGCATATTTGAAGCATATGCGCAGCATGGGGTGTCATGATCGCATGGACTTGGACAATAAGGTCAGTTAAATTGATTTTACTTATCATTGCAATGGATAAAACTTTTATTTAACTCCGCGCATTCATGTTATGAAAATTATTATTATTATTTAAGTTCAGTCTTATCGATTTTAATCAATCGCACATTATTAAATATATAAGTTAACTCGGTTCTTTATTGTGATTTTTTTAAAAATAAATATTACTTAATAATTATTTTTAAAATACCCGCTGTAAAGCTCCACGATTTATCATAACCTTCTTCAAGACAATTTTATGAGTAAATATCTATCTATCAGTATATATAATATGTACTCCGATCTATCAGTTATATAAATGTATCTGAACCACTCGTTAAAACTCGAAATTCCCAGCAATAACCCTTTTCGGTTTTAAACCGCAAAATGTATTTTTCTCCATATAAATATTTAGGAAAATAAACATAATGCGAAATTGCGAGCGGGTTTAACCCTAGCTTAAACTTTGCGAACTAGCTAAAGCCGGCGGTCTGTTCGACCCACAAACGCGCCTTTGTAGAGAACTCGTGCCCCTTGTTATGATTTGGAAACTCTCTTCAATACGTACTGAGGTTATAGTATAACTACCTACGCCTGGTTTTAATTCTTATTTTATTAATTTTTAAATATGCGGTAATGACATAAACAAAGTGTTTAGTCTTTTTGTTTCCACTTTTTAACTAAACTATTGTCTTTAAACAATGACCAACAAAACATACAATATCTACTGTTTTTAGATAGCCCAAACAAACATTGTCGAACTTGACTGATATGGTAATCTGCACATCCTATGCTTAAAATTGCAAAATAATATTTTTTGTCTCTTTCGTAAACGTTTGAAGTAATCATTCAATATTTTTATTTTATAAGGTTTGTTTTCAAAAACATTACTGGACTCTTAAAAACGTTATGTTTGTTTTAGCTAATTTTGACTATTGGATTTATTAGAATAATAATTAATTATGACGATTAAAAAAAAATATATGCCCTGCCAAGTAACGAATTAAATTTAAAAAAAATATAGCCAATGTCACTTGCGAAGGTGTGTAAGGATTCTAACGATACTTCTCCTACATACAAATCTGTTTAGACATTTAAATGTTATTACAGTGGAAAAAAGATGACTACATACATACGTGAACCTTGAAAACATTACACTCCTTTTTTGAATAATTTTGTAAAAAATATAACCGTCCTTTGCAGTCAGTACAGTATCGAGAAATGTCAATGAATTAATTTGATTCATTATATCATAACGATTAATGTGTTTATTCATCTTTTCAATCGCATGAGTTATAAAAAACTATGCAGCTTTAAAATAAGCATAGTTATTTAAATAGCTGTAGCGCATAAAACGTTTGAAGATTCCTAAGAACTATTTCTTTAGTAAAAATAGCAATGCGGGCACATTAGAAGACACTTATCGAAATTGAAGGGTAAAAAAAAACTGATTTCATCTGACGAATGGTGAGAGATTTCTTGGTAAAGTTTTTCACGTTACCAGGCCATCGGGATTTATAGGCGGTCGCACCTGACAAGTAACCGTGTGACGCCAGCGGCGGCCCTTGCGACCGATTGATTCAGAATGTCCCACACAAAGGACGAGCGTTACGCTATAATCGGGCGCCACATCTTTTCTAACTCATTTTTCTCGCTTGAGGCGAGGGTGTTGGGTGGGGAGGTACGAGGTTTCATCAAAGGGGGCGTCACGGTATTAGACAAGACACAAAAACGATGCCCGACGGAGAACTGAGCAAGTACAATTTCTGACGGTTTTTTGCGATACGTTTTCGTTCCAACGATAATGTTTGTTGGGAATTATGAAGCGGACGGGCGGTTCATATAATGAGCCTGTAGTCCGTGCAAAATTATATTTTTTTCGAGCAATGTATTTTGCGTTGGTAAATAAATACAATATTTTGTTGCATTTTTGATTATTTTAAAGTGTATCATTTAACAAACGTTTGTTATGTCTTGGTGTAATAACAAGATGTACAAAGGACGCTAAATTTCATTTTAATTTTTTTAAAGGGAAAGACACTTTTAAGTTCTTGTCATTTAAAATTGATTCATCTGAATGAGAGCTCTGGAAACGGTACATTAATCACAAACATTAAGCCCAGTAATATTCAGAGTTTAGGTCCGACCTTTTCCACCGCGTTTCTCCCGAAGGGTCAGTCGCAGACCGTAAGAGGGTACGGTCCCTTCGACCCCCGAAAGTGCCTCTCCCCATCGCAGTGCGACTTGTAAGATTGATTGGGGCTCCTTCAGTCCATTGCTGCCCCCCCTGTGGGATATTCGTCCCTCCCTACTTTTTTCTCGAATACTAAAGACAAGGATTTTGGATCGCTGGATGGATTAGTCACTTGGCTTAGGAAACCTTTGGAGAGATTTAACGTGACTGATATTTTTTGATAAGATATTTGGCTTAATATATATTTGCTTGTTTAAAATGAAATGTGCTTTAATATTTAAATATTATGCATTATTTATTTTTACATTATTGGTTTGACAAAATTAACTGTATTTAAAGGAATATTAAAAACAAAGAAGTTCTTACATATTTTTTTAAGACTACAATAATGTTAAATAAGAAATTAATGTTACTATACACGTATATATACAAAAAATATTTAACTTGGGCTTGAATGTCACATCCAGTGATCCTAAACCCGCACCCACCCCCCTTTTTTCTCCTACAGGGGCTGTTAATAACACGACCGGCTATTTTATTCGTCGGCCGGCACTTGCGGCTCGTGCGACGGCTTTGATGTCAGAGATTAGGAGTTTGTTTAATTCTAGCTCAGTATGTTATTGTACGTACAAATGGAGCTTTTGATGTGTATTGTTTCAGCTTTCGTCTGTAATAAAAAAATGTTCCTTTTGATAATCTTCACTTGTCCTAGCTCTTTGTCTAAATAACGATATGTCTAGAGTTGTACCGGTATCCTTTAAGATGTTCATTTCGTTTTTATGTACTTGATTGCATGAGCTTTTTCTAATAAACATTAATACTTATAAAATGATGGATGAATTACTAAAATAAGATATAAGACAACGCTTTCTTCTAGAATTAATGCCGTTCATACAAGCTTTCACCTCTTTACAGGGGTTACATTTTCAAAAAATTACCTTAGTGTTAACTTACTGTGACTTAAAGGTCATGTAAACCCATGTATGCAAATTTTCATGGTTCTAGCGTCAGTAATTTGGGCAGTGCATTGATATGTCAGTCAGTCAGTCATTCTTTTGTATAATATATAAGAAAGATAGATAGAAATTGCGTATTCGAAACTGTAACAAGTATATAGATTTTGTAGCAGATTTTTTAATAATATAAGTAATTGCATGTGATTTTTTTTTATTATCACAGTAACAGCCTGTGAATGTCCCACTACTGGACTAAGACCTCCTCTCCTTTTTTTTTTTTGAGGAGAAGGTTTGGAGCTTATTCCATTTAGTTTTACTATAAATAATATATAATAATAATATCCTGGGACATTTTCACACACGGCCATCTGATCCCAAATTAAGCTTGTACAAAGCTTGTGCTATGGAAACCAGACAACTGATATACTACATATACTACTTTTCTTTTGTAAATACATACTTATATAGATAATTACACCCAGACTCAGGACAAACAGACATGTTCATGCACACAAATGTCTGTCCTGGGTGGGAATCGAACCCACAACCTTCGGCGTGAAAGGCAAGTGTTCTACCAACCACGCCAACCGGCTCGTCAAATTAATTGCGGTATTCCTTATTATTATTTTACACGATTAGATCAATTTGCCTAGACTACCTCAACAACAACTGATAATCGTTGATTAAAAATAGTAAAAAAAACGTAGCTTTGTTATTATGAATTTAATAAATTTTAACGTATCGTTGTTTATAATATGTCTTTTAAACTTGTAGCGTGAAAATTTACCGCCGAATTTCACACTCAACATTAACTGTATTTAGTTTTCCAAATCGATTGACAGATTTACTACGAACGAATGCATCGCAGTCGACCTTGAACGATGACATAATTAAGTTTTGTCCCCTTGCGATCGATTCAGCGTTTCGTTAACTAGAGGGTCTTTTTGGCCCTCACGGCATTGCTAGGGTTAGTTATCCCTATTAAATATGATTTGCAACAAATCAATCGAATTTAAAACCTATTTCATTTAAAATAAGAGTAAAAATGAAACGCGTTTTGAATTCGGTAATTGTTTATTTATGGATACACGTGCTCATTGTAATGGGCTATAGAGTTTATTTATTGTCCATTTATGATGTTGTTAATGACCTACATTTTTATAAAGTTCAAATAACCGTGTCACAACTGTCAAAATCAGCTGTTTCTTTGTTAGGATTAAACGCGTGTGACGTGAGATTCGAATATTAATTTATAAGGGAATATTAGTTGATAAGGAAAAAAAATATAACGATTCTGTATAAATCAAATTAAGGCATTATAAAACGTACACAAACTTCCGCTGTTTGAAGTCTATTTGTGATTTTTTTGTAGCAAAATATAATAACAAATTTCTATTAAGCTCGCAAATATTTTTTTTATGTTTGCCATGAAATTTTTCATTCGTTATTTGTGATATTCTATTTTTAATTGCTGATAACATTATTAACACGTTAGCGAATGGGTAACTAATATTTAGAAAGATAGAAAATAATATCTAATCATAGGTAAGCTATTCAATAGCGAATGGTTAAGTCATTAAGCTATATATATATATATAACCATTATTATTAATATATATATTCTCTTGTGCTATCTGAAAATTAATTCCCAAATTGTTTAAGAATTAATTATTGAATAAGGTGATAATGACACGTGTACCAGGAAATCAGCCTCTAGAAGAGATTTAATTAGCGATAATTGGTCGAGTTTTTGTTTGTTTTTATATTCAGTAAAGTTAAAATAGTTGGGACATTGATTTTATTAGCGTTAAGATATTGTTACTATAAGATATAGCTTAAAAACTGTATCTGACGACGAATTTTTAGACTCTAGGATAGTATATGTGAAGTTAAGTTTGTATGACTGAATACTTAAGTTAAGTTGTACAGTACAATGTGATCAGTTGATCGAAATATCGTTTTAGCACGATTTAAATAGTTTGTTAATTGAAGACAAAACTTTGAGCAATAACTTTCATTTGAAAGTTTACTAATATGTATAATATATACAATAACAAATGTTTGATGACTGAAATCTGGATACAAAATTGTTGAATACTTATTATAAGAGATATCTCAACTGACTTCTTCTGTTCAGCTGTCACTTTAAGAGACGGTATTATATTTAATTTATTTTTATTTTTTATGTTATAGTATAACTAAATTTTTACACTGCTGGGTATCGCCTTCTCATCAGAACAGGCTAGTAGAGCTTAATCCACCACGCTACTCCAATGCGGTTTTATGGATATGGGGTAATCATGTGGTAGAATTTCATCTCCACCACTAAGCATAACATGAAAATGTCGACACAAATTAAGCACATGAGAACTCAGTTTTGCTCGTCCGGATTCGAACCTGCTATTTACAAGATTTACGTATTCTAGCTTCTACGTCAGCTTGGTTCTAAATTTTATTCTTAAAGGAGGACTTTTTAATATAAAAATTATCAGATGTTGAATTTGGTTACTAGAGCAGAGTGTATGATGATTTTTTTATATTCTAAATGATTTATTAAGAGGAAAGAATATGCGTGCTAATAATATGCTATTAATTATAATATAAAGGTCATTTCTTTGTCTCCAATTGCGTCGTGTTTAGGCTCTAGATGGAGCACACAAACGTACAGAAATAAACAAAGAATAGGTTAATGCAGTCCTTCCTTAGGCTGCGGCGTATTCGGGTAATAAATGAAAATGTTGAGGATATATTAGAGCTAAGGTTCGAGTGGATCTCTAGCACACGTTGCCAACTTGGGGCTAAGTCACAAAACGCTCACTAAGGCTAAGCACTCACGCTACACTTTAATAATTACTTTACAAGGATAATTATTGTTACTATCAAAGATTTTCAATTATTCAATTAAAACTGTTCATTAAACATCAATAAATTTAGTAATGTTGTTTTTAATGTATTCGTTTGTAGTGTAATTTTTTTATGATGATATGATTTAAACCTAAATATTATTAATAAGTCGAGATAACCCAGAGCGTTAAGTGCAATGCAATGTGTTGAAGAAAATCCCGACAACTCGTGTTGGATAAATTCCTTTATATGTAAATATTTTTATTATCCTTAAGCCCGCACTGGAATAGAGTAGTTGAATAATCTTTAAAACTACTGGTGGTAGATCTTTGTGCAAGCCCGTCTGGGTAGGTACCATCCAGTCATCAGATATTCTACCGCAAAACAGCAGTATTTGGTCAATACCAAATACTGCTGTTTTGCGGTAGAATACCTGATTCTCACTCACCCTTCAAACCGGAACACAACAATTTGTGTTCCGGTTTGAAGGGTGAGTGAGCCAGTGTAATTACAGGCACAAGGGACATAACATCTTAGTTCCCAAGGTTGGTGGCGCATTGGTGATGTAAGCGATCGTTGACATTTCTTACAATGCCAATGTCTATGGGCGATGGTGACCACTTCCATCAGGTGGCCCATATGCTCGTCCGCCTTCCTATTCTATAAAAAAAGAGGCTGCGGCCAAATAGTGGGACATTAGGGAAATTTCATGAAAACTAATAGCACATAGAATTGAATTATTATATTTTTTGTTTTATAATTCTGAAACATATCTGCACTAATTCCTTTTGAATTGATCATTTATATTAAGCCATCTGACTTTTAATTTTAAATCGAATCGCCGAGGTTTTATATATTTCAGTTTTTAAACAATGAATAAATTAAGCGAGTTAGATTTTTTTCATTATCTGTGGTTAATTAATTATTAAATGTCGTATAGCATTACTGTGTAACCCTTACCTTAAGACCCGGGTGGATGCCAGCCCCCTCGTTTACCCTGCTTACCGCTACCAGGCGAGCATAGCGTACTGAGAATTTTAACGGAATTAGTCGCGAGCCCGCCTGCAGGGCGCCGCAGTAACTCACCGCACGTACAACATTCCACCTTGGTATGAACCCCTGTTCCTTATCATGTTATGCATAAAGGCTAAAATGTGAAACAAAGAGTAAGAATGTTGCCTACCGTACTAGGAGCGATGGGAAGGAGCTGCCGCCCACCTCCACACCTAGTTTTAGCGCCTAGTAACTCGCGAGGTGTCTACACGCAACAGAATTAACCAACCGAAAATAAGGGTAACCGACTTTAAAGGAATGAGGTTCGGTGCCATGTCGCAGTAATGGCTGAGATTGTAGGCATTGCAGCGGTTGTATGTAGTTGCTGCTTTACACTAGTAGGCTAAAAATACTTTATGGACTATCTCGAGGTTGAGTTTGCAATGTCTATATATCGGTAATATTTACATGAAACTTTTGTTTACTATGTTCGTCAACCTAGCTTAGCGATTCAAGTTGTTTAAATAAAACATAGATTTTAATAAACATTTACTTAATGATTTATTTGAAATTATTATCCATTTTTGTTAAAGAAATCCTAATTAAGTAAAATCATGATATCTTTTATAAACATAAGTGTACAGTGTAAATAATATAAGTTGTTCATATATCTTTATTTTGTAGCCAAATGCATTACGCATACTTTAGCGATTAACTAATTTCATGTTTTTTGAATTGTAATTCGAAACAATCGACAAATTATAATTCTGACAGTCATTTGTTTTGGTGTATTTATACAAAAGTATCGCAAACAATAAATGAGTCTTGATATGTAATTAATGTACATAAGGCTTTATGGTTGGTAACGTCATACATGTGTAAAGAGCATTATTCTTAAATGAAATCAATTTTAAAGCATTAGAAAAGTTAGTTCGTGATTAGGTCGACATGTCACGAAGGGTGAACGATTTTAGTGCTTGTGTTCATGCATGGGGCTATTTACTGCCCTTTATGTACTGACCTATTTAAAGTGTTTACGATTTGAAACTCTACAAATAAGTGTTAAGGTTCAATATTCTTTGTACGATGTGCGTTGGGTTAATATGAATAGTGGACCCATCTTATCCGATGATAGAAGGGTAATAATAACGGTGTGTGTTTGTATACTCCTTTATGGTTAAATTTAATTTTATAGATAATTTACGTATGCTACTATTTTTTTGTTTTTCGATATCTATTCCTTCATGCAACTGTAATATCAATTATAATAGACATCGTGGAAATATTTCAATAGTCCTTTTTCTGCATTAAATTTTTCTAAAATGTTATGTTTAATATAAATCATAAAAATTGTGTTATATAAAATGAAAGTTTTATATATACCTCATAAAATAAATAGAAATAACTATGATGCTCTACCCACATCTGTTTGGGGACCGAGGGCAGACAAAAATCAGGCTCGGATGAGTTTCAGGGCCTCAATAAATGTTTTAAGGGTGCGTAAATCATTACGGCGCGCACCCGACCCGACGGACTAGGCTCGTTGACGGAGATCACTGTTAAATCAGATGCGGTAACGACATTTAATTTTTTTATACGAATTATACGAGTTTTTTATACGAGTGTATCTCAAATATTAAGTTAAATCCATTTTAATGCTATCATCATTTTAGTACTTATAAGAAAAAAAAATGCAACAAAAACGACAAATTTATACAAGAAAATATAGAGGATAAAAAAGAATGTAGTCAGTTTTCTTTGAGTTTTTGATGTTAGGTTTATGCGAGTTTATAATGAATTGTATGAGGTAAGTAAATTTTGTGTCGATTTTTTTTCATTCTTTTATCTTTTATTTTGATAATTTCAATTATTTATACCGCAAATGTCAGCGACGCTATGGAATGTATAGTGATCAGCTGGAGATGCAAGATGTTGATTCTTAAGTCATATGGTACTTATTTGGTTATAATACGAATGTAAAAACATACTAAGTTTGATATTTAAATTTTAAAATACCTCTACATAACAGAGGAATAAAATAAAACATGTCTCTAAACTGTTTCAAATTTAATAACAATATACAAAATGTTACATTATCATAAATATATTTTAACGAAGTACAGTCTAGTTTGTTGAGGTGATTTACTTTTGCCTCATCCTAATTCTCTCTTAAAGTTATGATCTCTTGGTAGTTCGGTCCCAGCCTCACCCGCGGGAGCCCTTGGTACAACTCAACCCCATATAATCTGCACTGACAGCGTCGCGGGCCGACCCGGCCTTTGCTAATGTTGTATATCTTATAGCTTATGTTATCCTAGTTGCTAGATATCTATGGATAAAATTTACCTATCCCTGCTCCTGGTAAAATAAAAATTCAAATTTTGTTTGATTTGGTTTTTATAATAACGATAGAAAGAAACAAAGAGTGAAAATAATAATAATAATAATAGTAAATATTTAAAAATACTTATAAATAAATGTACATATCAATGGGCGATATTTTTGATCTTTTATTATAAAATTTATAAAGATTATGTTTTCATGTCCACTTTTACAAATATAATTATAAAATATTTTGGTTTTCAATAAGAACTTGATTAGTTTCAAAGTCACAATTTTCACGTTATCCATTAGGCAGTTATCACACACAGCGTCTCCGCTAATTTCGATACTTTTGTCTCACCCCCCCTACTCCTTCTATCGGAAATATTTGTGTGCCGTTCCACGCCTTTCATTGTTCGGGTTCTAGTTTGATAGACGCGGTGGCAAAACTTTTTCTAGGGTCTCGATTCCCCCTTGCGGCTGTGGGGCTGGGAGGGTTACTATTAAATAATCATTTCGGACCCGTCGTAGGTGCGTTCGCTATTTACTCCCTCAAATTAGTGCTCCTCGTGCATTATGCGTGCCTGGTTCGTAACCATTAAAATGACATAATAGTACAACACAACAATTTGCATTTTTTTTTTGTTTACGCCATTTTTAATGTCGGTCTTAAATTATTAAGAATTAACTTAACGTTCGTTATTATATATATATTTTTTAAATTTTGTTTCTTTTTAACAATTATTAAGAAACGATGTTATAAAATATGTTAAAAAGGGTTAGTAATAAATATGTTTATTGAGATAGTACAAAATATGAGTTACTTTTTAGTTTATTATTATGAGCAAAGTAGGTTTTCCATCGGCCTAGGTTATATTCACTAATGTTAAAACCGCACAGCATAGCCTGTACCGCTTTGCATTTAGAGATGAGTTTGCACGCTATGTATGTAACCACGTTGTTATAATGCATCGAAATACCAATGCCTAAATATAATCTCTTATAAGGAACCTGCACATCCACGTTCGTGCTTACGAGGGAAGTGACACCCTCGGAGGGTGGTGGAGGGACAGAAACCTCTTAATTATTGTCACATATGAATTATTTTGATATTGACGCCCTGAGTCTTCGTTGTACTAATGCTAAACGTTGTAATAATTTAACTTTAGTAACAAATTTCATTTATCATAATAACTTATATTGTAATAAATAATTTTTTTTTTCATGGGTTACTGAGATCTTGAAAATTAAGCTCTGAAGTAAATTATAATACAAATACAACATTCATTTGTTTATTAAGTTTACATGTACGTTGCTTGAAACCTTTTTAAGTTTAAAAACTTATTTCACAAGTCACTTTTGATTTTTCATTTAAAACAAAAATAATTAAACATTGCTAATTTTACCTGTTAAGGCTTCAATGGCTACCGTAAAAAGAGAAGTTGAATAAATAATCACCATATAGTTTGTAACAAGTTTAACCCGATTTGTTTTAATCACCGTTGGCTAATTAGACCGCTATCTGACCCACCAAACGTGATAATCCCAGTGGCCACTTCTGCAAACGTCATAGTGTACCAACTTTAATTTTCCAAATTCACCTGCCGTTTATGTAATTCGCCTCCACCATACATGTGGTGCCCCCTAGCGGCCGGGGAGTCTAATGTAAGGCCGGGGGAGGTACAGGCGACGCTCACGAAAAGGAAAGGGTGGGCACCGAGCAATTTTTTTCTGATTTTTTCCCCTCCGCCCTTTTTACCCCGATAATACCCTAATGGTCGCTCGCTTCCTTTTCGGCGGATTTTTTTTGTCGGCGAAGATCGAGACGTATTTTTTACCCGCTCGTAATTTCCTCGTTTCCCAGTGAAATGAAAAATAAACGGCCGATTCTTCTATTGACACGTGATTCCGTGCTCGGACGTCGTGCGGAGATTGCCACTTGTTTTTGTGTCCATTAAAAAACAATGATTACTAAAAGGACACGTCATGCCATTGTGAAAATAATTTTTCTATTTCCTTTAATACGGATCCTTGATTAGTCTGACAAGCTGCTCTAGTTTTTTTTACATTTCTGCATACATACGTAGTTGCATCGGTGCATGTGACATGTGTGAGTTGGAAGAGAAAATTCTGTTTTGAATGAAATATAAGTTTTTTTGTATTAATTATAAAATATAATCTTATTAATCTGTTCTTTTCGTATATATAGAGACATACATTTTAGACATGTGTTTTTACATGATTGACTTTATTTTATTTATATCTTTATTTATTTAATTTAGTATTTTAATGAGATTTCTTATAAACGAAGTTTGAATGCAATTAGCTAATAAGATTTTTCATTCTAACCGACTAGCGTTCGATTTTCGAAGACTGCATAATGTATGTATGTATGATGATGTATGTTGAAAAAAAATAGGGAAAAATAGAGAAAAATCTGAAAACTTTCCCCCTCTGCGGGGATCCTTCTTGCCACCTACCAGGCGAGTAGGGGCGCACAGGAGGCTAGGACGTCCGTTGCTAAGATTAATACGGCACCGTACGCCCGCCCGACGCCGCAGCTTTCATTAAAAATACTGGAGACCCCGATGGGTTAGCCGGCGCCGACTTGTATTAAGATCCGCTATACTATATGTACAGTGTTACAATATTGTCATTGGTATACGTTTCGATACTCGTATTTAGATGATTTCAGCATTGACAATAATGCATGTAATTCAAATTTGTAATATATGTTCATATTTCTTTCACGCAATTTATTTATAATTTATTACCTTTTTAGTTTATTAATATTAATTTTATTTAACTTAATGATTTAAAGGTAAATGACTATTTAAATGTAAATACATTATTATTAAAATATTATACATATTGACTTCGTTCAAAAATATAATTGGAACATCTTCCCAAGTGTACTGTCGTTATTATTTACATTTTCTTGTATGACTATATACATAACAAAGGAATTACGGTGTGAATTAGGGAAGACTGTATTAACAAAAGGTCTTATGCCTGGATATTTAATTGAAATTTTATCTTTCATAGTCAGACGTCATCCTTCAGCTATAGCATACTATCCACTTAATGCAGCGTAAAAAGAGAGGGTCAACAATACAACGCGTTGCCTGATTTATTTGTATCGAAAGCGTAGTCAACGGATAGGTTTATAGTAAAGGGTGAATCTGATTTGACATTTATTACAATTATGATAAAAAAAAAACCGGAATTAATGAACGAGAACCAACAAATGATTGCACATATCAATCATAGTAACATTATAGTAGAAATATTAACTTTATTGCTATAACAAACTCTACAAGGAAAATTTTCTCACGCACATATTCAGAAAATGCTCATTTAGCTTTACTTTGTTTGAACCATTGTTTCTAAAACTTCTTTTTCCGAGTGCACTTTCTATCTTTCTCTTTTTAAAGCTACAGACAGCGGTCGTGTCTAGATGATATTTACTTTACTATATGACCTAAGGAATATATATTGGAATATATATAGGATTGTTTGTATACAACAAACGATGTTCTCTTTAAATGCTTGTTTACCATACACCAAATATAGAATAAGCTCCAAACCTTCTCCTCAAAAAAAGGGAGAGGAGGCCTTAGCCCAGCAGTGGGACATTTACAGGCTGTTACTGTACTGTTACTGTACCATACACACTAACCGATTAAAGTAAAATTAGCGAATATGATGAGCTTAATTTTTTTTAGGAAGTTGTTGTTTCTTGTTTTCTATTTATTTATAATAAATAGAAAACATTTTGTCTATTTGATCTTTTTTATTTATCATTTAAAGTGTGGTTTAGAGAGTTAACACAATTGACGACAGCCAACTTTATTTTATTTATGTTTTAAGTAATAAAAAAAAGTTGTGACTCACACACAATATTTTCCTACAAAAATACAAACTTATTTTACCAACGAGTACTAAGGCGACATAACATAGTAGGGCACATCGAACGGCAGTTCTAAGCAAGTGCGGTTTATTATTCCTTAGCTGCGAACACCCCATGACCCCCTGGTCGTGCGAGTAAACTACCGAGTTGTAGGCAAAAAGTACACCCCCCACGCTTACGCTTTTAAACCTCAAGCGTCCAAGTACTGGGAATATGAAATTTTCGAAATGATAAAGCCGGTAAATAATAACTGCTATACGCCGGGCACGCCGGCCGTCTAAATGTACGGTGCGCAAAAAAAAGCACTTCTACATTTTTTACCTTAATAAATTTAGGGCATCATTTCCTATATGGAAGTTATTTTCTTATTATTTAACGTACTTTTCGGAGTTCGATAATTATTATAACAAGTTTCTTTATTGTTTAATTTTATATCAACGTAAGATTGTATGTACATCGTTAAAGAGGTATATAATTCAAAGTTTTTTCTATAAATGTAACAATTCAAACCTAATTACGTTGTTTTTGGTTTTAAAAGTTAGTTAAGATTAACGAAAGACGAAAAAAAAACCTGCCGTGGATATTCAGAACTGCAGAATCGACATAGTTCAGAAAATGCGGTAAAAAAATGAGGTTGACTTTTCTGTAGCGAGTACAGGGCCAGCAGCAGGGTTCGTGTGTCTGCTTTCACATTACCCACTCGCAAGGCGGCACCCCCAACCGCCCGCTGCGCTCCTAGTACCTACCCGCTTTTTATTCCTTCCTGCTGTCGAAAGTAATCAATTTGCGACTTAATTAATTAAGAAAAAAGCTCTGTAAGCAAGCATTTGACTAGAATGAGGTGTAACTTAGTTTTGATTTTATGCCATCTTAGTTTTGGAAGTTGAACTTTTGTGATATAATAAATAAGTAAAAAAAAAGAAAATTATGCGACGCTTACAAGTACGGTCGTATGACTGGTTATAATAGCGCGCCTCATGGCCTATGACAATACAAGAAAGAAATAATTCCACCGTATATCAAAACTCGAAAACATACGTACAAGTTAATTTATATATATAATGTGACCCAATTTCGTCCTAATGCCGGCTTCCTACAAATACTTTTCCCTTAGTTTCGTTTCACCCGATATGGTTGTTATCTTGTTAGAGACGAGGGTACGAAGGGTCTAGTACTGGTATATAGAAGGTTCGCGTGCCCCGCACACTATTTATAACTGTTCACGATAAAGTACCGGTCTTATATCAAAGAAGACTTTTTGCCGAGAAGGTAAAAATATGACGCGTAGCTGCATTTCAAAACAACGTATACTTTCGTCGAAGCTATGTAACGTTATTCGATGTATAAAAAAATATTATGATTAAATCTTTTTTTAAACTAATAATTATTATACTATGATCAAATTTTTCATTTGATATCAGATTTCTTATTTTGAATAAAATATTAACTCTAGCAATTATTATATTTTTCTTGTGTACAAAAAAGGACGTAAGTCATACATACGACTAAACACAAGATTATGTAGATAATAAAAAAGCGTAGTTAGTACTCGTTGAGTTAAGGGCAAGATATACATAAATTTTATGCATCAAATACATTGATTGAAATAATGTAAATGCTATATGGATAAGACTGAGAACTAACTTCCTTGCCAGTTCTTCTCAATTATAGTTACTGGCTTAGTCATCCTTGATAGATAAATCAATGCATGTTATTTCTAACTCGTGTTATATATCTGGTACTTCGAAAGATCTGATTTCTGTGACGATTTAATATAATAAACAAAAATTTAACACTTTATTAACTAACACTACATTATATTTATATTTCGAATAAAATGTTATCTGTTTGTTATTCTATTTATTTATACTTCATAATTTCACATTACAAATTTAACATATTTTTTTTAATATGGATTTATAATATTCATTGTAAGGTGAATTCCTAGCTGTAGTATCGCGTCGCATAGCTGACTATAATATAAAACTGTATCACAACAAACGTCCGTAGGTACGTAATACGAATGAGGGATTGTGTTCTCGCGCGCTGGAACCAATTAGGCCGCATATGATCTTTGTAATGAGTTTTTTTCCTAATATTTCTCTTAGTGTTTTGTTTTCGAGCGTGTTCTCTTTGTAACTTTGTTGTGTTGATTTTCTCTTATATGAACTATTGGTATATAAAAGAACATTCGTGTAATCAATTTCCCAAGATATTTATTTTATTTACAAAATTTTTTTTGTAGTTCGACCACGATATATATATATATATATATATATATTTTTCACGATATATATATTTTTAATTTAATATATATTATTTTTAACTTATGTATCTAGTCACCATTTATTTAATATTCGGTGGCAATATAATGTGTATAATATAATAAGGTAGGTTAGTAAGTAAGTAAGAGAGACGAATACACAATTATATATAAAGGAAAGATGTTTATCGCACCAGGACAGCATACTCGTATCAGAGAGGCAAGAAACTTCTTTGTTTACTGGGTTCTCTTAGGCATGTTTAGAGCCCGAGGGTCGAATCCATATTGGACATTTTGTATAAGTGTGGGCTCGAAAGGCCCAACCCAAGGCAAATCCCTTTCGGACCCTTTCGAAGGACCGGTCCGTCCGTATTTGCGGATTTTTAAGGTAAAATTTATATGGAAACCATCGGTAGCTTTAATATTGTTACATTTTTAAAGGGCTTTGGTTTGGGCGAGTGTAAAAAATTACTATATATACTATAAAGTAACTTTGATTTTTCAGACAGAATTTTTCCTTTAAGTTCAAGCAGTAATCTTGCAAATGGCAAGGCTTTCGTTGGCTCAGAATTCGTTCCCAAAAAACATAAGAGCTATCCAATTTGTAAACACTTATATAATAAGACACGATAGAACCGAGTCCAATCGAAAAATAAGCTTATACTATAATCTAACTAGCTACCCTGTTACCCTCGAAATTGTAACGGCCAAAGCCATAAGTGTTAATTATAAAATGGTTGGATAATACCGCTCTTATCAATGCGAAAACGTATCCTATTCAAATAATGGACTTGGAGATCTTGTTATGCTGGTTATTAATTGTTTAGATAAGGTTTCATAATCGAGTTGAAAATTTTGTTGTTTTTTCTTGGAGACGCAAAGATTATAAAAACATTTTTGATTCGCTAATTATTTAATTGATGGTAGGAAGGTAGATAAGAAAAAGGGTGGGGGCATTTGCGCTTTTAGGCTGTTATTTTTTAAATCTCCTTGGATTGTCTGGTCCACTGTTGTTGTACTTTTATTGGTTTAGTCATCCTTGATAGAAAAATCAATGAATGTTTTTTTGGATTTCGTGTTTAATATATATTTGAATGATTTGTATTACAAATCATGTAACGAATTAATATAAAAACTTGATATACAAATAATAAATGAATTTATATGATTGGCCAAATGCTCTCAATCAATCACCACTGAAATTTAAATTGTATAATTTGTGTTCTCAACACATCTTGTGTTCTCGTAAAATAAAAAAAGTGAAGAAACCTGCACGTATTGGGTAAATATCTTCCACTTGTGTACCCACCAACCCGGCTTAGAGCAGTGTGGTGGAATAAATGCAAACGTTTATATGAGAATACCTTAGACCAACGGAATATTAACAGATCGTCATTATGTTTTATATTAATTTGTAGTTTATAGTTTCTTATAATATATTAACATACAATAATACATACTACATAGTATGTAAAAAACTGTTTTATAGTTAATTTATGTAAACAAATAAATTTAAAGAGATTTTCACATTGAAAGAATAAAATTCTAATAATTTCCTATGTGAAATATAATATACACATTAGCATTAAGGCATCAAAATAAAAAATAATTAGTTATCTATGTCTGTCTATATATAAATATCACATGAAAATAATATTATATAATAATTTAATGCATTAATTAACACTGCATTTTCTTTTTCAGGTAAGATGAAACGAGAACTCGACTGATAGGGTATGTTATTTGAATATATATTTACTAATGCTAGAGATTGCTACTATCGTACCGTATATTAAACAACATCGAAATTGATAGTAATTAAACCAATTTATAATTAATGAATAAACTAATATGTAGGAAAATAAATAAAAATGCAGCATTTACTTAATACAATAAACATGTTTTTGTTATAATTATAATAATATATATAATTTATATATATTATAATAATAGCATCGAAAAAAGAGCCGAGATGGCCCAGTGGTACGAACGCGTGAATCTTAACCGATGATCGTGGGTTCAAACCCGGTGGGTTCAACACCAAGAACCACTGAATTTTCATGTGCTTAATTTGTGATTATAATTCAACTCTTGCTTTACGGTTAAAGAAAACATCGTGAGGAAATCTGCATGTGTCTAATTTCACTAAAATTCTGCCACATGTGTATTCCACCAACCTGCATTGGAGCAGCGTGGTGAAATAAGCTCCAAAAGAGTAGTTGTAAGAACGCGTGAATCTTAACCGATGATCGTGGGTTCGAACCCATGCAAGCAACACTGAATTTTCATGTGCTTAATTTGTGCTTATAATTCATCTCGTGCTTAACGGTTAAGGAAAACATCGTGAGGAAACCTGCATGTGTCTAATTTCATTGAAATTCTGCCACATGTGTATTCTACCAACCCGCATTGGAGCAGCGTGGTGGAATAAGCTCAAAACCTTCTCTTCAAAAGGGAGAGGAGGCCTTAGCCCAGCAGTGGGACATTAACAAGCTGTTACTGTACTGTACTGTAAAAGTCTATTTGAGTATTTTTTTTTTGATTTCTTATATTTTTTCGTCTCCTCAAAAAAAAGAAGAGGAGGCTTTATCCCAGCAGTGGGACATTCACAGGCTGTTGCTGTATAAGAGATCGTCATGCCGTCATGGTATGCCGTTCGGTGCTACCTCCAAGGCGCGCCAATAGATTTTTCACATTAAGAAAAGAAGCCAGTGACATTCCCTGCAGTGGTACAGCACACAATAATATGACAGTTCACTGCACATAATCAGTGTCATTTGTTATCGAGACTTTACTTTTCTTCCCAAATTTATTCGTTATGTTTAAAGGGTATTTTTAATTTAATAGGCGAATAGGCGAATAAGTATATACAAGCATTCATATTGAAGGTTTAAGTGTGGAAAGCGATTTCTATTACAGCATACATGTACAGTCTAGAAAAAGTTATAATAACGTTACTGTGGGATCTTTTGACAGCTCTCCGCTCGTCGTTAGCAGCCCTGCCCTGTATCTTGTCATAATCTCTAGGGCTGGTCAACGGCGGCTGTCGATAAATGTAATTTTAAATAACATTTTCATTTGTAAAATCTATAATTTTTTTATATAAATAGTTTTAAATTTCCCTACGTCTCGTTTTCCCAGAACATGTTACACGTGACTTCGTTCGATTATCCCTCGTTAAGCAATGGAAGTGAAACCGGTTTAGTCAGTAAAATAATGACAATTTCAACAATCACGGTTCATTTAGTAGTCAAATGAAACCTTTTGTTTAACATTTTAAATCACTGAATAATTATAAATTGTTATATTGTTTAATGAAGTTAAACCTATAATTATAAAAAAAATATCTATAAATTTGTAGAATAATAAATTTGAAGAATGTTAATAACGGTAATCACAGTTAGCTTGAAATATAAAAATTATCAATTTATAAAAAATATCGATGTAATACATCGACACGTACCCAGCCCGCCGCATCACTAATTACGCAGACGGCAGCGGGTCGTACCAAGGGTACGGTCGTCTGAATTTTTTCCCCAACACCCAACCACCCTCCGGAAGGGAGGGTTCCACCCCAGACCCTTCTTAACATTTCCCTGGCTCGAAGGCACAAGACGCCTCTCTTATATGGACCCCTGGTACCTACGGGTTATATACTTTTTTGGGTCTGCTAGACCCTTAGAGGCCCTCGATGTTAGGGGCCTATATAACCCATTTTCAGCGTTTTGACCTTTATGTAGACTTAGGGTTATATAAAACTTTGTGGATTAGGCTCGGGTAGTGCGTGCAAATAGATCTCCAGAGAGCTTTTCTCTAAACATTCTGGTATATTAATTGCTATGTATTATTGCTAAATGTTATGTTTTATTGTTAAAGAGCAAAGGCATATAATTAATTTCTGAATTAAATACTTTTTAATTTATATTACAACAACCTTAAAAAGTTATATTTTTGTTACGTTTTACACATTTTAAAAATCTTTAAAAATAGTCTAAAAAATATAGATCTATATTCAGTTATAAAATATAATGTCATATTAAAGCCGCTATATGTTATTTGAGTGAAAGACAAAATGAGTTCTTATGATTCGTTATGAAAACACTGAGATTAGTTACAGAAAAATATATCATTAATAATGACATTGTTATTAGTCACTGTTATAAATTATAAACCGAATAAAAATGTTACGAGAACTAGTCGTTATTATAGTTGAAAATGGTTTTAAAACATAGGAACATTGTGGAAAGCGCACAGTAAGCGATGCAGATATTATAAACATCGCATATGACTACCCCCTACACTAGAAACTTGGCATATAACGCTACTTTAACATTACGTGTGTACGTCCCTAAAGTGCCGCGTGACAGCAAAAGGCGAAAGTAGCAGCCTTCCCGCCTACTGCGAATAGCCACGGAGGCAAAGTTTGCCGTAACCTCCACCCATGCTCTGCCACCCTAGTACCCGCCACCCTCCTTTGAGGACGTCTTTGAGAACTTTAGCGGGGAAACCCCAAAATTCAACGTCCCGATTAGTTGTTATCTTTGAAATTTCTGCTAGCCTGGTGTTTGAGGTCAGTTTAAGTTTAGCCACTAAATTTTTAGTACAAAATTCAACTTAAACGTTTTTTTCATTGTTCCAACCAATCCAACCAATTGCTATTAAAATAAAATTATTTATATTTAACTAATAAGTAAATGCTGCATTTTTGTTCGCCCACTGGTCGAAATTCTACCGTAGTAATAATATATATATATATTCATACATATATATAAAATCAAGCAATAAAATCTAGTATTAATATTTTTAAATAAATTTACAAAAAACTACAACTACTCGCGACGTGCTGCCAGGCTTAGGTTTTATCGCTATCAGTTTCTTTAAACTGTAAGAAATAATGATAAACATATACATACATTTTTATCAGAAAATTGACCTAATTTATAAATAAGCAGTATTCGCTATTGTTTCTTTATACATATGAACTAAAGAGCAGTAAATGTGAATTATTATCAAAAAAAGATGTTGTCGCCTGTCTCAAGCTTAGCGTTGAGAACTTTTAGAGATCTTATAATTATTATAGTCTATATAAAGTTTTTAAATACAGAGTCAAGAGTCCAAGGCTCCTGCGATATTTTCTAAATTCTCGACTTGAAGGAGAAATTATAATAATTTACTTAAATTAAAGTTTTTTTTAAATGTTTTAGTATTTTGTATAAATCAGATCAAAAAATCAACATCGGATACATTGAAACAAATAAAAATATTCATTCAGGTAACATTATTTCGTATAACTGAAAAATATTTTAAAATTTAATAAAAAAATACAACCAAAATTAAACCAAGCAATTAAAAAAAGCGATCTTAAAGATTTATATATTTTAAGTAACACGTTGATGTCTTTTCCTTGACAACTATTTTAAGACAACATGCTGTTTTAAAATATATTTATTTCAATTTTTTTTATTTTATCAATCATATTGTATTTACGTAGCGTATTTATTTGTAATTGAATTAAACTCATGTAATGCTGTTGTTTATATTTCTTTATAAAAAAGTGAAATCTTTTCTCACTAAAGAACTTAGTATAAATATTATTTAGTAGTTACTACTAAGTTACTAGTTACGTATCCTAATAAATAAAAACGATAGAAACAATATTAAAAATTATGAACGGATGTATTTATTTTTAATGATTTTTTTTTAATATTTCATTCAAGGCACAGTTATTTCAATACACAAAGGTAATAATCATTATAACAAATAGTAATCAGTAAGACACCATGAGCCATGATGGTTAGAAGACCTTTCCTCCACAACATGACGGAGATGTTAGCTAGCAGTAGAACTTTTATAGGCCTGTTACTAAAATTTAATTAAATATTAATGTTATTTTACTTAAATACACCACACAATTCGCTTCATATTTTGAAATAAAACGTGTAATTATAATAAATTTAGTATATGCAATTTTATATAATATAATTTTACTGAAGACAGAGAGAGGTTAAAACATCCTCTCTCTCCTTTATACCAGGGCAAACTCAATTTCTTGAACGCTTAATAAAACACTAGGACAACAGGAACCACGGGAGCTCAATTACTGATAATAAAGTATGTTATTGCCATACTCTTCCTGCCGCGTTAGCCTTTTTCTTTTTAGTGGGAAAATGTACGTAAGCAATTACGGAAGACTAAAAACATTAACGTTTTTTCGTTTACAAAATAGAACCGATACTACTTGTTTATTTTAAAAAAGCACAACATTCAACAAAAAAACAACAAAAACAAATACGAAAAAGTACCAGGTGCTTATGAATCTCCAGAAACACACGGTACTAAGAATAGTACTAGGGAAACAGAATATACTAGAGTTCTTATATACAATTAATAATAAACAAAATTATAGATACCTCCAGTATAAAATAATATGGGAATAAAACTTTATCCTTTTTTATTATGGCAGAGTAGGAAGTAATTTTGGAACGTACCAAGCACCCTACCATATATTTTTTATTACTGAAATACTGAAAAACCGGGTACTAATACAGTACGTATTAGTACCCGGTTTTAAGGGTGAGGTAAAGTAATGAATATATTTAATAATAATTGACTGATTAAGCTTATAAATAGTAATTTTAATTATTTACTTCCTCTTTAGTTATTAAGTAAATTATAGTTTTTCTAGCAAATTCATGAATGTGAATTAATGGTCACCTCTAGGAAGTTCTTGTTGACGATACAGAAAAGATCCTTAGAATTATAATATAAATAGTATATGTGTATAAAAAATAATTCAAAGACATGTCCGTTATAATTCTAAAACACAGAGACTTTGGGGGCAACCTTTTTTAATATACTAAAAAAAGATTTGTGAATTTTTTAATTTGATAAATTCATTATTGTTGAATACGTATTTTGTTATAAACGAACCATATTAGACAAAACATATTATATATTTATTTAATATTTCTATTTAAATTTATTTATTTCTCTACATTATAAATACCGAAAAGATACACTGACAAATTCAATAAAGAAATAATAGTTTTGAACATTTTTTAAAGTAGTGTGAAAGCATTTTCACGTTCTAAAAAACTAAGCATGAACATCCTAGTTAAACGCGTTTTTAGTACACAACACCCTTCCCTTAATTAAAAAGGCACCCGTATGTGCCAATACTCGACGGGAGGTGAGAGAAACTTCTCGTAAATAAGCAAAGTATACTTAGAAGAGGAATTACCGCCTGCCCGCTGCTGCCCGGGTAAGCAACCGGATATTTCTTTTAGCTGTCCAAAGAACCCCCCGGTCATAATGCCCTAGTGGGGGCTGCAAGGGGGCAGATATAAAGATACAGGCCCCCACTTATCCGGGACCATACCCGGTCCTTTTGCTTTTATAGGGGGTGTGTATAAAACCGAATCGCCCGGTTTTAGCTGCGCTAGACGGTTACGAGCGGGCCCGACGGCGGTCGCATTACGCTATGAACGAGACTATATCTGATGTGGTTATGCTGCCTTGGTACTTTAGTACAATGTTTCGGCTATGGCTTTGTGTTTATTGGTTTGAAGTAGTAGGGCCGTAGGGTCAATAAAATAAAAATGGCTGAGTTTTATGATAACAATTCATAATAATAAACAGAGAGATGTGATGAATCTGGTATGAATGTACCCAAACTATATTTTTTGTATATTGATAAAGCAACTTTTGTCTAAGCTAAATAAAAATATAATTTACAAATGCCGAGATGAGATGATAGCTTGTGAATATGAAACGAAAATCTTAACTGAAGACTACAGGTTCAAATCCGGACTAGAACAACAAAGATTTTATGTGGTTAATTTTTATAATTTCATAATCTTTATTTTTTTTGTTTATATTATTCGATGCGAAAATTCGAATGTTACACATAAATACAGCGTAAGAGTGTTATGAAATAATTTACAAATTTATCTTAAAAAAAAGCCGCTGTCTAGCCGTAGGACTCCTTTTTATAGTTTTATAATTACATTTTATCGGGCTTTGTCTTTAAAAATATTAATTCTGTGTTTATTTATGACAATACTTGTTGTCAATACTGTAATACTAATTTATTAATTAAGAAACGGTTTTACCGTAGTCAGGAACTTCCTTTCTTAGTGCTTTTATCAGATATTAAAATATGCAATATTACTATGAATAAAGTAGCTCTCAGATCATGAGCAAAGTATGCTGATTTATGTTTTAAATGAATAGAAAATTACTAAACTATAAAATTATTATGATTATTATTCAAAATATTTTTTTCGCTGTGACTTTTTTTAAATTGATTAAATAGTTGACTCTTATTGCCAGTGCAGACGAATTTTGTTTAGATATTTCGTAGTAAATGGAATAAGAACAGAATACATACTAAGCTTGGTACTAACATTAGAGGATCCCATTAGCCTCATTCGTACAATAGGTAAGTGTCAAATACTGCGAGAATGCAGGCAGTTCTAGTCTTTACTGTTCATAGCATAGGTACTAAAACATCATGACGTACTACGACAAATTCTGAGTGTGTGTGGGTGCGTTATGGTTTATGCTAGCCCTTTTTGATAGTCCTGTATACCGAAACGGTCGAGCTGAGATATTAATTTCTGTTTATTACCAAGGCGACATGTGTTTATAAGACATCTAACTATGTTGTTTCATTATTCGAATGTTCGTAGGGGGAGGCCGTATAAAAACGACAATTTCCTCTAAACGCCGCGCCCGCGCTGCGCCTGCCTCGCCGCGCCCTCTTACTAATTAACTGTCGCAGCGTTATGTCACCCTGGTACCCCTGTGAGGGTGGTGCTTATTTTCTAAATTGAAAAGTATTTTGCAGAAAAAAGAACCTCAATAAAAAAGTTGCCAACAACTAACTATCTCATGAACGAATCCGTTCAGCATAACTGGCTAATCTTAATTTGTAATTGCTTAATTTATAGAAAAATTCTCTCTCACACATGAAGCTAAATGCTACATGCTAAATTTGTCATCACTGAAACTTCTTATCGATGTTACTTAGCCATAGTAAGCAATAAAGTAATTAGTATATACGCATACCGTAGTGTATCAATATACACACTTATAACATTAGATTCCATACACTTCCGAATCGCGGTCATTATAAATAGCTATATTTGCAATAGAATATCAATCTTAGCTCTCATAGATAAGGATGCTGTTGGCAATTCTTACGATTATACGCACTCACGTCTTGAATAAGCCACCTTAGCAGTAATTATAATAATCTGTTACATATGTGTATGTTACTGAGAGTAATTCATATTAAATTATAAATAAATAAGACCATATTTAAAATAAATAAATCAGTATTCTGTAAGAAATATTATGCACAAATAAAATCGACAAAAACAAACAATATTAAAGTATATATTTTCGTATCAATCAATTAATTAAAGTATACTTAAATAAAACGCATAAACTTGCTTGGTGATATTTTGTCACGCCATCATTACTATTATGCAAAAACCATGTTTTCTTCAATAACGAATTGTAATGATTTACTATAAAGAGTAACGTGTTATACTCTATTCAGCTATCTCTTAACTTTCTAGTGTAAATAATACACATTTTTCTATGTCGCTACATAGAAAAATGTGTATTAGTTATAATAAGATTGACAAGTAAAGAAGTATTTATTCAAATTTATAATAATAATATCCTGGGACATTTTTCACACACGGGCATCTGTTCCCAAATTAAGCTTGAACAGAGCTTGTACTATGGAAACCAGACAACTGATATACTATATAGATATTTATCTTTATTTATCTCTGGCATTTGCCAATATTTAAATAATTAAACTGTTTGCTATCCAGTCACTTTGATAAACGTCGCAATTTCCAAAACTACAGCATACCTTTGACATGGTCGATACACTGACGCTAGATATATAGATCGTATATTTAATCATATACGCCTATACAATACTAAGCTTCACGTGTTCTCAACTCGCGTCAAATGCTGTTTTGAAAGGCGTTAGAATTAACGGCGATGCAAAATACATAACGTTATATGTGTACTTTTAACCGAACGTTAAAAAAGTTTATAAAACGAAACAAATTTAGGAAAATAACATTTGGACGGTGATAACTTTTACAATGAATTCAGTACTGTATGTAATATATAATATAAATTTAAGTAAATTTTACATAAAGGATAGCTTATATATAAAAATGAATATTACAACGAAGTCACAAGATTATAAATTCAACAAAATTTTTAACAGATTTTTTTTCACACTTCCATTTGTACATGAGACTTTTTAACTATGCAGGCATGAAATGTCATCATACTGGCTATCATGTATTGACTTTAAAATGTACTGATGAGCACATAATCCTCCCCAATGTACAAGATATACGTAGGTAGGTATTCTGTAACCATCGGAGACTGTTTTCTCAGTGGTAATTACTGATTCCCCCTGAGGGATTTACGCGACAATGTAAGTGCACTATATTCTAGAATAGTACATACATATAGCATATATAGGGAGCAACCAAAATATATTTCAGCAATTTCTAAATATAGCGCCTTAATTATTTAATTTTAATAATGAATACACTTATCATTCTCAACGGCTCAGTAACTGGAAACACATCACAAATGCAGAAGTTAAACCAACGTAAATATAAGTCGTATATCGTATAACGTAGCGAAGATTGAACCGAAGACCGTCAGCGCTGCAGCCTGACGAGGCAACTTCACTATCTGGTTGTTTTAAAATTACTACATATGTTAATATATATAAATCTTCTGTACGCGTGTTCGTCACCTAACTCGTCCTAAGTGGCTGGATCGATTTGAGTGAAATTTTGTGTGTATATTTCAATGGATTTCTGATTGGTTTGAAAACAAAATCGGTGGTAGGTGGCGCTGCTGTCGGTATGTCACCAAATGAGAAAATGTCAAAAAAATGGCAGAACGGCGTCTGCCGGATCCGCTAGTAACATATAAAATATTAGCATACAATAGGTCAGTCAACTTCTATTGTCCTTTATTATAGTGATTATCCACTCCAAGTTATTTAAGATAAGAAACAAATAAATAAACGAACTTAACAAATATCAAATACTAAATATACCAGTAACGACATAATTTTCATTATGACCATTTATAAGGGTTGACGCAGTGTAATTTTGACGCAATTTTAGCTGGTCGACTGCATGACGCCATCCTGCCTTGCTGGTTGGAACTGATTAAAGATCCTACAGCACGACTCTATTTTACTATGTCGGAAATAAATTAAGGAATTAAATTTGAAATTTAATATTTGACTGGCGAATATTCTTTTTTGGGGAAAACAGATAAACGGGTGACTCGATGGTGAGTTGTCACCTTCGCTCAGAGACACTGGCACTTCAAGAAGCATAAACTGATCACACTGATAATAAGCTGCCAATCAATGGATCTTAGATGTTATATCCCTTTAATTACACCGGTTCAGTCGACCTTAAAATTGAAATATCACAATAACACAGTGTTCATGTTTTGCGATAGTATAGTTGTCATCAATAGGTGGTTGGTGGTACTTACGCAAACGGTTGCGTTGCCATCGGGTTAAAAGAGTTGAGAATAAACAGTACAATTCACAGACCCCCAAAGACTTAAGTTTATTACTTGAATAGAATGGCCCATTCAGGTTTTATATTAACTCTTAAGTGATGACAACTCTGAGTGCCATAGATAACAACGTTATTAAAATCTAATCATTAAGAAATATTTATAAATATTGCTAGATATTAAATACCTTATTTAAACAAGTAAATATAACATACAATGAACGAATCGTACTATATCTATTTCAGATTTATATACTATGACTATCAAGTTGATATGCTTGAAATTTGAAACGTCAGCGAACTATAGGATTGAGGCAATGAACTCTATATGATTTGCTTATATAATAGGTCCTTACATATGAATGAAATTAGCATTTTGTCGTACTGACCACTTTGATCTGAAATATCTCCTCTTTGATTAAGAATTCCAAATTCAAATTTAAAAATTCATTTAGCTGGTACATTTGAGTTTTGAAAATAGTAATTCATTTGTTTGTTCCTAATTATTTTTTTCTGTGGCTTCACTTATGACCGCACAATGGAAAACATGAAATATCGGTATATTTACGAGTACGAGTTCTACCGTGGCACCAGTGCTGCAGAAACAGCTCGAAGGGTTAATGATGTGTACGGCGCTGGTGTCGCAAAAGAAAGCACGGTACGTTTTTGGTTTCAATGTTTTCCTCCAGTACAAAACGCGAATTTCATATGTAAGGACCTAATATAATCTAGTTTTATAGTAATAATATGGGCTTAAGGTTTTTTTTTAAAGTTTAAATAAGAGAGTTCTTAAGATGTAATGATGAATTATATTACATAGACGGAGCTACCATAATAGTGTTTTTTATAAAAGTATATTATTATTAATCTGTAAAATTATAATTAGGTTTAGTATTTTTCATAGAAACGTATTCACGTCAGTTTTGATATATCGATTGAAGGTGTAGCCACATTATACAAGCGTTGTTTGTGCTATACACGCAACAAGACTTACTCTGTACCGTTGAGACAGAATCCGTGTTAATTACCGCTTACACCCTTGAGATCCGAAGCGATAGATGAACCATGGAAACGTAACAATATGTTACGTAACGTAAAATTGTACGTTTAACTTACTGTTGTAGAGCCATATATGCAATTTCAAAACTATGTGTGTGAGCTTTGGACATAGACTCAGTTCTTCGATTATATATAATGTACTTGGTGGTAGGGCTTTGTGGAAGTCCGGTCTGGGTAGGTTCACTCATGACTCACCACTTCTAACGTCAAGCAGCAGTGTTGAGTATTGTTTTGGTCCGATTTGTGATAGGAAAAATGAGTGAGCCAGCTTAACTATAAGCGCAACCGATTTAAGGAACGGTTAATATTTCTTACAGTGCTAATGTCTATGGGTGATGTGAGGACTTACCATCAGGTGGCTTATTTGCCCGTTATAATGTTAAAATTGGGTAGGAGGGTGTGGTAAGGTGCTAAAATTCTATTTTATTCCATTTAAATTTGAAGAAAAGATACCACCTCTAAGGGTGGTAATTTGATTTTTTTTATGTCTCGTAATTTATTCAAAATCGTTTTATTTTTTTAAAAAGATCGTTTCTAAAGATTTATTTTTAAATATGACTATGTTTTAATTCCAGGTCGTTATATAATTAAAATTTTAGGATTTTCGTTGACTCAACAAATATATTTGTAAAAGACAATATTATTGTAAAGAATCCTAATAACGTTAAAAAATGTTTAATCAAGAAGCGTTTTTAAAACACCAGTTTATTATAAGATAAGCGAGTTTATAGATAGACACCCTTGGAAATAAAACGATAGCTACCGTCCTCTTTCATAGAAAATCGAAAATTGTAAGCTGTCATGACCACGAAAAAAAAACACGATATTCCCGCTGAGTTTTCTTCGTCAGTTCCTCTCAGATGTGAAGTGTTTATTTTTACGAACAGAATTTTTTTGACAATCAGTAAGAGCCGAGATTGCTCAACGGCTAGAACTCTTGAATCTTAAGCGAAATTGGTTCAAACCCGGGAAAACACCACTGAGTTTTCATGTGCTTAATTTATGCGGATATCACACTCAGAGGTGAAGGGAAACATCGCCAGGATACCTACATATTGAGTCGGATGACAATCTTCGACATGCGTATCCACCGAGCTGCATGTAGCAGCGTGGTGGACTAAGCTTCAAACCCTCAAGCCTTAGCCCAGCAGTGGGACTTTTGCAGGGTGTTAATGTACTTTTTTAAGTATTTTTAAATATATACTTATTAAAAACGAAAAACTACTACTAGACGAGTAAATTATAAAGGTTGATCTTAATGTATCAGAAAAAATATCAAAGTCAAATATTCAATAGAGTAAGTTGACATGGTACTCCATGGAGCACGTAACCCGCAGTTCAAAACCACTTAAGACAGCACCGTCAACGCTAATCACATATAGCGCCCTTCACGTAGTTAGTGAACACTACGCCTTATTGACGATATAAGTATAGTGATGAACTTACCTAAAAACGATGATCGTATTATGGTATGTTTTCCTAATATCCGTCTAAAGTGGGTGACGAGTAAATTATCATATTTGCGTGTATGTATGTACA
Organism: Nymphalis io; assembly: GCF_905147045.1. Taxonomy (NCBI): domain Eukaryota; kingdom Metazoa; phylum Arthropoda; class Insecta; order Lepidoptera; family Nymphalidae; genus Nymphalis; species Nymphalis io. The sequence continues at coordinate 6,721,240 of NC_065909.1, forward strand.
CATATATTTAACATGTCTATCTGCCTAAAATGGTTTCAGGAATTATTTTTTTCGTTTCCGTTAATTTCTATCGTCAGACGCATCTTTTCGAAAAAATTACTTAAATAATCAAAAATCCTTCTCCTCAAAAAAAGAGAGAAGGCCTTGGCCCAGCAGTGAGACATTCACATGCTGTTACTAACTACTACTAATAAAAAATCATTAATTTTCTGTTGGTATTATACATACAGATTTAATATAGAACATCGTTTTTGAAAAAAAAGATAACAGGTTTGATATCTGTGTTAGGTATATTTCCCTGATAATCTTTGACCCTATTTTATTAACATGATTATCTAACCCTAAGTTACCATACAGTACACAGTGATCCAACGCACGCAGTTCAGAATACTCATACATATAACTAGCTAGCGCTTGTGAGTGCTAATCACTGATCGCCCCCTCGGGATCGATACACTACGCCTCACTAATATGACAGCCAAAGACGAAAACTAACTTAGAAGATTGTAAAATAAGCATTTGAATTAATAATACCTTTAGGCTCACATTTTATTTTGTAAATATTAACTGAATCTAAATATCCGATTGATAGTATATGTGTCTTAGGGAAAAGGTCTATTGCTAAATTAAAAAACTTAACTATTTGTGTGTTAACCTTTTGTTAACTTTACTGGTAGTAGAGCTTTGTGCAAGCTCGCCTGAGAAGGTGCCACCCACTCATCAGATATTCTACAGTAAAACAGCAGTACTTGGTATTGTTGTGTTCCGGTTTGAAGTGTGAGTAAGTTAGTGTAATTCCAGGCACAAGGGACATAACATCTTAGTTCCCAAGGTTGGTGGCGCATTGGTGATGAAAGTGATGGTTAACATTTCTGACAATGCCAATGTCTATGGGCGTTGATGACCACTTACCATCAGGTGGCCTATATGCTCGTCCTCCTTCCTATTCTATAAAAAAAACAAATGTTTTCTCACACAATTAATGGTTCAGCAATTAAACGACCGTCTTCTGTCCATTTCTTTTTAATATTGAAAATTGTTGGTCTCCAATTCTTATCAGTCTTGAGGTCGATTTTTTGATTATTAATAAGTAAGCATATTGAACAAATAAATTTGAATCTTAGTTAAAATCGGAATTAGCACTATGATTTATTACTGAAAATTCGTGCTTATAAATTTATATTGTCATCGGCGGAGGAAGACATAGCGATAAAACCTTTATGTCGGAAGAAATCAAACGCATTGGAGCAGCGTTGAGGAAAACGCTCTGAGTAATTCTGTTTAACAGGAGAAGATCCCAAGAGCCCAGGAAAAAGACTTATGTGCTTTTATATAATTTATTTATATAACTAATGTAATATATATTAATAAATGTTAATACATTATAATATACCAGCTGTTCTCCTACTTCTGACTCCATCCTGACTAAATATATTTTTTCACCAGACACCGCAATTTATATGTCTATGTACTTATCATATATGTATAATTTTTTATATCGGTTCAATATTATAATTATTATGAAGCTATTTTGCAATCATTGTTACTATTTTAGAATATAATTATTTAAACCATATATGAAGCGACGAAAAAAAACTGTGACCGTTTAATACTGAACACAATAACTTCTACATATGGATGTAAATCTGCCGAATGTGTATCCACCAACCCGCACTGGAGAAGTGTGATGGATAAAGCTACAAATCTTCCCCTCAAAAGGAAAGGACGCTTAAGCCATCAGGCATTAGCTACTGATGTAGCATAATAATTATTTTATTGTTAATAAAATATTTCACAAATAAATCGTCTTAAATGTTCATAGAATTTATTACTTCGCTCAAACTCTTATCATTTGTAATTTATAATTTTCACGTTTGTTTATTTGTTCAGTTCTTCAAAAGTACCTTAAAGTTATTTACGTGATATAGGGTTATACATTTCAGAGAATATACAGGAACTAACTAGTGGAACGTGAGGGTTAATTACTGATTGGCCCCTTGAGTCCTATGCCGATTGAGAATAGCACTCCTAAGATAACTGACCAAAGTCAAGCGTGTCAATAGTGTAGAGTTATTGGACGTTTCGTCATTATTTTTGGAAACACTTTTTACATAACACCTAGAATTTTCATCAGTAACTGCAATATTACAAAATATTTAATATTAAAATGTTTGTTTTAAATGGCTACGGTAGTAGTACAACTACCGTATTATTATTATACAACATGTACAATTAGGCGAGACTTACGGACATTGGTTTTTTTATATATATTGCTCTTAATAGACTTACAAATATGAAACAAGGTTCTATTAATGTCAGGATTAATTTTTAATTTGTTAATCTAGTGGTACAGATATCTGCAAGCTTTCCGGCGTAGGTACTCATTGATTGTTTTTCTACTGTTAAACAAGAATTCTCCGTTGTTATATCATTACAAAGTGTTGCTGTAATAAGTGAGCCAGTGTAATTATGTAATTACAGGCAAGGTAACATCTTTGCTGTCACGGTTGGCGGCCCATTAACGGTGTAAGGAATAATTAATATTTCTTACACTACCAATTTCGATGGGCGGTCACTTACCATACGGTTACTTGCCTATTCGATAATTTGCAATTCAATAATTAATTTAAGTAATAAATAGCAGCGGTAAGAAATTTAGTTGAGAATAAACCCACGAGTAGAGTAAGAGAAGCATGCTTATCTGCGATCAAAAATAGTTTAAACTCGTATTTACACATGGAGTCATATTCGCAGATTTGTGAACCAATGCACACTGCAACACAGCGTGTACAATTGGAAAACATATGCACGCGTCAATTCGGTTATATATCATCACTACATATCTTTGTATGCTACACATAGTTCTACCATGTTCTTATATACTCAGTAGTGTTCTATAGGCTTGTGTGTGTTCAGTAATTACGTCATTATCAGTTCGTAATCAAGCGTGCATCGGTTGAATTGATTTTCCTAATTGGCATAAATTCTGTTAATCATAAAGAAGCAGAGAAAATGTTTTTGACTTGCAAAAAAAAATAGTCATGTCATTATTAAACTGTTATTTGGTGATTAATACTTAGTAGTTGTAAGGTTGGCTTATTTAATAGAATCACTATGTTAAATTGAGTATGTCGTAGATATATATAAATTTTGTAAATCACTGAAATTATGTTTACTGTAAAGCTTTAATTAAATGGGGTAGTAAAAACATATTTTTATGCTTTCCAATAATCTTTCACGTTTCTTAATATACCAGGGCCTCATAATTCTAGCGTTGGTATATTTATTACACGCAGTATATTTTTTTTCATCGATTGTCCGCGAACCAATGTGCGTGTTTCGAGTGTCATTGATGCATTTCGGTATGGGGCCGGGGGGATGGAGGCAGGCCGGACAAGTATTACCGAACGCACTAACCATCGGATCAGTGTGCGTTTGGAAGCCGTACGGTGTGGACGTACGTAGCGCTCCCACAACTTACTCGCGAAACTCGATCCCTGAAAAGAAAAATCGCATTAATAACAGTGTCTATAAGGTTTGTTGTAGTGCTTCGGTTATGTTTCCAACTCAAATCTACTTTTTATAGTTTGGTTAGAACAACTTTTAGTGCAATTACGTTTTGCATAGTCAGGAATGGACATAGTTACTTGCGATGAGTAAGTGAGCCTTGACATTAGTAGGTGGTGACTGCAAAAAATGCAATTAGCCCATCGATGAGGTTGTCTTAGCTAAGTTTCCTTTGTCACGCTAAGACGTTAAGTGACAAGGCATTGTTTTTGAATTTATCGGCCTTACTTGGTCCTTAAGTATTCTTAGTTAGTTTCCTGGTAGTTTTAAATATTCCACTTGGAAGTTGTTAACAATGTGTACTTTGTTCGTTGTTAACGTGCGTTTGTAATCAAATAAATAACTTTTAAAGTAGATAAATTTATATTAAAGATATTTTTTTATAAATGAATTATGAATTAAAGTTTGTACTTCTACGAGCCAAAAGGGTTCTGAGTAGTTTACATAACGGTATCAGGCTTGCAGACTTCAGCAGAAGTTTGGTGTATCGACGCAGCCAAGTTCGAAAGTAATTTCGGAGTGCAGCGCGCGTCGAACTAATCAAATCGTTCACGGTCTTTACAGCGTTGATAACAGACTACCTACTGTATTATGTAGCTCTGGTAACTAAAAAAGTTTTCTTGGTTTCGGTATGCAAAAGAAAAATTATGAATTATGTCTGCTGTGTTCCTGATGAGATCTATTTTCCACGGGAGAATTTTTTTTCACTACTGAACATTGGTTTTTTGTTTCAAGTTTTACATAATTTTATTATATACTTAATAAATAAAGAAAATTCTAACTGCATCTTTGATGATTAAATCTACAAATAAAAATGGATATAAAGTTATGATTCTGATTTTTTGATTTTATAAAAATCATAAATTTCATAAACGGTCTTGGATTTTTAATTCTACGCAATAAAACCTTAATAACAGTATTTTTCGGAACTAATTATACGCGAGGATGCGATGATATGCTATCACCAATTTACGTAAAATAAATGGCTGAAGTACTTCTTGATTATTACATGATATACATACATTTAGGAGCCTTCAACACACCAACAATGCGATTAATTTACATATTCTATTAGATTAACTTCTGATGATATTTTAAATGAAAATAACTATTTCTAATGTATATGCTAGAGCTGCTAGATAGAGTTGCTCTTGTATTATGAAAACACAAAATATTTAAATAGAAACCGCTAAGAAAAACAACAGAACAATAGTGACGATTAGGAACACAATAAAGTCACCAAGTAAATGTTTTGTTAAAACGAATGAACAAACGTTTCTTGAGTCCGAAGGATCAAATTCATTTCATGGCGTGCAAGCCAGCGGTTATAAGAACAGGCCACCGTGCCCAAAGCCATTACGTGGCCTTGCTGTTATCGCTAAAGAAAATACCTAGTGCACTGGCCGAATGCCATTCCAACACAGCTGCCTTCGTCTCTTCGTTTTAAATTCCTATCAAAAAAGTTGGTCAAAACGACCGGTAATTTTAAACGTTCATTCACGCATGACTTCGATGATTATGTGCGGGTAGGCTTATTACTTGAGAGTTGTTTGTTCTTTATAAGGATTGAATGAAGTTACCTTATTTCAAGGTCATTCGAGGTTTTATTTTGAAAAAACGGATTATTTCAACTTTTCGATTCTCGATTAAGAAAAACATTAACAATAATTTTTACATCTAAACGAAGTCGAGGTAATAAATGCTAGTTGTTATTATTATAAATAGTTGAAACATCATCACTTTTGAACAAAAACATCTTAATTTACGATATACGGTATTTATAACGCTCACAATTTATGTTAAATATTATTAATACTTGCTATAATTATGCTGATTCAAAGATATATTTAGGCTTGCGTAACAGTTTAGTTGCGCAATTATTGTATGAGCAAATTTGCGAAAAATAACAAAATAATTTAATAACAAATAAAACACTTGACTATAATAATATTTTAGTAGTCTATGTAACTCGAGCTGTCACACAAAAACTGCACTCGAGATTGAAAACGTCCGTGCCGTTATCGCGCAGCGCATGAGAATGAGAGGCCCTTTGCGATGTAATCTGCTCAAAGCTCCTCGGTGCCTTTGCGCTCCTAGTACCATTTTTTCTCAGAATTTAGTCTACGTGCAATTTTTTTTATTCATTTCGTTTCTTATCTTTGCCAATTTTGCTTTGTGTGTGTAACGTGGGAAGTGTCTACGCGAGAAAAATTTAATGTTTCTGTATACAGGACTAAATAAATAAGAATAAATTCAAGAAAAAATAACATAGTGTAATTAATTAACATCAAACTAACTGGTAGTCATTTTTATATGTTAAAAAACCAACAAATTTTACACTTAAACCTCTGAGTATTTTAAAAAAAGTAATCAGTCAAAACAATCGAACCAACCGTGCAGTAATCACCCCATCCTATTCGGTACAAATAGATAGTTGTGTGTTTAACAAACAATGATCATTGGGAAGTATTGTGCAAATAGGGGCGAATGCACACCCTTTGTAAAAAATAGCCTCTTTTTGAATATAACGGACGTTGGTCCCCTAGACTAGGGTTCATCACAATATCCACTTCGTGTAAAAGATGGTAGATTCATTGATGTCATACTATTTACAAATGAAACGTTGGGTAGGACCCAAGATCTAGGTAAGTGCCACCTACTTATCTGTTGATTGATTATAAAAGAACACCATAGTCGGAATAGGATTTACGTCATTGCTAAAATCTTTTTTGTTCACAAATACATAATATATGTATAAAATCGACGTATGCTTGACATAGATGACATTTGGAAAGTGATAATATATTAACAAGCTATTCTAGAAAGTGCCGTTGGCAAAATGGAGACGGGACGCTTAAGAACAAATATTAACGATCAGCCTAAATTATTCTGTTAACTTCGTTACTATTAATAAAATGGAGATCGTTTTATTTTATCTTCAAATTCATGTTAGATAATCCTAGTGACAATTTTGGGCTCTTCAATTTAACTCTTTCATTTCCTAATAAAAACAGAGATAAACTTAAACTTAGAGAGAGAATGACGATATTATGCTGCCTTGCAAGAGCTACACATTATTGAAAATGAGGCTGCAAAAGCAAGTGCGTGTCTTTGTAAACGCTAGAAAACCCTTTTAAATATTAATTTGTTGGGCTGCGTCGTATGTGCGGCGCTCGAGTTAAGGATAGAGAAGTTTAAGTGATAAAGAGAATATATTAAATATACGAAGCGACGTCTAACCCGTATATACGCGTCTTACGCCAGAAAGATGCATGAAAGAAACGCGTATTCAAGTGCGAGGTAGTCGCTTAAATGCAAGAATTTTCTGATTTTCTGAGATGACATTGATTTATTGTTATACTAGAAATCTAAATTACTGCTTCGTATTAATCCTTTACTATGTTATCAAGGACTTTTCCTCTATCATTTAAAAATCTCATCATGTATACATATATATAATGATTGTATTTGTGTGTATTATATGCATTCAAGCATCATTTATCCGATTGGGGCGCAACTGAATTCAGTCATTGTTGGCACTTGTGATAAGGTTTCTGGTACAGCACCATCAATATATGTAATACATCAGTAGGTGGCGCGCTAGTTGTATGCGATGACAAATCATAATGAATTAAAAAGACGTCACGTCCTCTTACCGTAGAGTAAAACTATTGCCTGATATCTAGCATCAGTATTAAAGCAATCTTTGAACGTTAACTTATTTTAAATTTGACAATATTCTACTTAACAAGTTATGCGGAACCCTGCATGACTGACCTACGCAATCTCGTACAACTTGAGTTATCCCCTTTGCGAATTTTGTTATTTATTCGTCGTCTCGTCCTGCATTCTACGTTTTATAGAAAATATAATGTTGACGTATTGTAGTTTCTTTTTACATTTTTAAGATGCAAGGGCAACAACTATATTAGGTATATTTTGATAGCATCTTTTCATACTTATTTTATGTTTTTTTTTAAAATAATGTTTATATAATCGAAGCACTACAATTTTTTAATAATAATAATGCTTTTGTCTATAGCGTTTTAACCTTCTATAAAAATGGGGTCAATTTATTGAACATTAAAACCAGTGTCAATTTTAACCAAATACAAAAGTGGTGTATATTATAAAACAAAACATTCAAGATGGCGGCCAAGAGAAAAGCCGGCGCACTGCTGCAACACGTTCTACCAAAGGTAACAATTTTTTACGCATCCTTAACTAGGCAGTAAGTCTATCACCAGCTAATTCTGAACCTACGATTTGCCTGATTGATTGCGTCGTAGAGGTCAACGTGAATGGTCAAGTTAAACATGCCAAGGCTGACCGCGATGGCACTCATAATGTGGCCAGGTTCTAGCAAGCTACTATAAAGCGCAGTAAAAATGGTATAATTAAAGGAATTTATAATGACATCCATGATAGCCCAACCGTTTTAAAATGTATGGTCAATATTATATAAAGAAGCCTTGAAAGTTGTCACCATCCGAATGCGGTCGGGTAGCAGACGTTGCCGCATCGAAATTGGCGCCAAAGTCAGTTTTCCCGCCGCGGGCGGTTCGCCTTGCAAAATGGCGGAGTCTCGAATGACACGCAGTGACTACTACATTAATATGGACAAGACTTCTTATTTAAATTTAACTCGAGACATAATCGTTGTATGGAAATATATTAATAAAGACACTTCCCTACAATGATTTACATTAAGTCTAACATTTGCTTGTATTGTAATAATATCTATATTATTTATTGACGTACCTTATAAATGAAATATGTTTTATAACCTATTTCTTGGTTAATACGTTTACAAAATAGGGTAACATTTAATTTAATGGTGGTCGTTTAGAAGAACTCTTCTAGTTGGTATCACATATTATCTTGCGACTCTATCCCTAAGAATTGTCCCGGGATTGCAGTCTTTATGACTTGGTAATTGAGAAATGGCTAAAGTAAATACTCCGTAACAGCCTGTGAATGTCCCATTGCTGGGCTAAAGGCCTTCTCTCCTCTTTTTGAGGAGAAGGTTTGGAGCTAGTATTAGTAAATACTCAAGTTCAAATAAAAGAAACATTTAAATTTCTCTTGAAAATCTGATCTTATTATCTGTTCAGACAGTTCCATTCAAGATACCGGTTCGGAATATGAATTCTCTTAAGAGTATTTAGTACTATTTAAATCTCATTTTAACACGTAATTTTACTCGGTGTAAACCCACTTTCTAGGTACCACCTACGCGTTTATTCTATCGCCTAACATCATCACTATTTATTGGTGTTATTACAGACACAAGAGACTGAAATCTTTGATTCCATGATTAGTGTGGTGACATTGACATTTGGGCGGTTATAACCGCTTTATATCAAGTGGCTTGTGTTCGTCTGCTTTCCACTTTTAAATTAAAAATATTGTATTTTTATTTAATGATTTTGATTTCATCAATGGATTATTTTGACTAGAAAACGTACTGCTAAACTTCATACGCCAATGCTATTTAGATGTAAACAGTGAATACGTTTTATTATACTCCATTATCGCCACGCCTTTTCAATGAGTTACCTTTAACGGAAATACAGAATCATTCCATCCTTTTGCATTCGTAATATTCTCTAACGTATCCATATTAATCTGATAAGGAGTGACCAATGAGGCGCCGGGCGACCTTGCAGCCTACCTTACGTCTAAAGTTAGCTGTACCTAGGCTTACTTATGTAATCTCATAGCTTCTAGAATTAGTGAATATATAGGTGTTGTTTATATATAGTAATTCTGTTTGATGTATGTGTGTGTGTTTCCTTTAATATTCAAGATATAGTTTGCTTCCAGCTTTGACTAATTGATATTGACCTTGATCAAGTATACATAAATATAGCATGAGAAATTATTAATATTATTAAAAATATCTGATATTTAATGAAACCAGACATTTCGCTACCACAAAGTCTATAAATATCGTTGTAGGAATTTTCTTGTCCTTCATAACAAGTATAAAAAATATGACTGCCTCGTTGGTCTAGGCTAGATTTAAAGCCGCAGATCCCAAGTTCCTGGGTTCAAACCCCACGTCAGGCCAATAGTTATTGGGTTTTGCGGTAGAATAATTTCAGTAGTAGCAGGAAGTGTGTTTACTTTCTTGTATCGGAAAGCACTTAAAGTCCAACGGCAGGACCAACGTCCTGTGCTTCAATTCTTCCTGGTCGTGTCGGATAGCCATCGCTTCGGATTATGAGAGTTAGGGAATAGAGAGTGCATCTGTGTTTGCTGATATACTTGTGCACTAAGTCTTGCGCGGTTGACTAATATCTCTTGAGATTGTCCGCCGTTGCCGAAATCGATGAGGTGTACATCATAAATATTGATTTCGATAACGCAGCGCTTGTCACGTTTGTTATAATAATAATTATACTAGGTGGTAAGTCTTAGTGCAAGTACATCTGCGTAGTTACTACTAACTCATCAGATATTCTATTGCCAAACAGCAGTAGGTACTTAGTTTCGGCTTGAAGAAAAACAACAAAACCTACAAAAAAATCTGTAAAGTCTTTTTTATATTGTTATCTGTCAATTGAAAGGTAAGATTTGTTATATAACAATTATATAAGATATTATAAAAATATAAAGAAATATTCGGGCACTTCATTGAAAGCTTTTGAAGTTTGTACGTGAAAGTATTGATTACGAGACAAAATGAAATTACGGAAACGTACGTATACAGTATATACAAATATTTAAATAGCTACCGCTCCAATCTCTTAGATCTAATCGCCCATCGAGGTATAGGATTATGTTATTAGGTCTGCCACCTGTCAAGTGTCTAGTCAACTAAGTCTAGACTAAACCGTCGCCTTAGAAACCTAAAATCTATGGTTGGGATTTATTATATATATAGAAAAAGAAATAACCGTTTATTGGTTTTTTATGTTATATATTATATGTACTTCAAAAAAAGCTAACACAAATATTGGAGACAAAAGGCAGATATTGTGAGTAAACTATAATAGACATATAGTCTCGCGGACTTTTTGTGGGTAATGATGAGTAATATTAACAAATAGTACATTATTAAGTCGAGATGGAGATTAAGCCCAGTGGTAAGAACGCGTGAATCTTAACCGATGAACGTGGGTTCAAACCCGGGCGAGCACCTCTGAATTTACATGTGCTTAATTTCTGTTTATAATTCATCTCGTGCTTTTCGGTGAAGGAAAACATCGTGAGGAAACCTGCATGTGTCTAATTTCATCGAAATTCTGCCACATGTGTATTCTACCAACCCGCACTGGAGCAGCGTGGTGGAATAAGCTCCAAACCTTCTCCTCAAAAAAGGGAGAGGAGGCCTTAGCCCAGCAGTGGGACATTTACAGGCTGTTACTGTTAGTACATTATTTTACCAATTTTCAAAATGGCATTAGTTGTTTTTGGGTTTATTCGTTATAAGTAAACATACAAAAAAATCATATCCTTTCTGTTATTAATAGATGTATGGGTATAGATAATTAACGTGATTTTATAATATACTCGTCTAATTTTATCTACAGTTAATTGATAACAGCCTATATTAGCGATTTGAATGTGACAGATTTTATTCCGATTCTTAAGCTATTCTCGAACGTATTTTTAGCACTAATTTGCTAATTAGATTCTGAAAAATGATAAAAAAATTACAAGACACCGTATTCATTTAAAAATATTACGGTAATAATAACTCGAAGTTAACTTTGTTATTATTACCAACTCCGACTTCACTTTCTTTATTTATCGATTAACACTTGACATGTTTCGCAAATAATATGGTGGATGGTTCATAACGAATGACAATGTCATGAAGACGGTTCATTTAAGTGGTAAGATTAAATAAATATGAAGTAGTAGGTGTATATATGCTGATGTGATTTTATGAAAGTTGAGAAAATGTATACACAGATCAACAGGATTACTATCATCATATCAGCTATCCATCTATCGCTCGCTAACGGCTTTTGCGACCCTTGCAATGTCGTTGGTCTACGGTGTCGACCCTCTCCATTGCTCTTTGAGTGACCTTGAGCCTTTATTTGATGGCCACACTAAATGAATGATCTCTGGCAACACTAAATGAAGACATTCGACTTGTGGCGTTTAGAACGAGAGGAGGGCCAATGGATTTTCGTTTTTAGATGTTGTATTTACGGTCGAAATAGAATAATTTCTGTACATGGAAATAAAATAATAACCAGGGCGATAAATTATCCTATAATATAGAACAAAACCGAAACAAACAAAGTCGCGGTCCCTAAACTAGTCCCTCAATAAATGTTTAGTACAAAATAATATAAAAGAACACGACGGTTAAAGTAACCCAGTCATTCCGCGGCCGACTGAATGAGAGAGCGAGTGAATGAGTGAATGGATGCATGCTATTCAGCGTGACGGATGGGACGGTATGAAAACCGACAAAATGACGGACCGACAAAACTGAGGTTACTGGGTCGATTAGAACCGCTGCTTCATTAGTGACACAAGATTTTTTTTAGAATTCCCCTTTTTATGCGTTTTCGTTCATTCTTTTATTTCAGTTCCGTGTAATGATGCTGGTTTGTTGTTTTTGATAACATTATATCAAAATTAAACCCTTCGAATTGAATTATGAACAGTTTAACAGAATACATATCCGATTTTTTATTTAAATTTAGTTGATTTTCTTTGAAGTAGAAAAGGGACTAAAAAACTAAAATTTTAAATTTCTCTTTCTATCTTTGTATCAACATTAACACCACAATAAATATAACAAAGATAATACATAGGTATAAGGTATGTTTAAATGTATAAAGTATTATATAGAAAATAATCCATTGTACATTATTTTTTATAATTTAATCTAAAGCAAATTTTGTAAAGTATACCTACGGCTTATCTTAACGCTATAATTATTATCATAACGAGTGATAAAAGTAGACGGGCCGCTAAAAAAATTATATTTATAGAACACCGAAAATTTAGTGTAAGCGAGACTATACACATTTTGCCGAACCAAACGTAAGCGCGATTCAGGATTTTGTTTCTTCGTACTAAACAATATTGTAGGTACTCGCGTTATTGCTACCAAGTGTTGCTTTGTTGTGTTCCGGTTTGAAAGTTAAGTGAGCCAGTGTCATTACAAGCACAAGTGACAGCTTGATCCCACAGTCGACGGCATATTTAGAATGATAGATTTATCAGATAAGATAAAACTAAAGTCATTAAAATTAAAAAATGCTTTATTCAAGTAATTTTTGTTATTTGACAAGATCAATAAAATGCAAAGCTCTACTATATTTTCATACTGGACACATTATCAATAAAAGAAAAGAGTACTACTGAGTTTCATTACGGTTCTTCTACGTAGTATCCGAGCCTTTCTGAGCTTAACGATAATTTTAATTTCGGTTAATATGTTGATTTGAATCATGTTAACGGGTGTTCCATGTATTTGTGGTGAACATTTCTTCATCAGCCTCGATCCATATAATAACACTGCGAATTAATAGATGTATACCATACTGTAATACACTGCAAGCATACATAACTTAAAGATAACTTTCATTTAGTCTAGGAATCGTTACTCACTGAACAATTTCGAACGTCTCAAACTTCTTATTTATTTATTTATTTAGGTTCACCGAGATGGCATACAGTAATAATTACAAATTAAAAGTTTACAAACTAATAGGTCTAAGGGTAAAAGTTGCCATACTTATGGGTTACCACGGTATGCAAAAGTGATACTAAGCATCTTAAATAATAAATTCTGGCAAATCAATGTAAAGATAACAATGTAGAACACATTCGTGCGGCTTATAAAGTCAAATATCAGGATTTCGCCACGTTCGAATTCACCCTCATTCATTTGCACAGTGAAAAAAAAAAGGTAAGATTTGTCTACGCCCGAACATTAGCGTATTACATTACTGTAGAAAATCATTTTTAATGTTATACCAAATTTATAAAACTGGTTTCAAGATCACATTAGGATGATGGATGATGCTCATCACACGCTGAGTTTCTTTTCAAGGCTGAGTGTTTCTTTTCCAGTGGTAGTTTCTAATTTGTTTATATCAATAAGTAATTGTAATACTTTAATGTTGAATAAAGTATGTTGATTTTGATCATTATCAGAAGGACTTGACAAATATACAGTATACAAGTGTTTGAATATACAGTGATACACAAAGGCACTTTCTGTTCCTGTACACCCATAATCCGATAGAACGGCAAAAACCCAATTAGTTTTTTTATTAGACCAACACGGGGTCCTGAGTCCCAGGGGTCAAAGCCTGATAAGCCTTAAAAGTTAGCCACAAGATCAATATAGCAGTTATGCACAGAGACCTCATCGTCAGTCGGATTAATTCAAGAAAGGCAGACTTCAATCGTCGTACTAATTTTCTTATGGTTTTAAATTCGAATTTTGAACAATTTTATTGAACTTTTACAGACAAAATATTCTTAGCCTCTTTGTTTTGAAGATTCAAACCACCGTCGGGAAATAGACACGCATTTTAGACTAAGTTATGAACTTGACTTCTGCAATAGTTTCCTCATACATTCTGAATGTGAGAAGTGTGAACATACTTAATATTACTTTTCCTATTTATGGACCAAGTAAAACGTTGCCATGTAACAGTTCACATCAAATTATTAATAAGTAATTTCTCTTCCGGATATAATTTTATCGTTAACAGTACTCAATGTTCCTGACTGTAATAACACATGCAAATGAACCGATGCATTTTAAACTAAAGACTGAACTATTCATTTGTGGGTCAGCAAGGTTAGAGTGTGGTTGATATCTTCAGTTAAGCAACAATGTAACTATTTACATCAGTACTTGCAGTAGAAACCAGAAGATGGATTTGTCATTGTTAACTCCCCCGGATCTCAGAACGCGCCTGATCTCTCTCCAATCGTATGGTTTGCTATCTCATCAAATTATGCGTGTGAGGGTAAAAGAGAGTGCACCCGTCTTTTCGCATGCACTCGAGCATTGTAATATCTCTTACGTTATTGACTGTTATTCGTTAATGATGTCCAGAGAGTGAAATCGATCAGAGCATCATGGTCATCACAAACCAACCAACGATCCCAGCCATGTGATTTAAGATGCGATGTTTATAACTACACCGTCTCACTCAACTTTTAAAACGAAACATAGTAAAACAAAGTACTGGTGTTTGGCATAAGAATAAGTTGGCGGTACCAGCTCAATGACCTTAAGTCAGTATATTCTTTAGCGAATTAAAGTTTCGTTTCTAATATTATGATCCACTATTGCACTCATTGCTTTTAAATGCCGTAAGTTACATTACACTTACTTACATTTACGGTCTTACTTATAAATGTTGCTTAGTGGATTAGTTGAACAATACCGTAATTTTTAAATATTCTTCTTTCGATTGTGAAATCAATAATGACGGAAAAAGAGAAAACATTCTAAGTAGGTATAATTTATGGCACTTTTATTCATTTTTATCTTGTAATTCAATACAATACATAGATCAGAGTTAAATTTTATGTAATAGAAATAATTCTTATTCATATACCTACTGTAACTTGATAAATATATATTATATCGATACACTTATGACGATTGAGAAATAAAAATATTATATAATTATTAATTCTTTCATACATTATTTATTGCAAACACAGTGCTGTTAAAACGTATATATTTGTTTTAAAATACTAAGATTTTTTATCCTCTTATTAGTTCTAAGCAATTGTAATATCTATTATTAACTTCAGAAGAATTTAAAGACATATTTTATACTGATTAATCCAAAATCCGAAGTAATAGGATAGTTGAGCTATGTCTGATATTATTATGTACGGACTTTACTGGATTAGACTGAGTATTAATATGATTTTTTAATATATACGAATTTATCAAGATTATATTTTGTTTTCTTTATTCGTAACATGGAAAACTCGTTTGAAATTTTTCTCAATTATAAATCAACTTTAGAAAAACATTCTCGTGAACAATATACTGAACCTCTTTTATGTTGAGTAATTTTTTCCAACCTTAATTACTATTGCCGAAGTGATCCGAAATAGTCAGCAGCTATAAATAAGACTTCGAAACATTTTCGTGTTCATTATTCAAAGCGTGCGACGCATACCGTTGTTCGCGTGCACCACCTGACATACCCTGAGTATCAAAACCCGCTTGTGCTAAGGTGATATTTATAATAACATCAGATGTTTCAAAACAAGTATCTTCCCGGTTTAAATAAAAAAACTAGATGAATAAATTCCAGTGGTAATGAAACTGATGAAGTCTGTCTCTTTTAATATATTACCTGTAATAATTAAGAATGTTAATTTTCGTTGCCTTTCATTCATTTGCGCTAAAACTTGATGGCTCGTGAAAAAAGTTCCTTCGAATATTTTTGTTTTTTTGAAATTTCATTTATATATATATATATATATATATATATATATATATATATATATATATATATATAATAAGTCGTTCAATACGGAGATTTTTTATGTTGATCTTCTTATTTGAACAGTAGCGCTATTCTGTAAGTATTAACTCGAAACTTACCGCAGAAAACGATCGTGAAATGTCAGAACGCAGAAGTGGTACGCGACTTTGACCACAATAATTATAACATTTCAAGAAAACACGCATCAAAATAGTATAGCACCGTAAGTCGGTTGTCAATTCACATATGTGCTACAATTATATATTATAATAATATACAATACAGTTTCTTTTTATTATTATTTTCTGACTCTCTCTCTCAACTGATATCTTCATCCGTGTCTTAGATAAAATTGTTTGGTTAAATTTAATTACATTTTTGCTCCATAATAAAAAATTATAAAAAACAGCTACATACCCACCACGTACATCGGCTTATATAATTAAATACTACAACTATTCTATTTTCATATGTAATAGAGATATTATATTTACCTTGATACTTCACCTCTGTTGATTTTTTTTAATAGAATGGGAAGGCGGACGAGCTTATGGGCCACCTGATGGTAAGTGGTCACCAACGCCCTTAGACATTGACATTGTGAGAAATGTCAACCATCGCTTACATAGCCAATGCGCCACCAACCTTGGGAACTAAGATTTTATGTCCCTTGTGCCTGTAATTACACTGGCTCACTCATCCTTAACACAACAATATCAAGTACTGCTGTTTTGCGGTAGAATATCTGATGAGTAGGTGGTACCTACCCAGACGAGTTTACACAAAGCCCTACAACCAGTGAATTACATGAAAGCAATATAAAGTTGTTATGAAAAATGAAATAATAACTTCCAGTGTTACCAACTAAGAACGCCTTACTCCTAAATATTGTGTGAATTTGATTTTCTATTACTAAGAAAAATAAATTAAAAATATTTGAAAAAATCGAATATCAAAATTGTTTAAATAAAAATTCAATAAAACATTTGTTAATGAGTAAAAAATTAACTTTCATGTTTATTCAAGTTTGTAATAATTTTTAGCTTTTAGGAATATTTCGTCTTTTCTAGGTATTGGTGGATTAGCACAGATTACAAAATAAATAATTCATTATTATTTACTTAGTATTAAATTACATATTTAAAGCCATAAGTTTATACATATATTTTTGATTGATCTAATTCGTGATTAATTAATCAAACCTCACACCTACATTAAATCGGTAGTTAGGCTTGTTGAGCTAAATTTTAATAATCGTGATTACTTAAACGTTATACTATATATAACCACTTATGAGATAATTAATGCTCTGTACAGTATATGCATCTATGTTGTATCAATGTCATCACTTCTTCAAAATAAGTGAATAAATTCATTCTCTGCTCCAAGATTTAATATCACAAATGATAATAAATATTAAAAACAAAAATGGTTCACAGCTGGGGTCTGTTCTCCTTTTGAGGAGAGGGTTAGCTTATTCCAGGAACCTTGTCCAAGCGGGTATATATTCGTTTGACACATGCAGGTTTCGTCACAGTTTCTTATTCCACCAAACACGAAATGAATTATAATACAAATGCACATTACGATTCAGTAGTAGATGATGATGATGATGAGTGCTTGCCCGAGCTTAAACCCGTAGCTTTCAGTTAAGATTCACATTTTTAGTCACTAGGCCTTTACAATTCTTTTATAAAGGAATCATAATTATTAAGTATCGTTTCCGCCTTAATACATATATTGGCGGTAGCTCAAATTTCAAACAATCTGCCTACTTATAAACAAGTTATGATAATAACACCATAGACATAGCTCACATAAATCGTGCCCCTTTATTGCAATAAAAATAAAAGTATATATTGTAATAATCCCCTAAGGGTGTGAAACAAGTGACTTTTTGGTTATAGAAAAATAGTTGTTGACTAAGTTCAGAAACATAAGGTATACTTCAAAAATAATAAATGGTAATCGCGAAATTACCAATTATTAGTTATCTAGCTAAAAGTTTAACATTGGCTCCAACATTGCACCATCTCCAAGGTCAATAAAATATAGTAAATCGTTATGCAACGTCTTGTCTTCCTGTTTACAAAATGTAGGTGTTGTTAATGTATTTGGAATGCATTGGTTGTTGGTGCGTTGCATTACAATTGGTGGATTGGCTTAACTAAAGAAAGTCGCATTAATATTACTGACTTGGTATTGAATGTTTTTTCTAAGAAATAGAAATTGTAATGTTAAGAATTTGATCTGTTTTTAGCACTTGAATGCTAAACTGGATCGTTTGACAATAGCCGTCTTATAATTCTTATAAGTTGGCAACTTTTTACTTTTTAAAATGAGTAAAACAAGTTTATTTTATCTGTATGTATATATTTTGTCTGTATATAATATTCAGACAGCTTATCCAGAATTTTTCGGAGACTGATGAAGACTGTATGTTAGTGTAGTGGTTATGTCGGATTCATGGTAGTATACGCAAGCGATCCTGTGACGCCCCCCGCCCAAGAGATGGTGAGGGTACCGCTGGTTTTTTAGTAGGTATTCCGGTGCACTGGACGTTCCAGGATCCGGCGAGTCCCACATACCCTATCACTATACTTCACCTGGGGGAAACCAGGTGAAGTATACCTGGTTTTTCCAGCGAGATAAAAAAAGTTGTTATGTTGTATCTGATCGCTCAAGGTTATTTGGATTTTCTGGCAAGAAACCCTCATTAATAGCCTGGAACCAGAAAATTGGCAGTCTTGCATTTCTATATTCAGGAAAGCACATTAAGACTTTGGTCCCGCGCCTTGACTGGAATTAACTAATTTTTAATTGTTAATTCAAGGCTCTGATAAATTACTATACAAGTATGAAGGCAAAAATAATTCAAAGTAACGACTTATTTACCGATCCTTGAGCCTTTTCTAGACAAAAAAAATGAACTTTTCTATTAATAAATAATATAACATTAATAATAATAATTAATTGGAGCATTGGAAATACGATCTGCTGTATCGATTTGTTGGTTTTACAAGGTTGTTGTACAAGTTGCAATTGCGTTCTTATTCCCTGGTATTGTTTTTATTAATTTGTTGATTTGCTAGCTGAAGAAAAGGCATAACTTACGTTATGGATTATATATTTTATATGTTATAAAACAAATAAAAATAAAGATAACTTTGTCCCTGTATTTCCATCTGAAAAATATTTACAACTCGAACGAACGAAGTTTAATACTAGAAGATATTTCGTTATGTAACTAACTGCTGCTAAGAAGTCTACCGTTAAAAATATAACAATAAATAAGACACGATACTTTTCAATAACAAATAGAACCAAACGACACACAACGGATTAAGAGGAATTCTTGTACGTCACAAAAACGGGGCCGCAGCGAAGCCCCGTTGCCCCGTGGGCCGTCTGCTTCAAGTAATTACGCCCCCAGAACCTCCGACCACCCCCTGACACCCTCGGGATAAGTAAAAACAATATTTTTACGAAGCAACCCACCGAAAGTGACATTTTAGGGGATAGTGATCCTTGAAACGTAGTGTACTATGTATACACTACATTACACAGAGCTGACTGTTTGATTATTTGTTTGATCGTTTCGTCAAAAATATCCTGTATATTCGTAATTAGTGAATTAAATATCCATCTTTTTGTATTTATAACAAACTAACTATTGCCCGGCATGCGTTGCCATGCGTTCATTTTTTTTTGTAAACTATTTGGCGTGACGATCTGCGCGTCATCTGTTTTATATTTATGGTACTAAGAAACGTCATATAAATGTCAATGACAACTGTACATAGTTTCACCTCAATCGAATGAGTGGCCTAGGAACGCATACTATACGGACAAAGGAACATTCGTTTTTATTCCTACAGACTAGGCTTTAAACACACGTTAACTTTGACTAGTCAAACCAAGTGTGTATTATTAAACCAATTATAAATTGTAATCCTGAACGTTGGTACTCAGGATACTTGCAAGGAATGATGGTAAGCAAGTTAAGGCACAAGGTAACTTAAAACGTATTCTTTTATTATGAATAATACTTTTCTACGACTTCCTCACTGCTCTAGTACCCTTATAGGGCACAGATCCCTTGGTCCTGAGATTAAATTCCGGATCGGGCCACTGAAAAACCACTGGCCCACTTATTACCTAATAATTTTCTGTCGAGAAATTGGCAGTATTTACATTCATGTGCCTCGGAAAGCACGTTAAGCCATTGCTCCTGCAACTGAGCTCTTTCCGGCGGTGTCGGATTTGCCGTCCCATCGGATTATAGAATCAGTGAGTAGAGAGTGCACTTGTCTTTGCGCACACACTTGTGCGCTATAATATGTTCCGCGTAGATGTTTTTTTCTCAATATTTGTTTTGCTAATAACTCTGCTATGTTTGCACTACAAACTGTTCTTGATTAATATATATATATTTATTTATAAAACAACACTATTCCTCATAAATACTTATCCACTTTAATTTTACTTCAAAGTTCCGATAATAACCTCGCCTACATTCAAGACGCCATTTGTTCGCTAATCCACAGTAAATATCATAGATTATTCAAGATCTCGTCCAATGATATCGCGTTAATTCAATGTCAAAGTTTTCACTTGTTCCAACCACAAGTAGTTTTCACTCGTGATTGGAATAGGCTGTATATAGAATTTAGATTTTTGTAATAATGTTTTAAATTTCCTAGTGTTTGAAGGTATGAATCATAGCAGTAAAGACTAATAAGGACTAGGAATAAAAAACGAGAGCCTTTTTTATTTGTAAGTAACATCCTTTTTAACAAAAATTTCCGATTTGGCAGCACAATGGCAATATATGTATAATCTTTTTAGTACAATAATGTGTTTTGGCACAAATATTTGTTACAAACGGTAATCCAACTCGCTATTATTAGTTCAAAATACGAGTAAAAGTAGATCAGCGTAAACCAGTTCTATAATCAAAAAATAAATCATTCTAAAATGTTCATCACATATCTCAGAGAATTCAGATCCGAAATGTCTGAAAGTTAGGAGAGTTATAATAATTAATAAGCCTTTTCAACCTGAACTACAAACACCTAGCTTAAAGTACAAGTCACGTGCTTTAATGGTTTTAATAATTTTACAATTCTTTTACATAAATCTCTCGTTATCACTGTTAGTTACGACCGTAATCGTCGAGCTTAATAATAGAATTAGAAGAAAATTTATATTTTCGTACGAAATAAATTTTAATTATTAACTAGTATCCCTAGTAATAAATAATATTATAAATTTGAATTCAACAATTGAATTTAGGAAAAATATTTACGTAAATTATTGAAGTAACAGAAATTAGAAAGTACTTCTAACTAGAAGAATACATATAGAATTAAGCAAGTTTTAAAACTGTTATGAGTAATTAAACAACGAAAATATACATAGATAAAAGTTTTAGATATTATATATTTTTATAAAGATAGATAGATGAAGGTCACCACAATTTTCTTTTTTCTTTTAAACTAGTCACGTCTTTTAAATATTTATACCAGGATCACAGACGATAAATGGGTCACCTTTTGGTAAGTGGGCGTCTTCGTCCTTGTACATTGGTCTGTAAGAAGTATTAACCATTCATTACACTGTCAAAGGGTCACCGATCATGGATCTAATAATATGTATCTTCGAGTATTTACATTTTTATGTTTTTTTTTTTATAGAATAGGAAGGTGGACGAGCATATGGGCCACCTGATGGTAAGTGGTCACCAAACGCCCTTAGACATTGGCATTGTAAGAAATGTCAACCATCGCTTATAGCCAAAGCGCCACCAACCTTGGGAACTAAGATTTTATGTCCCTTGTGCCTGTAATTACACTGGCTCATTCACCCTTCAAACCGAAACACAACAATATCAAGTATTGCTGTTTTGCGGTAGAATATCTGATGAAAGGGTGGTACCTACCCAGACAAGCTTGCACAAAGCCCTCCCACCAGTCATCATGTCATCTTTTAATACCTAATGTATTAAACATATCTGTTTTAAATTTTCTATTCGAGAGTCCAAAGAGCACTTGCTATTAAATATCTGCTTAAGGATGTGGGTGTGTAACAAGACTCTATATGACTCAAAAATACAGGATAACTTCAAATAACTAAGCGAAGGCTATATCGTATAATTATTTTTAAATGTCTTTTATTTTCGAATTTTTTTATACTTCATGAGTATAGATATATTTTACGCTGCGATTAGGCAATCAGATTCCGTTGAGCCATACAATCGTCTCTACTAACTTCTAAAAAGAAAACTAAAAATACTTCTGCAAACCGAGCACCGACCGAACCCAAGATTCAAAATACACCGTCAACCCAGAGTCAGCACATAATGACGTCTTGTATAAGTTTAGCGCTGTTCAAAGAGCGACCGCGTTTCCCCGCGATACCAGTCACTAGGAAGCTTTGAGAATTTCACGACGTCGGTACGTAGCCCGCTTCGGTTTTTCGAGGTCGCCCTCCCTCTGTAAGAGAGCAAATACACATGGCATACAAGCAAATCATTTTATAAACGAGCTACTTTGCCTTTGACTGCATTCGAATTAGTACTAACTATGGATGTAAATACAGGTTTTGGAATATCTTTTAAGAAAACTAATAATATATTGGCACAGGGCTTACCTTTGGGATTTAAAATTGACCTCTTTAGTAGTTATGTTCTCTTAGTATTTAATTTAGAATTAAAATAGTAGATTCTTAGTTAGATAGGGCTGTGTTGATGATTCATTTGTAAGGTACCATCTTGTTATTAAAAATTGTATCTTATACACCATTTGTCGACAATAGCTTGTGAGCCAGCGTAATTAAAAGCTCAAGGGACAGCAACAACGGCCCTTTATGTTGCTAAGGCATTGGCGATACAAGCAAACATAGTTACTGTTCGCCATTACGTTGCCCATTTTCTATACCCTATCTACTTTTTTTTTATTTAAATATTTGTCAACTGTACTGCGCTATGAACAATGAATAGGTCATATTCCAGAATATAAGTCTTTAGTAGTGCATATTATATATATGTATATGATCATACCAATCGTTCGCTGATTATTAATCTTTTGGATTTTTGTAAATCTAAAATATAAAATATCATGATCGCTAATATATATATATATATATATATATATATTTACATATATGTATATATATATATATTATACATATTTCGATCGTAACAAAATATGCTATGTATATTTTATTCGATTTTTTTTTTAATGTTTATATCGTGTAAGAATACAGAATAGTCAATGAATATACCATCTTATTCGACATTTCAGCGCGTACGAGCGTGATTCTTAGGCACCTAGCGCCCCCAAGCATTTCAATTATTTATTAATTTGCCACCATCTCGTGAATATAACGGGATCTGGTACAGTAAACAAGTATTATGGCTTTAATTAATGCTAGTTTATTCCATGGAGCACCCATTTAATAGACACCGAAAAACAAAGACATATTCTCCATAGAAACTGTTCATTGGTAAAGTATTATTTTAATTCACCTATTAATGGTTCAATTTGAATCCTTAGATACAAAAATTAAAAAAAAATCTAGTCATTTATTTTATTTTTATTAAAACGTACATGTGACTTCCCAAAGTTGATCTTATATGATAATGATGATATTATTTCATCTTTTGTTTGGTAGTTTTAAGACTAGGCTCAGTAAAATGTTAATTTTTTAAATATTTTTAATATGTTAACATTATATGGATTTTGTTTATTGTAGCGTTATTTATTACCGCCTTCTATTAACATAAATATAATCTGGTGTGATTAATTTTTGCTTCATATGTTGTAATTGTCATCGCACCGATGACAGCCCGCGTCCGGCCCAGTAAATCAATGCTGCTATGTACACAAGTCATCGCTTATGTACCTATGTACTACTGGTATATAGGCAACGTTTGTATGGGTATATACGCGTACGTAGATAATCTCGTCATAGCTCGCACCCGTTATGGTATTACTGTGTGTGGGTGTGGGGGAGGGGTACGTGGGGTGATGGGGTCTCCCCGCGTGTGCCGCAGGGGGGCGCTGTCCGCTTTAAAAATACTAGAGCGAACGAAACTACCGAGCCAGCAGAATGCTAAAGGAAGCCGTTTATTTTGAAAGACCGCGAAGACTCCTGCCCGCTGCTGCACTCCTGGTCGAGACGGGTAAAAAGTTCTGGAAATGGCAAATGAAAAAAAACCTTATTCGAGCTATTAGCGTAGCGTAGCGCAATACTTGTTTTTTGCTCGGACTCGAATGGTTTTAAAAGACTCTCATGAAACTTAAATTTAACAAATTGTAAATTTTTTTCATTGCATATCTACTAATTTGTAAACTATTCGGGGCTTGCCATCGTATTTTTCAGTAGTCAGGAAAATATTTTTTGCAAAGTAAAAAATATGATTTATGATGACAGCAGTAATAAAAATATTGAAATATCTGTTCTAAATGCTACCTATTTAAATATTATCAATGAAGCGATGATTACATAAAGATTTAATTTTAGCCATTTTATTTTTTCCTCTTAAATGGAAACTGTTCGTCATAAAGAGAATTTGAAACCTTTAAGCTTCAGCAAATATCTCAACGTTACACAGGTCGCAGCGATGTGACGCAGTTTGGCTTTCGACCCTTTGGGCTATTGTGGTACCCATTTCAACACAAGTTTTACGCTGGATTTAATTGGAACAGAAACTAAACTCTTTTATTCTTTATTTTTATTAAATACAACAAAATTATTGTTATAACATCTTACATCATTTTGTTTTGTAACTGATTTTGAAATAATATTGTACATATATTTATAGTTTAATTTCTTGTGAGTTGTAGTCGGCATTTAGGAATGATGAAACATTTGACTAATTTTTTATTTTTTATATCAGTTTATTTTATAACAATTATATTCGTACCGGTATTATACTTCGGATATATTTAAAAACTAAAATATAAATACAATTTGATTGAATCTAAGAAAAATACATTAAATCGATTTTAGTTCAGTAGTTCAGTAACAGCCTGTTAATATCCCACTGCTGGGCTAAGGCCTCCTCTCCCTTTTGAGGAGAAGGTTTGGAGCTTATTCCACCACGCTGCTCCAATTCGGGTTGGTAGAATACACATGTGGCATAATTTCAATGAAATTAGACACATGAATCACATCACAGCGTGGGATTCAGTGTGTGTCATTATTTTATTTTTTAGCCCCTTTAAGATTATCCCGGACAAACAGGCAGCCGAACAACCAAAAAAATTTTGTTTTGGTTTCGGTATCTAGTAAATAGCCATAATAAACTATAAATAGATTTAATTAAAATTATAAAATGACTAAAAAGTTATAGGCTACTTGAATAAAGTATATTTTTTTATTTGATGATGTTAAAAAAGGTAGGCCAAGTGATGATAACTTCTTCCATAGAACCCTGCCTGTAATATTAAAATATATTATGACTCCCTTCAGTATATGTATAATTATGGTGATAAGGTAATAAATAGTTTTAGTTAAAAAATGTATATAAACCAGATGAAACACAATTAGTTCAGACTTTCGACTGCTCATGTGTCTTAATTACTAGACGTGGAAATGTAACAATTAATAAAATATGACGGTAATGACTAAATGTTTAGATTTTGAGATTTATTTAAAGATTGCTTTAATAATGATGATAATTATTATTTTTTTAAATACAAGTATTTGCACTTAGACACAAATTATTCTGCCAATGGGTGATATTGAGGATGTGAATATATTAGTCGGTGATCATTTTAAACGTTGAATATATAACTTCTAATAAAGTAATTCGTCTTATGACCTATAAATCTAGAACCATGTATTACTGTAGTGTAGGACTTGTCTGAAGATATTTTTAAATATGGATTTCAATGGACATAATACTTTCTCATTGTGGGTAGCAAGTTCAAAGTCGTGCATATATACATATAAATATTATGATTTCATAAAATGATTTCAAAAAATATATATTTATATATAAAGTAATATATATAAGACATATTGAGTATTATATGTAGATATATCTGTCATCCTAGACTTTAACGCTATTTTAGTTATTTAAGTCATTTTATTAATAGAAACCGTCTTGCAAATGAAAGAGGAACTCGGCTCATCTTCTTGTAAAAGTTTTATAAATGTGCAAAATATAGAGTAAATAAAATGACTATCCTCTTCAAGGAGGTTTGAAGTTTCATCAAAGAGTTTCCAATGCAGGTTGGATTTACACGGCAGTGTTTGGCAGAATTTCACACGACTAATGCACTCTCCTCACAATGTTAAACTTCACTGTCAAACACTAGACTAAAAAAAAGTTGTTGACTGGAATTGTACACACGATCTCCACGTTTCCCGATACGTTCAACGTCCTCTCGGCTAGTACGGCTATTAGTAATTCTTGTGTATAATATGTATAGAGAAAATTCAACTTTGACAATCAAATTTTGTACTCAGTGATGTAAGGATTAACCGTAATAAGACCTGCATATTTCGTTAATTCAATAATGCGCTAGCTGACATTAGATCGTGATAGTTTATGTATAACCATAAAACAGAAGAGAAGCCTTGTGTTATTGCATGTTAAATAAATAAATATATTTAATCTAGAACGGTAACAAGTGCTAGGGATTTTAATATTAATGGACATTTTCGATGTACAAAACACATGTTTCTTACATAAGAAGTATGCACTGAGGACTTAAATAAGGTAAGTTAGATATATATTCTAATTCGGGTACGCATAATAAAATAATAATACAAAAATAAACTACTAAGTTTAATTTTATTCTGGATCGTCTTGTAATTTAGACAATAGCTTTGCATTATATAAAATCAATTATATAATATATCAATTATATATTGTCTAGAGAAGCCGAGATGGCCTTGTGGTTAGAACGCGTGAATCTTAACCGATGATCGTGGGTTCAAACCCGGGCAAGCACCACTGAATTTTCATGTGCTTAATTTGTGTTTATAATTCATCTCGTGCTGACGGTGAAGGAAAACATCGTGAGGAAACCTGCATGTGTCTAATTTCGTTGAAATTATGCCACATGTGTATTGTACCAACCCGCATTGGAGCAGCGTGGTGGAATAAGCTCCAAACCTTCTCCTCAAAAGGGAGAGGAGGCCTTAGCCCAGCAGTGGGACATTAACAGGCTGTTACTATACTGTACTAATTATTAATTGTGTGAGAATAACTTTTGTCTTGAATCTTGTAAATGGATTTTACTTTTGTTTATGTTTCCATAAAATATGAATCACTTACCATTTAATAATTGACGGACGTGAAGGAATTTTTGTCAACAAATATACCGAAATATAAAATATTTATATTTGAAATTATTTGATAAAATTTTAACACAATATGGTAATTATAAAACGATATAGATTATATTGTATTTTTTTTTCAATTAATTTAAAAACTAATTGGTAGGTTACGCAAAACGCAATTGGTCTTTAACAGAAAACAAAATTAAAAATAGACCATAAATACCCATAAATTTCCGTACGATAAAGCAAGCAGCAAATTTAAATATTTACGAAGATATAAATTATTTAAATGTATTAAATATCTAGGAAATACTTAAATTGAGCTCGTAAGATACTTATGAATGATTCTGATGACAAACAAAGAATAAGGATGTGACTATATTATCGATACATCCGATCGATAATCGGAGCACCCTTTGACGTTGAAATTTAAATGTATTTTGTTCGTATTTTCATAATTGGGCGCGGGCGGGCCGGGTGGTGCCGCGGGCGTCATCACCCCGCGTGGGTATTTAATGATTATACGCTGACTGCCACCTGATTGCCGCACCGTGCGATGATTACAGTTATCGATAAAACTAATTGATGTGGGAATTTATATTTTTGTTCGTAATTTATTAAATAAATTACTATATAACTTATTTTTAGATTTTGTAAAAATATGTATTCTATTTTTGAAATCGATGTAGTTGATAATAAGTTGACAAGGTTATCTTTTTGGTTCAAGGAGACTTCTAGTAAGTTCAATAAGGAAAATAAGAATAACGTTCTGTTTCCTTAATCCAACTATTTTGAAATGATTGCATTAATTTTTACTAGATATATTTATTTATTAGATTGTATAGCTGTAACAAGAAGGTAGGTTTTTAATTGATTTAATTCATACGTAATTTATTCATTTCAAAATATAAAAAAATTCATATTTTTACAAATTTGAATACTGTATAATTTACACTGCTGCAGTGCTATCGAGAATCGAGTATCGATGGATCCGATAAACACATCACTATTCGCGGGGTGGCACTACACGGGGAGTCCACGAGGGGGCGCTGCGGTACATAGGCTATGTATCAGTACATAGTCAGTAGGTATATAAGCGGTGGATGCCGAATTTTGCAGTTATTTTGTATCGGAAACTAGGTTATTTCACAATTTATTCCCCGTCGACAGATGACCCATCCCAGGTTGTCGCGGAATAGCGGTTTGAATGCAGCTCCGAATGAATTACTAAAGCATAAACGAAATTATAGCGAAAACTCTAAAGCGTAAAATTGCAATGAATTGGCGAAGCTGATGAGAACGAGTAAAAACACTATCCAGGAGTATATTTCTTTTGAACTTAACTGTCGAAAATGATTGCAGCTTGCTTGCTATTGAAAAGCTAAAAGTATCTATTTAATTTATTGTTAGAAGATGTTTAAAATTTTATAAAATAGTTTAGAGTTCATTTTTGTAACTGTACTTGTCAGCATGTACTCGTACGTCCCTTAAACTTTAGACATAATTTATCGACCAGGAAAATTAGTTTTTTTTTTAAATAGATAATCTATCAATAGTGCTTCCGATATCCATATACATACAGTAATTATGTATTCCCGTTATGTACACACGCATCGCTGAACCTTATCTGTCATTGAGGTGTAATTAATTACCGACTAAATTGCAATGGGCATACGTTACTAGGTATACATAAGTGCGGAAGGGTCAACGGATATTTAGTGTCCGCATAGCAGATGCGGTCCTTGGCCACCGCCCTAAGACGGTCGATATCACCCCACCTAACTCCTAACTGTCTATGTGCACCTGGTACTTAGAGAAGGTGACACGATTACATCTAAGTGTTTATTATTCGAACTACTGCCAGCTCACCGCTTTTCTCACTTTTTTTTAAAACTCAATAAATAAATCGATTATCTTGCAAAACTTCGGTTTTGTTATTTATAACGTAAGCAATACGTAAATGACTAGCGTCGTTATTTATTGAGGTTAAGAATTCTGTTCACCTAAAAATTTATTTGTTTCGCAAACAATTTTACAAACTTTGTGCAAAATATAATTTCATAACAATCATTTAAAAATAGTAACAGTATTTATTTGTCTAATAAATTGTTTTAATATATACCTCGAATGTAATTTATAATCTTTTAGTAATTTTATAAGTAAAATAATATAATTATTCTAAGTAATAATAATAGAACATAAGTTTAGTTTATTATTTAATTAGCTTATTATTCCACAAGGGAGTTATTTATCGTTGTAACGTTTTAAAACGCATGTTTCGTATGTTTTTATTAATTAAATCGTTGAAACCTTTTCGTCAGTATCTGAAAGACATTGAAGAGATTCCTAAACTTTTACAACTCCGCTCTGGTCTGGACTTAAAATTCTTCAAAGAACTTCCGTGGATTAAAAAAATTCTCAAACAGCTATGTCCACTATAGATTAAATGCGCCTTCAAAACGGAATAATTATGGATTCAAATATAGACACTCAAAAGGTCATACACTATATAAGGCAAACTATACAATATTAAAATCAGTGGGCCAAACAGTAATACTTGGTATTGTTGTGTTCCGTTTTAAAGGGTGAGTGTGCCAGCTTAACTACAAACACAAGGGACATTACATCTTAGTTGAAAAGGTCAGTGATGCATATGCAATGTAAGGAAATGATCTGTCTACAGCCGACAACTGACTGACTGTACAGAATGATGTTACAATCATTTTATAGATAGAACTAATGTACAAAGAAAACTTATGTTGTATGGAAAAAATATGTATCTTCCTAAAATTCTATACTAAAATTAATGATTATTATAGTACATTATAATATTATCGATATTGACAGTAATTGATGTAATAAATGTCCTTATTATATGTACAAGGAACATCAGAGTTAATTATTATTTTTATATAAAAACAAGCTGTGACCGCAAGTCCTTTCACGCAATTATTTTCTATTTAAATTAATACTTCAAGTAAATTCGTAATACGTAATATTTTAAACAATAAATAATAAGTAATCGATATTTGTTTCGACAGTAAATATGATTTTTTTTTTTCAAACAAGCACGGGAACTGTGAACGACACATTAACAAATCCTAAGTGCTATTTTTTTTATTTTGTCATAGATAAGTAGAACATGGATGTCAAATTATAAAATGATAAGAGCGTTATGTTTAAACGATGTTATTATTTGAATAACAACTAAATTAAATGTAAGGTAATATATTCGTTTAGTGAATAATATTTACTGAACTACGTAACGTCTTAAGTCCTCGGGGCATGTCTGCAAAATATAACTAAATTTGTACTAACAGACTAAAAGTCGAGATGGCCCAGTGGTAAGAACGCGTGAATCTTAACCGATGAACGTGGGTTCAAACCCGGGCAAGCACCTCTGAATTTACATGTGCTTAATTTCTGTTTATAATTCATCTCGTGCTTTTCGGTGAAGGAAAACATCGTGAGGAAACCTGCATGTGTCTAATTTCATCGAAATTCTGCCACATGTGTATTCTACCAACCCGCACTGGAGCAGCGAGGTGGAATAAGCTCCAAACCTTCTCCTCAAAAAAGGGAGAGGAGGCCTTAGCCCAGCAGTGGGACATTTACAGGCTGTTACTGTTACTGTACTGTACTAATAGACTACATACTATAAACTAAATAACCAATAATATATCCCGTACATTATATTATAAAATACTTTGTATAATTACAGATCGGCTAGTATACTGTCGCTGTGTCAAGGATGAGTGAACAGTGACACGTCGATAGCTGTTTAGATCCCTTGGTTAGTTGTACATAGACAATATAAGGGATGGCTATTACTACTTGGCTATTTAATACTTAACGACCACTTATCACCAACGCCCAACCAGCCAACAAGCCAACAGGCCAACAGGCCAATGAGTCATCTGCTTACTAATCCATTATCAAATAATAAAATATTTTCATTTCTCTTTTTTTTTACGAAAGAACTGTTTATTAATCGCCGATTCTATTATTTACGGATCTTAAGTAAATTTATAAAATATGTCTTTAAATGAATATCGAAATTCGACCTTATTCCAATAGACATAAATATCAAAATCTTACGTATCTCAATGTTCAAACTGTATTGAGTTCGGCCACTTGTTGAATTAAGTCTTTGTGTGTTTTCGTAAGTTGACGCTAGCTGTGATATAAAGCGTGCTAAAATGTAGCTTTATGCGATTTATTTCATTTTTCATTAGGATAGTGTTTAAAAGTTTTTCTGCATCACCAATTTTCTAAATGATTGAAGTATGTTAATTTATCTTATATACATACATATATATGTTGTTTAGTACCAGGGTGCAGGTGAAAAGTCTATATATTATGTTTGTAAATTTAAAATACTCTGTTAGTATTTTTAAATTAAAAAAATATATATATCTAAAATTATTTTGATTTGGACAAAGTACTGTCGAAATGAATTTGAATTCGATAGGAATACGTATATATTTTTATACAAAGTGAAGTGGCATTTTACTGGCCTTTAGCAGATTAACATGCTCATGTAAATGGAGCAGAGGTTAGGCAATCCATCGAGTCATCGTTTATCTGTGATTGATAGTGTTCTG
Organism: Nymphalis io; assembly: GCF_905147045.1. Lineage (NCBI taxonomy): Eukaryota > Metazoa > Arthropoda > Insecta > Lepidoptera > Nymphalidae > Nymphalis > Nymphalis io. The sequence continues at coordinate 6,753,158 of NC_065909.1, forward strand.
TTCATTTATGAACAGTGAATACTAATACTAAGAAGGTTTTCTTAATTTGTAAACCTTTTTAATACATCTTTTATTTATTGATAAATGACAGAATTAAAAACATACACACACAGACACACACACACGCACACACACGCACACACACACACACACACACACACACACACACACACCCACACAGAGAGACACAATTTATTCTAGGTTTAGTTTTGTTCGCAAAAAAACAAAATGCGAACTAAATAAAAGGACTATTAAAATTGTTTGCATTTTAATTATTAAAAAAAAAACAGAGTAAGTACTATTTTCCACGTGGACAAAACCGCAAGAAGCGTCTACGTATACAAAATATATATTTAACTACAATATACTTGAAAAAGAATTCTTATTTACGTTTAAATATAGTGTGTAAAATACACCTCGGTTTTACGTCTAAAAATACGTTGAAGCCCTAAAACAGCCAGTGAATAAGCAGCAAATAGTAAATGCAGTGTTTTTGCCTGCTTGGCAAAAATAATGGCGTCCCCGCACCAGCTGCCTAACCAGGCTTTGTCGAGCGTTGCGTCAAAATACTAAATAATGTGATGTTATCAACATTTTTCTCGTTATTTTAGTATTTTGAAATCATTATTTTAATAATTTATAGCGAAATTATCTTGTAACGTGGATTTATAATGATTTTCTTAAACGATAATTTAACTTTTTTTTAAGTTTATTTACTTTGTTGGTTTCTTTCATATTTATAAATATGTATGTATGTAGTTGTTTTAGGTGTAAAAAATGAAATAAACTAATTTCGATAATGTTCCATAAAATGTATTAATTGTATTATTCTATAATCATTATAAAGATAAACCCAACTAAAACACAACGTGAGAAAGAGAAAAAGAATTAAATAATTTCGCTGGCGCTACCGGGAAAAATTCTATAAATAAAGCGTTACAGTCCAGGACCCAAATAGACCTTAAATGTCAACTATACCAGGGGTTCAGCACTTACGTGAAGTTATATTTAGTGGTACCTATGTCCATTTGAAACACTATCGATTCGCGTCCGCGGGCAGGAGCGATGACCTGGCCCGACGGCCGTTTCGCTAATTTATTAATTATTTAACACTAACCAACTCATGCTCGCCTGGTTATCCGCGTATCCGGACATCATCACAGAATATCCTGCTCATGAGGAGAGAGGTGAATAGGAGAACAGCGTATTGAGGAGACACAATAATAAAATTATTGATATTATTTTACACAAAATCGGTATAAAGACATGAATTAATTTATTAAGTAGTTTTTTTTTTTGTTACAGGATAATCTAACTCCAGAACCGGCTGATATGAACGATGATGACAACTATTCTAGTGAGTATATTACGCATTTAAACATTTTACAGGTTTTTATTAATTACGATTATCGATCACAATAATAATTGCCAAATCAAGAGAGAAATCAAAATTATATAAAATTATATACAATATTATTATCGTGACCGAGTTCTTCTATTTTAAGTTCCAAATTTGAAATACTGTCTGGCTTGCATCAAATCAATATTAGGTATTTTATGAGACACACGCGATATTTAAAACTAAAACAAAATTGTGTCTCGTCAAAAGAACCCTCCAATTGGCTGTTAGTTGAAAACATTTTTATGTGATTATTCCAAATTTGAAAATTGATTGGCAAATGTGATCTGGTGCAGGTCATGGCTACGCGAAAGACGCTGAGAAGTTGAAAATGATGTTGCTGGCATGGAATTATCACAGCCAGGCGCAAGGTAAATCACGATTTAGAATAACTTAGTATATTGCCAACGACATGTACATGCCAAATACACTTTAGACCCAATTACGGCAAAGCAAAAAGATAGGTGGTGTTTTAATACGTTTCACACAAGTAAGGCATTAGATACGAGGTAATTCAAGCATGATAATGATAAAGTACGTCCATCGCCATAAATTAAATATGGCGAACAATCATTTCAAATAAACGGTAACGGAAAATGTTACTAAACTTGTTGTGACTTGTTTAAATTATTGCAATAACCATTATATCAATTATATCAATGAGTAAAATAATAAAAATAAATTTCTATTTTCGGTGACAGGTTTAAAGTTAGCTGAGCTTGCTCTATAAACAAACGTTTTTTATAAGTTTCAAGAAGAAAAAAATACTATCATAAATAAAAAGTATAATTAAACCTGACGAAGCTCTGAAATATTTTAAGATTTCTTTAAGGTGTAAGTCATAATTTTTGTGTTGAATTTTGCTATAATATTTTATCTCCATAACCAAAGCTGACGCAGAAAATGGCGTGCATATGTACTACTTGCAAACATAAGATATTCTTGACAAAATCCATATTTTAAAACATGATCTACAAACAGTTTTTTTACTTGAATGTACTTGCATAATTTCCTAGCCCCGTTGCTATTTTTACTGGCTCGCGAAGCCATATCGAGAGAGCCGTAGGTACCAGGGGCGTAGACGGTCTGCGGCACCTAAAATTATTTATAGGCGCGAGGCTCGTTTGAGTTGACATTTAGCTAGCAGATGCACCGGTCCCTCGGGTGCCTCCTGCACACCATCATTAATTTCTGCCGCCTTAGTGACTGACTATGAATACGTAATAATTTTAAACGAAAATTAAGGCTTTTTCTACGCAAGTTAACGGTTTTCCTTATAAGCAGTAAAGCAACATTTCTGAGGAATGAAATATTGAGTTGTGTATCCTATATTTAACTGTAAAGAGGTAGCGAGTATGTTGGAATGTATACTCAGAGTGTAAGTGTAATATGAAATGTCATCAATACTAATTTTAGAACAAGACTAAATTTACATAATCGACAAGTTTTTTTTTTTTTTAAATCGAAGTAGGTAACAAATTTTCGGCAAAAAGTTTTAACTATTTCTTTGGATAATATATTAATGTAGTAATTGAATGTAATTAAATTTGTAATAATACCCTAACATGCTACTGCTATTGTACGTGAAGCCCTAATTACAAGCATTCATCCAACATTTACTACGTATACGCTGACTTTACTACAGAACAGATTTACAACTAAAATTTCAGTAATAAAGTTTTTAAAAATTTTATACCAGAATATATACTCGCGTTAAATACGTATTCCAGGTTGAATTCTACAACTTCGAATTGCATGTTTCACTATAAAAAAGACTTTTTAAACTGAAAGGAAGATAAAAATAATAATGCTTAGTATGGAGCCTCACATTTTATCTTAATCTATATCTTTTTTAATGTTAAAAACACCTTATTTAGCTATTTGAAGTACAATTTATTATGTACTGTCGATATAATTGTCGATAGTTATCTTGATTATTCCAGTCAAATTCTTTGAGCATAGAATTAAAAATTTCGCTGTATATTATATAACTTATTAACACGTAAAAACAAAATATTTTTCGTACAAAACGTTCACTATCAATCTTTCTATAAAAATATTAAACTATAATATGAATAGGTCCGTGGATTACTGATTGCAAAAAACACTTTTAAAATAGTCCCTAATATAAAACACTATTTAATTTTGATATATTTTCAAACACCTGCGCACTATATTATAACTCGTGGACTTATCACTACAGTAAAATTAAATAATTTAACGTAGACTTAAACTGTTATCATTATATGTATGTAACAATATTTTAACAGTAATTTTTAGACTGTCTATTGACTGCATACAATTATGTAGGAAAATAAAACGAATACCAAGATTTTATTTACTCTAAATTCCAATGATTATGTATGTAATTGTTGTAGTTTTCTATATGTATTTGTTTTCTTTTTAATCAGTAGGTATTTTAAAAGAACTTGATAATATTAAATACATAATAGATAAAAAATATATGTTATAAACTGCAAAATTTAGAATTATTTTATTTTTTTAAATTTAAACAAAACCAAATAATTGAAATAACATGCAAAATATGTTTCGATTCATATCAATTATTTCTAATTTTTATGATTCATACTTTGTTAATAAAAAAATTCTTTTATTAAGTATTTTATTTTGTTTTTACCTATATTGACGACAAAACTCTACAATAACTCTACAATTTCTTACAGGCCGTAACGGTGACATGACAGAGAGCGGCGCAGACAGCATGGCTGATCTATGGGCATCCTATCACAGCGCCCTGGGCCTGGGCAGTAAGCCCCCCAAACCGCCTACCCCTCTCGCTACCGGACACTCGGTGAGTTTTAAGGTTGAGCAACGTTTCATATATTTTCTTATACTTATAAGGTTTCTATTTTACGGAGATCGAAGGCAGATAAGCAGGATCGGGATATTGATGGTAAATCACACGATCAAACGAAAAAGGTATTATGACCAAGTCGTATTGATCTTTAAATAATAGGGGTTCATCCATTCTTGTCATTGAAACGTTTCTAGGAAAATTTACCTGGCGATATAATATTGATTATTAGAACACGATAGCACAGCGTTGTCTGTATTGATGTTTTCTTTTTGTTTGATTTTTATGAAGCTAATTATAACCGACTATAGTTATTTAAGAATCTTTAAGGAAGACAAATGGCACATTCCGAGGCAACGAAGAGCCAAAGTTCAAATGTGTATAGAAACCCATAATGTGCAATTGTGACGTTGCCTGCAAATAAAAATGTGCAGGCACATGAAAAAATAATGTATATATATATAAGATATATAAATGATACATAAAAAACACGACAAACAACACCGCACGTCTGAGATATGATTATTTGAGAGATCTGTAAGAAGTCCCATATTTATAACGGTTAATAGAAATGAAATGATTTCTTAGTTAAAGAAACCTTTGCTACGTAATAGATAAAAGAATAAATATGATAACGTGATATCAAAATAAAAAACAAAAAAATGTCGTCATTTATCTAGCCGTTAATTTTAGGGTTTACGACGTTTTTACAACTTTATTTCTGAAATCGAAACATCGTTCGTAACTGTTAATTAAGACCAATATCTCTTTATAACACGGCAGAATAATATTCACAGAGTCCAATCCACATTGGGTCAGCAACACCTATGGAACCAGCATCTACACACGATGAGACTTCATCATCAGATCGGACAAAAGACGATGACGACGGCGGAGCATCGGACGATGACAGTGATGATAGAGTTGATCCTCAACACCATGACCCGGAACGACTAAAAGCGTTTAATGTAAGTTTACCTGCACTAAATACAAAAATATTTTTTGACTGCAATTTCACAAAATTATATACCTGCTGTTAATATTATACAAAACGTAAAATATTGAGTCATTTTGTTTTAGATGTTCGTCCGTCTCTTCGTCGACGAGAATTTAGACAGAATAGTTCCTATTTCAAAACAGCCAAAGGAGAAAATTCAGGCTATAATAGACTCTTGCACCCGACAATTTCCGGAGTTCGCCGAACGTGCCCGAAAGCGCATAAGGACGTATTTAAAGAGTTGTAGGCGGAATAAGAAGGTGCGAGGTGACGGACCTACAACTGGCAACGGGGGAAGCACTCCGTCTGGCAATGCCTGGGATACCGCGGTGAGGGTCCGATCTCTGCTTGATTTATGATACCTTAGTATTTTTATTTCTTATTTATCCAAAGAAAACTCTGATAAAAAATTTATTATTACTTATAAATTCAAAAAAATGATCTACTAATGTAACCCGGCTTGTGTCACGTTAATACGGTTTCTAACTTTGCTTATGTAACCACTGTTCAAGAACAGAAACGTCCTTATAGATAGTCCTTATAGGCCTAAGCTAACCTGCTTGTCTGCCTTCTAAATTTTACAATAAAGGGAATCTCACTAGATTTCCAATTTAAACGAAATAGTGACTTATGTACAACATATTACTCCACAGGTACGTCCAACTCCCGCGCACCTGACGTCGGTACAGGCGGAGCACATCCTGGCGCAGGCGTGCGAGAACGAGAGCCTGAACGCGAAGCGCATGCGTCTCGGACTAGACCCTGTAAGCCAGCCAATGCCCACTGTGCCTACGCCTATGGTCAGTTTGACTTCGATTTGTAAAGCGAAAAAAGACCCTTATAATTTTAATGTCGATAAATACTTGAATTAATTATTAATGAATTGACGTGAATATATAAGCATATGGCTTGCTAATATTGTTATTTATTGCTTATTTCTTGAAACGAAAAACGTCAATTTTTAATGGCAGAGGCATATGAGCCAGATGTTTAATTTTTAATGTGTTTAATGTTTTAGTTCAATGGCAATGGCAAAGTATATTTTTAAAACAAGAAATAAATATCTAATGTTATATAAACTTGTATTTTATACTCTAAATGCAATGAAACAAATAAATATTTTATAAGGGTATCGAATCTGGTATCACGCTTAAGTAACGAAGAAGCTTAATGACAAAATATATTCGAGATAAACACACGTATTAATTTAAAAAAAAAATTAAAAAATAATTATTTAAACTAAAAATGTCCTTATTCGTCACAGGCAATAGACACAACAGCGACGTCTGCAGTGGCGTCGTCGTTCCTGAGCCTGTACAGCGGCGCCATGAGCAGCCCCGCCACGTCGGTGACGAGCTCGGCCAACACGACGCTGGCGAGCGCGCACAGCAAGGCGCCGGCCGACACCACGCGCCCGTCCGCCAGCCCCACGCTCGAGAACACGCTGCTCAACAACAACAGCCTGAAGCTGGACAATGCCAATGGGAATACTGGCAGCAAGACGGCCAGGTGAGCGTGGCAACTTTTATATACTTTTTTCTCTGGTACCTTGTTAACGATTTTAAGTCACAGGACTTAACACTTTTTTAAATTATTATTTGAAGCAAAAGTATTGATCAAATATAAATTTTTGTTTTACAAAATTTTACTATATAATTTAATAGGAATTATAATTTCAGTCCTGCGTCATCCCCAGCACCATTATTCAGACCTACGTTTCCGAACACATTCGGGAACCCGCCAACGTTTGGGAGACAGAGGTAATACAAATTAATTAATAAAATTAGTTAGCAAATATTATATCTAATAAATATTTTTTACTTTTAATTTTATTAGTGACTTTTTGCGCTATTTGTCTATGAAAACGTGAAAATTTTAATTAAATACAGCAGCTTAAACTATCCGTTGAGGAGGAATCATAAAAGATACGCTTAACTTTGCTAGAACATTTGTATATCTCTATGTACTTATCTTTATAAGTATATATTTACTTATTACATAATATACTTTTTGCAGCTCAAACACCAATCCAACATCAGCACTTTCCAGTACTGCTCTTCTTTCGACACTGACTGCTCTTCCACCCACTGGTATATGAAAACATCTCATTAATTAATTAAACTATTATTGCTATTTTTGTTTTATATCCGAAATGTTCATTTTTTAAATTGATTTATATTATAGGTGTTGGAGTAAACGCTGCAATGGCCGCTTACCAAAGCGCCTTGTTATCCGCAATGGCTGCGCACACTCATACATTCCCAAATTTGACGGGTAATCTAACTAAATCTAATAATAATAATCTTTCTGGTAGTAGAGCTTTGTGCAAGCTCGTCTGGGTAGGTGCCACCCACTCATCAGATATTCTACCGCAAAACAGCAGTACTCGGTATTGTTGTGTTCCGGTTTGAAGGGTGAGTGAGCCAGTGTAATTACAGGCACAAGGGACATAACGTCTTAGTGCACAAGGTTGGTGGCGCATTTGTAATGTAAGCGATGGTTAACATTTCTTACAATGCTAATGTCTATAGGCGTTGGTGACCACTTACCATCAGGTGGCCCATTTACTCGTCCGCCTTCCTATATTATATAAAAAAAAATAACATTCGATTAATTTGTCAATAAGCTAATGTTTTCGCTGTTATGTTTTCGTTGTTTGTTAAATTAAATTTCTATTCTAATAAAATCTTTATCTTATAAAAATACCATCTTTATTTAATTTTATAGATATGATTTGTTTTATACTTCTTTTTCATACACAATCTTCTTATGATTCCATTTATATTTTTAAATTACACTTTACTTACAACCGACGAGCCCACATATTATCATCCTTAGATGTTTGACAATGCAATAAATAAGAGGTAAATTCTTGCGATCATCTTTAAACGAATTGAAAAAATTAAATTTTAATCTTATAAATTGGAGTATCTATTTCAAAACACATATATTAATATTTCGTTCTCTTTCTCCAGCTCCAACAGATCTGTCGCTGAAAACATCCGTATCCACGCCCTTACACGCGACATCCACTTCATCATCTCTCTCAGGATCAGGATCGCAGAAGTCACTTCTCTCCCACAAGCTATCCGGCGCAGAAGTGGGAGCTGTACGACAACTGATCACAGGATATCGTGAATCTGCTGCGTTTCTTCTTCGATCAGCTGACGAGTTAGAGGCTCTACTTTTAAACCAACCCTAGGACACACCTAAAACGTTTTCGGATTTATTCGGATTCAAATTCGGATATTTCTGAACGGACATAATGTGCAATGTGCGGATAAATTATTTTAACGAACTATTTCAAGTGATTTCGGCGGTTATTTATCTGTTTGAATAGACAACTTTCTAGACCATAAGCAAAATGAAATCAGCTATTGTGTCAAAGTTAAATTAAATATCTGTGGTCGTATCGAAGTGAAACAATGTAAATCCTAAGATATGGATTTGAAAATTGTATTGCATTGCAACTTTCGCGCCCATCACGAAAATATTATCATATTATTGTACGATTTTAATTGTTATTCTATTAACAATAATATTATATGAATATGAATTGCGTCAATGTTTGAGATACGTTAATAGAATGGCATCTGCAATCGTCTTAAATAGTATAAAATGACTTTATTGTGTTGTTATGACGTTCGTCTATGGGACATTGAATACGAATTGTTTACTAAAAAATTTTTAATGAGTAGATTCCAAATTAGGATTCTATTTTTTCTTCATTGTATCTCAGAACATTTTAGATATTATTATAATTACTTTTTAAAATTTAGTATAAAAAAAGTTTTTAAATATTTGTTCTTTTTTCAAATGTAATGATTTTTTTAAAATAAATTCCTTAAATTGACGCTAAGAAAAAAATGAATTGAATGTTAAGTAAGTACTATATTATTATCTCGTCCTTCGCGCGACCTGACGCAGGTCCAAAAATATAAATTAATATGAATTATCTGGATTTAAAGTTAATTTAAAACTTATTCGATTGCTTAAGCGTCCTATTCGATCTTGTTGTTCTAAAATAATATAGATAAATCATTCTTTATCATTCATAATTAATTTCCACTTAGATTTACGAGTTTTGACAAAAAAAAAATCACTATTCGGCGTTCGTACAAAGCTGCCATATTGTAAAAAGTGTTGCCATTCTAAACTCGTCGAAGAGTACAAAATTATTTTGTGTATATTTAGATGTAAGAAAAAAATCAGGGAGTTTTTAGCGTAAGGTCGAAAATTTTCTTGCCTGGTGCGATAGTTTAGTGTTTAAAAAAGTAAATAGCGGGCAGCTGGATATATATTTGAAATTAAATAATCTCGGTGATCGAAATACAACATTTCTCTTTAATAATAAGTTTTAGTGTAACAGAGTCTAAAGTTAGATTTTAAATGGCATTCTAGATTTAAGAAGCACGAATTTATTTGTTGTTTTGTATTATACTAATAGTTCTGTAGTATTTACAAACGATTAATATATTTCTTATATATCTATATATAAAATTATTCAAAACACTGTATCGTGATTGGCTCCATCCAAAATTATTATTTTTATAGCATTTCCTTATTGCAACACTGATTTTTATTTTTAGTTTTAATTTTTTTTATTATCTAAGACACTGTTTATGTTATGGTGTTGCTAGTTGTAATTTATTAAATATGCCAATGTTTTCGCTTTGCTCAGTACAATAAACAATATTTTGATCTAGTATATCTACTTGTTACCATAGATTATATGGCCAGGTACTTTAGGTAGGTTTAAAGTTAGATATTGCTTACAGTGTACAAAATAAGGTTTAACATTTTATTGTTAAAACAAAAAACAAAAATATCAGACCTCTTTCTCGGTGAAAAAAAAAACGATTTTGGGCCTAAAATTTTGTTTAAATTCTGAGATACCTCGTAACGTTATTCGATTCCGTTGTTAGATAAGTTCGACATTTTCGTGTAATTTAATTTTATTATATTTAATTTCCGGCCAGTTCTTATTATCTTCTCTTCATGCAATAGTGTAATAGACAATAGTTTTCGTTAATAAGTTAATACATACAATATAATAGATGATAATTCAATGATAAACGCTTATTTCTTTGCTAATGGTGACTGTGAATTTTTGACTATGTGACGTAAGAGCCGAATCATAGAAATTTTGAACAATAGCTAAGTGGCGAGTACCACATTATTTCTTTCCAGTTATAGTTAATGCTATTTAATATTAAAATTTTTAAGACTTTTTTATCTATCTTTATCTTTTGAAAACGAATAAAATAAATGAAGCTAATTTTCAAAATAATTACAAATACTCTTTTGGTTGAACTTTTTGACATTAAATAATCATTTTTTTATTCTACATTCAAACTTCACTAAGATTGGTATTTCAAAAAATTTGAATCGTCATATTTTTAACACCTGAGAACTTAAAAACGTAGCATCCCATATATGCTCCATTATTGGGCAAAGACCAGTTATAATAGATTCGAAGGTTATTTCACCACGCCCAGCGTAGATATATATTAGATATTGTTATTAAGTAGTACAATATTCTTGTGAAATTTAAATTCTTATGTCTATTAAAACCTAATCCTTGCAAATAAATAAATTAAAGTAAGAAAAAAAAACAAGTTTTGTACAAAATTTATTGTCTATGCTAATGACCGTTGAGGTCCTTCGTCTAGAGGTAATACTGGGTGTGGAATTGGGACTTGGCGTTGAAACTGAACCATCATGCATAATTTAATCTCCTTAGGATAACAGGATGTGGTTCATTCAGCTAGCATTTAACCTTGTCAAACAACCGAACATTGCAAGCTATATAAAAGCACGTAAATAACTGTAACACACACATTCGTTACGTCAAAAATGCTGCAGTCACTAAACAGGATGTACAATACGTTTTCCACTTTGCCAGTTTATCTCAATAGAAATAAAGCTTACGCAAGTTTTTATAAAATTGTAAATTCACTTTTGAATACGAAAAATTGCCAAAGAAAACGAATTGATTTTTAATTCATTGTATTTCTATACATATTTTTTTTATTAAGTTTCTTAATTATTTGTAAGTTTAATTTTGAATTAGTTGTCAATCATTCCATTTTTTTTTCTAAAACATTCGGTGCATTAGAAAGAAAAACAGTAGTCTTTGTAAATGGAGAATGTAAAAAATAATGATTAGAATATTATAAAAAAAGTTGATTAGAAATATGTAAACGTTGATGTTGGATAACGAAAAATGGATGATGAAAAAGTTAAGATGAATTTGTTAGACATTAAAATATATTATTATTAGAGATGTATAAATGGTTTACGATTATTATTAATTTGATAGTAATACAGATGTGGAGAAAATACAAAATGGCGATTGTTACTATAAACGATATGAGAAATTTAGTTATAATTTTTGCAATTTCAAAATGTGAGTTTTACAATTTTGAAAAAGAAAATATTAAATATGCTCATATACAAATAAAAATTGTTTTATTTCTTATCATATTTTTTATTTAAATATACAATTATTTTAAATAATAAAATATTTCAATATATACAACCACAATACAATATTTTCGTAATCTAACTCAATTTTCCATTGTCGTTTAAGCCATGTGCGGCACCAATACCAATATATATATATATATATATATATATATATATATATATATATATATATATATATATATATATATATTATTATTATTATTTAAAAAAATATACGTAATGAAAAGCGAATCTAGTACGTAAAAGTGGTTGTTTCAGGACTTGAGGTAGTTTCTGCTTTCACGGGAATATAACGGTCCGGATATGGGTAGAAGCGTTTATCCGACATCAAGTAGTGAGTGGCATTCGTTATAAAGTCAAGATTTGACCGTGACGCAAGATATGAGAACATTGCTGGAAAGCGTTCTGTACCACATCTGAAATTAAGTACTTTATATTTAGTAAATTATTAATAAGCGCTACAATTCAATCGAATGGTTTATCTAGAAATAAATGATTAAATTCAAGCTATTTATCAATTGTCAAATTATCATATCAAAATTATGAAATATAACCAAGAGTGATATAAATGGGTTTTGTAATTTTTTTTTAAATATAATTTAAGTAGGTGTACGATGTCCCTTGTGCCTGTATGTTGTATTACAATGGCTCACTCACCCTTCGAACCGGAACACAACAGTAACAAGTACTGCTTTTTTGCGATAGAATATCTGATGAGTGGGTGGTACCTACCTAGACGAGCTTGCACAAAGCCCTACCTCCATTAATTAAGCAATTCGACTTTTTCCCTCCCCAGGCTATGCCAATTTCAACTGATCGTAACTAATTTAATACTAACACTGGTGGTAGAGCTTTGTGCAAGCTCGTCTGGGTAGGTACCACCCACTCATCAGATATTCTACCGCAAAACAGCAATACTTGATATTGTTGTGTTCCGGTTTGAAGGGTGAGTGAGCCAGTGTAATTACAGGCACAAGGGACATAAAATTTTAGTTCCCAAGGTTGGTGGCGCATTGGATATGTAAGCGATGGTTGACATTTCTTACAATGCCAATGTCTAAGAGCGTTGGTGACCACTTACCATCAGGTGGCCCATATGCTCGTCCGCCTTCCTATTCTATAAAAAAAAAAAAATTTAGCATACACTTTAATTATGGTTAATTTGACCGTTATATGTGCGGTATTGATATATCTGCAGCCCTTCTCTTTCAATGGTCGCAGACACCACATTTTATGCTTTAGTTATGTATTATACTTACAGTTTCCGGATACCCCAAGACGCAAGTCCCCATAAAATACCATCACTCACTGCCGGTGCTCCTGTGTCGCGCTGTTAAAATAACAATTTTGTATTCTTTATTTTTATATTGAATCATCTATAAATATAGTATGTAAATTCGGTTATGTTTTTTTATAATAGGTAAATGGACTGTCAATTGATCCACCTGAGGATAAGTCGAGGTGCCTGTAACTACACTGGCTCCCTCACCCTCAAACGTGAACACAATAGTACTAATTAGTGGTGTTTGACGGTAGAATACGTTATGAGTACGTACCTACCCCAGACGGGCTTGCACAAAGCCATTAACCATTAAGTTATTTATTTACGGTAGAAAATGTTTAAAGCTTAAATTGCAATATGCTATCGTTCACATATGTTTGAGAGTATAGTTGAACTGTTAATGCTTAAGGGGCTGGCAAATAGTTCAGCATATAACTTCGGCAGTTTTCATAACCTTAAGGATATTGAGTATACACTCACCGTACAAGGCGCTCGTCGCCCAGTCTGTGCAACGCATATAAAATTGCGCGTAACCGCAACCCCGAAGCGTTGCGTGATGTTGTTACACTTGTCGTGGTCTATCAGTATTGCGTGATACACTTGTAGTGAAACAGCAACTCCTTGAAATATACCGTCTCGCTGTTGAAGTTATTTGCAATTAGTGTTTTTTACCTGATTAATATTTTAAATATAAAAAAAATACTCATAACTCAGTTTCGAATAATATTTATAATTGATTTATAATAATTTTGAAACGGATTTCCTTTGAAACAGAATTAAAATATCACAAAAATTATATCAAAATGCTGTAATTAAAAATGTTGTATTTAAATATTACTCTATCGGATCCCCAGCTGGTCACCCAAACATCTTCAAAAGCTGGCCACATAGCTCGATTTGGAAGATCTACGCCGTGGACTTTATCTGAAAACCTGGGATAGCACATTACAGACACAAATATATATGTGTATCCAATATTTAAAAAAACAACCATGCTCCGATTTATCATATTTTAGTCTTACTTAATATTTCTATCCAAAAGTAATAATGCGACGTCATAATCTGGTTGACTTCGGATACTCCAGCCGGGGTGTTTCACGACCTCTTGGATTTTTGCGACTTGGCCTCCTCTCGCCATGTGTCTGGTGCCGGCTCTTATTCGCATACGACTAACACTACGAGCTCTGGTCACAAATATAAGGAATCAATTGAAAATGTTCTTAACAGTCGTGTTTTCCACGGCTTCGTTAATGTACATAAATGATTAAGAAAAGAAGTAGGGCCCTGTTGGCTCATTTATACACGTAATGCATTTAGTTTTATAGCCATTGTTACTGTTAAACCAGATGTTCTTAATCATTTACTGGTGGTAGAGGTTTGTTGAAGCTCGTCTGGGTAAGTACCACCCACTCATCAGATATTCTACCACAAAACAGCAATACTTGGTATTATTGTGTTCCGGTTTGAAGGATGAGTGCGCCAGTGTAATTGCAGGCACAAGGGACACATCTTAGTTCCCAAGGTTGATGGTGCATTGGTGATGTAAGCGATGGTTAACATTTCTTACAATGTCAATGTCAATGGGCGTTGGTGACCACTTACCATCAGGTGGCCCATATGCTTGTCCACCTTCCTATTTTTTTCCTTTGATTATAGTATAGATACGTATAGATTCAATGAATTATTGAGCCAAGATGGCTCAGTGGTTAGAACGCGTGAATCTTACCCGATGATCGTGGGTTCAAACCCGGGCAAGCACCACTGAATTTTCATTTGCCTAATTTGTGTTTATAATTCATCTCGCGCTTGACGGTGAAGGATAACATTGCGAAGAAACCTGCATGTGTCTAATTTCACTAAAATTCTGCCATATGTGTATTCCACCAACACGCATTAACAGCGTGGTGGATTAAGCTCAAACCTTCTCCTCAAAAAGAAGAGAAGGCCTTAGCCCAGAAGTGGGACATTCGCAGGCTGTTACTATATAGATACGTATACTATATAGATTAAGTAAAAAACAGTCAAATGCACTTTGTCTATTATAATAGATGTCAATATCAATACAATTTTATTACTCATATAGTTGACAATTAGCCTTCTAATTTAAATTTGGTTATTTTTTTTTTATTATTAATAGGCCAGCGTTTGACCGTTGACTTGCCTCATGTTAGCATCGACACGGTCTAAGATGTAGCACGCTTGCCTATAAGAAACCTGTTTACTCTGGATTTGAAGACACCAACATTGTACCTATCGGGAAATACGGACTCAGGCAAACCATTCCAACATTTCGCAGTGCGAATGATGAATGTAGACTCAAAGCGCTTCGTACGTAGGCGGGGAATTTCACCTGTGTACCTATGGTGCTTTGGTCGCGTTTGCCTGGCCGTTCGATAGTAAAAAGGGGCTGGAGGAATCAGTTCATGTAATTCCTGAGCATATTCTCCGAATTATTTCATCGTTCCGAAAACTATACCGGATATAGCTTGCAATTAGACTGAATTAAAAAAAAAAAACATTTTTAACATATTCGTACGTCTCATGTGACTTACTTCCAAACGCAATTCGCAGTTGTGATAACGAGACGCGGATTCAACAATGCACCCGCGCACCAGTGCTCGTTACCCTTCTGAATGGAAACCACGTACGGATAGTCCTGTATCATGGCGTCCCTTCCAGCTATTAAGCGTCTGCTTATTTCTATTAAAACGAATACAAAAATTCTTATAATTTTGATATTTCTATAAATCTATTAACTGTTTTTTTCTGGTTCGCAAATTAACATAGTAGATGATTGTTATTTTTTTCTTTTAAAAGTTTTCAATTATAAAGTAAAATCACTAATACATTTCTTATTATTTTATTATGATAACAATACATCGAATTTACCTTTTCTTTCTTGATGTCGGTTTTCTCTTTCTCTTTTCGCTTTTTTATTTTTCTTTACAACATTTTTCTTTGATTGTATTTTCATCGTGTTATTGACTTTTTTTGCGTATTTTAGCTGTACTGTCGATCGCTTCTTTTGTTTATTTTTTTTGACGTCCGAAATATTGTCCTTCTGGTTTCCTTGTCTTGCCAATTTTTTTACTTTGTCTAATTTTTTGGTTTTCCTTATACGCCTCGGTTTATTTTTACGATCATCTTTAATCGTTTTTCGATTTCTTCTTCTATTCGAATCCTTTTCATTTGCAATTTCCTCTAATTTTGTATCGTTATTGATGGATCTTTTCCTTCTGAATACTACTGAACTATATTCGGGTAAAACTTTTTTAACTCTTGCCTTTCGGTCAGATAAGACATCTCCAACAAAATAAGTACTATCGGGATCTTCAAGTAATCTTTTGTCTGGTATAGGTGGGAAGACAGTGTAAGATTCTTTGTATTCACGTTTCTTCTCGACATTCGCTCTGCGACTTTCCAGTGCGTGTAAATTCCCGAATTTTCTAGCATTCATTATTTTTATATTACTTTGTTTTACCAGTTTCTTCGGAGGTGATAATGATTTGATTATAATCTGCGTTTCTTTCAAACTCTCGCATTTTATTGTATTATTTAATGCCAGAAGAATTACTATACCAAGTAATGTTTTCATGTTTGCATTACTGAAATGCAACATCAAGTTCATACAATAAATCTTTTACGACATTTTTATGTATTTCTTAGAAGAAGTCGTTGATTGAAAGATAAGTTTTATTTCGTTCTACAGTAACTTTACTTCTAGCTTTATTTGAAATATTTGTTATTTATTATTGGTGCACTTAAAATAAAAAAAATAACATTTGTTTTTATTGGTTTACTATTTCAAGTTAACAATATTTATAAAATGGGTAGTTATTAATCCTATACTTACCGTTAGTTGCTTATACTTATAACATACATGGTAAATTTATATATTACAGAAATCTTCCATAAGAATTTACATAAACATTTTAAAAATAGATAATTTAAATATATAATTTATATATTATAATGCAAAATATGTTTGTTTATTGATATTTTAAATTCCATATAATAATTATAGCTATGAATTATAAATACCAAGATAAACCATACAGAAGATATATAACGGTCGTCGGGTAATAGCTAATACATGATACCGCGTGTAATCATTTTTGCTTGGCAAAGCAAATTGATTTGTTCTTCAATAGTTACCATCTAAGCCACCACATATTTACAAGTTTAATTATTTTCATATTAAGTTTACTTTGCCATTACATATCTGAAATGAGAATTACGCCTATGAGTAGAGTACTTTATTCTTGCCATCCAAAAACAGTTGAAAATTTGCGTAAATGTATTTATTTGTTTAATTGCACCATAAAATCTGACACTAATCTCTAAAAAAATCTCCTTAATCAAGGAGGCCATAGCCCAGATGTGGGCGATTTACAGGCTGTCGCTTCAATCTCTCGGTGCTATTTTCTTGAAAGTTGCAAGTTGTACAGCAAGTTGGTGTAAAATCTGCTTTCCGGCGGGCGCATCGTCGGATGATATCGCTCGGGAGAGACGAACAGAGCGACCACATTCACGAACGAAATATTCCAATTCATTGTCCAATTGACGACCATCACCTTTGACATGAAATATAAACAAAGGTTAATACACTTATGGTGGAGGCCTATAAGCATTTTAACGTGAATTTATAAAAAAATATAAACTTCGATTACGCATCGCTTTAGTTACTAAAAGTTTTCTAAATAAATGTATCAATGTTCCTTATTTATAATGTATTTGTTTGATGATAATACTCATAATGTTATATATTATTCGTCATTAAAGAAGAATAATTAAGTTGATTACAGACTCATGTATGTAATTATATATATGTTGGGTATACCACGTATACCATACATAAATCACAGTCATATAATAAATAGTACGGGTAATATTTATTATATGATCGTTGGTCTAGTGGCTTGATGTAAGGCCTCAACCCCGGAGGTCCTGGGTTCAATTCCCAGGTCGGGCCAGTAAAAAGTTATTGGGTTTTTCTGTCAGAAAATTCTCAGTAGCAGCTTGGAGTCTGGAAGTTGGAAGTTCGTACACTCCCGTGCCTCGGAAAACACGTAAAGCCGTTGGACCTGCGTCTGAACTCTTTCCGGTCGTGTCGGATTGCCGTCCCATCGCATTCTGAGAGTTAGGAAATAGAGAGTGCATCTGTGTTTGCGCACACACTTGCGCACTATAATATCTCCTGCACAGTTGGCTAATCTCTCTTGAGATTGGCCGCCGTGGCCGAAATCGGTCTGGAGGACATTATTATTATTTATTATAGTGTATTTGGTACCAAATGTGAACCGAGACAAGAGACACATGTGGATAATTAACTGATACATAGAATCCATTACCCGCTATCGTATATATTGGTCGTAATCTCGACTATATTAGATCGATCATAGATCATAGTTATAGTTAGTTCAATCCTCAAAGTCGCGCCCCACTATTATACATTACATTGCCACCTCGCACTGCAGTGATTGGAAATAAAGTGTGACACGCGTAATCATGGATCGAACTATCCATACATTACGCTAACTATGAACAGTACATTCAATTGAACCATACCTTGACCCATCCTCACATTTAGTGGCTGTAGGCACTTATTGGCAAGTCTAGCCAGCTGTGACCGCTCGGAACTGAAAGCTTCGTCAAGATCGAAGAGTTCCAGTGGAGGAGGCGGAGGTTCTCTGAACGTTGGTGAAAATACCTTTAAAATTAACCGTAATATTTACTTCTGGTGGAAATACAGGATTAAGAAGATATTATTGTCAAGTTAAAACTTCAATATATAGATCAATGAGTAATTGTTTTTTGAGTTAGCAGAATTTCTGTAAGACTATTCAAATATGTCGTCTAAAATCGCTTTTTCGGTGTTTTACAACACTTTAGGCTATTCTTGTGTATTATTTGTTCAAATTTGCTACAACTTACAGCTAATTGCAATGGCGGAAATGGTGTTTCAAACTGAGGCGCTATTAATCTGAGAGGTTCGTGTTTGACTCCTAACTCTCCATACAGCCCTAGTACTTCAGGAACTGAAAATAAGAAAAACAAATTACAAGACGCATAATTACTTTAGCAAATGAAGCACAATGACAAATTTAGCACATGAAACTTCAGTAATGCTTCCCGGCTTTGAACCCACGATCATTGGTTAAGATTGTCTATTTTAAAAATATTTTATTTCCACGCAATAAACCAAAAGTTGTTTTATTAAGAAGGGTATTTATTGAAAGAAGATGATTCCTGCAAATGTATTGTTACTACACACGATGTGATAGATTTAGCGAAAACAGTCTCCAAGTGAAGAGTGCGTGTGGATGTAAGGGCGCTAGTCGAGGAGGCGGAACGCTCGCTGGCTCTGGGAGTACGATGGAACTCAACCAAAGCGTGTCGCCTAATGTGCGATATTCGTTAATCTGAAATTCAGAAAAATTTGGTTGCAATCTTGAAATTATTCCCTTTAAATGATATTTTAATTGCATTCGTTAATTGATGGTATTGGGATTGCTTTAAATATAGCCTAATTCATAATTTCGGTATATTATATTATGAGCCGTTAACAGGATTTCATGATAAACCAAACAAATGGTATAATTACATCAGGATCTTCCACGTCCACAGGGTTTAAGTGTATATCAGCGACACCGCCGAGGTAGTTGAAGATCAGTTCTCGAATGAAGTCGTTACATTCGCTCTCTATATACTGATCGGCAAAAAAATGTCCAGAGCCGATGACGAAGAGTTTACCTGTTGGATAGTTGAGCTGTTTATTACGAATCCAGAACGGTCAACAGGGATTACTGATTTGAAATCAATTTTTCAAACCAGTAGTAGTAATAAAATAGTAAAAAAATATTGCTATATTTATAAACGAATCAAATCTTGTAAATTTTTTCATTATTAATTAATTTGACGATCAGCATGCATAAAGACAGGATTATTAAAAAATATGTATTTGTGCATATATTTATTCGAATACGATCTAATTACTGCAATATTTAATTTTGGGTATTTATTGATGAAAAATATTTAACAAACGTTTTGGTTAATTTCGATTTATCGAATATAATTTATTTTTAAAACCACCTGCACTCTTTTCTGAAATGTACATTGCAGCGACTGGTCTCTTCATAGGATAACATACGTCACTGCTGGATAAGATTGCTGCCGCCGGTTTCTTTACCGTCAGTGTTGCTCCGTACGGATACACAAAATTAGGTGTTGGTGGGTCTTCTCTTAAATATAAAAAATAATAATGTAACAGTAGCCTACAGTAATGCTGAAAAATGCAGTTTTAAAGTAGTTTTAGTACGGTTGATATAACCGCATCGTAAGATGTCCTTCATAATGAGAGCGTACTCAATGATTGACAGAAAAGTGTATACCATTTGGTGGTAAGACTTTGTGCAAGTCCGTCGGGGTTGGTCCTACCCACTCATCACATATTCTACGGGTATCTAAACAGCAATACTTTAATAATTCCAACCCTTTTCCGTGTAACTATAGGTATAATATCTTACTTCTGAAAGTTGGTGGCGCATTGGCGATATAAATAGTGGTTAATATTTCTAACAGCGCCAATGTCTATGGGCGTTGGTGACCACTTACCATCTGCCCGTCCATCTATCTTTATTATTAAATATTTTATATTATTAAATATATTATATGTCCATGCAAAATAAGTTGATTTCTTCCAATCTAATAACGATATAATACTTACAAAAAATCGTCTGATTCACTGATGTAGTTGGGCATTTTCATGATATATTTTTGGACAGCTCTGTTTAGAATTCCGTTAGATATATGACATTCCTTCGGGTGATAAAACTTGTGATATTGAGCTCGTATAACACAATCTAAAAGTAAATTACAACTGGATACAAAGAGTGTATAGATATTTGTAAAAATGCCAATAATATTAAATATCGTGAGAAATAAATATTTATAATGTAGCCTTAGAAATAAACAATTAAGTAAACCAATGGTTCCTAGGCTAGGTATTAGTTTATATTAATTTGTGGAACTTGAACTAATTGTTCAGTAACATATTTACAATATTTTTTAATAATGTTGTCCTGTCAGAATTTTGGCCTCACCGACCAGTCTCAAATACTACGCGCTAGTTGTGCAACTGATATAATAGTGTTCACGTGAAATACAGGTGCACTCTAGTGTATGTACTGCCTAAATTTTACGCCTGGCTACTTCTGAGTTACCTAAAAAAAAAATCAACAACTCCTGACTCGGGAATCGAACCCGGGACAGCACATCCACGTTGTATTTCGTCATTGTGCTAAAAACGGTAAATATGTCACTGATACCATTATTAACGACAATTCCATACTCCTCAAGGAAAAAGTTTATGTTAGTGTTCATCCTTTCCTCTCCCCCATCCGTCATCATCACCAGCACCGAGTCTCCTCGTTCCACCATAGTCTTGAGAGCAGTCAATTCATCATCTGTAAACGCGTTCTGTGGCCCTGGTATAACCAATACTTTAACATCTTGGAGTATGTTAGGTGATAGCTCGTCACGATTACTAAAATTTTAAAATAAATTTAAACTAAGTAAGTAAGTTAGTGAGTTAATTCTTAAATTGACAGATTTTAAAAATATCCACAGTTGTTCACGTTTGTGCAGTTTACACTGCGATTATATTCGCATAAAGTTTTCTTTATGCGAAGAAATTATATACTAATAAAACATACCTACACATATACTATATCTATAATTATATACTGTAGGAATATAGGAGGGTAGTAGTGGGAGGAAGTGTATTTAAAGGAGGGTGGACGGTAGACAGGGCTTTTTTTGCTATCGTGTGTTCGGTCGATTGGTGTCATACTGTGTTATTTTTGTAATCCATTGCGATTAAGTTTGTTAGTGTCGTGTTGCTAGGGTTAGTTTTGAATTAAATTAGGAGAATTGTTGTTACATAAATTCATTAGTAAAAATTGTTGAATAGTTTGTGATTTTGTAAAATTGATTAAATTTATTATCTAGTTTTCTGTAATTTTGTTTTTAAAAAAAATCCCTTCTGATCTGGTTTCTAAGAATACATATAAAGTCGAGATGACCCAATGGATAGAACACGTGGATCTTAAACGAAGTGTCACGGGTACAAATCGTATATTGTTACAATATATAGTCGACTTCTGAACACCTAGGGATAGAGAACGCCAGCCGCCATTATCAAATTTCTGCCGCGGTTTGGAAAATATTACATCTGATACCGAAATTAGCAAATACATTTACCCCTACAACAGCGTTGTTGAATAAAAGACGCACCATAATTTCAAACAGCCATTTTGTTGATGGACAGAAAGGTAAAGTTATTATTGTTAATTAATTAATTATTAGTAAATATCCATAATTGGCGTGACTTGTTCAAATGTTTTTTTTGGATTTTTAAGAGTGATTGAGTAAATAATTTACTTTAATTTGTATGATTTCGTGTTCTATTTTTATAAAGACTAATTCAAGGTTTTTAGAAAAACGTTTCACTTCTGGGTGCTAAATATATAGTTAAATAAACTCACATCATGACCTTCCACGCAGTTTTTAATTTCCGATGAAGCATCTTATAGTTCTCATTAATCTTGAAAAGTTCATTTTTTGATATATCGAAGAGAATAGTATCTGCGGCTTTCATTTTTATATACTAAATTTAAAATTATAGTTTATATGAAATTCATGACAATAAGTTTAATGACGCTTGTTTTGTTTTTTTTTTTCGTTGCTAGGCAACTAATCAACTAACGATGTGAAGTTGGCAGTTGGCATTGGTGTGTAGATTAAATAGATTTTTTAAGTAAATATATTTTTTTTCTCGTATTGTTATCTCCACCAGACGTGGTATCCGTGCCTTTGGTGTATATTATATTTAATCTGTTTTAATATTTCTTTAATATTCATGCCTGTTACCAGCGACATAATCTACGGTTCAGTTTTAAATAAATGATCAAGGTATTCATTTGCAATAATGGTTTGCATTTGACGCCGTAGAGTCCACATAACTTCTTCATTAACTGGGAATGTGTGCCAGTTCAGAAATAAAACGTTACAAAATTATTTTGATTTCGTCTGTCTATCCAAATATATAAGACATAGTCGTTGACTTCAAATTTAGATTAAACTTTTGATTAGTAAGATAAAAGCGCATCAGTAAAGGATTTCATGAGTTTTTATTGAATTTTCAATACATTTTAATTAATTGTTAAATAACTTGTTATTGTTAGGTTCACTCCATGTTTGAATGTAAAAGTGGAAACTTTGTTGGAAATTTAACCACATATGTTTTTGAAATTTAACAAATATAACGAACGAAAACCGCACTTAACTCTTCGCGACCGCTGGAGTACTAGTATCTAGCTTACAAAAACATTTTACACAAGAAAAGATTACTGTCTCTCTTTCATGTAATAATTTGATATCATTCGATCCTCTTCATTCGGTGGTAGGGCACGCCCGTTTGTTTAGTAACCAGGTACTAGGTACCCATTTATCAGATTCTACAAGCTGCAATAATTAGTTTTGTCGTGTTCCATTTTGAACGATGATTAAACATTTCCGTGGGAAAAATAATTAAAACAAAAATAATCATCAAATAATATATTTTTATTTACACTTCGATTAATCGTAACTTTCGAATTAAATTTCATATCACTAGCGTATAAGCTATTATCTTTTACATCTAAAACATTACTCTGTATTTACAATTTCCAATTAATTAATTTTATATATATATAATGTATTGCTAATTTCCACAAAACGCTCGTCTCCAAGACACAGTTAAAAACTACATGTCTACATACATGTACATGTAGAAAGACATGTTCGTTGAATTTAAAAACATGTGCGACGCGATCAGACTGCGTTTACATCTAACTATTTAAGCCATTTAAATTTCGTTGTTAGAAATTATATTTTGTACACATCTGGTTTCAGCTCGAAAATTATTTTTAGCGATGAAAGTTCATTATCATAATGGCTATATTATTTCGTTATAACATTAAATTGTACATAAAATCTAAAACTGATATCGTAAAGAAAGTATCAAAAAGCACTATTATTTAAGATTTAGCGCAGTAAAATAAAATCATCTAAAAATATTGCAGTATATTGATAGCTATTTGGCAGTAATGGCTAATTATAAATATAAATTTTTTAGCAACGAAAACTTATTTAAGGACTTTAATAACGTTACATTCTGTTGTACATATTCTGTATTTATTTTTCGTTGTCGGATTTCGTTAATGTTTAATATAATAAAGTTTACAAAACATATCGTGCTCGTCTTGTATATTATAAAAGAAAATTAAAATTAAACTTCTTTACTATATAAGTAAAATTTCATGGTCGAATTTACGTGAAAACAATTTAGTCAAATGTTTCATACACTAAAATGCTTATCATTTGTCATATGTACCGCGTGTAGTTGCAGTTGCATTAATTTTAGTACATTTTCGTAAGTATATTGTCATAACACGACTATACAGACAGTTATTTTACTAAAGTAATATTTTCGTTCACATCGTCTGATATAAACGGAACATAAATACAGTTTATAATCGTGATAAGAAAATTATCACTAATATTGAATTATAAAGTTATTTAAAACAGAAAATTATAATTACAGCAAATGTATAGAATTGATCAAATCAATTTATTAACGATACAACGTAACAATATGGAAAAAATAAAAATAAAATGCCCCAAAATGTTATTTTGATATAATAAACATTCCTCTAAAAAGTTTTTACTAAAAATATTAATTATCTGTACATTGTATAGTATATATAAAAACTTACGTAGTAGGAATGGAATTAGAATAAATCTAATTAATATTTTTTTTCTACATACAATTGATAAATATTTACAAAAGAAATCTAAAAGAAATTTCTCGCAAGTTTTGAGCTGACTTTGAGCTTTAAAACTAAAACATTAATGTTACTGTTGAAAATGATTTATTGAATAGAGCTCTCAATTTACATTTAATACAAAAGTGTACTTAAATGTGAGCCATTATGTCTAAGCAAGTATTGATATGATTTTGTATTAAGTTACAGATGTATACGGGATTGATAATAATAATAACTGTTAAAAGCGATGCATAAAGTTGTCTTTTAAAGATTTTTTTTTATTTCTTTTTTTTTTAAAGAATTAAAAATAACCAAGGGAATAATAGTACTAAGCATTCAGAAGAAGAAAGGAGTTACTATATTAAAAAACAGGTAAAATTTTATTCAATGAATTCGAAATTTAAATTATAATGTCTTCGAATATGGCATTTAATTGATGAATTGTTAAAAAATATATTATTCAATAATTTAATAATGTAAAAATAACCCGATCAAATTTTAATACCAAAGGTTTAGATAATAAAGTAATTAAAAGAAAAGAAAAGCTCAAATCAGTGATAAATAAATAATTAAATTAGGCAAATTACAATAGGAATTAATAATTAATTATTAGGATAAATACCGAATATCGACAACACGTGTACCAGGACAGCAGTGACATGTAAGAAGTTTGGCTCCCGGCAGTGTGCATTCAATTTGTTAAGTTGCTGCATTCACAGAACAAAAAACTTTATCTATGTCGTAGTCATAACGCAGAACGAGTACCAGGACAGCAGCAAATCATAAGAAGCCCATGTCGAGCGCGTTGTACAGAGCAGCGATGTCCGAGTGACCGGATATCCTCCAGAAGGGGTAGTTCTTAGCTTTCGCTGCCGCTTCCTCATCTTGACCGTCCCCAATGACAACGTATGTGCACCTCTCCCCAAACCGTTGTTTAATTTTTTCAAAGCATGTTTCTTTTCCTAAAAATAAAAAATGTTGTTAGGTATACGTTAATATTCATATAATTATTCAATTATAATTAATACTTTTTTTTTCAAAATAAAAGGACTTAATGGAAAGAAAATTGAGATGAACCATTTAACTCCAGGCGCAAGGCACATAACATAACCTAGTCCAAGGTTCGTTCTTGGCTTATTGGTTATTTAAGAACAGATTAATATTTCGTGCCAATTCCTGGGCGATGCTGACCACGTACTTACTAGTCGATTTATCTGCCTGTTCAGCTAGCTATATTACAAAAAATAAATCTGGGACTAACGCAACTCAACGCAAAAAGAAGCTTTAAAATTGTAGTCAGTTAAAATGAAGTTAATTTGAGAAACAAATAGTTATTATTTTATACTATGCATGAATGATATTTTATTTTTAATACCCATCCTTATTATGTTTTAATCTGATAAAAATTACCTGTTTTTGTAGCGGAATATATATTTTCAATAGGAAATACGCCTCCAAGACCAAACAGAAGAACTTTGGCAAGTGCTGGAACTAGTTGTGTCGTCGTCACTAGTACGTTCACGCAGTTTTCTCTGCAATAATTAACATCATGTTTTTAAAATTAACGAAACGAATAGAATACATAATATATAAGAAAGAACGAAATTATATACATTATAATAATAATAAGTAAATCTAAAAATGTTTTAAAAAATAATATTTGTTTGTTTGTGTACCTTGAGTTAATCATGTTGAGGCACTTGCAGGCAAGTGTGAGCCAGTTGTCCGTTGCTTGTTCCAACTCCGCTCTTAACTGTAACCATTGTTCTCTCTTCGCGGGACCTAATAGACCCCCCACACTGTAAGTAATATATAATTTTTTTTTAAATTAATTTAAAAAGTAATATTTAAAGTTTTTCAATTTCAGTAGAAGATCTAACGATAACTTGCAATTTCCGATTTTTATAGCCAATTAAAAATTACCTAAGCAATTATCACTTTTTATAATAGCAACATTATAAATAATTGAACGCTCAGTAATTATATCAAATCGGTCAAATAAAATCAAAATATTTTTTATTCAAATAGACTTTTACAAGTACTTTTGAATCATGAAGCACTACCGCTGATTCGGAATGTTGATTTTACCGAGAAGAACTGGTAACTCAGTAGTTACTCTTTTATTTTGTAATGTGAATGCTGAATGTAAGTAATGCTGTACTGTAACTTATGTTTTATTTTGATTCACCGAAGTATGTCGGTACTTCAAGCAATTATAAATACTTGTTTTTTTACATAACGGATGGAATCGTAGGGTTTTTTTATATCTTTGATTTAAATTTTAACATCATTTTAAACATTAATATGTTTTACTTAAAACTAAGACCATTATAATAAGATGGTAAGGTTTTGGTGCCAATAATGTGCTGATAATGACCACAAATGTCACAAAACAAACAAATGTCAAAAAAGGTATTCAATATTATTTAAAAATTATATTTGATTATCTGAATAATTATTTGAAATTATTGTAAATTTCATTTAATAACAAACAAGAAATTTTATTAGCATATTAATTTTGATATACTTATTTTATTACTTTTTATAATTTGACAATATCTTATTTGCCAATAATTGTCTGTCTGTCAAAACATATATTATGTAAATATATATTTTTGATGATAAATAAAAATAATTAAAGTCTGAACAATCATTTTATATACCTATTTCTGTAATTATTATAAGTGTCCTTTATCTTTCGGTATCGGAAAGCCAGCTTTCTCATCCAATCGACGCCGCCGCGGACACCAGGAGCGCATAAGCCGGTGTTAGGTGCGGCGCTCGCGTGAAATCCGTCCGAGGCGAAGTTGTACGCGGACAGGTCTTGACCGTTATCATCTGCCGCCACTGCATCTATGTGCTCCTGGTCACAATCCTGTAACATAATATCTATATATTACATAGACTGACTGATAGAGGTATATAATTAATTGATTATGTAGGTTTATTATAAAGTCAATTTAAATTGTAAAAGAGACAACTAGAAGTACTTTTATATAAACATTGTTTACCGGCTGTTTACTGTTCAGGTAAATAGTAGTAAATCTTTCTGTCTTATTTGATTTGACATTTGGAAGATGAATTAAAAATAATATACATAAAAATATATGATAACAAAGCACTTTTTAAACAATCCCCCCTAAAAATTCAAAGTAAAGGATCCTCAATTTAAAAAAGCTATCAGTACATCTATCTGTACCAAACAAAAGAGTTACTGTCAATTGATAATATATAAAATATTTTTTAATAACAAAATACATGATAAAATTATTAATATTACCTCAACATCATTAAAAAAGAAATGTGTATCAGCCAAGCTAAATATCATCTCTTCCATTCTGAAGCCTAATTGCACTATTTGCTGTGTATCCTGGAAAGACAATTGAAATCTTTATTAAAAATTAAATCAATGATATTATCATAATGTTAAATAAACAAAAATAGAGAATGAATCAGTATGATAAGATAATACCGATTACAGACACAAATAAAATTGTCACCATTATATTAATGTTTCTACTAAATCTCAGCAGATGACGAAACTACTTACCTTATTGTACTTAGTTGCGTATGTGCCCGTGAGAAGTGAGTGGAAAATTATAATCGTTTCATCCAAATCCCATATAAACACTCTCTCTGTTGTAGGTTCTGGGACATGTTGTGCTGGTGATGATGATGTGTTACGACGGCCACGACCCCGTGATCTGCTTGCCGTGCTTTCACTGAGAACAAAAAAACTATATTTCAAACTTTATTACTTATTTACTATATTCATTCTACCACAAAATATAATATATATATTCCGGTCATTCTTCACATACTGTTAAGTCCTTAAGTTGTCAAACCTGGTGATTTATTTCAAAATATTAGGACAAAACATGCAATTAAATCGTGTCTGCAATTAATTGTGTACAAGTAATATATATATATATCTATATATATATGCTGTGTAGATTTGAAATGAGTATTTAACAAAATGATACAATTTACCACTTCGTATAAGTGTCAAATGTTCATCTATCCTCTTAAAAAATTAAGAGGATAGATGAACATTTTACAAACATTGACAGCAGAATACTAACAAAAAATGATATGATTTCTAAATCACTATTGTAATACAGTATTTAGTTGTACAAATGCAAAAAGACTAGAAAATATTAAAATTAGCTAACCCAGAGTTTTCTCTGCATCTTCGACTGGCTGGATGCACCTCATTCTTAATTGGAGACAGCGGGGTATCATTTAGAGTTGGCAGCATAGATGATGGAGATTCTATAATAAGTAGAAATAAACAAATATATTTTACGCTAGTTATTAATTTAATCATATTTGGCATTCGAATCAATCCCAATTATTTCAAGTAGCAACATTAATGCGGCTTATTTATTTGAGGATTACCAACATGACATACAGTGAGTATAACAAAATAAAGAATTGTAAAAAATAGGTCTAAATCTAACAGTTGCCATATTTATAAATAACCACAGCATGACTAAAATAACCTATCATTGAATATTCTTGATAGAATTCTTATATATAACTTTATTGTGTAACTAATAAAAATACATAAATACAAGGAACATCAGCAGAACTGGTAGCTTAGAATAGATCCAGTATTTCACGTAATAAACCTCTTTTCAATTAGTATGTTTGGTCACAGAGTGCGCACATCAAAAGCTCCAGGGATTAGAAGAGGGCAAATTTCACATAACAAGTTGATCTAAATAACGAAATTGATTTGAATGGATTTAAGGTCACATTGTTATGATATTTTGTTCTTTTGCATACATGTTACTTCAATCTTTTTTTCAGATGTTAGGAATAAAAAAGTGACCTTCCTTCCTGAATTCAAGTTTGCCTCATTCCAAACTAGCTTAACAGGCAGAGTTACTTTCACAATTATAATATTAAGTATAGATAAGATCTATCAATCATCAATGGTTTTTCAGACTTGTATTTCTTTCGAATCATTTTAGACACAAAGGGCAAAAATTATTACACAGTTTACACAACTTGTTTGTTTTCTTATGAGACAATATTCATAGGAATAGTTCTTAAAAAGACAAAAAATAGTACATTTTCCTAATAAACTTGATCAGACATCTTAAAACTGAAATATCAGCATATTTTTTGTTTTAAAATAAATTTATTAAACTTTACATAAGGGTTATGTTTTGAACAATAAAATAATTTTATTTCAATAAGTTAATTACCATGATCACTGTCAGAATCAGGCCAATAGTCTGAATTATCATCATGATTCTCTTTTAATTCAGTTCGGCTATTCTCTAGCTTTCTACGCTTATTTGGTAAGTTTTCCTTAACCATCGTTGAACACTAGATTTTTTGAAAATAGTCGATGGAATAAATATTTTTTTCAAATTATGTGATAGAAACAGTATCACGAAATCAGAACTATCTAAAGCATAAGGTTAAAAATCACAATAATCACAATAAAATAATATTGAAGTAAATAAAAACACAAGCAGCACACGAATGAAAACAAAACGTCAAATGTCAATTTAATGTCTAAGTTCCAATATGACAGCGATCAGCAAGTCTGTTCTCGATGAACAATACCATACATCTACGATTACGTCCTAAAATGTGTTTTCTGACGTTACGATAAATATCATTTTAATGAGATGTAGAGCAGGTAATTTGTTTTAGATGTAAAAAATAATGGATGTGTTCAAAATAATAGCACTATCAAAGTTCATAAAATAAATTCATTAAAAGCAGGCAAGTAAATTACCTGACAAAGTCCCTCCAAGATGATATGATGTATGCCCAGCACTACCACTGCTGCTAGGGGAACTAACATAGGGTGAGTAGCTTGGGGTGGCGTAGTACCCGCCATATTGGGCGACGCTGTGATCGGCGTAACCTGTTGCGTAACTACTGTAATCCTGTACAAAATGAATGGGTTTTATGATATAATGTTATAATAGTAATACAAAATTGAATATTTTATCGATTTTTAATCTAAAATGTATTATTCCATTGAAAAGTTGTGATTAACTTATATATTCATTTGACTTGTAGTAAACGTTTTTAAACTTCAACGCTAGATGGCGATACTATTCACAGTTTTCAAAGTGTCGAAAACGGTTTAATAAAATATTACAATACTAAGACTCGTATATTAATTTTCAGTTATTATAAATATAAATTTATTATAAAATTATATTCGATTTTTAAGATGCCTACGATTAATTGAGAAATTGTTTTTTTTTTATTTGATTGTTTTCAATCATTATTACCTACCTGTTGTGTATTTGTAAATGATTGCGTCAGGCCACCGTTGTAGGATGGATAGTACGGTGATGGTTGAGTCGCGAAGTTACCGGGTACTGAGCCAACGCTGCCGACACCATAGCTCAAATACGTCGGTGTAGCTTTACATGATGATCTAAATGAGTTGGAATAGTTTCATTTAATTACAATTTCATTACAATTTTTATGGCATATATCCATAAATATGGCAATATGATTTAGTGAAACTAGTTTCTGTGTCAGTTAAACTGTATATTATTTATTCATCATCAAAGCAAATTAGGTCGGTGTAAATAAAAATATTAAGGATGATTTAATTGAAAAGGTACGAAATTTTTTAGGTGGCAGGACTATGTACAAACCCGTCTGTGTATATACCACCCACTCATCAGATATTCTACTGCCAAACAGCAATAAGTATTATTGAGCTCCGCTTTGAATGGTGAGTGAGACAGTGTAACTAGAGGCATAAGGAACATACAATTTTAGTTCCCAAAATCAGTGACGCATTAATTTATGTAAGGAGTAATACTTTTTACATCATCAATGTCTATGGGTGGCGAAGACCTGAAAGTAAGTGCTATCAGGTGGTCAACCAGCCAGTCTGCGTGCCTATATTATAAAAAAATATATAAAATTTATTAACCTATTATTAGTGTTGTGCGGTGCCGGGTAGGCCGCGTATGGTTGATTGTACAATGTTGAACCGACGTATGACGAAGCCGTTCCGCCGGCTCCATATTGCTGCATACTAAAAAAGCAATACATTTAAGATAATTTTAATAACTAAGAAATAATGATCACCTTTCTTATATCTGTCACTGTTTTCGTTTGATCATTAATAATTTGACGCAACTACGTCATCACAATTTTATGTAATATATAGTAGCGATGAACTACGCCCACTGATAACATAGCCCAGTTTAATTAGCACATTAATACAATTAAGTCTTATAAAGTTTTGATGTATTTCCTTTTTGAGGCTTCTCGCAAATCCCCTAGCGTTCATTAACGTCTTATTGGATAAACGAATCGAGTAGTTTCGAATAAGACTTGTCCATCAGTGATTATTTTAAAATTTGTTGTGACGTACTGTAATTTCTTAACTGGTAACATTAGCGTTATATGTTTTAAAATGCATTAATACAGTTATCGTAATATGTATATAATAGTAGAATCTCCTTTTTGAAACGATAATCGATTCGAGTTTATAATTTAAAATATATTATAGAATCTCGTTTACGATAATTCGAAGCTTTGCGATTATAAATTTTGATTTTTAATAAATAATATTCAAGACATAAATATATTGATCGATACATTGAGTTATAAGGAGCAATTGAATTATAGCTACTTTTATTCCGTGCCATTATTTGTAAGGATAACATACTACATACGTAACTTACCTATTATAATACTGGTAAGGCAGCGTGGATTGGTCGTACGGAAGCGATTCACCGTACAACGCCACGTCTGCTTCGCACAGCCCGGGGCTGCGCACCTCGCTCTTGACACCACCCCCTGATGTCACATGTAAAATAAGAATTAGGATAAGAGTACTGTAAAGCTCTTTATGGTAACATCGTTTTATTGTTTTATGGGGATTCCGTGAACGTAAAAACTTTGAAAAGTATTTTATCTGAACTGTTGATAAGAGATATATATTTTATTTAAATAGTTTATAGGTTAGGTTTTTAGGTTAGGTTTTTAGGTGCAAATCCTGAAATACTGATTCTAACCCAACTACCAATCTACTACTTCAGTTTCTCTGAAAATAAATTCAAGGTATCAGAAAATTTGGAAGTGATACAGGCCTAGGAAAGCAAATAAAAAACGATGATCCTGCACAGAATATCTCTCCGGTTGTATTGGATTACCGACTCATTGGATTGAAAAAAAGAGTTTACCTATGTTTTCACACACATTTGTGTATAGGTATATAGGTACTTAATATCTCCTATTCAATTGAATATTTCTTAAGATTGGCTGTTGTGTCAGAAATTCGATCGGACAGACTTCCGTCTTTCAATTCTTTTGTCATAATTTTTTGTCGTAAGATTTTTTAGTACATATATACGTACTATGATATTAATATTTACCCGTGCTATCCTCATTCATCAACCAGGCGACAGCGGACGACGATGTCGTTGAACACAATCCACCAGTCGAAGTCAAAGGTAGAGCCAGACCGGCTAGCGACGAGCTCGTTGCGCATCCGTTAGCCAAGTTGCAACTCTCCACTTCTGAACTATTCGGTAAGCTTAAGCCGTCCACTGAGTTCAAACTTAAAGGATTATTAGTCGATGTCGTCGTGTTTTGAAATAGTGTGGTAGCTCCTGACACTAGAAGCGCTGGTAACGTTGCATCCTGTAGCAGTGATGGCGGGGAGTCAGACGTCGATTCCGATTCGCATGGACTTGTATTGACTTCACCTGACAACCTTTAAACGAAAAGACATAATTGAGAAAAAAAACAAAATATTTAAAAAATGCCTTTGGCTTAACACGGTATCAGTATAAAAATCCATTAACCAGAGTTGTTTACGAAGACGCGTCTTTTATAAACATTCGCTTGTCTAAAATGTCTTAATTTCGGTAAGCGGAAGGTAAATAAACAACTCTAAGCGCGATTGTAAAAAAGTTATGACACAACTTCGGCTACAAAAAACAAATATCTCTATTTAAAAACTCAATCAGACATGTTTCGGGATCGGTACAAAATTGATTGTACCAATTAAGATACAGATTTCTGGCATTAAATCACGCTCTGTGTGTTTTAAATTATAAACCATAAAAATGTAATAATTAAAATCAAACAGCAGATGCCTGAACAGACCCCTCATATCTCATATAATGTACTTAGTGGATTTATCTAACAAAATGTTTACACGTGTTTCGATTAATTTAGCTCGTTATCAACGCCTATGAACGCGCTCGCGCCATTTAATCAACTCCCTTCTGTCACACTTGACAGCTGGAGTGTGACGTCACGGGTTATACACTTGTTCTATATTCAAATAGCAACTTTTTAAACTATACAAATTTATAATGTCTCTTTTGCAATTCATCTACTTTTTTATTACGTTTCATAGAAGTTTCCGATATCAATAGCACTACATAATAAATAATTTAATAATAATGCCACACCTATAATTAAAATATGTGAAATATACTACGTAATCAAATTAATATAATTAATGGAAATATATACTAATAGCTCGATATGACAACTTTTTGTTTTATACCAGCTGTTTTATTGCTCTCAAAATACTTATGTCGAATACGAATTATAAGCATAATTTATAGATATCTATAATTCATTTGACTATAAAGTCATTATGAAGCGGCGAAGTTAATATAAAATTCAGTTTCTAATATTTGAAACGTTTATTTTCGAGAGGAAACAAACTGTTCTTTAGCCATTCATTACTTATAATGAATAACACAATGAGTATTTACAATATTCATCAGTCGGTCGAGAAGTCGAACACCATAGCCTTTGTCTAGAAAAAAGAACCCCTGTTTATATTAGTTCGCGCCTTTTTTCAAGTGTCACTTTGCTTTTTGCCGCCACTTCAAGAGTTGCCTCAAAACAACACTATCGTATATCAAAAGAACGCTCCGGAGCGGAATCGCTGTTAATGTTGGCAGCATTGTCACTATCTTTTTAATTGAAAGCTTTTTTTAATGTTTCGGCTCTTTTTCACAGTCTTTTTACTTGCAGTAGTCGTCGTAAAACTGTTTTTAAATTGTCGTAACAAAAGACTTCAAAGGTTTTGATAGTTGGCCGTCCTAGAGTAAAGAATGACAATCCATATGGTACAATGATTTACTTGACACATTTTTAGTTTTACGTTCTGTGAGTGAAACTGTGATGTTACTGTACAGTAAATTAAAGTTTTATCGTTGTTACTACAAGCCGGATAATCTAATATCGTTATTAATTTAAATATTATAATTTAAAATATCTTCTTTCACCTATAACGATAAAACTATCGTCATTGTATGTTATTTTATATGTTTGAACGAACTAATTGAACTAACATTATAATTAGGTATATTCGTTTTGTTTTACACTACATAAGTGCCTTTTTTCACTTTACTCTTACGAAGCGCGGGTGAGAGGCAGATTTACAAATTATTTGTTTAATTTTAAATAAATATTCGATTTAAAGGAGGTTTTTTAACATAATGTAAATTATTATTTCGACTAATCCTATACAAGC
Organism: Nymphalis io; assembly: GCF_905147045.1. Lineage (NCBI taxonomy): Eukaryota > Metazoa > Arthropoda > Insecta > Lepidoptera > Nymphalidae > Nymphalis > Nymphalis io. Next base: position 6,788,508 of record NC_065909.1, read on the forward strand.
ACATGAAACGTAAACAATAAACTCTCGCTGCCCTTTGACAAGGGCACAATGGTCGGCACACTCCATGCTTGAAGAAAAAATAATAGGTGCTCGTTGTAAGCAGCACAAACGCTAAGGGTTCCGCAGGTTAAGCGAAATATATAAACAGATTTGTGTTATAGTGTTAATGACACAGAGTTGAATTAATAACTGATTTGAAACTAATTGAATTATTAAAAGATTTTATTATTATATTAGATTCACAGTTCTTTTATATCCAATATAAATTAAGATGAGCATTTTTAAGAGACTTTTACGAGCATTTTCGATACAATCGATTAGTCAATGAACAAGATTAAATTAAATGTAAACTTACCACCGTATCAAAGAAACGATAGGAAAGTAAATATTGAGACATTTCACTGATTATGATTTCGCCGATTGATTTTTTATTATAATATGTAAATAATGTCATATTATTTATTATTTAATTTTGACATTTTTTTTTAAATTACTGATGATTTTTTGTTACTTTTAATTTGAATTTGATTAGATGAATCCGGAAGTGCTATGTACACTTTTAATTGATATGCATGTAAGTTATACTATTATTGTTTTATAAATTAATCTTTTCAATGCTTTATATGTATGTTGTAAGTGTGCTATTATAAATAAATAAATAAAATTATATAAATCAATGAAAACTAACCCAATTCTCAATTCAACTGTTTTATAATTTATGTAATCGTTTAAATAATAATATCGTAAGGTAGAGCCTTACTACTGATTTTTAAACTATTATAACAATACATCTGTTTAAGTAATCCTAGACTGTTTGTAGATGTTACATTTGAACTCCTCGCGTTATTGTTTTCAATTGAAGATTGTATGAGCGGAATCCTAAAGTGTAGACCCTCTAGCAACCGCCATTTGGCGTCCACGTGTCAACTTTCGGTTGCTAGAATATTAATTGCTAATTCCTATTTTTTTCAAACAATATATTATATTTATTAAATGTCATGAACACTCATGTCTCTAATATAATTAATGGTATATGTTTTGTCAGTACTTTGTCTTCTATAAAAAAATTATTTCTCAGTTATAAAACTCAACTACATTTAATCCATTTATTGTTTTATCTTATAACATTATTAAGTAATAGGCCTATATTATATATATTTACTTGAATTCTAAGTTTTGATTCTCAAATTTTCATTGGATAGCATACACACAAAAATTTTAATGTTTCAAATATTAATGTTATCAAAATCATCTAAATTTTACTATATAATAGTTCGCCATTATGTAGACAAGTATTTAATCATTAGCTCATCTCTAAATACATTTCACCCATTTACTATTATTTCACGTTTATTATTTTATCTTGTAACATTATTAAGTTATAAGACTATAATTTCATGTTAACAATTTTATAACGTTTTTTTTTATAATAATAAATGTTTTTTTTTTATTTATACGCTAAACCGGCAATAACAATCAAAGATGACATAGACCAAGATACAGAAAAATAAAAATAAACTCCGTTAAACATCTAACGCGTCATACGATATCTTAAATCCTGTCTGTCAAAACGTTAAAAAAATTATAACATGTAACGAAACGGAATTGCGTAAAAAATGATTTATTATATTACATACAAAACATCAGCCGTTTTTAATACATTCCCTTCGAATCCTTAAAAACTCTTGGAACGTCGTGTTAACCACTAATTAACCCAACAAATGTGTCCTAAGTTGGAATGCGGCTCGTTAAATAGTTTGAACTGATTTTAGTTTTTTTATAGTCTTTTCTAATGATTTAAATATCAATGATAACGGAAGATTATAGATTAAGAATAGCTTGTTTTATCTGTTCTGTTTGTAGATCTGTTACTACGATACATTAATAATAATAATTATTAGTTAATGGAAAGTGGATAAAAACATTATATTAGTATAATTACCATTTTTGTATACGCTAAGTATCTAAAAGTATGTTTTTCTTTTACAATATTAATTAAAAAAAAACACTGAGTACATAATTTGAGTAATAAAACATAAGAAATTATAACTCTCTTGTAAACAATGAATAATTTTGACAATGTTCAGCGAACATTTATAGTTATAATACAAAGACTATTTTACTGTGATATTCAGTGAATTACAAACTAAATCCAATCTCCGAACATCTTCAAAATCGACATGTTGTAACACAAAACCTATTGTGCATTTGAATCACTTCCTTTGATCAGAGCGTGATAATTTGTGAAGTTCTCGATAAAGGGAGTGTCCCATTCGGGAATTTTACTAAGTAGCTCTTTTCACGGCAATTGTGTATCTACAATATAGGGATTACACGCAGATTATGGACCCTTTTTATTGTGATATGAATGAGGCTCTGCGTGACGCACACTGTTTGTGTGATGCTTATTTAAAAACTGGTGTAGTGGAAAGGTGAAGTAGCATTTATTGGGATAATAGTTATGTACATTTCAGATACTCGAACAAATTGAATCTAAGTGAAATAAGTGTAATCAAATTGAAATAAGTATTCATGTAATTTTCTACTAAGTAATTTTAAAAAATGTATATAATATACTGTAATGTAACAGTATAGTACAAACAAATGTATATAATATAAAAAAATGTCTAATACATTTTTATATTTATAAGAAATACATAAAATTATTTTAAAATAAAATAGCCTGTACAATTCGAAATGGTCCCCGTCAAAAGGTCATTTAAACTGAACGCAGCTATAAAATAACGTGCGAAACGACACGCGCAGCTGACAATCAAAATTGCCAACATTACGAACATGCAAATGTAAGGAAATAATTTAAGCATGAGTCGTTCAAGCAACAACGAAATGATGAATATATTTTACAGTTATTCCTATTAATATTCGATCTAACAAAAATAATCTAGGAATCAAATACAGCCGCAAAATCTATCTCCATATCTTTAATTTATATTAATTTATTTCTATGGTCTTAAATTTAAGTTTAAGTTTTATTTAAGTATAATTAACATTTTTTTCTTTTTTTTTATGTTTTTAGTAATGTATATTATTTATACTAATATATATCATATTTATTTTTTTCATATAATGTTTTTTTAAACCTAATTTATTTATATTTTAACACTTACCGTACGTCAGTGCCCGAATCGGGTCTGGATCGCTTTGCCTGTAACAATATAAAATATTTTATTTTATGTATTCATATACTAAAATTTCATTATTAGATATCGATGTAGCTGTAGATGTAGATTATAAACATTTCTTGAATAACAAAGAACAGTAATTGATATGCTCTGGATCTAGTTTGGGTCAAGACAAGACAATATCTCTAAAAATAAATGGATTGTTTAATGATTATGTAATGGAATCAAAAGGATCAACAAATTTTTATTTTTGTATAAAATGGGCTTGCTACCGCTAAACAAAAAAGGACAAATATTTATAATTACGATGCCTTAAGCTACATCAAAAGTTTTATTTATCCCCCTCACCGTAAAAATCATGCATGGGTACTTTATTTATATTAATTCATAAATTGAACCAACACCAACAAAATAAAATAAAAGTAAGTTGCTTAATATCCAATAGTTTAAAAAGTATTATTTCCAAAATTCATGCGACAGAAACTTTATTCTCATTCGAATAAACATTCATATATTTTTTCTCTTCGTAATCCGTAACAGCCTGTAAATGTCCCACTGCTGGGCTAAAGGCCTCCTCTCCCATTTTGAGGAGAAGGTTTGGAGCTGGTTCCACCACGCTGCTCCAGTGCGGGTTGGTGGAATACACATGTGGCAGAATTTCAATGAAATTAGACACATGCAGGTTTCCTCACGATGTTTTCCTTCACCGTAAAGCACGAGAATAATTATAATCACAAATTAAGCACATGAAAATCAGTGGTGCTTGGCCGGGTTGAACCCACGATCATCGGTTAAGATTCATACGTTCTTACCTTTTTTCTCTAATGGATATAAAATAATTTTACCGCCAAATAGTTCCTTGGTATTATTTTTTATATGAAAAATTTTAATCATTTGATTACAATAATATTACTTCAATTATTATTATTATCTTTCGACTAGCCAGCCATTGCAAGAGTGAGGGAGTGATGGTGATGATGATATGACTGATTTCTAGGATATTTAGAAAGTACAAGGATATCATAAATATAGGAGCGAGAGTAAATTCTCTTGCATAGTATCGTTATGATTTATCTTTTTTGTATAAGCATCTTGTTTCTAAGAAAGTTACTTGTATGTATACACGTGTCTTGTAAACGTCGTAGGTTGTTGCAAATTCTTATCTTAGCTTCAAAAGCTTCAAAAGTTTATTTAAGGAAAAAATAGTATAAAAAGATCAAGAATAATAATAAGTACTAATAATTCAAAAGATGCTAAGTAATAGAATTACAGTTGTTTTGTTAGTTACCTGGCTGTTCTGATAAAATATTTTATTATATAAAAAAATATCACTGTGGCCATTAAATTTGTTTATTGATTCTACTAGAGTTCCAAAAAACGTTCTCACAAATTCCCATATAAAACGAATGTCTAACAAGTCAACGTAAACCCATAGCGGTTAATAAACACAACTTTTCTAACCTACAAGAGATTCAAGATAAAACTTATGTTATAAATAATAAAACTTCTAAATGTCTACCTCAGATCAAGATTAGAGTAACAACATTAATAAAATCAAGCCGAATTTATTTTACAACCGAGAGGGCGCCACCGTGTCTCTTTTGATTTAGGAATATATATTAAGATGGGTCTAAACTGAAATATACTTTATTCATACGATTCACGTATTCGTTTCGATTGGCTTTTGTTATCAATTACTAAAACGTTTTTGTGCAGCGTTCAACACGTTTTAATGTCCTTTAAAATCATGTTTGCCTGGTACTTTTGGTACACATTTGTAGTAACTATTTTAACCATTTCAGTACCATATTTGAAGGTTTTTAAAAATTTATTATATTTTTACTTAATTATTTTTACCTTTTATATTAAAGTGGTGTTTTTTTGTTAATAAATATTTCATTTTTAAAGTATCTTAAAAAGCTGTATGTATTGCGAGGTAAATAATAATTATATTGGAGTTTGTTTGCTGTGTGACGCATTTATTAATTTCTGACTGTCCAGTATGTATGTCGTAGGTAATTTGCGTTGTGTATTGATTGATTGTCGTTAATAAAACGAGCCAAGGAACAGTTGGTAAATTATTTTAAAATTATATGTATGTAATTAAACAAGTATTTTTGTAATATAATGAAAGAAATATATTTTGTTATCCGTAAAATAAGATAATGATTCCCTAGGAGTATTACAAAACATTACAAATGTAATGTAACTTGTAAACTACAAATATTTTAGAAAAAAAAACATCCTAGATTCATTTTAATTCTTATTACGCTCTCATGTGCTCTCCTATCACACATTCAATCAGAATTTGTTTTAGACCTTTATACTGCCATTAGACTGTACTGCCAATATACTTATATAAAGAGTAGTGTAGTATTATATTTGCAGAGAAGCGATAGGTATATAGCAATTGAGATTATTTTTATTTGAAAAATATACGTCTGAATCAGGATGAAGTACTATAACTGCGAAATCTGTCTATGAAATTAAATGTATTCGAATAATAAATAGGATTATCATCATCTTCTTTGTTAGTGTAATTTTTGTCTATGTCCTCCGGACTAATTTCAGACATGGTGGCCAATTTCAAGACAGATTAGCCAACTGCGCAAGACATATTATAAGAGCACAAATGTGTGCGCAAACACAGATGCACTCTCTCTCTCTATTCCCTAAATCTCATAATCAGATGGGACGGCAACCCGACACGATCGGAATGAGTTCAGGTGCAGGACCAACGGCTTTACGTGCTTATCGTGGCATGGGAGTGTTGTACACACTTCCAACTTCCAGACTCTGGGCTGCTACTAAAAATTTTCGACAGAAAAACCTAATAACTTTTTATTGGCCCGATCTGGGATTTGAACCCACAAGACCTTCGGGTTTGCGGCCTTACATCTTAGCTACTAGACCAATGAGGCAGTCAAATATGTCTTAACACCATGAAAAATCAATCATCAATCATCATTTTTAATGTTTTAAGTATCACCGTCACAATGATGTATGATGAATTATTTATGTATGTATATAATGTAGAATTAAATTTTGCCTACTGATCATAGTAAATAGAATTAACCTATGCGAACTACACACGTTCAGCCACCAGGGTCACATAGCACCGAGGAGGTGTCGCGTGTGAGAAGACGTAAATCACCGTGCGCATAACGCGAGGTGTGAGGCCGGCCGATCTCGCGATAGGCCTTTAATTTATACGTTTTACGCGGCGACAACGCGCCCGCGCGCTTCGTGATCATTTGTTACACAGGCTGCTCCATACATTCCTTTTTAAATACATTATATTGATGGGACGTTCAACGTGTTGGTTATCAAAATTAAAAAATAATAAAAATCTCGGTTGTTAAGGTTAAATTAATATAGATTACATCTATTTAAAGAATTAGCTATTCTATAATACTTAATTATGTTACGTTATTTAGCATTGTGTAGATTTTCGTTATATTTTTAAATAATTGACCTGTTATTTTCTAGTCCTGGCTACATTGTAGTACTCTACTCTTAAAAGATAAATAAAAAATCATGAAATAATAATATAAACAGGATTCTTCGTATTCCCCGAAGCTTACATAAAACATGTCACAGGCCATATAAAATGATATATTAAAAGCAATTAATCTTTGGAGCAGCCTGTAATCTAAACACATCGAACAAAACTGTTATTTATTTATACGTAATACGTTTATTGTTTTATCTCATTTTATTTACGATTTGGGACTCCTCGTCTCGTCCCGTCGCGCTCCCGAGTCCTCGAGAAATAAATTTTCAAATTTATCGTCCACGATATTTATTTTTATCGTTGATAATTCGAAAGATACTTATTGGTGTTATATTAATTCGACATATTTTTTTATAAATCGTGTGAAATGTCAATTTTAATAGTGATTTATTTGAATGGGTTGAGTTCATGTATGTTTTTAATTTTTATTGTTGTTCAACGTTATTTTGTTTATAAATTAGTGTAAAACATTTTCAAGATTTATTTGTACGTAATTTATTATTGCAATATAACTAAATATATCCTTAATTTTGTTAAGTCTGTTTTTATTTACTGCGACTTTGAAGATGTAGTCAGTCATATTTTATTAGTTATCCGATTGAGATCTATGTACCAGTTTTAGTGCTAAACCGCATCGCATAAATTAGTTGAGTTGAGTTCAGTTCAGTTCAGAGAGTATTTTATTATTATATTACACTTTACTCCCTTAATTTAATGTAAAAATGCTATTTTAATTGTTAAATGTGTTAAATTAACGATAAATTTTTTATACTGATTAATCAAATTTTATTAAATTCACTTAAGATTAGATTTAATATATTTAAAATTAGGCTAATAATTGTTTAAGAAAAAAGAGATTTGAAAATAAGTTTGTTTTATTTTTGTTTATTTTGTAAGTCTATTTGGCATAAACAGTACCAGGGTAACAGTTAGTATAAAGCGTAAAAAAAATTAACAATATACCATCCTTCTCATCATAAACGTATCTATTCGCTTTTTATATACAAAAATTGTACATACAATACGACATTTAAATCAATATTCAAAATATTGATTGTCGTTGAATTGTGTGATATACGACGTTTCGGTATCGAACTAAATAACTTAACAATTTAAGGAGTACTATCAAGAGAGACATCTCGCTCGATAAATCGCCTCGTGTACGGCTATCAACTTGTACAAATTTGTTTTTATTGGTGTTATCTCTGGGTGGCTTTGTGTATCGATGAATTACTTTTTTTACTTTTTTAAGCGTACATTGTTTTTACTGGTCATTGGGAAAGTATTCAGACTTATATTGCGATAAACGATTTAAGTAAAAAATACGTTATTTTCACCATTGTACCATTGTCGAAACTTTGTGTTAAAACTTTTAAGAGTAATTTTTCATTTGTGAGGTTTTTTGTAACCTTACACCTTTTTTTAATAAATGATGATTATCTATGTTTGATCCAATTATACCTAAAATAATATTTATCATACCTATATGGTGCCCCGCATTCCAAATTTAATCACCAAGCATCATTTGTCTGAAAACTAACGCTACGCGTTTATGATAGCCTGGTATCGGGTGGCTAACGACGTACTGTCCCGTAGGTACACCAACGACGACACCACAGTCGATGTATTACGACTTTTTAATGGGCCCTAAAGATTAACGTATGAATGAGTAACATGAGATCTGACGCCGTTCAACTTGGAAAACATAAACAGTTTGTCCGCACTTGTGTTCGTGTGTATCCGGACGATAAAATTCGGTGTTTCTTACGTTGAACCCTCTACCAGGTGCATCTGAATATATTTTCCACTATACTTACTTACTACAATTACCTGTTCATGAAAAATAATTGAAAAGCTTCAGTGCACAATTAAATTGCTTAAAAAAGCATGCAAATAAAATCGTGCAAAAAGATTAAGCAGTGCATGTGCCAGTGTGTATAGTGCGTTAAATTAAAAGGGGATCAATCGGATAATTGCAACTACGTCTAAGGCTCTTTGTATTATTCTGACCTTAGGCTCGTGGTCCAAGTTGCAGCGCGGTGAAGCGCCGCCGAGGTAGCCACACGGCATCAGAGTCACCATGCTGTTTCCGAACCGAACATTCCATTCACTCACTATTTATGTCATTTTGACAGTTCTTGCGCGGAAAAGTTTTTCAGACATTTCACACTTAGTTTAAAAAACACGGAATGTTTTTGCTTTGTATTTGTATTCCATTATTCGTCACTGTTACCTTAGAAAAAAATATTTATGTTAATTAAAATTTTATTGATAATATAGAGTGAAATACATTTAGACATTAGAACGTCAATCGAAATGAGTACTAAAAATAAAATGACTACTTAATTATTAGTTTATGACATTCCTTTATCCCTGGAGTAATAATAGAATTTAATGATATACATGTATATCCGTTACGAATTTCACGCTAAAAAGATCGATCATTACGCTACGCTGGTGGCTAGTTATTGAAAGGCTGTTAGTCATCGCTCTACATCAAAGAAAAAATAAAAACAAAAGAAAAAAAATATAAGAAAAAAATTACACGCTCAGACCACCCACACGGTTTTCAAATTCGAATGTCGATGGAACGTGTTCATCAAGTTGTCAAATCGGATTTGACGTAATCGGAATGTTTTTTATTGCATTTTTTTAAGGTCTAGCAGCTTCTGTTGTAAAGTAAATTATTAATTAAACAGCTCGAGACGCAGAACCGCAAAGTCATAAGAGGTTTTGAAGAGGTCATGATTTTTTTTTCTTCGATTCTATTTATTCTTTATTTGAAAATTTGATCTCTTGAGTCAGCCATGAAAGTTGGAATGACTCATTCACATTGAGGAGTTGACCTAAATTAGATTAACTAGTTAGTCTTTTGTGGTTTTGCTTTTGCAAATTTTTCTTCGCACTTACTACTACTGGTTAGTGAAATGCGCTACGTAGGTACATACAGCGTGCAAAACAGTTTCTCAGGTCACCGTTAAAATAAAATTGAGCTCACACTTATGTCAATCAATACATAATGATTTATACATTATTATTACAAACAAGCAATATATTTTTCATACTATATATACATTATCTAAATATGAATCGTTCAAATACTTCATGTTTTTTTCCCACATTTGTTACACTCAAACTGACGAGGACTCCATAAAGAGGCTTCTGGTATTAAAAAAAAAACGTCATTTCGAATTAATTCCTCGTTTGAAATTCAAAATTTGAAATAGAAGTAAACGACGTTTATGTTTAATCTAAGGCTACTTTGTATTATAAAATAGTGTGGTTTAAAACAGGTGAGGGTCTGCCGGTGGGGGGTTACGGTAGCGTTGCGTTCGCCGCGTGACGCAACGAGGGTGGCCATCCGTAGAGTTGGTTTTGGGCTTACGCTCTCTGCTACTGTTAATGATCCACATGACGAGTTAAGGCTCTGCTTTTGAGGAAACGCATTGAGCTTATTCCACCACCCTGCTTCAACATGGATTGATGTATACACATGGCGCAGACTTTAATTCGAAACAAACATTCGGGTGGTAGGGCTTTGTGCAAGCTCGTCTGGGTAGGTACCAGCCACTCATCAGATATTCTGCCGCAAAACAGCAATACTTGATATTGTTGTGTTCCGGTTTGAAGGGTGAGTGAGCCAGTGTAATTACAGGCACAAGGGACATAAAATCTTAGTTCCCAAGGTTGGTGGCGCATTGGCTATAAGCGATGGTTGACATTTCTTACAATGCCAATGTCTAAGGGCGTTTGGTGACCACTTACCATCAGGTGGCCCATATGCTCGTCCACCTTCCTATTTTATAAAAAATAAAAAAAAAACAAGTTTCTCACGATGCTATCCACCACAGTAGATTACGAGATGAATGGTCTATTTTCACCCAAACAAGAAATATTCAATCAATCACTTTATATTGCAAACCTTTCTTATGTAATAAAGTAAACTCGAATGTTAAAATGTCATCGAATGTATAATTAAATATTATTATAGTCAAATTATATCATAAAAGTAAGGCATGATTTGGGTAATATACAGACGACTCTTATATTGTCCTATTTGAATCGCAATCTTTGTCACCCGACAATTAGAACGCCTGACCCCATCACACCGGGGGGCCTACAGTCATATCATTAAAACAAGCGTGTTTAAATTGTAATCTCTTAGAACCGAGATTATTTTAATTAATTAATAATTATTTTATAAGTGTCCTTGTGTATTTTAAAATATCTGTCGCGTCTATGATTTATTCGAATCTTATTGGGATCTAATGACGTCATACTTAAAGAAAAAAAAATTAATAATATAGTTAATCATGAATAGCATAATTCGTTCGTCTGCGAAAAGTCAAATAAAAAAAAAAACAAAACTTCAAAAACGTTACGAGTAAAACTTTAAACTTAAACTTGTTTAATGTAATCTTTATATTGTTTTTATTTTTTAATATTTAAAATAAGTAGACGATCGCTAACCATTTGCGATAATACCTAAATATACTAAGAAACTTACGTAGCGCTTTTGAATGACGCCTCATAGATAATTCTACCAAGCGAAATGAAATGTTTTTTGAATATTGTAACTGGACATAAATAGCTAAACGACTGAAAAGGTTAAAATCTCGTTGCTTGTTATGTCCTGTGGTCTCCTAGGTAATATATAATCAGAACTAATTGGAATTCCTTTAACGCATGACGTTATGAGCATCATTCGGGAAATTTAAAATTATTTTACGAAGATATCTTAAGTCGTTTTAATAGAAACTTGTTTTTATTTAATAAGAATTATTTTTGAAAGGTAGTCGCAAGTTTATATGGTACATTACTGTGTTTACTTTTTAAAACCCTTATTTATACGTAGTTGTGTGTGGGTGAAATCTTGTTACTAAATTTTAAACCAGTTCCTCACAACCGATTGAGATGAAATTTTGTATTAATAAAAACTTAAAAAAAGGTTTGTTTTTAAAATATACATTTTAATATTTATTCTCAATTGCGTGTCCTTTAATTATTACGAATTTTTATATTTTTGATAATAAGTAAAAATAAAAGATGTGAAATAAAAAGAAATATATATCAAAGTTTTTTGACATTTCATTTATTTTAAGTTGGAATGAACTCGATATTATTTTGAAACATATTTGAACATTTTTTGTTACATTATTTTTTTCAAAACAAACAATTTTATACATCGAGCGAAATAAATGAACTATTTATTTTTATAAATATGTACTGTAACAAGTGAATTGGGCCTAAAGTTATCGTGTCTCTTACCCTTTTCCTAAGGAAGCGAACTCTGATTGATATTGACGTAGATACAGAAAGCGTTCACAGTGACATTTACTTCCCGATGCACGATGAGGTTGACATGAGACACATATCACAATAATATAAAACATATAAATCTGTTATATACTTTATTTATATTATTAAATTATAACCTACCTAATGAAAGTCCCATATAAATCGTTTGAGTCGAAATGTACTTTACTCGTGTCGGTTTTTAAAAAGCGTTTTTGAATCATTTTAAAAGATTTAATACGATTCAAAGCCACCACCGGTTTCGAATGTATCTAGAAGATCCGGTAAGAAACTCTGTAGTTACTTTTTACTTTTAAACATATTGTATGCATCACTATATACACTTAAATCGTTCTTTTATTATTCCTTACAAGTTCTTATGTAGTTAAGTTAGCAAAAAACATTCTAACAAAACTTACTTCTTTATTATATTAGCATGAGTTTGTATGATGCTCATACAAACTTCTTCTTATTCATATAATAGAGCGATGTACTGGTACCACCCACTCATCGGTATTCCGCAAAACATCAGTACTTGATATAGTTGTGTTTCGGTTTGAACGGTGAGTGAGACAGTGTAATTACAGGCAATGGATATAACATCTTAGTTTCCAAGGTTGGTGGCGCATTGGCTATAAGCGATGGATAACATTTCTTACAATGCCAATGTCTATGGGCGTTGGTGACCACTTACCATCAGGTCATCCGCGCCTGCAGTCCGTATAGGTAATACTATAAAAAATTGTAAATTCATTTAAACATACAAAGATGTACTAAATATAGATGTAGTATAAGACTATAGATCCCGAGATCCTGAGTTCTACGGCCAGATAAGGCCAATGCATTGGTTTTATCTGAGAAATTAGAAGTGCTTACACTCTCGTGCCTCGGAAAGCACGTAAGGCGATTTTTGTCTCTTACTTATGAGAGCGAATGAATAGTGTATATGCACGCCTGTGCAATACAATAAAAACTGCACAGTTAACTACTCTGCCTTCACAATAAGCGCCGTTGCTGAAATCACCCAGGAAAAAATCATCATTTCCTAAACATTAATCACGAGTACGTCTTCGGTTGATAGATTCACTTAACCAAGAATAGATATAGACAGAGGCTGTAGGCTCTTAATACCACCCACCCACCCATGGGTTAAGATTGGGTGCCTCTATTCCTCTCAGCCGAAACCATCTTTCTTTTTACTGGCAACGATGTTGGTTTTTTAAATTCACAATTATTTTATAGCGAAAGAATTTTGAGGGACATCAACTACGTAAACAAATTGTAATAACAATTTGTCAAACGTTGGCAAGGACTTATTTCACCAAGTTACTTTACTGCGGGTTTAAGGAAACTGAACTTGTATAAATAAATTACACATCTTCCAAAAATATATTAAAAAAAATATATATACGAAAGTAACACATTTTAATTAAAAAAACCAAAGTGCAACCTCCTTGATGTTACAATAGTATTTATTTTTTTATTCTGCAGTCTAATTTTAATGTTCTTTTTTTAAACATGAATATATTTTTTCGTGTTTAAAAACTTGTTCGATTTGAATTTTAAATAAATGGCAATACGTCACGCCGTCTGTGCGAGTCGATAATGTGATAGTGTTTACGATCGAATTAAAATCGATTGCTCGTGATCGCGGAGGCTCGTTTGAATTGACTCTACATTGTATAAGAAAAAAGGATTAGTTGATTTGTGAATGGATTAAAAATAGTTGACATGTTTTTACTGCTATAAGTTATATTTATTGTACGTATATATTATTATATATGTGTTTTTGTTGTTAATATTAAAATACGGATCAATACCAATAAAAACTATTCTATAAATTAAATAAGACTGTTAATTTGTAAATGCGCTATTACTAATCGAGGTATTGCGTTTAAAGGCGGAGTAGTTATATGGGGTTTAATGGGCCAAGTTTTACTCTTATATTAAGAGAAATAAGTATGCCATATATTTTAAGCCTTACAAGTTTCATACAACGCAACAGAGTCGATGAATTGTAATTACTGAGCAAGCTCGTTGAGTTATCTCGACGAACGCTTCGGCAAATTACTCCCGTTTTTTTAAAATATCGTATCAAAAAACTTCAAATGTACAGTACAAGTCAACACGTCAAAATAATTTGTTAATAAATATTCATAAGACATAATTATACAGTCCACATAGCCGAGATGCCCTAGTGGTTAAAACGCGTGAATCTTAACCGATGATCGTGGGTTCAAACCCGGGTAAGCACCACTGAATTTTCATGTTCTTAATTTGTGATTATAATTCATCTCATGCTTGACGGTGAAGGAAAACATCGTGAGGACACCTGCGTGTGTCTAATTTCATTGAAATTATGTCACATGTGTATTCTACCAACCCGCATTGGAGCAGCGTGGTGGAATAAGCTCTAAACCTTCTCCTAAAAAAGGGAGAGGAGGCCTTAGCCCTGCAGTGGGACATTAACGGGCTGTTCCTGTACTGTATAATTATACGAAACTTCTCGCTATTGATAATGTTGTCGATTAAATCTAATTTCATTTGTCTTAAATGCCTGTATCAATATTAAGTTTTTTTTTTTAAATTATTATTCTTAGTTACAATAATATAATTTTATGTAAATATAAAGAGATACTTTTTTTCTGAATATAAGTTCCTTTTAAGTATATATTTCAAAAGATTATGAAGAGAATTGACGTTATAATATAAATGTACTTATAATATTTTTCTGTTTATTAACAAGCAATATCCGCATATAAAATATAAATTCCCTATTTTGTAATTTGTGTAATGTTAATTAATGTATTCATAATTTTTTACTATCCCGTAAAAGCTAAACGAGGCATGACACTCGGTGGCGACGACAAAACGGCACAAAGATTCCGAGATAACATTGCGCGACGTTAGGCATAAATTAATCGATTTTAATCCGATGCCTTCGCCAAATTACTCGTAATCGGATTTACTTAATGTTCAGACGGAAGAGGTTTTGTATATTTTATTTATTAAACGTCGCACATATGGATATTCGTTTAAACGTTAATATGTGAATTGATTAAAATCTGAATAATGATTGGTTCATCGTTAATTAATATTGTAATAAATGTTTGATTCTGTGTACAATTTTGTTTTTTTAATTTACGATCATTCATATATTCTTTTTTCAAAATTATAAAAAAAAATATATAATAAGGTCTGGAAGGTATTGAATGTTTTTATAATAAATTTTAAAGATTGCAATATCTGAATATATACTTATTTACTTATGAATTGTATCGGATACTGTTTAGCATAGTTTCGCTCATCGATTACGTAAAAGTAGGTTTTGTTTGCGTTAATTTTGTTAACAAAGCGATAAAACCGTTTTGCTTTCAAGTTGTTTTTACTTCCGATGACATTTCGACCTTGGCGGGGACATTGCAATTGCAAAAAAAGCTGTACTTATCGGTATTTATTTTTTAAATATATCTTATCATTTGCTACAAGTAGTTTTTATATAAATAAAACTTTATATTCTATTTATTATTTTAATAACATAATAATGTCCTCCAGACCAATTTCGGCCACGGCGGCCAATCTCAAGAGACATTAGCCAACTACGCAGGAGATATTATAGTGCACAAGGGTGTGCGCAAACACAGGTGAACTCTCTATTCCCTAACTCTCATAATCCGATGGGACGGCAATCCGACACGACCGGAAAGAGTTCAGGCGCAGGACCAACGGCTTAACGTGCTTTCCGAGGCAAGGGAATGTACACACTTACAACTTCTAGACTCCGGGCTGCTACTGAGAATTTTCTGACAGAAAAACCCAATAACTTTCCCCTTACCTTATTAACCCGGGTCTGCGGCCTTATATCAAGCCACTAAACCAACGAGGCAGTCATAATAACATAACATATAGTTTTATGTTAGTAGTTTTGATTTCCATGCATGAATGGATAGCCGTCGGTAGAATCGAGATACAACCATCGCATGTTTCTAACATTCCCCATAAAATTACTAAAATTTGATTAAATTATTAAAATTTTGTGCTTTCTAAAGTTAGTTAATTTATTTAAATTTTTGATAATATGAATTGATAAGAAGGTAAGTTAACCTTGGTGTTAATGCTTAGTTCTCTTTTGAGATTATCTGTATCTACTTATTTTATTTCTGCTACGCTTAATAAGCTGTTAAATTACTACATTAATAGTATAAAAGTATAAGCTATTCGTTTTTCAAAGATGTATAAGGGTGGTTGCAATTCCTTTGTATAAAGTAGACGTAAATACTATAAATTCGTAACATGAACTAACGATAGCTTTCGAACAATATATCTAACAATGTCGAAGAGATAAAGCCGACATTACTGTCTCTTTCTATTTTTGAACAACTTGCCTACAAACCGCGCAGCTCTAACTATATATATATATATATGCCACTGACAGATGCGAAATTTGAATTTCGAACATCCGCGCCGTCCTATCTCCTTCCCGCGCCCCGCCCAGCACAAACCACGCCCCTTCCGTTCGCCGCTAAATTGAATTTCGAACAATTGAATAACTAGGATGACTCCCGAAATCTAAACTTTATGGATATGGGAATAAATATTCTTTTTTATTATGTATTATCTCGCACAGTTAATGTCTTATTCATCTTCGCTCTTTTGTTGGTTTACTTTATGTTTACTTTTAAATAAAATTCGTTTAATTTGGTAGTTGTATTGTCAAAAGGTAGCTTGTATTTAGTACGTTGGTTTTTTTTTTAATTTTAAGTCGGTTAACGGAAAATTAAACAAATAAGTATTAATTTTTTTTAATTCAAAATAAGTTACATATGTTGAGAATGTTTCGTTTTGTAATTCCAATTTTAAATAAGCTAAAAAAAAAAGACAAATATGTACGAACATGAAATTTACGCTTGTCACGTCAATAGTTTAAATTTAAGGCGGGCAGCAGAACAAGCGAAGAGCTAACAATTATTACTAGTTACTTATTATTAAATAATATTTAATTCTAAAACCGAAACGCGCTGCATCTTCTGATATAAACAGTAAGACGTTTTTTCAGTTAGACTTACAAAAAAGGTACAAAATTTCTTCTTATTCAAAATATTTTTTTTCTTTATCAACTTTCGCCTCCGTAGTGACAACAAAATACCAGGCGATCAGAATATGCTAGACGTTGCACTTTGCTGTTTACATTGGGCCCATATCAGGAGTACACCTTACGCTATGCTCGCCTGGTGGTCGCGATACGCCAAACACGATGATGTCATCGTTTTGCAATAAATATTTACGAAACAAAATGCCTACAGTAAAGTAGTCGTAACAACCAACATAAGTAGTGCCTAAGATAATTGTTAGATTTATATACTATTTAATAAATTCATGTCGAAAAAATAAAATAAAAAAAGATTTACTCACGTTCCAAAATAAACAGAAAATTATTAAAAAAACGTCTCAAAACTGAATTTATCCTTTTAAGTTCATTGATTCATTATTTTGCTAATATTTTACAGATCAATCGTATTATCCAATACCAATTTATAATGACATTTTTAATATAACAAATAGCCTTCAACTTGTAACTTATTACACTTCATAAACTTTATTCTAAATTATCAAAACTTAAGATGTATTCAGTACAGCACCAGCGCGGTCACGTACAATTAAAAAAAAATGATATCCTCAAACATTTCAAAAATATCTCTTGATTCAAGCTTAGTATGGCTGTTGTCCATATAACTCATTGTTATTTTATGTTTTCCGTACAGAACACAGAAAAGATAATATAGATTGGGTTTGCATTTTGCAAAAGTTAAGTTGACTAAGGTGTCCATATCAAAGCACCGACTTAAAGCGATTGAATTTCGATTAATTTGCAACATTATCGTAGGCACCGTCATAGATAAACAATTCCTTATTTGAAAACTATTTAAAAATATTTTTAAAGCATAGTTTATGTGGACAAATTAAAGGAATACTTAGTAACAGAAATCAAATATAAAACGCAATTCAAACAGATATGGGATTAGTATTTGTAGGTTTTTTTAGGGGTTTTCTGCTCAAACTCTACCTTGCTACGACTCAGACGAGAATCTCGACATTATTTATTGTAGATTTAATATTACAGTAGCAACAGGACGGTTCTATGACGTAGAGGCATGGTTATTTGGTGGTTATGTTTTCTTAGTCCTTCATCTAGCCATGTCTAAGTGAGTACACGAAAATGCAACCCTCTTTACCCTCACTCTTACAATAGTTCGATAGAAGGACGATCCAATATCACCAGAGAGAGATAAAGTGCAATACCTTCAAACCGGAACAGAACAATATCAAGTACTGCTGTATTGCGGTAGAATATCTGATGACTGCATGGTACCTACCCAGACGAGCTTGCACAAAGCCCTACCACCAGTGTACTAATCCCCCGTTAAACTGTTATAAGTAGCTCGTTTATAAGTAAGACCGAAAAAGTTTAATAAGCCACTTTCTCAATAAAAACTTTATTTAATATGCTTTAGTTATAATGAATTAAGTACTACAAGAATAACAACTGTTTTTTTTTTTTCAAATTGTCTGTTTTATTTTTTAATAACTAGTTTCAATTAATGGCACCACCTAACCTACGTATCTATAATAATTTTGACTGTTGCACTGACTTTTTCCGAGGAAGATGTTTTGCCATATATGGAACTTCATGGTTAAGTGGTAAGGCAACCTTACAGGCTGTATGTAAAAAGTCGTTTAGGTGCGTACTGATAATAATCAGTCAAATGACAACACCTAGTCCTATTATGTTTAAGAGGTGAATGAGCCAGTTTAATTATAAGCACAATCGTGACATCTTAAATATAATAGTCTGATGCTTTACATGACATTGTCCCAGAGTTGGGCTAAGGCCTCCTTTTGAAAAGAAGGCTTGGAGGATTGAATGTTTAGTGGATTTAGCAAAACATCAGGTTTCCTCGCGATGTTTTCCTTTAATGCTGAGTACGAGATGGATGAAATCAATGATTTTGGACGCGGTATCTTTGGTCAAGATTTTGGTTACCAGCTGCTCATTTGACCAGCTTTTTATAATAATAAAAAGTTATTTACTTTGTGATTGCAATAGTAATGGTTTACGGCTTTGCATATCAAATCGTTTTTTATAATATTTCATTTATAATAAGAAAATGGACAGATTTAAAACAAATGCGATATTAGTTATGATTAAAAGCTAACACGGTATTACAATTTTTGTATTTAATATTAACACTCATATACAAGATGCAGTAAACAACAAAAGAAACGCTACAAATTCATCTGTCTAATTCCAACATAATCCACGTTAAATCGTCAGTTTTTATAAATAGATCGAGATACGGTTAACAAAAATTCGTCGCTCGAACTGATACGTAGAGATAAGGGACGTTGAAAGGACCGAGATTTTTATCAGGCAGCCTCTTACACATTCCTGCGTTCCTGGTACAAAGTATGAATTTATAATTATTTTGACTGACTGCTGTTAGACAGACAGATAGACTAAGAGGGAGCGAGATGGATGCAGACTTTTTTATCAATTTGAATTATTTTAAAGTTGACCCTAAAGTATTTTTAATAACGTTACTTCCATTTTCGTTTCGTCCCTTTTTTTATTTATAATTACTTTTTATAATAAACACAGATAAAAAACGTTTTTAATAAAATATTTTCTAATGGTTTTTATTTCAAGCTAGCTCATAAATAGTTTAAAAAAAGCCTAATTATAATAATTTAGTTTTCCTTTTTTCTTTTTACGACTACGTAATTAGGAAAGAATTTATTATTACGCATTATAAATTTACAGAAAAAACACGCTGTCACAAAGATTTTCCTGTGACATTGTACCGAAGACGCTAGAACTATTTATTAATTGTAAATTTGTTATTTAAATTTTCGAATACTTTAAACATGCAAGATAAACTCTCAATACTTTTCAATAATTAATGGTTTTTGATTTGACTACGAATTACTGTCGTTGCTTTTAAGAAATGTAAAGGTAGTTTTGTATAAAACATCCTGAAGTACCAATCAAAGCATTTATATCAAATGAAACGTTTAGATTAAAAAGCAAATTACCGGAATAGCAACATTAAAAATAATGTTTACAGTGATTACTCACGAAATAAATGACCGAAAATACCGAGTCTTAAACAATGCATCCGCTAAGGACGACCGCACACAATGAAATCTCGAATACGTTCCTTCGAAATATAAATAACTAATGACGTCATTAAAAATCAAAAAAATTTCGTCATCATTTGATTTCATGGAACTAAATATATTATTTGAAAAACTGTGTAAAATTATAACAATTATCCCTTGAATGACTCGGGAGAAAGAGCTATAAATATTGAGTTTAATTGAAATTGTGATAAATGATATTGTTGCTGTTGTATATTGTTGTTGTATTAAATTATATTAAAGTCCTCAAAAATATCTTATGTATAATTTAGTCCTTACAAGTTAGCATAATATGTAATATAATCACCGGATACACAAATAAATTATTTGCAATATACTGCTTTGCATATAAGTAATTTATCAGAAGTTAAATGTTTACATAGGGTATCGGTATTTTAATTTATTTGTAAATAATATACAATTGCTTTCTTTGTTTCGTTATATTTATAAAAAGTAACTAGCAGTTTTGATTCAAATTTGGAACTAATTTAAAAGGAATAAAATATCGCCGATATTAAAGATTTGAGGTGTGAATTTTTTATTGAATAAATTCCATGATTTATTATATATATACATAACATTCTAATAATATTATATCAAATTTATACCAATTACATTTTTATATGTACAGCTTTAAGTATATCTATTGCCGCAACTTTTTAGCTACCATAGCAATACGCTCGGTAAACGAAGCTATGTATGCCTACAGAAATAATAGCAAACTGAATTTAAGACAATATACAAATTTAAACATTCATACATTCAAACGCATCATGAAAATGTAATAAATGACAATTAGTATTAATTCTCGTTAAAATGAATTTGACTTTCGTCATTCCACACGAGAGTCAAACATCTAACGTTATCAAATATCTCACATACCACTCGAGTCGGAAACGTATTAATTAAAATAACGCCCTCAAAAGTTCACTAACCATGTCCTAAAAAACTGAGGGACAAAATAAACGAGACAGGACGAATGACCATAAGGTCCAAGAACAATCGCCACATGTGGTCACAGATTAACTAAAAGAAAAACAAAATTAATATCCACATTCCGTCTCTCTCTAGCTTCATCAAGATCTGTATAGCTCTCTCGCTCGTTCGACGAAATCATTCTTGGAAGTGCCGGAGCAGCGCACGCGCACAATGCGGGTGTTGTGGCCACGAATTCCAAATTCGAAAAAAAAGTATCGTGCGCGCCGGTTGGTTTGTGCTAAATAGCTTTTCGTTTAATTTCTACGATGTATGCATAGTTATTTAGTTTGCAAGTTCATTGAAATACATAAATGATTGTAATATAAATACCATCGCTCAAATTCTTACTTAGAACTTAGTTTTGTTCAACAAGAAGTGTTAAAAATAAAAATGTTATTTGATGTCTTTGCACTAGTATTACATTGAAATGAAAAAATAAAAAAACTAGCTGTGACTGCGGTTCTGTAAACGTTGGATATTAAGATATGTATTGTAATACTTTCCTTTCTAAACATTTACAATATTATATCTGGTAAGCAGTGTCTTATAACATAAAAACAGTTGCTAAGTTCCGCATGCTAAGATATGCTTGCGACATGTTTTTAAATTCAATAACAAACAAGTTTATTACCAGACTTGCGTCGTACCTTTTATGAATTTTATTTAAAACTAGTTTTCGGTCGCGGCTTCGCCCACGTGTTAGGGAGGGTGTTGTTGGTGTTAGATATAAAAAATCCCCTATGTGCTTCCTTGGGATTCAAGTTTGCTTAATACCAAATTTTATCAAAATCGATTCGCAGGTATTATTAAAGCGTAATAGATGTAACAATTATTGTTTGCAATTGTTTTATATACCGACTGGGGGATCATGGGCAGTAAGAGTTAAATTTTAAATCGATATGTTAATTGCATTCCAGCAAAGCTATATAAAAAATAAGGTAATAACCAAATTAATCGAAATTGTAAACTATTACAAAAATTTTGGTAATAAAAAACATGCTGGGTGTCATTAGCTTTTTATTACGTCACGGAATTTTCTTTTCCAAATCGGTGTTCTTTGAATAAAAATGGTTTTAAATATCATTAAGTAACTAATCGTTCATTTTTTTTTTTCAATTTAATGTTATTAAGTATTTAATAGAACATCAATCAGTGTACAGAAACATTTATTATTTACTGGTGGTAGGGCTTTGTGCAAGCTCGTCTGGGTAGGCACCACCCACTCATCAGATATTCTACCGCAAAACAGCAATACTTGATATTGTTGTGTTCCGGTTTGAAGGGTGAGTGAGCCAGTGTAATTACAGGCACAAGGGACATAAAATCTTAGTTCCCAAGGTTGGTGGCGCATTGGATATGTAAGCGATGGTTGACATTTCTTACAATGCCAATGTCTAAGAGCGTTGGTGACCACTTACCATCAGGTGGCCCATATGCTCGTCCGCCTTCCTATTCTATAAAAAAAAAAAAGGAATAGGAATCCTTATTGTACCTAGTTCTTTCTATCTACAGAAAAATAGTACCACCACACTACCAGGTATCTACATAGTGGATCGGTTGTAGTAACTCACGGTGACCGAGAATATTTTGCAAAAGTCTATTTACTGCTTATGATCTTTCGGTTATTTTGATTTGATTCGATGTATCATTTCCCTATACCTGATATTATATTTTAGTTGATAATTACTAACGATAATTATTAAAACACAAACTTGAAATGTGTATGTATACTTGGTGGTAGGTGGTATGCAAGCACATCTGGCTAATCATCAGATATTCTACCGCTAAATAGCAACACTGTTGTGTTCTGGCTTGAAGGGAGTAAGCCAGTGTAACTAGAGGCACAAGGGACATAACAACAAAGTTCCCAAGGTGCAGTGCGATGTACGAAGTGGTAAATATTTCTTAAATTGAAAATATGGCCCGATTGCCGGTCTGTCTATATAATAATTAAAAAGAAAGGCTTCCATTCGATTGGTTTGATGTGTCTTAGGTCTCTCATAAAATAAAAAAACAATTACAGTATTATCACGAGTCTTATGGAGTCATTCTTTCGTCTTTAGACGTTTTCATACATCCGACAATCTATTTCTAAATGATAACGGTTAATGATTTAAATATAATCTGTGATTTGGATCTAATCTTAAGAAAAGATTGCGAGTTCAGTACCGGAAAATATCCTTGAGGTTTTGTGCTTAATCTGTCTCATTCATCGTGTTCAGCTTTTGCCTGTATAGGTCTTGACTGGTCAGCGTGGGTTTGATGAATTCCTAACACGTGTACCCACCAACTCGCATTGAAGCAGCGTTGTAAACAAACCTCCAAGTCTTCTAAAGATAAGAAGAAGCGCAACAGCAATAGCCTATTAATACTTTATTATTATAAGTAAAAATATTCCTAATTAAGAAACTTTGACTGACTATGAGACACTATGAAATTAAATTTATGCAAAACATTTTCAAAAGTAACCTTCGTGTATTTTTTTTTTTTTAATTTTTAACATTCGACTATAGAATATGAAATTTTATCTCATAACGAACGAAGCCAATACGACGTCTTCGACATTATTTAACCTTTTATTAATGAAGTGTACACTGTCCTCTTTTTACGGGCACGAGCTAGCTAGTGATGGCTATATCGATATATCGATTGTTGTCTAAGTAGTCACATAAAATTCTATAATAACCACGAAATAGACAGTTTATTAAATAAATATATAGGAAATGTAAAGTATATTTCGTAATTGTATAGTGCCGAATCTAATACAGACCTTTTAAAATATTATTTTGATAACTCAGTTAATTTGAAATATTTTGAAAAGCCACACATAGTTTTCGAGGACTTTCATTTAAAATCGAAATATAATTTATTCAATAAGTCATGTCGTGGTCTACTCGAGTTCTTGCACGAGAGTAATCAGAAGTTTCGAATCTAAATGTACGTTACATTAAGATTATAATACAAATTAATTATTACAGAATCGGTGTTCGTTTTCTATGGGACGGCCGCGACTGGCTGTCTCCCATCATTATACATTTCATCGATAACCCTTTAATTGCCAAAGCCAATAACCTATCGACGTCCAAGCATCCCTACTCCATGAACACGCATGAATAAGCTAAGTAATCCCGACGCGCAGGGTTTTAAAACAATATGGAATTCGCAGAAATCGCCACCAGACCACGCTTCGGTAGACAAAGACTGTGCGCCTTTGTTATTTTTTTTTTCATTTTTTCACTATCTCTGCTTAATTAGGCCCTGCTATTTACAGACGCTATCGTTTATGCATTAAACATTCATAGCATTTCGGTCCTTATATTGTTTAAGTTAGCAGCTATTATCGTCTGAATGGTATTTCATACGTGTGTCGAGTGGGTGGGTGTACGTGTATTTCATGCGTCGACGGTAGCTTTGCGACTCTTGAAGGTTATTGTATTTTCTTTAACATCACCACACTTTTCTCTCTCTGAGATTTTAATGGTACAGTCGTTAATGTTTTATCTAAAACTTTATAGTTTAACATTTATTGTGCAAATTGTTTTCAGATAAATAAAACGTAAGAAACATGGTTTTAATTGACATTTTATTAGCGACAATTTGCGACTCAAAACAAACAACCTTAAATAATTCATTATTATCATATTAGTAAATTCATTACAAAGAAAAAAATTCCTTTATGACATTATACAATAATTAATAGCTTTCATTAATATGTTATGTTGTTTTCATAGAAAAAGAATGTTCGTTTCGAAATTCGAACAATTTTTATCACAAGCTGTAAAGTTTTTGTCTATTAAAAATGTTTCTGTTGAAATATTTTATTAGAACTATGCATAGAGTTAGGATAATTAAGAATTCTTCAAATATCATATTCTTTATTGCATATATATCAATATTAAGAAAATAAATAACACAAGGGCTTAAAAATAGTTATTATTTAAGTAATCATTACTTAATAGTCGAAATTTTTTTATTATACAATGAATATACTTTAATATACGATTGAAATAACTCTTTTTTATCACTGTTATCATTTTATTCAAGTGATATTTATATTGTTAAATTTTGTTACTTGACGTATATTGGTTTTAACTACGAGTATAACACCTACTGTGTTATACATCCGATCGAGCCTATTAAAGATATACTTTCACTCATAATTAATTTATATCTACGCATTCTACTCTTTAGAGAAAAATAAAATAGCAGTTAAGTTATATTTGATTCAGGACGAAATTAAAAAAAAATTAATAGTTGCTGTGTTACACATACTTTGTATTCATTAAGAGCATACTTGTTTTTTTTATTTGATACTGACAATTTGTCCACGGCTCAATTTTTTAATCTCAAATGTTACCCATTTTGTTAACTATTATTAAATGTTTCAATTTTCCAACATATATTAAAATGCATATCTGGTTAATTGTTTTATTCATTAAATATTTGACGACAATCTTATACATATATATAAAATGTAATATTATATTATGTTCTCAATGTATATCCGATCAGATGAAACTTTGAACGTACAGACGTTATTGACATTTGCCTAAAGATTTTTGACATAGCACTATAAACGTAAAATATTAATATTAGGCGCCACATAACAGATACTCATTTAAAAAAAATAAAGCAATGCAACGCATGCCGGGCGTTTGCTAATTTCGTATAAAATCTGGAATTTATTTGACAATAAAATTGCAAGATTGCATTTATCGAAACGGATGAAAAGAAATACCTATAATAAAGTTGTAAATATGTATTTGTAAATATGTATTTTTTTTTTATAGAATAGGAAGGTGGACGAGCATATGGGCCACCTGATGGTAAGTGGTCACCAACACCCTTAGACATTGGCATTGTAAGAAATGTCAACCATCGCTTATAGCCAATGCGCCACCAACCTTGGGACCTAAGATTTGATGTCCCTTGTGCCTGTAATTACACTGGCTCACTCACCCTTCAAACCGGAACACAACAATATCAAGTATTGCTGTTTTGCGGTAGAATATCTGATGATGTATTTTCACGACATTGTTTTATTTAAATATTCCTAAATAATATAATACTTTTGGTACTTTAGCCCAATAATCACAAAATAGCTTATCTGGGGCGACAAACATCTCCCACTACGTATCCCGGGCTTCAGCAATGTAACGATCTCAAGAGATAATAATCAAAGCCTGTTAGCATATTGCAATCGCCATTAGGACGCCGTACAATCACCCTTAAACATAAAATCCTTAATACTTAATAAGAAAACTCATAATTACAAGTCGTTTTACAGTTCATTCCTATTTAACTTGTAATTAAAATTCTAAAACCAAAACCATAAACATTCCGCACGTAAAAAGCGTGTTTAATAAATTCCTTCGTATTTGGTAATAACCTCCGTACTACAGAAGTAAAAATTAAAACAATACACGAACTGTGCATAAACATCATCGTTCGTTCGATATGTTTTTTTTTAAATATTAAATTTAGAACAACCCATAAATGTCCCAACGTTGAATACTATCTTAATGCTCTTTTTTTTTTAAAAAGCTTGGAGTATATCCCACCACGCTGTTTCAATGGTACACATGTGAGTGAACTTTAATTTAAAAAAAAAATTGATAGGTTGAGGGGCAAATGGGCTACCTGATGAAAGGGGTTTCCATTTCTTAGATTGCCAATGCACCACCAACCTGGGGACTATGATGTTATGTACCTTGTTTAGTTACACTGGCTTACTTTGGCCTTTCAAACCGGACCACAACAATACTAAGTACTGCTGGATTCGGCAGATGTATATATAAGATAAGATATTAAGCCCTATCATCATTAGTGGTGCTTTTGGAAGTCGAATATGTCGAGGTATGTTTACAAGTACACTTCATACATAAAAGGTCTTGAGAACTGTGTAATGTACTCAAATATATTCCATAGGGTTGACAAATAAATATATTACTTTATTAATATAGACATACTAGAATTCGGCCGCGGCTACAATCGCGTTAGGAGAGAGGTGGGATTAGGTAAAAAAAAGTATCCCAAGTCCGTCCTTGGGGTTCAAGCTTGCTTCACAAATTCTATCAAAGTTGGTTTAGTCTTGAAAACTGTCAGACTTAGTTACTTTCGCATTTATATTAGTATATATTGTTACACAGGAAAATTTCTTATGTGTTACGTTCACACGGCTAAATTGCCGGTAGAAAGGTAAAACATCGTCCGTTGATTTAACTTTTGGTGTCTTTAAAGAAATATATTTACTGTTTATGCCGTATAGATATTTTCTCAATCTTATTCTGTTGTAAAATATCTGTGTGCATGTATTTCGATTTTGTAAATTTGTATCGACGAACCCATATAATAATGAAAAGCCGAGATGGCCTAGTGGTAAGAACGCGTGAATCTTAACCGATGATCGTGGGTTCAAACCGGGCAAGCACCACTGAATTTTCATGTGCTTAATTTGTGTTTATAATTCATCTCGTGCTTAACGGTGAAGGAAAACATCGTGAGGAAACCTGCATGTGTCTAATTTCATTGAAATTACATTGCCACGTGTGTATTCTACCAACCCGCATTGGAGCAGCGTGGTGGAATAAGCTCCAAACCTTCTCCTCAAAAGGGAGAGGAGGCCTTAGCCCAGCAGTGGGACATTAACAGGCTGTTACTGTACTGTATATAATAACCCAATAATGTTCTGGCAATTATTTTTAAACCCGATTTAGCACCAATGAGCGGGGATATCATTTTCTACGATTTTTTGTTTAAAAAATCCTCATGGCATTTTTGTTGTACGGAACTTTACTAAATTTATTTGCGGCAAAAATAAGGAAATATTTCGTTTCAAATTTTGTATTTGTTATTCGGTTTAGTAACGT
Organism: Nymphalis io; assembly: GCF_905147045.1. Classification (NCBI taxonomy): domain Eukaryota; kingdom Metazoa; phylum Arthropoda; class Insecta; order Lepidoptera; family Nymphalidae; genus Nymphalis; species Nymphalis io. The sequence continues at coordinate 6,816,503 of NC_065909.1, forward strand.
TAATGTTAAATAGTTCTTAAGTTTCTGGTTGTAGCGATAACGTGTTTATTGCAGTTAATTGTAAAAAAATATACATATGGTGCAACGGCGACGTTAACATGATACCATTTGCAATACAAATAAAAAAATAGGAAAATTAAAAACGAGGAGAAAGATACATTTATCAATATATAATCATCTTATGACTATTTCGATTGTACTGCAATAAGTCCGGAACAGACCTCGAAACTCGCAGAAAACGGTCGTGAAATGTTAAGTGAACTGTTATAGCATAATAATCATAGCATTTCTAGAAAATTTGCATCATAGTAGTCGGTTGTCAACATTTCACGGATAATGAAGTGAGTTCTTACAGAATAGCACTTGCAAAGATTAGCAGTAACAAATTTACCGCAATACATTTCAAATCTTGACTGAAGTAAGCACAGTTTTTTTTATAAATTTATAAGTTTATATAAATTCTGTGAGTACATAATTTATTGCTGCATTTCAAACATCAATGCTATCATAATATATTCAAAACATATAACCAAAAAACAAAAAATGATTTTTCCTGTAAAATGGAAAATTAAAAGTTTCGCGAATATTGTATTTTTGCATGGGAGCGTCGATATGTACTTTTAAATCTTTGATTATGTATTCATATATTACATATAAATATTCTTAAAATCTTTAAACAAAATAAGATTATACAATCTTTTTACCTAAATTTTGTTTTAAAAAAATGATCTACTTATGTAGTATCATAAGTAGATCATTTTTTTAAATGATGACATATTTCTACATTTGTAAAATAGTTATCAGATTTATACCGTACCGTAACAGCCTGTGAATGTCCCACTGCTGGGCTAAAGGCCTCCTCTCCTCTTTTTGAGGAGAAGGCTTGGAGCTTATTCCACCACGCTGCTCCAATGCGGGTTGGTGGAATACACATGTGGCAGAATTTCAGTGAAATTAGACACATGCAGGTTTCCTCACGATGTTTTCCTTCACCGTAAAACACGAGATGAATTATAAACACAAATTAAGCACATGAAAATTCAGTGGTGCTTGCCCGGGTTTGAACCCACGATCATCGGTTAAGATTCACATGTTCTTACCACTGGGCCATCTCGGCTTCAGATTTATATACAAGTTTAATTCTATGTTATTTATGCAAAGTTTCTTATATGCAAAAGATAATATTATTAATATGTTTGTAATATGAATTCGTTGAACAGTAATTGACCTGAGTGAATTTTTAAATTATAATTTAAATTCTTTGTAACGCTTACTTTATTTAATTTATATTTATATATTGCTATGTAGTTGATACATAACCTATACTAATTCTCCTCAAAAGGGAGAGGAGGCCTTAGCCCAGCAGTGGGACATTAACAGGCTGTTACTGTTACTATACTAATTACAAAATTTCTTCTGATAAAATCTTAGTAAGGGACATAAAATCTTAGTTCCCAAGGTTGGTGGCGCATTGGCTGTAAGCGATGGTTGACATTTCTTACAAAGCCAATGTCTAATGGCGTTTGGTGACCACTTACCATCAGGTGGCCCATACGCTCGTCCACCTTCCTATTCTATAAAAAAAAAAAAAAACCGAGATAAAGCTTGTGCAATACATATTTTTATTTTCCTTATATATTTTTAACTTATGTAATATGTTTTATGATAAAAAGGAAATTACCTTATATATAAATATGACACTAATATTATTAGTTTCGTTCGTTTGTTCATACAAAAACTGTTATTTATGATGATAATGTTCTTCTGACCGATTTCGGCCACGGCGGCCAACTTCAAAAAGATTAGCAACTACACACGACATATTTTAACGCACAAGTGTGTGCAAGATGCACTCTGTATTTGCCTCACTCTCATATTCCGATGGGACGGCAATTCGACGCAACTGGAAACAGTTTAGGCTTAAGCCCAACGTCTTTACGTGCTTTCCGAGGGACGGAATTATATGCAACTTTCAAATAATGACAGGTTATATCGAGTTATATCTTATTATGTCAGCATAGTCAGAGGAGAAATTTCCGATACGGCGCTTTTTAAGCGAACGCTAACACTATTCATAATATATAAAAACTTTGTGTGAAAGATGTTCAGATCTTTAAAATAAAAAAAAGGTCAACGACAACATACATTCATCTTTAATAGATATAAATCACAGTCGTATTTGTATATTACAAAATAATAAAAACGTGGTTATATTTTTTAGTCACATGCATCACTAAACAACACTGTACTTTTTAAACGGAAATACCATATTAAATACATATTTCAACTGATTTTTATCTATTACATAAATTGCTAAGCCAATTCTGATGCTTTGCGATTTGAAAAACTTTAAAGTTTCAAAATATATCGTAAAAGTTTTAAAAAAAAGAATAATTTTTTTTTTGTTTTTGGAATTCTAATGGAACCAAGGTGTTATTAGAAATAGTGAGTAAGTAGATTTTTTGATTAAAGTTGAAGTAAAATCAAAACGACTTCTGATAACAAATAATTTACAGACATTTTTTTTCAAAATGGTCATTTTTCAAAAGTATTCGTTTTTAAATATTATAAATATTACACTTTCTGTATGAATGGATCATGCTCAAAAGTCTGCGCTGGATTTAATAAAATTTAGCGTAAAACTCTCTTATGTCATGTAATAGTATATAATCTTTTATTTTAAAATTAAATAATATTGACTAAAATTTTATCAACGTCGAAGCAGCCTGTTAATTAAACCAAACACAAGTCACGCTGTTTTGCTTAAAATGAAAATGTATAGAGCACTCAAAAGTTTCGCAGCAGTTTAAAGAAGTACATTACAACAAATGGTATGAAAATTTTAAATTACTTAGAATAGCTTAAGTAAACGTATAACTACCATACATAGAAACGATTAATGTATTTCCACAATTCTGTAAAATTTTTCATATTCAAGGCTCATAGAATATTTTTTGAACACATTAATAGAAGTATTAAAATTAAACTTATTTGAATATCTTTAATCAAAATATATCGCAAATAATAAATTTTATTGTACCAATGTGTTCTATTTTCAAAATAAACGTTCTATTTTTAACTTTTAGCACTCTCATATCAACAATAATATATTTAATCATTGGAATAAATAAGTATAATAAAAAATAAATAAATTGGAATTTCGTTTTAAAATCTTATCAGAAACATTCGAATCCATACAATTTCTTATTCATAGATAAAATTTCTCTTAAAACAGTTTACCTCAATGCGTATCGTCTGCATCCCGCTATATTTGGTTTTTTATCATTTTTGCATGCGTTTTTAAACTACGATATCGACCATGCCATTGTTTTACCACACCACCACAGTTTCATCAAAACCGGTTAATCTTTGCATTCACCTCACTTACCCGATAAAGTATTTAATTCAGCAAACATTTCCCGATTAAATGAAATAATTACACAAACACCATCACTAACCGTCCACTGTTTTGTAATGTAATACTATTTAATACGAGCTTTGTCAGTTAAAAGACATGTTATAAAATTCCGGTTTGTTATTCACCCGATAATAGGCCGTAGGAAATTTAAAAAAAAAGAATTCCTCGGCAAACAATTGGACGCTCAACAAAAGCAGTGCTTCGCAGCTATCCGAAGCTGTACTGAAATTCTAAACCCCGACTTCGGTGTCTGTGTCCAGCACCCCCCATTACTAAATTTCCAATCGAATCTAAAAGGTCTAAACTAACAAATATAACCATTTAAAAATGAACTCTAAGGGTATTACATTAAGCTCCTTGTTGCTACAGTGCATAAAGTCAAATCCGGCATTCATCAAAACCCCCGGGCCGCTACAAGGCTATGAGAACGTATAATTTAAAGACGGAGCTAGCTGACTCACGTTGTAAATATACTCGTCTCTCTCCCTCGTATTGAATAGGCGGTAAAGCTTTTTGCCTGACGATGTCGCGTTGCTCATTTTTTTGCTATTCTGTATTGAATTACGTATTATTTCGTGAATTAGATTGTGCCGCGGTGTCATATTTTTGCTCAGTACCTACCTGGTGTTTTTTAAAAGGATAGTGGGTAGGCAGGTTGCTTGTCCTATTTTGTACAATATGGAAAAAATGTTTTAATTAAACTTTTATAATTCAAAATTTAATAAATGAAAAAACGAGTTCTTGTAAATTCTATGTGTTTTTAATTAAATGTACTGAATTTGAAAATCATTTCCGTTTTTCTTTTGGCACGATAAAACAATTAATCTTGAAGTGCTCGCACATTTGACGGACCTGTAAATAAAAAAAATATATTAATGTTCTATTTTTAAAAATTAGGTTTCTATTTTTAAATAGAGTGTCGGTTGAATTTAAGGTCAAATATTATTATTTTCTATGATATTTTATCTCGAAAGTAAAATTATCTTTTTATTTTTAAATTTATAGGCTTTAAATAGTGTTATAAGTGGAGCTAAAACTAAATTACATATAATCTTTATTTTATTTTTTGTTCTCGCATCTCGTGCTTGAAAGTTACGGATTTTACGATGGTAGCTTTTACATTCAATTAATTCCTACTAGATTCAAAACTTACTTGAATAAGTTTTAACTCAATTGGATTTCGACGACTTAAAATTTACTATCACGATCACTTAAAATATTAACTTTTTTCATGCTAAATATTTTTATACCACACCGCGGATAATAATAGTCGCGAGGTATCATTCACATGATATTTCCTGCGGAAGAACATTAGTGATCAAATATATAGTGTTTAACAAGTTCCGTTATATAAATAGACATATAGTTCAGGATTGAAATGTATTTTAACCGAAAACTATTCATTTTAGAATAAAATTTTGTCCAAGGATATAAATACCATTTTAAAATTTCAACCTGAAGAAGCAATACAGAAGACGGTACTGGTTTTATTAGCAATACTTTTTAATTTAAAAATATTCTCGAATATAGTACTATAATTAGCATTTACAAGAGTTTTATGGGCTTGGTCAGTACGAAAATATGTTTTCTCTATTTTTTATTGTTCTATTTTTGTATTGGTTGTGAGCGACTTTCACATCAATCATGCCACACTGTTGAGCTAGTGGCTTTTCTTCATACAATTAGATTAATGACATCTATACCAATATTTAGCTGAATAGTTTAGCAGTCCGATTTGAAAAAAGCCTTCTGTTCGATAACTCATTTATTAAAAAAGGTAAAACTATATAACATCAAACTTTCAATTAAAAAAAATGTAAAAAAAATCAAATAATAAAAATATATATATATATATATATATATATATATATATATGATTCTGCTATTGTTGTATATTACTTATTGTGATATATAGAATGAAATATTTAAAAAAAAAACTCGCTGAGTTTCTTTCGCCGGTTCTTCTCAGGTCTGAGGTGTTTATTTCCGAACCGGTGGTAGATCTATGACAGTTCAATAAGCAAGTGCAACGCTTCTTCTATTTGATTTTTGACTTTGACTTTGACTACAACCTGCTAGTATTTTATGTATTCCTAATATACCTAGTAAAGCGTGCTAGGTATATAATGAATCTTGTAATTTCTAAATGTTTGTTAAAATAAACCATGCTCACCACACAAACACCGTAATGTACATGAGCTGCTACAGCAAATACTAGGATCACATACAACGCAGTGATCTCAAACTGTGGTAGGTAGAATGATATCACAACTGCAGTTATCAGAGGTATATTAATCCAGCTGATTGTGTCGCATCTCTGCTCACTCATCTCAGCGACTATGAGTCGACTCTGAAAATAAAATATTTATTGAAAAATCGTATAAGTCCTGCCTCCAATACCGTGAGCTGATACATTAGAGGAGCTGAGAATTTTTAATATTAATTTAAACATTTAATAAATATATATAAGTTAAGTATTCACATCAGAATCGTCATAAAAATATTCTTTCAACTAAGATTATAAGAATCGCTTTTTAAGTATTGAAGTTATAAATTTTATTGTTAGTAAATAACCGATAAAATTATCTTACAATTATGCTATTTTTATTTGATTATGAATCAATTTCCAATTTTAAATATCGATTTATCTTTATGTAGGAGTATACGGCAATTACAGTAATATTAGCTTTATTTCCGTTATAACAACATATTCATTAATAAACAGATTAAGGTTCCTTGAAATAATATAATCAACGTATTTTGTACTAATTATATATTAAAATGAGGAGCACACAATCTTAAGCGAATTATTTTCGATTAACACGAGGTTTTTATGACATACGTCGGTATATTTAATATCCACTGATGGCTAGGCCTACATGGCATCGGTCTAGGGGACTTGCTTTGGTGCCACCAAGCCAAAAATTATATTTTTTTTCTTTTAACCACTTCGGAATGGGTCAAAGTGCCTAAAAACTTTAAGTTATCTAAGTCCAGGCTTGATTTGATCCTTTTCCTTAATAGGAGAGGCTCACCTTTGGCATTAACGGTTACGTTACTCCTTATTTATTTATTAAGAATTTTAAACATAGCGCTGTTTTCTCAACGGTATTGCATTGTAGTGTCTTTTTACAGTTGCAAAAGTTTTAAGTCAGCAAATCCGACGTTGGCGCCAATGTTCTTGTATTTCTTAAGTTGGTAACAGAAACATTACTGCTTTACATTCTTTCATTTGTATGTATATATATATATATATATATATATATATATATATATGTATTATCTAGTATTTTTAGTATTTATATTAGTATTTCATATATAAATATGAAATTGTTTTAGGCATTATATATTTTACAAACAGCAGTACTTGATATGGTTGTGTTCCGGTTTGAAAAGTGAGTGAGCCAGTATAATTACAGGCACAAGGGATAAAAAATCTTAATTCCCAAGGTTGGTGGCGCATTGGCTATAAGCGATGGTTGACATTTCTTACAATGCCAATATCTAAGGGCGTTTGGTGACCACTTACTATCAGGTGGCCCGTATGCTCGTCCACCTTCCTATTCTATAAAAAAAATCTTCAAATGCATGCAATAATTAAGCGTATATCAGTGTTCTTATTGTTAAGTGACATTCGAAATTATTCTAATCAGTATACGTATTTCGTGCTAATTTAAAGTAAAAATCATCACTCACTTACTACGTAATTGTGTTAAAATCACCCACTGAATTTTCGGAATAAGAAAGAACTTGTCTAAGAATTGCAGCAAAATTATTTTTAAATAGCACCCTATTTAGTCGGTTTGGAAATTAGATTCTACTCGGATGAATCGGTACTCAGTACTTACTATTTTTCTTAATAATAATAATATCCTGGGATATTATTCACACATGGCCATCTGCTTGTACTATGGAAACAAGACAACTGATATTTTTTTTTTTTTTTTATATCGCCGGGAGGGCAAATGACTCTACTCCACCTGATGGTAAGTGGTAGTAGAGTCCAAACGCGACGACGGCCAGTACAGACGGGAAAAACGTTCTGCACTAGCCGCCTTCGCCTTGCCGGCCCGCAATGTCCGTCCTGGGTGGGAATCGAATCAACCTTCGGCGTGAATGGCAAGTATCTACCAACCACGCCAACCGGCCCGTGGTTTTCTTTAATAAGCTCCATGTACCAAATAAATATTTTAACGAATGAATGGGCTCAAATCAACCAACTCCTTACTTGTTTTTAAAGATAATACTTACACTAATATTACTGAATAGTGTTCCAAAAGCGAGAAGAACCATTCTAGGGTCCTTTTCGAGGATATCGTTTGGTGAACACAAAACCCACACCGTCATAGTGACGGTCATGATTAACATCCCCCAAATAGGTCGAAGAGATTCTGGCAACGAGTACATGTGACCGGTTTTATTCTTGTATGATCTAAAAATATATAAAAAAAAGAATTGCGCAACGAGAGTAAATTTATTCATGCCGGTAAGTATAAAAATACCTTATTTAGCAACGTAACAGTAACATTTTGACATATTTTATCTGTATTTTACTGTTATATGAACAACTTTATTGTATATTCTGTGCATTTGTAATTATCTATAAACCAAGTCCAAAACTATTATACATCACTTTTACACAGGTAGACTTGTTTTTAATAATTCATTGTTGAAAATATGGAAACAATAAAAAAAAGTAAGTTTCATGTTATGTATATATATTATTTTTCCTTGGTATTATAATATTAAAAAATAAAATAAAAAATAATACAAAAAAAAAAAATCAAACAAACATCTAGACTTTTTACCGGGACGGAGTATTTATTAAAAACGATTCGAACATCGAGAACGTACAAACGTGATGTACATAAATATATTATATTCCTATGTCTATATTTTCACTGTTTATCATTCAAATACAGTTCATTGATACTTGTACACTATACAAAAAATAATAACATGAAAAAATATTTTAAAATAATTCCAGGGTTGTCTGTAAGAGATCACTACTTGAGTGATAAGACCGCCCTTTGCATGCATCATGTTGAGGTCCGCAATTATGTTTATATAGCATCGCTTTTCTTGAGCTTTTGTTTTTCTTTTACTTTTTTTTTACTTGTATTTGTCTTTTTTTCCTTATGAGTGTGCAATAAACTTGTTTAAAAATAATTAATAATAATAATAATCGTTGAATTAAAATCACGACTGCCCTACGAAATGTACGAACGAAAAGAAAGATGATATATCCAATGTTACTCGGGACGATATAATAAACGTTCTAACGATACAACCAAATATGTTCAGGCATTTAAAGGTTACGATAGAATAAAGAAACATACATACCCTGAAAACATTTCTTTTTTTGCAGTCGTATAATTGAATTCTTTTTTTTTTAGAACAAATTTTTTTTTAAACTTCAGAACAGTCATGCTTTACGCGCAACTCGTAACACAAGAAAAAGAACGCTTTTGCGTTAGAACATTTCAAACGTTGCATTAATATTCAACTTAAAAAAATATAAGCCGAGATGGCCTAGTGGCTAGAACGCGTGAATCTTAACCGATGATCGTGGGTTCAAACCCGGGCAAGCACCACTGAATATTCATGTACTTAATTTGTGTTTATAATTCATCTCGTGCTTGACGGTGAAGGAAAACATCGTGAGGAAACCTGCATGTGTCTGATTTCATTGAAATTCTGCCACATGTGTAGTCTACCAACCCGCATTGGAGCAGCGGTGGTGGAATAAGCTCCAAACCTTCTCCTCAAAATGGAGAGGAGGCTTCAGCCCAGCAGTGGGACATTAACAGGCTGTTACTGTACTGTAAAAAAATATAATTTATAATATAATACTCACAGATATACATTATATATGGCAACAGGTAACGTGGTGAACAAACCCGTGGCGTGAATTGTCATTTCCAACGCGTCGACAAATTTAACGTTACCGAACAAGATCACTTTATACACGGCCGGACCTTTGATACCAGCCAGCAGAAATAGCAGAGAGGAAGCCTAGGAAAAAAAATGAACTGGATAAAGAAGCCGAGATGGCACAGTGGTTAGAATGCGTGAATCTTAACCGATGATCGCGGAAACAAAGCCGGGCAAGCACCACTGAATTTTCATGTACTTAATTTGTGTGTCATCTCGTGCTTGACGGTGAAGGAAAACATCGTAAGGAACCTGCATGCGTCTAATTTCACTGAAATTCTGCCACATGTGTCTCCACCAACCTCCAATAGTGCAGCGTGGTGGAATAAACTCCAAACCGTTTCCTCAAAAAAATTGAGGAGGACTTAGCCCAGCAATGGGTCATTCATAGGCTGTTACTGTTACTGCAGTATATATTTCATTTGAGTATAAAAAATTGTATGTAGACATGTAGCGAATGACAAATTCATTTTATAATTTCATACGCGCGTAAACCAGCGCGTATGAAATTATAGAAAACAGTTTTTTTATATCTCCTACGACACTTAATTGTCTGCACTGTTGAGCAAAAAATATTTTCTAATGGAGTTTCATTCACCACGTTGTTCCACTGTGTTGATACATATGTACATATATAGTAGAATTTTATGCTTTTCGCATCACGATGTTTGTCTTTACCGTCGAATTAAGAATATAAAAACTCTCTCGGTGTTGTATATTTTTAATTAAGACAATAGCTTTATATACTTATCTTAAAGTTTATATTGAAATATATTTTGTCACTATTAAATGATTCAAATGATTTCGTCATAACTAAAGTTAATGATCATGAAGATGTTGATCGCGATAACCGCCGGCTTCAAATATCTTTAATGTATGCAGGAAATGAAATACGGGAAAAACTTTAATTATTGGATATAGTATATATAATTAGACTATAAATAATAATTTGTCAACGTTAATTAATTTTAATTTGAAAATGTTATCTATTTAGATATTTTAAATGTTATAAATACAGTGTTGCAATATTAATTATAAAATCCATAAAGTTTTAGATAAGCACACAAAAAATATGGCTCTATATTTTATCAAATTATTAAAATTATTAGAAAATAAAATCAAATAAAAATGTATTATATGTATATTAGCTAAGGAAACATGTATTCTCACCCACATACTGAGATCATATCCCCATGGCAGATACAGCGTCCCCGTGTTGTACTTTTCCCAATGGCTTACATAAAAATTGAGCACAATGCTCATTACTATCAGGTACGCTCTGAAAAAGTACATTTATATTAGATTTGGTGATTGAAGTTTTTCCAGTTACAAGAAATTATAATATATATATATATATATATATAATATACATACGATATAACACCTCGTTTCGTTGCTTCCATTGTTGACACGAGGGTTGGCTCATTTTTCTGTCAGATCGGAATTGCGATTCAACGGGGATTTCCCGATTCTAGGAATATCTATATCTGTATCTCAGCTCTTTTATTCAACTTTTGTCTATATCTGTCACAGTGCAGAGACAGATATAGACAAAAGTTGAATTAAAGAGCGTACCACAAACGTTACATAGACAACGTTAAATTCAACGATTTACTTACGATCAAAAAAGTTCAAAAATATTCTGTCAGAATAAACAACGTCAATTCACTTAAGCCCTCAGCTTATGTTCACCTTAATGTCTGTATAAACTTGACGAATAATTTCCCATTAATTATAACCTTTCATATAAAAGTAAGCCACGTGCCTCTTAACACATCACTTTTGTTAGCGTCGAACAAAGCTCTAGTTTTATATAATCTGTGGCATTATCTGTTTTATGTCTGTATTCGATAGTACTGTCTACGAAAATAATATTATTTCAAAAATTGTTTTGACGGTTACTTGATATTTATTTTAAAAAAAAGAAAAATATTCAAAAGTAGCGTAGTCTCGATACCCTCGCAGGCATCTCGCGGTCATGATTTTTCACACAAAGTTTTTAATTACATTTTTACACAAAAAATATGTATTTATTGATTTGTATAGTTACATAAATTTTTATGCACTCGTGTATTTGATACAATTTATTTAAAAGTATATAAAAATAATGTAATCATCAAAGTATTTTATAGATAGATAAGATATTAAAAGAAGGAGCAAATGGGCCACCTGATCAGTGGTCATCTTTACCTCTAGACCCCCCCCCTTGTTGTACTGTAAGAAGTAAAAACCCTTTCATACACTATTAATGTGCCACGATCCGAGAGATTTAAGATGCTGTTTCCTGTATCTGTGATCACAATAGAGTCTGTACTATTCAACCTACTCACCCTCAGAATAATTGGTGAATACGTGTTCAGGTGGACCTTTCTAAGGAGTATATGGTGGTTATATATTTCTGGTATTGTTAACATGTATTGGGGAAGATGAACGCATAGTATCATTATGCCTATTGGCTCGTTTGCATTCCTTAGATATTCAATAACAGAAGTATATTATGTAACATTGTTTATATATCAAATCACCTGAATACGGTGGTCGAGTATTGGTCCCTTCCAAACACGGAGATCAAGCAGTAGGGTATGAGGAACACGATGTAGGAGTCCAGACCGTGGTCGAATAATTCTCCCAAAGGACCAGACAAGCCCAGCCGCCTCGCTTGCTTGCCATCCATACCATCTGAATATGAACTATACTTTCTTTATCGACTCTTATTAAATTGCTTAATTATCATTATCCATCAGAACTTTCTTTATGGCCCTCATAAAAAGGCTATATCTAGTGACAAGTGTCGTACCCTCGATCGAAAGGTACTAATAGTAAGTGAACCAGGGTTATTATAATCGTAACGGTACTTTCGGTAACCATATTGTTCCACACATAAACTACGCCACACTATTTATGATGCCTTGGTACTTGAACTAAATTTGATGTAGCCAACAAAAACGGTTATCAGGCCTTCAAATCAAATAAAACATCATCATCTTATATATCATAACATAAATTACCTACATACTTACCTAACCGATAGCATTATGACTAATTAACAAACAGTACAGTAACAGTAACAGCCTGTTAATGTCCCTCTACTGGGCTAAGGCCTCCTCTCCCTTTTAAGGAGATGGTTTGGAGGCTATTCCACCACGCTGCTGCAATGCGGGTTACACATGTGGCAGAATTTAAACGAAATTAGACACATGCAGATTTCCTCACGATGTTTTCCTTCACCGTCAATCACGAGATGAATTATAAACACAAATTAAGCACATGAAAATTCAGTGGTACTTGCCCGGGCTTAAATCCACGATCATCATCGGATAAGATTCACGCGTTCTAACCACTAACCATCTCGGCTTTTTTTATTTTTTTATTCAACAAAGTATAAAGTCAATAGCTACATTGGTAATTCAAATAAATATACATTTATCATATTTATATCCGTTACAATATCAATCTGAGTGACTGATTAATCGATTCAGTTCCAGTTCTTCTCGGTAGAATCTAAATTCCAAACCGGTGGTAACTATTTTATTTTAATCTTATTACTTTTGACATAACCTCCAGCCTAATGAATGTAATAATTCTATCTTAAATAAATAATCTTTTAATTTTCATTTTTATCACGAGGGTCTATATCGCATTTATATAAATTAAATAAACTATTAAAGATTGGGTTATTATTTTGGCGATAGTAGAGGTAGTGCAAGTGTTCAGTAGACTTGAATCACATACGTACGAAGGCATGTAACATAATATTACGTGGACATATTAACGTTCGACGTAGATTGAGATGATTCATTACCACGACCTTGGTGATGATGAATCTACTTTGATTTATACGAACTGATGTAATGTCCTGCAACTACGGACGGATACTTCCAAGGATATATATGCATTTCATTGTATATTACTATTTGCTTCATTAGAGCCTACCGAGTTTTTATTTTTCTTCTCAAATAATCAAATCTCCAATCGTGATGCAAGTGCTTTTGGTGTGTCTTTTCTATTAGTGTTATTTACGTTATTTTAAAAATACACTATATGTTTTTTTTTATTCGTGGCTGTTTTCAGTAGACTGTATATTCCGAATCATCAATATTTTACTGGTGGTAGGGCTTTGTGCAAGCTCGTCTGGGTAGGTACCACCCACTCATCAGATATTCTACCGCAAAACAGCAATACTTGATATTGTTGTGTCCCGGTTTGAAGGGTGAGTGAGCCAGTGTCATTACAGGCACAAGGGACATAAAATCTTAGTTCCCAAGGTTGGTGGCGCATTGGCTATAAGCGATGGTTGACATTTCTTACAATGCCAATGTCTAAGGGCGTTTGGTGACCACTTACCATCAGGTGGCCCATATGCTCGTCCACCTTCCTATTCTAAAAAAAAAAAATCTATGGTACCTTAACATTTAATTTAATGTAATTGATTTAAATTTATCTTCTAACAGCATGATTCAAAACTATTCTATAAAAGACACGCGTAATATCTCTTTCTGACATTTAATTTTGTTCTGCAGTGAGTTTAATCTAGTTCTTACACAATATTTCTACTGAATCAAACGAATATTGCGAAATATATTTCTTAAAGAGTTCAAAGATTTGTTTAAAATTTATTCGAAGAAAAGGAAATGTGTTGTTTTAAATTCTAAAAGGCACAATTAGGCTCCATATCATTTTCCTAAAAGGAGGTTTTTTCTTTTTACAATTAATAGGCCAGCATTTGACCGTTGACTTGCCTGAGGTTAAGCATGGACACGGTCTAAGATGTAGCACGCTTGCCTATGATATGGTATGGTATTATAGGTATTGTTATTTCTTTTAGCAGTACGTCGTGTATGAGCTAGAACTATTAAAACAATACAGATAGACCACTATTAAAATTGTAATTGTGTCTTATATGTAATAAAAATCTTCAAAAACGCCAACTTACCTAAATTATAAGCAATAAATATCAGAAACGCACAAACAGTGAACACAACACGTGACAAGATCGACTCTTCTATCTCGTTCTCCCCGGGACGACCCGACGCGGTGCAATCATAATCGTACGCCAGGACTATCAGCGCACACAGCACCATGCAAAGAAACCCAGCGAATGTCAGGACGTTTGGTGCTATCCATTTCGGTATAAACTAAAACAAAAGAATCCTGCCTTTTGTTAAAAAATTTAAAAAAGTGTTACCTACAACTTTTGACAGAGTTATTAATTGACAAATAATTATATTTGTATTTATATTATTAGTTAAAATTTAACATTAAGCACATTTACAAAGTAAAACATTTGCGAATTGAATGTTTGTAAAATAACTTTATAAGATGATATGTTCGCACCGGCTCCCATGATTACTAGTCTCGTAAAATTGTTTCTGCGCCTTCTGCTATGCCAGATTGCCACCCCATTGGTCTATGAGATGGGATAGAAAGCGCACCTGTGTTTGCGAATCTAGTGTTTGAGACATGAGCCTCTGTGGTCAAAATTTCTGAGACAAAAACATATATTCGAAAAGTGATTTCTTTCTCGTCTTTTCTCTTATTTAGAGTGTGAATACCTTAACAGAGAAGTTCCATGTAGGATGCATCACATATCGGCTGAGAGGACTCGTGTCGATTGCATTGTACTGAAAATAAATTAATTATCTAACACTATTATTATTATTTTACTAATACCTCTTGATCTAAGGGAACAATAGCAATAAATATATCCTGGGACATTATTCACACACGGCCATCTGATCCCAAACTAAGCAGAGTTTGTACTATGGAAACCAGACAACTATATACTACATATACTACTTTTCTTTTGTAAATATACTTATATAGATAACTACACCCAGACTCAGGACAAACAGATATGTTCATGCACACAAATGTCTGTCCTGGTTGGGAATCGAACCCACAACTTTCGCCGTGAAAATCATCAAATATCAATAATCAAATATCTACCAACCACACCAACAAACAAGTCAATTTTTTTTTGAGAGATGAGGACCACAATTGTTAACTGTATCACAGTCGACAAACATCTTATTATAACGTTTGTTTACTAATAATCTTTGGTTTTCCATGACTGATCGTCATTAAAAAAATATATAATAAAGCCATAATAATTACTTTATTTATCGGAAACTGTAATTGATCTACAGGTAGGAACAGTTGGTGTTCCATAATATTTATACTATTTCAATTCATTCTGCCTCGTACTTGTACAAATAAAATAACAAATTTGAAAAAATCAAATCGCGTTTCTTTTTACGCAATTTAACATTAAATAATGAACAATATTTATAAATGAAAATAAATATTATATATTATTTAATTTCTAAATTAATTATAACAACGAATGTTGCAGATTTATATTAACACAATAAGATTTAATAATTTTATTAGTTTAGTTGTAGATTAAAATACTACGTTGCTTGAATACAGTCGAAAAAATTTCGCTCGCTCGCTCGCACTTCGCTATCCTTAGCTATTTTTCATGACATTGAAATTCGAAATAGATAATTTGCAATAAAAACGCTTGTATATCGCGACTATATATTTTAGGATTTATTGCTTTAAAACAAGCAATCATAAAGCTATTCTGTAAGAAAAAACCCGAAGTTTATCGCGGAACATAATCGTTAAATGTTAAAAAATGATATGCGATATTGACTGTAGCAATTATAACATTTGAAGGATACAAAGATCAAAATAGCGTATCAACGTAAGTCGGTTATAAACATTTCACATGTTAGATATGAAGTGAGTCCTTATAATAAATAGCACTGCAGTTCTTAGATGGTTTAACTGGTGATAGAAACTCATACATAAGTATAACTGACCAATTGTACATATATAAGAAGTATTGTTGTTGTCTGGTATTAAGGAATTATTAAGGAGTGAGCCAGTATAATTACTGGCAGAATACGTAACTCATTAACGCTTGGTAACCTCTCATTCAACTGCATATCTGTAGTACAGGTTAAAAGTTATAAAACACAGATACGCTTACAATTAACCAACAAGAAACATTAAAAAAACCAAACAATAAAATGTTATCCGAATATTTATTACATTTAATAAACTGACCTTATAATTATCGAATCCCTTCAAATGTTCCTTTGTTAAATATTTATAGTTGAACATTTTTATTGTAGAACTAGAATCACACAGACAAAAATATTTAAAAACTTCCGTAATAAATTTATATTATTTATATTAAGATGCGAAAATCATTTTTATTCTAAGTCCATAAGGCATTGAATTGCTGAAATATTTATCAGCTATTTTTTCTTACTCAAAACTAGTTATAGACACGAGAAGTTATAATATAAATGGCGTAAAACGTGATACGATTATTTTGTTTCAACAATAAAGTCCAGTCACTGGCAGATAAGAGTTTTGATAATTACTTAACTGTTATTGCAAGTACTAAAAAACATATTTCAATTACTTATCAAATTTATAACCATTTATATGTAGTATTATTATATTAAGCCGCGTTCATACGAGCCGATTTTAATCAACAGACCATCTGAACAGATTGTCCATCTAATTGAAAGTATAAAAATTGATTTTATAAAAGTCTTATGGTATTATCGTTCTAACTTTTGTGGGCTCAGTTTGAAATATCATTTTTTTTAATATCATTTATCTTTAATGATTTTTTGGACAACAATAAATAGTGGCCATATGAGATACTAAATAAAATAAATTCTCAGAATTCTAAATTAATTTAAATCATTCGTATTTATGAGTGAGTATTTTTTATATTTGTGTATGTTATATATTTTATATACATGGGATACTACAAACATCGGCACTAGGAATGCTGGCGTATTCTTATAATACGTATTCGCCGAGAACCATTTAAACTAAAATGTCATGTCCCTTAATCTTATGATAGGGCTGACGTACTCGTGGTGCAAAGGAAACCGAAACGCATCGGTAAAAATGTATTTGGAGGTCGAACACACAAAGCCCTTCTACATTATACTACTAAATGTTCTTTAGAGATGTGATTGCCCTGTCAACTATTTGCTAAGCGTCAATAGCGCAATGGTTTACGAGCCGTCTTGCGATGTCAAGTCACAGGATCGAATCCTGTGTGGGATAATTGTCGTCTCCACTCCGAACGCAAGCTTTACCCTTATTTTTTATATTATTATTATTATTATTAGGTATTTCGTAAGTAAATAGGAATATAAAACTTATTTTCCTTAAAATGGACCAAATAATAATTCATTTAAAAATTAACTACTACATTATATATTTTTTGATTTAGGTATAAGGAAATCATACATGCCCAAAAAGAAAAAAAATACAAACATTAGTCCCTGATTTGTTGAGATCAAAATATTATATAAAATTTTAAGCAATTTACAAAAATTAAATTACTTTTACATGTTCTTTTGATATTAAATAAGCTATACATAACACAGTATGTATATTGGATCAACGAGCAGTCAATAATCACATTATATCGTATAGATAACTGTAGTCATTCGATAAGATTTATTAATGAGGTTAATAGTTTTGCGTGATTTGGAAATAAAAAAATATTATATAAATGGCAGTTTATCCGGAAGTCGGAATGCGACGTCAGCGATTACGGATTAATTTAGTTATCATCAATTGACTTTATTGTATTCATGAAACAGTTCGGCTTGCATTTTGTTCTACGATAGTCTACGAGACGTAATTCAAAAGTTTCCATTGGCTTGCTACATACAGAGCAGAAGACTACAAAAATAGTGTTTCATTAAAAAAAAACTATATTAACTATATTTTTTAATATATGTAGTAACTTGGCTTTAATCAACTAAAACGTACTTTGTTGGTGTAGAATTTTACAAGCAGTTTCGAAGCTTACAAGTAATGTTACCAGTTTAAACTAAATTAAAAGTTACCAGAAAATAAGGTATTTTTATCACATTAAGATATAATGTTATCTTTTACATTATTACGTCATGATGTTGATGATTATAACATCTTGACCGATTTCGGCGAAAGCGGCCAATCTCAAGAGAGATTAGCCAACTGCGCAGGAGATATTATACTCGTAATGCACAAGTGTATGCGCAAACACAGGTGCATTATTCCCTAACTCTCATAATGCGATGGGACGGCAATTCGACACAACCGGAAAGAGTTCAGACGCAGTACCAACGGCTTTACGTACTTTGCGAGGTGTGGGAGTGTAAACACTTCCAGACTCCGGGCTGCTTCCTCTTGAGGAGGATTGAAGCATATTCCATCACACTGCTCCAATGCGGATTGGTATATACACATGTGGGCAGACTTAAATCCAACACATGCAAGTTTCCTCATGACGTTTTAATTCACCGCAGATTCACGAGATGAATTATAAACACAAATTAACCACTTGAAAGTTCAGTCAGCTTGATTTTCAATTTCTATGAAATAAATTAAATGAAATTTCTGACATAAAATGATAATATTAAAATTAAAATTGTCGGGTACTCAATCCTTACTAATAATTTTAAAACATTAACTTGTTATTTGACTTGTTAGTTGTTAGCGAACCGTGACCAAGTGAGTTTTTACCTGATCCATAACTTCCTATTGTAATTATATTTAAATTAGTTGAAAATAAAGAAGAAATTTTTGTAGCAGAATAAAGAAGGACAGAATAAAGGACTTTTCTCATGCGACGCATATTCACGCTGTCTACTAATAGTGGAGGGGCAGTAAGTGATGACTCAACCCAAACATCAGCTTAAATCTTTGATTTCGGTGGATCGTCGCATTCAATGTGATCAGAGACTGATAGCCAATGCATCGCCCTACAATAAAACCAAATTCTCATTATGAGTATCGAAGGATTGTCACCTGCTTGTCACCCCAACATTTATTGTAAGTCGAGGAGTTATAAGAGTGAAGTCATACATACCTTCACCATTAACAACAACGCGAGGGCCTAAACTCTTATATTATCACTATGGGGTGGCCCATTATACGAAGCGCCTTGCTCCTTGTTTCTCATGCACACATCGTAGGTATGAAATACACTTCTGATTTTTTTTTCTTGAGTAATATAATCCAAGTATCTTTCGTCTTCATCTGCATCGTTACTATTCTTTTCATTTATTTCCATGCAAGATAAATAATAGTAATTCATTGCTCTACTGGTGGTAGAGCTTTGTGCAAACTTGTCTGGGTACCACCCACTCATCAGATATTCTACCGCAAAACAGCAGTACTTGGTATTGTTGTGTTCCGGTTTGAACGGTGAGAGTAAAGTATATTGTGCGGTTCTCGGTAGAATCTAAATTCCGAACCGGTGGAAGCTTTAATAACTTATTCTGTAAAATGACGAGTCGTCATGAGTTCTAGCAATAACTGACTTGAATAAATAATATTTTGATTTTACCACCAATTGTGATTATGGTCAATGAGTTAACACCTCAAGGTGCTAATATCTATGAGGAGAGATGATCTGACGACCGTCCTTCAACAACTACAAATAAAAAAAAACAGACATACCCTAGTCCTTCGTAAATTTAGGATTTTATTGTGTAGTCAGATTCAGTTTAGCGATTATCTTATTAATATACATAACGCATGATTTTTAATCGGTCGTAAAATAATTCGGGCGCATTAAAACGCAGCAGGCTTGCAGTAATTGAGCGCAGTGGTGCATCGTGCAATTAAGCGCATTAATTGTGTCCCGTGCGAGTCGTGACAAACAACCAGACCGACAGCTGTTAATTTGATGCGCTGCGTATTGACTACAGATTATATTTACACAGAGACGAAGTTTATTTGCACGACAATAGAAACTAGCTTTGCATATCTGTATGTTACGACGTACATTCTAAACACTTCAATCGATATTGGCCCACGTGTTGTTAGATTTTAAATGTTTGTGTGTATGTTAGATATTTATGACCATTTGTATGTATTTGTAAGTATTACTAGTAGTACTAGAATAAGTAAATAATTAAATCTTATAAAATCTGGTCAAGAACGAGTGCGTTTTCATGTGCTTTAATTGTGTTTATAATTAGGCGATGAAAGAAAACCATCGTAAGAGAACTTGCATGAACTTAGCTACGGGTATATTTACTAATCAGCGGTAGAAAGGCTTAGTGAAAACCTTTTTTGAGGAATTTGGTAAGGAAAGGTTTGTTTACTAGCAATGGAACAATTAAGACTGCTTTAAAATAAACGTAATCGCTGGATTTTGTTAAAAGGAGGAAGTCATATAAAAATACTTTGATGAATAACATAAGTTTTTTTTTTTACAATGGAATACTTTTATATCTTGTACTTTTTAATAAATAGTACTGGTACTGGTGGTAGCTATGTGCAAGCTCGTCTGGGTAGATACCACCCACTCATCAGATATTCTACCGCAAAACAGCAGTATTTGGTATTGTTGTGTTCCGTTCCGTCCCAAGGTTGGTGGCGCATTGTCGATGTAAGCGGTAGTTCTTTTTCTTACAATGTCACTGTTCTCGGGCGTTGGTGACCACTTACCATTAGGTGGCCCATATGCTCGTCTTCCGCCTACTTATACTATAAAAAAAGATATTTTTGTATGTTTGTCTTAAATGATTTTCAAAACTACCAATTGTAATAAAACTTTGGTGAGGTGTTCCGCTTAAGCTAGCAAAAAAAAAAAAAAATTCTTCCTATGTTTGTCCTTCAATAGAAAGGTTTTATGTACACCCTTATACTACACGTGCGAAGCCTGGACGCATATATTTCATATATAGACGATAGCATATATTTAAGTATTTGAATATATTTAAAATGTTTAATTGTTTGATTAGGTACTCTGTGCTAGGGAGTTACATTATTGCTCAATTGAAATGTCTGTTTGTATGTAGGTAAAACACATAACATATTGGTGCATATATTAATAAATATTATTTTACAACTGCGACTCGGTTCCTCGGGGACCGTTTCTAAGTGTTGATTATTTTTTATTGTTAACTATAAATAATAATTTAAAACATTATTTCAAAAATACATAGGTGTTCAACATATATACAGTACAGTAACATCCTGTGAATGTCCCACAGCTGGGCTAAGGCCTCTTGTCCCTTTTTGAGGTGAAGATATGGAGCATATTCCACCACGCTGCTCAAATACGGGTTGGTTGAACTGTGTGTTGTGGGTTAACATATATATTTAGTTGTTATTAATTAAACTTTAGATATATTATATCGTTTCATTAAAACTTTATAATTTAGTTCGTGTATAATTGCCCTAATTAAATAAGTGCAAAGTTAAACAACTAGTAGCATAAAAAGGCGCATCCCTATACGAAATTGCGGATAATTTGGGGCGAGATCAACTGGCAACACAGACATTATCGGCGCGGTTCGAATTTCAAATTACGCGCCGGTGTCGGATAGCGCCCTCCGCGTCGCGTGGCAACGCAGGTGGATCGATCTTCTCGCTGTCGTGTTGCTCTGGTATAGTTTAATATTTATTCTTACAGGAAGAATTTAAAAAAGTATAACTTAAAAACGAAAAGAAATATTTAAATACGCTTTCTTTGATGTAAAACTTCTTAGGCGACTATTGGATAATCAGGTGGACGAGATTTAAGAGTAAAATTTTAAAGACGCGTCAAGTAGCACAATTCCTGACAGAAAGAAGAGAAGTTGAATGATAGAGATAACGAATACATATTAAAGAAGTTTTATTTCAATCACGTGTACAGTACACGTGTAAACAGGTTTTTTTATAAAAATAAATTAGCTTAACCCGCATAATTCCAATTTTAAACGTACAAATTACATAATTACCACGTACAAACTTTAGAACACAGATTATATTTAATTTCCAGAAATAAAAAAGTTACCAAAAGAGGGTTTTTGTTAATAAAACAAGACACTTCCTTGAATATATTTATTCCAAAACACCCAAGAAAAAAAAAACATACAAATAAAGAAATACGTAGAAATAATTATAGAAATATTATCATAATTAACAATAACAAAATCAGATAATATCCTCAGCTTATATTTTATATTCTTTAAACATTATATAAATTATATTATTATTATTTTACTATATTTTATTGTCAATGCAGTCTCGTAGTAACTTTACTATATTATATAAAATGTACCAGGAGACTAGACAGACTAAGAGGAAGCGTAAATAGGTGTGAGACTGAGACCATCCGGCCCGACTGGCTAATGATAAGCAAATGGCCCAAGACTTAGAATCCTGGTCATACTGAGCTATGCTTGCAATTTATATATGAAATGTATTTATTCCGCTGGCTATGTATGTTTGTATTAATTGGTTGATTTGAATGATTACCTTTCTATTATAAATACTAAGTGGTAGATCTTTGTGCAAGTCCGTCTGGGTAGGTACCACCCACTAATTTACAAAAACTCACAATATTTTTTATAGTTGCTTTGAAGGGTAAGTGAGCCGGTGTAACTTTAGGCACAAGGAACATAGCATCTTAATTCCCAAGATTGGTTGCGCATTGGCGTTGTACGCCATGGCCAATATTTCTTACATTGCCAATGTCTATGTCATTTACCATCAGGTGGCCCATTTCTGACCATTTACCATCAGGTCGCCAATTTGCCAGTCTGCCTATCTATTTTAATAACAAAAATCACTGATAAAATCGCAATCTCAAAACTATCGTAAATTTGTCAATTTCGGAGAATTTGATAGCAAATTACCAAAAACCAAGGGTTCACAGAGCCAATGATACCAACGCTACACAACGCTACAAGAAACAACTAATAGGATGAGTTGAAATCGTAATTGCTTTATTGTAACAATTATTATTTATTACATTTTAGTACCTTATGTCCGCTGTTTAAATGTTTATCTATGATAACTAACGATAATCAATCTTAGTTTGTTATCGACACAGAGGATACATAAATTAGGAGAATTCATAAATTGTACATTGAAATCTGGTTTTCTAAACACGAACTAGTCACTTTTGTGAGTCAGATTTGGTAAGCGTAAGTTAAGGTGGCGTACGTATTATGCGATTATTTGGAAGACTACGTATAATACAAATAAAGAAGCAAAACAATGACATATTCAAAATACTGTACTTTATTAAAGAAGGTTCTTATAAGTAGTTTTCAATGTCATTATCATTTATCATGTTATTTTATAAGAATCAATTTTGATTAAACTTTAAATTTAACACCAGTTTGGTATGTACATTTTATCGAAAAGAACTTACATGAAACTCTTTTCTAAAATTTAATTACATAATTATGTTCATGAAATACAAATTAAATATTATTTTCCTGAATGAAAATACGAATACTAACTAACTCTACGCTTATTTGACATAAAAAATCTACGAAATATTTTATCGGATAACACTTCTTATTCACAATCACTTCATTACTTAATCGTGTAATCTAAATGTTAATTAATTAAGTAGACAAAACATTCAGTTGTTCTGCTAAACGCTTCCGCTCATGTATCACACCGCAATATACGAATTAATCGCTCAGTCGCGATGATGAGCCGGCTAGACGAAGTGACAGACGATCACGTGCAATGCAAATGGAAACGGCCTTTGCTGTTTTAATTTAAACTAATGCTTCGCTCGTTAGCTCACACTTAACTGAGCGTCTTTTGAATAAATACATCATTGTTCTAAATAATAAGATGGGAAGCGGTTAAAGTAACTTCTAGACTTTCGAGAGTATGAGAAACAATTTCTGAAATTTCCGAAATGATGGGCGTAATTTGTAAATTTTTGGGACTTTGTGAAAACATATTCGATGTTGGTATAGTTTTTCGAAATTATGTTTCCAAACATTTTTTTTTTTTGGCAAAGGTATAGCAGATATGATTATATTAACTGCGTCATCATCTAGCTTATAAAGTTGAGGATCCAGAGGACTTGGGTTCAAACTCAGGGTCATGTGAATAAAAAATAATTGAGAAGCAGCCTGCAGTTTGGAAGTTGGTTGTTCACTGTCTCATTCAAGCACGTAAAGCCGTTGGTCCTGCGCCTGAACTTTTACCGGTCTTGTCTAATTTTTCGTCCTATCGTAATATAAAGAAGGAAATAAAAAGCAAATATGTGTTTGTGTATATAGCGTTTTTTTATAATTCGTACTAAAATTCAAAGTAATAAACCATCTAAAGTATATTAAGTTTATAAGTTAAAAAATTTAATAATAAATACATCATTTAGAGTATTCATTTAAATATGATTTAAAACCACCTAAACCAGGTTTTTTTTTATAAATTAACTGCAGCTTACAACTTTTGAACTTTGAATATTTAAAAAACCTTCCCCTTTTCTTCCTAAACATTACGTTCTAAGGTTAAATTTCTTCACTAAATAATCTACAATCCTCACGTTTGGCGACATAACTATAACTCGAGATAATATTCCATTTAAGTTTTGCTCTATTTAGCATAATCATTCTCAGTATTCTAATTGGTAATAATTGTTCACAGTGTCTGCATGCTTAAACGCACAATCGAATTAACATCGAGAAATGTATTGTGTCTAAGTCTGAAATGAAAATATAGACTGCATTGAGCGAACCGATAACACGTACAGATCAGGGCTGACAACGTTTCACTGACGGAATATCTTTCTCTACCAATATCCCGTTTTTTAGTCGGTTTAAATTTTTTTTTTTCACTTACTTTAGTAATCAGGCTAAGAATAAAAAAATCCAAACTGACTTAAGATATGATTTTCAAAATCGTTGTAAAAGTTTGTAAAATCGCTATGGATTTTGAAAAATAAATAAAATATTATAAGAGGTATCTAAAATCTTGTACCTTTTATATTATTTTAGTTAATAATATTGGTACCGTTGTTATATAAATATGGATTGACAACCGATAGGATTATTATTAGAGTGATGGTGTAACCTATGTGTGCTCACATAGAATAATATAAAGTATAATCGTATGTTAACTGTCAGTCGAACTTGTTTTGTTTCAAATAGATTAATTATCTATGTGACAACCCTCAAAAAAAAATGCATCACAAATACACGCCAGAAACATGCCAGATGTGCCAACATTCAATTATTTTTTAAATCTAAATAAACCATGTATAATTTATTACAATAAAATATACGCAAAATATTAATAAAAGCTATAAGCAATGATTTCTTAATTTGTATTTATTTTTGATTTATTCAAATCCAGAATCTTTGGGCCTTATTTATAAACGTTGCTAAGCGTCTGTTTAGTTGAACACTGATTTCTCTCCTTCTGTCATTATCGATTTGACATTCGAAAGATGAAGACAGCATTGTTTAACGAATGAACCGCTAAACAACGCTTATAAGTACCGTTTATTATTATTTATTCATGTGTAAACATGTTTTCTTAACATAAAAAAAAAACATTATACTTATTACGATCCTACACCATTGTAGAAACAATGAAACTGGTGACCATTCTGGTAAGCATGTGTGATTGAATACTAAAGTATACAGTTCGTGGGTTTTTAGTTTTCGTCCGCTCGCAAAACGCTTAGCGACACGTTGCCTATTGCGATATGTAAAAAGAAAAATCGCCAAATACAAATTAAAAAAATATTTTACACATTTCTCACGGGATGACAAAATCGAGATCAACGTGACATTTCCAAAACCCTTTGTAGATTAATTACAACATACCAAAATCATTAAATCGATGTTCAAGTTTAATATTTATCGTTTCTAAATTCTTGGTAGGGCTTTGTGAAGGCCCATTTCCCCGTCTGGGTGGGTACCACCAGATATTCTGCCGCTAAGCATTAATACTTAGTATTGTTGCGTTCTGGTTTGAAGGGTGAGTGTGCCAGTGTAACTACCGGCACAAGGGTCATAACATCTCAGTTCCCAAGGTTGGTGGCGAATTAGCGATGTAAGGAATAAGGTTATTATTTCTCATCATTCGCCTCGCCAATGTCTATGGCGGTGGTGACCACTTTCCATCAGGTGGCCTATAAAAAAAAATCGATTATATTGTATACATAATATTCACCGTCGCGAAGTACATCAGCCCTAGGCTACATTGTCGGCCAATTACTCGCTAAGCCAACAAATTAGCTTTCAATAACAAAACATTTTGTTTGTCTTTTTGCTCAAACTCGGTAATTATTTAGCGGAAACCGTGATTGTTTTCAATTCGTCTAAATTTAACGGCCCTTGTACTGACTTTTGTTTATTGTTTTAATTTTTACTAATTAAAGCTTTATTGGAAGTAACGGGATATCCTATATAATGGTTTGTTTATAAATCTTTTGTAGTCGAGCGTTATGTTACGAGTGTGGAGTTTTATATGTTAATTAATGTAATGGGGATTTTAGCATAGCGATACTATCATATTGTTTCGTGAAAATTTCAATTGAAATATATATTCTGATACACTTATACTATATTTCCTTCAAATTTTAATTATTTTAGAGTAAGCATTAATAAACAAATTATATTTAAATTTTATACATTTTTACGAATTCAGGTGTGGTTGTATAATATTATATTAAAAAATTTGATCGTCTGTAGTCAAATCATTTCTACAATACTCATATAATAATCAGTCGTGTCGTAAAACAATTCGATATCGATATAAATTTAAATACATATGTATATAAAAATACTTCGAAGTTCTCCGAACGAATCGAATAATAGCTATCGAATCGAGCACGAATTAAAAACAAAAGAATTACAAAAATCCTTATCGGACATCAGCTAATAAACAATATTGAACGTAAAAAGGCGCCACTTTATATATTAAGTATATCATATTATAGCCACCAACATCGAGTTATAACTTTAGTTTAATTTATACCCTGGAGCCTCGGTGTGGGGTTACAAGGGATAAAATTGAAAATGTCCGACAAATCGGTATGTACGTGAACGCCCATGGGAGGGATTGTCATTACCGTAATCTACAACGCCGTAAATGACATAATTCATAATAATAATTGATTATGTCAAGGGTTTTATTATCACGTGATGAATTAGTAACAAATATGTCGATATTTGTTACTAAATAATGAGTTGCTTTACTTTACTTTACTACCTTATACTTTATTATACACCACAAAGAGAAAATAATAATGCAAAACATCGAAATGGCCTAAATAAAAGTAACATACGATTTTGGCGACGTTATCGCTACATAGCGATCTCTTCCAGGCAACCAACGGTGTAAGTAATAACTCATAGGATATGAGGTAG
The DNA here is from genome assembly GCF_905147045.1 of Nymphalis io. Classification (NCBI taxonomy): domain Eukaryota; kingdom Metazoa; phylum Arthropoda; class Insecta; order Lepidoptera; family Nymphalidae; genus Nymphalis; species Nymphalis io. Next base: position 6,844,016 of record NC_065909.1, read on the forward strand.
GTGGTGCTGTAATAATGAATATTGTAAAATTTTATTTTATTTGCAAAATATTTAATTTTTTTTTTTTGTATTTATTAGTGCAGAACTTTATTTTTGGCATCGATGTGAAATTATTAATTTTAAGAACTTATTTAGACTAAATTAAAAAAAAAACTTCTATAACATTCGTAGGGCAAAAATAGTTTTAGTTCCAGTTTTTTTATTTCATTTTAACAAATAATCCAACTAATTCATCTTATAAATTATCCTAAAATTATTTCTAACAAAAGTCGCCAAACGCTTTTTTATCTACATACAGCGTTATTATTATCACAAACGCACCCTAAAAAGAGGTGCGAATGACAAATAACATACAAGGGTAGATAAAAGGGATGGTATCTCACAAATCGCGTCAAATTGTAAATTACAAAGTGACCGTAATTGAGTGGATGCGATGCGGTAATGAAGGGCGTTAATGACGTTATGTTACCGTGTAATGACTTTATATGGTAATGAGGCGGAATGGAAATGACGGCAAAAAATATGTTTTGTCCCTATAATGAATTTTTCGGTGTTGTAATTATTCTTTGAATTACTTTTAACATAAAATGTTTTAGAAATCATAATAAAATACGTTGTTTATCTATATATATAAGCGAAATAAAACTCACTAAGGAGGACGCTTTAGATCGGGCAAAGTGGAGGCGTAGATACAGGAAAGCGGACCCTGGCGTTACTAGGCCGGGAAAACGCTAGGCAGAAGAGAAGATAAGCGAAATAAAACTCATCACGAGATCTCCTAAACTATTTTATTGGCTAGTTTATTATATTTCTGCACTATATAATACATTGCTTACTGTTTTCTTCGATAATTCTGTTTACTAATTTTAGAATTTATTAAAAACATTCTCTTAAAGATCGAACAGCTCAGAGGTCTATATAAATTACTCCAGTGATTACGGTTGCCAGGTCAGTACAGATATTCACAGCACATAAAGATTGTTCGAATATTTTTTTGTTTAAATATTATTATTATACGTAGTTTGAACTATATTTCCAAGAATAAAGAATGAATGAGAGCGACCAAACTCAATTGTTTAATCCGAAAAAGCACGTCAACGAAACCGCGTGTAAAAGATAGTTTCTTATTAAAAAGTAATGTAACTAAGTGATTCAAAAACGCAAAGTATGAAATGCCTTTACATCACTTAAAACATTGTAAAAATAATGAGGTCCCTAGAGCGATAACACTATAACAAAGGGCTGCCATTTGTTAACCCTTTAAACCAGGACACAACCCAGAAGCTCTGAATATATATAGACATGATAAAAAATATTTCTTAGAACGTAAATTAATACTATATTATCTGAAGAGTTGGTATAGTATTTATTATACACTGCAATTCATTGTTGCGAAGATATAGTAGAAAATTTTGACCTTAATATAAATATGTTTTTTATTTATATACAATAGTAAGGTGAACGAGCATATGGGCCTGATGATAAGTGGTTACCAACGCCCATAAACATTGGAATTGTAAGAAATAGTAATCCTCGCTTACATCGCCTATGCGCCACCAACCTTGGGAGCTAAGATGTTATGTCCCTTGTGCCTGTAATTACACTGGCTCACTCATCCTTAACACAATAATATCAAGTATTGCTGTTTTGCGGTAGAATATCTGATGAGTGGGTGGTACCTACCCAGACGAGCTTGCACAAAGCCCTACCACCAGTACGATGTATTTCCTATATCTGTTTTTAAAATCGGTTTTCGTTGTGGCTGTTAATATTTACGCAGTGCACTCGAATGCTTCCGAACCTAATATTAGATATAATATCCTGGTAGAGATTGCTTAAAGATTCATTAATTGATTGCTTTAATTGGGAAAAAAATCGTTACATAACAAACATTGCTGATAAGAGTTTAGTTACAAGAACGAAATGGATTTTCTTTTAATGCGTTTCAAAGTATTTTTCTACTCTCCTTACGAACTCTGATATTAATTCTTCAGTCGTAGATATTTTTCAGACATTCTTTTATATTATTATAATGAATCTATAAATGTCCTACAAACAAATTAAACTATAGTACGGATTGAAAATAAAATTTATCATAAATACTGTTTTTTTTAGATAGATAAGAAAAATATAGATTTGTTACGTTTAATTCAGAATAAATTAACTATTTCTAATGTTTATGTTCTCCGAATCACCTTTTAAAACTAGAAAAAAACGAGTAAAACCCGACAAATGGACACCCTACCGTAATGTTGCCTAGCACCCAGTATCCCCCTAACGTCCCTTGAGGTGAACATCATTATACCCCATCATATCGACACGGGGGGTGTTTATTGGATTTAGTTGTTATGGTTTGTAAATTATTAGTTCCCCGAAAATCATTTTAGCGTCAAGTGTGCAGCGGATTGTAATACAATACGTTTGTATCAGTCACTTGAAATAACAATTCCTTGTCCTTGACAACAACGCAATGTCGTATGAACTGTCATATGAACTCGTGTCGTATTAACTATAGCATAAACCAATCGAAGAAGGAGAAGAAAAACAAAACCTTACAATTAGATTTATGTATGTCATGCTATTATATAAAACTCGTAGCGAGTATATGATATACTACAAACAGTTCCTGATTAATATATCATTATTTAAAAGACACCACTTATTCCACGTAAGTTACTTAATTTATGTCAAAATTCCGATAATAACTTCACCAACATTCAAGAAACCACTGTTTTTGCTAATCCATAGTGATGATCATGGATTATTCAAGATCTCAACCAATGATATCACGTAATTTAAATGTCAAAGTAGTTTATTTGTATTTACTCATCTTGTGATTGGAATAAGCCACGCAGTCATACATGTTTATATTATATTATTAAAAAAATAGCAAACAAAACGCAAATAATAAAATATTTTAAAATACTGAAACAAATCAATATTATTATTTATCTCGCATCGGATGTGCGGAGTTTATCGGGCCCTTCATACGTATAATATATATTATATATAGTCCTCCAGACCGATTTCGGCCACGGCGACTAATCCTAAGAGAGATTAGCCAACATATATAAGCCTACATATCATAATGCATAGCCGACATGGCCCAGTGGTAAGAACGCGTGCATCTTAACTGATGATCGTGGTTTCAAACCCGGGCAAGCACCACTGAATTCTAATGTGCTTAATTTATGATTATAATTCATCTCGTGCTTAACGGTGAAGGAAAACATCGTGAGGAAACCTGCATGTGTCTAATTTCACTGAAATTCTGTCACATGTGTATTCCACCAACCCGCAATGGAGCAGCGTGGTGGAATAATCTCCAAGCCTTCTCCTCAAAAAGGGAGAGGAGGCCTTTAGCCCAGCAGTAGGACATTCACAGGCTGATACGGATTAATAATAATATAATATAATGCACAAGTGTGTGTCCAATCATAGCGCACTCTCTATTCCTTAACTCTCATAATCAGCTAAAAATGCCTATGAATTAATAAAAATACCGAATTACCGTACCGTTTGGATTCTATTTCATCAAAACCGGTTCAGTCTATTAAAATTTATAACAACTTAAAGTTCACGTTCCTACGTATCTTTGTTGTGCACTGTTTTAGGCTCGGCAAATAATTATTAAAATGTCTGTAATATGGCTAGTTGCGATAAAACCAAAAAATATATATAAATTTATTTTAAACTACCACTATTATCTAAAAATTTAAATATTTTATATATATTATATTTGTTGAAACTAAGTACAGATATTTTTATAATATAGAAAATTAAAATAATTATATGTATCAAATTATTTCTGTAATTGAAAGCCCTTCAAATATAATGTTCCCATAACCTACGCAATTCAATATTATTTTTCTCAATACTTTACATAACTGTTTTATATATAGTATGGTGAAATTAAATGAATGTAAAAGGTAAAACGGTCATAGACAAGCTGCGGAATAATAACCGACTGTTACTATACTGTAATCATTGTTAATCATATATAATTGACTACTAAACTCATAAATTCAGCTATAATTTTCATCCATTTCAGTATATCCGTGCCATACCGTACCATTTTGGTATATTAAGTATAAATTTTAATTAATGCTGATGTTACGTAGCAACATTTAACTAGCTGTCTCATTCGGTCATATGTAATTAGTATAAACTAAGTCTATGCGATACTAAAATGGTAAAATAAACACAACAAAGCAACTTCCGATGCGATTCAAAATTATGAAAATATTTAACAAGATAGCGCCCGTTACTTTTCATATTAAATTTTTAAATAAAATATTTTTTTATACAAGCATTTTTAGGCAAAGGTATAATATTATTAAATTAAGCCTTTTACATCGATAATAATGGAACGAGTTTTGATTTAAAAATAACATTATTGTGTAATATTTTGGTCTATTAAAATAATGAAATTCGATTACAAAAGACTTAATCATTTTTTTCTTTACTTTCTAGTACTTAAAGCTCAACAGCATTACCGATAAAAGTATATAAATGTTATTGATTTGACATTCGAAAGAAAAACAGAATGAAAAAGAAGATTTTGTGATAAATTCGAACAAGGTATGTTTTTTTTTAATATGTTGCCTAGTGCTCGGATAATTTCACATTGTATTTGTAACCAGATGAAATAATTAAGTCGTTTTTAATTTAGTTTTCCAATTGCTATTTTTTTTCTTCACAATTAAAAACATTATTACGAAGGCAGTTTAAATATTTTAACCATCAAATATATTCAACAAACATAATAGTTGATCAATATAATAATATATTACGCACAACGTGAATCTGGAATCATTATATTACCATTATTTGAACGATAACATAATATGTTAACAAAACAAAAATTGGTCATCAGATTTCTTTCCGCCCTACTTTTTTTTTGACTATTCATAGAGACATTATATGTAATATAATCGAGACACACGACCTCTATGACTTTACAGTATGAATAAAATTTCTGAAATTAGTCATAATAGACATTCTAAATACTATTTCAATATCGGAAATGATCTTTTTAACATTTCGCGCTTCACGGTTCGCGCGAGCGACGGTAACCGGACGCTATGTTGCGACGCCGTGACGCAGTTTTGACAGCTGTCACATGGAACGGACATTCGAATTTAGAATACTCGAATTATATTTGATTTATATAATAGCTTGCCTAAAATACACCGTACATTGATGATTTTTCATTAATTTAATCAAATTATCGTGCTACCATGCATGGATCTTTCTTAAAATGAAGAATTTTTTTTTTAATAATTACTAAACATATTTTTTATATAAGCTTCTCTCGTAAGAGCCCAAGACAGTTGTCAGGCTATATTGATAACTCTATGACAGAGCCTCGAAACGAAACATTCATATAATAATAATAATAAATAAATATGCCCTTCATTTTCATACCTATTAACATTCAACTCAACTTTCTGTTTAGATCTACAATGTTCGCTCGCTCTAATAATATTAAATTTTGCAATATATTTGCCCAAGACGACTCAGTTTGCAGATAGATTCTAATATTCACATTTTTGCATATAACATTATTTATACACAAAAATAATATTATTATTTTACCAAAAAAACAGTATTGAATAAAAAGATTAAATATATTTTTTATAAAATGTATATTTAGTATTTGTCCGTTTGCCTTAGCCAATATTAATATAAAAAATAAAACCATAGAGTTTTTTTTATTCTTAATTTTCACATACGTCAGTTCGTTCCATATTACACTACGTCACTCATCGGCGTGGAAGTGACGGAATCCTTACAACAGCCCGGTTATATTGCGGACAAACAAACCGACAATGTTGCAAGGGATACGTGAGGGGCATATTCAATCATATCCTATAAAATACATTTATATGGCCTAGTGGTTAGAACGCGTGAATCTTAAACCGATGATCGTGGGTTCAAACCCGGGTAAGCACCACTCAATTTTCATGTGCTTAATTTGTATTTATAATTCATCTCGTGCTTGACGGTGAAGGAAAACATCGTGAGGAAACCTGCATGTGTCCAATTTCATTGAAATTCTGCCACATGTGTATTCTACCATGCATTGGAGCAGCGTGGTGGAATAAGCTCCAAACCTTCTCCTCAAAAGGAAGAAGAGGCCTTATCCCAGCAATGGGACATTAGCAGGCTGTTACTGTACTGTATATATTGTATGATATTCATGATAATCGTAATAAGTATTGAACGCTCCCCGCGTGCGGACCTCGTGAGGAATACGTGTTTTAAAGCGAACCTAGAACTTTAAAATTTTGCATACTTTAACACTATAAGATAATGAAAGTGACTTAAAACAAGTGATTGCAATTATATTGCTTCAAATATAACGTTTTGAATTAAGTTTTTTTTTATACATAGTCTTATTTCACGAAGTATATATAAAAGAAAAACTGACTAACATATTAACACACAGCCCAAACTACTGGGGCTACTAATTACATATAAATACTATACTGGTGGTAGAGCTTTGTGCAAGCTCGTCGGAGTAGGTACCACCCACTCATCAGATATTCTACCGCAAAACAGCAGTGCTTGTTATTGTTGTGTTCCGGTTTGAAGGGTGAGTGAGCCAGCGTAATTACAGGCACCAGGGACATAAAATGTTAGTTCCCAAGGTTGGTGGCGCATCGGCTATGTAAGCGATGGTTGACATTTCTTACAATGCCAATGTCTAAGGGCGTTTGGTGACCACTTACCATCAGGTGGCCCATATGCTCGTCCGCCTTCCTATTCTATAAAAAAAAAATTACATACGGGCTTATTTTATATAGTAGGTTAGCACTAAGGAAGGATTTTTATAAATGTAACTCCTATGGTTATAAAACGGATGAAAGTTTAAATGAAAAATTTTGAAGAAAGAGCTATGGAAATTGTTACTTAGCAGTTTTTAGTTATGACGCGAGCGAAAGCGCTGGTAAAGCGCTAGTATTATATAAGAGAAGACATACGACTACGTTTGAATCGCGGAAGTACACAAGACTTCCGATTAAAAATTATATTATCTATCTGATAAAGAATTTCGTTCTATACAGCTGCTGTTGTCAGGTTTTATCAAAGAAAAAAGCATTAGTAAGCATAAGCATCGAGATATACAATAGTGATCTTTTTTGACCTTATTGATATATTTTTTTAGCAATATTGTAAATATATATAAAACACGATTTACTGAAAAATACGGATTATTAATTTTTGCGTTCGAAGTTTCTAATATTGGTGATGTGTTGCTATCAAACTAAGACTGATTAAATCAGAGCTTAGGCCTCTCTTTTTTTTTAAGAAGGCTTACAGCTTTTTCCTTCAAGCTGCTTCAATGCGGGTTGAGATACCCAAGTGACAGATTTTCTAGCCAATAGGATATTTCGAAATTCGAATCATGTATCAAATTTACAAAAGGCGCACTAATAATCTCTTCAGTATCGTATCATTAGAAATAGCGAAAAATTCCATTTATAAAATTCGAATTTAGAATACGTATAAAATAGATTATAATAAAAAATAACGAACTGTGAAGTGACACAGCAAACGTTCCCACGCTCATTGCTGACTCTTCTTATTCATTACGATAATGTCGACAAAGCTACTACTATACGGCAAAGAGTAATAACCACACAGATGTGATATATTTGTCTTTTACTCCGATGTGATATTCAGATTGGGTTACCCACATCGAGGTTACCCTCCTAACCCAGGCCTCTACCTTACTTCTTTGGTAGCAACAGCTACCAGGTCACTTTGTTCGCGAGCTCCCCTCGGTAAGACGTAAATGCGTCATGAGATGAAATTGTTGGTGACTTTAGACATTTATAGTAAATCATATTGCAATTGTCAGATTTTTCAACGATTACATTACAATTACAACGATTGACATTTAAAACACAGTAACATTAGACGTTTTCAATCCCAATTTCCCTTAATTAAAAAACACTAAGGCATATTATATCTACGATCATATGACTCAAAATTAAAAAAAAAAATGGAGACCGAAAGATTAAAAAATCTTTCACTATAATGAATACTACCGAAATAGGCATAATAATAATAATGGAATTATTAATATAGTATTATTTTAAGCTTTGATATGATGTTTCAATCTAACAATAACATATTATGTCATTGTAAGACGTACACGAGACAGTAAAAATATTGTTCTATATAAGGTTTTACTAGGAATTCAAATTTGTACTTTTACTTCACCACAAAATAAAAAAAAATACATTTCATTTTCAGCCATACATATTGTAACTTTATTTACGTAGGTATTTAAATAGTTTTTGATAGTATTTCTGAATTTTATATAATCTATATGTAAATCGTGTCACCATTGTCAAGGTTACGTTTTTACGACTACGCAAGACGCCTTATTGCGAAACTTTCGGTACATAAAAGTGTTATTTACTTATTCAATTAATTTCAAAGAATTCGCAATACTCGTATTAGGATAGCATAAATTGCCATATAGTTTATTTGCATTTGCAAAATTCGTGCGTTTTAATCGACTACGATGCACTAAATTTGAATGCAGCAATTACTCAATATCAGATGATGCAATTACCCAGCCAGATCTCCGGATCGTATTTGACGTATATCGTATTCTCGTTAGAATTGATCCTGTATATTACTACAAAAACTCGCATATTGGACATTTGTCTCTTGCATTACTATTCTATAAGAACTCTGTATCACACTCGTGAAATGTTTTCAATTTTGTTGCATAATATCTGTCAAATGTTATAAATATTAATAATCAATATCGCATATCATTTCTAGCATTTCACAATAGTGTTCCGCCGTGAGTTTCGAGTTTCTTCTTAATTTGATAGCTACTATGGTAGCTCTATCTTTGTCGAACATTTAGACAGACTTTCTATAGCCGGCTCTAAAAATCTCTCGCCCAAGTCGCGAACTGTAGCCGCGATCTCTGTACGAAAAACATGGCCCTCTACACTCGAAATGTCCACGGTTTAATTCACAGTGAAAAAGTTTACTCCAACTCGAACCCTTTGTCCTGGAACTAAAAACCGACACCCACAGGGAAACGCGCCGGAGCGCGAACGCGAAGCCGCGAAACAATCTGAAGGTGCGTTTACGGCTTTCACGCCGCGAATGTAGAGCGAACATGTGGTGTGTTAACTTAATAAATTGGATTCACGGTCCACGGTCTCCACTGGTCACAACGACCATTGGTATCCGAAGTGTGTGATCGATCTACTGTCATTTCAATCTGCTAATTTTGCAAGCTACGTCGACTCTTCGGTTTTTCTGTAAATATACTCTGAGTCGCTCGCTCCATAGCACTTTGAATTTGTGGACTAATTTCCTCAATATAAAGAATTTTTATTTGTCACGGCCCCTGGGGTTTTTAAATACAATATTGTGTATTGTGTCTATACTTTAAAAAAAATATATTTTTCTGTACACCTCTAATTCCTTTGTTACTTTATAGCACTTCGCGAATTACCTTCTTAGGCAAACAAATAAACATGTCTAAACTATGTAAAAAATTAGGCAAATTTTACTTTCTTTCCTTATCGAAACCATAAAAACTTCTGAGCTACTCGTAACTGCTTTCATGGCTTCGACAATGCGGATGTCAAGCTCAGAATGCCGCTTTAAGAAGCCTGACCACTTTTGTTCGAAAAGTGGTACCTTTAGTAGAAGTCTATTAGAATAATTTAATTTATGACCAATTGCGCCAGCGTCTTAAAGAAATATGAACATAAATAAAAATCAATTATTATATTATTATGATTATAATAGAATTAATTATTATTATAATAATAGAGTTATTATTGTAATAATATTTATATTTTTAATTTGTGTACACTTTTTTCAAGCCTACAATTGAAATAAAAAATATATATTTAATTTGATTTATTATAATGCTATTTCTTTGATTATTGTTATTGGCAACGCTTAATCCATGACGGTATAAATGTCGACGGAAGAGAGCAAAAAAATATTTTACTATAAAATATTCAAGAAATATTTAAAATAATACATTATATAAGATTACAAAAATTAGACTCGGTTGTTAACTAATAAAGAGCCACATTTTACTCAATATTTTGACTTGACATTACAATATGACATGTGGCTTTATTTCCCTTTCCTAATTATATATAATGAGATAATAATTATTTCTTGAAGTTAAAAAGATTTTAATGTACCTACTCAATTACCAAATTAAATAAGTAGGTTTATTTTGTTATTCATAAGAATTCAATAAATATCATTCCGATAATTTTGTTTATCATTTTTAGATGAATGATGATTTGAATAATATATAATTTATACATTAAGGCAATAAAAATAAGGCAATATAATGTGAAGTGAAAAACGATTAAATTTGCTCTTTTTATAAATTGTTTATAAATTTCGTCTTCGGATATTTTTTTTAATTTCATAATTGTTTATATAATTATTATAATAATAATATAACACCAGGTTAACATAAATTATAAACAGTATCACGGCGAGCAGGCGCCGCTACGTCAGTGTTGTCGAATGCTGACACGCTGTTATCAGAAATGAATACGTACTAATGTACCATAACACCTACGTTGCATTCATGGTTGCCTGGTACTTTGAAAGTCAAAAGAATGCTTAAAAGTATGTCAAGTTTTTGTATATTTTTTGTTGTAGTCAGTCGATGATACCCTTTTTAAGAATGGGCTTTAAAATTATATTAATTATTTAACTAGTATGGTAGAAAATACTTGTTTCTTAATTTGTTAATTTAATATTATATCCTTATAAAATACATATTTTATATTTTTGGGAAAAAATATAAAAAAGTATTTTTTTGTATCATAAATTATTTGTTCTCTTTTTAGTCTGTATCGATTGAAAACTACAAAAACATGTCATTAAGGCATCGAATATCTACAATTTAATAATTTAAAGAGATTGTAATGATTCTGATTTTGCCTTTTAATGCTAATCTTAATCGCGTGAATCTTAACCGATGATCGTGGGTTCAAACCCGGGTACGTACTTCATACGTAATTCATGTGCTTAATTTGTGTTTATAATTCATCTCGTGCCTGACGGTGAAGGAAAACATCGTGAAGAAACCTGCATGTGTCTAATTTCATTGAAATTATGCCACATGGGAATTCTGCCAACCTGCATTGGAGCAGCGTGATAGCTATAATAAGCTCCTAACCTTCTCCTCAAAAGGGAGAGGAGGCCTTATCCCAGCAGTGGGACATTAACAGGCTGTTAGTGTTAGTGTGTGTCCTAATCTTAATTATAAAGGTCAAAATACTTCGGTTTAAAACGTTTACCGTTATTTATAGAATGCACATATGAAACAATTATTAATGAAATTATTTTTATTTATTACTTTAATTTTATAATGACATATTTTTTATGGTTACTACTAGGTAACCATAAAAATAGTGTAAAAAAGTTCTTATATTTTTTCATACACTATTTTTCAATATTTTATGCCTATTTTTAATATGGTCTCGAAAAATGTCTTCGACGCGTATAATTTATCTCAATAAAGAAAATTATAATTTTTTACGTCACCGAATAAAAGTAAAGCCATCAGTCGAGTGAGCTGTAACCCAATATGTCGGAAACCGGATAGCAGACAGTGTGGCGCGGCCTTAAGTTTTCTTTTTAATTTTTCCTTTTTTTTGTAGAAAAAGTCAAAGGACTTTTATCTTGGAGCCCGTTTTGTATTTTTTTATTAAAACCTTTTTGTAACGTGTGTGATCCGTCGGTTGATGAACGAATTGTTTTGGTGGTAGTTGTGTATCAGTATTATAAGAGTCGGTTAAGCGTGTGCGTATGTCAACTCCTTGTAGGTTTGTTAATGGGAAAAATAAAATAAAAAAGGTTAAGTATTATTTGTCAACCTTTCCTGTAGTTACATTTATAAAATGCTTATGCCTAGAGATCTAATAATGATTTTATTATCGTGTTACTGATTTATAAAGTTGACAGATATGTGATCAATACACATTTAAGTTTTTCTGAGATATCCTTAGCATCATCTATTCTGTTATTAAAACTACAATATAAAAAGCTAATGTTGTTAATTCATTGTAAAGTACAACTAAAAAACATTTCTGCTATGTGGTATCAAATTAAATATTATGAGTAGAGGTTTTATATATCACACAGTATAGTTATCTTAATGAGTTGATAGCTGGATGACTAAAGCATGACTGCATGCAACGCCCCGCAATGTGTACAATAAATCATAATTAAATAAGGCAGATGACCTAGACACCTTGGTCTGTTAAATTAGACAGTTTAAAAAATATACGAATAGCTGATGCTACGAAAATAATTTGCACTACAAAACTATAATTAAAAAGAACCTAATTAACACAGCAATATAAATATATTAAAATTATAAAATAGAATTCTATTAAAAACCTCAAGACTATCAAACATCAAAGTTATTTGCAATCACCATACCTAATAAAAGTAGTTTGTATTATCTTTTAATTAAGCCGTCTAAATCTAGCGAACACGCCCCGCCCCGTCCCTGACAAGCGAAGAAAACCAAAACCCTTTGACATGATAAATATTTTTGCCATTCGACACCTCGTGTTAATTTAAAAACATGTTAAAGCTGCACAGGACACTTCTGCGTATCCGTTTTAATGAGCGATTTAAAATTAGAACGTTTACTTTTTAAATTGACGTTCGTAATGTGTTGTTCGTAAGTATTTTTAAAAATACGGTTTCAAGCAGTGATTTATTTTAAATTTTTTTACAAGTAATTGTGATGTGGACGGCTGTGGAATGTCGAAAAAATATATATAAATAATTATTTTTTTATTTCAGAACTGCTTTAATAGTTGTATTTATTCCGCACGATATTACAACTAGGATTTTACATAAAAAAGAGCTATAACTAAAAAAATATTTTTTTGTTGCCGCTTCCTTTGTTTTCATTAAAAATTGTATCTATTTTTCGACAAAACCTTTATCAAGAACACATGCTCGAAACCGTAGCTCGTCGACCGAAAAATTGTATTCAAACGAATAGATGTAGGAAATTCGATATTTTTGCACGATATTTGGGAATATTGTAAAAGTCTATTTTTCTTAGACCCACTCGCGCATGTGCGTTGCGGTTTTGAGTTACGTTCGAAATTTGAAAAAACTTTTTTTTATTATTACACGTCAATGAACAATTGAAGAAAGGGTCAATATACATTTTACACAAACGTCAAAAATTATTGGTCCTTTGTGTGCCGTCGATGACCCTTTAGGTGGTGACAATGAAATAATTTACAATTTCAATAAACTATTATGTGACCTTTGATATGAAATGGGGATCGTGTTTTTCCAAACCATGAAAACATTTACTTGATTTTTTAAACAAAGGGTGCAAAGGGTTGCTATTACTTGAAGATCAATTTATCAAAATGAATTGTAATATGATAGTTTTATTATAATTCTTTTTTGTTCATTAATTTGAAAATATATATTTATTTATTATTTATTAGTAGCATTGATTATTGTAGGTAGGTAGCGTTTTGTAGGTATTAAGACACCTATGTTTTTTTAATCAAATAAAAGTCATTTTTAAAATAAAAGTAGAAATATAGTATGTAGAAATAGTAATAAGTACCTAAAATTATTGTTGTATTCAAAACATAAATAAGTGTGAAATATGAGTTAACACCTGCATTATTATACACATTTGTAACATCGTCACGTCCACATTTAATTAAAACCCATTTAGAATTAAAACTAAAGCAAGCCACCGGACACAGCTGGTGCGTTTCTACGATATTTACTTTAGTTCTGTCTTGTTAGTCATTCATACATTAGTAATGTTCACCAAATTTAATTTTAACTCGTTGAAGTCAAATATTATTCAATTTTAAATCTTAAATACACTTCCTTAGTGGATATTATATATTTTTAAATAGCAAATTAAATTGGTAAAAAGAAATGAGATAAACATGCCCGCCGTCGGTCGAGTGAGACGTCAATCAGCTGTCAACGACTTTCCGCTACGCCATGCTCTCCTAGTACTGTATCTCATAATGTACTGGGATTTAGACGGATTTGGGACGGGATTATTTAAATGATTACGTGACGAGCACGAGACGGACTCGTCGTTTTGACGTGTTATTTGCAATATTTTTTTGGTATGCGAACTTATATTAAAATTTGTATATATTCTTAAATATAAAAAAAGATTTAAAAGTATGGACCGTAATTGATTTTTTAGTTACCTACATCATACGATACCAAATATTTAAAAAAAAAATCCCATTTTTTACAGTTCACAGTAACATGAACCTTAACGTAAAACATTATTTAACGATTGTATATGAAACTCGTACAAAAAGATTTTTCTTTTCATGATATCTTCAAGATTTAAAAGCCCCAATGGTTTTTATGTTTCATAGCTGATTTACCGGCACCAACAGTGTTTTTTAAATTCGATCGCAATCGCAAAAAAATCAAGTAGCAAGACTTACGCGTATAGCAAAAGTTAAATTATAGTTTGCGAAAAAGTCGATTTCATAATAGTCTTTATAGTGCTTATCATAACTTTGATAGGATAGGTAATTTTAGTAAATATCTCGGTGATGAGAATAGGTATTGTCTCCTCGTAAGAAAAGGCTTCTGAACCTATTTCGCCACGCTACTCCACAGAAGAAACGCATTTTATTTGACACAACATTTAACTCACTATGGTTTCATTAATCGTGGTAATATATCAATTGGGAGCACAAATTAAGGATACGGAAACTCACTTATTGCTGAAGCCACGATCATCCATTTAGATCTTAGTTTTCTGTCCCTATCTGGATTTTTTTTATAGAATAGGAAGGCGGTCGAGCATATGGGCCGCCTGATGGTAAGTGGTCACCAACGCCCTTAGACATTGGCATTCTAAGAAATGTCAACCATCGCTTACATAGCCAATGCGCCACCAACCTTGGGAACTAAGATTTTATGTCCCTTGTGTCTGTAATTATATAAAAAAATAATATAAATTGATAGCTCTAGTCTCGTTATGGGCTTTGTTCGTGTTATAACTAAGTGAATTTCAGGAGACTTCATTAATAGTTGAACAGTTTGATGTATATAATAATAAAGTTAACTGACTTTATATTTAGCACTCGTTATAGATATAAGTATATCATATAGTATCTCAGATACATTTCACTAGGCTAGGTAATCAGGTATGCTATGCTTCGCGGCTCACCACAGTCCGCAGTCCATGATCCCACGAATATCGCTGACTTTCTAGCGGACTGTTCACGCATGGATAGTTATTTCAATATTTATTGTTATAGCTCTATATTATAAGAGATTTTCTTCTAAATTCAACTTAATACCTATCACAACTAATAGTATAATAAAAATAATATAAATTACAACTGTGTTACCAGTACGAAATAATAAAATCATCATTATCCGAAATGTTACGAAATGTGAAACATTTAATTATAATTTCAATTGTAAATCACGATCAATGAATGATAACAATGTAACTATTTGTTTCACTTTAATTGAACGAGATGCTGACGTTATCAGCGTCATTTCTAAATTGATCAAATGACGACAACACGCGTCACTTAACTATTACATTCATTTGAACGCGTCTAGAAGAATATAAGATTGTGTTTCTATGACCTGATAATAATCTACCAATTAATTTTATTTTAATTATGGAAATGACAATATTATTATTACTCGTATTTACCAACATGACGACACATGCCATATTATTATTGTCTATTATTTCAATCAACAGCTAATCGTTGTCCACTGCTGAACATAGGCCTCTCCCAAGGTGCGCCAAAGCTCCCTGTCCTCCGCCTTCCGCATCCAGTTGGTGCCCGCCACCTTCTTAAGGTCGTCGGTCCACCTGGCTGGAGGGCGCCCTACGCTACGCTTGCCGATTCGCGGTCTCCACTCTAGGACTCGTCTGCTCCAACGGCCATCGGTCCTACGACATACGTGACCAGCCCACTGCCACTTCAGCCTGCTAATTTTGCAAGCTATGTCGGTGACTCCGGTTCTTTTCCGGATAATTAGTATATATTAGTTTATTATTTGATTCAACGTAATCGGTAATTAATTATATACGTAGCACTCTCTGTGTAATAATAATAATTCCGTCGTAGTCTATACCCATACCATAAATTAATAACATTTCGTATAAAATTCAAGTTAATGTTACTGAAATAAAAGAGACAAAGAACAACTTTTTGCAATTTTATAAATAAACTTAGCTTAAAAAAATATAAGGTATGAATATCGCTATTTATTTTAACCAAAAAACATTTTTGCAATAATAATAAATTTTACCCAAAAAGGTAATGGCGAAAAGAATTAAATTGTTAACCCTTTTCCTTGAGAATACAATATTTGGGTCGTGAGTTTGACTACAAGGGGATTTTTCCGTAAGGTCACAAATTAAGTCAATTGTTGTATTGTATTTATAGAGGTCACACGTTTTCTCAAGGGTTAACTTTAACAAATAACTTTGACAAATGTTACCCATATTATTGTAAGATTTTACAATTTTGATTATATTAAAAATAACATGAAGAACAGTATTACTTCACCAATTTTTTATTGTACAAGTTAACATATCAAGTTTTAAAAAAATGTACTTAATTTATATACTATATATTATTGAAATAGATTTTACTGACTAAGAATATGAAGTTGCTAGTGCCAAAAAATGTGTAATATTTATTTCGATTTTGTGAGACTGGATTTAAATTCAATTACACTATTTGACCTTCTTATAGTAACTTCCGTTATTTTTACAGCCGTTTTTATATATATAGAAGTTAATCTCGATGCAGACATCGTGCAAATGAAACAGAAAAGTGAATGGCATTATGTTAAATTACATTGTTGTTACAATAAAAGAAAAGAATCCCAATATTCTATTTTCAAATTTCAAAAAATATGAGGTGCAATTAAAATATCATTATTACTTTAAATTTAAATAATTTTCATTCGCTACAGAATATGACTTATCAAAATTCATTCAATCTTCGATTCTCGATTGGACCAATGGTACTTAGGTCGGTGTTATTATTAGAATCAACAAGATGGATGACACTTACATATGTACACATGTAGAGCATTTACGGTTTGCAATAACTTCTTGGCGGTGCCTTTATAACAAAGATTCATTCAATTAATTTTAAATATTTATTGTATTCATATCAATCATCTGATTATAAGTGAAATTTTAATTGCATTTTTTATTTTGTTTCTGAATTCATTATTCTAAATTCAGAAATATACATACATATATATGCAGATAGATAATGTTATAACTTTATATTTTAAAAAAAAAACAGACATGTCAAAGAACATGCTGAACACGTGGATTTAAAATTTGAATGGAAATAAATAAAATCACCTTAATTTTAATTGTATAATAATAATTGGTATACATTTTATAACAATATTCGGTAATCAAAAATTTGTACAGGGATCTTTGAATAATTTTAATAAAAACACATGTATTCATTATAATGATAATAATAGTCTCGTAAATATGTCACTTTATAGAATGATTTTTATGACGTATATGAATATAAAATTTTAAAGCAAAGTGTCATCTTCATCATTCAGGCAGGTGGCCGCGGCAAGCCGGCGCCGATTGTTTGCGGACCACTCCCGACCGCCCTCGCTCTTTGCCGCCCTAGTACTTTGGGGAAAACAAACATTGTGGGAGGATTGGCGAAAAAAATATAGCTGTGAAAGTTAGCTAAAACTTATTGAGATCGCTTCAAGAATGTCAACTTACAAAATAATGTCACATAAAAAAAGCTTAAATAAATAATTTACCAATTTACCTCAACATATTTTATATTCCTTTAGAATGAAATGAGTCACAATTGTATTTTTATTAACTTCAGAAGGTCACCAAATTAACTCTATTGATGCACAATAGGGGTCATATTTTCTCAAGGGTTAACTTTTTAAAAGATTTGACGTTTATCAATAAAAGAAATTGATTTAAACAAAATATAAGAACTGAACTACTTTCGTTTTTATTTCTTAAAAAGGGTAATAAAATTGAGTCTATTCACAGCTTAAAAAGTATTATTGTTAAGATCTGCTATAATTTTATAAGTAATCTTATAACTAGCAGAAGTTACTCACATACTAATAAAAAACTGCTAAAAAATATTGAGTTGAGTTGATAAAATTATATGATAAAAATATTGGTAGTGTGTACGTGGCTTAAAACAGTTATAGTCATAGCATAGAAAATCATATTTAATGTATGCAATGCTATAAATTTCGTTAATGGATGATCAAATTAAAAACCAAATCATGCCCCAAAATGGAGGTCAATACAGCCATTACCCTGTTTGTTCTATTAAAAGGGGCAATGGAAACAAACAGACCCTTCCTATTGTTTGGGGAGGACTCGAGACGATTCACGATATAACGACCACATAGCATTACGCACAATAAATGCCATCATTGTATATTTTTCTTAAATTGCAAAAAATACGCATTATTTATAAATGATCTCTAACAGTAGATTGTGTGTTAATTTTGTCAGAGCGGTTGCTTATTGTTTTATCAACATACTTAAAAAACGATGGAAGATGCGGGCACATTAAAACCGCATCCCGCGATTTTACGAAAATATGGTTTCGGAACAATTCTAGTATTATTTAATTAATAAAGGCGAGAGAGATCGACTAAGATTCACGCGTTCTTTCTTACCTCTTAACTTACAATTAAATATATATTTTTCCAAACTGACACATCACATTTAATTTATAGGTAATAGTTACCAGGGCCGCATAGCCGACGAGCATGTCAAATTATGCTATTATCGTAACGAGGAAAGGAATCGGATTTCGAATAATTAAATCCATCATGCGGCGCGTGGCGCATAATTGTGATTTTTAATTTGACTGGTCGTGGGGTATGGATATAATCATTGCGTTAGACTTATTGATAGAAATTTCCTATTTATATTTATTATTTTAATTTAAATGACCTGATTTTTTCCGATTTTCTTCCGATCGTCTCCGACTGACGTCCCACTGTATGATAAGAATGAAGGAAAAGAGAGTACTTTTGTAACATAATCTTCATAAGTACATGAGATTTACCACTGTGTTTGAAATCTGAAAGCAAGTCGACTTTGCCAGGAACGCTATAGTACAAAATACCTTGAAGTAGAAGTACGCTTAGAAGGTTTAGTCTTTTTTAACCGATTGCGTGCGGAACATTGCCAATACGTTCGGATTTTAAACAGTGTTTTCCTAAAAAATATTTTTTTTTATGAAGAATGAAGAGTTATGCCAAGTATATGAAGATACAGCACGGGAGCAACAGATGCATAATGTTAAAACGATCCCACAACCTTTTCGATCTGTGCATACTTCGGGAGCCGAATATGTTCCGATGAGTGAAAAAACATAATCAATATTAAAAATACGTAAATATTTTCTTATAAATTTAAATATAAATAATGCGAAGAATGAATTTTTTTATTAATGCGAAAGTTTTTAAATACCCAAAATAAAGTAAATTTAATTAAATTAATTTATGTAATTAGATCACTACATTAGGGTATCATAAAAACCAAACAGCTATATCGACTTAAACTGACATCGATTCGATGTCAATTCGTAAGAAATGATTTTGAATCTTACTGACAGTAATTTAGAGATCATTTTCCAATATTTGAACTTATATAAAAATATATACAGTATGTTCTAAGTTACGCAGGCTTACCGCGACCGCAAAAGCGACCACAACGGGTCGTCACACGATCGAATCAGTGTAGGGAAGGAAACAAAAAATAATTATATATAAGGATTAACTAGCGGACGATAAAAACTCGTTGTAGCACAAAGTGGAAGTCTATTTATATTTTTGTTTAATTAAAAGCGATTTTTATAGTAACTATCTAAAAACCGCTTAGTAAACTTTAAAAATGGAATGTTAACTATTTTAATAAAATAATACTAGTGTCATTATAAAATGATACTTTTATGAAATTCATTAATTTATTCAATATCGTCCTAGGATTTTTAAAGGATAGGAAACAAAGATGAACTGTTTTTATGTGATATATTATTGTATTTTTTTATTGAAGTCGTCATGATCGCTAAAATGTAAAAAAAAACAAATGCTGCGAACTTCACAATGACTGAATTCTATATTCGTAATCTCGCACTTTTACTAAATAGCTGTCTTGATAACTTCAAACCCTTCCAAAGCTATGATATCTAACGGACGCGGTCACGGGATCTGAGTAAACTGAACATGACACCGATCTAGCGGTTGATACGTGTAAGATTCCGGGGCTAGGCATCTCTTTGATTTTTTTTTATTTAGAGGAGGAAGCAAAACAAGAAAATGGGTCACATTATTATGCCTTCTCTTATTTCTTAATATTGGTATTGTTAGTATTTATTATACGCTACCGGCTTGAGTTATTATCCTTGCTCCAAATACAGTAATACAATACAATATAGCCCAGTAGAAAATAACCAGTTAATAGTTAAAAGCCATGCTACGATCTGTTCTACTTGTGGATCAAACTAAGCCTATAATGTTCTTCATAGCGTTATAAATATAATTCGGTTTTAATATTGTTTTTAATTTTGTGATATTCTTATACTTATTGCCTGCTACAATATGCGTATCGGAAAATGTGTACACATACTTATGTTAAGATACTTAGTCTTATTAAAACAAGGTATACAATGTAACTTATGTTCGCAGTATTGATCAATACCTTCCACAATATTACGCACCTATCCCAAGAATAAGACGTAAATCCTTGTACTTAAAGGCGAAACTGTTATACATCCTAAAATTTCTTATTCAAGTAGAACATTCAATGATGTTAAACAAAGTAAAAATAAGGTAAAAATTTCGTCGAAAAAATTCCACGAGGGCGGAAGCGTACGAAAATACACGTAAAAAACGCAGCCTGTATATCGAATTACAGTGCATCTGGTTTTTGTGGAAATTGGAGCAGTTTTAAACGAGTGTTTTATTTTAATCGTCTCTTAACTTATGGATGCCTGGTACAAAATTGTCACTTTATTAATAAAATAATTACCAGACTTTACATAAATTAAATTAAAAAAAATATATAAAGGAAGTCTCAAGTTCATGAGTCATTATTTTATTTAAAAAATTTTACCAAGAATTTGATTATTTATAATATTTTAGAATAAATATTTGTTTGCTTAATTTTAATTAAATTTGACAAATTTAGTATTTTTTAGTATTGTCATACGAGATCAATTTACATTAAAATAATATAATAAATTACTTATTTTCTTTCATATAAATGAACCAACTATAATAGTCACGTGACCTTGTTACGTATGACAGGACACACAGCGCACGGCATATTTTCTAATTTTGAGCATAAACAATCTTTAATCACTGCAAAAGGCTGAAAATGTCCCTATTATTTTAATAGAGAACAGAGAGAGAGAGGTAATTAATTAGTTAATTAAATTTACGCTTTATACATTTTTGCTTTAAAGTATAAAATCGAATACAGACATAAAACAGATAACGCCACAGATTATATAAAACTAGAGCTTTGTTCGACGCTAACAAAAGAGATGTGTTAAGAGGCACGTGGCTTACTTTTATATGAAAGGTTATAATTAATGAGAAAATATTCGTCGAGTTTATACGGGACATTAAGGTGAACATAAGCTGAGAGCTTAAATGAATTGACGTTGTTTACTCTGACAGATTATATACAATTATTTATTTGTACAATAATGCATGCAATATGTTAAAATGTTTAAAAAAAAAAACAAAAATATTTATTGCTGTTAACCCACACGTCAGGTTTATATAATAAAAATGTTTTAATGATCTATCTGTTACTTTCAGTCGTTCTGTTTTGGATTCTGCAAGAAAGTGAGTGATATAACTACAAAATGAAATTTTACGACTTCTACAATTTGCTTGATTAATCAAAATAGTATTGCTTCGTTTGTGGTAAATGTATAGATTGAAGTCTAGGCTGTCCAATAACGAAGCCTTTGCAAATCACCTATAAGCTATTTCGAATTTCCGGTTTCGCACCAAAATTCGTGCGTTCTCTATGTGGTCTGCTCAAACTACAAACTAATCCTCGACTTCTATTATTGTCTGGTATCCTAGTAGGACTATATCTAAAGCTTGGCAAACCACAAGAGACAGATTAACTACGAAGTTTGCTTTAGCTAAAAGTTGATTTCTGTTAAACTGAAAGTATGAAAATTACAAAAAAGTTACACGTAGCAGTAGAGTTTTATTAACTCGATTACAAAAATAACAACTTTTACAGAAAAATATAAAATAAAGTTGCATGCAAATGCGCCATTGTTGTTTATGGCTGGTAGAGACCCAATCGAGGAGGCCCTTCCAGCCAAAAATATATAATTTGTCAAATGTCAAAGTGCCTAGAAACCATGTATTAAGTCCGGGCCTAGTGAGCTAGTCTCTCTAATCTTTCTTCAGGCGAGATTTAAATGCAACATTTAATTACAAAAGCATCTTGAAATAAACTGGACTGAGTAAGAGGTGTAGTGATTTTTTCACTTTCTTTCATACCTATATTTTACTAAATAATTCGTATATAGACTTACTACAAGCAATAGTTAGCTTTATTTGTCATCAAGCTAATTATTAAAAACGATTTATATATATCTGTACAGTATGTATAAGACTAATGAAGAGGCTACTTCTCATATTCTTTCATTTTACTCTTAGGTATTTCAATTACGTAAAAAAAAATTATTTACTTTTTAATCCTTTTGCAAATATAGCAACTTAATATTTTTTTTAACAATGGTCAGTAGGCAACACATTAAAACCTCATTAGTAATGTATTTAAACTTTTTTCATATTTACTCTTTACAGACGAAATACATTTTTAAAAAGGACCAAATATTTGCTGTACCACCTGCTTCTTGGTAAATATCGTTTAATTTTATATATGTACAGTGCAAATTGACCGGTTAGTTGGCAAATATTCATTTCAATTATTGATGAATCTTATAATGTTAAGAAGAAATCCAACCATTAATGGCAACCAGTTAACTATTATTAAGTAGTTCATTTTTTTATGGTACAGGTAAGCGGACGAGCATATAGCCCATATGCTGATGGTAAGTGGTCACCAACACCCATAGACATGGCATGGTAAGAAATGTCAACCATCGCTTACTTCACCAATGCGCCACCAACCTTGGGAACTAAGATGTTATGTCCCTTGTGACTGTAATTACACTGGCTCACTCACCCTTCAAATCGAATAACAATAACGAGTACTGCTGTTTTGCCGTAGAATATCTGATGAGTAGGTAAAACCACCACCAGTAAAAATTTTATTATTTATTTGGCAGTAAGTATTTTTATTACCGCTGTACAATCGCGATCCAAAAAACGACTTCCGTAGTTCCAATTGACATTTCTTACAAGTACGTGGTAATTGCTATAATACAAAAAGTGTTACAAAATGCGAAATCTATATTCAAAAAGTCAAGACCTATGTTGAATTGAACCAAACGATAACGTGATTCAGGCACTTGTTTCTTTATACAAAATTTTAGTTCAGTGATACCAAACATTACAATAAAAGTTCAAAATTCAACGATAATCGTAAAAATAGCAAAGATAATCACATATTAAGCCACACAGATAAAAAAAAATATTAGACACTAATAATAATAAGTCGAGATAGTCCAGTGGATAAAATAAGAGATGTCACGTGTTCCATCCGTGTAAATCCGAGCAAGCAGCACTGAGGTCCCATGTGCTCAATTTGAGTTTAAAATTGTACCAGTCCGCGTTCGAACCCGGAATCATCGGTTAAGATTATCGTGTTTTGATCTCTTGGCCATTTAGGTAGCACGTAGTATTTAGGCTTATGTAGTAAAAATTGTCATAGTTAATTTAGCCAAAATTAATGCGTTATTTCAAAAAAAAAGAATTAAACATTCACGGAACGTAATAGCCATTACAGTTAAGTCCACAAATCACTACCACTTGAAATAATATAATACGTTCAATCCAATACAAACACCATCAGTTTGGAGCTGACAAACAAAACACAAGGTACACGCACTTAAAAATACCTAATCTTGACGGGTGCATAAAATGTAGCCTGAACATATAAAGCATTTCATTTTAATACCCGTGACTAATAATAAAAAAAAAAAACAAACTGAAATTCAAATATAGAATTAATATTAAATAATAAGTATATAATTTATTATAACATCTTTATCAATATTTAATACAATTTAAGATATACAAGTATCTCAACCTATTAGTTCAATTATGTCGTAATTCAATTAAAATGTTATATATACTTAATGTAATACTGTTCGCCTACTTATGTGTCTTGTTCTCTTTTTGAAATTTTTAATGCGTATGGTCATCATACATAACATGCGTGTATATAACATATTTTTATTAAGACATTTAGTCGCGTATTTATATTATAAATTATTATATTATTAGTCATGAAGTTATTTATATTTGATATTATATATTGAATAATAAACTCCTTACATTGAAACTTTAAATATAATTATTTTAAAAGTAATAACTATATTTTTGATTATATTTTTTATTAAACGTTAAAAATATGTACAGATAACAAAAACATATTTAATCTTCTAATCCGTAGCACATCTTAATGTCCAAAAATTCAGTAAGAACCGGAACACAAAGACAAACACGGGCTACGTGGAGCGGTATTGACCGCGCTGGGGATCGAAGTCGCGGTGACAAACATGGAAGCAAACAGATTAACTCATAGAACAATGGACCGGCGGGCATACAAACAAACGCTCAAACGAACAAAAACAAACCAAAATTTTTGTTCCTATTTACATTAAAGATATTTTTTTCTCTAAACTACTGTTAGAGAAGTTACTTATATGTTACATTTATAAAAATAAATTTAAGTAAGGATAAATTAAAACATAACCAAGACTCATGAAATAATTCAAGTATTTTTTTTTTTTATCAATAAATATTATGTCTTATGTCGCATGGTAAACAGCTAAAAGTTCCAAGCAACCAACCGAGATTATTAGAAGTTCCCAATCATTAATGAAACCATTAATTGAATTTTAGGACCACTTTGTGGGTAATTACATTCTCTTTAAACCGGCTTAGCGGTTGAATATTAAAACGATACACGCTTCAAAATAGACAAGATTTTACGATCGTATCGATCATCGAGTGTCAAATTTGCTTCTTACGGAACAGTTTATGTAATAGACACAGACAGACGGCTTTGATCTAAAGCGCGGCGTATTAACACAAATGGTTCACACCACGTATCGCGATACAATCTTAACAAAAATACATATAAATGCAGAAATATTTTTTATAATCAAACGGCAGTTCTAGTCCTCTAGTATACTTGGGTCATCATTCTATGTGTGTTTGTTGATGTATCCAGACACGGGTTGTTGTTGCTTGTAATAGCTGATAAGCTTGAAACAGACACAGCTCGTGATAACCCATTTTATTTACATATAGTAAATAATAATAGAAAATAAAAAAAATAGAAAGAATTTTATCACACAATTCGGACAATGTCTGTGAATTTCGCAATTATATTTTTAACTAGCTTTCTGATGAGTTTGAGACTTTAAATTTTGAATAGAGCTAGAAATTGGAAGACAATGCAAGAAAAAAAACGTAGTATATTAAAAAAAGAATGCTAAATATTTATTTTTAATATAGTAACCTCGGAAAGAGTGCCGTCGGTAAATAATTAGATGAAACATTATCTAAATATAAAATAATAAGCAGATTTCTTTTAATTATAATATAATAATTTGAAAGTTTTATTAAATATTATATACTTATTTGTTGATTACATTATAGTCGTATAAATAATAAGTTAACTTCATATAAATAAAATGTATCTATCAAGTCGTATTTCATAATAAAACGCAAGTAACAGTTGTTTGATTTATGATGAAAACCATGTAGATATGCAAATTTGATATTTAACAAAAATATTGTTATGATATAAGAACTTTTTTCTACCTTTCCATGCGATGCGAAACTTTATTTATTTTCATATACACGTACTTACCTAATAACAATATAAATACAATCAATTCAATCCTTTAACATAATTATTAAAAACACGAGCCTGCGTTAATAAAGTGTATTTTAATATTGTGTTTAAATTAAGAACGATAGTGATTATTTATTGTGATAATGTAATTTTAACGAAAAAGTTATATAACACTCATTATTGACACCTTGCCCTGGCATTCGTTGGAGCAAACGAGTCCTATAATGAAGACCGCGGGTCCGCTACCGTAGCATAGAGCGCCCTCTAGAGTTGTATAAGGCGGTGAAAACTTCAAATAAGAGGTAAGCACGTTTCTGGTCAAATGATTGGCAAAGATTTAAAGAATCCGTCAAAATGCTCCACAGCAGGTTGCATATATTTCATTAGAGATGTTACCAAGTAACGGTTGATGAATGTTCACAATTTATAGAACCGACTAGACCCAATCGCATTTTATTTTTATTTAAGAAAGGTAAAAAAAGATCAGAATGAAGATAAGTGGTCATTTCACTCATAGACACTTGCACTGTAAACCTCTTCATCATCATCAATGCGCCACCAACCATGGTATTATAACAGACAGGCGGACGGAAAAATGGACCACATGAAGGTAAGTGGTCTCTACCGCCCATGAACATTGGCGTAAGAAATAGTAACCATTCCTTACATCTGCCAATGCACCGCCCTCCTTGAAAACCATTTTTTTCTGGGATTCCTGTGGGGATTCACACACGGCCATCTGAAGTTCTCAAATTTTGCAGAGCTTGTACTATGGAAACCAGACAACTGATATACTACATGTACTACTTTTCTTTTGTAAATACATACTTATATAGATAATTACACCCCGAATCAGGATAAAGCGTCATGTTCATGCACACAAATGTCCGTCCTGGGTGGAAGCCGAACCCACAAACCTTCGACGTGAAAGGCAAGTATTTACCAACCACGCCAACCGGCCTGGCGAGTATGTTTTGTCCATACCTGAAGTTTCACTGGCTTACTCATCCTTCCAACTGGAAGACAAGAATACTGATTGTTATTATTTGGCGGTACAATACTTGATGAGAGCATGAGTGGTACCCAAATGCTGGACCTACCACCATGAAAAGTCGTCTCCGTCTACGTCTGTTATATTTATAATTTCACCCCGGAACACAGCAATACAAAAAAAAATTGTTTGATGGTAGAAAACTGGTGAATTTGAGATTTTCAGGTTGGACATGTTACTCAGTGACTAAATTTTAATAGGAATTAGTACAATTGACTTGAGATTTTCCTTTACAATACTTTATCACAGACCATTTCTTAGAGTAGCTTGCCTATTCAGCTTACTACCTAATTCTTAGTCACAGACCGAGACAAAATCTATCATATTACGAGTTGAGTAAAACGACACTCAATAGCGAGGCGTGACGGTACGGACACGCTACGAACTGTTTTACTATAAACCTGTTACGTCTGATGGCTCACTGTTTATGATTACTTTTTTTTTAAACAGCTAAAGCGAAGACGAGAAAGTTTAAGCTTTGACTTTTTTGTACCTGTACTTTTAACCTGTACACCAATATTGAAAGTTTTTTATGCATAATGTTAGTTGAAAATAATTTTATGCATTTATGACTTGTCCTAAGTTTTAATAGGGTTTTTGTTAAAATATTCAAATATTATGTTATATAATTATGCTGTGATACAGCTACCTTGACCTCCACACATATTATATATTTGATTTGTTAAATACATAATATTATAAACTACTAACTATAAATATATTTCTTTGTCTTTTTTTCCAATGTTATATAAATAAATAATAATATTTCAATAAGGGATTATAAAAAATGATCTGTGTGTGCGACCGAACGCATGTGTGTAGGTATGAGTGTATGTGTGTATGTGTGCTCGATTTGTGCGTGTATGTATTATAAAACACTTATCAACAACCACTATGTTTATTAACTAACGTATCATAGCGAGAGGACGTCAAAACCGAAAACGTAATAAATCGCTCAATTAAAATAGAATTTTATTTAAAAAATAAAACAATGAAATTCAAACAAATATAAAAGTAAACACGATACTCATCCCTGTTCGTATTTTCTTCATGAAGAACTTTAAACAAGAAGCCGTAAAACAATATAACTTAACTTTTTAACTCGACGACAAGAGCCACTAATTTGTGCGGCTTCACAACCCCTTCAAAAGGAAAACAGTGAAAAATATACGGCGACAGTGAAACCTTGTATGGGCCCCATGTTTGTGGCGTAAATTAAAAGATTAAAATATTTCCTCTTTGTTTATGTTTTCGATGCAAATGACAGGCCGACGCGTTGCATGGACGAATGATTTTTTTTACTTCGCTGAAACTCTTCCAAGTTATAATACCTACATAACTGTTTATTCTGATAACTGTCCTAAACGTATATAGGTATATATATATAATGACATATTATTATTATTTTTTATATTTTCCGGGAGTGCAAATGACTCTACCCCATGATCACTGGTGTTAAGTGGTAGTAGAGTCCAAACGCGACGGCGGCCAGTACAGTCGGGAAGAATGTTCTGCACTAGCCACCCCCGCCTTGCCGGCCCTCAAGATGCCTCTTCACGACTCTTTTAAAGGAACCCGGGTTGTAAGAAGAGGGGAACATGTGAGCTGGTAAAGAATTAAATTTTTTTGGAAGTGCGACAAATAAAGGAGTTGCCAAATTTCTTTGTGCGCGATGGAATTGATATCATAGTTAGGCGGCGAAGGCGGAAGCAGGAATTAGAAAGAATAATTCCTCAGAGCACTCGCCGTCATACAGTCGATAGAAAGCGCTCAGCGCTGCTGTCTCTCGACGCAATTGTAAAGGCTCGAGGGTGTTTGTGACCTTTACGTCGCCAATAATGCGGAACGCACATCGCTACAACCGATCCAAGGCCTCTAGTAGGTACTTAGTGGAGCCATCCCAAAGGTGTAAGCAATATTCAACGCGAGACCGTACCTATGTTTTGTACAACAGTCACAGTTGTTGTGGCGTGATAAAACGCCGCACCTTGTTCAGAACTCCGAATTTCCGTGAAGCTGTTTTTATAACAGCCTCGATGTAATCCCTTGGACTAAGGTCGCAGCGAACGTCAATCCCCAGCATGGCGATTTTGCTTTGTATCACCAGCGGAGTGCCACAGAGGGAAGGAAGAGGGGAAAGTGGTGACTTTTTCGCCGTGAGAGCGAATACCTGTGTTTTCTTGGCATTAAGCTCCGCAAGATTATCACAGCCCCATTTGACGATGAGTTTTAACGTTCTATCGAGTTCAATGACAAGATCCTCCCGCCTCTCCTCAATTTCCGCTCGCTCAGCCACTGCGCGTCCATGGTATCCACTATCACTGGACTATCGTCTGCATAGCAATATATCTTCCCAAAAGAAAGCATATCATTGATATGCAAAAAAAAGTGTGTGGTAGATAGCACAGATCCCTGGGGGACCCCAGCATTCACTACATAGAATTGTGAAGCGCAACCATCAACTAAAACACGAAGGCTACGCTTGTGTAGGAAGCTGGCAATCCAAGTGCAAAGCTGAGCAGGCAGACCCTGACGAAAGTCTTGGAGATATCGAGGCTGACAGCCAACGATTCCCCATGCCTGTCAATAGCTTCACCCTATAGGTGTGTTACATACGCTAGAAGATCACCTGTGGACCGTTTTGGTCGAAACCCGTACTGACGATCATTAATGAGACAGTGATATTGTAACTTTTTAAAATTCGACTTAATTTTAAAAATCATATTTCATTATAAAATATTAATTCATAATAAATTGGATAATAAGAAAAAGAAAATAATATAGAGTGCAACTGTGCTTGCTCACTCACTTGTAATTAACACATCTAGGGCCTTGTATTTGTTGGTCGCCTCCGTAGCCTCGGTTAGTAGGATATCGTCATCATTTGCTCAGTTGACAGTTTAGATATGTAGATGGGTATCTCTTACGCTTCGTACACACACATTGCACGTACTTTTACCAAAAAGTATCAGAAAAACTTAAAGAATCATCTATAATGGAGATATTTAAAAAAATGTCAACTACAGGCTTAGTGAATAAGATATCAGGTTCCAAATTGCCTTAACATGCAATAATACAATGGAAGTACAGAATAATTCAAAAATTCCTTAAAAGGACACTTTTCTTCATCTCCAACCGCTCGTGAACTCTTGACTGAGTAAAAGTGATACTGAAGTTTACTTCAAATTTAAAAAAAATATATTTAGAACTATAAAATATTTAGGCGATTTTGATCTTTATTACGTAAGCTTTAAGTTACATGCAATCAATTTGAAAAATACCTTTACAGATTGTGTAATAAAAGTGATAGTGACTAACCGAGAAGCTAAATAAAACTCTATGTACAGTTTTTAAGTTTCAAAATCCCCTGAATAGAGATGTATTTTTTTCAGTCAAGTATCTTTGTTCAAATAGAATGAGTTCAGTTGTCCGTTACATTTGATAATAATGCAATTCAAAATGGTGGTATTGTTATTTGGCGCCAAATCTTACGTCAAGGAGCGTCGTGCACGGTTATCTACGTTATTTAATTATGATGTTTATAGACGTTTATCTCGTATATTTAAATTTCTAAGTATTTATTGGCAAATGTACTTATGTTGTGCCAAATTTTTAAGAAGTAATTCCACGCAGTATACTTTTTTATTTAAATCTTATACTGTTTTTGAATACTTCGATACAAAGCAACAGACATTTTAATTTTCTACAGATAATGAAAACTGATATAGACAATTAATTAACTATTTTGTTTTGACACCAATATTTATTATTTTGAACCTATAACAAATCATCACTTAATTAGCTTCCTGTTAAAATGACATATATAAAGTTTTAGTTGAATAATAAAAAAAACATAGTAAATTCTTTTTGTTGTGAATACATAAAGTTACCCTCTGCTAAAATGTGAAGTCAATGATATTATTATAGGACGTATTTGCGACCGGCGCCGACTGGCCGTACCTCGCAAAAACGTTTACCGGAACGAGATTAACTTTTGCTTTCTTTTAAGTAAAAAAGAAAAAAGTATACCTACTTTAAATTATTTAAAAAAAAATATTTTACTTTATTATAAACCTTTAAACGACAGCTACACATGTGGATCAAATCTAGCAATTTAAAAGCAGTTCCATACAAATGACTGAACTGACCGAACAAAAGCAAATGTTTGCACATGCATAGAAAGTTCTTAAAAGCGAAAATGTTTGAATTATTGTCGTAGGATTTAGAGATAAACGCGGGCAAGCGGATAATCTTTTTAATGTCAGCCGATATTGAAGTTTTGAGATCATATCTTAACACTTTTAACGATTTTAAAGAGACATTAAAAATATAAATAACAACAAAAAATACAGATATATCCTTAAACGTAAATTCCAAGAGATTAAAAAAAAGTAAAATTGTTACTGTAGTAATATTGATTGTTTTTCCTAAAGGAATTTTAATTTAACCACCGATTCGAAATAGTTAAGTTATATGTGTAGGTAGGTAGGTAGATAAACCGATTATACCGTATAATCGGTTTATCGATGAATAAAAAAATAAATGTTTAATAATTTAACAAACAACAAAATATAACTTTCGGGGATTTGTAAAAAGCATCTTTTAAGTTATCTTAGTTCATAATAACAGTTGTATTGTCTAATACAAAACCACGTCATACGCTTTTCTGGTGTCATAAAACCAGAAACAAAACGAACAAACAATTTTGTTTATCTCGAAACGTTCATCAGTAATCAATGTAATCCGTGCAAACGCGCGTGAGTATTTTAAAAATAAATAAAATTAACAATAGACAACAAATACGGATTATCCCATAGACAGGGTCGGCATTTTGGCGCCAAAGCGACGCCATTTGCAATTGTAAATAACTTAGTCCAGACGGCCTAAAAAGTTTACTTACGTTTTACGTATTAACTCCGAATGAAGAAGTTTCACGTAATCGGAATCAACAGAAACTTTTAAAATAACAAACTATCAAAGGAATAGAACAAAACTGTGTCAATTTGGAATATTTACCTAAACTTATATAATCTTAATACTTAATTACGTATTTAAGAAAATTAATAATCAAAATTTTACTAACACGTATACTTTTTTTTAAAATCAACATTATAAAGCCACAAGAAAAATATTGGTTAAGTATATGCTTATATTCAGTACATAAAAATTTGTACACCTACTTACATAGATAAATACAAAAAATTAACAATTTTACATAACGAATAATAATTTCTATAATTAACAAAAAATAAAAAAATACCTATATCTTCTGAATATCAACAAAACGTATCCTTAAAAATCCATAAAATACGCGCGAAATTATTTTTTTTTTTCATTCATTCTGCCTGATTTGCCTTGTGAAGAGGTCGGACGTAATGCAAGGAGCTCGCACCGACCACACGGGCTACGGAAAATTAACCGAAATCCAATTTAATGGTTTATTATTAACTATCGATGTGTGAAAATCTGTGTGGGCCGTAATCTGCGGGTGTCGATCGGCCGATCATTTTTTTAATCAAAAATATTATTTGAATTGAATTGTGAACTGCTCTGTATTTTTTTAGCTGGCAATTTTTTGTTTATTGTTTAAATTTATTTATATATTAAAGCCATTTCTTTTATAGATTAGTTTATATTTATGTTAAGTCTAGATGCTCTCATGAATATTTATGAGTTGGCATAGCCGTTGGACATACATCTATATCATATAATATATATAATACCAAATTTTAAATGTAATCGTGATTGATGATTACACGTTGTAATTGTTAATCATTAATCATTTCTAATCTTTTCTGCATAGTCTGTTTGTAGCTATCTTCAACCCAAGATGTATAAAAGTAATAACTTATAAAAACTCAATAGTTCTAACAGATTTGAATCTGTTAAAACCATA
Source organism: Nymphalis io (assembly GCF_905147045.1). Taxonomy (NCBI): domain Eukaryota; kingdom Metazoa; phylum Arthropoda; class Insecta; order Lepidoptera; family Nymphalidae; genus Nymphalis; species Nymphalis io. The sequence goes on from NC_065909.1 coordinate 6,877,064, forward strand.
CTCTATCCATTAGGACATCTTCACACAAACATACAATAGGAGACATATCAATACAAGCATTACCGATACGAACAAAGATACAATCCAATTTAACTAAGATCTATCTTAAACGGTATTCAGACAGATGCTATCGTCATAGTATTTCCCATCTAAACTAACAGCATCCCTGTTACCCGTGCATCTAAAATTATACAAACTAGGGACGGTGGGGGTAACTCGATACCTCACCTCCCCTAACGCGGAACGTATGCCGCTCAATACTGAATACTGGACGGTATTATACGTTAGCTATTAATCGTAGGTACTTATATATTTTCACGTGAAAGTTTTTTATTTATATTTTGTATCTTAAAAGTGTTTTAGTAATAGTTTTTTTTTTATAAATTACCACTTTAAAATTTTACAATACTCACTATAAACATATATTCTCTGTGTTTATTTATATAATACATGAAATACAGCGACATTCTCATAGTTGTTATGTACATTTTATACATTGCCTTTTTACCTATGCTACATATTAATAAGATGCCGCATCAATAGTGAAAAAAGTAATAATTTTATAAATACAAAATACAAAGTACAGCACTGTTCATGAGATATTAGTAATAACTAATAATTAGATAAGCCTAACTAAAAAAATACTAAACCAATAAACCTAAATAAAACTTATACCAGAATATGCAGCGCATTCGGGGATTGTCTTAGTATATAACATTATCACATAAGTAGCTTTATGCAAGCTCGTCTAGGTAGGTACCACCCACTCATCAGATATTCTACCGCAAAACAGCAGTACTTATTATTGTTGTGTTCCGGTTTGAAGGGTGAGTGAGCCAGTGTAATTACAGGCACAAAAGACATAAAATCTTAGTTACCAAGGTTGGTGGACATTTCTTACAATGCCAATGTCTAAGGGCGTTTGGTGACCACTTACCATCAGGTGGCCCATATGCTCGTCCGCCTTCCTATTCTATAAAAGCTGCGCTTCATAGTTGTAACCGCTTTAAGTATAGACTATAAACGTCTTGTATATAAATTTTATACGGGTATGAATAAATATGAAACAAAATATTGTCTCTCTCGCATAACACCGTCCCCGCAAGGTGCAGCCATAGTCCGTACTCACTTACGCAATTGTTTAAACAATGCACTAATAAAATATCGTATTACGAATAAATGCGCATCCTGAACCATTGTGGGGATAGGGGCGGTCTGAATGCTCTTTTATTAAGCCGGGTAATTATAAATGGCTAACTCTCACGTATTTAAGTAACACGCGAGTCTGGCAGCAGCAGCAGATTTTAAGCAATGCAAGCCGAGTGAAACGATTGGATTATGATAGATCTAGTGGATAGGAACACTTAAGATAGTTTCGTGCACTGGCGCAGCTATCGCAGGCACCAGGGCCCCTGACGGTTAGGGGGCCCTAGAGGCAACATATTCAAAATAGAACAATTGTAACATTTATTTATTAAATAATTCCATTCTAAAATATAACTTGTTGGTATGTGATATTTTTGACATTTATGAAGAAATAGACAAAAGAAAATTCTATGATTAGCAGCTTTTGAATATGAACACCGTGAAAAGTAGCGGCAGAGGCGCGATTATTTCATAAAAACTCAACACCACACCGGGGTGCTTTAACCAACTAACTAGGCCACAGTTTTCGTGATAAGAAAAGGGTCCATCTAAAGCGATGATCGCGAGTTAAAATGGCAAGCGTCATCGATTTAATGTGTATAATTATAATTTCTGTTTACAATTTATCAAGCAGTTAATACGGGTATTGGAATAATGGGGTGACACAAACACCAAGTCTCCAAGATTCTAGGCTTTAGCCCAATAGTGGAATAGGGTGAAAAAAACAAATAAAACTTGCATTGCATAGGCCTTACGCGGATCGAGGCATCGCGATGGGTACCATTGGTTTTTAGTGGGTATTCCGGCGCATACTCGGCGCCGGTAAGTCCCACATACCCCACCTTCACGTAGAAAAAAAGGCCTTTACCCGGCTTCACGCAGCCATGTTATTTGCAATGCCAGAGACAAAAGACTTTATCCAGTCCAGCTTATGATCTTTGTTTTCACATTAACTATTTACATGCCTACAAGTATATACGACTTATAACATAAATCCTTACTAAAATTATAAATAAGAAAGCCAGTTTCTTTATGTTTGTTACTCTTTCACATTTTACTTCAACCGATCATCATGAAATTTTGCATTTGTTTGAGTTACAGAAATGGATTTGCCCTTCTCCACACGCGGGCAAAACCGCGTTCGGAAAATAGTACTGAATATATCCTTGTGCTATGGATAATGCTTATTATATTGTAAAGACGTTAGTACATAAATACAAGCATATTGGTAAAGGAGATATTAGATTTTAATTTCGATTTTAAATAATACCGTCGGTGAATATAATAATGCTTAAGCTTAAGCTAATTTATTAAATTAAAATGTATTTAAAATATTATCAATTAATGAAAACCATTTAAAAACAAGTTTTTATTTTATGCTTGCATAAAGCAGCAAAGGTGTGCGAAATATCAGCTCATCGGTTGGGTGGAACTTGCTAAAAAATCAGTTGTAAGATTTAACCAACAAATGCTAATTGTGATTGTAAAAATGTTTAAAGTTTTTAAAAGTAGGTATATTAGAGATCAATAACCTTTATATATCAGTACAGTAGAGCATGATTAATTTTGAAGCCGTGGAACCCTGGAACATTTTTCACACACGGCCATCTGATCCCAAATTAAGCTTGAACAGAGCTTGTGCTATGGAAACCAGACAACTGATATACTACATATACTACTTTTCTTTTGTAAATACATACTTATGTAGATAATTACACCCAGACTCAGGATAAACAGACATATTCATGCACACAAATGTCTGTCCTGGGTGGGAATCGAACCCACAACCTTCGGCGTCAAAAGGCAAGTATCTACCAACCACGCCAACCGGCTCGTCAAAAGCTGTGGTAAGTTTTGTTATACGGACGGGCTAATAGGCCACCTGATGTGAAGTGAGCACCACCGACCATAGACTTATGCAAGATATATTAACCATTCCTTGCATCGCCAATGCGCCACCAGCCTTGGGAAGGAAGATGTTACGTCCCTTGTGCCTGTAGTTACACAAGCTCACTCACCCTTCAAACCGAAACACAACAATACTCGGTATTCCTGTTTAGTGGTAGAATATATAATGAGTGGGTGGTACCTATCCAGACGGGCATGCACAACACCCTATCACCTAGCAATATATGGATGGTATTATGTTGCATAAATACATTAAAGGCATATCTAATTGGAATCATACATGGACATATAAAATTAAATAATTAAAAGAGGTTCTTTATGTACCTAATGTTTTATCCGATGGCAGACTGAAGAGCCGTGATGGTCCTGTAGATAGAACACGTGGAAACGAAGCTCGCGGGTTCAAATTTGAGCAAGCACTATTGACTTAGTGTGCTTAATTTGTGTTTATAAATAATCTCGTTACTATATAATTCATTTTGACATGTTTCTCACCGAACCACACTGGAATAACACAATGGCATAATTTCTAAATCTCCTTAAATGGAAAATACATAACTGTCAGCTACCCTACAGTCATTTACTAAGATAAGTTTTATTTCTAACAAAACGGTATGTGATTAACTGTTACTAACGTACCTACTTAATATATTTGTAGTCATATTCTTATTAGAAAACATCATAATATTGTCATCAAGATTTAAAGTAATATTCGCCGATTTTTTTAAGAACATAGTTCGTTTTTCAAACTTCGCTAATTTTAAAATACTAGTGTTGCCATAATATGTTGATTATCGTTTGTGATTTTATCTTCAAGTAACCATTTATCAACCAGATAATTAAAATTGGAATTGATTCGGATAACGATAACAATTACGTCGGTACTTATATTTCGATACTAATTACCTCTAGACTTTATTCATATCATAACCGTAAGATTTATGGCACATAAACAAGTCTTGATATTATTTATTAAAAAAAAATGACGGACATATGTAATGTTTTAAAATATTCAAATTAAAAACCTTCTGATCTAAATTTCAAATACCCATTAAAAAAAATCGTTTCGAAAAAAAGTTTTGTCGTCATCCTTCTTTGACTACACATAATAAACGAATACGGATCGATAATTTCCTCACAAACATTGCAATCAATCCGGGAAAGGTTTGATTTCTAAATAGATACATTCTCTGTCCGCTGCTAATAACCGTCTCCCTTCGACATTCGATTTCAAATGGCTTTTATTTAGAGGCGTGACGCTAGGCGTTATCTCATCCCACCAATCGGAATCCAAGGATCACCCTCGCAGGATAATAAAATCATCTGATTGGTTGACCCGCTGACACCTATTATGTCCTGGCATCCTCAGTATAGTCGTCTCATTCTATTGTTTCATTGTGATGTGGCTGTCTCTATCTAGCTTTTAAAGGAATAAACTATAAATTGTATGTTATGTAAGTTATTGACTCCTCTTGTGGTGTAACGCCTTCGTACATATTTATAGTTATTATGTTAAAAGTAAATGTTTGTTTATTATTAACCGACTTCAAAACATAAGAAACTGTGTTTCCCGTATGACATGAAATTTTTCTATTTATTTCTTATTTAAACTAATTTTCCTAAACGGACTTAATTAGGTATATAGGTACATGCATTGCACTTTTAAAAATAAAAAAAAAATCGTATTTGGATTCGAACCTGTGGACGATATAAGTACCCAAGTATATACCACTGAACATTCAATAATAAATGTTACGACTTGTGTTATTTGCATCTTTATATATTACCCATATATCTATACCCTTATTTTACTTAAAATTTAACAAAAAACATTCGCAAAATGCATCAAGTACCAACTTTAAAAACCATTTAAGACCTTGAAATGTATTTTGTCGTAAAAATCAACGAAAAACAAACCAAACTATAATTATAAAACAATAAATCCTGACTGAATAACAACGGATGGCCAAAACTACTGAGTCTAAAAAGTTGACACTTGGAACATAGGTTAACTCTATAACGTAAGCATCCGCTAAGAAAAATTATTTGTATAAAATTCTGTTTATGTTGAAATACAACTTCAAGTGGGAAAAAGGAGGCTTAACTTTGTATGAGTTTTATCGCACGAAGTCGAAACAGGCAGCTATTTATATAATAAAGCTGAAAAGTTTATATGATTGAAAGTTATAATCTCAAATCAAATCAAAATATTTTATTCAAATAGAAATTTACAAGTACATTTGAATCGTCAAGCGCTACCACCCGCTCGAAATGTAGATTCTACCGAGAAGAACCGACAAGAAACTCAGTAGGTACTTACTCTTTAAAAAATTAAAATGAAAATTTGTATAAATCAGTCAGAAACTACAGATCCAATTAAAATAATAACCGAGTACCTATTTGTGCGTTAAATTTTACTGAGGAAGATGGGCAATAACCACCTCGTCAGGGGTTGTGTCAGTTATGAATAATTCAAATAGCTCCTTACCCAAGAGGGTGAGCCAGGAGACCCTTAGTACAGGGCAACCTAGTTGTGGGCTCCTGTCTCCCACATATAACTGTATTTATATATATATTTAAAAAAATGTAAACATTATTGTCCGTGGGAGAGAATAAATAAACGTATTATTATTATTCAAATCATGGCATAGCGTGTAATAACTTAAACGTGGTTTTAATTATTATACATAACTCATTACACAATTACCCATATAGTTAAGTTCAAATTATTGTATAGTTACAAGACCATTTGAAAAAGTCGATTTTTCACTCTCTATTCCAGGCGTGGATCCAGCTCTCAAAACAGACTGTGGTCATGGCCACCCGAAAATCCACCAAGTACGAGTCTGACTGCGGACAGATTGATACATTGCAATTTACTCGTAAAATGGAGAAATATAAAAATTTATGGAGCCCCTGCGGACCTTTCCCAAGGTTTGCCCGTATGGTCCTATAGGCATTATTGATCCCAGGGTCTAGTAGGGTAGTGTTATAGGCATTCCCACCGTGCCCATCCCAATCCCAAACTAAGCAGAGCTTGTACTATGGAAACCAGGCAACTGATATACTACATATACTACTTTTCTTTTGTAAATACATACTTATGTAGATAATTACACCCAGACTCAGGACAAACAGACATGTTTATACACACAAATGTCTGTCCTGAGTGGGAATCGAACCCACGGCGGCGCCAAAGGCATGTATCTACCGACCACGCCAACGCCATTTGAGAGATGATCTGGATCCAGTAGAGAATATTGCATTACTTAGCATTATTATTGACGACAAATTTCAATGGAGCATCATATAACATGATATGAATGGATTGGCGAGTAGGCAGCTCTGCAGAATTTCAGTCTAAATAAATTATTTAACAATGTTAATACGGCTCGCCTAGTAGGTATATTTTAGTTCAATTTTTAAAACAAAACAAAATAAGAAAAACTTTGTATTATTTAGTAAAAATACAACTACTTACAATATAATACTGTCTTGTTTGTCAAATATGTTTAAAAAAAAACAGTTAATTGAAGCCGTTCAATTATGTAAGTATAAAGAGCCAGAAGTATTAGGTACTAAGTAAAAAAAAATTGGTTATCGCTGATAATCAAATTCATATAACAGGACAATATAAATAGTTACAGTTTTTAATGTTTATTATTGATTACATACTGTTTATACGTCACTCCGTAATGACGATCGTCGTTACACTAGCCTTGCGAAAGGAGCGGCATGAACTGCGACCCTACATCTTGCGTCATCCCAATTATCGAGAAACATCAATAATTGTATAAAAGCAACAGTCGAATGATAGCCAACTCACTCTTCCTAGTAACAGTCTGCAAACATCCCATTTAGTAGCAGTTCCAAGTTCTCCTTTCCTTTTCTGGAGAATTGGAGCTTCAGTTGTTAGAACACGTGAATCTAAACTGAAGAGCGCAGGTTCAAGCCCTAACACTAAATGTTCATTTTTTTTTGAACTTGTGCTCGTTGGCGAACGAAAATATCCAGAGAAAACCTGCATGACTCTGATGATAATCTGTCTTATGTGTGCGAGTGAAAATACGAAAATAGACTAAGCTATATATATTTATGTTATTATATATAGCAAAGTATAAAATGGTACATTTTTACATTTCATTAGGTATCACATTATCTTATTAAATCTGCACATTTTAAAATATTACATCATTTTTTATTAATTATTATTATTATATTGTAATGCCAAATAATAAACAGATTCGAAAGCGTTAGCTACATTAGCAACGTTGACTATTCAATGATAGTTAACTTTTCGAAAAAATTGTCGATAAATTAATTGTTGTTCAGAGCATAAACATGATATCAACATAATGCAAATTGCCGCAGTATGGAACACAGAAATAATAACACTGTTTAAATGTGCAGGACGCAGTTGGGATAGTCATTTTTTATATTCTATTAAGCTAAGAAAAAAACAATGTATTGACGTTTACTGCCATCTAGAGATAAAAATAAGGAAATACAACGCAGAGAACTGCCAAAATATTACCCATATAAATGAAACCGTTCTATGTAGATGGCGCTTCTAACCAACACTTATTTTTTAATGTGTATATATAATATTGTCATATTTATTTTATATTATACTTTATAATAGACAATAATTATGTTTAATAAATATACAATATTTCTTATTTACAAATAGAAGAAAGAAGAAAATACAATTGTGTATACAATAAGATGGCAGCACAAAACTGACGCGTGTCAGCTAGCGCTTGCGCGATAGATAATAGAAATTTTCCTCAAGTGACGTACCGACGCGACGTGTTGACGTTTTTTGTAATATTGCTTCGCTGGATATTTCACTTTTACATACGTGTCAAGTGAGCTTGTGCGTGTTCGGCTTTAGAGCCTTTAATTTTAAGACAATTGTAAGTATATTTCAATTATTAATAACAACCTTGCGTTTTATTGAAAGGAACGTTTAAGTTACGTTTCAAATTATTGCTAATTCAGCATATCAAATTGAAAACATAATATTTACGTTATGAAAAATCTAGAACATATTCTCGATATGTACTTGCTTAATCTACTGTAAAATTAACTTATAAACTACGGCACTATACAAATCCAGTGCATAATATTGTTAAACTTCATTATGTGATGACTTGTAATAGTTTTATTTCATGCTCGATTTATTACCTATATAGTTAACAGCTGTGCATGTAGAGTACTACATCGATGGCAGAAAAGTAGATACGGACATCTGTATTTTTGTGAAAGTACTTTTAATAAGATTTATAATATTTTTAAATATCATATATCATATTAAAAATAAGATATATAATGTTTATATATATATCATATAATAAATAAGCACTTTCACAAAAATACAGATGTCCGTATCTACTTTTCTGCCATCGACATATTTGTTTAATATTGAATTCAAATTTTTAAAAATATTTGAGATTGTCGAAATATTATCTGTACACTTCAATTTATCTTATTGATTGCTTATTTGCCTGGGTAATTTAGTTTTGTTTGTTCGTGTATCCATTAAAGTGATTAGGACAATTACATTAGTGGTACACTATTAACTTAAAATAACTATGACTATTGGAATAAATATTATATATTAAAATACTTCTATATATTTAAACTGTCAATTATTATTGCTTTGTGTAAATTTAATGTGCTTTTTCATAGGTGAAATTGCAATTTTTCGCACATTATAGTATGGTTGCATTAATTGTGTGATTTAAAAACATTTAATAATTATTGCTCTCGGCACTTTTGTGAATAATATGAATATGACAGTGTTTTATTAAATGATTTATGTGTACACAACACACAAATGATGCAAAAAGTGAATAATTATGCTATAATTTGTATATTTTTTTTTCAGGACAAATATCACTGATTTATTTAGAACAATGGCACCTAAACAGAGAATGCGTATCGCCAACGAAATTGCCAGCAAAAACATCACAATGAGGGGCAATGTTCCCAAAACCACAAAGGTAAACATCATGTAAAAAGTCACAATATTATCTCACTATTATTAAAATAAATTATCTTATACTAATAAATTTTAAGTAAATTGACTTTTATAAATAATCACACTATGGAAATAAATAATCGTCACGGATAATATACATACTTGAAACAAAATATTTTTCACATATAATGCAAACAGCGTGAACTAACTTGAAATGCAAGGTCATGATAATAATGGTATTGAATTTGCATGGTGATTTTATTTATATATTTTGCTGAATTTTACTACTTCAACAAGCTGGTTTTTAAGACTAACTAGGAACTAACTCTCCGATTGCCGCTTTATACAATATATAAGTTTTAAAATTAGTGTAAATCATATTTATTTCACCTAAAATTTATTAATTTAAATAAATATTTTCTATATTGCAGATTAAATTAATCAATCTTTGTCTTATCATTGATAACAAATCTTCTTCATAATTAGTATTTTTAGATTATAAATATAAATTGATAGATTTAAAGTGATTTTGAATTAAAAATAATACAAATTGTTCATAAAGTTAAATATAACTTAACAATAAAAAAATATCAAAATAAGTCATTCATTACCAGTCCAAGAAAAGTTATTTAATTTCAAATCTGCAAATAGGTTAATGAAGCTAGCTTTAAATATAGAATCATTTTAACAGCTTTGTAATATGGTTTAAAAATTACAGGTACCTTTTTTTATAAATAGTTTTTTATTTTTTTATTTTCAGGAAAAGGAAGATCAATATCCAGTAGCACCATGGCTCCTAGCTCTCTTCATATTTGTAGTTTGTGGTTCTGCTGTCTTCCAAATCATACAGTCCATACGACTGGCCTAAACCCTCTGTGATTTCCTTCCCGACTGATAATTTTAGTAACATAAGAAATTGTGGCATACTCTACATGGTTTTAAACAATGAAGTTAGTATGTAAATAATGTCTTTTAAATATAATGCTGTTACTGTATTTGTTTGTCGACTTTAATGTTTCATCCTTTACGTCTCTACATATACTGTGCCACAATTTCTACAAAACACCACAACCCCTTGTAATGATTAAATATTTTGTCAAACAAACTGTTTAAGCTTACAAGGTGACTGCGCATCTCCCCTATGTAGCTTTCATAGTTGCATCTAATTGTGTTTAGTCTAAGCGCAGGTTTAAATATAATCTCAAAAAACATTAAAATGTACTATATTCTTGTATAGTGTAAATTTAATTAGACTAGATTCATACTTGGCAATTTTGTTGTATAAATTTTTAGCTCATCCAAAGACCCTAAATCAAAAATTAACCATTATTTTTGGTTGTTTGTGCTGAAGTTTACCATATGAAGTTGCCCAGTATGTTGCTAGCCTTAATATTAAGATATAACCAAGCATTTCGATATATTAATGAAATTATTTTTCCATTCCTGAATTATTTTATATAAGACCAATTTAAGAAAGACGCACAACATCATAACTTTGTTCAGCAAAATTATGTTTTGTGGATTATTATTTTTTTTGTATAATATTAGTAAATTTTATTTTATTTTTAATCCGCGCCATCGTTATGAAATTATTTGTCGGTTCTATTTTTAATTTTAAATGTAATTTATTTGTTTAAATACAGTATATTTGTCAATGTGTTTTTTTTAATTAAAAATAAATACTGATGTGTCTATAAATTGATGAATGCTTAATATTTAATTAATCCCACCTAACATAATTTTAAGAACTTCGAGGACTAAACAAAAATTACAATATGTAAAAGACAGTACACACTAAAACCTTAAAACTTATACATTAATACTTAAAAATCGCTCACTAATCAGTTACTTTTCGAATCTGTTTACAAATTTACATGCAAGTACAAGTACAAGTAATAATATGTTTTTATTACTATTAATTTCATGTATGTTTTACTTTTATGTATTTATAAATTATTCGTTAACGCGATTCATTGTTAACAATTTACAATCGGCGAAGATATCGAGAAAAAAAAGTCGAGATGGCCCAGTGGTAAGAACGCGTGAATCTTAACCGATGATCGTGGGTTCAAACCCGGGCAAGCACCACTGAATTTGCATGTGCTTAATTTGTGTTTATAATTCGTCTCGTGCTTTACGGTGAAGGAAAACATCGTGAGGAAACCTGCATGTGTCTAATTTCACTGAAGTTCTGCCACATGTGAATTCTACCAACCCGCATTGGAGCAGCGTGGTGGAATAAGCTCCAAACCTTCTCCTCAAAAGGGAGAGGAGGCCTTAGCCCAGCAGTGGGACATTAACAGGCTGTTACTGTACTGTTACAGCAATTTGCAACAGCATCGTTTAATACTTGAATTATTTTAACATTCAGACGAAATTCTTTTCGGATTCATGTTTAAATTTTTGTTTATGGTTAGCCATGAATTATAATTAATTAATTATTTATTTATTTCTTAAAAAAATACATATTTGAACATGATGTCGTTGATTTCAGTCAGGTCATTAAGTAGCACTGGCTATCCTAGCTAGGCTAATTCAATGGCTTGTAAGTCAATAAATCAGTAAGTATAATTCGAATTATATTAAAGTTTTTCATGTATATAGTTAATAGATTTCACAGCGAAGGAAATTACCAGATTTAAAAATAGTATTAATTTTTTTGAGTAAACCACGAATTTATTGGATATTTTACTACCAATACGAAATATATACGTAGAGTAAGAAATTAATTAACATAGGTATTGCTCGATTGAAATTAAAAATTTCAAACTTGCAGCTACTGCAGTATATTCGACAATACTTTTTATCGTTATTTATAAATAAAAAGTTTCTTAATGTTTACAAAGGTATTTGAAATGTCATAAATCAAAAACTGAATGAATATTTCTTCCTGATGGTAAGTGGTTACCAACGCCCATAGGCATTGGCAGTGAAAGAAATATTAATCATCGCTTACATCACCAATGCGCCACCAACCTTGGGAATTAAGATGCTATGTCCCTTGTGCCTGTAATTACACTGACTCACTCACCCTTCAAACCGAGACTCAACAATACCAAGTGCTGCTGTTTTACGGTAGAATATCTGATGAGTGGGTGCTACCTACCCAGATGAGCTTACACAAAGCACCACCAGTCTTTATTGGTATGAATATAACATAAATACTAAAGAGTATATAAACTTCCTACTGTTTCACATAGGACGTATCGCTTCGCTGCTTACCGCTGCGTATGTTTTATTTTGAAATTGTGAGTTAAACAGACCTTGTAACAAATATTAAAAAAAATCTTGTTAATTGCATGTTATCATAACTTTTATTCGTAATAAAATAAAGAAAATCTTTCATTTATTTTAAGTAGAATCCAGAAGTGAAACTGAATTAGAAAAAACCCCGAATTGGTATTTTTATAATAACTCCCGCAATTACTCTTAAAAATCCAAATAACACATTTTATTACATTCAAAAAATCACAAGTCGCGCTAACAATTCATTAATTACTTCACCTTTCTGTCCACCAAAAAAATAGCGGTTTTTAAATTAGCGCGCGCCTTTTTTTAACAACGCTGTTGTAGGGGTCAAGGAATCTCCTAACTACAGTGTATTATAAATATTATTTGTCTTTGTTTATACACTACATACTATTAACAATTAATTGTCACTGAGCTAACTAATACAAACCTTGCTCACACGTAGCCTTGAGGCGGACTGTCAATACAAATAATAATATGAAAGATATCAAGATGAGATCGTAGACAAATTTTACTATTTTTTATAGTTTTGTCATATTCCTAACATATATATTAATTATGTGGGTTGGTACTTTCTTCTGTGTGTCCTTACAACCATTTTTCAAGCACGTTGCTTAAACGCAAAAGAAATTTCACAAGATCAATTAAACTTAAAGCTACCATCGGTTCGGATTATAGATTCAAAATTCTCTTTTAATTTTTTAAAATATAATTCATATCCACTAATAATAAACCTTACAAATCTTTATCTAGTAAGACCAATATTTTGTTTTCTTTCAAATGACCGATTACAGATGAAAACAAGAGAGAAATCAGTTTTTAACAAACAAAGGTCATTGAATAATTCAAGTTAGCAAGTCTTAATAATAAATAAAATAAAACGATAATATATTTATATTCATTTATTTATCTTCAAAGCATCTCTTAAACAGAATTTTACATTTCGTTTTCGAGTGCGTCAGACTTAAAATCAAATCTATATTACAGAATATTTTAATCTATATGGTACAAACAATTTACAATAAGTATATAATATAATAATTGTCATGTGATATGTGATACTTAGAAATAGAGCCCAACTATACACTAAGGAATACGATTCAATATATATAAAGTTAATAATGAATTACAGTGTCAATTTTTTATTTATTTATCTTAACCAATCAAAATAAAAACAGTATGTTTTTTAACATTGAAAATCAAGTAACAGTAATTGGCTTGAAAATCGATTGTAAATATAAACAAAGTTTTGATTATTCAATACAACTCTTACACGAGAATATAATAAGGGCTATATTTCTATAAAATGTTTAAGGCTTAATTAAATAAGATAAAAATAAAATTGAGCACCTATTGTAGCACCGATTTTGGTCATATAATATTTGATCGATATATTAACGTAATAAAAAAACTCTTTTGTCTATGGAAGTGAATTATTATTTTAAGAATCGTAAAAAAAAAACTAATGACCTGCAGAAAAACATACAAGAATATGACATATGCAGGGTACTTATAATTTTGATGTTATTTGATTAAAAACAAACATTATTTACGAAGCAGTTTTCATGTCATTAATAATGCTTATTTTTTTTACAAATACACATCGGTGTGTAACATATTACGACGCTTACAAATACGTAAATACGTATTAGTTTAAGGGTGCCAAAAAATAAAAATATATAGGAAACAACTATCGCCTCTTTACAAGCAAATAATTAGAGTACTGTTCTAAAAAAACAACTTTTGCAATTCGGATGTAGTAATTGAAAACACAAATTATCACTGATCAGCCTCTAGCTTTTATTATTATTTATAGTATGACACGCGAACGAGTGGTAAATAACAACTAGAAACTAAGCGAACTACGGAGGCGACATTTTAATACAATTTTTAAGAATATTGCTTAGTTTTGTGACTCTAATGTGATCTATTATTGGAATAATATAATACAAGTAATCTATTTTAAAGTATCATAGATGGCCTCGTTGGGATATGTACCATTCAAATGGATACTGTTACTAAAACTTAATGAATTATCTTTACTGAGATGGACCTCCGTCCTGTCTAAGCTCTGATCTGGGTAATCATCCATATTACTAGTTATTTCTAATCTAATAGCATGGATTTTTGGTTCTGTACTTTTATTGTTTTTATCACGTTCCCATGAATCTATAGCTATCGATACATCATTCTTACTGCCCGTTTCATCGAAGTCACTCGACGCGACGCTTGAATTCTCTAATTCGAAATCTGTTGATCTTTCTATCACGACGACTTCTATATGCCTGAACGGATTGTCAAGGTTTCCATTCATCTGTCTCGCTCTTTCGTCGTTACGACTATTCACTTCCTTTTTTACATTGCATATCACAGGATCCGTTGCAAGTATATCTATATTGTAATCATATGTTTCATCTTCACTTGTTTTATTACCGTTCGGTGCGCATATCTCTGCGTATATATTATCAGTACTCGAATCTGTATCTAGCTTCTCTTCTTCAATGTCGACAGCATCCGCTACTTGGCCGTAAGGCAAATCTTCAATAACGGGTAACTTTCGTTTTTGAATTGATGATATGGATCGTCTAAGTTTCTTCTGAATTTGTGGTTCTTCTTCCGATATATCGATGGGAAGTGGTTCGTCAATATCAGACCTGTTTGGTGTTGGTGCTCTGGGTTTATCGATCTTTTTCCGGAAATTAACAAGTTTCTCGCTATCATTGGAACGTTCAGTTTTCGTTGGCATACTATTGCTATTGCTTGATTCTTTTTTGTCGGTTGATTTTTTAGGATGAAGTAAATTAGAAGTGGATTTACTGAGCACCCTTTTTGTCTTGACATGAAATTCAGAACACAATTTTTCCGTAATAAAAGAATGCTGTTTGTAATTAATTTCGAAGTCACTATCGTTGTATAGAGATCCAGCTCCAAACATATTAATGTCTTCACAGCTTTGTATTTGATTGTATGACTCAGACTTAACCATCGCTTTTTCCGGTATCAGGTCTGGTTGTATCCTCTGTCTTCTCTCGAGATTTGATGAAGATTTGCTTGCTGCTGATTTCTTAAGCATATTTTCGTCGAGAGATTTCAATTTCCTACCAGAGCTCGAGTCGCTTTCCATTGAGCCACAATAGTTTATTTGATCGACGCTAAGATTTTTCCGACCGTGTTTCATATTTATACCACTATCTTCCTCTTCCGCATACGAGCTGTCTGGCATGCCAGTTTGTACTGACACCGATTTCGTCAGCACAGGCTTTTTGTGACTTGAACTACACTGACTCGTTCCCATATCTGAGGAAGAAGTTGTAAGGCTTTTGTACGAATGACTTTTTTCAGCCGTTCCATCGTTCTTTCGAAACGCGCCAAATTTATCTTCAATAAGTTTCGCCATATCTTGATAACGTTCTATCGAACTGTGTTTCTCGCCTAATGGATCAAACGGATCTTTAACGTCTCTATACTTTTCACCGTTTTCGATAGCCGTAATTTTTTCATCTAACTTCTCCGTACTCTTTAAAAGTTTTAGATTTTTAAACCATTTTCCTTTCTTCGGACCAGAATCTTCTCTAAATACATGCATTTTGTCGTTGGTAAACTGTTCCGATTCAACTTTTTCTTCGCTTTTATCATCTTTACCTTCATCGTCACTATATACATCATAGTTCATATGCTCGAGTTCGTTTTTACTTAAAAATATAATAGAACCTTCAGTTTCATCTGGTATATCTTTTAATACTTTATCACTTTTTCCAAACAATCTTGACGTATCAATCTTCAAGCCTTGAAGGGTGAATTTCTTTTCCTTTTCAAATTTGACTGGTTCATGGTCTTCTTTGATAAGATCCTCGACTGTCTTCGCTTTGCTGACAACAGTTGAGTTTGCGTAGGAGATCTGCCTGATCCAGTTGTCAACGTTTAGTTGACAGAAGGTTAGAGCTTTCTGAAGGCGTGCGGAGAGAAACATTCTTTTCTCGCTTTCGAAGCCGAGCTGTGTTCGTCGTACCTTTATATTACTGTTTAATGGTAGAAGTTGTAAGGTTTCTTTAGGATGATACCGTGGGTCGACTTGTTTGCTCGGACTTGACGGCAAGGAGTTGTATTCCGGGAGAGTGCACATCACCAGCACCGGTTCCGTGCTTGCCGCCCGGAGCAGAAGGTCTTCTGTAAATGAAATATTCTCAATATTATTTTGTGATCAAAACGTTTCTTTGGATCTGTATTTATTATTGCAGAGTTTATAGATGAATGATGTATGTTCGCGATCATGACAAAAGCCTTAATTTAACGAATAAAACACGTCCAACTGGTCTACGGGTCTAGTAATGCAAGTTTATTTATAGGACCATCTCAACGCACTGCGAGCAATAACGATTATTATCGATACTTTATCGTCCGTATCGTAAATTACCAACTACAATTATGATATCATGTGATGTTTTGTAATATCACCGTTAAAAAAATATCAAGATTACTTTCTATATGTTATCATTAAAGGGACCTGATCAGACTAATTATGTAAAATGTCGTTGGATTAAATTAACGGCATAGTTTATATAAAGAAAGATGGTGGTAGGGCTTTGTGCAAGATCGTCTGGGTAGGTACCACCCACTCATCAGATATTCTACCGCAAAACAGCAATACTTGATATTGTTGTGTTCCGGTTTGAAGGGTGAGTGAGCCAGTGTAATTACAGGCACAAGGGACATAAAATCTTAGTTCCCAAGGTTGGTGGCGCATTGGATATGTAAGCGATGGTTGACATTTCTTACAATGCTAATGTCTAAGAGCGTTGGTGACCACTTATCATCAGGTGGCCCATATGCTCGTCCGCCTTCCTATTCTATAAAAAAAAAAAAAAAGATGGCGGCACTTGTATATGGTCTTATATTCTTCATGATTATTAGCATTAAAGAGACAAATTTTTTATTTATACGAATGTCGTTTATCGAGATTAAGAATATTAATCTACATAAACAGTTCCATTTATTAAGTTTTATAAAATTTAAGTGCTATAAAATATCAACATCAAACTACCAAATACGAAACAGATAAAAATAAATGATTTACCTCCAACATCATGTGCCATTTCAATAGGAACAGTGCCAGCCAGCAGCCTCACTCTGGTAGGTAACCTCCACAGGCTTAATAAATGTGGGAGCCTGTGAGCTCGCGAGGAAATATCTGGCGGTACTGGAGTCGAAGATGGTGATACATCATCCCATTCAGCAGGGGACAGCTCCTCCGGACATACTTCATACATCTCACCCTTGGTGTTGATTGGCACGAAGAACTCCTATAATTTTATAGTATCCTGGTAAGTATATGTTGTTGTTATATAAAACATTAGATAGAATAACTATTTATTGCAAATTATTCTTTTTTTTCGTTTCTGATTTTTGTACGTTACTAAAAATCACCGCATGCAGCGTTTATCTCCGTAAAAAGTGTTTAATTGCACTTATTGCAAGGATCGTATTTGAAAAAAATTGTTACAAATATCCTACTGAGTATTTTATTAAACATCAGTGTTCATTGGAGTTAATTATACCGAGCTGTTCTCATGCGGTTTGGTGGATTAGGTGAATACACATGTGGGGCAGAATTTAATTCGACGCACGCTCACACTGAGCATGAAATGAATTAAGAATAACCTACGAATATGAAAACTCAGTGGTGCTTATATCGGATGAACACGTTTTCTTAATATTTACATGTTTTAACGAATTCGATAGGCCACCAAAAATTCGTTCATACATATATCATTCCAACACTAGTCTTCAAAAGCCGCCTTGAATTAGTATGATTCAAAAATAACAGCAATAGCCGCTATTTCGTACAATTCTAATATTAAACGATCCCGCTATATAAAAGATAGCATATTCAACACAAATATGCAAAATTTCATAATGGTTTAAGTTGATTAGACGTGAAAACTCACTTTCGCATTAATAATATTAGCAAGGATATGTTACATAGTTAATTAAATCATATCACGTGAGAATGAAACTTAAACAATAATACTTCTCGTGCTATTAATCACAAAACATGCAACGTCACGCAACAGGTTATTGTTTATGGTTACATTCCAACATGGCCGCCTTGTAATAAAGCACATCCACGTATTTGCGAACTTGTGCCATTGATAGAATTATAAGCGACTATTAAATTAATAAGTAGCTAGTTAAGGATTTACTTCTTTACCCTGTATTGTTAAATACTTGTTTTTCTATCTGCAAGAATAATGAACAAATTGCCGAGAAAGCAAGAGCTTTTCTTGCCTTTTAAAGTACGGATGGCAACACTAGTTCTATGAATTATTAAAAAACCAGCTTAAAAAACATTTATTCTAAAACTAAAATGTAATCTATAACCATATATTTCGAATCAAATATAAATTGTTATATGTATTTGATCTATGTATTACATTTTATAATGTTAGTGCCTATCATACTATATAGGTTAAAAACCTAACTTTTAGCAGCTATAATTACTAAGATCTTTCATGAAAATATAACGAGTATCTAACATACAGCACAAGCTTTAAGGAAATTGAAAAGCAATGGTTATTATCATCCCCGTATATATCGTTGGTTTAAATGAAATATGAAACCATTAGTATATCACTGTGTAATCAATTCGTGACACGTTTACCCGCAAGCAATTTAGCTACGATCAAAACTGATTAATCCTTTACTTAGCGGTATAAAGTACCATAGAGAGAAAAATCGGTTACATTTTTTATTAGACTGTGACGTAATCTAGTACTTAAATATTTTTATTTTATTAATGTGCCAGTGGCGTAGCTAGCATAGGACAAAGCGGTGCGGTGCACCAGTTTGTGATCATTAGTGATGTCACATCCGACATTCAACTGGAAAAAAATTAATACCCGATCCGCTCATTTCGAAACCGTAACAGCCTGTGAATGTCCCACTGCTAGGCTAAAGGCATCCTCTCCTCTTTTTTAAGGTTTGGAGCTTATTCCACCACGCTGCTCCAATACGGGTTGGTGGAATACACATGTGGCAGAATTTCAGTGATATTAGACACATGCAGGTTTCCTCACGATGTTTTCTTTCACCGTAAAGCACGAGATGAATTATAATCACAAATTAAGCACATGAAAATTCAGTGGTGCTTTCCCGGTTGAACCCACGATCATGGGTAAGATTCATGCGTTCTTACCACTGGGCCATCTCGGCTCTCATTTCGAAACATCATTCGCTAATTTATTCAAAAGATACTGTTTCCGATAGCAAGCCGAATAACAGACCACAGGGAGTTCATGCTTAGCAATGAATATAACAGAAAGGACAGTGTAAACATTATAGTATAACATATTAATTGGTATTTGCCTCCCGTTTCAATAGTGAAAACTTTTTACATTGAAAACTATCTATCAATTAAGACATAATAGGTATAACAATCCCTAGAAAAAAAGTGTAAATAATCCGATACCGAAACCAGCATTGCTTTTCTGTAAGAACTAACGTATCTCACTCTAATGTTTATTTATTTATTTACAAAATATAAGTAAACATTACAGGTTTAACCTAAAGCATTTACTTATTTAATTAATACACTTCCTTAATTATTATTGTTTGTATGTATTCCGCTGCCGTTTTGCAAAATACAGCAGGTGATGAGTTAAACAAGTCGAGGCTTGGATTCCAGGCCAGGACACCATTGAGCAAAGTCAACGCGCGCATCAAAGGTGACTCGCTCACCAGTACCAATAGACGAGCGCGAGTGTATTTGTCAGGAACGTTCAACGATATTAGCTCTAACACTGAGGGATTGAAAATGGTACCCCTGAGTAACAGGAAGAAATAGCTTAGCAAGGCCATATGTCGTCGCATTTCGAGGGAATCATATCCTGTCATTCCTTGTATAAATAAACTAGGATAACAATAAGGATACCCTACGAAGAATCCGTATTGCTTGTAGTAAAGCCACCTCAAGAATTTCTTTTGGAGTTTCTCCACCATGAGTTTGTATTTTACCTCATGTGGACTCCAAATAACTGAGTTACTTTCTAACGTGCTTCTGACGAAACAGTTGTACAAAATTTTGACCGCAGCAACACTTTCAAGGTTTTTTGACTGCCTCAAAACAAAACCTAGGCACTTGTATGCCGTTTTTGTAATATTGTAAACATGGTCGGTAAAGCTCAGGTTATCACTTATCAAGACTCCTAAGTCTTTGGTAGTAGATTGCCGCCCTAGAACAACGTCGTTTAAACGATAGTCGTATTTGACTGGCATGTTTGCGCGTGTGAATGATATTATAGAACACTTTTCATAATTAAACATAAGCCTATTCCGCTTACTCCATTCTTCAACATTTTGGATATCTTTTGTAACATCAAGCAATCCGATGGCGTTATGATTTTTAAGAATAATTTCAAATCATCTCCAAATAACAAACTATGAGCTGCACTAACGGCATCAGGCAAATCGTTAATAAAAATCAGAAACTCAAGAGGCCCTAAATTGGAACCTTGACTAATTCCGGAAAACGTAAAATATGGTTCTGAGAGTTGTCCATTAAACTGCACATACTGCCTCCGGTTACGGAGGTAGAAGGAGAAAAATTGTAACAAGGCAGTTCGAAATGTTCGAAACCAACTTACCTTAACACGCTATTTTGACGCTTGTGCCTGATAATTATTATAGTCAAAGACGCATAACAATTAATTATTTAGGATCGTGATCGGCGGTGAGTTTATATTTTGTCATGGAAATGATTTAAAGATAGTGTTGACGGTAAGAAAGACTTAGATCTGTCTAATCTATCTAAATCTAAAAAGGTTAAATTTCTGAACTTTTAAGCAGAGTGTAAACCATTTTTTATTCCTCACATTTTATTATAATTACAACAATATTCATATTTTTATCTCATATGAATTACTTCGATATAACTTCTAAATTTTCAATAGTGTATCACAAACTGTATCGAGAACGGAGGCGTCGAAGCACATGCTTGCCAACGAGTTTGGTATAACCCAAATACTCCATACAATGGTGTAAGCGTTTATCTGATGCGAGTACAAGTTCATTACTTAATACATCTTACCGGGCTTTAGGGTTGTCACCTTTGTCATTTTAGTTTCATTATTTATTTATAAATGAATACCGATATTTTAAACAATGTAGTAGAGTTTGATGTTAATGTTATTATTTTGTTAGTGATTGGCATTTATAGTACTATTTCGATTGATTAAAATGTAGATGAAGTAGAATTTCATTTATGACATGTAAGTTAGTTACACTATTTATTTTTTATTTTCTAGGTACAATTTTTGCGTTGATTACTTTGTTTTATGTCATTTAAGCACAATATATATATTTATTTTACACAAAAAAATATTCTTGGGCTTGCGTCTCGCATAGAAGTTTTATTAACATTTTTTTTAAACGCACACTAACCAATGGCAGCTTAATAGTAAATTACGTCAAATTCGATCTTCAAATCATGCCCAAAGATGAATCATTTTAGAAAATTTATGACCATACATTTTATCAATCTTAATTTAAAATGTGCTAGTGACAACCCTATCGCATATTGTATTGCAAAAAGTTAGAGAAAAGTTGAGCTTGTATGCAAAACACTATTAACATCACACTCATTTATCTCCTTGTCACTCGAACTAAATATTATGACTTTTTAATTAAATGTCATGTTGTTTTTTAATTTGCAACATTTAGTTTAATCATAGTCGGCCTAGTTTTGCATAATTTAACAATGAAGCTCTTATAGCCACTGCATATTTACAAAATATGTTATGAAAAAAATTTGTAAGCTAGGTATTTTAATTTTTGAGAATAGAGATTGCCATTCAACGGTAATATTCTGCTAGTTATCTTGGACTCATTCCACGCGCTCATGATTTGTACTTTTTTCTTCTGTCATATATAGAAAAAAATACAATTGTGGTACATCAGAAAAATTACCCTGAAGATTTTGAAATAGCGTCATTCACAACCGTACTAAATTTCCTTTCATAACCAGGCTTAGGAGCCTTACTTTGAACTATTGTCATATAATTCCACTTATCGCCATACATCGCGAGTTCCTTGCTTAATTTTCTAGGATTTTTAATTGACGCTGTTCTGGAGGTCCAGGTGATCACCGCATTTTTTCCATACTTCTCCAAATCTAATATTCCTTGGTTGGTAGTAATGGTACCATCAACATTTATCACCACTAAACTGGGAACGCACGTAATTCCATACATATATTTGAGCACAACTACCAGGGGATCAGAATATTTAAGAGTAAACCAATTCGCTTGTTCCTCGTATGCATGATTAAAGTCTTCTTCGGTCTCGTCCATCGGTACGAAGATGACTTCGATAGGAAGGTTCACGAACTTGACGTTTTCATATATTTCATAGAATTTCTCGACGATTCCGTCCTTGTCTACACCGCAGGATGTGAAAAGGAGGACAATAACGTCCGCGTTCGTTTCAAACCACTCGATTGGTATCTGCTCGTCGTTTTTGTTAAAGATTGCCGCTTCGTTAAGCCATTTGTACGGCTTAAACTGGAGATCCGTTGGTTCCATTGATTTATTTCCTAGTAATATATCCACGATTATTTATTTCCGCTATTACGTATTGGAACCTTACAAATCTTATATTTAATAATTCGTTATATAAATAAACCCCTATTATTTTTTGATATTATACTGACACCTGTCAAAAATATCAACTCAGTTGAATATTTGACAAATAAGGTATCAAAAACACGTCCAATTTACGTGAAAAAAGGTTGAAGATTAGCATAATTGAACTATTGCGATTTTGCGATATCAAAACTTTACTAAGCTTTAAATTAATGTAATATAATAATTTGACAGAATTATTGAGAGCTGAAATCGCAGTACCAAAAACCATATAAAAAGGTTAGGTACATTAAATTATGTAAAAAGAAATAGTTTATAAATAAAAATCTGTGAGTAATCATTTAGAAATATCTTTGCTCAAATACTAAGGCAATTTTACTTTTTAATATGAAATAATAAATCAAAATTTCAATCGTTGAGCCACAGATTATTAAAATATACTTTTTTTAGTCTATATAACGGACCAACAATAAATGACCCATTATGAATACCCTAATACAGTTCAAATGTTGACCTATATATATAACATAATAGCTCGATTTTGGTCCAAAAAATAACAACTCATAACTCTTATTACTTACAAAATAAAGACGTTTTTCTAGTAAATATTATAACATGAAACTGCGAATAAATGTCACAGTAAAATTTGAATATTCTTCTTACAATTAGAAATTTATTCTTAAGCTTTATGCTTATGTGTTAAGGTTGATTTTTGTATGACAAGTGTCAATCAAAGGATAAAATAACGTTTGCACCTTTGCAAGTACATTCGTGCGATGTTTGTAAATTAACGAATGGAAGAATTATACCGGACTGACCGTGGTCGAAACGTGACTATAAAAACTGTCACAGAATATAAATGTCCCGTCCATTGTTATAGGATTTTGAGCTCAATCCAAAAAAGTAATTAGGTCGAAAATAATTTAAGCTCTCGCAATCAGATGGCATTGTTTTACCAACAACTTTGTTTCCTCTTAAACATTTAATAAATACATATAAAATATTAAAA
The DNA here is from genome assembly GCF_905147045.1 of Nymphalis io. Classification (NCBI taxonomy): domain Eukaryota; kingdom Metazoa; phylum Arthropoda; class Insecta; order Lepidoptera; family Nymphalidae; genus Nymphalis; species Nymphalis io. Next base: position 6,900,993 of record NC_065909.1, read on the forward strand.
TCGATACGCCTGTATATACTGATACGTACATAAATAATTCAACACAATATAATTAGTTACATTTAATTATAATTTTCGTCACGTATTACGTTCGGAATGTTTTCTTAAATGTATATATGTTTGTATGTTTAACTGTGTGAAAATATTTCATACAATCGATTAAAAAGCATAATAAAACTTGATTGAAACATATAACATGCAGCCTTATTAATAAACGGGCGTTTAGTTAAACAGTGATTTATCTCTTTCTATCATCATTGATTTGACATTCGAAAGAAAGGGACACAGATTAATTCGATTAATGACCTCCTAAACAACATTAAAACATATGAACAAAGCTTATTACAATACGGGCTTATATAATACGTATGTATATAATTACAAACACACATAAACCCACGTACCAAATGTTAGAATAGCAGTAAAACATTTTAGTATTATTTTTATATTTCGTTAAAATATAATTGTACTGAATCCACATGAGTGAACCACTGTATTTTAAAAGTCAATAATAAAGACATTAAAAGCAAGAAATTGCTTTATAATATAACTCTAGCTAGTGAGATGTTATAAAACAATAAATAATTGCCCTGCCCTTTAATTAGACTCCTAATGGGGCGTAAAATGCATTTTATCATATCGTTTAATAAGAACATGGGTTTTTAGTACCAATATTATTTTAAATTATACAATCGTATACAAGTATACAATAACTGATTACGAACGCACAGCATGCTAAGTCTAGAAAGCTGCAATTTGAAACAAAAGTTTAGTTTAAAAAATACTTTTGGAAATTTCAACTTTAATGATGCAGAAATAAGACTCATTATATGATATCCATGTATACATTATAAAATAATCACAGTAATATAGTTTCGTATAATTACGTTAATTACAAGTTTATACCGTCGATGACCTTGTGTGTCTCTCAATGCCCTTCAAAGGTCATCGGAGTAGTTTACTCAGGTTAGTTTTAAGGGTCAAGGGATCGCTAACGCCTACGAAATAATATCAGATGTTTCTCAGAAAAATCCTAATCACTGTATAATTATATAAGGTTCGATCGTTTTAATATTTATTTTGTATAAGATATTCTTCCAAACGCATTTCTAGTTAGTATACAAATAAATTAAAAAAAATCAAATTAGTTTACAAAAAATCTGCATCTTAATTTAAGCTTACATTAATATGCTTAAAATAAATAATATTACCTTTCGATTACCTTTAAAATTATAACTAGAAAATCAGAATTAGAATAAAAACAGCGATCCTGACCGCTTTCAGACACGGCGGCCAATCTCAAGAGAGATTAGCCAGCAGGACTTATTATAGTACGCAAGTGCGCGCAATCTATGCACTCTCGACACCGTCACTTTCAAAATCTGATGAGACCACAATCCGAGACGACCGGAAAGAGTTTAGGCGCAGGACCAAAAGCTTTAAGTGCTTTCCGAGGCACGGGAGCGTTTACACACTTCCAACTTCCATCCTCCGGGCCGCTACTAAGTAACATCGACAAACAAAAACGCAATATCTTTTTCTTGGCCCGTCCTGGGGTTTCAGAACCTTAAGTTTTAGGTTGTTTTTTGGCATCATCATAATAAGTTATTATCTTAATAACTAATATAAGTTAGCGTCTTTATAGTAGAACCTTGAATTCCGCCAACGATACAAACGCTTATAATCATATATACCATCCGTTATTTCCACTCTATTCCACATGCAATTAGTAACAGAAAAAAGTAATCTACCGATAAAATCACGAATGTACGGTTAGAGTAACGATAACAGTGATTTATCTCTTTCTATCATCATTGATTTGACATTCGAAAGAAAGGGACACAAATTAATTCAATTAATGACCTCCTAAACAACATTGAAACATATGATCACGAATGTACGGTTAGAGTAACGATAACAGTGATTTATCTCTTTCTATCATCATTGATTTGACATTCGAAAGAAAGGGACACAAATTCATTCAATTAATGACCTCCTAAACAACATTGAAACATATGATCACGAATGTACGGTTGTAAAATTACCAAACGACGTAGGTATATCAAGTATTGTTTCGTCGGGCCAAATTAGATTTTTGTCGAAGGAAGAGTGTTCGCTTTTACAAATTACTTCGGAATGGAATAGTGGGTCAGTGTTTTTTGGCCTTCAATTAGGGTCACTGACACGACTCGTTGTATGAACTTTATTATAAGTACTGTTATTTTTTTACGATTGAAAAAGGTTTTATTTTTTATAGAATAGGAAGGTGCACGTGCATATGGGCTAACTGATGGTAAGTGCTCACCGACGCTCATAGACATTGGCATTGTCAGAAATGTTAACCATCGCTTACATTACTAATGCGCCACCAACCTTGGGAACTAAGATGTTATGTCCCTTGTGCCTGTAATTACACTGGCTCACTGACCATTCAAACCGGAACACAGCAATATCAAGTATTGCTATTTTGCGGTAGAATATCCGATGAGTGGGTACATACCCAGACGAGCTTGCACAAAGCCCTACTACCAGTACATAATATAATAATTTTATATTATGAATTGCATTTAATTGTAAACCAATTATACTGTTACTTATTATCAATTAGCTACCTGATTAGACTTCGCACGGGTGCCATTTACTAATAAAGAAAATGTAAGTATCAACGCTTAGCAAGAAAATGTGAATATTAAAATTGATCCATGTCGTAAATATTCAAATAAGGCTTAATTAAACAACCAATTACAGATATTATCGGCGATGTACGTGTAATCTAGGTAGAAATGGCCCCAGTCAGTAAAGTTATAAAATAAATAATTGCCGGTTGAGATGTTAAATTGAAATAAACTATTAATAAAATCAATTATATTTTGAATTTATTTCAGAACATGAAACTTTTCAAACAAACCTCTTTGTGAAACTAATTTGATTCTCAATGTTAGATTCGATCTTATAATAAAGAACTAGACGGGTACAATTCACTAAATATGATGCGTGTATCCTTTATATAATTTGATTATTTTAGCCAATTTCGAATATCAACTTCTGACGTTTCATAAATCTACGTCAAGTTTCGAATGCGTTCGTACATAATACCCCCCACATATAAATGAGAGTCAAGCCATTGAAGTGTTGCTTTAAATAGACAAATATTATTACCGCACTATATTTTTATAAGCTCCTTAATTCAATTAAGGTGGTGTATTATCAAAGTAATAATATCACGCGTTATTACATTTTATCGATTTTATTTATTTGTAGAAAATTAAATTCTGTGTTTGCTGTTAAGGTTTTTAGGTACTAAAATGGTAACACTTCCATTATTTTTTATTACGATGAGTAAGCCAGTTACAGTCAAGTTAAATCCAATTAGTGGCACTCATTGGTCGGGGTACGAAGGTTATAGCCGTTTCCTAGTAGTGAGCTCTTCGTCTGCATGCATCATTACTACTTGTTACATGAAACAATAATTAAAGTCAATAGCCTCTTCGTCTGGCTTAGTACGAATCACTTATTACTAGTCTCGATATGGAAAAGTGGTTAGAACGCGTGAATTTTAACCGATGATTGCGGTTTCAAACTCAGGCAAGCACAATTAATTTCCACGTGTTAGATTTGTGTTTATAATTCATCTCGGGCTCGGCGGTGAAGGAAAATATCCTAAGGAAACCTATCCACGAATCCGCATTGGAGCAGCGTGGTGAGCTTCCAAACCTTCTCCTCAAAAAGGAGAGGAAGTCTTAGCCCAGCAGTGGGACGCTTACAGGATACTTCACTATATAAATAAATAAAAACTTAATTAAAAAATGTCCGGCTTTTGGTCTGTCCCACATATTAACTTAAAATACTGTATTATTACTATATTCATTTCACTTTACAGTAAAACTGCAACGAATTTAATTTAACAAAAACATAAACATACGTTTTAAACAAATTTCAATTACGCGTCAAACTGTGATTTAAATGTAATCGATTTTCACAATCGACATTTCATTCGCTAGTTTCTTTTAGCAATCCAATTACATTTACGATTATTTTATGAGCAAAACAACTTTCGTCCTATTTCATTATCGTCTTTTGTGTCGTCGTTAGAATCTGTCCATTAGTTCGAAAGTTTTTACGAAAAACCATACAAACAAACTATATTTATAATTAGCTGGGGCTGAATTCTACTAATTTATAACGATTACGATACGTTTCTGATTCAATTCCGATCCAACTTTCGATCATCTGTATTTATTCGAATCGGAAACGAACCGATATGATAATGTATACCGTTGTGTCAAGACCAAACTTAAGTCTTAACTCTTATAACGATAATCGATAATTAAATTAAATAATAGAAAAACGGTAAAATAGCAACGATCACGCTTCGATTCGATTACGATAAAGTGACAATTTGTTAGTAGAATTGGTCCCCTGTTCCCCGCAACTTTTTCTAATGAATGGCATGTATTATATATCACTCTCATCCAGATCTCAAAAAACTTATCTATAATTTAAATAAATTTCATTATTATCTACATATGTTTGTTGGTTTAGTAGTAACAAGGTAACAAACAGAAGATAAGAAACAGGCTGATATTTGAAATATATTAATAACACGCACTTACCACTACTATTGTTAAAAAACACAATATATGAATATATTACCATTATAATGCCATTATAATTAAATAATAATAACAATATCTTGGGACATATTCACACACGGCTATCTGATACCAACCTAAGCAGAGCTTGTATTATGGAAACCAGACAACTGATATACTAAATGTACTACTTTTTTTTGTAAATACATACTTATATAGATAATTACACCCAGACTCGGGACAAACAGGCATGTTCATGCACACAAATGTCTGTCCTGGATGGGAATCGAACCCACAACCTTCGACGTGAAAGGCATCTACCAACCACGCCAATCGGCCCGTCAAACATAATTAACAATAAACTAATACGCTTCGAAATAAAATTGATAAATATTTTACAAGACAAATTTACATACAAATACCATCCACGGAATGTAACTGAGAGCTAATTCATGACAACGAGTCACTTATGGATCCCATTACCATTTCTTGCCATTCGTCTTCGAGTCGTGCGCTTTGAGAATAGCTCGCAGGGGTCTGGATAAAGTTAGACTTGGGTTACATTTGAGTAACTTAAGAGGTGTATGGAGATAACGTCTTCGTTTGTGACGAATTTGATTATTAATCAACAAAAAATTGTTTTTTGTTTTTTAATTTGTACTGTCAATAATATGTTTTATTTTTACTTTATTGAAGAACAAAATGATTGAGACTCAATAGCTGGAGACATTCTCTACCAGTCAACCTTTAGCCAAATCAGAAACATGAATACGGTAAGATGAATACAGATAAAGGCAAATAAAAATGTATAACATATATAATATATATAGACAAACAGTATTTATATCAGCAAAATATCTTTAAAATATATCATATTATAATATCTTGTCATTACCTAAATTAAAACGTTAAAAATATAAAAAGGTATTTGTAAAATTCTAGAATGTAAGATCGGATAAATTAACTTGTACTAATTATTATTCAAATTAATAAAATTATTTTGAACGTGACCATTATAGTCATTGTTTTATACAAATAAGAGTATTAATGTGTGAAGCTTAATGTTTAGTAGTTAATCCACGGTAGCATGCGAAAGCAACCCCGTGGCGCTTTTCGTTAAGACGAAAAGGGTCCCACTGGTTTTTTAGCGGGTATTCCGATGTTCGAGGCGCACTCGGCGCCTTAGGGTCCGTTCACACAGACCGGCTCGGAGAGCATCGGCCTGCTTTTTTCTTTTCACACAGACCGGGTCGTATACGCTTGGAATTGGCCGGAGCGGAGCCGCCAACTATTTCACATCGACCGGCTGGAAGAGATCTGAAAGCGGGTGCGAGCGAGAAAGAGCACGCAAGCGGAGCCGGTCGGCTCCTTTTATTACTTCACACGAAGCGCGTTCAGGCATTTTTAATGACAAAAAAGGTGCAAATGCAAAAATAAACTTTACTACAATCACTCAAAACACTGTTTCCAACGTGATAAAAATCTGCTCTCCTCTCCGAGCCGGTCTGTGTGAACGGACCCTTAGACACCGGCGAGCCCCACAAGCCACACTGTTCCCGTAAGGGATTTTCCAGCGAAAAAAAGGGTTATTAGCTAGTAAAACTTCCTTACTTTTAGGTAACATATCAACTTATTATCAAGTTCTGAGACATTTATGTGAAATCCGAAATGACAACAATGTTTTAAAAAAAATAAATACAAGTATTAATTATAAAGACTGTGCAAGTTATCATCACCAAACAGCTTCCAAATGAACTTTCGAAATGTAGATATTGCCATTATGAATAAAGTCATGCTAGGCTTTTATTGTGACATAGTATTATGTCCAGGGAATGGAATACCGTTGTCTGTAATATCCAACTAAAGTTTGTCTTTCCTTGTTTTCTATTCTTTCCCGCTGTAACATTTTCACTCTATTAATAATTACTTAAACCAACATCTCAAAAATAAGTAATATAAATTTTTATGTAATAGGTAGGTGGACGGGTAATTCGGTCAATTGATGGTGAGTGGTCATCACCGCCCATAAACATTGCCACCAATCTTGGGAACCAAGATATTATGTCCCTTGTGCCTGTAGTTACTGGCTAAGTACTGCTGTTTTGCGGTAGGATAGGTGATGAGTGAAGGTGACAACTGAACCTAATATATATATATATATATATATATAATAAATTAATGCATCTGTTATTAAGTATGAGAATTTAGGATGCCCAAATAGACATGGCATGTACGATACGATGTATGATATGTACATCAATGTGTAAATAAATAAATAATAAATTCCGAATGATAAAAGGTACAGAGTACGCTTATTTATGAGCAGCGGTGATATAATTTCATCGTCCGCGGTCCGCGCGTAATGTGCCCGCCTACTAAATCTTAAATAATTAACCTCATTACCCCGTAAACAAAATGACAAACGCATCACTTTTCGCATGCGTTATACATGATTGAGTTATCGAAGACTTCCGAAATACGCATCATTTTGACATTTTAAATATTATATAATTTTAGTAGTTTATCAATCTCTTTTCTGAATTGCACGTTAATGGATTTAAAAATTAAATGAAAACTATTATAATAATTTTATTTCTATAATATACCAGTTTTCTAAACGTCTCTTGTTTTCCTTAAGTTAAAAAAATAAAATAAAACAAAACGTGACAGCCCTATTCCATCGTCCTAGCAACACGGTTCACTGAGGACACTGCCCTCACACAGCAGAAATGTACAAACGGACTGTCCATCCAGACGCCATAATCCCTATTACAATAGCTATAAAGTTCATTTTATTGTTTTCAATTGTTCAAATAAGTTGGCCCTGTAACGAATTCTTTACTTCATTTTGCCGTGTACATAAACTTTATGTTGTATGAAATACAGTTGAATTTTGTTTGACTGGAGATCGTTTTAATTCTGCAAGATCTTTACTGTCGAAGTCCTGCTGTGCGTTACTATGGGTTGTCGAAGGAAAATAGACAAAGAGTACTTAATGTTCTTTCGAGTGTAAGGATGTATTTCTTTTTAATTTCATTGTAAATGCTGGACGGTCTCGTGTAATGCTATTTTATAATAATGAAGCTTTTACATAAAGCACTTCGGTTACGACAAGCGCGTAGGTAATGGGTTTTTATGTAAAGTACATAAGAATAATGGACATAGCGCTATTTATTATTCATAATTAAATCGTTTTTTAATTTCACCCTATTAATTATTCATAAATTAACATACGCATTAAAGGTAACGGTTAATATAATTAGAAGCACGATGTAAATGACGTCATACATAACATAACAATTCGATATTTAAAAGTAAATATTAACGTAGTATGACGTATTTCACTCGTAATAGTGGGTATGTTGTAAACCAACTTACGGTGATACGCTATTCAGAGGCGTGTTTCCTTTATATTATTATATTAAAGTTCATGACTTGGTCAAAGTGAAATCATCTTACCGAGGAGACCAGGACCGCCGAGATGGCCCTGTGGTAAGAACGCGTGAATCTTAACCGATGATCGTGGGTTCAAACCCGGGCAAGCGCCACTGAATTTTCATGTGCTTAATTTGTGATTATGATTCATCTCGTGCTTTACGGTGAAGGAAAACATCGTGAGGAAACCTGCATCTCTAATTTCATTGAAATTCTGCCATATGTGAATTCTACCAACCCGCATTGGAGCAGCGTGGTGGAATAAGCTCCAAACCTTCTCCTCAAAAAGAGGAGAGGAGGCCTTTAGCCCAGCAGTGGGACATTCACAGGCTGTTACGGATTAAAGTTATTTTTCTCTTTACAGTGCATCTGTTATTTTTTAATTTTCCGTTTTTTTATTGTTGACATATAAGCGTAGTAAATATAAAAGTAGATTACCGCTTTATCCGCAATTTAATCAAATTTATTATTTTATTTTTATTTTATTGAATAGATAAGCGGACGAGCGTTCGGGCCACCTGATGGTAAGTGGTCACCAACGCCCATAGATATTGTAAGAAATAATAACCATCGCTTGCATTGCCAATGCGCCACCATCTTTGGAAACTAAGATGTTATGTCCCTTGTGCCTGTAATTACATTGGCACTCATCCTTCCAACCGGAATGACAATACCAAGTACTGCTGTTTTGCGGTAGAATATCTGATGAGCGGGTACTACCCAGACGAGCTTGCACAAAGCCCTACCACAAGTAGCTTTTTTAATGACTTAAGTTATTTTTTTGTTATGCTGCGCTTGCTAATCTAGCAGTCTTAACATTAAAATGCATTGCAATTTTAATTAAAAGGCAAGGAAATAATCATAGAAATTTATCTTGTACTTGTTGTGTAAATACATCATATAATATAATATAACTAAAAATTTATACCTATATATAATTATATATTATGGATATATTCGAAATAATGTAGTGAACATTTTAAAGTGTAACAAAACATAACTGTTATATTAAATGGCATTATCAAGGAAGCCGATATTACAAAAAAATGCTAATCATTGGAAGCCTCTGTTATAATAACAAAATAGGTGGATTATAGCAATAGGGAAGGTTGCGACGTCAGTAAGCAAGCTTTAATGTGCTGCTTATTATATACCTAACTAACAACTGATGAGATATCAATAACGAAACATAATATATATATATATATATATATATATATATATATATATATATAGTCTCTATTATATATAATAATACTGAATAAATTATCAAGATCAGTTGTCGGGTTATAGAGAAATTAAATAAATTCCTTCAAATTAAAATATTTTTTCTTATATTTTTTAACATGATATGTTTTACGTAAAATAAAAATATATGAATTACCTCAATAATATAGCTAAACGAAGAGATTCATGATCACAAATCACAATATTGACTTGATTACAAATAAATACAAAGATAATTTATATATTAAAAATACAATTTATATTATATTTAAGGACTGTTAAATATTCTCCAGCGATATATCTAAACAAAAACGATTCCTCTATATCTAGAAATCGAATAATAATCGAGAACCGATATTAGAGGCGAATCGATTTTTTCGCTTTGCATTGTTCGAGGTTCTCGTGATGTGGTTGATTAATCGATATTATTTCAGTAATAAAGTGCATCTCGCGTGTACCCTGCACCGTGTTTATACTTGATAGAAACACATTTCTTGTTTTTATTTTCTGGACCCGCCCGCGGCTTCACGTTCTCGTGATAATAATATTAGACTTTAACGAGTAATTCGCCCCGTCTTCGCACGTTCACCGACGGAGTGTTATGCAGAGAGCTTCGAGAAAACAATTTGCTATATAGATGACATAATGCTAACTTATATAACAACAATTTCAAAGGCTACACAACAATGATAAAAATCTATGGATTATATAGCTTATATAATACTACATACATATACATACTGCATATTCTTTTATTTTAGCAGGAATGTCTTCCTGACCGATAATGGCTATTTCTGCGCAGAAAATATAGTGCACAAGTGTTTGTGCATACACAGGTTCAATTTCTATTCCCTTTCATGTAATCTGATGTGATGCCAAGTTTAATACGACAGAAAAGTTTAAGCGCAAGACCAACGGCTTTATGTGCCTTCCGATTTACAGGAGGGTTTTAATTAAAAAAAAAACGAATATGAATATTTAACTGACGCATCAACAGCTACCCAGTATTCCACGACGCAGTACGAACAGACAAATTTAAAATTAACCGCTATAATCGCTTTATTAGCGTAATACACACACACACACACATGACTTAATTAAGTTATAGCTTCGCATGTCCTTCAAGTGTTATGAATTGTTATCAATTAATAATATTTGTTGCAATTAAAGAACTTAAATAAAAAAATATAAAATGTGCGATTATATGATAATAAATATGTTATTCGTTATAAATAAACTATAATAAACTGTGTTTCTTGTCGTTAGTGTTTTATGATATTTATTTTGGCTGCGTTTTGAAATATGATACTCTTGAAGATTGCACGCATCGCATTAATTAATGATTAATTAAATCAGTTTTTTACAGTGATAGAACAATATCAGAATTAATTTACGAATACTAATTTCCATCTGTCTTATTAATATATAAAAAAATTTTTCGTTAAGTTTTTTTTAAATGTATCCTTAAAGTGAGTTTATTAGGCCTAAAATAAATTGTTAACCATATAAAACAATTGTATTAACCTCAGATAACCATCTGACGGCATATATTTAATAACAAGAAAAAACTTGCGTCGAAAAATATTTTTAAGAAAAGAAAATCTTTATAAGTAATGTTTCTATGACAATTTTATTTTAAATTTTTACCTAGATATATAGTCACAGCTTAATATAGTCACACAAATGTTTTAAACTCATGAACGGAATTATGTATGGAATACACGCAGTAAGACGGATACACATGTAGACAATATATTTACCTTGAAAGTAGCAAAATTTTTAATTCTATGGGACGAAGTTGCATTTAACCAAATAGTTTTTATATATTATACAGCCTGCACAGCTGGGTTTATTTAAATCATTTTAGTTAGTGTTCCGTTTTTAATAAAATACGAAGAATAGTTTTATTGTTTTATTAAAATTAACATATACAGTAAGATATAAGAGCCTCTAAATATTCTCTTATTTTAAGGAAAAAGTTTGAAATTTATTGCACCTTACTATAATGCAAGTAGATTGGCGCACATGTGGCAGATTTACAATAGATACACTGTTTTCTTCACCGTCAAGGCCGAAATAGATTATAAACATAAACAATTTATTGAGCACAAGAAAATTCAGTGTTGCTTTATATTTGATAATAATCGCATTTGGTTAATAATTATGATACACGTACCTATATCACCTGTCATTTCTGTTTAACAAAGAAATATTACATTACATTAATAAGATAACTCACGTTTCCCTGCGGGTCGATGAGCTGCGCGTACTTTGGAGCCTTAGCTTTACTGCCGTCCGCGAAAACCCCAGCAAGCCTTAGCGGCGTGCCCGGCCGCGCAGCCGCCCGCTCATACTGCGCGCCCACTCGACCACTCTCTGGATAAATTACAATAATTTATTATTGACACCTTATTATATTCAGTATAACACTATTTAAAATGGCTTCCTTAAGAAATTTTTAACTTTTTTCTTCAAAACGAATTTAGAAACAAACAAAAGTAAACTTGCCGCTATCGAATTTACGAACAACATTTATTTGTCTTACTGAGGAATAATATCATTGAAAACAATATAATTATTATATTTAATAAAATATTAACTTAAAATAAATAGTATATCATTAGTCTTGACTAGCTGACAGACAATAGGAGCTAAATAATTATATATGATATAGTAGTAGTACTTTGTTAGCGGTTCTTACCTGATGCTGGTCTCGCTCGATAGGCGGAGATAGCACGAGGGGACACGAGAGCAAAGGCCCGGCTGCGAAGGAGAGCTGCGATGGAGCCCCGTGCCGTCGCAAGAGCCCCACCACGGCAGCCGCATGCAGAAAACCAACCTACGACAAAAAACTATCATTAATATACTTAAATGTGTAAATAAAATAAACTGATGTTCGGGTACTATATTCAAGAATTATCTACGAGGCGTAATTTGAAAAGGTCCTAAGAAAAAAACATTTCATAAGTTCCGAAGACGCATGTATGTGACGTATAGGAACAACTTAAACGACTCGTAACTCAAAAACGATCGGTTATAACAATTTGTCAATAAATTCTCAGCCCGGAGTGTGAAAGTTCGCAGAGTTTACAGTCCCGCACCTCGGAAAGCACGTAAAGCCGATTGTCCTGCGCCTGAACTTTTTCCCATCGAATTATGAAAGTGAGGAAATAGAGAGTGCACCTGTGTTTGCGCACACACCTGTGTGCTATAATTATGTTGGCTAACCTCGCTTGAAGATCAGTCAGATGGACATCATCAATAAAAAATATAGCAGGCGAATATTTACAAATCGATTTCTCTTTTTCAGATATCAGTTATTTGACATTCGAAAGAAGAAGACAAAGTATCTATACGTGAATACATCCGCTTAAAAAGTGTACAATTTAAAGTCAACAAATATGAACAAACAGACAAGATCAATCAACTTTCTCCAAGCAAAAAGAGAACAATTACACGTACTTATATGTTAAACAATGGTCCCTTGCGTTTCTTAGAAATATGAATGGTCGTTAAACACGGGTTGTTCACTTAATATATACTTTGACATTAAATATAATTGTTCAAACATTAAAAACTAAAAATTATTTACTGTTTATTTATTACGTCTTACACTCGATTAAAACGGCTCCAATTAAGTTTCCCTGTGGGAGAAAGGAGGGTTCAAACGGCCAAGATACGCCAACACACTACAAGAGTTGGACGATCGATATACAAATATACTTTGACGTTAAATATAATTGTTAAAATAACAAACTAAAAAGTAATTACTGTTGTTGTGAAAGTGGCGATCAAATTGGCCATCTGATGGTAACTGGCCATCTGCCCATAGACACTAGCGCTGTATAAAATACAAAACAAACAATGTCTTCTAGCTACGTCCCTAAAAAAACATTTAATAAATTTTCTCTAAAAATATTAATCTAAGTAAAAGCATGTTTTTTTTTCTTTGAACTTAAATTGAAAACAAATGAGCAAATGCTTTATTTTTTTTGTAAATGGCTACTTTTCGAATTAGTAATTAATTAAAAGTTTGGTTTATATAATTTTTATTCTTACGGTAAATGTTGTTTACACATTTAAAGGTGTATAAATTCGTAAGAGTTTCTATTTTGTTCGTTAATATTAAGTATTTAGCTATAAGTTGATGATGTTACTATCTCAATAAATAAATAAATTTTATGCATGCACGGAAGTGGTGGAAGTAATCCGTACGATTGAAGAATTACCACTCCAATCGAGCCGAAACACAAACAAATGCTTTACGGTACCCCATTATTTAGTTGATTTATAATTACAATAAATCAGAATAATAATAATCTAGTTATTTAAAGTAAAACTCAATATGAAAAAAAAAAACGTAAAAATAAATCAGAATTGACAATTAGAATATATATTTATATTTAAATTCGATCTTAAAATCAAACCGAACAAGGAGGTTTCACTTTAGAAAAAAAAATGTATTACACAAGTATTTCAACCCTATAAAGGCCGTTTGTGACAAAGGTCGCAGAGTTAAACCCTATCCGGTTTTATCGCATTCTCTTCTTTTCGCATTTGCTCGCTGAATGCTAATACGTATGTAAACTTGTTAGTAGTTACTCTTTAGCAGGTGTTACCAGACTTATAAATGTTTTACATTGTTTTAAAATCACGATTTATTTCTTTATATGCAAGACGTTTAGCGTCTGAGTATTGTTATAGAGAAACAAAGATATAATATTTTATCTAAATAATAGACTACGTTTTACTTACTATCGCCATATTTCCAAAATGAATTAAATTATTTCGATGGAATTCTTTTGGAAGATAGGTATTTATCGTTGCAATGACAAGAAATAAATGTTTTAAGCTTTATATATTGAATCTATACTAATATTATAAATGGGAAAGTAACTTTGTGTGTCTGTAAATTTCGCATTCGCATCGCGTACCTTTCACGGCTAAGCCGCTGAATCGATTTTGATAAAATTTGGTATGAAGCAAGCATGAAATCCAAGAATGGATATAGTATACTTTTTTATAACTGTCACTGTCACAAAACTTGCGGAAACTAGTGTTATATATAACAATAAAAACTTACTTTGATATTTTTGAACTCATCTCTGACACTACAAGTCGGATTTATTATAATATTTTTTGCATTTTATAGAGATTACAGAGGTTATAAATAGAGGGCTACTGAAAAAACGGGTGAAATGGGACGGAACAACTAGTTTAATAATAAAAGGGAAAAATATTAAAGGTTTATTTTTATATCTTAAAGCTTTGCGCCACGATTCAAACAGTTAACTCCATCTATTTAACACTAGATGGAGTTAACTGTTTGTTTTAAATTTAATTTATAATGTCAATTTATTCTCTAACGATAGATACTCTTTGACTTGTATATTAAAGTTACAGTCGACAGTTCGTGTGGTTTTTTTTTTTTCATAAACTTAATTTATATTAGACGAATAACTTACAAACACAATAAATATTTTTCATATAAGCATGAATAAAATATAGATACCGTATAAATAACCGGCATTATTTAGTATTGTTGTGTTCCGGTGTGAAGGTTGATTGAGCCCGTGTAACTACAGGAAAAAGTGACATAACCTCTTGTTTCCCAAGGTTAGTAACGCATTGACGATGTAAGGGGTTAATATTGCTTGAAGTGCCAATGTCTATGGGCAATGGTGAACACTCGCTAGGTGGCCCATTTGCCAGTATTCCTACCTAAAAAATACAATAATAAAAAAAATGTTACTAGCATGGTTAATAGTGAAGGTTCTTCGATTCTAATCTTTTAAATTATAATTGTATTTAATATTTTCTCGTCTTTTCTTTATTTTAATAATGTTTTAAAATAAATTATCACCAATAGCTGGACGCAAGATGGCGCTGGCGGGCGTGTCCGGCGCATAACGCGGCTGTTAGCCGGAGGACGAGCAAAAAGTTCAGACAGGCACTCTCATCGATACAGAGTATATGAGGCATAGAGAAGTTTGGGAATAATAAGTCATTAAGAGACAAGAGTACAGTAAATATATCTCGAGCATGCGTATATGTTGAATAATACTGAGGAGAAAACGAACGAATGTATACGTCATCTCGTGCTTGTCGATGAAGGAAAACATAGTGAGGAAACCTGCATGTGTCTAATTTCACTGAAATTCTGCCACATGTGTATTCCACCAACCCACATTGGAGCAGCGTGGATAGATAAGTTCCAAACCTTCTCAAATAGGAGAGGAGGCCTTAGCTCAGCAGTGAGATATTCACAAGCTGTTACTGTACTGTATTAGTCTATTTAGTCATACACAAGGCAGAGTTAAAGGCATCAGAACTTGCGTTTGGACGCCTATGTGATAGTCTGAACAAATCAGATCTGCGGTGGGCAGACCATTTCGTGACTCTGAAGAGAGTAACATCAGCCTCTAGAATTGGAACAAGTCAATAAACTTCATTTTATGCTCTGGTCTAATATAAGTTATTACAAATCTAATAATTCTAAATTATACTTAGCAGGTGGCTAACACATTATAAAACTATAATATATACATACTTAGTTCAAGCGTTAACCGACAATAATATTAGCCGTTACTTAAGACTTACATACTATGCAATTATTAAATTATTATGAATTATATACAATTAATTTAAATTAACATAACTACTAATTATTATCAATGTTATGATTAGCTTTTCTCTGCTTTTAAACGTAATTTATAAATATCACCTTGCGGAAAAAATATTTTCGATTTCGATACTTTAAACTTATTTATAATAAATGTTCAATAAATAATTTTAATCCTCGACCCTTACTCACGTTGTACGTTCGTATCGCCTTCAAATTTTAAAAACATATCTCTGTCTTAACTACTCTGTATTTTTGAACCGCTCGGCGTATTATGGTGAATTTTTATGGTTTTTCAAACCGTAGCCCGATGCGGACGACCTCCAAGGACAACAGCTTACGTCAAGGGCGCTTTAACGTTCACGTTTGCGTTTGTTATATAGTTTCTGTAACTTTTGACTTTTAATAAATATTAACAAATACATATACGCGTTCCGATGCATCAACAGAAAATGACATAGAGTATCTAATATCTGCCTTTCCCTCTCACACTTGCCACTTGCGGAAACAGTACAGCTAGTATATACGTACAAATATATAACAATTTCAAAAAAAAAATCACAAATAATTTAAGGATCAATTATTTGTTACATAGCCACTTGAAATAAAAAAAAACCGGAAATATTGCTATGTCAAACAACTTTTAACATAATTAATTCGCATCAAATAGGTTTTTATATATGTTATAATATAACATAAATGTTTTTAATTATATGGTAATTTATGTTAAAATTTCGTGAAATAAGACATACGGGTGACATGACAAAACAGATTAACGGCCTTATAAACGTTGCTTAGAGGCTGTTTAGTTAAACACTGATTTCTCTCTTTCTGTCATTATTGATTTGACATACGAAAGAAGAAGACACAGTATTGTTAATAAGTAAGGCTGTATGTAGATATATAAGCAAGTGCAAGTTAAAGTTGTTGCAAAGCATCTTTTAATTATTTACATAAACTAGTATCCCATAAAACTTGCGCTAAAATATTCTCCTTTCGCGAAGGTATACGAATTGTCATAACCGTCGCTTATAACGAACGGTATATCAGTCGATGTAGCAGAGCGATTTAGTGGCGAGTTGCACTAAGTTTAAAGCATATTCTCCATGAAATACATGCATATATGCATTTATATATTTCATTTATTTATTCATTTATACATAATATGCGTTCATGGTGATCCTTAAATCTGTATGGATTTCTAAGAAGTAAGAAGAATCTCCTTCTGATAAACCAAAATAAATATATAAAAATTAAGCTATCACCCAAAGATTACCTGGCTACAACAGCCGGCCAGGCTACGTAGGCCAATAAAGTGGGTGTAGGTTAATGAATTCTCAGAAAGCTGGAAATGGCATTAATCTCAACATTTGCATTTAACTGTTATTTAACTTTACTCCAATATCCTGCTTGTTCTTTATAAAGACTAAATTTATTCCTCTTTCTTTTTTAATCATATCTTCTAAAATTAAAAAAAAAACTTTTCGAATAAAATTATAAATAATAGCTCATGAATCTTATAATCTCTAACGCTCTAAATTAATAGAGCTTATAATTTTACTGACAAGACAAAAATCACGAGTGAAATCGCCAGACCCCGTAGACTGGACAATTATATGTATATGAAAATACGTAGTTTAAAAGTTCTCACTCATTTTCTTAGTCCGATGGGATAATTTCACATGATTGATGAGAGATTAGGCTAAGGACTGACTTAAAAACAAATGAAAACATTTTCTGTTTGTTTCACTTGCTTTCCGAGGCACGTGTAACAATTTCTTGTACCTTCTTATTCTTACTCCCTTCAAGCTGTTACTAAAAAACTCTAGACCGAAAATAATAATGTATATTGTGGTCCAATCCGGATCCAAAGCCGGGACATATGCTGCCGAACAAGCCACTTAAAATAAACATCTGACACACTTTAGCTAACATGAAAACGCTTCTCGTGAAACGGGTTCGTTGTTTTTGTGGTGCTCGTTCCCAATGCTGAGATTCATCATCCAGTTGTAAAATCGTCCAGTCGCTGATACATCACCTTAGCCGAAGATTCCGGTATCAAATCCCAACGCACATCACATAGTATCATGTTTTATATTTGTAATTTATAATTGATCTCGTAATCGGCGGCGAATCTAAACGTCACATGGAACCCATGTGTCGATGAAATTCCTCAATGATGCTTAGGTATGTATTCATTTTAGCACCACAGTGAAGCTCCAAAACTTCACATACAGAAAAGAGACCTTCGACCAGTAGTGAGAAATAAATTGAAAATAATTTGCTCAATGAACTTATGCATGAAATTTATAAAGGTTGTTACTGATTTTTGTGGTCCTAATACAAACCATTATTTGTTTCTTGTTATCAAGTAAAATTCATAAAAAAGTTACCGTTCCTATTAACCCCTTAAAACATAACTTTCCTAAGATCTTTTCTTAGCACATGCGCATTTTATAAAAAAAATTACGTTCCAAATTTCAAATTTCTAAACTCAATAGTTTCGACTGTGTGTTGATTGTAGAACCAAATATGATTTTATGAATATATATAACTTTGTGTTGATATGTGATATAACTATGTTGTAACAAAAACGAGAAACAAGGGCGACTTTGCACCGACACTTAATAAACAGTGTATGAAAAATAAAATCTATATATCTTGTAGAGCGAGCTCTTTATACCAAACGTCTGACGGATTATTTCAACGCAATACTTATGCAAGCCACTGTGAATGTCAGATTGTTATGGAAGCTTCTTTACAACTGAACGAAACGATTTAAATATCGTATGGTCATTTTACGATTTTAACAGTTTTATTGATAAATTTTGGATTGAAATTACGTAACATATTATCTTTTTTTTTTATAATGCACCTAATATTTGGAGAAGGAAATGTTTGATATAATTTTAGAACTATAATTTAATATTTAAATACAAATGCTTATAAACAACAAACCATTTCTAAAACGTAATAACTGTTTATTACTTTTTATTAATATTTTTTTGTTATAATTTTTAATATTTTATCTGTATTTTATATTGAAAAATGTTCCAATTTCTTACTATTTACTATTTTTTACTATTTTGTTATTTAAGTCGAGAAATCGCGTTAAACAAAGATCGCAGTCATCAATCCTTGCCAGCATGACTGTGATTTCATGTGTTGGTTTGTGTTTATAAATCGTATCGTGCTTATCATGAATAAATTTCAAGAATTATTGCATGTGTTTGTTGCTATGATATTCTGTTAAATGTGTTCACATCAACCCGGAGTGGGGAAGTGAGCTGGAATAAAAAAAACCTTCAATTTAATTGGAGAACAGGTCTTTGTTAGCATTAGGAAATTTACAGGCTGTTAGGTTTTCTCAGTTTTAATTTATCTATATATATATATACATAATTTTACGTTATAAGTTCATACGATATATCGTGCCGTGTAAATAGTATTAAGTCCGTTGTTTCGCATAACTGCGGACTGAGACAAGTTAGTCAGGTTATTTATTGTACTGGGCTTCGCGTGATTCCTCATAGATTAGGATTATCTGGTGCACATTGTATCTTCAGAGAGTTCGTTACCCCTTACTTAAGTAATACAGCGATTCATTATATGAGTACCATCTTTATAGAAATAAACATATGGCTTTTTAGACAGCTTAGGATTTATTGATAATATGATGTTAACTTCGCTAAAAGTTGGT
Source organism: Nymphalis io (assembly GCF_905147045.1). Classification (NCBI taxonomy): domain Eukaryota; kingdom Metazoa; phylum Arthropoda; class Insecta; order Lepidoptera; family Nymphalidae; genus Nymphalis; species Nymphalis io. The sequence goes on from NC_065909.1 coordinate 6,920,569, forward strand.
ATTTGAGTTTCAGAAATTGGAATGGTTTAAGATCAGAAAAGTAATTCTAGTCGTGCTAAGTCGTAATAGTCGTAATAGTAAGTCGACTTTAATTATGAAGTATATACTTTTAGCCCCTCAACTAACCGTATGATAAAGGAAAACCAACCCACCACCAAAAGCATACCCATTAAAGGGCTCAGGTGAGTGCGCCAGCAACATCCGTGCGCTGTCTATGCCCAATCTAATGATTTGATGAGAAGGCAATCAATTATACGTCTACACGCTTAGCTTCGCGTATCACTGTATCTCGGTTTTGAACATTTCACGAGTGAGATATATATAGCCTAGCCTAGGCTACGTATTTCATGCGATTTGCTAACAGCTCTGCTATATTATGCACTACAAACAGTTCATGGTTAATATATCTTTATTTATAATACAAAACCATTTCACTTAACTACTTATATCCACTTTTTACTTCCTGACTTTCGATGACAACTTCGCTGACATTCAAGACGCCATATTTTATCGATTCCATAATGAAAAACATAGATTATTCAAGATACTTATTCAAGATACTACCAATGATATCGCGTCTATTCGAAAGATGTTTATGTGTCTACTCATCTTGTGGTTGGAATAGGCTATGGTGAGTTCTTACTGAATATCAGACAACACAGCTGGCATGTGTAAGCGTAATACATGTTACCTTAACTCGTAATTGGATAGAAATTCAACAGAAGGCATCTTAACATCTTTCTGTTGTAACCAAACATAACAATTTATCTTAATTGTATTTGGTCTTCGCTATTAAAAAGAATTACAGAATTAAAAGTTCTGAAATTTTGTGTTGTGCACGTATGTTTTGTTTACTTGGTTTTGAACTATCGACTCGCTCAATGCTTAATATTCTAGTTGCAATATCAGTCGCGGATTCGATTTCACCTCCAATTTAACTAGTAAAGTTATTAGTTTGTCTAGGCTTTATCAATAGCAACCCGTCTAGAAGACGCCTGTGTTACCCCTTTCATGCCTCGGAAAGCACGTAAAGCCGTTAGTCCTTTCCCTTAACTCTCTCAAATCAAGTCAGGAATAGAGAGTGCACCTGTATTGCACACACTTGAACACTATATATCCTGTACAGTTAGCTGCCTTTATCGGTCAATATAACATCCGTCCGTTTATAGGTGCATACAATTTTCATTTTTATTTACATATCATTTTAATTATTCATTATGCATACAGTAACAGCCTGTTAATGTCCCACTGCTGGGCTAAGGCCTCCTCTCCCTTTTAAAGAGAAGGTTTTGGAGCTTATTCCACCACGCTGCTCCAATGCGGGTTGGTAGAATACACATGTGGCAGAATTTCAATGAAATTAGACACATGCAGGTTTGCTTACGATGTTTTCCTTCACCGTCAAACACGAGATGAATTATAAACACAAATTAAGCACTTGAAGATTCAGTGGTGCTTGCCCGGATTTGAACCCACGATCATCGGTTAAGATTCACGCGTTCTAACCACTAGGCCACCTCGGCTTTTATTCATTATGCATGCATGTATGTATTACTTTATATATTATGCACATAATGCGTTATGCACATGTAATTGGTTGAAGAATGTTGCTTTTCCCAATCACATAATTATTATGTTATGTAGGCCAGCCGACGCAGATACAAAACAACACATACGCGACCTCTCTGGTCAACTATTATTTCTTACGACGGACTTCACTGCTTGCGATATCGCTTTGTACGACAAAATATATCTGTACTTGCAAATATTACTCATACTGAGTCAAATTTATAAACGTGTTTGTTTATTCACAAAACAATTAAGGTAACAAAAGTGCATTGTTACTTGGCGATATAATCGGTGCCAATCAACGCAATGTCACTAAGCATGTCGTTTCGTTCAATCGACTAGTGGATCGGCACGTGAAAATTCATTTGGTAGTTTTTAAGTTTATCGTTCAGACAGATAGACATAGAGACTCGTTTCTATTCACAATTTGGCGAGATCGTAGCATATTTCTTATAATAACAATAAATTTCTTAGATAAATGAAGAATAAAACACTTTATCTCAATATTTTCTATATTAAAGTATTTACTTTTTAATAATTATTACAAAAATATGTTTTAATTATTTAAAATAATTTTAATTATTATCCCATTCGATAATAATGTCATATAACTGTTCGTTCGGTAATAGAATTATCTAACATACAAAAGATTACGGTTGTTGCTGTTCGTATTCACTACTCTCATCATCCGTCCACTTGAGATGAAACTTTGAACAGTTATTGTTGGTACGTGCGTGAAGGTTTCTGGTATATTAGGTACCGTCAGCATAATTGTTGGCGCGGAAATTCTCGAATAATTGTTTCCATAACAAAAAAAAACTGAATATTTATGCCAATATTAATATAACTCAAGCTTAGAATAAATAAATATTCTATATATCAGGGTTAGAGATGGAAAGCGTTGTCAAGTGCTGACTGTGACCCATCACAATTGTACTATTTTTAAAAATTGTAAAATGAAATGATAAACAAATAAATAAAATTAATTACTTGTGTATCAGAACTAAATCAAAAACGCTATATTGGTATTATGATTAAAAATTATATTTCTTACGTATTGTTATTAATTGTTACGCTTTCGAACTAAGTATGGTGCGCTTATAAATGTACATTAGCTGGGCAAAACTCGCTTTACCAATGCAGGTTAGTAGATACACATTTAGTAGAACAAATACGGCTTCCTCGTAATACATACCTTCATGAACATATTGTGATGAATTATTTAATATTTCGACATAATTAAAACAAAAACCATTTTATCAAAATTTGCAGATTAAATTTATGTTTTAGAAAATTCTGTTAAATGTCTTCTAAAACAACGAACTAATTCCATACGTACTCCAAATAGTAATTAGCCCATTTCCAATTTACCTAACTGTAACACTATCTCCTATAGGGATCTTCGGTCTAGATTACCGCGGTAACTGATAAGACCGCGCGTGCGCAGTATCCAAGCAGATCTTTTGTACGAAAGAAGGTCATTCACCCGCTCGAACCGGATATCGGCTATCCGTGCTTTACTAGATTTTGTAAATTGGCTGGAATTCGAGAGGCATTTGAAGTCTTGGTTATTTTTGAGTCCAATTTAATGGTGTAACCTACGAGCCATCTTATTATGACATACAATTCTATAATTTAGAGATTAATAACAATTAAAATGTATGATATATGATCTGTTTGTGTATAATCCATGACATTAGACACATCTCAACAAAATCATTATGACAATTTGTTTATCAAAATGTCAGCACCAACCGCGGCCCTAGTCAGTCGCAAAGCGATTGTCGATTTCGTTTGTAGAAACGGCCGAAGTTTATGGAAATGACAATAATTCGATTTATCACGCAATCAACAATTGACGAAATAACTTCGACAAATTTTTAATCCAATGTGCATTAAGTCCTCCTTGGACCTATTGCAAAATTAATTTAAGCCGATGTCATAGCCGCATAGTATATTATATACGTAGGGTTTTGTCGCAGCACAAAGCGGACACGTGAGCTCAACAGAAAAACCTTGACCGCAATACCCGAGGAGATGCGGAATCGAATCCTGTCGTAACACGATTTTCGATATATTTCAAATAACCGGTTAAATCCAGTTTGGTCTAACTATACCGCATTTAACTATATATTAATTATATTGTAATGCAATGATACATTGCTAGACAGAGCCGAGATGCTATGACGTAGAACAAGATTTCTAGGTTTAAATTTAATAAAAAAATCTATGCAAGGGAAAGACTTTTTCCGTTTCATTTGAAGTTGATTGATAAATAACATGCTTATTGTCGTTACAATAAAAACTAAAATCGTATAAAACGTTGTTCCTCTATTTTGCTCTTCGGTTAAATCATAGCCGCTATCATTTTATTGAATTAGCACTTCAAAACCTACGCATTCCTGACTGTGTGGGTTCCGTAGAGGAATTACTCAATATGTTTAGTATTACTAATGGATACCTGTGTAAGATTTTTATAAAATACAAACATTTCTTTCATTATTTCGTCTGTGTATGATTTTTATTGCAAGCTGGTATTAATAAGCAAGGTGTTATTAATATTTGTATACGTCTCTCTGTGTTATAAGCTTGTGTTCTAATTTCAAATTTCATTTATAAGTGTATAATTATATAGTGTATTTCTTTTATAAGTGATCAGCAATTAATACTTTGTAATTACTCTGGATTCACCTTCATCTCACTTTTTTATATCGCAACAGAATAAAGCATTTGTGCCTGAAAATAATACGATAAGTGGGACTAAAGATATTTATATATATATCTTATAATAAATAATAATAATATCCTGGGACATTATTCACCATCTTAATCCCAAATTAAGCAGAGCTTGTACTATGGAAACTAGACAACTGATATACTACATATACTACTTTTCTTTTGTAAATACATACTTATTGACTTAGGACAAACAGACATGTTCATGCACACAAATTTCAGTCCTAGGTGGGAATCGAACCCACAACCTTCGGCGTGAAAGGCAAGTATCTAACAACCACGCCAACCGGCTCGTCAATATGGTTTGAAAGTAGTTTAAAATACTATCAGTATCAGACGAATCTATGCTCTTTTCTAGGACAATGACAATTTATCATCAATCAATTATTACCGAGAAAAAACTGAAGTTGAAGCAAAAAATCTTCTTATTAGAAATTATATATCATCTTCTTCATCATCAAATCATCAAATCTTTATTGTTTGAAATTGAAACGCTTGGACCTTGGAGAAATGGTGCAAGAGTTTTGTTAAAAATACAAAACCTCGTCCTATTGCCTCTACTGGTGACAGGAAGGCTGGTTCATTTTTCGCCCAGAGAAATTCCGATTCAATAATAATAATATCCTGGGACATTTTTCACACACGGCCATCTGATCCCAAATTAAGCTTGTACAGAGCTTGAGCTATGGAAACGAGACAACTGATATACTACATATACTACTTTTCTTTTGTAAATACATACTTATATAGATAATTACACCCAGACTCAGGACAAACAGACATGTTCATGCACACAAATGTCAGTCCTGGGTGGGAATCGAACCCACAACCTTCGGCGTGAAAGGCAAGTATCTACCAACCACGCCAACCGGCTCGCCGGTTGGCGTGGTTGGTATTCGACGACGAGTCGATTCAATAGCATTCTTGCTACCATTCCACGCGGTCATGATTTGTACAGTGTCTATTTTTAATTTTTTTGTATATATTTTAATTTTTTCACATAACACTTTGTTATGTAAATAAAATAAGTAAATATAATATGATAATATTATAAAAGGGAAAATATTTGTTTGATTATAATCGAAATCTGAAACTAATGAGCCGATTTTAATGATAATCATTTAATCATCAGAAAGCTTCTTTATCCAGTATATATCTAATATAAATATGTTTTTGAGAAGTATTTTAATGCAATTTTATTATAAGACAAATCTATGCTCTCATCTAGGACTGAGAAAATCAAACAAACCTATTCATAATCTAAGTAGTAGCTAAAAATTAGCGCAGTTCGTCCGTGTTAATATTGATTTTTAATCCAACGTGTCTCGTATCAACTAATGCCTACGACACGACATACATGCAAGTCCACATTCTAACATCGAGGCAACGAAATATCTTTTAAAATCCAGGAATCGAACCAATAATTTATGCCCACGATCACAATCGATAGTTTCTATAAATAACGATTATACAACGCCCACAAAAGTCAGGTCAGAATTGTGATAATAATTTGCATTGCCCGAAACGGGGAAGTATACTTATCAAACCCTTGGACTGTACATCAGAGAGCTTTCTCCGTACTAGAACCTATGTTTATGCGAGACTGGTCTTAATTGTTTCGAGTATAAAGCTCGAAATCCTGTAAAATTTCCAATGAATTCTTGAGCATTATTCTCAAAGGTTGAAGCAAAGAGCTTTTGTACACGCGCACTGGCCACTTAATACAAGGCCTTAGATAAAGCGAAGTTCCAATTTTGATATTTGTTATCTGCGACCGTTATTCAAGATGGCTTCTGCTATCTGCCAATGTTAAACATTTTGTTTTATTTTTCGCTCATTCGCTTTGGTCAAATTAATTTAATAGGTTTAGTTTTACTTAGTGTTAACAAACTCAATTCATTCAACATGTGGCAAACATTCAGTCTTTATATATTTCAGTGTTTCTTTTTTTATACTAAGTTTGTGGACGAGTAAAAATGGGTCACCTAATGTAAGTTGTCACCATCTCGCATAGATAACGCTGTAATAAATACACCTTTTAAAATGTAATGTATTTGTCACAGATCATTCAGATGACGACAACTCTTGAAACTGGTAGGATTATATTTTTGATCCGACATCTGCAAAATTAAACTAAGTGTGAAATAAATTGTAAAGGTTCCACGTACGTATCCCTAAATATAAATAACTGAAAAATCTGATATAATTATTATTACATAAACACTAGGACTATAAATTATAATGCATTGTAGTTTCGTAACTATTTCACGATCTATCGAACTCAGACAACGCATCGATAGAGAACCAATCGTGCATGCAAGTGTTACATATTTCTATATAATAAATAGGCACGTTGTCTATAATCGATATTTGCATAAGAATCGATTGGGAATATTTCGAAATCGATTTCATATGTGGAAAACATTGACGATCCGTATGTATTTTAGGTCCTTCGTTATTTTGTATAATGCAGTGGTAGACAGTTTTTTTTTGCATAGTTATGTTGTTTTATAATTATATGTAAAAAAATGCTTACAGTTATTGCCATTTACAGCAGCAGAAAAAAAATTCTTATGAGTATATATACGAAGGCTCGTCTCGATCCATCTACAGCCCCGACGCCCGAGCCTTAAAAGATAGGGGGGACTCGTGCTGCCATGCTCGTCGTGCTGTGAGGGCGAGATTGAGATCATCTTCGCCTCCTGGCTCCACATGAGCGTAGCCCAACACCGGAAAGGCCACAGATACGTTATATCGACGCGATACCGCAGCCTCGTCATCGTAATGGTTTTAATACGTAAGAATCATAAATAAATCTATTCGAGATCTTAAAAAAAATTATACAACCAAAAATATATACAAGACAATTTATAAAAAAAATAGGGCATAGAACGTTTAAATAAAAAAATATAATCTGAATATTGTTTGGACATTCGATAGTTTTGCAAAAACAAGTATTTGTGCATACGATTATATCGATTATCGATGTTTGACACATCGATGAGTTTGTAACACAACATGTTTATCGAACTATTTAACATAACACGGACACACCCACTTTTATGTAAACATCATAATCTTGACATGTCGAAATACGTATTAACAATGAATGTCTGGTTATTTTTATCGCTTTATTTTTGAGATAGCTTATATGTAAAAATGGTTTATGGTATGTCTGTTTCAGCTGAATAGATCTTGACCCCGTTTGACCGACCACCATGAAAGTTGGTTCATATATGTAATATTTCACGGAGAAGGTTTATATAATCCCTTTGTTGTTGCCCCACACCATGGCACACGCTGACGACTTTAATGCAGACGAGAATAATATATTTGGATTTTAACGATTATCTATTCATTTTCAAAATCTACTATTTTTTTAAATCAATTTTATGTAAAAGTGAGGCTACGCCCTTTCATATACAATCTTAAATCATTGAAAGTAAACATAATTGAAAAATGATATTTATGCCCAAGAAATTTATTTATTTATTTATACTATATACTATTAACTGTTAATACAATTGCTATGTAACAAATAAACTAGCTCAGTTATAAAGTATAATTATTTAAAGTTACGTTATATTCGAAGCTTGTAAGATTATCTTGTTTTGAATAGAAACAATAGAACAACGCGAGCAAATAGAACATCACGAGACAAATGAATCTGTCAGCGGCCATGTTGGCTCATGTGTCAAATGCAATGCGCACGCGCAGATCGCATACTTCATTTTAGCTCGTTACTGTAAATCGTATTATATTTTACGACGCGATGGTTTCTTAGATTTTAATTGAATTAATAAACGTATAATTATTTTTATAGAGATGTTTTAAGACCGAATAACTTGTACAGACATTAAGAATACATGATAGTAAATCTTAATTATTGGTTTCGTGATTCTAAATTAAGTTCAAGTCTTTACAAGATCATCGACTTTTTATAGTAAATAATTGATATTTATAAAGCACATTTAATGGTGACAGAGCTTTGTGCAAGTTCCTTTAAGAACAACTCACTAATCTGTTATTCTAACGCCAAATATCAATATTTTGTAATGTGATTCGGTTTCAAGAGTGAACCAATGGTATATGTAGTTTACTAAACATCTTACAGTGCCAGTGTTTATGGGCAATGCTGATTTACCATCAAATGACAACTCCTTTCCACAGATTATTAAAAAAATAAAACTAAGCTTGAACTTTATATTACTCAAAATTATTTATTTTTGTGTATAAATTCTTTATCGCACACCTAAACTTAAACTGAAATATTCACTAGGATTTGCATGAGGTTTAATAGGCGGTCTATTCGCTGATGCAGCGATCTCTTTCAGGCGAACTTTGGGCACAGGTCTATAGTGGGATTCTGTAAAGACTCACTTGATACTCATGAAATGTTGACAACCGACTTATGCGTGTTTTTTTGAAATGTTATTATTATGGTCAAATTCGCGTGCACGACATTTCACGACCATTTTCCGCGGTGTGTTTCGAGTTTGTACTTACAGCATAAACCCTACTGGTCAAATAAAAAAAGGTGAGAAGATACAAATATTTTAAATTTCCAAATATTAAACCTAATACGTATGTATAAACATAAATCCATAATAATATTCAATAAATGCAAAATTGTTATATAAGAAAAGTTAAAATTAAAAAACCATTCACGAAACTTGAACCACAAACATATTCTACTAAACTACATAATAATACAGTGGGTCTTTAATTTGACATCGTTTTAGTAAAGGCTATGTGTGTCAGACGTACGCTGTTACGTGAATATATTAATAACACCATAGCTAACGCCCACATTGATTGCACTATTGTTTGCGAGAATTGCGTATCATAGTTTGGATATGCGCTGACTCTCGCCGACGTTATTATATGCAAAATAATTCCAGTGTTTTTGCAATATATTTTAATGTCATTTTGTCTTTGAATACTAAATTAAACAAATGAATACACAGAAACTTTACAACCATATGATTATTCGATGAAGTCTATGAATTGATGAAGTATTCTATCTTTGAATACTAAGTGAATTTAATGAATGCAGAAGCTTTGGGATTACTTGATGAAGTCTAGAATCTCGATTACGGCAGTCAATCTCAAGGCTAATTGCTCATAAAATATTATAATATTTTATAACACGGGTTCCACACTTACGACACCAATTGGACTCAAGGCAATCAAACATAAACAGGAAGAGATCAAGTTTAATAGGCTAAGGTTAATAGTGGTATAAAATTATTAAATAACCATATTTGTGGTATATTAGAAAATCGGGACAATTCCCTGTACTTAATTCCAAACTATTTACTCCAAACATAGGTACATTTTTTTTTTTTTTTTTTAAACAAATTATACATATAAACAATATATAAGATAGTAACTACAATAGTATAATACTGTGTCGTAAGCTACTAACGTCCAATTCGACAGCACATTTATTTATTATTTGTTCATTGCAAACGTAAAAATAAAACATATATACATCTAAATATATAAATACCTAAAAATTATTTATAAAGTGTATAATAAGGAAGGGATGGGGTAGGAAGGAAAAATAAGTTGAGTCAAAGTTATATAGATTGTCTGAATTTAGTAAATAATGGTTCTCATGTCTTGAATTAGTACACAAATAACGTTACGGAAAAATGGTTCGTAAGGGATGACTATTATTGACAGAACATGATGTATAATTTAAAATAGGCGGCTGTAAATGTAAAAGCAGCATATCCATAAAATAATTTTAACATGTTGTAGTTCCGTAGTAAAAATACGTATGTGCAAATAACGAAGGAATCTATTTTAAGAGTGGCAATTTTATTGTTCAGAATATATTTCGAATATTATCTGTGTTCTTATTTTGAATAACATAAAACAATGACGGGTAAATTAAATGTGTGTTATTTGTAATTAGAATATTTTTTTAATACTGTGTTCTTATTTTGAATCAGATTTAACAATGACTGAAATGTGTATTATACTATAAGTAGAAAAGTAAAAAGATGTTGCACTCCACTGATCTGTCGTCGATACTTTCACTGTGTGCTCTGAATATTTTAACATTTCAAATGATAGCGGAATTAGTTCCGCGCACTCGAATCTTGTTTCCACTTGAATTATTGTTTTGTATAAAGTGTATTATTAAAATTACGTACGTGTTTTATCAAAATTGCATAAGTGGGTAGTTTGTGCTGTGGTATTTAGCACATAATTTCATTTTTGACTGTTTCGATTTTTTTTTAATTCTCAATAGTTATTACTTTTGTGTATTAAAAAATATTTTTTTTTTATTTAAGTAGACCATTTCATTTCAATTTTAAATGAAAATTTCTTGATGATAAGGCTTACAATCCCATTTGTATAGGCACCATGCAGTCATCACATAATTCTACTGCCAAACTGCAATACTTATTGTTGTGTTCTGATTGGAAGGGTGATTGAGCTAGTGTGACTATTGGTGCAAGACATAACACATTAGTTTCCTATGTGGTGGCATCACCACATTTCCTATGAAACGATGTGAGTTTTTAACTCAATTTTAAAATCGATGTTTTGTCGTAAGTATACACATATATATACATATATGCATAAAATGTAACCACGTATGATACTGAAGTAAAGTAATTATTTAATAAGTTCTACGTATATGGAATACATTGCGACGTCGGAATCTTGAACCACAGCGGTTCCATTTTTGTAACTAAGCGCCTGACTACGCCGTTAGGTTTTCCCTTTTAAATGTTTTTACTTTGACTGATAAGCAAAACTTTCACTTTTTATGTAGATTCTAATTGGATCTAAGAGGTTTTTTTATGGTTTTTGTATTTCATAATAACGGAAAGAGACATACACAAGCGGATGTTTATAAAAAGTGTTGTTGATTTTTAAAGACGAGTTTTTTAAAGTATTCGACGTGTTTTTTTTAGCTTCCAAGCTAAAAAAACGCGTAACTTGTAGAGATAGTTTATTGAATATCCGGTCGATAAAGTATTTGCTGAAATAAAAACGTGTAATTTGACTTAAGATATAAAAGCTAAAAAATATTACTAAGGTATAATAAAATAATAAATAGTATTTATATAAATATTGTATTTTTATTGTATGTATTTTTTATAAGAAAAAGCCAACATGTAAAAATCAATATTTTTAGATATTCGCTAAGAGATTATACGTAAAATATTTTTTTATATATATTTTTTGTTTTCTATCATCTATTATTATTTCGTTACAAACATACAACACAACAAAACAATGAAAAAAATAAATAATTGAAATCAACCATCATAGAAAGTGTTTCACACATGTACCAGGAAAATATAAACAGTAGAGCGTTCGCACGTTGATAACAATTGTTGCTCATTCCTTGCCAAGTGAAAACGCCCGGATGTTTCACTGATTAGTTTTTATCTAACTTGCTTACGTTTATGTACGCCTGATATGCTTGAACGTTACGTTTGTCCTAGTTTTATTTTAATTGTGTTAAAAAAAATGAAGTTTGGTTTCTAAATTTTTACTAAAAAACTTTAAATAATTATTATTTAAATTTATCTTTAAACATCAAGATATTCAACAGTAAATGTTCTATCAAAATCCATGAAATAAATAAATAATTGAGATATAATCTGATAAAATACACACTACAGTATACTTTAGTATACTTTTACCTCGTACAGATATATATTTATAAAACACAAAAAAGATAGTATTTCCGAGATTTCAAAAGTGTTAATTTGCTGTTTACTTATTCGCTACTGAGTTACACGAGTTCAAGTCACGGAACTTGGTTAGGCATTGGTGCAAATATTTGCACAAAGATACTCTAATACGCCGTTTGTTTAAAAACAAATTAACAAACTAGGCAGAAACAAAATTACAGAATACAATCTGAGGTTGAAGCCAGAGCAGAATTTTACTGGTGTGTAATATGTAAAAAATAACCTGTTGATAGTTATTAAATAAATCTACACGAGAATTATATTATAATTCCAAAGAATTTCTTTGGAATTATAAAATACGAACATATATTATTTAAAAAGTTCTTATAATAAAGATTATCTTGAATCCAACGACATCTCTACTATTTTGTCACTAGCCGTGTCCAATAAATCGACACAGAACCAGTTCTGTACTTATTAAAACGTAAAAGTATAGTCGTAAAGCGATAATAAGCTAATAATAAATTGAACCGTAATTAATTGCGTATACGTTGAATTCCATTAATTCAAATTGCCGGGAAATTCTTCATACCGGTTTAATTATTTTTCGTTTTTCGTATTTTAAATATAGAATCTGATTTATTCATTTTAAAATGGCTGATGAAAGTTTAGAAATATAGAAAAGAGGTTATATATGTCCTTTTGAGGTCTTTACTCGAAAAAATTATGATTTAAAGAATTTACTATTGAGGTAGATCAACAAGTTTCTATTTAAGCACTTCTCAGGGAAGAAATTATGTTAATTAGTGTGTCATTTATGTATGTATATATTCGTGGATTTTATTTTATATCATAACAAGCAACCAGATGTTGAAGTGATCACGTAGTTCTTTATCGAAATAGATTCAGTAGTTTCTCACGCTGGCTTAATAACGTTCGACCATTTCCCGATAATTTTAAACGTTTTCTGCTATTAAAAAATCGATTAAAGTTACACTTTGGACAAATATTGTTTGGTATTAATACACGATGTTTAAAAAAACCTTAAAAGGAAATAGACGTGAGGCGAAAGGTAAGATTGTGGGGAACGCTTGTTTGACGCTGATTATTATTAATGTAAAAATCGTATTGACTATGTATCTATAGTAACAGTAACAGTAACAGCCTGTGAATGTCCCACTGCTGGGCTAAGGCCTCCTCTCCCTTTTTGAGGAGAAGGTTTGGAGCTTATTCCACCACGCTGCTCCAATGCGGGTTGGTGAAATACACATGTGGCAGAATTTCAGTGAAATTCGACACATGCAGGTTTCCTCACGATGTTTTCCTTCACCGTCAAGCACGAGATGAATTATAATAACAAATTAAGCACATGAAAATTCAGTGGTGCTTGCCCGGGTTTGAACCCACGATCATCGGTTAAGATTCACGCGTTCTTACCCCTGGGCCATCTCGGCTTTTTTTTGTGTCTATATGTACATACATAATATTATCACATGTTTTTTATGGAATAGATAGGCGGACTGACAAATGGGCCTGACAGTGAGTGATCGCTGTCCAAACATTGTCGATGTAAGAAATATTAACCATACCATACATTGCCAATCCGCCACCAACTTTTATAACTAAGATCTTAAGTCCATTGTGCTTGTTGTTACTGGTTCACACACTGATGTATATATATATATATACACACATTTGAACCACCCAAGTTATTTGTTTCTTTATCGTTCCCGTTATAACTACTCAACCAAGCGTCGTGAATTTTTGCATACGTGGTCAGAGGTACAGAAAAGGATAGACACGGGCGAAATCTTTTATAGTCTGTAGCCTTTCTCAATAAACGATCTATCTAACTTAAAAAGTTTTCTCAAATCGACTTGACGGGTCTTGAGATCATCAATTTTATATAAAAGAATAGATTAACATTGAAATACATAGAAAATTCATACAAAAATAATACATTAATCATATATCTTCCATGTACACACAGCGATCAGTTACAGATTTATTATATATAAATATATGTAACTATATAATCTTCTTTAGTTCTAATCCCTTCTTAATTGCACCGTAATCGGATATCAAGAGCTAGTTGTATCAACAATGCGACTAAATCTTTAATAACAGAAATACAGTTATAAAACAACAAAGCCCAGTTGCCTCTGTCCACTGGATTTTATTAGTCCCGTTTGTTCCTGATAAAACTGGACAGCGAATTTAACCCTTATCACTTAACAGTTAAGATTCAAAATACCGTAAACGATTCGCGCGCCTAATTTATAACAAACTATTGTCTAAGAAATAAATTGTTCTAAATATCATTTCACAATACTGTCTTTATTTTAAAATACTCATGTATAAAATAGTAATGAACACATTTAGTATGTATGTATGTCTGTTTGGACGTGATGAACTAAAAAATTACTGAAAGGATGTTCATACGTTTTTCACAAATGGTCGGAGGGATTCATAAGGTTATCATTAAGGCTTAGATGTATAGTACATTAAGGTTTTGTGTCACTTTAGGCTGTTATATAACGATGATTGTTAAAGATTTCGGAAAAAAATGGCGACTACGGAGACTTTAGTGGTGGTCACGGCCTAAACAGTTATATATGTTATTTATTTATTTATTTACCAATAAGCGTTTTATCTAAAAATAATATTATTTATTTAAGTCGAGATGGCCCAGTGGTAAGAACGCGTGAATCTTAACCGATGATCGTGGGTTCAAGCCCGGGCAAGCACCTCTGTATTTTCATGTGCTTAATTTCTGTTTATAATTCATTTCGTGCTTTTCGGTGGAGGAAAACTTCGTGAGGAAACCTGCATGTGTCTAATTTCACCGAAATTCTGCCACATGTGTATTCCACCAACCCGCACTGGAGCAGCGTGGTGGAATAAGCTCCAAACCTTCTCCTCAAAAAGGGAGAGGAGGCCTTAGCTCAGCAGTGGGACATTTACAGGCTGTTACTGTACTGTAAGCGTTTTATCAATTTTATCTCCTTAATCAATACTCAACTTTAAAAACCAACATAAAAATAAAATTGAAATATCCAGGAGTGCCTGCACACTCGTATCTCGTATTACGAGTACCATTTTCCCTCGGACCAAGTACAATGATTATTACCTACATACTTTATAGCGGCCATGTTTAGTAATACAACACAGTACTACGACTTTAACATTTTATCTAGACCTTTAATTCTACCCGTGCGTAGACGGGTCGGGTAGCTTATTATATATATGGCAACAAATAATACCAAAAAAAATAAGCGATATGTTTTCAATAACAATTTTAAAACATAAATAATTGCATGTGAAGTAACAATAAACTAGCGTTCATCGTTCTTTCCCTTTTTTTTTTTTTATTAATAAGCGAGCGGTACGAGTTATAAGGCCGGCTAGGTATCATTGCAACATGGCGAGGTATGAACGCATCTACAACCGATTCTGGTCGATGCACTTGTTGGCAGATTGCTATTGAATGATATTTAC
The DNA here is from genome assembly GCF_905147045.1 of Nymphalis io. Taxonomy (NCBI): domain Eukaryota; kingdom Metazoa; phylum Arthropoda; class Insecta; order Lepidoptera; family Nymphalidae; genus Nymphalis; species Nymphalis io. The sequence continues at coordinate 6,936,036 of NC_065909.1, forward strand.
TGGATGTGTTCTACGATAAATCTATACAAGTAACTAAAATTGTCTGTCTGTGCTTTCATAATAACTGCCTTATTTAAGTTAATATATTAATTGCCATTTACCATCAATGCAAATAACCATGTTTTTATTTTAGACTACCGCTGCTGCCTAATAAATGATTACTTTATATTTACATTTCAAAAAGGCGTTATGTACGTTCAAATGAGTTTCATGGATTTTCTTTACTAACGGAATTGATTTTTTTTTGTTATATCGCAATTTTAATATCTAAGTTAAAATCTTTATTGAAATAAAGAAACATTACGCTTAAATATTTACACCCGAAATTCCTCAAAAAAACTCAAACTAGAGAAGAATCATTGACGACTTCATTTTTCTTGGTAAAATAAATTAATAAAGTTATTACGAATATGTACAAGCTATTTTTAATTTTTATTTGCATATACTTATTTTAGCATCGAATAAAATATAATTCTTTAGTAAATAAATGTAAAAAAAAAACACAAGGCCCATAATCAAAATTAGACTCCGATTGCCAATCGAGAAATATCCCGTATGAAATTTCGTTGATCATTATTTCGTAAACATACATACCATCTTTATAAGTACAAAAAAATATTTCATGTCTAGCAGTAATATATTTTAGATCTGTGTAAAATAAAGACGGCTTGTATAGTTTGATTCAATTGTTGTTATCGTGAGGCCGCTAGCGAATAGCCGGTTCGATGCCCGGGAGATATCGCATCTTTGATCAGACGAATGAGCGGTATTTTTGTTTGATTTATTTCGTATCGTAAAAAAAAAAACTTGCGGTGCAGGTAAATCTTATTTGAAGATAAGGATGGTTTCCAAGGGTTATCATTATCTAACATACCGATATTATTAAGCTTCTATAGTGATATATACATATGTGGAATTAATGACGTCACAAGTCATTTAATTTGAATTTTTTTTTTTATAGAATAGGAAGGTGGACGAGCATATGGGCCACCTGATGGTAAGTGGTCACCAAACGCCCTTAGACATTGGCATTGTAAGAAATGTCAACCATCGCTTATAGCCAATGCGCCACCAACCTTGGGAACTAAGATTTTATGTCCCTTGTGCCTGTAATTACACTGGCTCACTCACCCTTCAAACGCAATTAAAACAAACGTTATATTTCGCAAATATACACAATGCGAAATATAACTTATAACGTAAATAATTAAAAAATATATTTTTTTTCTTAATAAAGGATCTGTCTTCTACGTATACGTTTGAAAGTATTTTTTTTTAGTATAGCGGGCGAGCATATGGGCCACCTGATGATAAGTGTTCACGAACGCCAATAGACACTGGCATTGTAAGAAATTTTAACTATTGCTTACATCGCAATTGCGCCACCAACCTTGGGAACTAAGATGTTATGGTCCTTGTGCATGTAATTACACTGGCTCACTCACTCTTGTTTTGCGGTAGAATATCTGATGAGTGTGGTACCTACCCAGACGAGCTTTCAAGCCATACCAGTAATAATATATATATTTTTATATGTTTCCAAGATTTATAACAAATACTGGACGTGCTTTAAATAAATGAATTATTAAAAAAAAAATAGTTTCTAATCTCATACCGAAAGTTTATATCTTAATGGATTTAATATAGTGTTCCTCGATCTTCTGAGAAGGTTATATATCAATAGTAAAGACGGATTCATTCATTTGTAAATCAGTAACATGCGGGACCTGGCGCTTTTTTGTAACAAAAACGTTTCATTTGCATTCAAGATTTTAAAGCTTACCTCTCGTGTTAAAAGTTACACTAAAAAACTTTATCGAGTATATTTTTGTCTTTGGATAAAATGGACATGTATCAAGCAACATGTATGAAGGCTCTGAAATTTTCTTCTTGAGAAGAAAATATGTCTTAATTTTATTTACTTAAGTACTGTTTAAATATATTTAGTATTATAAAAGTTAACTTACCCTTGCCTCGTATAAATACCACTTATCCTGTTTCTACATTCGAGATAGACATGGAAACAGCTGAATAAATTCAATATGTTTTTTTCCGTACTTTAAATGGTAGTTTTCATTGAACAGCGTCTTATCTATTCAAACATGGTAATCCCCTTTATATTTGTGATCGGCGGATATCGATAACATTATATGGGTAATGGCTTTAATGGTTGACTTTTTTGGATTTAGAGACGGACGCTTTGTGTACATATATATATATAAATATTGAGGACTCCAAGTGCATTCGCGTGTAGTGTGCTTGTATGAATTAGTGAGCATACTTGGAGTGGAATTTTTGCCACGTGGGCCTAGGTCTGAGTTTTGCAGGATATGTTTTGTCTCTACGTGTGCAAACGCAGGTTCTCTATTCTCTTACTCTGCTGTCTATTACGTCAATCCATCACGACTGACAAGAGATGAGACGTAGTGCGAAAGGCTTTACGCGTTTACCTAAGTGTGCTAGTGTGAAATTCCTTTCTAATACAGAACTGCAACTGAGAATTTTTTCTATACAGAAGTAAAGAAAAAAAAGTTAACGGCCTTAGTTTTAAACGTTGATCAGTTACTGTTTAGTTAAATACTGATTTATCTCTTTCTGTCATAATTGATTTGACATACGAAAAAAAAGACAGCATTGTTTATACAATCACCAGCTAAACTATGTTTATAAGCAAACCGTAACTTTTTAATTGTTCCGAATTATTAGAGCCAAAGGCTTTAAAATTTGCAGCCTATTAAGATACTTTAATTTATGATGACTATTCTGTCAGGGAGCGTCTGAAGTGATAGAGGGGGAATTATAAGACGCTCCTGGTACAAGCTTTTGTCGTTGGCGAGAATATGAATTTAGATTTAACACGTTGAGAAATTATCTGTGATATAGATGCTAAAACCATTAATATGTCACTTACCACATGAATATTATGCCCGCCATTACACTGACCTTATCTATTGCTGTTTGGCCGTTATAGGACAAAGTCGAGTTATTCTTGATGTGTAGAAAAGGTGTATTTAGAACAAATACTCAAATATATACTGTTCTCCTGAAAATCACTAGAAACCCACCTCGGGTTTCATATTAATGTCGTTGACCTTTCTTACATCTTCGTCTCATTAAAATGCAAATACGGGTTAAAAATAATTATTTTTAATGAGCTTTATTATCTTTTTTATATCAAGAAAATCTTATCTAGCATTCATGTTTTAACCTTCTTAGCAATAAGCGGCAGTGACGTCACAATTTAGGTCCGGAACGGATATGCTCTGATTGATGCGACTTTGCCCCAGTGTTGGTAAATGAAATAGCCATTGAAAGAATAAAAATAATTTAAATACTTTTTGATTATATATACAAAAAGTATATAATATATATATTATATAAATTTGAGTAACAGATAAACATCTGTTAAATCGGTCGTATCTTTTTTGTTGCGTTATAATTATGCGGTATTTGAACCCAGAACCTCATAATCTACATTATTTCAGTTATACACTAAACCAACAGTTTGAATGTAATACTTATTTGCAGTAGACAGTGCTGTAAAATCGTATATACTGTTAGTATATACAACGAGCCGTAGAAATGAACTGAAAACTTGATATAAAAGGCATTAACTATACCGTACATGGGAAATGCGATCTAGGTGAGTGGCTCTGACCCTTGTGCCTGTAACTACACTTGCAGTTATTCGAGGGGAATTCTGAAATTGTTTGACGTTTTATTAGTTTTCATTGCACCTTACTACGTATGTAATCAAATTTAATGATATAGTCTATACTAATAAATGACTAGTCGTTTTTTTATAGTGCTTAACTGACAAAACTGCTAAACCAATATACATTAAACTTATATTCGAAAATGCAGCGCGATTCGACGCATGTTTTATTGTATAATATTTTTTTATTAGAAACTGCTTCACAGTAACACCTGCTTTAAATTTAGACCATTACTAGAATCACATCACAGGCTTTTTTGAATCGTTATTTTTCAAATGGTTTCAAGTGTAAAGCCGGATCAGAATCTATAATGTATTGAAAAGCAACAACAAGGAACTGGGTACGCTTTTATAATACCTGCCTTAGATAAGCATAAAAATTTAATTTACAAAAACCGCGATTCTAGCATCCTTCACCTTGTACCTAGAATTTATAAAATATTAATATGTTATGAAGTTGAGGTACAAAAAACTAGAAGTATGACGAGCATTTCTGACGAGAACTATGACGTATGTATATGACTCTACGTCATATACAAGAACGGATCATGAACAGATTTTAGGAAATTTCTGTTTGAAAGGTTGTAAAATTCTATGTTATATTGGTGAAACTATGAAATGTATAAACATATTTTTAAACGGCGATCAAATCCCTTGTGATAAGCTCTTTGTAGTTATCAGTGACAGCGATCTTTCATAACATATTAAGCCATAAATAGTAAAATAACAGCCAGTATCTCACTGGGCCAACCTCCTATCCTTATTAGAAGCACATAGATCTTATATCTTCAAACAGTAACAGCCTGTTAATGTCCCACTGCTGGGCTAAGGCCTCCTCCCCCTTTTGAGGAGAAGGTTGTGGAGCTTATTCCACCACGCTGCTCCAATGCGGGTTGGTAGAATACACATGTGGCAGAATTTCAATGAAATTAGACACAAGCAGGTTTCCTCACGATTTGCTATCTTCAAAGCGGATTGGTAATTAAACAACTGTCAAGGTTTTAACTAAAACGTCACGGTGTCCTCAAAATGTTTTCCTATGCCGCCGAACACGCGATACAGGACAGACACAAATTATTACATAACAAGTAAGTGGCTTGAAATCGATATATTCGGTTATGTTTTTCGTATATAAGCAATGCAATCACGGTTCTAATTAGACCATAGACAATTAGATGCACTTAAACAAATAGATGGCACTCGTAATTATTACAAGAACTATCTATTATTATAGCAACTAAAATTTCCAAGCATCCTAATGACGAAAATTATAGTACCGACCATACTCAAGCTATGAGTGATTTAGTGTTAAGCTACGTCATTATAATATATAATATGTTGAATTGTTAAGGATATTTAAATCATCTGCCAGGTTTGTATTTATCTTGTTCATGTAATGATTGTATGGTTATGAGGAATATTTATGCCGGTTATAATCTATATATAAATTTCCGATGTAAGAAATGGTTAATATTTCTTCCAGTATCAATGTCTATGGTCCATTTAATGATCTTATATAGAAGATAAATAATTGTAATAAATAAAGAATAAAAAATATTTCTATACTCAAAATACGATACAAAAAGAGTTCAAGCGTAGGACCAGTACGTGTTTATTTTTCCCTACCCGGGACTTAAAACCAGGAACTCGGGATATGTAGCTTCGTAAACTAACCATTAGCCCAGCCAGTCAACAACCTGTAATAATACCGTAGTCATACCAACTAGCCTTTAATGTCAGTGTTATATACATATTTATTATCGTACTAAAAATTTTACATTTATCAAGTGCCTCACATAATTTGACTTGAACTCTATATTGTGTTGCCAGAACAAATAATCGAATCCGCTAAAATATTTTGTTTCTTAAAGTTTTTAGGTAATAGCGAGTGATTAGTTAAAAAGATGCTGTCTTCTTCTTTCGTATGTCAAATCAATAATGACAGAAAGAGCGAAATCAGTTTTTAACTAAACAGCCGCAAAGGAACATTTATAAGTAAGGCCGTAACTTCGGTCTGCACTGGTCAGGACATCATCATAACACACTATTTAAACTTGGGGCCGAATTCTAATTATAACGATTACGATACGTTCCTGATTCAATTCCGATCCAACTTTGAGTATTCTATATTTATTCTAACTAGAACTGAATCGATATGATGTTAACTTATACCGTTATGTCAAAATCAAACTTAATTGTCAAAGTTTATGCCAATAGTCCATAATTTAAAGAATAAGAAATCGGATAAACGGCAACGATTACGTTTCGATTCGATTGCGATAATTTGACAATTTGTTAGTAGAATTTATTGAGTGATTTGTCCTCTGACCGCTCGCCTTAAGCGAATTTCGCTCCATAACATTCAAAGAGTTTTTGGAAATATCAATCATGCGACTAATTCGATTTTAATTTAACAGTCCTCTAAGATTTCGCAATGTTAGACGTAAAATATTAATGGTCAATGTATTTTTATTATATAAATAATATGATTCGAAATTTAAAATTAATAGATACATAACAAACATATACGTAACCATTAATAAGACATAATTAACTAGAGAATCAAAACTTTTGTTTGTAATTAGTATATTAATGTTTTAATAGATATAATTCAGTGTTGTTTTTACTTCCGATAGGAGATTTGCTTCGTGGTTATTTGGGTCACGTAATGCGTGTTCAAAGCGATTATATTTATTCATGTAACATCTAGATATATATAAGTATAACGCGACTGCGTCTGTTCATTAGTAAATAAAATTATTTACTAGAAAATTTCTACGATTCTTAATTTTTCCATAAATTTCTTATGTCTTATGTCTTTATGCTCCTACCATATGTCAAAATTGGTTAACAAGTGCTGGTAACAAGCAGTCGAACTTAAGTCAAGGTAATTAAATTAATTTTAAAAACGTTAGTGTTGAGATTTCCGTTTATATTGACATACATTCTAAATGGTGGAAATCACGTGACATTTTATAAGAAAAGTACATAATACTTACATTAGAAATATAACATAAACATTGTATAAGTGTCAATACTTATCATCCGATTCTTTACCGAAGTTTACGCTTAAAAATTATAAGTGAGAAAGTTATTAATTATTTAGCGTATATATATAACTAATAATAGAATAAATAATATTAATTGTCTCGTTGATCTAGTGGCTTGATGTAAGACTGCAGAACCTGAGGTCCCGGGATCAAACCCTACGTCGGACGGATAAAAATTATTGGGTTCTGTCGAAAAATTCTCAGTAGCATCCCGGAGTCTGTAAATTGAAAGTATTCACTCCAGTGTCTTGAATAGCACGCTAAGCCAATAGATCTGATCTGACCGCCTCAACTCTTTTAGACCAGGGGAACATCGTCATCGTATAGTTATTACTTTTGTCCTCTTGGCCGATATCGGCTACGGCCATTCTCAAGAAAGGTAAGTCAACTGCCCACATATTATAGCGCACCTGTTCGGAAATACAGGTACGCTCTCCATTCCTTTACTCTCATAATACTATCGGATGGCAATCAGATGGGAGGCATAAACACTGTCAACTGTCAGACTCCGATACTACAGGACATACCTCGATGGAAAACCTCAAAAACGATAACTGCAACCTTATAATATAGGCACTACACACACGTGGCAACCAATCGTTACCAATATACACGTAACCTCACGTCTATTCTTCGAATTAAAATCATTTATATTATTACAGTTAATATATAATTTATATGGTTAGCGGTTTGGATGTTACACTTTCTTTTTTTTTTTTTTTATAGAATAGGAAGGCGGACGAGCATATGGGCCACCTGATGGTAAGTGGTCACCAACGCTCTTAGACATTGGCATTGTAAGAAATGTCAACCATCGCTTACATATCCAATGCGCCACCAACCTTGGGAACTAAGATTTTATGTCCCTTGTGCCTGTAATTACACTGGCTCACTCACCCTTCAAACCGGAACACAACAATATCAAGTATTGCTGTTTTGCGGTAGAATATCTGATGAGTGGGTGGTACCTACCCAGACGAGCTTGCACAAAGCCCTACCACCAGTAGACTAAGTCTGTATAAAAATAGCTTACCTTAATAATTTAAGTTTAGGATTTAATTAAAATAATTTAAAATTACTAGAACAATTCAGCTAATGAATTTATATATAATCACTGACTTATATATCAACGCAGAGCCCAAACTACTGGCACCATAAAAAAATTGCACACAGGTTCCTTTCACACAGTCGGTTAGTATTTAGGGAGGATTTTTGATAATTTAACCGTTAAGGTGATAAAGGGGATAGAAGTGTGTATGAAAGTAGTTCATTTTAGAAGAATGAGCTGCGAAAATTTGTATTTAGTCTGTATTACGACGCGAGACAAGCAGCGAGTAAAGCGCTTATAAAAGCTGAGATAGTATATTTTACAGGTATATTTTAACGGTAGACCCGTGCGAGTAGCGCGTAGTTTTCTTGCGCTTAATTTATCAAAATCAAAATATTTTTGGTCAAATAGACTTTTACAAGTACTTTTGAATCGTCAAGCGCTACCACCGGAATGTGGATGTTATCGAGCAGAACCGGCAAGTAACTTATGTTTATAATACCACCTTATACCGTCCATATATAATACGCGATAAATGAAACACTATTCGCAGACTATTTTTCTATTAAGGAGATGGTTTTGAAATTATTTCACATGAGATGGACAGAACAAATAAGACTAGGAATATACGAATACAAAAGCAAGGCAGTGACGACCACGACCTTGAAACTATGAAGATAAAGAAGAACACATGTTCTAGATGTTACACGTGGCATTGAATTTCAAAATTAAAATTTCCATAATCACATTATGACTATCAAAGTTTGGCTCACCTCGCGTAAATCTGTTTCATGATGCAATTAACGTACCTGCAACATAAAATACCATTACAAAAAAATATTAAATTAATTTATTTTATAAACTACTAAATAATCTTTCTTTGAATATATAATTATATTTATTGTACTACAATTGTAAGAATTGTCATTATGATAAATTAAAGTTATGTATACTGTACTAGCGCTTTACCCACGGCTTTGCTCGCGTCGACTTTCATTCCCTTTATCAACTACCTTAAGGGTTTCATTTTCAAAAATTTTTAAAACGATAAAAGAAATAAAAGGAATGCACTTACAAACCACGAACTAAAAAAATTCGAGGATTCTAACGATCCCCATACATCTACATCTATTCAGGCATTTATAAGATAAGCTGGAATAAATTATCTCATATACATATGAGCATTAAGCTGAAACGTAGATGAACCCTGAAAACATTACACTACGTTTTTGAGCAGTAGTGTAAAAATACCAGAGCATAAAATAAAAAAGGATTTAACCTCTTTTTTCCACTGTCAACAAAAACACAAACCAACCAAGGGATAGCGCGTTTAAGGTACGAGACTAATTCAAACGACAATTAGTAATTAACATAGAATGGTGACAGCTCTTACTTGTTGCCTCAGCGGTATGCGCTGATTGCGAAATGAATTCTCCTCTTGTATGGAACCCTGGTACATGAAATTCGAAAGCGGGTATTTTTATTTCATGTACCCACACAAAGCCAATAAATAAATAAATATTGTTTATATTATTAAAAAAGAAATAAATGCTTATGCTAATTATTTACGTAAACAGAGGATGCACAGAGCCATTCCCAGTTTACAAACCCACCCCCCTTCATCCGTTATTTTACCGCCAAATGTAAATACTATGATTTGTTTTTTTTAGCCTAAATGGCCGCTCCATTACCATAATATCTTAAGCAGTTAGCAGCATTATAACTGTGTAAGATTACACGGTTTACGGATTACGCGGTTGGGTAAAAACCCACAGCTATTATCAAGAAACATATGATTGCATTAAATAAATACAATAAATCACTCATGTGACATTTATGCTTGTTAGCCAGGAGTTAGGAGAAAGCCTCCGTCAGCGCGACGAAAGGAACAAGTTATATGAATTTCAGATACAATAACGGACGCAAGTAGATCGTGTTCTATTTTCTTGAATATTTAATTTATTCGTATAATACCTATAACTAGAATTACTTAAAATTTTAAAGTTTTTTAAATAAAAACCGGAGTTGGTCCAATACTGTCCATACAGATTGGCGCTGTTAGAAATTATAAACATTACTCACAACGCGCGTTAATGCGCCACCAACCTTGGGAACTAAGGTGTTATGTCTCCTGTGTCTGTAGTTACAACCGGAACACGACAATAATAAGTTTGGCAGTAATGTGATGAGAATAACTTATTATGCCATTAAATAAAGTTACGTAATAAAAAACAAATAATTTAATTGAATTTTAAATCGTCAAGAAAACGCAGCTGTAACTAACGAGCTACAGAATCCTGACATTAGCCGGCTGTTCGCGAACGTAAACCATTCAATCAACAGTGTACCATATCATTCGTTTGAATGACTTTTCGCCTATTACGAGCTATTACATCGCAGGATACCTGCCTCTATTTCACGTAACGACAACGTAACCTCTGATCCGTACTCCTAGTTTTTACTAGTTGTGCAATAATCGAAGTGTAATCGAATAATGTAGCATCGAGAACCTGTTTTATCGAGTCCGAATAACCGATGATTTACGAACGCCATTGGAGGCGGTATTTCGAATTCGAGATAATTTCGAATTATTTTCTCGATAATAATTTATTCGATTCTGTGGTAGCTGTTGCATTTATCTTGCTTAGAATTCCTGAATTCAAATGTAAGTTCCTTACTGAATAATTTATCATTGTTATTTCTAGACAATTTATGTTTGAGGTGACAAAAATTTATGTTTTATTATTGAAATATTGTTTCAGAGACAAATTTGTGTCTCTTGCATTATAGACTGCATTGTCAAACGTTAATAATATACTAAATGACAGCACATGACATATATTTATTGTATAAAACCCTATTTTATTTATCGTATCAACTCTACAATTAATACATGGCGGACACAAGTTACTTGAAACTAGGTTGACATGTACATATTTTTTCTACATGCACATGCATGTGATTTACATAAATTATATTCAATAAGTTCCTCAAGGGAAGCTTTGTTTTAAAAGCAACAATATATTACCCTTGAGAATTACTCATTGTTTTGTCACAAGAAAATGGCGTGTACATTCAATAAATCTGTGTCGACTGCATTATTGATCTAGTGGGTAATATATGAGGCTACCGGACTGAGCCTAAAAAAGTTATTAAGTTTTTCTGTCATGCAACTCATACGACTTTTTTAAATTAGCAATTAATAGACTAGCATCGTCTCACTAAGCACGTAAACTAAACGTTTGCCGACTAATGGGTCTAGTACCATCGGTAGGGCTATTTCGTACGAACAAATTCAAAACTGAAGTGAGTTGTTACAGATTATAATATTTATTGTATTTTTTTTTTTTATTAAATGTCATATTTTTGTAACAATTACTAGTGGTTTTATTCAATATCAGTTTTTTCACTCAATTTGGAGCTATTGTCAATTGACCTCCGCAACCAATTACGGATGACCTAGTAATACATTGGGCTAGAATAATTTTCCTCTATTTTATTATATTTAACATACAAGTAATTAACATTGAAGGTTAGCTTAACTGAGAAACTATGTAACTTTGACGAGCCGGTTGGCGTGGTTGGTAGATACTTGCCTTTTCACGTCGAAGGTTGTGGGTTCGATTCCCACCCACGACAGACATTTGTGTGCATGAACATGTCTGTTTGTCCTGAGTCTGGGTGTAATTTTCTATATAAGTATGTATTTACAAAAGAAAAGTAGTATATTTAGTATATCTGTTGTCTGGTTTCCATAGCACAAGCTTTGTATAAGCTTAATTTGGGATCAGATGTCCGTGTGTGAAAAATGACCCAGGATATTATTATTATTATGTAAAAAAAATTAATAAATATATAGACAGGGATCTATTCCGTATTTTGTTGATCTTTATAATAATTATTAGTCACTTTTATTACAATGATTATTTTAACAAAAATCATATCCATTTAACATTGTTTCACTCATCCATGTTCTCGATTAACGGTCTCTGCCACTGGTTTGATAACGTCCTCAGTGGGCCAGGGCGTTGGATTTATAACCAAAACCAATAACCTATACTGACACACATACTCGTATACACTTCCTACTTGCCAATATGCAATGTATTACTTTTAGGTTTTCATGAATACTTAATAGTCTGTGGTAACATTAAATTATTATTAATATCATTATTTTAAAAGTTCTTTTTACGAAGTTACCTTTGCTTAATGTCTTCTGACCTTGGTCTTGAAAAATTTGTGACATTATTGAAAAAAAAACGGCTGTCAGTGTGAACACATTTATATTTAAATGTTTAAATAATATTACTAAGTCATTAAACTAACAATTAAATGATATTTAAAAAGCTGTTAGTCGATTACCAGCTTTTAATTGGGCTATATGTAACTCTATTTTTCAGGTGAAAGTAAATTTGTACGAGAACAAAGAAAGGTTCGAACATCCTGACATATAATGACACGTTTAAATTCAGAACATTTCCACGACAGGAAAGTGTACAAGGAAGTATGCCTGCCTTCGTAACTGAGCCAAAACTAAGTTGGCAGCGCGAGGAGCAATAATAGTGGATTGAATGTAAACGTAGTCAAATCATCACAATCACAAAAGCCTAAACACAAATGAAAATCGATTTTATAAAACAACTAGCTTTAACATTCAATGATTTGTCGATGGACCGTGAATAATTCGAAGTCGAATGAATAAATGAAATAGCTGTCTGTGATTTTAAAATAATAGCCTCTTTTCAAGTAAACATGGCTATTTAAGAGTTACCAAAATCATCATTGTTTTATTTTAGATAGATATTTAATATTACAACATAATTAATTATTCTGAAAGTTCTAGAATATAATACATATTAGGAATCGACTTAAATAATTTTGACGTATATTATTTATTAAAGACCTATGTTATTTATTAAACAAGGCTGTTATAGTCATTTGCAGTTTTCAGTTTTGATAATGTTTTTTTAGCCGCAAGCGATACCATAGACTAATGGTTGGTCAAAAACCACTGACTTTTTATTGAATATACTAACGAGCTAATTTGTGTTTATAATTCATCTTGTGCTGGAATGAAGGCAAACAGCATGAGAAGACCTGCATATGTCGGACGAAAATCTGTCACTCTTCGTCTTTTCATGTACCCAACAGTGGGAATTTTGCAGGTTAGTTTATCTATATATTCTATATAAGTACTTTTATTATTATTTATTTGCGATGAGTGCGTTACGATTTTCTATTCATCGTCCGCTTTCCGAAACTAAAAGTAATTAAAAACATTAAAACATATTTTTTAAATTATTAATGGGCGGATGAACTCATTTTCTTGTATATATTATTTATCTACAACGACACATACACGATCCTATATATCTCGAGCCCATTGTTTAAATCATGTTGTCCTCATGAGAATTTTTCCCATTAGCAAAATACTACCATTGTATATTCTTGCATAATACTGTCCCATAGACTAACCATTGTCTATAGTTTCGTAACCTATAACAAACCACATAATTAATGAAGTCGCCATATTAGAAGTATGACTAACGATTTTTCTTCAGAAATTTAAAAAAACAAACAATGCTGTTCAGTTTATTTATTTAAGCATTTTTTTAAATTTTTTAACGAGTTCATTTATTAAGACACAATGTCATATTATATTATAATTACTACAAAAAATATGATTTAATTTGTTTCATAAAGGTTTAAATAAAGAAGCACTTATGAAAAAGCAACAACTATGTCAAGCACAGCCTAAATTACTCCTTGACCTCGAAGATCTATAAAAGCGTGTTCTATACAGAGGCCAAGTGACATTGGTTTAAAACAAAAGATTTTATATTTATTAACAAAACAAACAAAGCCGTCACAGACTATTGAACGTAAAGCCTCGCCCACACGTACCTATTACATACTGCACGTAACAGTACATTATTGCTATTGAGCAGTGTGTACACGAAACGTACTGCGTATGTAATCATTACGTTGGTTCCGTAGTAAAGCATCATTTTTCATTTCATAATTATTATTTAATGATATGTATGGCAATTTCATTTTATAGACAAGGTAAAATAATGCTTTGTACAGATTATAATTTATAATATTTACAAGCAAAACAAATGTTTTTCAATATTAAAATAAGATAATGATTAAATTTTATTTAAAATTAAAACAGATAATATAGGTAAAAATATGCTTTCATTACTAGTCATTTATTTATAAAGTAGTTCAATTTATAATTTATCGTAAATAATTTAAAAAATAAGGAAACATTAAAAGAAATGTCTAATAATATTGCCTCAATTAATCATTCATTGTTATAACCGATAATTTCATTTGATTTTCATTAGCAATGTCTTCATAAGAAACGATGGCGTGAGAGGCTAAATACTTACAACGTTCCCGCCATTCCCTTTCGGTACAACAATGGCATTCCCCTCTCTATCTCTATGCGATCGCGAACACGACACAATAAAACAAACTACATTTAATCAGCCATAAACTACAAATTAGACGATTATCAACTCTATTGCAATCGTATTAAAGAACTCAACTTTCAAATAGCAGTATATTATTTTGGTTTCGAATAATTTTTATTTTACTTTTAATAAATAAAATCAAGCGATTATGAACCTTTTCACCTTGTAATAATGAAAGAATCAATGGTACAGTTTTGAAGTTATTAAAATGCATATGTCGTATGTATGTCGCCCTCACGTATAGATAGTAAAATACATTGAATTTAAAATCTTTCAAGGAAACCTACCCCATTTTAGTTATTATTTTTTCTTTACCGCCGCCAAGAAGGTTGTGCATTTGAATTTATTTTATAAGGTAAAAAACATAGCGGTGTATAAAATAAAAAGTTAAAATAGTTAATGGTATAATAATAACATATCGTGGACTACGAATTTGTTGATTCCATACAGGAAATATAATTTTTAGTTCACGATTTATTTTATTTAATAAGTTTTTTTTTTCTACTACTGAGTTTCTAGGAAAGTCTTCATAGAATCTACATTACGAACTGTATTCTGTTCTGTAAGAACGAATTCGTAACTCACTGCAAAAAAGGTCGTGAAATATCAGAAAATGATATGCGATATTGATCATAATAATTATAACATATCGAGAACACACGCATCAAAATAGTATATCATCGTAAGTCGGGTGTCAATTTCACGAGTGAGCAAATAAGTGAGTTCACACAAAATAGCACTTCTGGCATTAGATTCGAATCTATTCGAATTCGAGCCTATTTGAATAAAGAATATAATGATTTTGATAAAGGTTTAAAGTTCAAAATATGTAGTTCAAAGTAAATACGTAAATAAAACATATATTATTCATTAAATAAGAATAAACGATATTAAATCGACGAATATATGAATTTCAAATGTCAACCTCTTAACCTTTGCCGTTGGTGTTACAGGGCCCACTTTATTTAGTAGAGAATTGTAATGTAGAATAAATTAGAGTATATTCGGATTCATTTATTCAATGTGGAAGCTTTACAATATATGTATAGCTAATCAAAGTAAAAAATACTATTGGTTCGTAAAAGACAATACCCGAACTTGAGATGAACAGGCGAGACTTAACGATGTTTTTATGTCAAATTTTGCCCGTCTGGGTAGGTTATTCCCACTCATCATTTATTCTACTGCAAAACAGAAATCCTTAGTGGTGTTCCGGTTGCAAGGGTGAGTGAGCAAGTGTAGATACATGCTCAAGGGACGTAACTTAGCTCCCAAGGTTGGTGGCGCATTGGTGATGTATACCAACAATACCAAGTACTGCTGTTTTGCGTTAGAATGTCTTATGACCTGGCACCTACCCAGACGTGCTTGCACAAAACCCTACCACCAGTAAAGTAACTGCGATCGTACTTTTTTAATAATATATGTATATATGTTGATGGACCGATTGGCGTGGTTGGTAGATACTTGCCTTTCACGCCGAAGGTTGTGGGTTCGATTCCCAACCAGAACAGGCATTTGTGTGCATGAAAATGTATGCTTGTCCTGAGTCTGGGTGTAATTATCTACATATATAAGTATGTATTTACAAAAGAAAAGTAGTATATCAGTTGTCTGGTTTCCATAGTACAAGCTCTGCTTAGTTTGGGATCAGATGGCCGTGTGTGAATAATGTCCCAGGATATTTACTTATTTATATAGAATTTAATATACATCGCAATAAATTTAAAACGCTTTTTAATAAAGCCAGGATACAAGTTTATAGACACCCGTACAATACAATGAAATCCGTGTATCCTTAATAATGACGAATTGTTAACTAATGAGCGTGTATCCAAACATTGTTTCTAGACCCTGAGCTCTAAACCTAAGTTTGTACAAATTACGTCATACAGCCATATACGTACATAATCACCGCGTATCCCAATTATATAATTATAGTAGGATACACAATAATTTTAAATTTGTATACAATAAAAATAATTTTGTATTTTTATAAATTTATAAATAATTAAAATGTTGCTAAATTCATGAATAAATAATATATTTAACTTAATATAATTAATTAAGCTTGTAAATGTCTACAGCTTGAAAATGTTTGATAGCGTCCCTCCCTCTACTCTTGGAGTTCGAAGCCTAATCCACCAGTTCCTTCACTGCGGTGGATATGCGTGTGGATAAGCTTCACATACGCTGCAATCCTGGAAATGTTCCACCGAGCACGAGGTGAATTATTAATTTAAATTAAGCACTCAATGGTACCGGATTCGAATCAGCAAATTTCAGCTGTTCTAGCCGCTGTGACACTTTAGCTATTTAATAAAGCTCTTTAATTTTAAAATTAGAACGCATGCTGGTCATGAGATCAATAAGAATTGTTGATTCAACTCCGAATCATTTCAGAACGGAAACATTATCACCGACTCCTTCGATACAATCGATTGTAAACAATTCATTGCACGTTTGTTTGCAATGTACAGGTTTGCGTACAAATTGTTTTATGTGAATCATTTTAAAAGTATTGATGGTCTATATGGTTTATAAGTATTTATGGTGCGTTTTAAGTGGGACATTTGCTATCAGCGTTATTTTTTATGGAATAGGAAGGCGGACGACCATATGGCCAACTGATGGTAAGTAGACATTGACATTGTAAGAAATGTCAACCATTGCTTACATCACCAATGCGCCACCAACCTTGGAAACTAATATTTTATGTCCCTTGTGCCTGTAATTACACTGGCTCACTCACCCATCAAACCGGAACACAACAAACAAGTACTGCTGTTTTGCGGTAGAATATCTGATGACTGCTGTTAAAATTTGAATGGAATTCCGATTATTGTCACTAGACGGCGCTGTTTATATTCTATACAAATCGCGGTTAACGACAACGCTATCAAATAAGTCATAAACTAGTACTAGGCACATATGAAACCTCCTCAGTAATATTAAAATTGCGGAAATAGGGTTTGTTTGTTATGCTCTCACGTCTTAACTTTTCAACCGATCGTGATATTTGCATATACCTTGTCAGAGGTACAATAAAGAACATCTTCTCTCACGCGAAGCCGCGGTCGTAGACTAGTTGCCTATGATAATTGTAATATATGAAGGATGTTGCGTAAATCTTTAAAAAGTATCTTATCTATTATATAAAGATTAATTTATTCTTTTTTTAAATTATATTTATTGAACGAAATAATCATTTTTATTGACATTGTTGCAAAAATAAATACGAACGATTTTTTACGATAAATTAATAATAACAATTAGGTATCTACATATTATATCGAACTATAAATATTATCTTCTGTTTCATACATTTTTAAAGCAGCTTACGCTATGGAGAATTCATTAGCTTAAAACCATCGGTTGGTACTATGCCTTATATTGTTTAAAGTTTTAAATAAATATTTAATTTTATGACATTACGTTGGCATATCTGATTCTTTAAAAAAAAGAGTCCTAAAAATGATTCGAGCTACCTTCAAGCCGAATCTAAATGTAAGTGTTTGGCTTAAAAAACATAGTTCTAACATCATCATGTATGCCAGGAGTTATAAGTATATCTATACACATAGAACAGCCAAATTTATACATATAACTAACTAAACGTCAATCAATTTTTCGGCTTCATATCTGCGTCTCATTCATTTTTTCTAACTGAAAGAGACGGCAACACACATGTTTAACAGGATAAGGAAAATTATAAATATGCTGTTATTTTTTACTTGAGTCCCGTTCAAGAGTCTAGAACTTTTAAATTATACATTGAGTTTTTGGAAGTCCAACCAGACCGAGCCAATTTCAGATTTTTTGTCGTGAACAATCGAATATTTAACGTTACACAATTGTGTAAAAAAGTGCCGAAGAATAACATTGTATCTATGTAATTGCACATAATATGCTCTGCTTAATTTGGGATTAGATGGCCGTTTGTGAATAATGTCCCAGGATATTATTATTATTATATACTGCTCAGCAAAGACCATTCCAATGAGTTTTGGATGTGACGAAATTGCAAATCTTATCTAACATTATAGCAGCGAGTTACGCTTTCTTAACAACTCAACCGCTTACCATGAAATTTTCTAAACACGTTACACGTTAAAGAAAAGGACATATGATACTTAACAGATACCCGCCTGCTCCCACACGCGGCAAGTAATAAAAAATAACCCAATATATAGAATATACAAACTTGCAAGATAAAAATATAATCGATATAAAATTACTAACACCGTAATACATAAGGAGTTATAAATAAATTATAACCAACCTCCGTAAAAAAACCTTACAACAAATAATTAACTTAAAATAACACGTATAAATTTTTATACTGCTATTGTAGCCAAGAAAATGGTTTAGAACCTTGGTATAGCACGTGGGAGGCCTGTCCTATTACGGTAGACCATACGTGGAGGCCTTAGGAAGTGAATACATAGTCCGGTCGTTTAGATACAATCAATGTATTTTTATGTACCCTACTGATTTATTATTCAATGGATCAGATTTCTGGACTTGCGTTTATATTTATGGCGTGTAGTTTTTAGGTCAGGGACTTGTTGCAAATAGAAATATATTTTACCGCGATTTTTTTTATGATATGTTCTCACGGTATTACAATGTTTATTTTTATAGGTGTTCTTAATGTTTGTATACGTTATCAAGTTTTATTAAAAATATTATACATAGCTTTAACTATTGGTAAGTAGTTGATTTTGTAATATTTTAAATATTGTTACCATATTTTTTTTTAAACGCTAATATGAAAATTTGTTTTATATATATATATATAATAACAATAATATTCTGTGTTCACACACGGCCATCTGATTCCAAATTAAGCTTGTACAGAGCTTATACTATGAAAACCAGACAACTGATATACAACATATACTACTTTTCTTTTAAAAAAATATACATACTTATATAGATAAATACACCCAGACTCAGGACAAACAGACATGTCCATGTGCACAAATATCTGTCCTAGGTGGGAATCGAACCCACAACCGTCGGCGTGAAAGGCAAGCAACCAACCACGCCAACCGGCTCGTCGTCCATGTTTTCATATTGAATGTACTTCGTAATAAAAATAATTGATATTTTATTATTTACATATTCAGGTTCAATTTTCGTGTTAATTTTTTTTTTTAACGCTGTCTTAAAGTCGGGATGGATATCACGCTCATTGCAATTACTATTATATAAAATGTTTCGTATTTCTTTCATTGGTATATGTTTATAGGTGGTAACCACTTACTGACATCAGGTGACAGATGGTAAAACAATATTGTCATAAGAAAAAATTATGTTTTTTTTTTAAATTATAAACTTCATAATCCATATATACATATACCTAGTGTAGTTGGCGAAAAAGGCGAAATTAATTCCTAAAGGAATCTACCACTCAATTTTAATCAAATTAGAAATGGAATATATTTAGCAGTATATTTAGAAGTAAAAGAAAATTATAATACATATAATTAAAAAGTAATTTAAAAGTCTTTACGCATGGATAATGTTTCCGAAAGACTAAATGGTTTAAGCATTAAGAAGCCTTTAAGTAGAGCCCTTTGGTAATCCTATCAAGCATTTAACACGGTCATATAGTTATAAGTATTCTATAAAGACCGTTTGGACTTGTAATCTTTCAAGTCGGGGCGATAACTAGACGGTGTACCTCCTTTGCAAATTATAAAAATATTAGTTTCGAAAACATGATTATTAAAGGCAATTATGTAAAAAGTTATTCAATTTGCACTCTTCGTAACAGAATAGACAATTACGTTAGTTGTTAAATGATTTAGTGACAACTTCAATTATCAATATTGTTATCATGAATTATCCGAGTGGCGCATATAAACAGTCCACCGAGATTCGAACCCCGTATGCCCCTTATCATCTATAAGGGGTATACTTTATACATTTTATATTATAAAACTTATTACATATTTGAAATTATATAAAATTCAGTTTATTTACTGATTCTATGACATATTATTTGGAAATATATTAAGTCCTTACATATGAAATTGGCGTTTTGTACGGGAGGAATATAAAGTCATTTTTTTTTCAAAGTCAAAGTACGCACCGTTGTTATCTATGCACTTTTGCCATCTCATAGGTAGTTCATTGATCCCTTTACTAAAAAAACCATGGGGACGAGAATCAATAAGCTCTTTGAAGGCGGTTTGGACTACCGCATCGGAGTTGAATTTTTTTCCTTGTGTCGTCCAAATTCCGGTAAAAATGGAAATCTGTTGGAGCAAGGTCTAGGTCTAGGGAGTACGGTGGATATCGCAGATATTCCAATTCATCTAACTTAGTGGTTGTTTGTTGTGCAGTGTGTGGTCTTGCGTTGTCGTGAAGCAGCAGTGGCCTAGAGCGATTGACCAATCTCGGTTGTTTAGCAGCTAGTTCTTCCTTAACGGTTTGCAGTTGCTGACAATAGATATCTGCCGTAATCGTTTGGCCAGATTTTAGAAAGCTGTAGTGAACGACACCGGCGCTAGTCCACCAAACACTTACAAGTAACTTTTTCTGAGTCAATTTTCGTTTAGGGTCGGATTTGGCTGGGTCTCCAGGGTTCAGCCATTGCGACGTGCGCTTCCGATTCAGATTCCGAGCAAAGTAACACAGCAGTCGACGCGTGTTTTCAAGTTCGATTCACTCAATTCATGAGATACCCATCGTTCAAGTTTATTTACTTTCCCGATTTGCTTCAAGTGGATTAATAGAGTTTTATCACTTACCCCGTAGCCTGCAGCTATCTCTGCAGTGCTTTGTGATGGATCCGCTTCCACAATAGCCTTTAATTCTTCATTTTCCACTTTGGTCTCCGGCCGTCCACGGGGTTGGTTCTGAAGGTCGAAATTTCCAGAACGAAAACGTTGAAACTAAAAACGTACCGTGCTTTCTTTTGCGACACCAGCGCCATCATTAATCCTTCGAGCTGTTTCTGCAGCACTGGTGCCACGGTAGAACTCGTACTCGTAAATATACCGATATTTCATGTTTTCCATTGTGCGGTAATAAGCGACGCCAAAGAAAAAAATAATGAGGAAAAAACAAATGAATGACTGTTTTCAAAACTCAAATGTACCATTTTTTTTTTATTAACGCTGGAAAAACGCATTACGCGTTTCTCCCACGGGAACAGTGGGGGGGGGGTATGTGGGACTCGCCGGTGTCCAAGGCGCCGAGTGCGCCCCGAACATCGGAATACCCACTAAAAAACTAGCGGCACCCTTTCCGTATTAACGAGGAGTGCCACGGGATCGCTTTCGCATGCTACCGTGGCGCTCTGACAGCCGACCCGCCTATGTGGGCCTCCATTCTCTAGGGAGGGTTCCCAGGGTACTGTGAACCCCCCCTAGTCCCGGCGGCGCCTATTGTGGCGGGGGGAGAAGGTGCGCATAGCGTCTTTTTCTTCTCCCCGGTCTTTTCCGGCGGATCGGGTCTGCAGCGGCATCTTCTTCCCGCGCCCGCTCCACAGCCT
Organism: Nymphalis io; assembly: GCF_905147045.1. Classification (NCBI taxonomy): domain Eukaryota; kingdom Metazoa; phylum Arthropoda; class Insecta; order Lepidoptera; family Nymphalidae; genus Nymphalis; species Nymphalis io. The sequence goes on from NC_065909.1 coordinate 6,957,835, forward strand.
CCTTCTGTGACATCACACTATCGCAGAAGGAGACCATCTCCGACCAGCACCCCTCGCTTCCGAGCATCGCGTCGATGATGCTCGGCAAGGAGAGATTTCCTCTAACAACCGCCGCCAGGGAATGCCTTTGGGGCCCCCACGCGGCACACTCCGTCAGGGTGTGATGCGCCGGGTCGAATAGCGCACCACACTCGTGGCAGGAGGGTGACACCTCCCGCCGCGCTATCTCGTGCAGATACTTACCGAAACAGCCATGTCCGGTAAGCACCTGCGTCAGCCTGAACGAGAGCGTGCCTCGTTTCCTTTTGACCCAGCGACTCAAGTGGGGACGTACCGCCTCCACTGTCACCAGGCCCGCCGTGGGTGACCCCAGGTCCTCCTCCCATCGGGTGATCAGGGCCTGCTGGGCTAGAGCCCTGATCCGCCCGACCTCCGCCGACCCTAGACGGTCGCCGCGTTCCCTCGCCTCGGCCCGGAAGCGGTACACCTCCGCGAGCACCTCCACCTGGAGTTCCCACGGCTGGTCGCCCGCGAGGGGTTCGTCGCTGTCCAGGACACTGTACGATATCCCCTGATCGCCCTCACCGCTATGACCTTCTGCGGCTTCCGCATGATGGCCCGGTTTTGTGCGGTGAGTGCGTCCACCCATATCGGGGCACCGTACAGTGCCATCGACCTCACTACACCGGCATAGAGGCGCCGGCATAGCGATCCCGGCCCTCCCACGTTGGGTAGAAGGCGGCCTAAGGCGGCGGCGGCATTGACGAGCTTCGGGCCGAGTTGCACGAAATACTGCCCGAATCTCCATCGCCCATCCAGGATCAGGCCCAGGTATTTCATCTGGGCCTGCACCTTGATCACCATCCCGTGGACGGTAAGTCAAATGTACCAGCTATATGAATTTATAAATTTGAATTTGGAATTTTTAACCAAAGAGGAGATATTTCAGATAAAAGTGGTACGACAAAACACTTATTTCATATGTAAGGACCTAATATATATTTTAATATATGTTTATAGTAGTAAATGACGGACTGTAATTGTCTCACAGCTGGACAAGATTTCTTCTTCTATATTCTTCTTCATGAAAAAACATAAGTAATAAGGAAGTATCCTTATTACTTACGTTGACATATTACTTAAAGAATTGTAGCGTACTTGTCGAACCTATTAAATACCCATTAATCTAAATGTTTTTAAAATAGTAATTAATTTCTTATTAAACGGTCATTTGCAAATTATAAAGGCTTCTTCTAAATATATATGCAGATAATTAAATAACTCTGAAACAGGTAATTGATATTTTATTCCATATTACTTTTATTTAAGATTTAATTAAAAAGTATCATGCAGTGTTAATTTGTATTATTATCGTTATACAGTAGGTAATATTGTTCAGAATTAAATACATACAAATTACCTGTATGTAATAATGATATCTGTGTATAATTAAAATGCGGTTATACTTCTCTTTTAAACATATTAAGATTTCCGTCACATTTAAAAACATCGCCATGTTTTTTTCATGACAATTTTTTAAAGTACATTTTTAAAAATACAATATAATTTAAAGATACAATTCGTAAATAACTTTAAATAAATATTGTTTTACCTTTCATTGTACATTCAGATGTATGAACCGAAGATTGGTTCCCGAGTCAGTCAACCCTCGCCATACAAGGTGTACCTAATAGGACGCCCCTTACAAACGTTGCATTGACATAAAATTATTGCCTATTACTCTATACTACTGATATTTGAATGGCTTATTGGAGACCAGTTTTTATCTCTAATTACACATGTCAGTGAGTCGATTTAAACATAATTTATAAACTATATAAACATTTTGGCATATATATATTATATATATGTATAAATATTTAACATTCCAACTCCGCTTACTTCGCTGGAACTATTATAAATAATTATTTATTATTATATTATGTATAACTTATACATAACTAAAGTTCGAAATACAATTTTTTGTTATTAATAATTTAAAAATAATAATTAATCTCTTAAAAATAATTTATTATTATCAATAGCAATAAACCTCAGTGTGAACTTAGCATTTACAAAAAAACGCGAGGTCCACACTATGTAAGAAACGGGTACATTAACGAGCATATAGCAATAAGCAATAATTTAAACTTAAAAACCCGGAAATACTGTACAGACTATACTATACTAATAGCCTCAATTGGTAATATTATTAAAACTTTGATTTTATTAATACAAGTTCATCAATATTAATTGCACCGACATTACGTAAGAGTTGATAATAAAAATATTTGGGGCACATTTATGATGTGATTTCGACTTATACACATATAATAGTAACATATTAACATACAAGCAAATTGAAATGTAATAATAATTTAAGTTTGGCGCCCCAGGCTCTAATAAATATCCGCCCTTTAAATTTAAGGAAAAATACGCATTATATGCGTATCGGCAAGCGCAGCGTAGGGCGCCCTCCAGCCAGGTGGACCGACGACCTTAAGAAGGTGGCGGGCACCAACTGGATGCGGAAGGCGGAGGACAGGGAGCTTTGGCGCACCTTGGGAGAGGCCTATGTTCAGCAGTGGACAACGATTGGCTGTTGATTGATTGACGCATTATATGCTTAATTATTATTAACGACTAATTAAGAGTAGGTAGAGATAGGTAACTATAGTAGATAGGTAATGAGTTTTAGAACACTTTTGATTAGGTAGGTTCTTTTATTTCCTTTAATACTTAAATATCAATTCAAAAGGAACAAAACAAATAGTAACGATTATAAAGGCACTAGTCTGGCCCTATAAGACTTGCCCTGGGCACACGCCCCTTGGCCTCAGGGTAAAAACGACACTGCATACAACGATATGTATATTATTTCTATAACCAATTTTAAACACATACTGAAAAGAAGTACATTTAAAGTAAACCTTTTACATCCTTACTTATAAACGTTAGCGGTTGTTCAGTTTAACACTGATTTCACCCCTTTCTCTCATTATTGATTTGACATTCGAAAGTAGAAGACACAATATTGCTTAAAGAATCACCATTAAACAACGATTATAAGGAAGGCCTTTAGTAAATAGAGTCAAGTTAAGTATCTTTGCGAGACGTTTTTGAGATTGCAAAAGTGTAGTCACACATTTTACTGGTGGTAGACCACATTTACCATCAGGTTGCCCATTTGGTCGTCCGCCTTCCTAATTTATAGAAAATAGAATTTGTAAATCTAAGTTTTGTTTTATTTACTCCTTCGATTGGAATAGAGCCTATTCCAATCATAACATATTCTTAGCGTTAAGTTTAAACTCACTTAAATCTTTAAACCTCATTGTGTTCTACAAAATTAATAACTTCTATTAAAAAGATATTTCAAATTTGAAATAGGAAGAAATTTCAAATTCTACAACATCGCATGTATAGTCTATATGTGTATAATCGACATCGTAAAGCTTGTATAATTAGTGTTGTAATCTGTGTTAGCTGTTTCTCTGTTGTTTTAATTAAATCATTAGGAACCTATATGAAGTTACCTGTACTTTCGAGCAAATTATTATTATAACAATATGTTATAAAACCTTGTAATATCCTTTATATATACTAATATTTGTTCGTTAATGTCTTCTTTATGTCCTAACTAATGAGACCAAAAGAAATAAACGCAATGAACGTCTATAAATCCTAATAGTATAAATTTGTTAGTTACGCTTTAACGACTTAACTATGCGGCCAATCACCATGAAATTTAGCATATATGTTGTCAGGTTTCTTGATAATAACTAACGTAAAACTTAATGACGTCAATTACTACCAAAGAAGAAGATACCAGAGAAAAAGATACTATACTGTTTGTCTTTGTCTATTCATATAAATATACGTCTTTGTAATTATTGTTCAGCAATAAATTATTACATAAATGTTATAAACGTTGATTAGGGAGTGATTAGTTAAACAATTGTCTTCTTCTTTCGAATGTCAAATTAATATTGACAGAAAGAGATAAACATTGTTTCACTAAACAGCCGCTAAGCAACGTTAACAAGGTCACCGATAGGTTTGGTATTTTAAAGAGTTTATATACAATATGTCATATTATACATAGCTGGGTACTTAAATGATTATAATATTTATAATAGTACAAATGATAATGCAAAATTCGTTACGAATAGAAACAAGAATACTATATTGGTTTATCTTTAAGTACTGATAGCTTGAGATATTGTTTCCCAAAACACCGAATTTAATCTTTTAGATAACAAAAACATCTAGGTACACTATTGACATAATAACCTAGATTTGTATTTGAAACTAAATTCTGAAATTCAAAAAATAAATAGTTTGATAACTACTTAAATTCAGTCTGCTTTCGCTTTTTATTTGATTAATTTGTGTTTATAATTCATCTCGTCCACAGCCAAAGTTTGCTATGTGTATATTCAGCAACCCGCATTGGCGCAGCGTAGTAGAACAAGTTCCGAATCTTTTCTCCAAAAAGGAGAGGAGGCCGGCAGTGGATATTCACAGGCTGTGTAATTGTCTAGTATTACAACTGAAAAATACATACCGACACAACATTTTTAACATTGAAACTTTTCGTTTGTCTGTGGTTAAGCATTAGAAACGTTTAGTTTGACGATCCAATGCCATTGTGAACGCGACGGTAACTATCCCATTCATGGAATAATAACTCTTATAATACCGTATTCAATACGAAAATTGCATGCATGCAATTTAGATGAATATACCTTTCATACCATAATAGTCGCTATTCTAAACTATTGAATATCAAAATTGATTGAAGTAAAACTTTATGATAATTATGATGCAAATATTGCACCTCGATATACATCGAATTTAAGCAGTTATTTATATGTACATAAAGACTAGTATACAATAAACTATTTGTCTATGTGTAAAACCATTCTTAAATCTCGTCAAACTGTTATTATAAGGACGAAATTTGCATACATCATATTTAAACTTTACAAACAAGTTCAAAGTAATATTGATAATGATTGTTGGCAATTTCACCCGTATATACAAAACAATAAGTTATGAAATTGTTTATCATAATAAAGGTATCCAAGTTTCCAACCGTTTAGGCATTTAGGCCAGAGACGATTATGCATTGTAGTTATGTAATGCCTTAATGGCTGTGTCTATTGTCACCAAGATTATGTAAAGGAAACATTAAAATTTCGCTGGCAAGGGATCGTGGGCTAGTGTCTGGTGCGGAAACTTTAGGTTAAGTAATGTTATTCTAAGGTCAGGATAGTTTGAACTGGTTTAAAACACGTCGCTAGTTTTCTGAACAGTCTGTATAACATTATATTTGTTCCTAATAAAGCGTATTTGAACAAGGTGGAAGGTATAATCTCATTTTGCATAAAAAGTTGATAAGAATGTTCTAAGTGTGCAAAGATAATTTTGGGATTCGATATATTAATAATAATTAATGTATCGAATCCACAAAGCGTAGTCTTAGTAAGAATTTCCAAATAAAATAATAAAAGATATTATTTTAAAGAATTTCTACCATCAAACAAATAAAAAATTAAAGTAACAGACTGTACATATCCTGGACTAAGGAATCTCTTAGAGAGAAGGCAAAGTCAAGAAAAACACTTGACTTGAATAATTATATTTTATTTTAGTACAACACAACGTAATGGGATTGTTCGGCCCTGAACGATGAAGGTTGCCCAACTACCTAACTGGCTTATATTAATCGACGCGCTTTCTCCTGAATTATATCTATTGGCAAATATTTATGGTATGAATGATGTGTGGTTGCATAATATATGCTTAATCCAGCTCACGTGTTCCCCTCCTCTTACAACCCGGGTTCCTTCAAACGAGGCGTGAAGAGGCATCTTGCGGGCCGGCAAGGCGGTGACGGCTAGTACAGAACATTCTTCCCGACTATACTGGCCGTCGTCGCGTTTGGACTCTACTACCACTTACCATCAGGTGGAGTAGAGTCATTTGCCATCCCGGACATATAAAAAAAAAAATTCAATTCTTTGCTTTGGGACTTGGGCCAAGTTACATTGCAAACACGTGGGCTGAAGATTAAAGACATAAGATCCACATATATCGTAGATAATCCATCGAGACGTGATTCTTTACTTGAGGACTTCTTATGCTAATTGAGGTTATTTTCCTAATATGACGTGAGCTCGAGATTAGACAACATTAAATAAACACACATTCATTCCAGATATTTTATAGATAATCTATTTTATTGACAAATTTGTCTTACTATGTAATATTTGCTTGCAAATCGTTTTACAATTCAAGGGTCAATTTCAATTATTTGCAGAAAATCAATTCTTAATAACCAGAAACATTAGAAACTCATTTATTTCATAGAATCAAAGGTCATAAATTTCTTACAGTTAGTCAATAATAAGAATTAACAAAGTTAATCAGTATTCTTAGGAACTCACCATCATAAGAATCCGGGATGTATAGCGGTTTCCCCACTAATTTTCCTTTCTTCCCTGAAAGCGGAACAGCTTCCACTCTTCTATGCGCCTCCAACACTCGATAAAGAAGCACAGCCCTATCCTCTCCCTCGAACTTCACAACACGCGGCAATGAAAACTTATCCACAAACTCTTTGAGCGTCATCACATCACTACTCTCATCCTCTGGTTCAGCGGAACCGTTCCGCCTGCCTAAAAGGAAATTATCCGACCAATCCGGGTTCGGCCTCCGTTCCAAGAAGTCTGGTCGTCGTTCACTACTTCTGGGTTTGTATCTTGGAGGACGATCCCTTCTGACGAGCGCTTCGTTCGCTTCTGCCAGCCATCTCGTCACGAGTCGTTCTCTTTCAACGTCGAGGTATCTCGGTTTAGAGGCGTCACAGGCGAAGCGGGCTGCGTCGAAGCAATACTGAGGGGGCGGTGGACGTAGCCGTGGTGGGAAAAAACGGGGTGGAACGTAGGGCGGGTGAGGGGCGTAGGCGGGCGGCGTCCTAGGCCCGGAGCCCTCTACTGACGCCGTGCGGAACATTCTCTCAGGCCATTGATGCCTCTATCTGGAACAACAGACAAAATAGTCATTAATAATGATAGAATAATAATTAGTTGAAGTGGTATTTTTATAAAAAAAATATTTTTAGATATTGTCTATTCATATAACTGCAATTAATATTAAAGTCACATTTATAAAATTGGCTTAACATTACACAAAACACTTAAATTAACAAAATCAAATATTAGGTTATTAAATAAACTTAAGAAATACTTAAAAAACAACAAATAAATAAATAAAAGATTAAGTACAAATACGATAGTCTTATTTATTTTATCACAATATTACTGACCTAAGAATTCTTTAAAAAAAATCAATCAAGGAGATAACTTCATATAAACATATTTTAATACTCCTTATAATAAACAATACTACAGGAAAAAAAAATATTACAATTTTCTAGATGCCTTCATTAATCCATTTCATAATTATCGTAGTGACTCGACAGAATTAGATGCTGTTTTTGTTCGACTAATTCATATTTACTGAGAAACTGATCGTATCTGTAACTACGAGTCAATAAACTATGTATTACTTAAGTAAAAAAAAATAACCATGGTAACAGGAAATTCTTCTATTAATTTTTATATGGCAGGTAGGAAGGCATTAATGGACCACCTGTCGCTCAGTCTGACCCATTGATATTGCTGATATCAGACTAATTATAAATACGACAATAACTCAGTATGTTTGTTTGTTAACTCATCATGACTAAACAAAGAAAACGATCGTACTCAAATATGGTAAAAAGTTGATCTGGATAAAAACATAGACAGAAATTACAGAATTTACGAGAACAATTTCGCGAAGAGTCGCAGGAAACAGTTGGTTAAAGGTTGGTCTGGTCTTTTGTACAATTACATTGTGTTAATTTTTTTACTGAGACGGACTGCAAATAATAATAAATATTGGCATTGTGGGAAGTATTAACCATCCCTTCCATCTTTTACATTGCCAATGTACTATCAAACTTGGAATTAATTTAAACCTTATATCTGTAGGTTACATTGGCTCCCTAGGAATACATATAATGCCGCGGGTCACAGCTAGTTAATGTATAATAGAACAATTTTCAATACAATGACTTATTATCATGTAACAATACATCTCTTATTATTTAGATAATAAGACGAAATATCGCTTGTAACAATAAAATTTATAACAGTGTTTACGATTTTCTCACCGATAAACAGGATTTATACAGAACGTTCTGATCCTATAATAAATTACGTTAAGTATAGTTCGTTAAAATGTTTCCAATTCTTTTCTTATTTAACGTTTCCCGTCCTTATTATTCTAATCCATATCATATTTTGCTAAATTATACGAAGCGGTTACGATCGCATCGCAATCTTTTACGAAACAATACATCATTTAATAAGTGTAATTAAGGTACAGGAATACAAACAAATTCCAGGAATCAAAATTACTAATATATTTCACATTCATAATATATTTATAAAATGTGAATTTTCAAAAGCTTTATAAACTGTTTTTAACTCATTAACATAAGCCTAAAATTTCCATATTGCTAACATCAGATATGACGAATTTCCATACAAACTTACCCTTCGGGAGATTTATTTTGAAAAATCCTAAGTTCCATAAGTACAAAATTTCATCCTGTTAGACCCAATGGTTTCGGCGTGCCTGGTATATCAGTCAATTATATCAGTTTTATTAAATAGATTTTTATATGACAAATAAATCGTTCCAAACAATATATTTGTGCCGCTGGTTTTTTAATGGGTATTCCGATGTTCTGGGCGCACTCAGCGCCCTGGACACAGGCGAGTCGCACATCCCCCCCCCCCCCCACTGTTCCCGTAGAGGAAACGCGTAATGCGTTTTTCCAACGTGAAAAAAAGGGTTTTGTGATCTAGTTCGCGCTAGTAAAAGTTGCATGTGTGTGTGTGGGCTCGTCTTGGTGAGAACTGTCCATTCAATTACTTGCCTGCTAAACTGTAACACTTTGTATTTCTGTTTTCGTTAAAATGTTGAGTAAACGTAGCAATTACAGACATAAGTGGTAAGCATTTCTCACAATTCCAATGTCTATGGTTAAGTATAATTAATATCGAAATCAATTTGCCTTCGCACAATAAATAAAATAAAAACTATTCACATTAAAATTTGTATCTATTTTTAATGTTTAAAATTCTCATATTTATCTTTTAACATTTGACTGTACCGTCTCAAGTTCCATACCTGCTCTTACCATACATAGATAATAAGGCAACATGTACATATTCTGCAAACAATAAATTATTGTCTATGCTCTATAGCATATTTATTTATAAGGGGAACGGGTATACTTCGACTCGTGTAATAAAGCTATTTATATACTCGCTAATTCATTCTCACTGACGGTTAATATGGAGATAAATGCTTTCGAAAAGTCCTTTAACTATTTTATTCCCTCATTTTAAAATTACGCGAATTTAAGCTATTATTATCATTTTTGAATTGGAATAAATATAGAGTGCATTGCCAGTTCTTTTTCGATGAATCTACATTCCGAACCGGTGCTATTTTATATTAAATTTAATCCTATGAAAAGACGGTATGACACATCTTGAATATTAATGTAAATTATTTGATATCACAATACTGGAGAATGACAATTTAATAAGGCAAATAAATATAAAATATTCTTAATAACTTTTTTAATACATGTACAAAAGCGAATTAAATTATACAACATTGTACTCTTAAAAAAAAGAAGAGACCTCAGCCCAGCAGTGGGACATTTATACGCTGCTACTTTACTTTTATATTCTACAATCATCTGCAATGTGGGCAAAGATTTGGGCGAAACTAGTTTGAAATCCAGCTGCTAGATTCGACCTTCACAAACTAAAAGGTGAAGTTATATAAAAGCTTGTAATATTACATAACTTTTCAAATATTTTTTTATTGTAATAATTTTACATATCTTATTTCCAGTTTCATCATATGTAGAGATATTAATTGATTTTCGTTGGAATTCTTGTAACTTTTTGCAGGAACTGGTGACATTCAAATGTAAATGTGGCATAGAACTTTATTTTGAAACAAACTCTACCATATTTCATAATCGTCATAGTAACTATACTTTAATGAGCATATTTATGAATATTTTATAACTTATCTCCACTACAAATCTATATATATTTAAATAACATATAATTAAATATTTTAAAAGCCTTGATTGCCACTAGGCTAAAATGCGTGTATCATAAGTTAAGATTGCATTTTGGTTCAAACCCAGACGAGTAAGACTGAGTTTGCACGTGTTTATAATTCATCTCGAAGTGAAATAACCTGCATATGTAGAATTAGGTTCTACCACATGTGTATCGTACTTGGCCAAGCAACGGTATATACTATAGGCTTCTACTTTTTTCTTCTATATAATAATTAATTTATATAAGCCGACGATACGATTATTCGTACGCTTTAAATGTCCCACGTATCAAGTTCCTCACGTTCCCGATATACAATTATGCTAATGCGGTGTATCCAGTTTAATTTGTTGCCATTAATACTTATTTGTTTACAAACCGAGTGCAATCAACATACGTGTAATTAAAACCACCGCGAAACCAGTTAAAGATGACCGAAGTTATTTAACATTAAGTAAAAAGACGTTTAAACTATGCATATAATTACGGAGCATCGTATAGGTATGTAATATTTTTTTTTATTTATTGCAGTATTTATGCATTCATTTTAATTTTAATACTATTTTATTGCCAATGTGTGTTAAGGATTTTTTTTTCAAACTAAGTAAGTAGACTGGCATTAGAGCAACTTAAGGCAAGTCACCACCGCCCATCGACCTATAAACCATATAAATAACCATCTCGATATTGACACGATAAAAAATATTAACCAGTTACATTGATGCGCCACCAACCTTGGTACCTTGTGACTGTCGGTCGTCGCTAAATATTCAAGCAATTGCTAAACACACAGAACCGTCCAATTAAATAGAATTACGTCATATTTTGTACCCTATATATTACATATATAATGTAACCATGGCTTTGTCCATTTTATAACTCATTCTGTACTTTGAGAGTATTATCCTACTACTACTTCTACTACCACTACACACCTTGCCTACTAATATTATAAACGTGAAAGTTTTTGAGGGTGGAGGGATCTTTGTTTCTCTTTCACGCAAAAACTACTGAACTGATTTGGATTGAATTTGAAATAGAGATAGATACCTGCACCTTTTCTTCACACGAAGGCGTATCCTAGGGCGGAAGTTAGTAAATTCGTCATATGTATGCAAGAAAAGGGGAAATTTGTTAACCTAGCGGTGGTATTGAATGTATAAAATTAATATAATGTTCATTAAATTTGCTTTTAACACCTTATTGAAAAGCATATGCAATTGATGAAATGGTTTCTAAGCAACAATCAATCACACGTAATCGACTACTCATTACGAGCACCAAGTAAATGCACGCAACGGACCGCTTCAAATAGTTAAGATGGCAATTATAGGATTACCGTTTACCGGAGGATGCAATTTTAAAAAGGATGTTATGAACATCGATTTCAATTTATAAATTATTAGAAATTTAACAACTTACAAACTTGTGCTCATTAATATTAATTAAAAGATATTTTAAGCACGCGTAACAGGATTTGAATATTCATATTATAACTAGCTGGCTGTTCCATTCAATTTCCCCTCTTCAAGTTTAAAATTTCCAAAAATCCGTTCCTAGCGGATGCTTACGTTATAAACATACGTTCCAAATTTCAGCTTTCTAGGCACGTAGGTTTTGCTGCGCGTTATTAGTCATACAACGAAGAATTTTATAAATATGAATTACTAGAATTGGTTTAAGTATAAAAGTTTGGTAATTATTTATAATGAAACATTAAGTATGAGCATTATAGGACATCACCACACAAGCGATAATACTATAAAAATTAAGATAAAAAGGTTGACACAGACATACTTTAGTAAACGGTATATTTAAGCTATTGACGCGTAAGTAGAGTAAACGCGTATCTTTTTTTTCGCTTTTGTGTACATCTGAAAATGTGTATGCAAAATTTATTGTAGATCAGTTGATGTATGGAATGAATACGCGAAAGCCTAATAAACAAACTTAACATGGCCATTTAGATTACTATATAACTTAGTATATACATTTAACGCTTACACTGAACACTTTAAAATACATTTACCAGGTTTTGTAAGTAAAACAGGATAAATTTATGTTCTCTTTGATAGATAACAAATGAATCTTCAGCGAAACCTGAATAGATTGTAATTAATATCATGACAGCACCGTGAACGGACCGGTCAGCACTTAGAACGTTATTAATGAAAGAATATATTCTGGAAATACTATAAATTTTAAATGCTAATCTATACAAATAAATGAAACACGTTTTTTTTGTAATGTTTAATTGAAAAAACTACTAAACCACTATACATTTTTTTTTATAGAATTGGAAGGCGGACTAGCATATGGGCCACCTGATGGTAAGTGGTCACCAACGCCCATAGACATTGGCATTGTAAGAAATGTTAACCATCGCTTACATCACCGATGCGCCACCAACCTAGGGAACTAAGATGTTATGTCCCTTGTGCTTGTAATTACACTTGCTCACTCACCCTTAAAACCGGAACACAACAATACCAAGTACTGCTGTTTTGAGGTAGAATATCTGATGAGTGGGTGGTACCTACCCAAACGAGCTTGCACAAAGCTCTACCACCAGTAAAACATAAAACTTATTGGAGAAGATGCAGCCCGTTTCGTCGTGGTATGTAGCTGCGCTTCGCAGTTTTACCCGCTTCAAAATACGATTGACGTGACAAGCCCGAATTTAATGTTCTTGTATTTACATAATATATTAAAGTTATCTTTATATACTTTTAAGCACACAAATCATAATTACGTCTCGAAACAGCAAAATATATCGTATAAAATTAATACAAATATAAGCAATAAATAAAATGTTGATTGGTTTCAAAACGGAAATGCGATTCAACATTGAATCAGCCGTTCTTGTTATCATTCAACACGAACAAGACTGTACTGTTATAATCTGTGCGTATAATAAATTTAATGTAATTTGGTGGTCTGTATATGATAGGCTTTATGTTCTCAAATGGTCGAGATGGCCTAGTGGTTAGTACGCGTGAATCTTAACCGATGATCGTAGGTTCAAACTTCACTGAATTTTCATGTGCTTAATTTGTGTTTATAATTCATCTCGTGCTTGACGGTGAAGGAAAACATCGTGAAGAAACCTGCATGTGTCTAATTTTATTGAAATTATGCTACATGTGTATTCTACCAACCCGCATTGGAGCAGCGTTGTGGAATAAGCTCCCTTTCTTCTCCTCAAAAGGGAGTGGAGACCTTAGCCCAGGAGGTAGGGTTTGTGTCCGGGTATCACTCATTCATCACATATTCTACCGCGAGATTGCAATACTTAGTATTGTTGTGTTCCAGTTTGAAAGGTGAGTGAGCCAGTAAAACTACAGTCACAAGGGACATATATATGAATGGTTAACATTACTTATAGCGCCAATGTCTATGGGCCGTGACCCATCATCAGGTGACCCATTTGTTCGTCCAACATATTTTGTATTAACAATTACATGTATATATATGAGACTATTTTCGTTACGTTAAAGTTTTATAATTATATTACTCTATTAATTATTATCAAATAAATAATAATAATATTCTGGGATATTATTCACACACGGCCATCTGATCCCAAAATAAGCAATGCTTGTACTATGGAAACCAGACAACTGATTTACATATATTACTTTTTGTAAATACATACTTATAAAGATAATTACACCCAGACTCAGGACAAACAGACATGTCCATGCACACAAATGTCTGTCCTGGATGTGAATCGAATCCACAACCTTCGACGTAAAATGAAAGTGTCTACCAACCACGCCAACCGGCCCGTCAGATAAATAAACATAATTTTATAAATTAAACCGACTGATGTTTGTCATCATAATAGGAATATAATTTATTGTCTATTAGTCGTAATTAATAATTTTCCTGTATACTTCAATACATACATATTTTTTATCGGCATCTATAATTTCACACTGTTTTACTCGTAGAAAGTTACATAAGAAAAGTCGATTATATTAACATTCATTGATTGTTTATCAATTAGTTGGAAGTGAATGTGTGCAGCAAAAACTTGTATTTGCATACATATTAAATCTATTTATATACTAGTATGTAAATTAAACTATGTTTTAGTAAAGGAATTCCTAATCAAAATTAATAGTATTATTTTATGAATAGCTAGCTATGTATATACTAATATTATAAAGAGGTAAATTCTATGAGGTTGTAGGGGTTAATCTCTGGATCTATTGAACCGAATTTGAAAATTATTTTACCAATAGAAAGCCACATCATTTGTGAGTGTCATATGTTATATATTAACCCGAAAAATGAAAGGACTTTTTCGTGTTAGTCGGATGTCTTGGCCAACGCGACTTTTGTCAGGAAATAAATCATACCACTCAGTACTAACCAAATTACCATAATTTCATCACAAGTAAAAATGTTTACCGCCCAACGAAGTGGGCACGAATCAGCTAGTTTGTAATAATTTCGTTTTAAGACATCAATATATTATATTTCAATTATTTGTTTTTCTGGTCTAATGGCTTGCTTTTTATAAGGCTGGCCATATTGAGGTATTAATTAATTAATTAATTAAATTAATTTCAAATAATTTTTTTTATGATATAGGTAGGCGAATGAGTCTATGGGCCATCTGATGATAAGTGGTCACCATCGCCCATAGACAACAATACCAAGCACTGCTGTTTTGCAGTAGAATATCTGATGAGTGGGTGGTACCTACCCAGACGAGCTTGCACAGAGCCCTACCACCAGTAAACCCCAAATCAAGGTTCCGATTATTTTTAATTCATTTATTTCCATTTATTTTCAATATATATTTAAATCAAAAAGCAGTTCACCTTATATTTTAATGGCTTCTTAATACCTATCATTAAGCTTAATTTTAAAACGTAACGCATTCTGAGGTTCCCGGACACTCCTAAAAAGGTAAGATTGTATTGCAGATATCTATACAATAAAAGTTAATTCATAAACGAAAATATTGTCATTTTTTAATTTGAACACTTTCAATATTATGTGTATGCTTCAATTGTCACCATTAACAACAAAGATACCATTATTTAAAGCCTCTTAATGTGTGGGAGATTTAGAAGTAAATCTTACCCTTCCATTTAGCGTAATAGCCTAAAGATTTCTTATATCCTAGAACCCATAAATCCTTTTTAAGATATTCAAATATTATAATTAATTGACTAATGAGTACGTAAAATATAAACTTCAGGCTTAACAAAAAATCATATAAATGAAAAATATATTTAATCGGTTTTAAAACGAAAATAATTGAGTTATAATGTAATTTGAACGCGACCGAATCGATTGGATGGTAACATGCTTCATAAAAAAAATTCGGTTGAAATATGAGTATATTATTTATCATGATTAAATATTTATAATACAAGCGTTATTTACAGAGAAAAGTTAGAGATTATATAGAGAATTTCTGGATAAACAACGTAGTCAAACCGGAACATATAATAATATAGAACACGGCTTATTTAGTATTAAAAAAGAAATATAATATGAGAATATTAATGAGCGTGTGTTCATATATAAGCGAGTCGTGTCATCTTACACTATTAAATTTTAATCCGTATCGCTCAAGCTATTCAAGTATAGTAAATTAAATAGTATTAATAAAAAACTAAGAACACGTGCATGATCGACTTTTTATAAGCGATGTTTATATCATTTACATAATACGTAATATGAATCTTTTCGGGTCGTCTTTTTATCCGTAAAGTTCAAGCCGCTTCGTTTAGCATCTCTTTTCTGTGAGATGAAGCAAAAAAAATATCCTTTTTTGTATTAAGTAAGAATAGACAAATCGGTAGGAACAACTTCGAGAAGGAAGCCGATCGAAGAATTCGCTTGGGATGGGCAGCATTTGGCAACCTTCGTCAAGTCCTCAAGTCGTCTATACCGCAATGTTTGAAGACGAAAGTCTTCAACCAATGCGTCTTACCTGCCATGACATACGGTGCCGAAACGTGGACACTAACTGCGGGACTAGTCCACAAATTCAAAGTCGCTCAGCGTGCTATGGAGCGAGCTATGCTCGGAGTATCTTTGAAGGATAAGATCAGAAATGAGATTATCCGGAAAAGAACCGGAGTCACCGACATAGCTTGCAAAATTAGCAGGCTGAAGTGGCAGTGGGCTGGTCACGTATGTCGTAGGACCGATGGCCGTTGGAGCAGACGAGTCCTAGAGTGGAGACCGCGAATCGGCAAGCGCAGCGTAGGGCGCCCTCCAGCCAGGTGGACCGACGACCTTAAGAAGGTGGCGGGCACCAACTGGATGCGGAAGGCGGAGGACAGGGAGCTTTGGCGCACCTTGGGAGAGGCCTATGTTCAGCAGTGGACAACGATTGGCTGTTGATTGAAGAATAGACAGACAAGTAAACCGGTGGTGGTATAGAAAAATTCAATATGTAATATTTTTATCAAATGTTAAGTCAATTTATATTTGGAATATTGGGTTGTTACATTTGCCATTTATTTATTTTAAAAAGTATTTTATATTTACTAATGACCTTATTTTTAAACGTTGTTTAGCTGATGTTGAAAAATGTAAAGATTAGTAGAGAACAAATCGTGATTTTTTTCTATCAAGAAAATTCTATGCTTTTAAGTTTTGGCTCAGACACAACCCTTGGATATATAATGTAGTTTACATACAAAATTTTATATTTAGCATCGAACTCGATTTACCCATACAAAACCTAATAAAACATAAACAATTTTTCTTTATTTAATTTCTTAAACAATGCCGTGTCCTTTTCTTTCGAATGTCAAATTAATAATAACAGAAAGGGATAAATCAGTGTTTAATCAAACAACTGCTAAGCAACGTTTATAAGTATGATCGTAAATATTTAAAATATTATTATAACTACTAAGTTCTTGACGGTTTTTTTATAGCTAATAGGCAAGCGCTTGACCGTTGACTTGCCTGAACTTAAGCATAGTCACGGTCCTAGGACGCAGCGCGCCTGCCCAATGTAGAGCAGGCGCCTGGTCTCACTTTAACTACATTTTGAATACTTTCCGAGGCACGGGAGTATACACACTTCCAACTTCCAGACTCCGGGCTGTTACTGAGAATTTTACTGACAGAAAAACCCAATAACTGTTTATTGGCCCGACCTGGGAATTAAACCCAGGATCTCCGGGTCTGCCGCCTAACATCAAGCTACTAGACCAACGAGGCAGTCAATTAACATATAACATTCTTTAATATACAAACCATCTAACGCATAAATTATTTTAAATCGGACTGTTACTTGACGAGATTAAAGTTTATCCTAAAGATGACATTTCGTAAGTGCTTGTAATAGTTAAATTGATATAAATTTTTCATTTATATCATGTCCTCACATCGTAAAACTTACAACTATGAAACAATATACCTATGAAGTATGTATAATAAAATTTGAAATCATAAAATCGTATATAAGTTTAAATCTGTGGTAGGGTTTTGTACTCATCTAAGTGATATGTGATTCATATCTTAATATTAGTGTCAATAGGCAAAGATAATCTGCTATCAGTAGGCCAATATGCTCGTCTTTATATCTAAAATAAATTAAAAAAAGTCATAATTTTTGTTATGAAACAATGTATTATAACATATGTTTGTGTGCACAACACAAGTAAAGATATTATTAAATAAGATCAAATGAATAAAATGACTCACACGTAGTCGAGTTGACATTGAATGTATAAGTTAGTTTTTTTCCTCCGATTATTATTATAATGGAAGTTTTTGTTCCGTCCGTGTTTTAATCCGAGACAGCATTGTACGTGGTCATTGATGTTTAATGACTACATGCCCATTTGTTATATATAAAACCATTCTTCACGTGTATTTATAATAAAATACAGAGGGTTGTTCGTATAGTCAACTATTTCGAATAGATCACGTGTGCTTTGTTGGATTAAAAAAGTATATGAAAGTATTATTTGTGTGAACATTGAACGAATGAAACAGGAGCACTATAGAAAACGATTTAATCGTACAAAGAAGAAACTTCTCACGGGATGTTTAAAAATTTTTATTCAATTTCCGGGACAATGAAGTTATGATAGTCAATTATGAGTTATTAATAAGCTTACCAGCGGTAGCTTTAAATTTGACTCAAAATACATGAAAATGTTCCTTATTCAAAACTCCAAGTAACAAACAAGCGAGCACGTCCGCAGGCA
This sequence comes from Nymphalis io, assembly GCF_905147045.1. NCBI lineage: Eukaryota > Metazoa > Arthropoda > Insecta > Lepidoptera > Nymphalidae > Nymphalis > Nymphalis io. Next base: position 6,976,238 of record NC_065909.1, read on the forward strand.
CACACGCACGAACGCTCGCACGCACGCACTGATACAAGCACGACCGAACGCCAGACTCAGTGTTCGTCCGCCAATCCACTCGCAAGTACTCAAGTACGAAGGCTAAATATGTTAAGATAGTTTAAAATAAGAATAAAATCTATTACTAATATTAAACTAAAATTATAGTTTTACAACGGTATCCTGTTAAATAAACGTATGAGTAGAGATGGAGACAAAGAACAATAGGATTATTCTATAAGAACAAACTCGAGACTTGTCGCAAAAAAAGGGTCGTGAAATGTCAGAGTGATTGGGATATTGACCATAAAAAAAATAACATTACAATAATACACACATCAAAATAGTATATCACCATAAGCTGGTTGTCAACATTTCACTGTTGAGTAATGAATTGAGTTCTTAAATGACACTGCAACAGTCTTCTGTCTGTTAGGCTCATTTCGGTGCATATATTTATTACTATAATTAAATTTATATATCCTGTATGAATGTCAATGTATATGAATTCGGCACATTTATTCATTTAGATAATCTCGTATAGATTAATACGTTTTGTCTTCTTAAATTTTCGATGTAAGGTTTGAACATAGCAGATTTCAAGAAAAAATGGCGCTTGGTTTTTATTTAAGACGAACCTTGTCTCAGGAATGTTTTTACGAAGTCGGAAGCTCTTGTCGTTGCCTCTAGCGTTTATATATTATATTATAATAATACATTTTTTTCAATATTACGTATTTTCGAAAAATACATGTTAAGAAGACAATAATTATTATAAAAATATATTTCATATATGGCAACATCACATAACGTAATTTAAATATTGATTCAGATACATATATATTTTCAACAAATTAAAACAAAATTTTGTACCTTGTTATTTTATTTAATTATTTAAAAGTACTGTCAAGCGGAAAGATGTTAATCGGACGAGCCACTAATGAACCAACCATGAAAAAGTAATCGAATTTAACTAATTAATCTCATAAATCTAAACATTATTATTATGTTTTCTGTTGTTGTGTACATTTCGGTTACGATTATGGAGTCTTTCTTCAAATTAACAATCATTCTTCTTTATTATTATTTTTAAATAACAAGGCAGACATGTAAATATTTAAGTATAGTAAGCATGATGTAACACTAACAATAACAGCATGTTAATGTCCCACTGCTGGGCTAAGGCCTCCTCTCCCTTATGAGGAGAAAGTTTGGACCTTATTCCAACACGCTGGGATCGCTAAATCTTTATAAATAATTCCGTTCATTGGTGAAAACCGTATTAAAATCCAGTCAGGTTTTTTGAATTTGTCGCGTTCGGATAGACAGGCAAACAGACAGACATGCAGACATGCAATGCAAAAGAAATGCTTAATATTCTGGTTCGAAGAGACATAACATCGTAGTTCTCAAGGTTTGTGGCGCATTAACATTGTAAGGGACAGTTAATGTTTCTTACATTACATAAGTAATATTATATGGGTAGTGACGACCATTTAACATGAGCCATTGGCCTATTTATGTTTAAAAAAGAGAAGCTTCGCTGCTCAAAATTGCTTCTCCCATCTCCCATGGTAGAACTCTTGGTCTCATTTTTGGTTTTATCAAAGTTTTATTTCTAGAGAATAAACGACTATATTATAATTTCATTCATACTCATCGAATGAATTTATTATTTTTATGAGTAAGTTATTTCATTCGACCTTGAAGATACAACTAGCTACGTGGGTGTTACAAAAACAAGTTGACTGAACGCCTCTTACAAATCGAACTATGTTATGAAACCGCTTATTCGAAAACCATTATGTTTTTATAAACTCTACCTTTTATTCTATACATATTGTAGAGCAAAGTAACAGTCTCTGAATATTCCACTTCCGAGTCTCCCTTTGAGAAGAATTGGAGCTTATTCCATCACGCTGCTCCAATACGTGTTGGCACATAAACGTGTATGGGCGAGTTCCGGTGAAATTAGACACATTTTCTCAAGTTTTCCTACACCACTATGATAATTCATCTCAGAATTATAAATACAAATGAAGAACATTGAGTTTAAGTGGTGCTTGCATGATAGTCTCCGCAATCGTCGGTTAAAATTTTGGTCGTCTCCGAAATCGGTCATACTGGCTTAAGAAGATAATAAAAGCTTGTAAAAGGTAAATTAATTATAATGAATATATGTACAAATTGATTTGCAAAGAAACGTATGAAATGGGTAAGGATTTTATATATTTTTGCGAAAGTAAATATAAAACCTTTTTTATCATCGGACCGCAAATATGGTGATTTCGCTAAGTGTCACTATAAATTTCTACCTTGATCATAAAATTAAAAGACAGGTATAAAAAAAAAACTTTAAATGTAAAGTAATATTAAGTTCACGTTCAGTTTGATTACCGTTCAATCCCACACGTCTATTATTCATAAAATAGATTTGTAAGTAGCTAACACGCAATACAATAAAAATATATGTACCCAATAAAATCATATACAAAGTAGGGTTCTTAGCACTTTGAATACAAAGTGGAGACATCAGAATTAATATATGCATGTACATGCCTCGCTACTAAACGCATAACTCGTTTATTTTATGCAATTAAAATTCTTAATGTATATGTCATAGAGTGTACAATGCAATAAATCTTTATTCCTTAGATACATATGGTGTTCGGTACGGGCGGGGTGTCATCGTTGACGAATATGGTAGTCTTGGATTGGATATGTTGCTTGGTGTAAGTGAGAAAATGTTACTAAGCAAAAAGATTAATATATAATATTAAAATAAAAAAAATATCTAAACATTTTTTATTTAATCGAGTTTTAATCATTTTTTGTCAACAGTACCAAATATCAACTCAATCGAAACTGGTTTAAAATTCAGTTGCAAGATTTGACACACTCGTTATAACGTAAAGTCAAATAAAAAGTTGTAAATTTTTTATAACACTATATTAGACAAACTGATCCCGCATTGCTCACTCGCGTTAAATGATACCAATATTAAAAAGTAACTCAGTTTGTGTCCGTTATGCTTTCATGATTAAACCATTGAACCGATTTTGATAAATATTGGTATGAAGTAAGCTGAAACTCAAAGGAAGCCCTCTTACACGCGGGGAAACTACGAACAAAACTATCCAACTTGTATATACTTTTTTTGACGAGGCGGTTGGCGTGGTTGGTAGATACTTGACTTTCACGCAGAAGGTTGTGGGTTCGATTCCCACCCAGGGCAGACAGTGTGCATGAACATTTCTGTTTGCCCAGAGTCTGGGTGTATTTATCTATATAAGTATGTATTTACAAAAGAAAAGTAGTATATGTAGTATATCAGTTGTCTGGTTTCCATAGCACAAGCTTTGTATAAGCTTAATTTGGGATCAGATAGACGTGAGTGAAAAATGTCCCAGGATATTATTATTATGTTTAATATTATCGTACTCGAAGAAATGATTCTGTTCCTAAATACGCTATTGGGTATTTAAAAACGAAATCGCTACACTCTCATTACTTGCGTAGTCCTTGCCCGAGGTCACCTTAGCCCATTTGACGTCAAGTTGAAACGCTAACATGGCAGGCTGCTAGCCCAGAGGGCTGCTAATGGACGTATTGAGATGCCGCAAATGTCTCGGAACGGGCGTTTTGTGAAAACGTTCATGACGCAGTAATTTAAAGCAGAAACAAACTTTAACGAATACTTATTAGGTAATATGAAAATAATAACAAACTATTTTTTTAATAATAAGTAACATCTTAGGTTCGACCAAATATAAACTATATATGTGTTCAGGATTGATACATAATAAATACATACATTTGTATATAGTGTAGTATCCGTATCGGTTTCGCTCACCGAATAAAATAAATGTTAGTGCATTCATAGCTCACCGAGATAACCCAGTGGAAAGAAGCGTGAATGTTAACCAAATGTCGCGAGTTAAAATCTGAATAAGCACTGTATACTCGTAAGCCCGAATATAATCCAGTAACAGCCTGTGAATGTCCCACTAGGTTAAGACCTCCTCTCCCTTTTTTTGAGGAGAAAGTTTTGGAGCTTATTCCATCACGCTGCTCCAATGCGGGTTGGTGGTATATACATGTGGCTGAATTTCAATGAAATTAGACTCATGCAGGTTTCTTCACAATGTTTCCTTCACCGTCAAGCACGAGATGAATTATAATCACAAATTAAGCACATGAAAATTCAGTGTTGCTTGCTCGGGTTTCAACCCACGACCATCGGTTATGATTCACGCGCTCTTGCCTAGTGGTAAGTAATAAATACAATAAATTAAAAAAAGAAAACCTTAATATTGTAGTATACTTATTTGACTTTACTTATAAATATACATTACGAACCGGTGGTGATACATTCAATTCATTTCCGCAACATGACGATTCAAAAGCGCTTATAAAGTGTACTTGAATAAAGTAAACTTTGAATTTAAAATTATAAATACAAATAGGCAAATATATAAGATAAGATCTCTTCAATTTATTATATAATTATTTATACTACAATACGTAAAAATGTACTGCAGGCGGATAACCGATCTCTTCCAGGCACACTGGTGGTAGGGCTTTGTGCAAGCTCGTCTGGGTAGGTACCACCCACTCATCAGATATTCTACCGCAAAACAGCAATACTTGATATTGTTGTGTTCCGGTTTGAAGGGTGAGTGAGCCAGTGTAATTACAGGCACAAGGGACATAAAATCTTAGTTCCCAAGGTTGGTGGCGCATTGGATATGTAAGCGATGGTTGACATTTCTTACAATGCCAATGTCTAAGAGCGTTGGTGACCACTTACCATCAGGTGGCCCATATGCTCGTCCGCCTTCCTTTTCTATAAAAAAAAAAAAAAGGCAACATGAGTATGAGTGAATTAAAAACATATGCCAAAAATGCAATATTGCAATTTGCTCTAAGCAAAATAAGTCTCCCTCGTGTAAGGGATGTGTCTATGTCCTTGCCCTATGTATTTTTCTGTATCCCTGTAAATTTTCATAATGATCGGTTGAGTTGTAAAGACCTGAAAGTATAACAAACATCTTTCACTTTTCGCCATTATAATATTAGTTAAGAAGAGTGAGTATTACATCTTAAAACATCACCGACACTAGCTCGGCTTACATAAATTTACTTCAGTCATTGTAAACTTCCAATTCGAATTTTATTGTAATTGATTAAAGCATTCCTTAAAAATGAATCAGATTTTATTTTAAAGCGTCTTAAGCTGCTCTTGTTTTAAAAAGGAAAACCGAGTCACATACGAAACTATTTTGAATATTAAAATGAATGAAATTTCGGACGCGAACGATAGATATTACTGTTAATATCTGGAACATACTAATCTGGGTCTTACTAGATAACGAGTCATATGACATATTTTATTATTATTATACTTGCGTGTATGTAATATGTCCTTTATATTAATCATAGTTTCCGTTCGCGGCTGCTCCCGATTCTTAGCATGTCTTTTTCTGCACGCAAAACAAAATGTATGCAAAATTTCACTAGGATTAGTTGAGTAGTTAAGACGTAACAGACAAACTCTGCTTTTCACTTTTTTTGTTATTAGTAAGGAAGAAGCGAAAAAAATAATTAAAAACTTACGATTAAGTTATTTTAAAACTAATTCGTACAGTCCACAGTAATATACTTTTAAACATTATATGTACATAAGTGTATATTTATTTTATTTTTATTTATACTCTTTCGTGTTTACCTCATTGCATCATTTAAAAATAAAGAAAAAAATACACGGCCCAAAAAGTGACATCAATTATTAGTCATATCTTCCAGAAATTTCGAAATGGGGGTGGATTATGTATCTAATACCTGTACACACAGGCATACCAATAACAGTATCACATAACACGGAGTAAATACAACATAAAATAATAAATAAATAAATATGGTGTAAAAAGCTACAATAAATTTGTCATATAAATAGGGAAATACGAATTATAAAAATATCTATTTTGTATAAGAAGGGGATGACTAAGATAGATGAAGTGGAAAACACAGTCGATAAACGTTACCTACCGAACAAATGAATGATGATAATGGTGATGATGCAATCTCCAATATACGATCAATCGGATTTGTCAACAAAAATGCCACATTACATTATAATACTAGCTGCCAGTCCCTTCATACGGTTATCATACAATTTACCCTTTCATTTTTTAAATTAGTTGAATACTTATGTTCCAAATTGCAGATGATGAAAAAAATATTATGGATAGAATTTGCATAAATTCCAGGTAGCAGTAACTATTATGATCAGCTAGCAAAGTATTATTTCAATTTATGGTTAATGAAAATAGCAACCAATAATATTATAAAGAGTTAGAAGATTTTCTATTATTTTTTAATTAATTTCAACTCGATTGAGAAGTTATATGAAAGGCACGCTAATCGCTAGCCGCATAGACGCCCTGCCCGAGGGCAAGTCAGCGCATTCGACGTCAGACGGGACGCTAACACGGCGAGTGGAGCCCAGAGCAATGTAAGTGGACGTATTGAGACTCAGAGTTGAGAAAACATTGCATTACTATTGAATAACGTTATTTATAGCCGGTTTTAAATAGCGACTAATTGTATGTGATTTGTTGAATATTTTCTATATGCTGGAGTATCGATAAACGTAGGTTGTCTTTCATACATCGCAGATAAAGAATAATAGTGTCTATCATAACCAGGATTTTTAGTTAGCATATAAGTCCCGCTATGTGGTTGCGAGTATATCATAATGTTTATGACCTGTCTTGGATTTAGGTGAGTCATTTCATCTTATCTTCCATTTTATAGTAATTGCTCGTAAATATTTCACGTCACGTTCAGTTAACCTTTATTTCTGTTACGTTAGAGTAATGAGCGTTTAATTTGCCTTCATTTTTATTGCAATTGGAAAATACTTGTCAAAATTTTGTTAGTTTTAAGTGGTATCTTCACTCGCTACACTATTTCCTTTTATGCGATGATTGCCTCGCAACAGTCACCGTCGTCTAGTTTCTCTCGCTATCAATAATTGCACTTACCACACTGAACAGAAAGATGGCCAGCCATTTTCCACTATTACCAGGCGATGAGACCTCATTATACCAGAGTATAATCGCCGACAAGGAAGATCCACCCACATGTGGGTGACGCACGCACTATTTGCGGTAGTGATACTCATGAATTTGTAGACGAGGTAGTGTAGTGCAACCTACTCCATCTTCTTTCCAGGAGCAAGTTAAATTAAATCATATCGGTTTGTACTTGGACGGTAGATTACTATATATACAATAACACTTCGAAGCCTTGCATGTCAACGTGGCTACAATTTTGATTTAATACTAATTTACAAACTAATCGCAAGGTACCAGCTGACCTCACTTAACATCTTTAGGACTGTTTCCTACTTACAATTGTTGTAACAACAATAAACAATCACAAACGATGTTCCCACGTCATTTTAATTGTATGAAAATCCTTGGTTTTTACGCGCAGTCTTTTGATACTATCTTGAGGTTGCGTTGGAATGCTCTTTTTGGTAATTAATTTTGTCATCACTGTTCTTTCTGGTAATACTTTAATGTATATTACAAAATTGAAAGACTAAAGAAATCACAAGGCTTAGAGTAAGCTTAAATATTGCATTAATTGCAATGTTAGTAGAGATGTCGTGAGAAAAACTTCTCGCGCTTATTCTATGTTTATTCATGAATTCCTAATCACTAGTTTAGCGAGAATCTTTAGATAATACATAAATTTACAACGCCTTTACGTTTTTATCGACGAGCTTGATTACTGGTAGTCGTAACATTCTTTTTCTAACTTTCCTATTTGAATTGAAACAATCTTTAGTTATCATAGGCAAGTTAATTAGATAAATAAAAATAAATCAATGTATATTTCCATTTTTAAATGTTTTTTCAAATTCACAATCTAGAAACTTCACAAACGTATATTGAATCAACAAATCATCTTCATAATTTACAAATAAACTTGAAATAAAATTGTTTTATATTTAAATCACTCATTTTTTTTTAAATCTCGCAAACGTGATGTAATTTTCGAACGCTTTCGATAAAGAATCGTTTACGATAAAATAAAAGCGCTTCTAAGCGCCACTATTATTAAACCGCTTCACTAACATTATTCGCTCAAGCGGGAACACGAAAATGCTTCCTTGCTCGACGCGTAAATCCCGCCACGTGATAGATTACACGGCTTGACTGATGGTCCATGCTGAGGTTCAGATTACTTGGATGTATACTGTATGTAATAGATTAGGGTTGTCATATTTAAGTGTTCGAATCTAGGATGAGAAGACGGAAACATTGCATATCAAAATTTACTGTCAAACGCACTGATTACTCTTCTTTAAGTTCAAAAATCAAAATATTGCGCATATGTAAATGTTGCGTATATTCAAATTCATTATTATGAGACAACTGTACAAAGTACAATACCTTTTCTATGTAATACTCTAATTTATATTGTGGTGCCGGCTGGCAATAAAGTATTAAAATAACGTGATTTAATAATTTAAAAGATAGATATTGAAAAACAATAATTAATCAAAAAAAATTAGAAAATTTACTAGAATTAAGCCTAGATACAACCTAGAACTGGATTAGACTACAGGACGTGTTCTAAAAGCGAGCAGTTGGCAACCCTGTAATAGGTGCATGTAATTAGTAATGCGTGGATGTTGGAGAAATAATTTCCGTTCGTTCATTAGTGTATTTGTTACGGTTTATTGAAAGTTCTACCTTTTGTGCTATGAATTATTAATTCTATTTCATTATGTTGGATATAATACTGTTTTTAAAGTATAAAAACTTTACTACATATTGCAATTACATTTGTCTCTAGGAGGCTGTACTTAAATTAATTATTGATAATTGTAGTTTATTATTTTTTTAATAGATCATAAAAATAATGTCATCATCTACGTAGTATAATATCATTCGAAGAGTATAAAAAATAGTAATTAAGCCATAATAATCACACGTATAAAGGACGATACAGCTTATATCCGATTAAATTACATATTTAAATATAATGATAAATAATATTATAAATATAAATATTGTTAGTTAGTTTCTTCTATCACACAGCAACAGAGTAAGGGATCGATGTTTGTGATTGTTTAATGTGTATAGTTAATAAACGGCGGGTGACATAAGCTACTTTTTAAAAAGTAAAAATTTTCGAACCTTGTGGTATAGACCTATAGCTTTATATAAACGAATTCATGCTAAAAGTGTTGAAAGAAATTCGATGAAAATGCATGAAAGTATATTTTAGATTTTGAAATAAAGGAAGATAAGTTTAAAAAAAAAACTATTAAACTGGAAGGACCTTTACGGTCATAAAAATATCTTAAAAATTATTATATATTTAGTTAAGATTAATGTATTTATTATAATAATAATAAAACAAACCTTTTTAGTGTAGGAATATTATCAATTGTAAAAATTTGACCTTCAACTCGACACCATTTCGGATGACAAATAAAAAACAATGATGTCACGTCGTAATAATGACGTTAAATAATAAGTAGTGATTGTTATCTTGTGTGCTTGTAGTGACCCAACTGCTTCATTCCTTTCTTTTGTCGTGTAACCTTTTAATAGTGTCAGATTTTTGTTTTATTGGCCTATTAGTTTCGTCCGCGTCTTCGTCCGTGGATTGCGGCGGAGAGGTGGCTTACCAAATGTTAAGACGATAGCGTTTTTAACAAATAAATAAACCCACACTTGTAGGCAAAAGAGAAATTTTTTGGGTAGACTATTATCAATGTGTTCTTTTCAATCAAATTCGAACTATACTTAAGGTTTCTGATATAACTTTTTTAATAGTGATTTTAATAGTGGTTTGTCATCATTCTCAAGAGGGGCTAGCAAACTGTGCAGGACATATTACAGTGCACTAGTGTGTACACAAATACGAGTGCAATCTATTTCTTCACTCATAATACGATGGGTTAAGAAATTTGACATAATCAGAAAGAGTTCAGGCGCATGACGAACCGGAAGTGATTCGGAAGGAACGTAACGACTTCCGAATCACGAAAGATTTCCCACCCGCTAGGGTGGGTGAAAGACCTACCTCGTCTCTCAAGCAGGTAGTCTCTTATTAGTAATAAGTGAGTAAATATCGTAAATAATTCCACGTTACTATAAGAATTAAAAACATCCAATGGCTGTCAAGTGGGCAAAAAAAGCCGTTGTTCCAAAATATAACGAAGTGTTGAGTTTTATTATAATTAAATCAAACTTAGAATCTGTTTTTTCCCTGTTACGAGTAAAAACGTGAAAGTTCTATGTCAACAGCGTTTACTAATGGACTTTCACGTGATTATGAGCTTATAGTTTTAAAATAGCACACGTTCATGTTAGAAGATAATTTTATTAACCTCCTTAGACAAATGGCTAGTTTACACTGCTGTAAATCATGAGGTGCCGGGTTAAATAAATAAACGATATTGGTATTTTTACATCATTTTCAGTAGCAGTCCGTAGAAGGTTCGCGTTATACGTCCGTTTCTCGGAAGCCCGTTAATGTTTAATTGTTTTGAAATTCCAATTGTCAAAGTTGTAAATACACCGTATCAGTTGATCGACGACAACGCCTCACGAAATTTTTCAGGCAGATATATATTGATAGATATTGCGTAGGTACTTACGCGTATCTTTAATAATATGACATAACCTATAAACTCACAGAAAGAATATAATATATTATCAATGGTAGGTACTCGTTTGTCCATAGTATGGGGCGGTGAGAGGCAGGTGTAACCCTATGCTTTTTTACACTTAATAGGCCAGCGTTTGACCGTTGACTTGCCTGATGTTAAGCATCGACACGTTCTAGGATGTAGCACGCTTGCCTATAAGAAACCTGTTTACTCTGGATTTGAAGACACCAACATTGTACCTATCGGGAAATAAGGACTCAGGCAGAGCATCCTACAGTTTTCCACAGTTTTCAGTTTTTGTCCATATGTTCTTTTCTGTATAACAAGGTGTCTCGGTTGAGTGGTTAAGCCATGAAATAATATTCAGTAGGATATACAAATTATATTCAGTTACTTTTCTCCAAAAGGTCTGAGTAAAATAGTTTTAAACAAAATCGTTATTGTTACTTATAACGTCATAACGTTATGAAATGTAACGCTAAATATTAATACTGCTAGTTTTGTACCTGAATGTAACACAACAATATACTTTGACGATACACGATAGAGTTAATAATTTTATTATAATGTACTTCGCAAGCTCGCTGCACCTCGTTATCGCCTTTTATTATAACGGCAGTAAATAAGGACCTTGTTTAATTTATAATTAATTAACAAAGGATTTACAACGACGTCAGATCATTGCGAGAGTTTCAGAACATTTAGTATATTTATTCTTAAATAAAAATATATAATATTAGTATTTTTTTTGTTTTAATCGACTTTCAAAAAAGAGACATTAATTGTTAAGGTATGTATTATGTATTTATGTTCAAGAAAACTTTTTTTTTGTATATGAATCGATTTTAATTATTCTTTTTGAATTGGGTTAGCTTTAAAGATGGGTCTTTAGGCCAATTTTTGAATTCGTTTTTTTTAAATAAAATTATAATATATTATTATACTTTTTTATGGAGTCGTGTGACATTATAAGTCAATGTCGCGGGTTTCATCATTCAACTCTGTATACTTCATGCTCGACGCTCATGAAAATCGTCGTGAGGCAATCTGCCTGTTTTCGAACCCGCAGACAAGCAGCATTTTCTCTTTAAGATAATCTTTCTATTTCACATTATTGGAACTTTACGGGTTATTACCTAGAATATTTTCTTTTTCTTTACTATTTTATTAATCATATACTCATGCTCATCGTTATGATGTACACTATACGAGGATAGTTCTGTAAATGTTTTTTTCAAAATCAAAATACTTCATTCAAAATAGAAGCATTACGCTTACTTATTGATAGTCAAATTAAAAACTACCGGTTCGGAAAAGAAATACCTTGGTATTACCTTAAGAAGAACCGGCGAAAGAAACTCAACAGGTTTTTTTATATCATTTTATATATCTTTTATATCATTGAAAACAATAAAACACAGAGATGTTTGTTCGGATTCGAACCAACAATCTTCGATTAATATCTACATATTTTGCATAAGGCCATCTCGGCCACTTTGTATTAAAACGAGCTTCATTTTAGATCCAAACATTTTAATTGTCTACGATAAATACTTCCATTAAACAAATAAGATAAAATCGTATAAATATTTCAACTCCGTTACGTATTAGTCAGGAGCTATCACAAAGGAGACTCCGAAAGGCCAAAGACTCAAGTAATGGTCTATTAGTGCCCCTCTTTAGGGCATCGTCCGGTAATTAGATTTAATTTCGCCATATTTTATACGTTCACGTAAATTATTTGAATGAAAACATCCAAGACGTTCGACTTCCTTATTTGATAATATATCGTAACTTTGATTTTATAGCCTTCCCCGTTATATTAGCGGCTCTATACACTTACTAAAATTTACAACATGTAGTAATAAAATTATCTGAAAAAAAAACAGACAGACTTAATAATAATATAAAATGCACCAAAAGTTAAATAAAATATAATTTAAATCCATATTTTTGGGAAGGTGAAAAATATCCGTCAATGTTATTTTGTTTTTCTAACCGTACGAAATGTTAAAAAAAAATATTTTTAATTTATTTAATATTCACAAAAAACATATGTTTGATAATTTCTGCTGTAATCATTTTTTAAGTAAAAAAAAAATACATCACAACTAATTTGAAAATGTATAAAAATGTACTATATATAATTATTATTTACAATATTTTCATCAAGTATCTTACTCGACGATTTTTATTAAAACCTACCAACAAAAAAAAAATGTATAATTGATTTCAAATATAAAACTCAAGTCATTATAATAATTAACTTTAATTATTAGCGAAAATTATTTTTATAGCGGGCCGTCCGTACAATAGGTTACAACACTGACCTGATCGACTTACCCAGATAAAATCGATGAAATCAACTGATAACATCGATAATTACATACAATTGATGCACCTCACTATGACATAACAGCGGTTACATGATTCGCCATAGATCCCACGTTTTATGGCGTAAAAAGGTTTTTGCAAATTGCAATTATAATTGTTGAATCATATGTATATAACAACTTTTTTGAGGTTTATAATTGTTGTGTGATTTGTAATTTATGATGATTACGAGAGATATTATTATGTATTTTTGTTTCGATTTGTATTATAACGTTATTATATATTTAGAGAGATCGTATTATAAACACAAAATAAGCACATGAAAAGACAGTGGCGCTTGATTGTGTTAGACCCCGCGATCATCGGTTAATATTTGCGTTTTCTAAGCACGGAGCCGTACAGGCTATTTAGATTATTGCAAATATAACAAGAGGCAATCATTGAATTTTTATGTGGCAAATGTGTGTTTATAATTCAACTCGTGGGATCTCGTTGGTAAATTTCGCATACATACTTTGTTCTTCTTTTTTTTTTCAATTGTATAATTATTATATATTGTTAAAAACAGACAAGTACAAGTCAAGTTCACTAAAATATTTCTTTTTAAAGCTCTATACCAATATTTTAAAGTCAAGCAAATAACTTCTGATAAACAGACTTGCTACTAGGCGTCTGACTACTGTCATTCAAATTTACTTAATACACTTAATAAACAGCATTTGGTAACACAGCAAAAGCCACGGGTCGAACCTAGTTGAGGCTACCCTAGGACTGTAAGGAGTGAATTAAGTATGACTGCTGGCTGGCCTTAACTAACCTGGATGATAACCTTTAAAAAAATCACTAATTTCAACCCGAATTCTTTTACAAAACTGAATTCCATATCGTATTTATACAAACAAAATCTAAATGTTTTTAACTTTAACCGATAAGAATCAGCATTTTATTGAATACGATTTAAATATATTAATAGTTCACAATAAATGCGAAATCTTATTATAGAAACGAATACCATGCGTCAAGGCGGATGGAAGAACATACGTAAGTATATCCACTTATTTAAAAACATTCCGAAGGGTGACTACACTATATAATACTTAGGTACAATTAAAACTACTTCAGACTACTGAATCTACATAGCGAATAAAAATATATTATCTTTTTAAACAAGAACCAAAGCGGCAACGCAATAAACACAACGACAAACAATCGTCGCGAGTTTACATTGTACATCAGTAACAGCCTGTGAATGTCCCACAGCTGGGCTAAGGCCTCCTCTTCCTTTTGAGGAGAAGGTTTGAAGCTTATTCCACCACGATGCTCCAATGCGGGTTGGTAGAATACACACGTGGCATAATTTCAATGAAATTAGACACATGCAGGTTTCCTCACGATGTTTTCCTTCACCGTTAAGCACGAGATGAATTTGATTCACATATTAAGCACATGAAAATTCAGTGGTGCTTGCCCGGGTTTGAACCCACGATTGTCGGTTAAGATTCACGCGTTCTAACCACTAGGCCATCTCGGCTTCCACATTGTACATAGTAACAAAAATGATTTCTTTAACAAAGCGAAGCTATTAATCCACGTCTCGTGTCCTTATATAGATTATATTACATCAACAATGAATATTAATATTAGGTAACCAATACACTACAAACAATTACCTAACGTCAATGTTGCGCGTGGGCAGGTCGCTGTTTATATCCCGGACGACAAATAAATTTGTTTCAGACGTCGCTCTACACATATTTTATAGATCAAGCAACCGAAACGAGAAACGTCGAATATGTTAATATGGACATAATTTCAAGACAATAGCGAAATGATTGAATTGTTTAATAAATGCTCAAAACAAACTCGAAGGCCCCCCCCCTACTCGAAGTATTCGTTGTGACAATATATCCACAAGCCTCGTTGGTTGACTGCCTAGTTGGTCAAGTTTGGCTTGATGTAAGGCCGCAGACGCGGAGGTCCTGCGTTCAATTCCCAGGTCGGCCAATAAAAAGTTATTGGGTTTTTCTGTCAGAAAATTCTCAGTAGCAGTCCGGAGTCTGGAAGATGGAAGTCGTACACTCCCGTGCCTCGGAAAGCACGTAAAGCCGTTGGTCCTACTCTTGGATTCTTTCCGGTCGTGTCGGATTGCCGTCCCATCGGATTATAAGAGTTAGGGAATAGAGAGTGCACCTGTGTTTGCGCACACACTTGTGTACTATAATATCTCCTGCGTAGTTGGCTAATCTCTCTTGAGATTGGCCGCCGTGGCCGAAATCGGTCTGGAGGTCATAATTATTATTATATCCGCAAGCTATGGGCAGATTATTGTGACTGTATATCGAACAATCAATTGATTTTCTATATTAAGGTTAATTATTAACCCCTTTCATGAGCTAATTAAATATTGAACTGGCAACATATTAGATGTTATTCAATACATACTAATTGTATAAGAATTCAATTAAATACTATTAAACGGGCCTATAATTGAATTAAGTAACATGATTTTTTTTTCTTTTGTTATTTAAATTCATATTATCGTTATTATACACAAGTATCCGAAGTTTGAGTTTTGTTTATTTTTTTATCGTTAGTAAAAATTTTTAACGTTACATACATGCGCTTTACGGATTACGAGACGTTTTTTTATCGGGACGCTTTTGAACCAGACATTAATTGTCTATTACTCTTAATAATTACATTTATTCTATTATTTATTTAGTCGGGTCGCAGTCCTGTAACAAGAACAAAATAATTACTCGTAACGAGGTGAGTTGATTTAGTTTTTTTTTTAGTTATAAATGTTATCTTTGCACCTAAAGGTAAATAACAATCGTCTATATTTATTAGTAATAACTTATTTAAAAAACAAAACCGACTTCAAATAAAATTCAACCCCATAAAAATCACCACCACGTGGCGTGGGGACGACAATAAATTGCACAGGAGGTCAGGATCGAATCTGCGATTTTACCCCCGTAAACTATTGTAATACGACGGTTATAAAATATATTTAATTACGAGTCATCGTCGTATATTTCGGTAGTGTTTTAAAGTCTACTCATAAAATATAGGGGTATAGTTTCACGGCGCCCCGCCTGCCTAAAATGATGCTTCTTGGCAATGGCTTTATTTTTCAGCCATCATAGGGTTTTTGAGACATTAACGTGTATTGATCAAAATTTTTTGGAGACCCAAGAGCTGGCGCTTTTTTAGCCCAAAGACTAGCGGTGCAGAGGGGCAATAGTGCCAGCGTCTTGGGTACAATGCCACGAGACAATCTTTTTTTCGTGTTTTTCTCTATAAATTTGTAATATGTATTTATTTTAGTTTTAGTTCTAAAAAATATCAATAAATATCATATCATATAATGTCTTAATTATTTGAAGGAATGGAAAATAAAACATTCCTTAATCAAGTAAGCTCTTAGATGATCTTCTGAATCATCTGAAGCGATAAATCATATATAAAGCTATTGGTTTCGAGGTTAAAGTTAATAAAACCGTCGTGAGACTCCGTTGTTTTCTATTCTATATGATCATTATAATATTTAGAATAAAATTTTATTTAGTCTACTTGAAAAAATTACATGCGTAAAGAATTACAATTTAATTAAAAAGGTTTTAACACTACATAAAATTGCTAAAAATTAAAAAAAAACATTATTCATCCACTTATACTATCAAATATTAAATTATATATAGTAATAAATTAAGACAAAACAGATCCTTCAAAGTGATAAAATCAATTACTCAAGCGCACAATGATCGTCGGATCAGTTATGGCACACAATATCTAGTTACGAAAACATTTCCATAAATCCTCACACAATAAGGGACGCTATTTTCCACGTTACGCAACAATAGAGGTGACGATAGATGAAAGTGTTTGTTTTTCTCTCAACATCACCTAGTATTCTAATATAAATTACAAACTTGTTCTTGTCAGCTACTGCGGCCGTATAAGGCTAAACGCCCACGCGAAGATAGCTCCAGATAGCGCTAGCTTCAAATATAACGAGCAAGCTGCTTCTAACGCCTGCGTGGAATGCATCTAGCACACGTAAAACTGTTTACAGTATGTATATCCCAACTGTATTATATGTCACTATGATGCTATATTGCTTGTATTCGGTTACGTTTAAGTTGATCAAATTTTGTTGCTCAACAAAAAGTTCAACGAACATTTGATTCAGTTAAATCAATTTCAATTTTCGATTGATACAACATTTTCAATAGCCGTTTTATCGCCCGCAACTTCATCCGCGTGTCTGGTGCTTCATACCAAATTCTATCAAAATCGGTTCAGTGGTTTAGTTGAAAGCGTAACAGACACACAGATAAAGTTACTTTCGCATTTAAAATATTAGTATAGATAAGTTGGAGCAGTCTTATTATAAGCATTTAATTTATAATTTAATATAGTTGGTTATTGAAATAATTGTGACGTATAAAATTTCCTCTATTTTTTTCCATCTTAAAATATATAATTCTTCCGTACGTATATTTGTCACTTAACTCCTCCTAAGCGACTGAACCGATTTGGATGATGTTTTTTATTTTGTATTTCAATAGATTCTTGGTTGGTTTGAAAACAAAATTAGACCCAAATAAAAATGTATCCATGGCAGGACGACGTCTGCCGGGTCCGCTAGTATTTTTTATAACATAATTAATACTCAATCTAGCAAATTGATTTGTAAGTTAATAGAATAACTGTTTATCCGTTATATTCATTTTTGATTGTCATCGTTATTATGTGTCTGCGATAAGTTTAATGGGTTAGTTAAACTAAATATCTAGGTCTAGCGCACTAAACGTGACTTAGCGTTCGCTTGTGATTATAATTTGTAATGTTATATGAACTAGATGGAGCTGTAACATTGTATTCATAGACACACTTTTTACTTATATATGTATCTACATTAAGCAAAGTTACAACTATATGTACAATTAATTTAAGTAATAATATTAACAATGCAACGAAGGCGTATCAATAATAACTCACAATTTAAATGTGAAAACGATTTTGTTTGTTTACAACTTTTTCACGTCTTAAATACTCAAACGATTATCATGAAATTTTGCAAACCAGTTATCAGGGGTACATAAGAAAATATAGGGTATTTAACAACTCCAACCCTCAAACGCGGGTGACGCCGCTGATATTATAAATGTAAAAGTGAGTTTGTTTATTTATCACGTCTTACCAAAAACTCAATCAATCGCTCTATAGGGTACAGAAGGGGACAGAGTGTACTTGACATCTACCGCCCTCACACATGCGGGTGAAGCCGCAGGCGGTATCTAGTATACCTTACAGAACGGAAACTCAAATGTGCAAACGGTCTATATAACAAGATAAAAATATATATAAATAGATAAAGAATAAAAAAGTTGCATCCGAACGTTCCATTTTTCACGTTGCACGTCTGCCCTGAGGTTTTACGCTTATCGCTCTCAAATAAGATAAATTCCATAATAATAAGGTACTCAGAAGCCATTAGGCAAGTCTATCGTGACCTGTCCTTAAACCTTAGCATTATCTTAATCTATCGTATTTGTATACTGCTTAAAAACATACAAAAAAAAACACTCATCACATAATTCTACCGCCAAATAGCAATACTCAGTGTTGTGTTTCGAATGTAAAGGCGAGCCAGTGAAACTTTAGGCAGATAGCACACAACTTCTTAGTCCCCAAATAAATATGTCCATCATCCCGTAGTAGAATGCCGTGTTACAAATAAGCTTAACGCCGTATTCTTAAGATGGCGCATAAAGCAAAGGTTAGAGTATGTAAAGCTAACCAGCACCAAGTGCAGGTCTCTTCGGGGGGCGCCACGGGATAGCTTGCCTCGATGCTTACGACTGGGGGGGGGGGAGATGTACAAAGAAGTATCGACACCTTGGCCTAAAATTCACAGGCTGACTTACTTAAAAGGTTAATAATTGGCTTATTTACGAGACAATTAGATAAACGATCAATCTTTCATTGAATAACAAAAACATTAAATAAACATTAACAAATAGAAATTTTAAATTAATTAGTGAACGAATTACGTCTGCGTGGATTGGTGTCATGGATGGTGCCTCCCTGTCACTAGTGATGGCAATGAAACGGTATTAAATCTTACTAAAAGCAGCAAAATTATTCAAAATTTATTAAACAAATATTCTCTTTGTTGATCGCTTGGTTATCAAACACGTAAGAAATACCACACTAGTCGACGGGGAACAGACCACTAGCATTGGCGCCAGACCGGCGGCTGAACAGGTCTGCCATCAAACCATGCACTCCCAATATCCCAAAAAATAGAATATTGGAAACCAATTTATGATGAGATTATTTTTAAGCCAATATAATTAATGTCCGCTATATTTTTTAACATTATTATATGTAGCTGTATTCGACTACAAAAAGATATATCATTAAAATCGATTCAGTCTACTTTACTCGATTAATGATTCCAATAAAACACGATAAAAAATAACGAATTACAGTAATGTCTTACAACGTACAAGTTACAAAATCAAGGCTAAAGAAACTGGTTAGTTTCTAGACTTCCGGTGTTTTTTTTTACAAAAGGAAACTGATAATCGAATCATAACCGTAATCATAACGAGCTGCGCGATTGTACCGTAACTTGTAGCTTAGATTTCGGATGATGCGAAGTCATAGGGAAATTGGATCAGTTTTAGAGTTCTGCAGTCATTACGTTCATCTATTTTATATAATACTAGTTTTATGTGTTTATTTAGGGGTTTATATTCAGGTCTAAGACATAGAAAAATAGCCTATGAGCAAATAGTTCAAACTTGCTTCATAACAAATTTCATTAAAATCAGTTTTTTTTTTTTTTTATAGAATAGGAAGGTGGACGAGCATATGGGCCACCTGATGGTAAGTGGTCACCAAACGCCCTTAGACATTGGCATTCTAAGAAATGTCAACCATCGCTTATAGCCAATGCGCCACCAACCTTGGGAACTAAGATTTTATGTCCCTTGTGCCTGTAATTACACTGGCTCACTCACCCTTCAAACCGGAACACAACAATATCAAGTATTGCTGTTTTGCGGTAGAATATCTGATGAGTGGGTGGTACCTACCCAGACGAGCTTGCACAAAGCCCTACCACCAGTAAACAGTTCACAGGTTTAGCCGTAAAAATATACAGACAGTTTTCGCAATTATGATTTTAGTATAGATGTAAAAATAAGCTTTAAATGCGAATAAACATCATTATGTAATCGATTCAAAAAGCCCGAATATATTTTTAAATATTTTTTATTACATTAAATATGTTAAAAAAATATTAATAAAATGTTTACAAAAAATATATATAAAAATGTGTGTTCGTCCAATTAAAGGAGAACACAGATTTCTTATTAAATTTAGACTAAGCAAAATATAAAAGAAAAAAGTATATAATAAATTCTTTTATAGACTATTAAATTTTTTTTAACAAACTTTACATTTTTTACTTGAATACATTTATATTTTATCTAAATTAAGTTAATGTTGTAAAGTTTCAAAATTAAAATGACATGTAACAGCCTGTGAATGTCCCACGGCTGGGCTAAAGGCCTCCTCTCCCTTTTTGAGAAGAAGGTTTGGAGCGTATTCCACCACGCTGCTCCAATGCGGGTTGGTATCAAAATTTCAGAGAAATTAGACACTGCAGGTTTCCTCACGATGTTTTCCTTTACTGTAAAGCACAAGATGAATTATAATCACAAATTAAGCACATGAAAATTCAGTGGTGCTTGCCCGGGTTTGAACCCACGATCCCGATGATCGTGGGTTCAAACCCGGGCTTAAGATTCACGCGTTCTTACCACTGTACCATCTCGGCTTCTCGACAGGTAACTTTTAAATATTCTTGATGAAACGCTTTATCTGTTAAAATGTGAAAATAATCGACTAATATAATAAATATGAAGAGTTTTTGTTTCTATGTGACTACCAGTCGGATATAAAAAACGATATTTGCATTCAATAGTCTTTTATATGGGGAAGGTTATAGGCGATTTTAAATCACGATACGTCGGGGGTAGAGAACTATATCGTATGTTTATATGAAAACAGATTAACTTAAAGCTATGAAAACTATTAATCATTGAAATTCAACGCCGACGATATCATAGTTTAAAGATAGTTGAATAGTTCAAAGCCCTTCAAAGAACCCCACAATCTATACTCTACCCAAAACAACCATTAATTCCTTGCAAATGAATAACGAATCCTCAATTTCCAGCCATGTAAGCCTAACTAGCTGCGTGTATTCCCTTTTAGGTACCTTATAGAGCCAGCCGCGGCCCTAAGATAACTTATCTAACCTCCAATCCGTGCCAAGGTACCGTTTTTTTCACTCTTGCATCGGATTGCTCGCACCAATTTATTTACTCAACCATTCATTTGGTTCGTTGAACTCGAGTAATGTTATCTACAACCGAACAATGAAAATACAACTTAAATACCTTGTAATAAAAGCTTCTTTAGCCGAACGTTATATATTTGCTTTGACAATACTCGCAACTTTATGTTTGCAGTCGAATTATTTCGACAAACAAATGAAATTAAGCTTTTTCACTTGTATGTAAGGTTCAATATTGTTTGTGCTTGTTAACATTAGTAGCGCAAATAAGTTGTGTATTTTTATTTCATCGCACGTCGCGCGATACGCTGATTATGCTCTTACATTCGTTTCATTCACAAAAAGCATATTCGATTTGACGCTTTGGCCTTTTAAGTTTGGCAAATTGTTCTAATAAGCACCGAGTTTACGTTCCGTTTCAGATTAATGTGAAATGTGTTAAAAATTCACTATACTCTTATGTAGTATTGCTAAAATAACATTAAACATTTTTTTCAGTGAGCAATAAAAAAAATTGAAGTTAAATAATTATATATTTTTTAATAATAATTAATTACTCAATAATACCAATTTTAGTGGTTTTATTTAATCTATGTTGTAAATGCATGTGTGTTTAATAATTATGTATATTATCTTTGTAATACAAATCTGTTGATGATCCCTAGATTGTAAAATAATATTAGAAAAACCCGCAATGGACCAGTGTGGTGGAATAAGCTCGAAATCTTCTCATAAGGAAACATTTACAGGCTGTTAAGTAAAACAGTTATTTGTAAATCAAGATAAACTGTAAAAACGATTTAACTTATAACCCTTTAACCGACAATATAAAGAACCTTGAAACAAATTTTTGAACGATATCGACGTCACGTAAATTTTACGCACGAATATTTATCCCAATAAATATTACTCAACAACAGTGCTCTCTGTACGTGAATTGAGAATATTGATACATTAACCGACAGCATGGCGTCATTTAAGCGTAAATAGCGCAATGTAAAATATCCGAATAAATAACTGAAATTGGCCACTGCTATAAAAAAAAAATAAACATAATTATACTTGGTTCATCATAGTCTGTCGTACTGTATTATTACCAATACGACTATATTATAGAACCTGCATAGAGATACGTCATCAGATATTCTACCGCACAACAGCAGTACTTGGTACAGGCACAAGGGACAACATCTTCGTTCTCAAGGTTGATGGCGCGTTGGTGATGTAAGCCGTGGTTAACATTTCTTACAATGCCAATATCTATGAACGTTGGTGACCACTTACCATCAGGTGGCCCATGCTTGTCCGCCTTCCTATTCTTTAAAAAAAAGAAACGTAGTAAATAATCTGTGCCAACAATCATTTATAGCCCAAGAATCAAAATAATATTTTTAAAAATCAACTTACATGAAAATTGTCGCAGGCAAACTGCAGATGCATTAGAATAAAAACGTTAAACTTGGTCATAGACAATTAACGTCAAAACAATGAGTGGAAATTACGTCAAACGAATTTAGTACAAGCGACACACCCGACCTTGCTCGTGCAAACAAATGAGGTGTCGTTAGGTTTATAAGTGTGAAGAATGTCACCAGATAAAACAACAGTATAGCGGCATCCATTAAAATGCAACAAATCAAAAATAATGTATGCTTTATTCAAATATGTTCTTAGAAGCATTTCTGAATATTTAACCTAAAAATTATACTTAGAATCTGAAAATATCTGAAAGTTATCTCAGTAGTTAATCTCTTATATTTGTTACACTTATACACCAAAAATAGGAAAGGGCCTATAATTGGATTTTAAGAAACGCCTATTTTTAATAAAAATCAACATAACTCCATTCATATTTTTCATACTAATTACATATATATTAAGGTTGTACAATCACTCGAGATTATTGGATTGTCTGGATAAGTTACTGATGCCATCAAAAAACAGCAACGCCTTAAATTATTATATGAGAACAAAATGATAAAAGCTAATATACTGATAAAAATTGATCCAATTATTCTTTTCTTAAATTAATATATTTTGTTTTTATGCTGACTTAAAACTCGAATGGACTCGTGTTTTAACAGATATTTTTAATTTATTATAATAATATCCTGGGAAATTATCCACAAACGGCCATCTGATCCCAAACTAAGCAGAGCTTGTACTATGGAAACCAGACAACTGATATACTACATATACTACTTTTCTTTTGTAAACACATACTTATATAGATACTTACACCCAGACTCAGGACAAACAGACATGTTCATGCACACAAGTATCTGTCTTGGGTGGGAATCGAACCCACAACCTTCCGCGTGAAAGGCAAGTACCTACCAACCACGCCAACCGGCCCGTCAAATGTATTGTTTTGGTACATCATTCTTTTTAAATAAATACCCATATCGAATGCAACGGCAGTAATCAATAGATCGTAACTGTCATATGTCGATTAGAGCACAACAATTTTTTACCACCTGGACAGATTTACAGACAGATGTTAAATAATAATAATATATCACAGACTATTAATACATTTTAAAACCAACCTTATTCGTAAAGAAATAAATATCAAAATGACTTCTGATGAAATAAGACAGCTGACTTTTTTTAATTGTACGTTCAAGGAAATTTCGTACTAATGTGTGATATTTTAAGGATGATTATAGTTTCATATAACTAAATACAATAACATCTGGTATCGCACGTGCCATAAAGCACAATAGATGCGGTAATACAATGCTATGGGTATCTGACACCTCCGCACATTTGTTAGCGACAGATGATATTAGCCCAAAAAAATCGCACAACCAATTTTAAAGTAACATATTCTATTTAACCACTCTTAGAACGTAACTAAATAATTAAGTACAAGAAATACGAATTAAGAATCAAAAGATGATAGACAATTGTATAATTTTATATTCATGTGTAATTTAAGCTTCCGGGTTCGAAATAAATATTGCATAGAAGCCGAAATATGCTAACATTTAAATTAATAAAAAACATCAACAACATACAAAATACCAAAGTCTAGAATTTAGGATCAGATATCATTGCCTTAAAAAAATAACTGCAATATAATCGATGTCTAATTAAGGAACGGCAAATAGCTTAATTGTTTTTCAAATACAATTCAAGTTGAGTATATTCAAAGCACAAATCACCAATAAAATAACAAAAATATAAGTAATTAAATTCAGTGGAAATAGATTGAACAAGATAATTTAAAAGTGTAAAATTAATTATCAACGCATTATATCCTATGACAATAAAACCATCGATTAACAACAAGAGTATGGATTTCATCCATTAAAGCCTTACAAGATTTTTCAATCAATGGAAATCACGGATAAAGAATAACAACGTCGAAAGTCGTTAATAAAACCGTTATTTTCAATTAAAAACAGTTATTAATTTGCGCATCCTGAAAGCAGGGTCAGTGACAATCGTGGGAGAGTGAAAAAGAAATACAGATTATAAATATATTGCTGAAGTTCTCATAACAATGCATAATATGCATAATAACGAATCTTATTTTTATTAATTCAAATAAAATTTCACTTGACATTGCGTCATTCTTAACTAAATGATATTTTTTTGCCTATGGCTTTTGATACTGCAGTCCACAATAATTCTAACAAAAAGTATAAGGCCACTATAAAAAAAAATGTTGGAAAACTTTACGCAAATGTGGTTGTCTAATATTCCAAGCCAATATATTATAGATGTATAACAAAGTCATAATTTTTAACTTAATATACAACTTAGAAGGATTATCTGAGTTTTAATTTTAAGTTATTACATTTTATCTACATTAATGTTATAAATTCGAGAGTAAGCCTGTCTGTTTGTTATATACTACACAGCCGAATTTGATGAAATTTAGTACTAAGCAAGCATGAACCCCAAGGAAGTACATGAGCGTCTTTATATATACTTAACACCGGTAAAGTATATATATCCTATTCCAACGACAAGTGGAGTAAACCCAAAAAAACAACTTTGAATGATATCGGTATCATTGGTGACCGATATCATCTTGAACAATCTATGATTTTCACTATGGATTCGCGAAAAAATGGCATTTTCACTGTCCGCGAAGTAATATAAGTATAAAGTAACTTCGAAAGTTGAATTAATGTGGTGATAACTAGTTAAGTGGAAAAGTGTTGTATTATAAATAAAGGTAAATTAATCAAGAACTGTTTATAGTTCGTAATACAGCAGAACAATTAGAAAATCGCATGTAATTTGTAAATCTACGGTTTATTTATTCCTACTCCGATTGATATAGGGTATAAATAAAAACAGTTTTTTAAGCTTATTGAAAACTAGTATTTGTCTACGTTTTAGGAGTTGAGAGACGAGTATCTCAGGCTTCAAGCTTGCTTCACACCAAATTTTATCAAATTCGAATCAGTATTTTATTTTTGAAAACAGACAGGCAGAGTTACTTTCGCATTTATAATATTACAAGTTTGCACGTTTTCTGGAAATATAGTAAACAGATAAATTCTAACGTAATATTTTAGAGAATGATCGCCCTTTCTAATTATTTTCGCTTTTCTAAAACAAACGAGGGAAAGTGTTTTGTGACTTACGAGTATTGCATGCTAATGAATACGAGACTGTTTAATTAAAGTTAGTAATATAATATAGGTGGCCATTTGTATGTTGCCGCTTCATATAGACTGCTTTAATTGGACTGCCTCGTTGGTCTAGTGGGTAGATATAAGGCCATAGGTTCAAATTCCCGATCGTCGCGTCGGGCCCATTAAAAGTTATTGGGTTTTTAAAGAGGTTTTTGAAAGAAACACATTGTATTGTCCTGATCTGAGATTAAATTCCATAGACCATAATAACATCTAACCACTTGAAACGGTTTGGTTTATGCAGTAAGCCAATCTATTTGTTTTTTTCATTTCAATATAAAGAAAAATGTAAATCCTTTAACACTTAAAACGTTAGACATTAACTAAAAATTTCTTTGAAAAATCAGCAAAAAATCAAATCACATACATGCGTAGATAAACCATAATAACCGGTTTAAGAAAATGATGCCTCTTATGTGCCATATATGAGTTCTGATTACGTCAGCCGACTAGCTGTCTAAGACTTGATTGCTTGGAATTTGTACTATTTGTTCCATTGGAATACGAAATGTCACACCGACTTTTAGAAATTAACTTGGTTAATACTTATTACATAGTTACTTGTTGCTTGAGGTTTGTGCAAATCCGCTTGGGTAGGTACCACCCGCTCATCACATATATGGCAAAAAAACATAGTTCAGTTTCAGTTGTGTACCGGTTGGAAGGGTGAGTAAGCAAGGGAAATTTTAGGGACAAGATACTTTACTACGCACTAACGAAGAAAGCCGTAGAAAAAAACAAAATTTAAAATGACACATATTTGACATGTTCTTTGCCACGTACAGTACTTAAGTTTACACGGTTGGGCCCTTCTAGTGAGTATAAGGAAAAAATCGTTTCAAATGGCATATGATATATAAGCTATGGAAGGGACCTCTTCCATAGCATATTAATTTTTAATTAATTTTTTTCAAGAATTAATATTTTAAAACCAAAAAAATAGTTAATTAGTTAATTTAATTATTTTATATTAAATAATATGAACACGAGAAATCGATGGTCGCCAAATTCATCAATACTGGCCAAAGTAATAAGTTGTTCGTTTTCTGCATACATTTGAACAAGGGTTAATCAATATCCATTATCATCAACGCTGTTGGATAAAAACAAAACCAACCATTCTTTATATTATAATAATATCCCCGGACATTATTCAGACACGGCCATCTGATCCCAAACTAAGCAGAGCTTGTGCTATGGAAACCAAACAACTGATATACTACATATACTACTCTTCTTTTGTAAATACATACTTATATAGATAATTACACCCAGACTCAAACAAACAGACATGTTTATGCACACAAATGTCTGTCCTGAGTGGGAATCGAACTCACAACCTTCGGCGTGAAAGACAAATATCTACCAACCACGCCAACCGGCTCGTCGTATTGTATTGTATCTGATAATGTTAACAAAGGACATTACTTTATGCACACGATATATTTGTAAACATAAGAACTTACGTGTTAAAGCACGTATTCAATTAAAACGAGCATAGCTAAGATACGATCTCGCTGACGCACGCGAGCACGCGAATAAAAACTTGTCGAGAGGTTACGTTTAATTAATGTATCTGGAATTACATTTAGGTGAGCATTGTTCCTCTTATCCGATATCTAAGATTATTTTATGTAAAATTACTTATAACATTATGTATACAAATCACATAGAGTTTTTACATAACATTTTAAAAGACAAAAATGTTTACTAAATGTAGAAGATTCCGCTTGCTTGTTTGTCAATAATCTAAAACCAATTCGGAAATGTACAACTAAATAACACCAAGAAGACCAATCTTTGCTAAAGACGGCTAACTCATCATATATTATCATTATCATTCTATATTAATACATATGTACGCAGCCCTTCCCCTCGCGGCTTCACCGACTGCTGTTAAATCAATAATAAATATTATTATTACATATATTTATAGTGGACGAACTACTGACTTATACTACGAATTTGATATATTACTATTTACTTTAATTTTTATAGTTATTTTTATATTCTGGCTAGAGCGTCTATAAAAGGGTTTTAAATGTTATGAAAAAAACCATCAAAATTGAAGTAATTTTGACCGGTTCCGAGATAACTCGCTTTGCGACAGTTTAACCTATACTTTAATAGTTACCCACGATTGTCTTTTATTGATATGATTAACTACTTACACTAACTAAACTAAGGAAATATTCTCATTCAAGTTTTCTTTGATTATTACAACGGTATTTTAAGGAGAAAACAAAAGCAGTATTTTAAGCGTGCTAAGGTTTTATGCGTTCTGTTAATAATATAACGCATGCACATAAGTACACATCACAGACATGAAAACTTAGTCAGTTGACGAACACGCAGTGTGAAAAAATAAAAATAATATATTTGCAAATAAAACACGAACAAAATATATAAAACTTAATATTTCAACCGAATACTCGCTTATTTTAAATTAACTTAAACAAATTGAAATATGTAGTACTAGTAACAATAAGGCTATCTTTTATGTAACTTTTTTATTTGGTTATAAAAATAATTGATTATCTGTATTATATTTTGACAATCATATTTGAACTGACCAGTAACAGCCTGTGAATGGGCTAAGGCCTCCTATCCCTTTTTGAGGAGAAGGTTTTTGGAGCTCATTCCACCACGCTGCTCCAATGCGTGTTGGTGGAATACACATGTGGCAGAATTTCAGTGAAATTAGACACATGCAGGTTTCCTCACGATGTTTTCCTTCACCGTAAAACACGAGATAAATTATAATCACAAGTTAAGCACATGAAAATTCAGTGGTGCTTGCCCGGATTTGAACCCACGATCATCTGTTAGATTCACGCGTTCTTACCACTGGGCCATCTTGGTTTTTTTGAATTGACCGCATTCATCCATTGCGGTTATAACACATTCGATTATAGTACACAATCTTAATAGATTTTATATATGTTTTCATCATTCGGCTTCGCTGCAACGAATAGGGTAATAATACTGTTTTAATAATAATTTATGTATTTCTCATAAACTTTGTTTATATAAACAATATTTAAGGGATCCGCGCGTTTATTGTATAGTTTATAAGCTTTCTCAAAAAATAGCATATATATCCGAATATTAAATAAACAATTTAATTTAGTACATATTAGGGAAAAAAATATACAGCCAGTTCTTAATATCGGCACCCACGTAAGAATGTCGCACCGCCTCAAGCGAGAAACACTCATGCCATTTAAACTAAAACTTATTTACTTAAATACCATTTTAATAAATAACAATAAAAAAAATTGCTATTTACTTATATACAATCAATAGTAATTGTTCTTATATAAATTTTATTCTCAATGCCTTTCATTATTTTTAGAAAACGTAGTTGGTATCGTCGTGTTTTAAAACGGTAATTGAATTAAAAAAATAATACAATTATAATAGGATTCTAAATACGAAATATGTCGTCAAGCATGTTTATTTTTTTACGTACACAATACAGATAAAAAATACAACATTGACTGTTATGAAAATTTAATCTTATCCATATAAGTCCAATTACACTATGTTGTAAAACTTACCATACTAATTCTATTAACGAATATTTTATCATCAATAAAATCTAACATTCGAATCCATCGAATTGAATACATATATAAATTTTATTCAGAAAAAAAATATTACCAAATATTTAATAAAAATTAACATGCAACTTTATTTTTCTAAGAATTTTGTCATTAATGTTAAAGGCAAAAACCAGACTCGCAACAGTACATACTAATCATTATTCAACAAATAAAAAAAGTTTGCGTCGCTGTACTAAGAGTGAGTGAGCCAGTATAATTATAGACACACAACAGCTTAGACCTCAAGCCAGGCAGCATGAATGACAATAATTAAAGTCCGACCGCAGATAGAACGTGATCATGACATCTCTCAGAGTCATGAATGGCAAGTCAAAATATACTTATAGTTCGCGGCAATGAATATTGCAATTGAATACAATGTCTGACATAGGTAGTGTGCGACGAAGATAACGCTCTACGAAGCCGAAATTAGTCGATTGTCTCTTTTCAATGGTCGATGTGCAATATTTATTGACGGGTAATATCGTATATTTTAATCAAGCCGGCTCGTACTACCATTTTTTAATCATCATTTTACAATTTTAATACAAAGCTACCGGTTTGAAACGTATATTCTACTGAGAAAAACCAGCAAGAAAGTCACAAGTTATTCTTTTTAACAATAAAAAAAAAACATTTAATAATCATATACTTTTTATAATATAAACTTGTATACCATGTATGAACATCAACATACGCTATAAAAATAAACAGTTGACATAACCTTTTAATAGCTCAGCATGGATTATATTAATTTGACATAATTATGATGTTTTTATTATATTATTCCTTAGAAGACAAAAAACGATACTAATATTTTTATCGTAAGCTAGTTGCCGATCACGGCTTCACCCGCGTGTTAACAGGTAGTACTTATGTCCTTTTCTGTACCCCTAACAACGTGTACGCAAAATTGCATAACGATCGATTGAGTTTTTAATTCATCTTGTGCCCGGTGAATAAAAACAACGCGAAACGTAAGTCGGATGAAATTCTGACCCATCTTCATCCAGCACCTCGCATTAGAACAAGGTGGTGGATTAAGAACAAAATTTATCTAAGTTAGAGAGGCTATATAATAACATAGCTGTATATGTATTCAATTTTTGTAAATCTTTTGATAAACAACATAATATAATTACATTAATATTTAAGCAACTAAAAATTCGCCGTTTTTATATCAAAATACGCTAAAATTATTACGCAATAAAAAACTCGTTTAAGATAAATTTCTCTCCATCTTTTATTTTAACAAATAAATTCATATTTATCCTTGAAGTTAAAAACAAAATATTATTAAAAATAAGTTCAATGTCCTTTACACTTTTTTTTTACTCTAATAAAACTCGCATTCATATCGTAATAGAGTTCACATTAATACAAATAAAATATCTATAAATACATATTTACATGATAAAACACCGAAATAAAAGCTAACATTGTTGGGTGTCATGTATAAATTTTAATAAATTTGTCAAAAACTATCCACACACTATTGACTAAAAATCATCAGCTACTTTTTATCAATAAGACTTTAGGCAAAGGTATACATTTACTCATCCAAAAAATTATTTATATGTTGCCTCTTAAATTAAAAACTAAATTTATGTCAACTAACTTTTGCCTTCTTTATTTGGGCTTTTGTATTCTTTATTCATCGAAATCCAAATACTCTTCAATAATCTATAAAATTCGTAATAATTAGATCGGTGACTTCATATTCTGTGTTACTAGAAAGATATATTTTGTTAATATAAATTGTTTCGACTATCTGGATTTTATCTTTAGTATGCGTTCTACGTTATAAGGAGTTATTGATCTGCAGTGTATAATTATGGTCGTATAATTTTTAACTTGCAAATTGTGACCAGTTTCATAATATAGCCAATTGGCGATACGCCTGGATTTGTTCGAGATTTTTTGTTAGGATAAGATATAACAAGGAATTCTTAAAAGTAGATAAGCTCTCGTGTGGTTCAAATAGACGCCGTATTTTTTTTTAGTTTTCTGTTGTTCACAACAAATTGCACCGCATGACGGGTGCATGTCAATACGCCTACCCTCGTTTGGTACCTACGTCCATAAATCTTTCTAGCGAATCCTCTATATGAATTTATCTCTATGTATTACTGATATACAAACTTTTTTTATTGTTTTTAATGAGTATTAGGTACACACGTTTTAGCTTACGTGTATGTTTTCTTCGTTGATGATTAGTTCTAAGTTATGACAACATTGTGTCAAAGAAACAAAAAAGTCTAATAACAATAAAATAGTTCTTCACACGACGTAATACGCAAAATAATATAGTTTTTGCGATACCTTACAAACAAACGAACATAAAACCTCAATTACATTTATGAGTTATTAAAGATACTTACAACTAGCCTTCACCCATATCTTTGCATATAATTAATAGAATCTGAATTTGTAATGTTAAATTGAAACTTATTAGTAACGAGGTTTATTGCTACGTACTAACAGCAAGAATAACATGGTTAGTTACGGAAAGAATATTTTATTATATTGAAATGTGTTAACAATAATGCGTTCTCGATATATATATGACACGATAAAAACTAATTGACCAACGAGTTGGTCATATAGCGCGAAGGCAGCCTGACAGCCTAGACAAGCTGTTGGTGCTTGGTAAAGTAGAGGGGAAAAAACCAAGTGGCCGCTGCCCCACACGGTGGTCGGACCAAGTTACCAACCTCACTGGTCTCCAAGTGACCACAGCCCTGAGGAAAGCTGAGGACAGGACGGACTGGAGAAAATTAACGGAGATCGTGACCCAGACCCTAGATCAGAGTGGACGCAACCTTCAGTAATGAAGCAAACGACCGAGAAGAAAAACGAGTTCCGTTCAATGGTAATTCTCAGATCTGTGTATATTTTCCGAAACGATGGTTTTTTACTTTGACTGTAAATAAGTAAATGTACTCAGGGGCGGATATTATAAGCCGAATATCAGGCTTCAAAATTTAGGGGTTTTTTTTATTCACAGAGATGACGTCACAGAGATAATATTAATAAAAAAAGTGTGAAAACAAAAAATAGTGTCCATAACACATCGTAAAATAATAATAATAATAATATCCTGGGACATTTTTCACACACGGCCATCTGATCCCAAATTAAGCTTGTACAAAGCTTGTGCTATGGAAACCAGACAACTGATATACTACATCTACTACTTTTCTTTTGTAAATACATACTTATATAGATAATTACACCCAGACTCAGGACAAACAGACATGTTCATGCACACAAATGTCTGTCCTGGGTGGGAATCGAACCCACAACCTTCGGCGTGAAAAGGCAAGTATCTACGAACCACACCAATCGGCTCAAAATACTACCTATTTTACACTAGATACTTCTTTTCGTATACATCTTTAATTTTTTTTGGGGTGGTAATTTTTCATATATTCAGAGCGGCCAAAGTATTAAATTCGTGACTATAATGCTTCTACATTAAACTTTACTAATTTCGAGAATATTAATACCACGAATTCGATTGTTTTAATTCAATTAAACTTAAATGGAAAATGTCAATAACTTGGAATTTAAATGTTTAATACGAACGTTTCTCTAATTTAAACGATTTAAGCTCAGCATTAATCGTTCGAAAACCAGTTATTAACTGACAATGCTTTTGACAGTTCTGTAACGCGGAGTAACGTTAATTATTAGCAAAATTTGTTGAATGTGTCGGCTTATTCGCAAATAATAATTTGAGAATTATCCACGTATTTTGTAATAAGCTTAGAATATTTTGTCGATATTTAAAACATATTTATATTTAAATCAAATTAGTTTATTGTTAGGAATATGATTACCTGTAATGGCGACAGGAGGGCCGATTCATTTTTCGCCCAGAGAGGATCGGAATTGCGAGTCAAATGGGAAATGATACTAGCATGCTTGCCACCATTCTACAAGAACATGATTTATACAGTTGCCAATTTTTAATTTATAATTGTATATCCTATGTGTAATTCCTTACAACGTTGGTTGCCTGGAAGTTGGTTATTCATAATTAGGTTGTATCCATGTTTTGTAATTTTTTTAATCTTTGTAGTGTACAATAAAGTGTAAAGTGTGTACATACTTAAGAAAAAAAAAGTAAAGTAACAGCCTGTAAATGTCCTACTGCTGGGCTAAGGCCTCCTCTCCCTATTTGAGGAGAAGGTCTTGGAGCTTATTCCACCACGCTGCTCCAATGCGGATTGGTGGAATACACATGTGGCAGAATTTTGATGAAATTAGACACATGCAGGTTTCCTCACGATGTTTTCCTTCACCGAAAAGCACGAGATGAATTATAAACAGAAATTAAGCACATAAACATTCAGTGGTGCTTGCCCGGGTTCGAACCCACGTTCATCGGTTAAGATTCACGCGTTCGTACCACCGGGCCATCTCGACTTTAGTCATACTTAAGACATACTTAAGGCCTTAATGTAAATAAAAAAATAAAATTACAATTAAGAACAATTCATGTTTGTATGTACGTTTAAATCGAATTAATGAATTACTTTGTATCTATACAAATATTATAAATGAGAAAGTAAGTTTGTTTGTTTGTTACGCTTTACCGTTTAAGTACTCAATCGATCATTATGAAATTTTGCATACACGTTATCAGAGGTATAAAAAAGGACACAGGGACACCTGACCCACTCTCACAGACAAGCGAAGCTGTGGGTATTAGAACGATTATACATTAAGCTCGTACTGTCAAAATATTTTCATTTTTTTTTTTAAATAAGGTCAAGAAATGTTATTTAATAACTAGCTAAGAATAAAGGCAACGTTATTGAGCTAAAGTTTAACGCGAAAACAGTTAAGTAATAAAAGTCATACTTCGATCGATGCGATAAAATTGTATCACGATAATATTGTTACGTATAAATCGTGAACTATGCCTTTACATTATTTAATAACCGGTTTCTCATTTTAAGAAGAAAAAAATTCAAGTTCATACAAAAGCATCATAAATATATTTAAAATAACAATACAATTGTATCATAAAATCGCTATATCTGTTATTATATTATAAATGCGAAAGTAACTCTGTCCGTTTGTTCCGCTTTCACTGCTAAACCACTGAACTGATTTTGATGAAATTTGGAACACAGCAAGCTTGATCCTCGAGGAAGGATTTTGGCTACTTTTACCTGAGGGTCCACACGCGCGGGCGACGCTGTGGCGAAAACTAGTATTATTAGAAATTAAAACTGTTGTGATACATAGCTCATTCCAACCACAAGAGAAGTAAATCCAAATAAACAATTTTGTCACCGACATCTTGAAGCTCCTGCTTATATATATATAGATATATATATCTTTTATGAGCCGTTATTGTATTATATGCCCATTTTAAATACATAAAACTATTTCAAATACATAAAACAAATTCGTTTTAAGACTGTTTTTTTTTTATAGAATAGGAAGGTGGACGAGCATATGGGCCACCTGATGGTGAGTGGTCACCAAACGCCTTTAGACATTGGCATTGTAAGAAATGTCAACCATCGCTTATAGCCAATGCGCCACCAACCTTGGGAACTAAGATTTTATGTCCCTTGTGCCTGTAATTACACTGGCTCACTCGCCCTTCAAACCGGAACACAACAATATCAAGTATTGCTGTTTTGCGGTAGAATATCTGATGAGTGGGTGGTACCTACCCAGACGAGCTTGCACAAAGCCCTACCACCAGTTGTTTTGTTTTGAATTCCGCCAACGATGCTTATATATAAAGGATAGCATCCTAAAGGAGATGGATTAAAGTCTACCTAGATGTGGTTTATTGCTTACTAGCTACTCATCTCGGCTTCGGCCGGTTAGAATAATTGTACATAAGAAGTTTATATCGTAATACTCTATTAGTATACGCGCCACACCAGTGAAGCCAGTCGCCATGATTTACATCATCAACAGACATCGTCATATTACAGCCAATATTTACATAAAACCCTAATAAAGTATACACCTGAACCTTTTTTATTAATCACTCTGGCTAATTGAGAAAACCGCATGGAAATCTGTTCGGTAGTTTTCGAGTTTATCGCGATTAGACAGACAGACGCGGAGTGGTGGGACTTTGTTATATATATATGATAAATAAATAAATAAATAAAATAAATAATATGTATTGATTAAAATATCAATTGTTGGCCCCTCATATTTCCCCGCAGCCGAATCAGCTATAAAAAGTTTATTTTTAAAAAGGTTTTATTTTAAGTAGCGAGTAATTATTTATAAGCAATTAATATATTAAAAAAAATCTTCAACTAAATAAACGTTATATCGAAATAAAAAATCTATTTTATCAGTTACAAATGCAATCGTATAATGAATCAGCCTACTTGTAGCCTGGTCGTTTAACTAAACGACTGACTTCCATTATGACTGCAACGTTAATCCTCCTTCGCACTTGTCACAAGCGGTCAATCACCCACTGAGCTATAAAAACCGGACTTTCAATAAATAAAACCGAAAAAAAAAACATTCCAGACACCTTTTGTTATGTAATCATTATATGTTAATGGAATTTCTATGTAATAAAATATATATAAAAAATATATTATATATTAAAAATAGATTATTTAGTTAAAAATGAATATCCCATGTTCGAAATAAAGATTCTATGATGAACCAGAAAGAATTTTTTTCACTTTCACAAACAATTTTATCGAAGCGTTAACGCAAAATACGAAGAAAAACAAGCATTAATTAGATATATAATATTACAATTTACAATTAAAATTTTACATAGTTAAGATATATAATTAATCATCTCTACAATATTATACAGAATCTGATGTTAACCATGACAGATAAAGCCGCTCTTATACCATTTATTCACTGGTTAATCCACCAATCATTATAAATTAAATTTGACCGTTCGTAGACAATTTCTAGAATAATTTTCTATTTTTTACTTTCGAGCGCTTTAAAACGGATTATTCCAAATGTCGTAAATAATAAATTCAACAGCCAAGACGGCCCCGTGGTTAGAACGCGTGAATCTTAATTTATGATCGTTGATGGGTTCAAACCCGGGCAAGCACCGCTGAATTTTCAAGTGCTTAATTTGTGTTTATAATTCATCTCGTGCTTGACGGTGAAGGAAAACATCGTGTGGAAACCTGCATGTGTCTAATTTCATTAAAATTCTGCCACATGTGTAATCCACAACCCTCATTGGAGCCGCGTGGTGTAATAAGCTCCAAACGTTCTCTTCAAAAAAGGAGAGGAAGCCTTAGCCCAGCAGTGGGGCATTCAAAGGCCGTTACAATAATAAAAATATAACAATATTTCTATATAAGATCTTCTGTTTTAAATAAAGAATAAGAACTGTCATATTTTAATTGCACATCAATCATTCATTCATTCAACACATCTCACAATAGAAATGTCCATAAATAGAAACTAACCATAAAGTCACGGTGTTTGCTCTCTCAGTAAAAAAAAAACACAAATAGAAGCTTAGTGAGATAACGACTCAGCCGATTATGCTATATTACGCTCACAATTCCGTTATGGCATGTTCTCATTTGCAATTCGCACATCAATAGATGAAATCTAAGATTTTGTATAAAATAACTTTATGTTCGGACGTTGCGCATCATCCTGGAAATTAATATTATTAATGCGTTACGACCTTACGTACTTCCTTTGAAACTGGTCTGATTCTAGGCCAGAATCATTTTGTTTATTGCATCATAATCTTACACTAAAATCAAATGAATGAATTACCGTTGTCTTGCTTTGTTTATATTAGTTTATTCACTTATTCAATTAATGAAATATCTGGGATGAGAAGGATATGATTGCGGGGGAACTAAACAACAGACGACAACGTCTGCAACTTGTCTATGGTCAGGCTGTATATTGACATACGGCTTCTTGTTTTTGTAAACAAAAAAAAATTAGGTTATTTTAAATATGTTATTTTTGGCTAGAGAGTGAGTGAGTATGTCCATTTTAATAATACATAATATAATTATTTTAATGTAATTATAAAACAATATATTTCATATTTTTGATTGTCAAGTGACAGTGAATGACGTAAAACGACATTGATTTCTCGAACGTCTAAATGATACAGATACAAACAAAACTACTTGACATCCGATAAATTAAATTATATTATTCCGGATATTAAATTGACAAATTAAAATCGTAACACTTTTATTTATAATTCAAATCTAAATTCAAAATCTTACAAAACTATAACACTGGTAGGTTTTGTTAAATAATATTTGAAATATAAATTAACATTCAGCATAAATAATCATTTAATCATTAAAAATAATTAACAAAAAATATTATACGCATAATTGCGAAAGATTCAAAGGTCACACAGAACTATACTAAAAACATTGAATAATTTTCATTATGATTATTAATTTAATTTATCACTATTTACAATATAATTACAGTTTAATATTGAAGCATTCTAACTCTGTATCTGTATCAGGATACTTCGCTGTCATCATATTAACACACATTACTGGTATTATAACTAATAATAATACTAACCACTCATTTATTAATTTATTTATTTGTAATAGCACACTTACAACATACATATAAAGCATTGAAAAAAATAATTTATAAAACAATATTAGTATATATAATATGCATGATTACAAGTGTACATAGCACTTCCAGATTCAATCTAATCAAATTAAAAGTAACAAAATTCAACAGTAATTTTTAAAAATGTCAAAATTAAATAATAAATAATGTCATTGTTATAATACAAAATCAATCGGCGAAATCATAATTAAAATTTATTAAACTACCTAAAATATGCGGTGATGGCCTAGTGGTTAGGCAAGTACCACTGAATTTTTATGTGCTTAATTTGTATTTATAATTCACGTCGTGCTTGACGGTGAAGGAAAACATCGTGAGGAAACGTGCATGTGTCTAATTTCATTGAAATTATGTCACATTTGTATTCTACCAACCCACATTGGTACTCCAAACCTTCTCCTCAAAAGGGAGAGGAGGTCTTAGCCCAGCAGTGG
The DNA here is from genome assembly GCF_905147045.1 of Nymphalis io. Taxonomy (NCBI): domain Eukaryota; kingdom Metazoa; phylum Arthropoda; class Insecta; order Lepidoptera; family Nymphalidae; genus Nymphalis; species Nymphalis io. The sequence continues at coordinate 7,014,961 of NC_065909.1, forward strand.
GACATTAACAGGCTGTTACTATAAACTACCTAAAAAGTTATAACACAAGGCATATTCTACAGTTAAACAGCAATATTTAAATTATTATGTACCGGTATGAAGGGTGAGTGAGCCAGTGATACTTCAGGCACAAGGAACATAACATCCTAGTTCCCATGATTGATGGCGCTTTGGCGATGTAAGGAATGGTTAATATTTCTTACAGCACCAATGTCTATAGACAGTTGTGCCCACTTAGCGTCAGGTGGCCCATTGCCAGTCCGCCTATCTATTTAAAATATATGTTATATATTTTAAGGATGAGATATTCATTGATTTTCTAAATTAGTGAGCGTACCCCTATAATGCATTAACCATATCGCCTATACTATAAGTAATTACGTAACAGTTTGTAAAGTCCTACTGCTAAGATAAGGTCTCCTATGATAATGTTTATAGCTTATTCGACAGCATTACTTCAATGCGGATTGGGGGATACACATGGGACAATTTCTCATCTGACCCCTGCAGGGTTCATTTTAACGATTACCTTTACACTGAGCCTGAGATGAATTATAAACACAAATTGCCATAGAATACTATGACTGTAACTTAACAAGCTCATCCAGTTAATTCATGTTATAATAAGATAAGTTCTTGATTCGTTAAATTACAATTAATATACGACAATACGTACCGTAAATATGTATTTAAAAAGTTGCAGGTCTGCGATACTTAAGAGTATAATAATGTTGAAATTTACTTTTGTTGTTGTTATATAAAAGCGTGCGAAAATAACTGCCATTCTAATATAACATATTCTATTTCTTTATTTATCTATGCTAACAAAACATTTCTAAATTTAAATGAATTTTCTAATTCAATTTAAACACACAAGCGTTATTCAATTATATTATTTATTAAAAGTAAAAAAAAAATACAAGCATGTGACCCAATTGTAAGATACCTTTTCATAGACATTACACGACAATACGTTTAAAATAACTAGATCTTATGTAACCGATTAACAACCAACGTTTGGATCAAATGTTTGTAAAATTTATAAGCTGGCTCACCAATTCTTCATAACAAAAAATTTTAATAGCTTCACGGTGAACTACGTAGCTATTGATGCAGTAATAACTCCTGCTCTTTATGTTAATTGCTTTTAAAAGTATAGTTTATTGTGACTCAGATGAAATATGAATATTACTTGTATTATTTAAGACAATATTTTAAAGATGCTCAGAAATTGTACATCATTTATTTTTTACTAGATTTCTTTCGAATTAATATATTCGACTTATAAACTATATGTTATAAACCATCTCGATAGCTTGCATTGTTTCTGCGCGAACGAGAAACAAAGAACTAAACTTTCGTATTTATCATATTAATAATTTATTAGTCTAAAGGCCTGAGTTACCAATATATATATAAAAAAACTTCAAGGATAATATCAATATCTGTTTCGTTCCAGGCACTTAAATGCCAAGCAAAACAACCTATTATTGAATCTAAGCGTGAATCACAGCCGTGACTTCGTCCGTCACAGACGATATACGTAATTATCGCATAGTTCATAACATGGATAAACCTAGATTGTAATAACAATTTCGTAACAGCCTGTGAATGTCCCACTGCTGGGCTAAGGCCTCCTCTCCCTTTTCGAGAAGAAGGTTTGGAGCTTATTCCACCACGCTGCTCCAATGCGGGTTGGTGGAATACACATGTGGCAGAATTTCAGTGAAATTAGAGATGCAGGTTTCCTCACGATGTTTTCCTTCACCGTAAAGCACGAGATGAATTATAATCACAAAAAAGCACATGAAAATTCAGTGGTGCTTGCCTGCGTTTGAACCCACGATCATCGGTTAAGATTCACGCGTTCTTACCACTGGGCCCTCTCGGCTATTAAAAATATGTAACAAGAAGCTAAGTAGCCAAATACCGCCACTTATACTAATAAGTTCTTAGCATTTTTCTATACTATTTTATTGTGGCATACAATATAGTATGAAAACAATTTAAATAACAATTTAGTATGTTGAGTAGTGTATATCAATCAGTAGGTGATATCAACCAGGATAATAAATAGTGTTGCAATAATATTCTTATTTTAATAATTTTTCATAGATCTTTTAGATACATAAGCAAAAAATCAGCTATGTATGAATAGCATTTATATGGGTATGATATCGGTATTTATTTTAGTTGAGTAAGAACACTAACGACAGCGTTACAATACTGTCATATCAAAGAAACTAACAAACATTGTTTAAATACAAGAAGAGATAAGCTTCGACATCATTCTTGGGACAGGAAATTCGATTATATAATAAAATTACGCAGACCTTCAGAAGATCCCGAAAGCCTCCATATGAATATATTTTGCTTTTCGATACAATAAATACATTACTTTTTAGTCGTGCAGAAAAAAAAACAATAAGCTGTAAACAAACAATTCCATTGTAAAGACACACCTGCGACATAACTATTTCATTTATTTTTGCGGTTTCATTGATCAATCACGGATAATAAATGTTTGTATTGGAAAACCAAAGGCTAACTAAGGAACAGAATATTTCTAAAGGATTAGACAATTGAGTCAACAATTTAGAACCATTATTATCTGCCAGAGTGCCAGTGTACAGACCCAATAGGCATTACATCTAAGATCTCTGAAGACTGTAGGTGCGGACTGCGAACACTGTTATAGAAATAAGACACTGACAACCCAATAGTAGCGATGATGACCAATTACAATCAAGCTGTGACTTTGCTCGTCGTTTATTAAAATAAATATTGCAGGTTCGGACAAATGTGATTTTGCCCTAAAATCATTTAAGCCTTTTTATTTAAGCGTTCTAGACTAAACGGTAACATTTAAAATCCGGTCGCAGGAGCGAATGAATAATGATCGATCACAAAATAAACACATTCATTCCATTCGTGACATTGACATGTTCGTTAAGTGTTTTGACATATTATGTCAAACGATTTTGTATCCTGGGGACCAATTCTGCTATCAAATTGTCACTTTATCGCAATCGAATCGAAGCATAACCGTTGCCGTTTATTCACTTTCCCATTCTTTATTTCATTTTTTACCATTGATATACAAGTTTACAATTTTAGACATTAATCATATCGGTTTGGCTCAGATCCGAATAAATATAGAATAGTCGAAGTTGGATTGGAATTGAATCGGGAACGTACCATAAATCTGTATCATATACGACAATTTTCCCTCAACTCAACCCAGAGAAAATACGCAAATGTAACGTTAAAATATCATGTAAGGACCAATAAGATTACATCACGGTAATGGTTGTAATGACGTCTATCCAATATTATGATGTCATACATGTTTAAAAAATATATGCTAAAAATAAATTAATATAAAATTATTTTTCAGTAAAAAAAAAGGATTTATATATTTAAAAAAATAAATATTAATTACAGCAATGACAAATCGCGTTTTTACGATCTATCTAGATATGACTCGTAATTTAGTTATTAAATTTTTTTGGAAACCTAAAATTGATATATTTCACCATCGTAACCTGCATATTTAATTTCGTAAGTAACCTACCATATATACATATAATAATAATAGATTATAGATGTGTAGGTACTGTAAATAAATCTGTATAATTTAATATTGTAGGTAACAAGAGTTTTCAACATTATACTCGATATTAAGTTTGGCGTTAATTTAAATTGAGACATTTTTTGTTTAAAAATACAGATTAAAAATATATTTACATGAGCTGACGTTTACGTAAACACAGTTTCATCCAATATTATTAATCCCATTTAATAAACAAAAAAAAAACCAAATATTATTAAAATATTGAAAAGTATCATGTACAAACATATAATTATACACATAACACTATAATGAACACGCAACACCTGGCCCGCCAAATTTCATAGTCTGCCTAAACCAGTTCAACTGAATAATAACATTATGAAACGCATTGCTAGAATTTTAGTCGGACAAGTACGGATTTGAATTGATTAGAATTAATCTGATACGGTTTATTCGATTGTCTGTTTTTAACTCGTTAGACGTCCTGAAGTAACTTTTTTAATACAACAAGTTTACGGAATACAATACAATATAATATAAATATAAATTGGAATTACTTATATGTTTGTAGTTCTTTTAAATTATAATTTCAAAAGAGGATTAAAAAAACATTAAGCAACCGATTATGTGTGTGTGTGTGTATTATTTGCGCTTTTTACTTTATCTGTATTTTTAATAAATCAGTTTCCAAGTTTACAACTAGTAAATAATATAATAACGATTTAATAAATTGATTATTATATCAGTTTTACGTACATATAATAAAGCTATACAACTCACATCTGTCAATTTAATATAAAAACCAACAAAAACAATAAACCAAATTAAATCCTACAAAGCTTATAATTATTATTGTTATATCCAACCAAAAAAGTTTTGAAAACAATAATTATAGAAATTGCCAAAATTGATCGGCAGTTAAAAAATAACGTTTGTAATGTATTAATTAGGTAATCAACTCGCTAAAGATTCATAAAAACATATATTAGGTTATTTGGTCTGATTTCATAATATCCTCATAACATAGCACATAAATTCCTTATTAGAATTTAAAACGTATAATTCAGTACTATGACAACACGTTCAGAAATCGTGATCGACAATTCTTCTTCAGGGCAGGTCAAGTACCTATATTTAAAAAAACCTAGATGGCATTACACGTTTTTATACAAATGGTTAAATAAATAAACTAGTAATAATTATTTGAAGTTGCCGATTTTCAAAGTAATGGAATTGTTAATTTAAAAATATATATATGTTATTTAATGTTATAAGATATTTTTTTTTAATTGTTATAAAATAATTTATTTACTTTGTAATGGTATGAATATTCAATACAAAGCATATTTTATAATTGAGATTTATTAAAATGGATTACGAGTAATTTTAATGTACAGTTGCTATTATTATTCATATATATTCACATATTTCTAGTATTTGTAAGGTCTATTTTACGTACAGTTGTATATAATATTACCGGATCTGAACAGCAGCGCCTAAATCGACGTTCACATTTTCTTTGACCGCCTAACATTCCATCAGAAGCCCGCAAGGTCGGAGAGATTCGACTAGCCAAAAAAAACTTAACGCAATAAATATAACACTTGCAAAACTCTTCTTATTTTAAAAACGTTAAAAAACACATTACACCATTTATTTTGTTAATAAATACACCGTAACACGTAGAATGCGAATCGCCTTGCAAAAGTTGAAGCTAAACATTTCAGAAAGAAGTTAAGAGGCAAAAGGTTGTGCCGCAATAGAACCCTTTTCAACTCGGTCGCTTATACACTTACCGATATAAACTGCCGTGCACCACCAAATTATCCGTCCATTGTAAGCACTGAGCTTCTTGAATTAAACTTTTTTATCACGCCAATAATGTTAGATCACTTAAACATCGGTATCGAATTAATTTTGACACATTAATAGGGACGCACATCCACACCCGTCTACGTCTCGCGCATAACTGAGACGGCGCTTGCGAGTTGCTCAGAGTCGGCACTCGGCACTCGCGGCAGAAACTTGCCCGGGCGGTCTACGGCCTGCGCTCGCGCACCCAACGGATGGTCCGGTTTACGCTTGTTAGTTGTTTCGACTTCGCCTTTTGTCATAAGAATATCTCGGTTTCATCTTACAAAAATTATGCAATAAAAATTTTCATTATCAACTTCATAACGGTCTTATTGATATTGTGAATATTTAATTTGTTGGCAGTTAATTATTTACCTTAGGCTAATTTTAAATCCATAGACAACCACTAATCCACACGGGTGTAAATGAAATACAAATATATCGTATAGACTTATAGAACATCATCATCATAATCGTGATACGCTTGCCCAGTGCCCTCAAAACATGTAATTGGTCTCGGCGCTGTGCCCAAACTCCACGTAATGAGAATAATGTAGAATTACGGCCTCATTGGAAACATTTTTGCTAAATACTCCAGACGCTAATTCCCTTAAGTAGATTACCGCCTAATTGTAATTGGGTGGATTTATATTACCTTACCTTTGGCTCGCAAATAGTAAAAACAAATATGATTTATAACTAATGTATTAAAAAAGCACTACTGCCCATAATTAATGATATAATTTATAGCAAGAGATGAGTGATTCAGGATAATATTGTGAGGATTCTAATAATACATAATATGTACATCCAAATCTGTTCAGACATTTAAAATTTATAGTAGAATAAAAAAAACTCGCATACCTACATACCATGAAAACATTACACTTCTTTTTCAGGTAGTCGTGTATAAATCATATATAATATACGTTTAATAAAATAAATACATAATAGCAGTTGTAAGACAACTGCTGTGTATTTATTATATTTAATATTACTACTTATTATTACATTTCATTTGTTACTCAATACACTGTACGTGAGTTCATGTTAGTTGTGTGTTTTAAGTTATGTAAATAAGGTCGCTCGCAATCATTTAAATAAAATGTTTAGTATCATTTATAGTAAAGTATAATAAATTGACTAGGGAGCTGTACAGTTTAGTCTGAGCTCTTCAGACGCATCCATTCGTGGGCTACATAGTTTTGATGCCGGCTGCCGCTGTTCTATATAACGGGCAAAACTATAACAGACCACAGAGTATATAATAAGCTAGCCTTCCAATGTTATCATTATTTAATTATAATTTTTTTAATTGTGTCCTCTTAACCGATTTCGACCACGGCGGCCAATCTCATGAGATATTAGCCAACTGCACAGAACACAATATAGTGCACAAGTGTGTGCGCAATAACAGATGCACTCTCGGGAGTATACTCCCTTCTAACTTGCAGACTCCGGGCTGCTACTGAGAATCTTCGACAGAAAAACTCAATAACTTTTATCGGTCCGACCTGGGGCTTAAACCCATGATCTGCAACCTTATTTCTAGCCACTAAACCAACGAGGCAGTCATATTCACTCAGTTTATTTAATATGGCAATTATGTAACAATATTTTTTATGATAACTATAATTCAAAATTGACTTTTATTATTGAAAAATGTACTTAATATTTACGATTCTAAAAAATCACTAAGAAACTAAAACAAGAGTTCCACTGCTCATTGCCTCAGGGTAGTTAAATAAACTCGGTATTTTTCTATCGATAAAGCAAAGTTAATGACCTAGGTTTTAACGAGTAGTTTTTATTATATTATGTAAAATGAGTAACTTTATGAAAACTGCTTTGGGAAGTGTTAGTATTTTCAACTAAAGCTATAGTTGCTAAGTGATCATGGGAATGTTTACCTTATTAAATAAAGTAATTAAGGAAATGTAAGCGAATTATATGAATCAAATCAAACGCTTTATGCGTTTATCGAGCACTTTTGAATCGCTATTTTACAAGATTAAATAAAGACTTCTACCGAGGATAACCGGCATGAAAATCAGTAGAATTATTATTTATTTTGTTAATTTCCAAACTCCAACAAACTCCGGACTAACATTGATAATATTTTCGCCCAAAAAGACTCAAAACTATTTAATCGTTTCTATCAGATCCTGAAATCCAGGACATAAATGCCGTAGGTACGTACATTTAAACGCTGAATGTGTCGCGTTTCGAATATGCTTTGAAATTTATATAGAAATTTATATTTGTAAAAATTGTTTTTTTTTAGAAATTATATTGAGCATGCACGCTTTATTTTTAATTGACCCCTATGTATACGCACCATCATAATAAGGCACCCTTTCCATTATAGCGCACTTATTAACGGATAGCCCCTATAGTAGTAATACTCATGATAATGTGACTTGCAGTTTTACTTGATAGATTACACAAGAGAGTGTTTTGTGTCTTTTTATATTCATATACACACATATAAACCTCTGATATGACCAGGGCCGTCTTTAACCTATTGGAGGCCCTGGGCACATTAGGATAATGAGGCCCCAATGACCGTGTCATTGAAATATGGGTGAAGATGGGCCTGGATATGACTTCTTGCAGGTGAAAGATTTTTTTCCAAATTTCCTTACGTTAGGTTGATTTCTTTTCGAGTCGATGAATCTTTTTTTTTTATTTTGACTATCATTTAATCATTATATCATTCGCTAAGCATCGTTTTTAATCGTAAGTAAAGCCTTAAATGATTGATAACTTATATCAAATTTCTTTTACGGTTCTTTAAATTCAAATTTTCGCACTGTCAGTCATTTTTAAAAGAAGATACAGTTTACAATAAAAAAATGGTTACGCCAATATTGTTTTATTTTTGAACAAAACTTGCTTGATTTTGCGACTATCGAATTTTAAATACTACACATACTACATACATACATACTACTACACATTTAAATTTTATGTTTAATGTTATAAAATGACCGACGGAACTACGTTATATGAATAGTTCTTTAAGATTTAATTGAATAATCTTAACGTAAAGTTACAACATTACAAAACTCACCTTCCTACCAATGTCCAATTAAGAAAATCCGATTTTTGTTTAATTAAACTCAATTGATAATATCTCTTTTGCAGTGCAGTATAAATAGAATGAAAGGGTCAGAGATGAGTGCCCTAAAAATTTTCCAATCGAAGAAGCAGAATTAAATAAGCCTTAGATTTACATATTCCATGCGATTTGCTAATAACTCTGCTTGATTATTCACTACAAGCAGTGAGGATGAATATATCTTTATTTATAAAACAACAACACTATTCCGCATAACTACATACTTATATGCGTTTTAATTATACTTCCAAAGTTGCGATAATAACTTCACCAACATTTAAGAGGCCAATTTTTCGGAAATCCATAGTGAAAATCATAGATTATTCAAGATCTAGACCAATGATATCGCGTCAATGTAAAATCATAGTTGCTTATTTTTGTTTACTCCTCCTGTTGATGAACAGGCTGTAGGTATTTTAAGTTCACCCAAGTATTGGAAATTCTCCGTATAAATTAAATAGCATACACTCATTCAAGCCTTTGCCAGACTATGAGAAAAAAACTTATATACAAATTTAAATTCAGAACCCTTCTCTAATTTTAAATATTAAGTTTGATACAAAAGTGAATATGAAAGTCTCACAAACTGTAATTACGTTAAAATTGCAGAGGACAAATAATCTTATATAATTATTATTGTTACATTATTAATGTAACGCAAAACGGATGGATATCGAATAATTCATTATTCGATGTGAAAAAAAGTAATTAACTAAGAAGTTTGTTACGTGTTAATGAGTTATGCGTGCGTTATGGCTCTAAGGAAACTTTCAATTTATTTCATCTATATTCTCGTTCCTGTAATACGCATAATCGTTATTGTAATAAAGAAAATAAAATTTTAATGTATACAAATTTCATTTAGAAAATACAATAAGCAAATTACAATGAGTCTTTCTGTAAAAACCGCAAGAAGAGTAACCTATAGCTTAAAAAAGCCATGAGATTTTTTCAAGAATAGGCTTCGTCAAAGCTTTAAATGTTATGTGTTGTAATTTATTAATTATATAAATACATATAATGTTACATGAGGAGAAGGTTTGAAGCTTATTCCACCACGCTGCTCCAATGCGGATTGGTGGAATATACATGTGGCAGAATTTTAGTGAAATTAGACACATGCAGGTTTCCTCACGTAAAGCACGAGATGAATTATAATCACAAATTAAGCACATGAAAATTCAGTGATGCTTGCCCGAGTTTGAACCCACGATCATCGGTTAAGATTCACGCGTTCATACCACTGGGCCATCTTCTCCTCAAAAAAGAAGTCTGTCCCACTGGCCATTCAGAGACTGTTACGAATATAATGATACATATTGTAAACATTGATTATTTATCTCGAACAACAGAACTCTGTCATAAGACCCTAGCAGCAAGTTATTTACAAAACATCTGATTGTTATGATGGCTTACTAGGGAATAATGGGTTTATTTATTGTCCATGAAAATTAGTCTGTGCGTATTGTAATATAGACTGTACGCGACGACAATATTTTTAGGATAGATTACATCAACACATTGTGAATATTACAATCATGTTTATATTATAATACGTGAATCATAGTAAGAAAACACTTCGTTGTGATGTAGGTAGAGTAACAATACAGAAAAAGAGAAATGTAGGTTAATATTAATATTTTAAATCACAAGTCAAAACATTTTTTTTCTTTTTGTGACATTTATCTATGACAATTTCGCGTAAAATATTTTGTAAAAAAAATTCAATTGTGTTTGTGTCTTGACTTTGATTAATTGTAACCTTCTTAAAACTATACTTATAATTGTTATATAAATATAGCACGTGAAGCCGTTGGTCCTGCGCCTGAACTCTTTCCGGTCGTGTCGAATTGCCGTCCCATCGCATTATGAGAGTTAGGGAATAGAGAGTGCACTCTCTGTGTTTACACACACACTTTTACACTATAATCTCTCTTGAGATTGGCCGCCGTGGCCGAAATCGGTCTGAAGGACATTATTATTATATTATACTTTGAAGCATTTATGTTTACATATCATGCAAGTAATGTAACTGTACAATATCATTTTATTATCTGTACTTCCTTGTAAGTGTAAACGAAAATTCAGCCGTATGCAGCCTTCATAATATTGATAATTAAATTGTAAGTAGGTGCGTTACGTTTTATGGCTTATGCTAATTTATAGCAAATGTCTGTATAACATATATCAGTATTTTCGTTCGATTTTTATGACTGATATATATTTTTAATAAACTTGCGTAGCAATTTTTTTCAATAATTATCTTCTATTGTAAAACTTTAAAATATATCTGTATAAATTTGATTTTACAATTTCAGGTTCAGAATCACAGTAAAATGTTTTTTTTTTTTTGCTTTTAAAACATTGTGATGACACGTATAAATATCAAGTAAAATTAATAAAAATAAATCAAAATATTTTATTCAAGTAGGCTCTTGAAGCGCCATTTTACAAGATTAAGTTATATTTAAAATTACCGCCAGTTCGGAACGATGAATTCTAACGAGACGAATCGTAAGACACTTAGTATTTATTCTTTTCCGATAATTAAATTACATTGGTAATTTAATACAATCAAATTATTATATATATCCTGCATGGAAATCAACAAATGCTAACTCCATACTTTTTCATTATATCTATTTGGTCCCTTATCACCTTTAAATGATTAGTATTTTCATCGTTCGTATTATAGAAAAGTTTGTTAAAGCAACAGTGTTGTTCGCTAGCACGGCTTTTGTCAATAATATTTTTTAATTTTTTTTGCAAAATTACTTATATTTTGTGTAACATTTTCACATAAACATACGAAATTATAGAATGCTAAAAAATAGTTTATACGTTTACTGCGGTACGAAAGGTTCAATAATAATCACAATTTATACGACAAACGCCTTCATTAGTTTCAAATTTTATTTTAGTTAAAAACATATCTGCCACGTAAATGAAATCAAATGGCTCATTATATGTAAAATAAACTACATATTTTCCTTAACAGTTTCTTGTTTCTAAAGGTTTTCCCACGGTGCGTGATTCTGCGCATTATTCATGCACGGCCAATGACCACGGACAGCTACGCACCGCACCGAGCCACCGGTGCGTGCCAGTCTGTATCGGTCTTAAGATTCGAAGTCATTTTGTCATTCCAAATTAAAAAGTGAAAGAGAAAGTATAATTGCCACTTGCGGCGGATTCGACGCACCGCTACGGACCTGTCTGCGATTTCACAGACGATACTCCTTCCACGGTGCGTTGGTGCGTGCAGGTCGGCGTCCGTAATATCACGCACCGTAGGAAGTCATGCATTAAGGCATGCAAATGTCAAAGGTTATGTTAGTTTGTTTAGTTGTTAGCTGTTGCCAAATTGGTAACGAATTGGTAAGACTGATCACATATTCTACTCACAAACAGAAATAATTAGTATTGCAATAATTATGTTTTGGTTGGAAGGGTAGACTGAGCCAGTGTAATAATAAGCACAAGGGGTCATGTCTCATCTTAGTTCCCAAGATTGATGGCGCGTTGGAGATGTAGGGAATGGTTAATATTTCAATATATAATATAAGGCGGCTATATCTATGGTTGGTGATCACCTCTTACCACCAGATGGTTTGCCCCGCCGCCTATGCCGCATTGCCGCCTAACTTATAACCTATATGTCATAAATTTAAATTATTTAAAAAATGTCTATATTAGTATAATAACTTTTTTTAGACACGATTTTTTACAAATTCTTGAAAATGTTGTTCGTTGTGATACCAAATAAATATAACAAACATTGAAGTATTTAATTTCTAGACAATTTTTTAAAAATATTTAAAACATTTTAGAGACATCTACCGACGAATAGTAAAATCATTACTATCCAGAGCCTCATTCCACGCTGACATACTATTATCATTTTATTTTTTTACAGAATAAATAGAATAGCGTGAAAAGATCTCCTCATCCATATATTTGATATTTACTGTATTATATAATGAATTGTTTTGAAATATAACTGCGTTATAATTTTGAATTTTCTTACTTATTGTTAACATAGTTTTATCTATCTGCGTAAAATGGAATGACATTCAATAGTAAACAATTTAAATGTCAATATGCTTTCTTAGCAATATTTGTAAATATATAAATGTACGTATTATATTGATCAGTAATAATTAACCTCGATGTTAACTATATCTCAACAAATTTTCAAGTTTTATTTATGTTTTTAGTGTTTAAAAACACTTCATAATATATATATTTTATAAACCATGGCATGCAATAAAGAAAACAAAAGTGTTGAAACAATTACCAGTGATTTACTTGAAACGAATATTCTTGTAAACGAGGAACAGAAGAAGGTGAACGAAATGTTAAAAAATCGTTTAAGGAAGTATATTAAAAAATTAGACGGTAAGTTTGTTGTGACGTATAAAGAAAGTAATTAAATTAGATAATCAGACCAGCAAATGGGCCATATTATGGTAAGTTTGCACCAACGCCGTCTAAGAAATATTTACCACCTCTTACATAGACAAAGCTCCACCAAACTTAGGAACTAAGACACTGTGTCCCTTGTGTTGGTAATTATTCTCTCACTTACTCTTCAAACCCAAAAAGAACAATACAAAGTATAGATTGGCGGTAGAGTATACTATGTAATTTTTTAATGGTTTGATTATTCTTTTATTATTAAATTAAAAATAAAACTTTAAGCTCAGAGAGATGACAGCTCAGTTCTTGCAAAGAAAAGCAAATAATTAAATTACTTAGAGCCTTATTGTAAGGAATTCTTATGTAAATAAAAAAGATTATATATTTAAAAAGTTAGAATCTTTACATTACAACATAGTCAAAACATGCATTTTGAGTCTATATAATATTAATATGATATTTATTAAGGGTCTAATGTTTTAAAAAGGAATTTTAAGTTTTTACAAATTACAATCAATTATTATTAATACTTACTAATAACTGCAACAGAAACAAATATGAGCACAAGCAAAGAAGAAAGTGAGAAGACCGAACTTGAGACATTCAAACAATTATACAAACCTAAGCTTGATGGTGATGAGGAGACATATAAAAAAATACCAAAATTTTATTTCAAACTCCCTCGGACCGATGATATTTTAGCACAAAAACTAAGAGAAGAGACAAGAGCTCAGTTCTTGCAAAAGAAAAGCAAAGAATTATTAGACAATAGTGAATTGAAGCATTTATGGAGTCTGCTTGAGAAGTCCAATGGAAGTTACAGCATGGCTAACAGTGATGAATTAACAGTTGATTATTTACAATTTAAGAAAATTAGAGATGAAGCGGGACCTAAGTACAGGTAAAACTAAATTATATATTTTATTATAATTTAATAATATATATTTAATAAAATGCCCTATGGCTCATCATGACCTCATATTTTAAGTAAGAATAATGATAAAGTTTAGAGAAGGTTAGTGTTACGATACACATTTTTCATCACATCAATGACATACAGTCAGATAAAAAAAATCAAATAATGTATATCTGAACTTTCAATTCTTCAGGCCTTATTTCACACCAGAGGTGTTCGGTCGTTTACAAGCTGCTGAGGGTGGCATTGGCAGGGTTCGAGGAGTTTCTCTCTTCAACTATGTGATGCGTCGGGTGTGGTTACAACAAACACGGATTGGTCTGTCCTTGTATGATGTATCAGGACAGGGATACCTCACAGAACATGTGAGTACATTTAAATTACATACATAATCATTTTTACTTTATATATATATTAATATTTAGTAATGTTTGCATTATTTGCAGCTTTTATAATTTTTTAATTAGTAATAGGGCTTTGTGCAGTCTTGTCTGCATGGGTACCTATTCTATGGACAAACAGTTTGAATGGTGAGTAAGCTAGTGTACAAGCACAAGTAATATACAAAACAGCCCGTGAATGTCCCACTGCTGGGCTAAGGCCTCCTCTCCCTTTTTGAGGAGATGGTTTGGCGCTTATTCCACCACGCTGCTCCATTGTGGGTGAAAGCTTTTCTGTCAATGATATAATTTGATGGATAGAGTTCATATGGTTGCACAATAATTGGTTGCAAATAATAATTTAATATTTTTTTTATAGAATAGGAAGGTGGACGAGCATATGAGCCACAAATGATGGTAAGTGGTCACCAACGCCCTTAGACATTGGCACGGTGAGAAATGTTATCCATCGCTTACATCGCCAATGCGCCACCAACGTGGGACCTAAGATTTTATGTCCCTTGTGCCCGTTATTACACTGGCTCATGCACCCTTCAAACCGTAACACAACAATACCAAGTACAGCTGTTTTGCATTAGAATATCTGATGAGTGGGTGGTACCTACCCAGACGAGCTTGCACAAAGCTCTACCACCAGTAGAACAAGATAACAAGAACACTCATTTTACTGTCAGAGGCGATTTCACTCCCTCGAATATTTGTCACCAAATATTCGATGTACCAAACAGAACCACTTTTGACAGGACCTAGAGAGCTATATAGCAGAGTTGGTACCATCTCTCGCTGCATTAGATGGTCTGGACTCATCGTTCACATCGTTCTACGTCTGCACAGCAGCTAGAAAGTTCCTCTTCTTCCTAGATCCCCTGAGAGTCGGTCGGGTGAGGATCAGGGATGTGCTGTCCTGCTCATTCCTTGACGATTTGTTGGAGGTAAGATAGCGCTATGTAGTATATTTAGATTAATGAGTGGATTGGAACATCATTACTTATGAATGATTTGGTTGTATGATGTACTTCCTCGTTCGTGTGGGCTGCGACGCCATGAACGATTTTTTTTAAAGTCAGCTAGGGAATGTCATATCTCACAATAAAATCAACCCGTCCCTTGGCTTGTGTTCTTCAATTGTACGTGAAGATCAAGGGAGCGCTCCCAAGAATAAATGTCTTCATGAGTAAGAGCCCCGATTTGGAGGTAACCCCTCTTTTTATTCTTCTTAAATCAGTACACTTATCCACTAAACTCGTGAGTACGTGGTGTTTTTTTGCTTTTTATGACTATCAGGGTAAACAAACTAATTTTATTATATACCAAATGACAAAATAATCGATACTAATAATTACGCATCGTATCATATGCAAAGTTAAAAAAAAAATTATGTATATGACACATAAATATAGATAAAGTGAATATTTGTTGAGACACTTTGTATTATTTCATTAAGTTACGAGAAGAAGACCTGCCAATGGAGCTCCAGGAACAGAACTGGTTCAGTGCGGCGTCAGCTCTCCGTGTGTACGGACAGTACCTCAACCTGGACAGAGATCATAACGGCATGCTCAGTATCAATGAACTCGCTGGGTATGGGAATAATGCTTTTTAGTAACTCATTGTATAAAGAAAGTTAGATTTGGAATATCGTAGTAATGTATTAGTAGCTGGAAAAGCCTGATCTCTTGAGTAGAAAACCAATTTTTCTAATAAAACATCTTAGTCAGTGTTTACGGATGAGTATCTCGGACTTTTACTGGTGGTAGGGCTTTGTGCAAGCTCGTCTGGGTAGGTACCACCCACTCATCAGATATTCTACCGCAAAACAGCAATACTTGATATTGTTGTGTTCCGGTTTGAAGGGTGAGTGAGCCAGTGTAATTACAGGCACAAGGGACATAAAATCTTAGTTCCCAAGGTTGGTGGCGCATTGGATATGTAAGCGATGGTTGACATTTCTTACAATGCTAATGTCTAAGAGCGTTGGTGACCACTTACCATCAGGTGGCCCATATGCTCGTCCGCCTTCCTATTCTATAAAAAAAAAAAAAAAAAAAGGGAGTTAAATCGTTGATCCTGGATTCAAGCGGTCGTGTAGGATTCGCCGATTCACTTATTTGTGCACTGTAATATGTCCTATACAGTTGGCTTCTTTGCCATAAGAAAGGCTGTCGTAGCTGAAATCTGGATAACATCATCATTCTAAAAACACATTTAGACCATTTTCAATGGTTTCTATAATAGTAGTGTGGTGGCTTTTAGTTATAATATATTATACATTTTGTCCTACCAAATTGGTGACCTGGCGTGATGTTAAATTGTATGTTATGTGTATGTAAGTTGTATGACGTGGCAGAAGCCCACAGTACAGTATGACAGTGAGGGGTTCCTCGTCCGCAGCTACGGCTCGGGCACGCTGACGCGCGCGTTCCTGCAGCGCGTGTTCCAGCAGTGCCTGACGTACGACGGCGAGATGGACTACAAGACGTACCTGGACCTGGTGCTGGCGCTGGAGAACCGCCGCCAGCCCGCCGCGCTCGCCTACCTGTTCCGCGTGCTCGACATCAACTCGCAGGGCTACCTCGACGCCTTTACCCTCAACTACTTCTTCAAGGTCGGATTCGTTTTATTTATTTAGGACAACACACACAAACAATAACGTAACAGGTCTTCTATAATAGTTTAAATCTTCCACCCCGCTGCTCCAACGTGACACAGGTTTCCTCACGATATTTTTTGTTGCCGTCGAGTCTAAGATGAATTTTAAATATAAATTAAAATATTAAAATTCAGTGGTGATTGAATCCGCAATCTTGGGCTGAGATAGACGATTTCTAACCACTTGGCTACATTTCTTTAAGTCATTGCTTAAACAGCGGTATTTTCGTTATACAAGTCAAAAATGCTCACTACGAATTATAATAATAATAAATTAAATATGATTAATGTACAGGCGATTCAAGAACAAATGGTGGCCCACGGCGCGGAACCGGTTAACTTCGATGACGTCAAAGACGAAATCTTCGACATGATCCGTCCGGAGCACCCGTCACGTATAACACTCCAAGATCTGATCAAGAGCGGTCACGGACACACGGCTGTATCGATTTTGTTAGAACTGCACGGATTTTGGGCGTACGAGAACAGAGAGGCGCTGGCGGCGGCTGGAGATCACTCTTGACAGGGCAAGATGGAGTTTACGAAGGAGATTGACATCAATTTGAGATAGAAAATCGAAATAATGTCGTCGCTTTTTCTGGTTTGTGCGGCTTCGTCGCGCGTGAACAGTGTAATAAATATTCCAGTCCCGCTGGGCAAATTACACCGACAAAAAAGTTTAGGAGTTCAATGCACGCGTCATAGACAAAAAGACAAAAGAAAACCAACTTGTATGACACAAGTTGGTTTTCTCAATAGTTGTGATGGAAACGGACAATGAAAAAATAAATATTCCTTACTAATATTAAAAATGAGATTCATGTTTCACGTCTAAACGTTATAAGAGATACGTAATAAGAGTCTTTTAAAAACTCGAAAGCGCTTGCGCAGTTTGGAGTAGCACTAACCTATTAATACATTTTATAGTAAATAATGAACATAAAAATTTACTTTTTAGGAAAAATGTTTTATCCGTACCGTACCGTAACAGCCTGTGAATGTCCCACAGCTGGGCTATAGGCCTCCTCTCCCTTTTTGAGGAGAAGGTTTCGAGCTTATTCCACCACGCTGCTCCAATGCGGGTTGGCGGAATACAAATGTGGCAGAATTTCAGTGAAATTGGACACATGCAGGTTTCTTCACTATGTTTTGCTTCACCGTTTACATAATCACAAATTAAGCACATGAAAATTCAGTGGTGCTTGCCCGGGCTTGAACCCACGATCATCGGTTAAGATTCATGCGTTTTTACCACTGGGCCATCTCGGTTTTTTTATAAATTTTTTCCATGTTTTATAAACATGATAAATTATATTGTATATAATGATATATAGTTATATAGCGAGCGATGTACATATGCACATAAATCACATTAGAAATATTATTTGTAAAAGAATCTAGTTCAAGTTTATCATGATATTACACAATGGTAAATTAGAGGTAAAATTTGTACATTAATGTTAGTTGAACTATGAAATGAAAGACTCAGTATTACGTATTTATGAAATTTTAAGATGAATTTCGTCATCTATATAAGTTTTTTTAAATTGTTTCTCCTTATACTATCTCTCATACTACTATTTATATTAAGAAAATGTTCCGACATTTTTTGTCTTCATTCATCTCTATGTTAAGTCATCAAACCGTCAAATATTTCAGGGTTACATAGTGCATTCAACATTCGTCAAAGCGATTCCTAGCTTCGTTATCGTTTAAATTATTCAACTCAATTGTTGACCACGTGATAAATCGATTACATGTAGTATTTCCATACATGTTGGTCTTTTCTACAAACTAAAACGATATTCGCTATGTGACCCTGTCCCATTTTGTCCTTGCCCTGCTGGTCCCATATTTTAAGGTATCTAAGAAATTGTAAAAATAATAAAACAATCATTAATGTAAAAGAAATTATTGTCAATACTTTGTAAATAACAAGAAATAAATGGTAAACAATAAGAATATTAAAACAATAACTATATAAAAAAAATATTGTTAAATTATTTGCAATAAATCCATTGTAAAACTTATTTTCTAAATAAAACATTTTGATGCATATTGTTTATTTTAATGTAAATTATATTTTTTTACCTGACAACACCATCACATATAAAAATTATCAATTTAATAATATTAAAAATTTGTACTTAACAACAATTGCAGTCATATTTTGGTACACGTTACGTATTCATATATTTATTGTCAAAGATTATTGTTTTTTATTATTGATAGGAAGGTAGACTAGCAAATGAGGCCTGTTCGTTTGTGGTCTCTATCCATAGACAATGTAATGTTATAAAAGACTACTGCTTACATTATGAATTAGACTGTTTTATTATTTTATATTTTGTTACAGTATTTTTATACGAGCATTAAAAAAATGTATTAATATATAACGTTGGCTTTCTAATTAATAAATTAAAAATAATAATGAACTGCTGTTGTACTGTATTAGAGAAGGATATCTACTCTACTCGACTATCAACTCGAGTCCTTTAATTGCAATTTAAATCATTGTTTAATTTAAAAATTATAAAAGAGCGTAATAAACGCAGGTAATAATATTAAAATAGCTGTTTAATACTCGGCATGCATGGTGCTAAGACCATAATATTTTAGTTCCCCAGGTTGATAGCGCATTGGCGATGTGTGAAATGGTTAATATTTCTTACAATGCCATGTCTATTAGCGGTGGTGACCACTTGTTCATATAGCCCAACTGTTTGTCTACCTTCCTAAAATACATCATTTACATAATAAAACAGTAAGTTTATATATACATACGTATACAAAAAACTATTGTATATAATATATATTATCATTTAGCACTATATATTTGTGTGCGCTTTAACTTGATATCCTAAGATAACAAAATAACAATATTCTTGTAAATAATATGTACTACTAATATTGTACTTGAAATGAAACTTTGTTGCTTGTCGTGATAATATTTCAATTTCGGCAACGTTTCTATATAACGATTCCGATGCAAAAGTTTTTCATCTCTGTTACTTATGCCTATTGGATTATACGCATATTTTATTACATTAATATTTGTATTATATTATCTGTGTGCGTTAATTGTTGTGCTTTGTGCGTGTGTGTCATATTGACTTTGAGAATCAACCTTAAGCGGATTCCTGCGCACTTTTATAATCGTACACGCTGCCTCTCTCTAAAAATTCACTGTATTGCTTGTCTGTTTGTTTATTTGCGTTCATTGCATCCAACGGTCGCCCGTAGCCGCCACCGCCCGGAGAATTCATTATGTATTTATCCTAAAATAAAATAAAACATGTTAAATTGTGGTAACGGAATGATGACCGACCTCTGTCTGATCGACGGCCGATCGTGTTTTATAAATGGCGTTAGACCTAGTATTATCTTACTGGTACACTATTCGTATCTTTTGCTATGGTGTACAAAAAAAAAGTCGGAGTACGGTTAGAAAAAAAATTACAAGCATAAACCAGTTCGATATCATGATCAAATATGTATTTAAAATAATCATTACGTCTATTATTTTTTTTAGTTTCGTAACGTTACTTATGAACGCCAACACGAACCTTTTAACATACATTACCCAAGAAAAAGTTTTCAATGCAATGTATTCATACAAAATCATTTTTAATGAATTTGTGTAACATAAGGAATGTTCGCTATTTATAAATAACTAGCAAATCCGTCGGCACGTTTTATTATATACTAAATCCTTCAAAATTGCTGCATCTAGCTTTATGTATATTGCTTTAGAATTTTTAAATTTAGTTAATACGAAAAAACCTCATCTATAAGTATAGATAAGAAAATATTACCTTTATTGGCTCTTGGTATGTTTAGTATGTCGCGTGATCAACCAAATATTACTTAAATATTTCAAATGTTTTTCGAACAAGTAACAGTAACCGACTGTGAATGTCCCGCTGCTGGGCTAAGGCCTCCTCTACCTTTTGAGGAGAAGATTTGGAGCTTATTCCACCTCGCTGCTCCAATGCGGGTTGGTAGAATACACATGTGGCAGAATTTCAATGAAATTAGGCACATGCAGGTTTCCTCACGATGTTTTCCTTCACCGTCAAGCATGAGATGAATTATAAACACAAAGTAAGCACGTGAAAATTCAGTGGTGCTTGCTCGGGTTTGAACCCACGATCATCGGTTAAGATTCACGCGTTCTAACCACTAGGCCATCTCGGCTTTCAAACAAAATGCATGACAAATGACCACTTAGATGAACAACTTCGTTATTTCTAATTGTCCTGTCGATGATTCCTAAATAGCAATATAAGGAATCATTGCGACGATTATAGGCTTTTCCTATTTATTTGTCCTGTTTGTGTTTAAATAATTTATAATTATAATTACTAACCCCCGGATGTGCTTCAATGGAGGACTTTGCCCCGAGGTTGATTAGTCTCCCGTCAGCTCGCTGTAGGAGATTTAAGCCTCGCTCACCGGGTTCACCTCCTGAAAACATACAAACAATGTTACCCATAAAATACTTCTCTACAATTGGATGATAGATGGAAAAAATATATTTACAGCAAAAAGTATTGTTTTTTTTATATAATAATATATAAATGCTTTTTTTTAATGTTATAATAAAAGTACATTTTAATACTTGATACAAACGCGCATACAGTTACTAAATGCGCATGCGCATAAATCTCTGTAACCCTAAGTCCGTTACCATGAATGATCTCACCGTTCATCCCATAAGGTTGGAAGGCTCTTCGCTCCGTCAGTACGGAGAGCTGAACGGTTCTTCTGAACACCAGCTCGCGCGTCACCCCGTCCCCGCCGTCCCACTGACCTGATGGCATTATTAATGTTGGAACTCAGTCACGCTTAAAGGAATTCATGTTTTGAAGGATTGACAAGTTTGGTGTTTTTGATATTTATGGGTGTGGTAAGAAATCTCTTAAAAGCTTTTTATGGTTGTTTACTTTTGACGTCATCTTTATATATTATGTCTGATAAATTTTAATATAGTGTTACATATATATTATTTGCGTTCAAAAAAAGTTAAAGATTGAATCAATAAGATAAATTGTCTCTTTAAAATCAATTGAGTAACATAACTCAAACGACTTAGCATAATTTTACCATTTAAGATCAAAAATATTTTTACATTGGAATTAAATTGATGAGACCTTCTTTGTACCAATGGTATTCCGTAGTAGTAATAGAAAAATAAGAGCAGTAACGTAGATTCGTTCGAATACCGACCTCGCCCGCCCGAGCCCGCTCGCAGGGAGAACTTGCTGACGAGCAGCGGGTACCTCGTCTCCACGATCTCCACGTCCGTGATGCGAGTGTTGGTCATGTGTGTGTGCACCCCGCCGCAGCCGTGCCAACCCGGACCCTGGACGGAGGCTTAACTTGACACGGTATTTAAAAAAACTAGCGACCAAGTCACTTGATAGCAACCATCGCGTACGCAGACATACTCTGGACGGTCGGACCAAATGAGTCACCAAACAAAAGACAGTCGATTATCTTATTCGAGTATTTCATATCGTAATCGTTAGTAAGAAGCAAAACTATTTGACAATTGGCCATTACCTTGTTGGTTTATTGGCTATATTATAAAGCCAGACATACCGAGGTCCCATAGGCTCAAACCAGGTTTGGTTAAATAAATAAGTTGTTGTGTTTTTAGTCGAAAATTTCTCAGTAACAGCTCAGAGTAAGGAAATAGAGCTCGTAGTTCCTTGGGAACCAAATCCGTGGGTCCTGCGACTGAATTGTCTCCGATCTCCACATCCATAGGATTATAAAAATGCGAGGATAGAGAATACATTAGTGTGCGTAAACATTTGTGCACTAAAATCAGTCAGGACGACATAATTTGGCAGTCAAATGACTATTCGGATAATACCACGAATATTACATGATAATGACAGAGTTAAAAACATAACGGTTACCGCTCCACTGCCCCCGGCCACGGTCTCGTAGTATCCCCAGTTTTCCTCGCCCAGGGTCAGGTTGTTCATACAACCTTGAGACGCGGCGCACACCTATATAGAAATATAAGTTGTAGAGTTTTCATTTCTCTATTAGCATAAAAATGCCGTTCAAACTTTTTCGAAGTATATTAATTTCAAACACATATATACCAAAGTCTATTTTATATATAAGATAGTTTACGGCTCAATTATAACTTTTTTTAAGATTATGATATGTCTTTTTATATGTTTTAAGCGAACGGAAAATCGGGCCACCTGGCAGTAAGTGGTCACCACCGCCCATAGACATTGGCGTTGTAAGAAATGATAACCATTACTCACTGGAATTCAAACCGGAATACAACAATACAAAGTATTAACAATATAAAGTATATGTAGTATATCAGTTGTCTGGTTTCCATAGCACAAGCTTTGTACAAGCTTAATTTGGGATCAGATGGCCGTGTGTGAATAATGTTCCAGGATATTATTATTATCAAAATGTACTTCGAAATTCTTCTATAAGCTTAAGAAAACTTGGATACTTTACTTTACTTTTTTGGATACTTAAAACATGAGGAGCACATATATTTTCACCAATTGAGTGCTCACCTGAAAAGCCTTCAGGACGACGTCGACGATCCTCTGTGACGTCAACACGTTGCCGCCGACCACGGCCGCGCCCTCCGACGGGTCGAGGATAGACCCGGGGGGTACTATTACTTGTACTGGGTTCAGGCAACCCTAGGGCACAGTTGAAAATAAATGATTTACCAACATATACAATTTACATTTATTATTTTACTTATATATATGATTCTAATTCATCTCGTGCTTGACGGTGAAGGAAAACATCGTGAGGAAACCTGCATGTGTCTAATTTTACTGAAATTCTGCCACATGTTTATTCTACCAACCCGCATCGGAGTAGCGTGGTGGAATAAGCTCCAAACCTTCTCCTCAAAAGGGAGAGGAGGCCTTAGCCCAGCAGTGGGACATTAACAGGCTGTTACTGTTTTACCTGAAACAGTATCTATAGAATGAGCAAAGATCATAAAATGCTATAGTAGATACAGGTATAATTCTAATTACGTAATACTTTTGTGATAATATTTAATATTATAAGTATGTCTGTAAACTCATACATACTTACAATATTAAATAAGCTCTGTTTTACTTTGTTTAACTTTTTTATGTTTGATGTGTGTGTGTCTTTAGTATTTATGTAAGTTTGTCTATATTAGCTGCTAGCTAAGCTGACAAGGCTTATGGGTGTCACGAACAAAAGTAAATATTAATATTATCTTGTTATAAATAAATACATTTAATTTACTTTCTAGTATAACAGATTAATAGAGATTATTTAAAAAAATTACATACAAATTCGCCTGAACCATTTCTGGTAATGGGGTCGGATATAACCGTGTCTTATCGGAATAGATGACAGTAAAAATATACAATTACAATATACATGAACCCCCTTTCAATATGATTGTACCCTTTGTCTGAGTCGAACTTGTAGAAAATGCCTGCATGTTTATTTCCAAGCAGCATCACAATCAGAATTTTTGTATTGCCATTTTTTTTAAATTTATAATATTGTTTTGTCTACATATAGTTTAGTGTTAGTTGCCTCGTTTTTGCCATCGTGTCTGATTTAAAGAGTGGTCCTGAGTTAGTAAACAAGTGAAAACTATAATATGTCCTGCGCAGTTAGCTGGTCAGTTTTGAGATTGACTGAAATCGGTTAAGAGGGCACCACCTCATTATTCAATGAACATAACAGTAACAGTAACAGCCCGTTAATGTCCCACTGCTGGGCTAAGGCCTCCTCTCCCTTTTGAGGAGAAGGTTTGGAGCTTATTCCACCACGCTGCTCCAATGCAGATTGGTAGAATACACATGTGGCAGAATTTCAATGAAATTAGAGACATTCAGGTGGTTTCCTCACGATGTTTTCCTTCACCCTTAAGTACGAGATGAATTATAAACACAAATTAAGCACATAAACATTCAGTGGTGCTTGCCCGGGTTTGTACCTACGATCACCAGTTAAGATTCACGCGTTCTCACCACTAGGCCATCTCGGCTTATATAGGCCGAATCATGAATATAAAGTGTTGGACAAATTGAATTTCGAACGAAAATTACCTGATTCAATGGCACGTCATGTCCCACCATGCACCGCAGGCAGTAGATCAACGCTGAGAGTGTGATCGCGCGAGGGGCGTTCAAGTTACCCCAGACTTCTACCCCTGTTCCACTGAAATTTCATTTGTATATCATTTGTATATCAGAGAAAATTTATATATATATAAAAATTTATATATATATATATATATAAATTTTCTCGTCGAATATGTATATATATATATGTACAAGCGAAACACCACTCATCTCGATATCTTCTAAGCTACGCCTGATTGACTTGAAACTTATCACAGTTACTCCTTCCACGACGAAAACGTTCAACTAAGAACGCTTTTTACGGATATCCTGTGCAAAATATATTTTTCTTCTTGTCTATCCGAGCGAAGCCGGGGCGATTAGCTAATGCTTGTATATAGTCGAACTACTTATTAATAAAGAAAACTCACGTGAAATCGCAGACGGCACTACCGAGGTCCTTGTCCAGAGTCACGGTGAGCACGATAGGGGTGCCGTTGTCCATGTACTCGGTCGCCTTGAGGACAGCTGAGCCGGTCTTGGCGATCGCATTTTTAGCTATTTCCTGTCGACAGTATGATTTTTTTTTAATATAAATTTATTAGGCGGACTGGCAAAAAGGCTTCCTATTCGTTATCAGATAAGAAATAATAACCGTTTCTTACATATCATTGGATACTAATGTTGGGAACTAAGACGTTATGTCTCTTGTGCCTGCTACTTGTGACGTTAGTTACACTTGGTAAGTGGCGAGCCGGTTGGCGTGGTTGGTAGATACTTGCCTTTCACACCGAAGGTTGTGGGTTCGATTCCCACTCAGGACAGATATTAGTGTGCATGAACATGTCTGTTTGTCCTGAGTATGGGTGTAATTATCTACATAAGTATGTATTTACAGAAGAAAAGTAGTATATGTAGTATATCAGATGTCTGGTTTCCATAGTACAAGCTCTGCTAGTTTAAGATCAGATGGCCGTGTGTAAATAATGTCCAAGGATTTTATTATTATTATTATTATTCACTCTTCCAAACGGAACACAACAATATTTAGTGTTGCTGCTTGGCGGTGATGAGATAGAATATGTGATGAGTGTGTGGTAACTACTCAGACGAGCTTGCAAAAAGTACGACCAACAAATAACTTTGAGATAATATACTGAATTAAATAGCAATTATGCCCATATATTCATAATTAATAATAATTAATGATCTTATATATCACATTGCTAGACAAGCCTTTTCGGTTTGCTCCAGTAATATTTGGCGGATATACGCGTGACTAAATTACATTTAGTCTGTGGTATTAGATAATGTGAATCTGACCGAAAAAACAAAAGAATAGAAAATTAACCAAAGTGTTTATTCCATGAGGATATATATGTTTCATTCTCTCCAATATACAGATTATATTAGAATTTCTTTCAAGAACTGTCAATAAAATTGCTGAAATAAAATAAGAACATTCACTTGTTTTACTGTAAACTAACTAATGGATACACTGAGATACACCACCAGTACACTAATAATAATGAAATAACATTTTTGATATCAAGATTTTTTCGTTTTATTTTTAGTAAATAATCCGTCGATATAATGAAATTCTTAACATACCTTTAACATATCTCGAACAGCAAGTTCCGCGTTCTTCTGTATATGCGTCATGTACGCCTGAACCACTTCCAAAGTGTATTCCTCTATCAGTTCTGATACTAATTGAATACCCTGAAAAAATCATAGACAATTATACAGTTTTTTTTATTAAGGATAACCAATAGTAGACAATAATTTAACAATAAAAATAATAGCCATTTATTTTATTTTAATAGTGAATTCCACAGATTATTCAAGACTACGGCAAATTTATTTGATTGAAATTATAGAAAATATATTAATTGTAATATTTGACATATTTTTTATAATAATCAATTCTTGACTCACCCTTTGATTGGCAGCAACTTGAGCTTTTAAGTCCGACAAGTTATCCGCTAAGTTCCTTGTGCCGGAGCAGCCTGGCACCTTGCCCGGTTTCATGAGTTCTGAAAAACATTTATATAACATAAAGAAATTTCATTCAACCACTCAATCAGCATTTATTGCATTATTCATACCTGAATGTTTTATTAATTGATTTCATACGAGCAAAATTCATACAAAGTTACCATTCCGATTCACTTCACTCCAAGTTGAATTTTCCAATAAAAAAAGCGAATGCTTACGTCATAAAATAGACCAGTTTCAAATTACAGTTCTATAGACTCTAGACATACTCTATAGATTTTAAGTAAGACATATCGACTAATAACTAAACACTAGTTGTAAAAATACATTTGACCTTAATTTACTGTGTGATTTTATACTTGTATAAGCAACATTTATAATTAATATAAAATGTTGCTAGCAACAATATCTATTAAAGTAACAAAAAAACCAATCAACAGTACTAAACAAACAATGATAATAATTTTTAACATATAAATAAAAAATCTAAACTAAGTAAACAAATCCAATATTATATGATTAATTAAAAAAAAAAAATTATAACTGCGGATTTTAAGAGGTTCGATATTTAAATGTACCGTATTCCTAAGGGTTTTAATTAATATTTTTTATAGAATAGGAAGGCGGACGTGCATATGGACCACCTGATGGTAAGTGGTCACGCTTATAAACGTTGGCATTGTAAGAAATGTTAGCCATCGCTTACACCACCAATGCGTCACCAACCTTGGGAACTAAGATGTTATGTCCCTTGTGCCTGTAATAACACTGGCTCACTCACCCTTCAAACCGGTACACAACAATACCAAGTACCGCTGTAGAATATCTGATGAGTGGGTGGTACCTACCCATACGAGCTTGCACAAAGTTCTACCACCGAGTTTTATTTGATACATAAAATATTTAACGTCATAGAATATAGTTAAACAAAATATATACAACCATATAGGTTCAGTGGTTTACAAAAAACGTTAAGGTGGCATGCGCAAGCGATCCCGTGGCGCTCTTCGTTAAGACCTTTCGGTCTTAACGGGTACCGCTGGTTTTGTAGTGGGTATTCCGATGTTCGCGACGCACTCGGCGCCTTGGACACCGGCGAGCCCCACATGCCGCACATACATGCGCTTCCCCTACTGTTTCCGTGGGGGAAACGCGTAATGCGTTTTTCCAGCGTTAAAAAAAAAAGGTTCACTAAAACGTGAATTTATCCGGAACGAATATATATGCTGCTGTCTACAAAATTTTAACTACTGAAAAATTTTACCATTCAGTGTTCAGTTTACAAAGATAACAAATACCTTTAATCGCCTTGTTGGTCTAAAGACGTGTATTAATTTCCTAAAAAAGAACATGGTTCATTTAATATTATGAAAATTACATAATAATTGAAAAATTGAGGTTGCAACATTATAAGACCGCTGACTGGTTTTTGGAGGTTGCCTGAATTATTTTGGTCTCATTTTTTACCGTCGGACGTCGCTGGAATAAGAGTAAGGTAAGAGTGCACCTGTGCAGAATATTTTATATAATACTGAAGGAAATAAATCGGTCAGGAGGACATCGTTTCCAAAAATATTTATCGAGCTCAGCGGCGACGTCAAGCATAATTTGTTCAAAAAGCTCCAAGCGTCCCTTTGACGGGAATGAAGGCTTGCTAATCAGCGTATAGCGGTCGGAGTCACCTTCGACGAGCTCGGGCTCGTGGAAGCGCCCCCCGCTCACGAGCAGCATGGAGCGGAAGGCGGCGCCCTCGTGCGCCAGCGCGGTGGAGTGCGGCGGCATGGAGCCCGGCGACAGCCCGCCCACGTCGGCGTGGTGCCCGCGGGACGCCACGAAGAAGATGGGCCGCGCGCCGGACCTGCGGGTACACGGACTACCATGACGCTAACCCATCGTGTCATTAGAAAGATGTCACAATCGTACTGTGCTTCGAGAACCTTCTTTTGTATAGCTTTCCTGCTCTCTCCCTTGTGTGTCTGATTGAGAGCAAGAGAGAGATTAGTTCCCGTAAGCGAAATTCGTTCACACAGAACCCCATTCAAAGACTTTTTTCCAATTATATATAATAAGCAGATTATTTGTTAAAATAACAACTCACTTATGGAATACTGGAGTAATGACGGTCAAATCTGGCAGATGAGAGCCTCCAGCCTTGGGGTGGTTGGCCAGCAACACATCCCCTGGCTTAATCGAGTCACCCCGAACTTTCATCTAGCATAAAAAAATATTAAACTCAAATTGAGTTATTTTTATCAGTTCCTTTTTTTGAATTACAATAGATACTGTATATAAGGAAGAATTTATATATTGTATATCCTGTGTATTGATAATTCATATCGTGTTCGGCGATGAAGGTAAACATCGTGAGGAATTTCAGTGTAATAAGAAACATATATTTTCTCAAGCAGCAACAATTAACAAGAGAATACTTTTCTATTTTCTAATCAATACAGTAACAGCCTGTGAATGTCCCACTGCTGGGCTTATACCACCACGCTGCTCCAATGTGGGTGGCAGAATTTCAGTGAAACTAGACACATGCAGGTTTCCTCACGATGTTTTCTTCACCGTATAGCACGGGGTAAATTATAATCACAAATTAAGCACATGAAAATTCAGTGGTGGTTGCCCGGGTTTGAACCCACGATCATGGGTAAGATTCACGCGTTCTTACCACTGGCCCATCTCGGCTATATCAACACAACATGCACTATGTTTACTCATTATATTTCTTTCGATTTTATCAAAACTAAATAAATAAATTTTGATGTGTGTTATAATGGTAAAATAAAAAAAAAAAACACTTTATATATTTCTTACTTGATATTGTACAGCCTCCTGCATTGCGCCCAAGTGCACGGGGATGTGCGGCGCGTTGGAGACGAGCCCACCATCCGGACCGAACAGTGCACAAGAAAAGTCCAATCTTTCCTTTATGTTTACCGATATTGACGTTCTCTGGAGGACTCTAGAACAATAAATATATTATAAAGATAATTCTTTAACAAAACTACTCTTCTATACTAGACTATTCTACTGGTGGTAGGGCTTTGTGCAAGCGCGTCTGGGTAGGTGCCCATTCGTCAAATATTCAACCGCCAAAGGGTTAGTGGGATTAGAAGGGTTAGTGAGCCAGTGTAACTACAGATACACGGGACGTAACATCTAAGTTCCTAAGGCTGGTGGCGCATTAGCGATGTAAGTTATGGATAATATTTCTTCCAGGGCCAACGTCTATGGTGACCATTTACCATACCTAACATAAAACCCTACCACCAAGTAAAATTAATACATGTAAAAATACAGAAAAACAAAGAATATACATTTGGTTCTGTCATTCGTTTATAATTATTCCATTATATGGAGTAGTACGAATATTTTTTATTACATCTCTATCATGTGAAATGACAACTTAATTATACTTTATTCAAATATACTATTACGAGCACTTAATATTTTAAAGCTACCGTCATTAAATATAAATTCTGACAAGGAAAATCATGTAATAATAATACACAATTAAATTTACAATAAATAAATAAATATATATATATATATATATTTATTACATAGATGCAGAGGCCTATATATATATATATATATATATATATAGGCCTCTGCATCTTTGACAGATGATTTGAGCGGCATCGCGAAGGCACTTGCGTTCATGACTGAAGAGACCAATGCGAGAGAGGATCCTTCGGTCGCACTCCCGACAAGTGTATGCGCCCCCAGATGGGCGGGGGTTTGAAGCCCGCACATGACGCCTAGTGCGTTTTTCTTTTAGTAATTTAAACCAGGCATCGTCATGCTTTGATTGACCTTCGTGAATAAGGCGTCGCCACTTGGCACGGTCCTCTGCCAGTTCCTCCCATCGATTGCTAGGGATGTTAAACGCAACCATATCACGCTTAGCGCAATCTTTGTAACGGAGCATAGGCCGCCCAACAGATCTTTTTGCATCCACAACCTCTCCCAGTAGTATTTGCCTTGGAAGACGAGTCTGCTCCATTCGATGCACGTGTCTCAGCCACCGTAACCGTTTTTTTTTTATTATGGCCGTGATGCTAGGCAGCTATGCCTCGCCTAAAACAGACTCGTTTGTCATGCGATCCTGCCATGTGATGCTCAGAATGTTCCGAAGACAGCGCAAGCGAAATGTGTTTAGTCGGCGTTCTTGTTTTGCGTACGTTATCCGCGTTACTGCTCCATACAAGAGTGTGGACACATGATTGGTAAACAAGCATTTTCGTTTTTACCGTAAGGTGTCTGTTATCCCAAGCCCTTGTACAGAGCCTCCCGAACGTAGAGGCTGCTTTGCCGATGCGGAAGTCGATCTCTGCATCAAGCGAGAGATAGCTCGACAAATGCGACCCAAGGTAGCAAAATTTGTTAACCACCTGTAAAGGTGCGCCGTTAAGCAAGATGACTGGTTGCTCTAAACATCCTTGCGCTAAAATAACGGTCTTCTTGCAGTTTATGGACATTGAAAAGAGGTCGCACGCTCTGGCAAATTTGTCCATTAGACTCTGGAGTTGAGCTTGGTCATGAGCAACGAAGGCAGCGTCGTCAGCGAAGAGGAGACTATCTACAAATAGGTCCTCCCTGTGGCGTTTGGACTTGAGCATTGAGATGTTGTACAGCCCACCATCGGTTCGCGTGTGTAAGTGGACGCCTTGTTGTTCATCTCCAAAAGCAACCTTCAGAAGCACCGAGAAGAATATTTCGAACAAGGTGGGGGCCAGTGCACAACCTTGACGAACACCACGGCGTACGTCGAATGGCGTGGATGTGTTGCCATTGTGCAGGACGGTGACTTCCATATCCTCGTAGAACGATTGCACTATCCTTAGGAGTTTTGGGGGGCATCCAATTCTAACAAGAACCGAGTACAACCCCTCTCTGCTCACGGAGTCAAAAGTCTTGTTTAGGTCTACAAATGCAATGACAAGGGGTTATGTTTCTCCCTACACTTTTCTTGTAGCTGTCTGAGTGAAAATATCATGTCGACAGTTGACCGTTGGGACCTAAAACCACATTGTGCCTCAGTGTATACGCGGTCGGCGAGCCTTTGTAGTTTGCCTAAAATAGCCCTAGCAAAGGCTTTACCGACGATGCTAAGAAGAGATTATTCCGCGGTAACAGTTGCAGTCGCCACGATCGCCTTTGCCTTTATAAAGAGTGACGATGTTAGCATCTCGCATATCTTGAGGGACGTAGTTTTCTTCCCAGCACTTAGCCAGGTGGTTATGAAGGATGGGAAAGAGGCTCTCAAGCTTGACGACTTCGGTGACAATATCGTTTTTTCCGGGGATCTTTCCGCATTTGAGCTTCTTGACGGCCAGATAAAGTTCCTCTACTGTGGGTGCAACGTCTGGCTCGTGCCAAGTTGCCAGATTCGGGACAAGCTCCACTGCTTCTGGCTGAATATCCACTGGGCACGAGTAGAGCCCCTTGTAGTATTCTGCCCATCTTGCCATCTGGCGGGTGCTGTCTGTTATAACAGAACCGTCGGTTTCCTTGAGAGGTGCCGTCTTTTTTGGAGTAGGTCCAAGAGCTCTTTTGTTGTTTTCCACCTGCAAGACAGGTGAGCGAAGTGTCCTCTCCGTGGATGCTGCTACGCCTGGGCCAGGCGACTTCATGGCAACACGGGCTTGCCCAGTACCCATGCCACCATCTCCTCCTCCCCAGCAGGATCCGCAGGAATGACGAGTCAATACGTGTGGTGCTGGTTTGGCCGCAGGTAACTGGCTTACGCCTAAACGGAGGCACCAGTAACAGTACAGACAGTAACAGCCTGTTAATGTCCCACTGCTGGGCTAAGGCCTCCTCTCCCTTTTGAGGAGAAGGTTTGGAGCTTATTCCACCACGCTGCTCCAATGCGGGTTGGTAGAATACGCATGTGGCAGAATTTCAATGAAATTAGACACATGCAGGTTTCCTCACGATGTTTTCCTTCACCGTTAAGCACGAGATGAATTATAAACACAAATTAAGCACATGAAAACTCAGTGGTGCTTGCCCGGGTTTGAACCCACGATCATCGGTTAAGATTCACGCGTTCTTACCACTAGGCCATCTCGGCTTATCTCGGCATCTCGGAGGCACCGCTCCGGGTTTAATATTAGTTTTCCTTCTTTTTTAGAGACTCGGTGTTGACGTCTCTGCCGTTGTGGGGTCACAGCCCTCCCCTCATCAGGTTTTATTTCACGAGCCGACGTGAAGAAGAAGAACGTAGCCGCTGTGATGTTATTACAGCTTCTTATGGCTACTGATGAGAGTTTGTAGGGAACAACGATTTTAACGACAATCTGCTACTTTCTAAATAGAAAGTCGGCTAGCAGAGAGCGACGCTGTTACTCTACTACGTCCAATAAGCCGGAAGGTAAGGAAACAGGAAGGGAGTGTCATGGGAGCAAGGGCGTGACGCTGGGATAATTTTGGGAAACAGCGTATCAAGGAGAGGGGTGAGGATACTGCGATCACGGAAGATACAGGAATGTGACACTAGTAGCTAGACCAGTCCGGGGTCGCGTACCCGTAGTGATTCCAACCAGCTATCGGACAGATAACTGGTAGATCGACCCTCTGGACTCTGACTGAAATTTACAATATAACTATTTGTTTTTTTTTTTTTAACATACAAAAACGTCCCAATTGGGACATATTTTGACGTATTACTCTTTTATCACCACAAATGCTTACTTTTCACAACCTAACGCTTACAATACTTGAACATAATGTCCTTTTGTTTAGGTTAAAATCATTGTACATGATATAAAAATCTAATATTTGTTATAGACTTTATACATAGTATAATATAAAGTATATATTAAACAATATTTGAATTATAAAAAAATAAAGCATACGAACACGTTACATATGGAACTATTGACTCAAATTAAAGTTTAACATGAAAAATAATTTCACCTTTATATAGAATATAAAATATCATAAGTCAATGTCAACATACCTGCCCATCTGTTCCGCGATCGACATGAATCTGTGCGAGAATATACTCAGTTGAACCGTGTCTAGATCAGACGATACTGTTTTGGTCTGACCCGAGCCTATTGTAATTCGGATATCACCATATTTTGTAATTTCAGCACAATTACCTGTAATACAAATTTTAGATTAAAGCTCCTGTTTAAGCTAGGAATGGACGACGTTAATATTGTACGTTATATATGTGTGTGTCAACATCTAAGGTGATTGGCCAACCATTTGTTTTGGAATACAGCAATGTGATAATGTTACCACATTAAAAAATAAACTGAAAAATATATTTTTTATTTTTATAGATTTTTTTGGAGCTCGGTCTGTTTTTTTTTGTAAGTGTAATTATTCTTTTTTTCTTCTTTTTAATTGCTTTTTTTTTTGTTTTATAAACTTAAATTTATATCTTAATTCACTTTATTTTTTAAATTGTAATGTTTTAATTGTGTATCAGAGGTTATTTTTTTTACATAATATAAAGTTTGTCTAATTGTGAATGAAACAATGTGTTTTTTATGAGAAATAAATTATTTAAGCCTTCTAAACAAAAAAAAAAACGCTCCTGTACTTGAATTCAGATACACTCAAAGTAGCAAAAAATTAAGGGTAATATTTACTCACCAGGCTCTACAATTATGGTGGACAAACTGTCCATTATAATCGCAGGGCCGGCTATCTCTTGTTCGGGCTTCAAGTTTTCCAGCAAGTAAATAGCCGTATCTTGATAGCCACCTTCGAAGTAGACTTTTACAATCTACAAACGTACATATTTCATATATTGTATAATACATAGTTACAGATAGGGTTACAATTTTGAATTCCTACAATTTCGACTTTAGAGAATTAACCTGTAAATTTTTCAAGAATAAATTTAAAAGTATAGTAACAACTTGCATACTGCTAGACTAAGCCCTCTTCTCCTTTTTGAAGAGAAGCCTTGGAGCTTATTCCAGTGTAATTACAGGAACAAGGGACATAACATCTTAGTTCCCAAGGTTGGTGGCGCATTGGTGATGTAAGCGATGGTTAACATTTCTTACAATGTCTATGGGCGTTAGTGACCACTTACCATCAGGTCCATCAGGCCCATATGCTCGTCCACCTTACTATTCTATAAAAAAAACGATGCTACAATGCGGTTTGGATATACACATGTTTTCTTTTACCCTCGAGCACGAGATGAACTATTAACACGAATTACATATGAAATTACAGCTTGAAAAGAATTTTGTGTGAATGCGCAATGAAAAGGAAATGTCAAATTCACGATAATGGAGTCAATATAAATAATAACAATAGAGTTCTCTTCTTGGATAAGTATGTTTTTTAAACTTATCTCTCTTCAAATAGACTTTTGTATTTGTTTTATTTCTTACGTTCGTTGTCACGAATAATAAATTGTTAAATAAATAACGTTTTATACAAGTTAAGTGATTTTTTGTTGTTTGTGTAACTATTACGTGTACACATGTTCAGGGATATCACAGAATCAGACTTTTATCTGATGTATAATTATATATCTTACCGATTAACTGTACCAAAGTGTGTCGAATATATAATAAATAAAAAAATAAATCAATTGAAAATATTGGGCGTACCTTTTCCACGCTCGGTTTAGTCCCTTTGCCGCTGGGCGGCGCTTTTTCCTCAGCGACAGCACTCTTCCCAGTGCCGCGCACGCGAACGTCGTCCACGAGGACGTCGCGATCAGAGAGCGTGAAGCCAAACTCGTTCTTATACCTATTGAATTAAGGCTCAAATAAATAACCATTTATCATCAGGTAGCCATTTGTTACACTGTATTTATGTAAGTTAAGTTAAAAGGTTACCCTTTTAGCACTTAGTAATAAAAATTTTTGAAAAACCTTTCAATAAACGCCGTGTAAAAGTCGCCGTGTTTCGTGCAGTGAGGACCTTCGTGGGATGGAGACACCATAAGGGCGCAATCAGTGCCCGCGTAACGCAGGTGAAGGTACGGTTCGACTGCTATTTGAGAATCTGTGAAACCCTGGCACAGACAATAAATAATTTAGTTATAATATTTTTTTATTGTAACAATCTCATTGGTAAAGAAAAGGAATAAATAAATAATACGGATAAAATTGATTCATAATTGAAAAACTTGAATTTTACACTATGTGCAGGCGCATGTATTTATGTACGAGAACCTGTTGTCCATATTACCTGAGCCCTTAGCTTGTCTTTACACACAGCAGTCAGCTTATCCAGCTGCACATCTAGTTGGTCGAAGTTGTTGGGGCAGTACACCAAGGCGCTGGGCTCCTGCGCCTCTTCAACAACGTCGGCTAGAGCCATACCGTATGCCGAGAGGATACCTAAAAAAAAATATATATTGTTTTTTAAATAACTATCTAATGCATAGCATGCACATGCTCGTTTCACTAAGCCTACTACTTGGTGTAACGAGCATGTGTACTTATATAAAAGTGTCAACAATAATTTTACAAAGTTTTGAATTAATAGAATACGAACGAACAAGTATTTTTTTTAGATCACGAGACACTCGCACATGTGTGCGTGCGTACAGTCAGTACGACGCTTGTACGCACACCAATTGTCATGACAATTGGTTGATCGGATGATGATGAATCGGTTTTAAAGTTGTTATGCTGTAGTGACATCTAGCGAAGAGTTACAAAACTGTATTATTATAATTTTGAACAGTAGACTAACATTAATTTTTCTATTACACAGGTTGACCGGTGTCATTGTTGTTTAAATATCGATAAACGAATTAAGAGAAATCTTAGGGTGAATTTTACGGTCTATCCCCTGGGTGAATAACACCTAGTCCAGCCATGTTGCACAATGAAAGATGAGTCAGCCAGCGAAGGGTCAGCCAGTGCGACTACAGGTGACAAAACAGGGTAAGGTAATAAATCTGAATAAATTTAATCACGAGCTACAACTATTATTTTTATTTACAAGTCACTTCGACTCATCAAAATTGGGAGCACGCGAACGAAGATGACATGCCCGAATATCCATTAAAATACCGGCGGGACCCACTCCGCGAGGGGGCGCATCCCACCGGGACGGTTCCGCGCCCGCACACAGTGGGCCCGAGCCGGCAGCGGACGGACCGAAGCATGAACTCGGAGGCGGCTGACCTGCGTACTTGTGCACGAGCACGGCGGGCACGGCGAGGCGCGCGGCGAGCGCGGCGGCGTGCTGCGCGCCCGCGCCGCCGAAGCTCGCCAGCGCGTGCGCGCGCGCGTCGCGCCCGCGGGCCGTCGACAGCGCCCTGCGGCACGGCCACTGTAGCGGGCGGCCCGGCGCCTGGGCCCCCTGGGCGAGGGTCGCTATCGCCCGTACGCATTGACACTGTAGGAGATATTAAATATCTCCTGCGTTGCCAATGCGCCAGTAACTAGGACGTTATGTCCGGTGCACCTAGGAGTAGTAGCTTGTACCTCACGCCGTCGATGCGCCCCTGACCTTGGGAGCTAAGACGTTATGTCCGGTGCATCAGTAGTGGCATGGACTCGCTCACCCTTTTAACCGAAACATTGCAATACTAAGGATTGCTATTTCACAGGCGAATATCCGTTGATTAGGTTTTTTTTTATACTTCCTGGGAAGATAAATGACTCGACTCCACCTGATGGTAAGTGGTAGTAGAGACCAAACGCGACGACGACCGGTACAGTCGAGACCAGTACAGGTGATACTTACTAATTTAAATATTATAATTACTTAACAAACAATTAATAGGGCCGCAATTATTAATATTAAAACCAGTGGAGAGTATTCTGCAAGAATAGAGCCAAAATTCTCGGCAGAAAACGGCCGTGAAATGTCAGAAAATGATCATAACATTTCAAGAATACACTCAACAAAAAGTATATCACCATAACTTGGTTTCACGCGTGAAAAATTAAGTGAGTTTATTCAGAATAGCACTGATCATCAGTTTTTATCATCTACATATATGGATAATGAAAATATTATACCTAATGGGACGGCACATAGCTTCATTGGCAACATTAATAAATCCCATTGCGACCTCTTCCATTGTCAGCTGAAATAGATGAAAAGTTAGATAAGAAATGAACATTTATTTATTTGAAAAGGCATACCCACAGTACATAAATTAAACACTTTTGAATTTAGTAACATTACGTTCAATTATCAGTTAGTATTACCAAACTTTCTCCTTCCTCCTTCAAATATGCCCAGCGATGGGACGATTATTAATATTTATTACTAATACAGTTCTGATGATGTTGATAATGTCCTCCTGACAGATTTGGCCACGGCGGCCAATCT
This sequence comes from Nymphalis io, assembly GCF_905147045.1. Lineage (NCBI taxonomy): Eukaryota > Metazoa > Arthropoda > Insecta > Lepidoptera > Nymphalidae > Nymphalis > Nymphalis io. The sequence continues at coordinate 7,053,296 of NC_065909.1, forward strand.
TAAGTTATAAGTAATATTATAGTGCACAAGTGTGTGCGCAAACACAGGTGCACTCTCTATTCCCTAACCCTCATAATCCGATGGGACGGTAATCCGACACGACCGGAAAGAACCAACAGCTTTACGTGCTTTCAGAGACACGGGAGTGTACCCACTTCCAACTTCCAGACTTCGCTGGCTGGTACTAAGATTTTTTCGACAAAAGAACCCAATAATATGTATTGGCCCGACCTGAGATTTGAATCCAAGACCCCGAGGTCTTCAGCCTTATATCTAGCTACGAGCCAACGAGACAGTAACTAAGTAATAACAGCAGGAACGCTCACCGCTTTTCCGCCATCTTGTTTGAGGTAGTCATTTATCTCATCCGTTAACTTCCTGAAAGCGGAAACCGTCGCTTCTTTATCCAGCGGTTCATTTTCATTTGGACCGAATATTTTTGGAAAGTATTCCGGTAAAAGACGACCTGAAGAAAACAACTGACACTGCATATTAAGAACATAACTTGAAATATAAAGTATATTATATTAAGCTATTCCGCGTGGTTCCACCCGAGTAAAACGTAAAGGAGCTTGACTTGAAACCCGAAATGGCCTAATGGTTAGAATGCGTGAATCTTAACCGATGATCGTGGGTTCAAACCTGTGCAAGCACCACTGAATATTTATGAGCTTAATTAGTGTTTATAATTCATCCCATGCTTGACGGTGAAGGAAAACATCGTGAGGAAACCTGCATGTGGCTAATTTCATTGAAATTCTGCCACATGTGTATTCTACCAACCCGCATTGGAGCAGCGTGGTGGAATAAGCTCCAAACCTTCTCCTCCAAATGGAGAGGACGCCTTAGCCCAGCAGTGGGACATTAACAGGCTGTTATTACTTGTAGTTCCAGAGATTGATGCGTTCAAACAAAAAACTTCAGTTATTAAATTTGTATAGATTAAAAATAATAACCAAATATTTCATCAGTCATACAAGATTCGCCATTCGCTCCGAACAAATAAGTACCAAACTTACCTAACAACAAGTTGGCGTCAGTAACCGTAAGTGGACCTCCTTTCCTATAACAAGCCGGCCCCGGTTCTGCCCCCGCTGATTCCGGTCCAACCACGAAGAGCCCGGACCGGAACATTAGCATGGAACCACCTCCGGCTGCTACTGTGTTAATATCTATGAAAATAATACGAAAAAATTGGTAAAAAAAAAACCATTTCTTTTTTTTAATTATTAGAGTATAATACTTTTTTAATAAATATTTATATAATCTGCGGAATCCTATTATATTAAAATTTTAAATTAAATCTTAGAAAAAATATTTTTTATTTGTTTTTTTTTAATATTTTTATTTGTTTTATTAACAAAATCCTACAGTAATCCTGAATCGCAACCCTGTATTTATATCAAAAAAATACTTATGGTTATAAATGTGTTGCTAGCTACTAAAGCTATTCGTATTTATTTTTTTATTTTATAGGAGAAAATTGGTGATGCGTTGTATACCATCTTCGTTCATATACACCTACTACTCCAAGAAATATAAGCAACTTCCACCATAAATATCCATTGGATCAAATATATTATTATTAAGGTATCTATTGCTGTAATTACGCTGGCTCGACATTGAAACGGAAATGGAGTAATAAGTATTGCTGTTTGGAGGTAGAATAATTAATGAGTACTTGGTATCCAGACGGGCCTGCACAACCTACCACCAGCTATAATAAATAACTCACCCAACTGCGGTGCTTGTATGGTGACACCCGCGGTGGTCGCTTCGTGCACATGTTCAAGGGCACCAGCATATCTAGAAACGTCTGTAGATGTCCCGCCCATGTCGAAACCTATAAAATTAAAGTTGTTTAATTAAGCTATTGAAGCCGTCCCTTGCTATTAACGATTCGTTAATATATAGTGATAACAGTAGACAGAACCAATCCAGTGGCGTAGCGCTAGAAGGACTAAAGTACATTTTTGAACAAATTGTTGCCATTTGCCAAAACATTTAAATAATAATACATTTATTTATGATAAAACCACATAACATTACTAATACTAAGAATATTACGCAAATAAAGATATAACTTCATATTTATTAAGCAATGACCCCCCGCCGCGTCTGCCTGAGTCGCTCAAAAACTCAAAAACTACCGAACAGATACATCAAACATACGATTTTCACCAATGGATGAAGTAATGTGGTCGCTAATCACAGTGTCGGTCATTACAGTGTTGTGTAAATTAAAGCAAAAAAACATACCAATGACAGGCAAATTAGTCTCCTTCTGGTAAGATGTAAGTGCATAGCCCACCACTCCACCCGCAGGGCCAGATAATACAGCACGTGACCCATTAAACCTAGACAAAATTAAAACAATGTATATTGAATAAAATTATCAATCAGATATCTATTATACATCGTTTTACGAACTTTTAGATTTATTCCTGTCGAATGACATTAACACACATTACACAGGATTAATTTTAACGTAAAGCTACCACCGGTTTGTAATGCAGATTCTACCGATAAGAACCGGCAAGAAACTTAATAGTTACGCTTTTTCATCAATCAAGAAAAGTACATGTAATAATCGTATACAATTCTATTTATGTACCCTATTTGAACGTCAATAAATACTAACTTCAAGCTTTACTTATTTAAATTTCTTTAACATGAGTTTTAAATTCATATAATACTAGTTCCCGCCCGCGTATACGCCCACGTGTAAGGGGAGGCATATGTTTGGTACTCTATGTCATTTTCTGTACCACTGCCTATGTGTATGCAAAATTTCATGATTTATAGTTGAGTAGTTAAGATGTAAAAGCGTAACAAACAAACTAACTAACTTTCACATTCATAATATTAGCAAGGATTATTGGTATACTACATAGGGATGTGTTAGGCCAAGTTATAAATATATATACTTACATATTCATAGGCGTTAAACCGCCATCTGACTGCATGAAGAGCACATTGGTATTCTTCAGGTTGTCCGTGAACCCTTCAGCGAAACCCTTCACATACTCCCTTATATGGGGAGTAAGGTATCCATCAGCGCACGCTGTGTACCCACGAGGCGCCATCCTCACCATGGACGTGACCAAATGTGACAGCGATACTTGTTTAAAACCTGTAAAGGTTAACAAATAAAAAGTTTCGTTCGTTTTTAATTGTATAAAACAATCACAACTAAAAAACACTCAGGTTAGTTTTTTCTGCGGATAGAAAGTCTTTGTGCGTGGGTAACAATCTCAGGGGGTTAGGGGCACTCGATAATCAGGCCGTGTTTTGGAGAAATACTCCAATCCACATAAGATGGCCAATTTGTACTGTCTTCCTTAAATGAATTAAATAAATTTATACCCATTTTTATTTATTATTTATATATATATATTATTATTTATACCCATTATTTCCCATCAGGTGAAATGACTACCACCGTCCATGGACACCTGCAACACCCGAGGGCTTGCAGGTGCATTGCTGGCCTTTAAGGAATGAGTACGCTCTTTTCTTGAAGGTTGCTATGTCATATCGATTCAGAAAAGTCGCCGGCGAAAGCTGGTTCCACAGAGTGGTTGTGCGAGGCAGGAAATGAATTAAAAATCGCGCTGCTGTGTGGTTAACTTGTCGCTACTAGCTTACACTACGCCTACGCCTAGTTTGGTAAAAAACGATATCCACTATAACGGCAAGACCGTTCATTCATTTCGAACCGGCTAAGTTCCTTCTCATCCCATCGTATCGGGGTAAAAACACAATTTATAATTATTAGCTGAACCGGCAACGTAACGTTCTAATAATTTAATCAAAACATAAACCAATGAAATGCACCTTGAAAAAACAAACTTACCAAGTTGCTGAGCAATTTTCCCAATTTTTAATTCATGTTCTCGATACGTATAACTATGAGCTAGAACAACCGCAACGCTATCTATCCCTTTCGCTCTTATGGCCGCTAAATCTTTTCGTACTGCTTCCTCGTCCACATCTTTAATAACTAACATTTTCTGGCCTGTAGTACCATAAACCTCTCTCCAGTTTAGTTTAGATTTGTCAATTTTGCAACGTTCCTCTAAAGCTGGTATCACGCGACAGTCCACTTCTACAACATCTGTGTAAAGTACACCGGGACGTTTTATATTCTGTAATATTAAAAGAATAATAATAAAGTACCTTCATATCAAGATGTTTTATTTTTTGATTTTATGTAAAAATGGCTTTATTTGAGCTGTATCTATGACAAACAATTATGTAATTATCTTAAAACATCAGTTAGCAACTTTTCCAAACACAACTTTATATAGTAACTTCTTTTTACAGCAGAAATAAAGGTAAGTACTAAGTACTTTATTTACAGGATATAACAACACAAATATGTATGAATAATCAAAATAGAAATATATTCAAGCCTTTCACAAGGACTTTCTTTATGTCCTTTTACAAGTTTATATTAAATGTAAAGCTGCTATTGGTACAAAATGAATTACCCAGGAAGACTGAAAAGTTGCTGATTAGTCTTTATCATCAATTAAATAAAGTAGGTACGTTAAGCAATATAAAAATTCAATAATTTTTAACTTGATCATCTGAATTTATATTATATATTTTAATTAAACTTAATTAAGTACTTTTAATAATACTGACCAAATGAAATATATGAGGCCTAGCCTGATTTCCGATGTACAAGAGATCTTTGAAGCCTTTATTGATAACGAGTGCCATCTTAGCACCCTTCCTCTCTAATAATGCATTTGTTGCCACAGTAGTGCCCATTCTAATTGACTCTATTAGTGAAGAGTTAACTTTACCATCTTTATCCAAAGCATTTCCAGTTTCCTAAAAAAAATCTAGTTTAGAATTGAAAGATATCATAATAAATATTAATAGTAAAAAGAACAGAAAGATTTTATGTACAACCAAGTTTTGTACCCAAATATAAACTTGAGTACAATATGTTACTTGATAGAATAAAGATAATTGAATGGTACCAGATGATCAATTATTGGTAGTTTGGCATATGTTCAAATCTTTATGACCTATTGTATAACTTTGTTACAAAATAATAGAAATAATTGCCCATTATCTAAGTAGATACTAATGTAAATCTTTAAATGATTAATGACATTGCTAACTAAAGTACCAGGAAATAATCAAAATGTTATGTTATGTCTCCTTACCATTTTGTGTTTCTAACTTATGTATTAGGAAATAATCAAAATGTCAATGATATATCTCCACAAAATTTTTTGCAAGGAAAAACTAACCTCCTGAAGAATGCGCCTTATAGCTTCTCTTGGTGCATCATCATAGTTTTGTGGGTCTACGGATAGTAGTTTCATGACACGAACTTTGCCATTTGGGCAACGAGCAAACACATCGGTAAACGTGCCTCCTCTGTCTATTGCAAAGTGGAATCCTTTTGGTTTATCCATCTCTGTGAAATGATGCTGAAGGTAGATTAAAAGATGATGTTTCTGTTATTCTTTGATACTTTTAATGAATGCTATGATTTGATTGATTGGATAATATATTGAGATATACTACTGCAAAACAGCAGTACTTGTTATTGTTGTGTTCCGGATTGAAGGATTAGTGAGCCAGTGTAATTTCAGGCACAAGGGACATAACATCTTAGTTCCCATGGTTGGTGGCGCATTGGTGATGTAAGCGATGGTTAACATTTCTTACAATGCCAATATCTATGGGCGTTGATGGCCACTTACCATCAGGTGGCCCCATATGCTCGTCCGCCAACCTATACTCTAAAAAAAAGATAATTCAACTGGACTTATTAAAAAATTATAATAAATAAAATATTAACTGAATATTATGGCTATTATTGTTACCTATCCTTGTTATATGTATTTAGAATACTATTAGTATATACAGATATATATTTTTTATTATCAGTTTAAAAATTTCTTCTTAATAATAATGTTTATAATTCAAAAAAATTGTTGTCCATATAATATAGTAACTATCTACACTACTACACTACTTTACATTAAAAAAATACGCTATTCTTATTTTAAAATAAACTAAATTATGTTAGCATCGTAACTGTTAGCTTGATAAAATGAATGATCAAATTGTAATAATACAATACAAATATTCATCTTATCAATTCACTGTTTGTTTTGTGATATAACAACAGGATGTTTATTCAATGAGATGAGGAGATAATTAAGAAAAACTATTTAACATTACGCATATTTATTTCAAATGAATTGTCATTGTTGTAATAATATCTAAATAATTTTATTTGCAACTAATTCAATAATTATTTTATAAAATGTGATAAATCATTTTACTTTTTAAATCTTGCTTAGATCTTTTTTATTATTTTTTAAATGAAGTTGCCCCAACTTCTTATTTGTACAATTTCAATTATTATTATTTTTTAATTAATTACGATCAGTAATAAGAAGTAGTTAAGTATGTCGTATCTACTTATTGAAAATTGATATTTAATTTATGAATATAATATACCTTAAAAGTTTCCTTTAATTCTTGCTGGAAGGTACTAGACCTTACAAATTACAGTATCTGGAATATTTACGACAGTACCAGAAATGTCAAAAAATAAATTAATTGATAAGAACACATTGATAAAAGCATCAACATTTTCAATCATACTAAAACAGTCTTTATTACAATTATTTAAAGTTTATTTTTTCTAGAGTTGTGTATTTTGACAGTGTTGGCTCATATAAATTACATGTATGCAACGATGTATAAAAAAATGATTTTTTTTAATCATAATTTACTTGTGAAAACCTAAATAGTTTATATTTATAACCTACACACATAAATATATATCAAATATTAACCATAAATGATTATTAATATACATATCAAATAAATAAAAATATTAAGTGACATAGTGGTAATTAAGAAAAGTACACAGCAACATATTCATATTTACGTCATTTTTATTATTTTTATGTCAATTTTCATTCGTCAAATGTCAATGTCAAAACGTCGTGGACTAGAGTTCATGTGAATGTGTTTAAATTATTTTATACAGAAAAGATTTGTTTCACTAGGTGAATATTTAAAGAGAATGGGCCGTAAAAATCGCAATGTTAACAAATTCGCTCAACGAAAGAGAGATCGTAAAGAACAGGTGAGTGTACATTTGAAAACAGAAAACATGGTTATTCAAAAAGTGCTACAGAGTTTTTGCATTGTTTATAGGCAAATAATCCTAACGAAAAGCCAGAAGGCGATACGAGGAGACCATATGAAGATATAGTGCGTGAAAATGCAACATTTGAAGAATATTATAAGGTACTTTCATAAATTTTCTTAAGTAATATTTTACTTTCTGTTAGTGAGAGGTTAGAACAGGTTATATTTTGCTGTTATGAAAGATATCAATATAGCCAAATGTCAAAGTAATTCAGCGTACTGGTGGTAGGGCTTTGTGCAAGCTCGTCTGGGTAGGTACCACCCACTCATCAGATATTCTACCGCAAAACAGCAATACTTGATATTGTTGTGTTCCGGTTTGAAGGGTGAGTGAGCCAGTGTAATTACAGGCACAAGGGACATAAAATCTTAGTTCCCAAGGTTAGTGGTGCATTGGCTATAAGCGATGGTTGACATTTCTTACAATGCCAATGTCTAAGGGCGTTTGGTGACCACTTACCATCAGGTGGCCCATATGCTTGTCCACCTTCCTATTCTATAAAAAAAAAAAAAGCGTGACAACTGTATATTGCAGGTGGTGTCATAGTTTCATTTTTATTTACTTTTTCTAGCATGTATCCACGCTAGTTGAGCGCATCATAGTTTTAACCATTTATTTATCAATTGACAGAAACAAAAAGTCTGCCCAGAAGATCAATGGGAGGAATTCATGAAAAGTATTAAATCAAACCTGCCGACAGCATTTAGGATAACGGGCTCAAAGTCTGAGGCAGATGCACTTCTTAATATCGTTAAGAGTGAATATTTCTCAGAGATACTTAACATGAAACTGAAGGTGGAAGGGAAGGAGGAAGAGGAAGAAATAAAACCAATAAATTTGCCTTGGTATGTTTTTAGTATTAAAAATTACCAATAGCTTATTCCAATCAAATAAGGATTACAGATAAACAAATCTTTGATTTACATATTCAATGCGATTTTCTATTAGCTCTGCTGTATTATGCACCATAAATAGTTCTTGATTAATATATTTTTATTTTTAATACTATTCCACTTAACTTCTTTATTTCACAAATTTAATATTTCACAAATTTAATATTTCAAAAAAAAACAAATAATGGCTATCAAATATATATATAACTAACATTGCTTTATATACATATATACAGAGTTATTTGTAAATAACCATTGCCAATCATATTACTGACATCATAAGCCACAATTTTATGTCTATGACTTCTAGTAACTTAGAAGTTTTCTTTTCCATACAAAGTATAAAATATATGCAGTGGTTTAACCATGAAAGCATATCAGAAAGCGTACAGTGTTATATTCACATTTATAATATTGACATAGACTCAAATGCTCTAATTACTAACAACTCTGTGCGGTAAAAAAGAGAGCAAGTAAAAGAACTAGTTTTTATTTCATGTCACTTAGTACTGTAAAGCTCATTTCATGCTAATCACATACATACATAAATACAATTGTTTCTATCTGTTTAAAAATGTATCTGATTTAAAAAAAACCTGCCTCTTTTAAAGTTAATATGGCTATTTGCGATTTACCAAAACTAAAACAATAGACAAAAATTAACTTGGACAAACATCCAAGCTAATCTTTGATATGGCTAAAAATACAAATTAAAATAATATCGAACTTACTATAAGCAGTATAAACATAACCTGGAATTCTGTTTAGTTTTTATTTCATCAAAATCGGTTGAGTCTATCAAAAGTTATAGAAACATACATATTTTTGTTGTTACAAAATAAATACACATATAATGACTTTTCCTGATTCATCAACATAGAGCCTAAAACACAGGTGTTAGAAACTTAAAAAGTTGGCAGTTGATACATTTTATGATGTAAACACTTTCCTAAGTGGAAGGATTTCTGGAAAATCTACTCCATATACAACACACCACATATGACATGTCTGACACTATTCATTTTGATGTGTCTGTGATTATTATAAAAGGGATGAATGATTATATGGAAACCCGTCATTTTCAAAGTTAAAGGCATAAAATTTCATATAAGAAGAATGATATTTTATAATAAAGTTACTGAGAAAAATAAATGTATACATATATAGAGTGGAAACATTAGTATAATTTGCAAGAAACATAAATTTCAATTTACTATTACGTACAGCGTGGAAATGCGGCCTGTATTATGGGCAGCTTTGAACCGAGAGGGACTATTTTAAATTTGACTTATATAATAAAAAATTTAAAAAAAATGTTGACACAGTTATACTTCTGTGTTAACATGTAAAATATTTTAACTTAGATATAATATTTATGTTTCAATGTAAAATTTAAAAATATTTATTAATAAAATTTACTATTTGTGTTTCTTGATTGAATTGATAAACATCTATTTCAAAGTTCTTAAAAATTCTTGTTTTATTTTTGTTATGAAGATTTAGAACGGTCATATGTGCATATTCGCAAAAAACTTGAGATACATATTTCTGGGTGCAAATAACGAAATACAAAATACACAATGTCATAATAACAATATCTGCTGGGGAGCCAATCTGCTAGGAGAGTAGAGTTTTACAAATAACCCTAGATGATTTTAGTGTTTATGTTTTTAAAAACACGACAAATTTTCATTACATTTTCAGGTACCCAGGTGGTCTTGCTTGGCAATTACGTCTTTCGCGAATGGATATCCGTCGTAGTGAACCACTTTACCGTCTACATAACTTTCTTGTAGCAGAAACAGCTGCGGGTGGAGTGTCCCGGCAGGAGGCGGTGTCTATGATACCCCCGGTTGTATTGCAAGTTGAACCACATCATAAGGTATCAGGCTATATACTTTTACCAATGGTAGGAGAAGTAAAAAGATAAACAAACTTAAGTTTGACATATTCCTTGCGATTTGCTAATAACTCTATGAATGCATGCTGTGACACCATTGTTTTTACACACCATTTTACGCACCATTAATGCGCCATAAACTCATGGAAACTTTTTGTTATTCCCTTACAGTATTTACAGTGTCTCAATACTGCTCCAAATGGGAATGTTCAAAGTAGTTTGGCGGTAGAATAACTGATTAGTTTGTGGTGCCTACTCAGACTGACTAACTCAAGTCCTTTCCATCAAGTAATATTTAATGATATTTTAAGAAAATATTTGTTTGCTAGAAAACTCTGTTCGTTCCTAGTTTATTGGTTTGTCTTTATCAGGTTTTAGACATGTGCGCCGCCCCGGGTTCAAAGACAGCACAGCTTATTGAATTTTTACATGCCGATGAAGACAAGGCACCAACCGGTTTGTACATATGGAAATAAAATATAAATAAACAACAGTTATTTCTTAATTTGACACAAATAAGGATTATATTATTTATCGAAATACTAAGAATACTGTAGAAGCTCTTTTGTATAAGGAGTTTGTTTACTTATATATATCTTAAAACATATCTGTTTGATGTTTATGATTCATGTTGTGCTCGTGGCGAATAAATTAAATTTGGGGGAATCTACATCGGATGAATTTTTTCCACATATATATTATATATTATGTATATGAAAACCATATCAAACGATTTTTGGTCAGTATTGTAACACTTGCTAAAAGATTTCTAAACGAAAAAAAAAACATGAATTACTTTTTCATGATATTTGGTCTCACGATGTGGCAAAATGAAATAAATCCATTTATAATTTTTCAGGTTTCGTAATGGCGAACGACGTGGACAATAGTCGTTGTTATATGTTGGTTCATCAAGCGAAGCGATTGAACTCATCCTGTATAGTGATCACCAACCACGACTCCGCTGTTATGCCCTCACTGGTGATAGCTGATGAACAGGTATGTTGTATAGACGTGTCAAGTTAACATTTTTTGCTTGAAACTTACTCAAAAATTCATTGGAAGATCAAAAATCATTAGAACTATTAGAATCCATACTAATTCAGCACATAATGCACTCACCCTACACTCATGCAGAAACCAGTTTGCTCAACGATTGTGTCAGTATCAAACTCGCACTCGAATTTTTTTTTAATTCATTTAGAACCCGGAATCAAGTAAGCCGTTGAAATTCGACCGTATACTCTGTGACGTGCCGTGTTCCGGTGACGGTACGCTAAGGAAGAACCCGGATATATGGCTCAAATGGTCAACCGGTAATGGAAACAATTTACACGGGTGAGATATTTAATACAGTAACATGCCACTTTTTTTGATCTTTTTCAACCGAGGTAGATGCTTAAATATCCCTTCGTCTATAACGCTATTGGGTGTTGTTAAGAATATGTCAAATATTATGTTGTACCTCCCCGGGAGGTAATATGCTGACAGCGTTATTTCGAATTTGTCCGCTAACTGGAGAAGTTTGAATGTCAGTTCCAGCAACGCTAAAGACTTGGTATCGCCTTCTTTTCGGATATACGCTATTAATGTTCGGTTGTCGGACTGAATCAGTAAATGTGACTTTACTAGCGTTTTTGAGTTCATTTTGATAGCAGCGAAAATGGCTAATAGTTCTTTCTTGTTGCTGTGCCATTTTCTCTGGTAGTGTGACCAGTTCCCTGACATCACTTTTCCGTCCAGTTGAGCACCCCAACCCACATCGGAGGCATCCGTTGCCAGAAAAAGGGTAGCCGGTTCCTGGTGTATCGGTAACGAGTGGTGAGTGACTCCGCGCCACCACACCATTTCTCGGTAAACGTTCTGCGGGATACGTTGCACTTGGCGGGGAAATCTCTTGTCGAACCGTCGCAGGAAGATTTGCAAATTGCGACAATGTAGTCTGCCCCGTGGGATGACAAAGTTGGCAAAGTTTAGCTGTCCCAACATTGTTTGTAATTGTCGTAGACTCATGTGTGTCTTTTGAATTACACAAAAAGAACAGATTGGTCTAGTGTGTTGTTGATGCTCTTTACTTTCTTGTCTGGTAGGGTCATTTTGTTCTCGGCCGTTAGCCATCGTATCCCTAGATATTCCAAGTCTTGTGTGGGAGTCAGGACAGATTTCTGGAAATTTACTTTCCAACCCAATAATTCCAATTGTCTTACGGCTTCCGCAGCCTGAAGACTCAACTTGGTTCGGTTTTGATGCTCCAGAAGAAAGTCTTCTAGGTAGACTAGCACTCGACAATCTTTCGCACGCAGGGTCTCCGCGACCCAGCATGTGATGGAAGAGAAAAGGTGCGGTGCAGAAGCTAGACCGAAAGGCAGGCACGTCATCTCGTAAATACGGTTTTGATAACTGATTCTGAGAAAGGGTCTGTGTGATTTTGCCATAGGAACATGAAAGTAAGCCTACGAAATGTCGATCTTTGTCATCCAGTCTCCAGGTTGGAGAAAGTCCGGCACATCTGTATGAGAAATCAAACGAAAATGATTCGTTTTTACATATTTGTTCAGTTCCCGGAGATCGAATATTGGGCGCATCGATCCATCGCTTTTCTTCCGCAAGAAAAGTTTGGAGATGAAACTCGGAGATTTTGCCCTGACTTCTTGAAGAATATTCTGATTCAGGAGTTCGAGGATTACTTGAGTCATGGCAGGGGAAGTTTTTGTTGCATACCGGTCCATTATTGATTTTGTAGGCCAAACAAGGGGGGGTTTTTTGAACAGGGGTATTCGGGATCCTGGGATTGTCGTCATGATAAACTTGTTTGTATCCAAAGTCTGCCATTTGTCTTTAAATTGTACCCCACCTGAATGATTGTGTCGGATAGTCATTTTTTCTTATCTCTGTTACGAAATGTAATGTTTTTAGTTTGCTTGTTGTTGTCAGCTTTCCCTTTGTAAGTTTGTTTATTTTGTGGTTTCTTATCTGCGCTTTGATAATTGGGTCTCGTGGGATTATAACTTCTAGATGTTGAGGGTTCATTAAGTTTCCTTTTCAGACTACATCTGTCTTTTGGTTCGAATGTTTGAGTTTGTGACAACCAGTATTGTGGCCCTCCGAGGGACTGAATAAGCGACAGTAGCTTTGCTTTGTCAAAAAGAAATTCTTCGCTGGGTGGAAAATTTTGAAAAGCAGTTTGTATACTTTTATTATGTATTTCTGATATGAGTCGTGAACGTCTAATCTCCACACATTCCGCTCTTTTGCCACAGATGATCTGTAGTGAGCGTTCTGCATTTTTGTAGGAAGCGGAAGATTCACTAAACGTAGCGCTCATTTTATTAAATATATTGACACTATTTAGCTCGCTTGGGTTTTTAACAGCCCAATCTTGTATTTCTTGTAAGCCTGATTGCAACAAATCCTTTTGGTACAACAAAGCATTTGTTAGTCCCGCAACAAAAATTCAGTAGGGGCCAAAAAGTCTGCCTTTATTAAGGTAGCACAATTCGTCATTGATTTTAAGGTTGCAAAATCCCGGAGATGAAGTGACTTCAGCTAATGCTTTAGTGTAGCGCACGTGTTGCCACAAGGGTGCGTTAAAATGGTGTTACTCTATTAGTTGTTTTAACCTATTCCCATCGGCGGGTTTCATGTGTTTTTTCTCGTCAAGCTCTGTCTTGTATGTGCCTAGATCTAGAGTTTTTGTTGACACCGAGGGGTTGGATAAAAAAAGAGCTAACATTATTTACTTGGTCTGAGTTTACGTGACTACTGGATTTGTTGCTATCAGTCCCACAATGTTGATGCATTATAAAATTTGTAAGAAAACTGACCTGGTCATATAACGCGTCGATTCTCGGATCGACCGTTACCTGGGAGTCCAGCCGACGTTTCTTTCTGGGAGTACCCTCATTTTCACCTTCGTTGCTCGAACTGCTTGAATTCGAGGTATCCTCATCCTCGCGGCACTGATTATTTTCGGTATACACACCATCCGAAATAGGCACATGCGAATCACTAACTTCACCGTTTTTATTCGGGGCGCGATCCATAATTTCAAATAGAAAAAAAACAACTAAATGTTCGAAAATATTCAATGTGTTAATTAATTTTTCACAAAGCTTCATAAGATAGATAGAAATGTTATTTCCAACTGAATTACTTTAGAATTATTTCGACCACCTTTGGCGAAAGTACACAACGCTATGAAAGAATATGGCTACGGTTCCCGCGCACTTGCTGGTAAACTAGCGCCACCTAGTGTCATTCAGGTGAACTAAGTTGTCTAAGGCAGCAATCGACCACAGATTAAAGTAAGTATACGACTGCTTCTTCACAGCAATGCTGTATGTTTTCCGGAAGGCACATCAATAAGATTATATTTATTGTGCATATAATTACACTGTCACATTCGCCCCTCTATCTAAAACGTAGCAATACAAAATCTTTGCGGTTAGAATAATTAGTGAGATTGGTGGTGATTCTGGTGTTGAAGACGAGCATGGATAATGCCTTACGTACATAAATGTCCTTTGTCAAGAGTTGTCTGGAAGAGATCGTTCTTTCTATCATATTATTTTGTATGATCTATTGTTTTGTATCTATATAGGCCTCTGCATCTTTGACAGATGATTTAAGCGGCATCGCGAAGGCACTTGCGTTCATGACTGAATAGACCAATGCGAGAGAGGATCCTCCGGCCGCACTTCCGACAAGTGTATGCGCCCCCAGATGGGCGGGGGTTTGAAGCCCGCTCATGACGACTAGTGCGTTTTTCTTTTAGTAGTTTAAACCAGTCATTGTCATGCTTTGATTGACCTTCGTGAATAAGGCGTCGCCACTTGGCACGGTCCTCTGCCAGTTCCTCCCATCGATTGCTAGGGATGTTAAACGCAACCATATCACGCTTAGCGCAATCTTTGTAACGGAGCATAGGCCTCCCAACAGACCTCTTTGCATCCACAACCTCTCCCAGTAGTATTTGCCTTGGAAGACGGGTCTGCTCCATTCGATGCACGTGTCCCAGCCACCGTAACCGTTTTTTTTTGAGAATGGCCATGATGCTAGGCAGCTGTGCCTCGCCTAGAACAGACTCGTTTGTCACGCGATCCTGCCATGTGATGCCCAGAATGCTCCGAAGACAGCGCAAGTGAAATGTGTTTAGTCGGCGTTCTTGTTTTGCGTACGTTGTCCACGTTTCTGCTCCATACAAGAGTGTGCTTAGGACACATGATTGGTAAACAAGCATTTTCGTTTTTACCGTAAGGTGTCTGTTATCCCAAGCCCTTGAACAGAGCCTCCCGAACGTAGAGGCTGCTTTGCCGATGCGGAAGTCGATCTCTGCATCAAGCGAGAGATTGCTCGACAAATGCGACCCAAGGTAGCAAAATTTGTTAACCACCTGTAAAGGTGCGCCGTTAAGCAAGATGACTGGTTGCTCTAAACATCCTTGCGCTAAAATAACGGTCTTCTTGCAGTTTATGGACATTGAAAAGAGGTCGCACGCTCTGGCAAATTTGTCCATTAGACTCTGGAGTTGAGCTTGGTCATGAGCAACGAAGGCAGCGTCGTCAGCGAAGAGGAGACTATCTACAAATAAGTCCTCCCTGTAGCGTTTGGACTTGAGCATTGAGATGTTGTACAGCCTACCATCGGTTCGCGTGTGTAAGTGGACGCCTTGCTGTTCATCTCCAAAAGCAACCTTCAGAAGCACTGAGAAGAATATTCCGAACAAGGTGGGGGCCAGTGCACAACCTTGACGAACACCACGGCGTACGTCGAATGGCGTGGATGCGTTGCCATTGTGCAGGACGGTAACTTCCATACCTTCGTGGAACGATTGCACTATCCTTAGGAGTTTTGGGGGGCATCCAATTCTGACAAGAACCGAGTACAACCCCTCTCTGCTCACGGAGTCAAAAGCCTTATTTAGGTCTACAAATGCAATGACTAGGGGGGTATGTTGCTCCCTACACTTTTCTTGTAGCTGTCTGAGTGAAAATATCATGTCGACAGTTGACCGTTGGGACCTAAAACCACATTGTGCCTCAGGGTATACGCGGTCGGCGAGCCTTTGTAGTTTGCCTAAAATGGCCCTGGCAAAGGCTTTACCGACGATGCTAAGAAGAGATATTCCGCGGTAACAGTTGCAGTCGCCACGATCGCCTTTGCCTTTATAAAGAGTGACGATGTTAGCATCTCGCATATCCTGAGGGACGTAGTTTTCTTCCCAGCACTTAGCCAGGTGGTTATGAAGGATGGGCAAGAGGCACTCAAGCTTGACGACTTCGGTGACAACATCGTCTTTTCCGGGGCTCTTTCCACATTTGAGCTTCTTGACGCCCAGATAAAGTTCCTCTACTGTGGGTGCAACGTCTAGCTCGTGCCAAGTTGCCAGATTCGGGACAAGCTCCATTGCTTCTGGCTGAATATCCACTGGGCACGAGTAGAGCCCCTTGTAGTATTCTACCCATCTTGCCATCTGACGGGTGCTGTCTGTTATAACAGAACCGTCGGTTTCCTTGAGAGGTGCCGTCTTTTTTGGAGTAGGTCCAAGAGCTCTTTTGATGCCCGCGTACACCCCGCCAATATCCCCCGCGATTGCGCACGCTTGGATGCTTTGGCAAAGCTCTGTCCAATACGCATTTACAAAGAAGCGCGTGCTACGCTGGAGTGAGGCTTTTGCCTTCGTGAGATCTTTACGCGTCGCATCGCAAGGGTTAAGGCGAAAATTTAAAGCGGCTTGGCGTTTCGAGTCAATCAAGGGAAGTAAGTGCTTCTCGTTTTCTTGAAACCAGTCGTAAGATTTTGCCTTTTGATAGCCAAAAATCTTGCCTGCAGTGTCAGTGAGAAGAGACTTGACTTTTTCCCATTCGACTCGCGCTGATGCCGTACTATCCCAAGTTGCAACTTCTTCGCGGACGAGTTCCCCAAATGACTCCACTACTTCCATGTCACGAGTCTTGAAAAGATTTATCTTTTTTCGACCGAGTGGCTTGGAAGAATGGACTCTTCTAGGGACAAGTCGGACTTTAGTAGCGACGAGGCTGTGATCGGTGTCGCAATCGGCACTGTGAAACGCCCGCGTGTGGAGCGTTTCCCGTAGATCCCTCCTTCTTGTTAGAGCAAGGTCTAATTGGTGCCAGTGTTTAGATCGAGGGTGCATCCACGAGACTTTCTGCATCATTTTGCCTTTAAAAAAGGTGTTGGTAACACACAGCTGGTGCCTTGAGCAAAACTCCAACAGTCGTTGTCCGTTGTCGTTAAGCTTGCCTATGCCGTGTGCACCGAGGCATTCAGGCCAGGCTGATGTACCCTGACCGACGCGGGCATTAAAGTCACCCAAAATATGCAGTCTGTCAGTTGGATTCACCCTGCGCACTGTCTCATCGAGCTGGCCGTAGAACTGATCCTTGGTCTCAGGTTTTGAACTAAGCGTCGGTGCGTAAGCGGAAATTAGCGTGACAAAGCCGCTTTTTGTGTTTAGACGCAAGACCATAATCCGCTCGGAAACGCCTACAGGTGTCTCTATGGCGTTGATGAGATGGTTTCGAACCGCGAAACCTACACCATGCTCTCGTGTTTCCAAGGAACTCTTGCCCTTCCAGTAAAAAGTGTAGTTAGCTTCACGCAAAGACCCTTCGTCTTCAGTTCTGGTCTCTTGTAAGGCTACGATATCGATTTTGAGCCTTTTAAGCTCCACGTCGATACTGTAAGTTTTGCGCAGTTTTTGGGCGCAATCGGAGCTTCCGTAGGTGTTCGGGAAGCCTGTCCTCATCGTTCGGACATTCCATGTCGCAAAGCGCATGTAAGCAGCATGTTTTGTATCAATTCGTTGATAAAAGCAGACGAATGAAAATCTAGTTGAATTAAATGTCATAAGATTCCTCTCCATTTTTATGGTTCGATTCCTGCCCCGGGTCTGGGTGTATTATATATAAAGTATGTAGTGCAACAGACAATCGTGCGTAAATATGTAAATATATTTAAGTTTATTGTTATTGTTGACAACTTAAAAGTTGCTAATTTTTACGGAGACGCAGTTTAATGTTATGCTCTTAAATGTTCCTAAACCCAGCGTACAGTACCGCATACTTCGTCGTGGTTGCGAGTTGCTAGCGGTCGGCGGGAGACTCGTGTACTCGACTTGTTCGTTCAACCCCATCGAGAACGAAGCAGTCGTGCACCGCCTGCTGCAGGAGTTCGGGGATTCCGTGCACTTGGTTGATGTCGCTGACATGTTGCCGGGACTTAAGTACCATAAAGGTAAGACGTTTTTATGTATATTAAATACATAGACGACATATTTAGTCCTATAAAGCGTTATATACCTATAGCTCATTCCAACCACAAGAGAAGTAGACCCAAATAAACAATTTTGACACCGATATCATTGGTGACCGATACCAATCAACGCGATATCATTTGTCGAGGTCTTGAATAATCTATGATATTCACCATGGATGGATTCACTATGGAAGTTGTAATCGGAAGTTCGAAAATTAAATTAATATCGTTACTAGTTAAGTGAAATAATCTTGTATTATAAATAAAGGTACATTAATCAAGAACTGTTTATAGTTTATGCGTAATACAGAACAATTACGACCTGGTAACGACGACGACTGGTAACGGTGACGACCTGGTAATGTCCCACTGCTGGGCTAAGGCCTCCTCTCCCTTTTTGAGGAGAAGATTTAAAACCTATTCCACCACGCTGCTCCAATGCGGATTGGTAGAATACACATGTGACATAATTTCAATGAAATTAGACACATGCAGGTTTCCTCACGATGTTTTCCTACATCGTAAAGCACGAGATGAATTATAATCACAAATTAAGCACATGAAAATTCAGCGGTGCTTGCCGGGCTTGGAACCACGATCATCGGTTAAGATTCACGCGTTCTAACTACTAGGCCATCTCGGCTTTTTCATAATAAGAACAATTATAAAATGCAATTTGTTAATCTACGGCTTGTTTACCTTTACTCCTACGCCGTTTAAAGCGCTGAATAATATTTACTACTCAGTAAATTGCCAGTGAAATCTTTATAAGTTCATATGTTTTGTCACACAATTCGTTGGCTATTTTTATAATTTCATAAAAAACCAATTGATTTAAAATTTATTGATTTTTTGCAAATTCCAATTCAGTTAAATTACGCCCAAACATTAGTATTTCATGAGTTATATATATAAATTTGAAATTCTCGTTCGTATAGTATTGTAAAAGTATTTATTTTTAATTTTATATATATAATAGTTTGAACTCATCCATAATGTCCACAAAGAGTATAAACTGAATTGTTATATGAAAATAATTGAAATAGAGAAAAAATTAACTTTAGAGTAATTCTAAATTTAAATGAACACTTAAACCACAACTATTTTTTGCATTATTATAGGTATGACCCACTGGAGGCCGGCGTCCAAGGACATGGTGTTCTACGACAAGTTCGAAGATGTACCAGAGAATTGGCGGACAGTGGTCCGACCACAGATGTTCCCTCCTAAACCTGAAGACGCTGAGAGATATCATTTAGATAAATGGTAATGTCTTCAAGATATGTAACTTGTTTTTGACTCCTGTTTGTCTTTTGCGAGTCTGTTGACGATAGTGCTAACGTTAACTGCGTTGGTTATGAATGAAAACAGCGCCATCTAATGACATTAATCGGAATTACATACATTTGTATGTTACGCAGTTAATATCAACGCTATATTATTATTAAAAAAACTAGCACTAGGCACACTGTATCGCAAAAGCGTTAAATCGAATAAAAACCAAAATGATAATTTTCCGCTAAAATCGCCTTTTTACAAGCTTCTTAATCGTCGTTATTTGTCAATATATGTAGGCGTACTTTTTAGTTTAATAAATATAAGTAAACCTATTGTGAAACAAATACATAATTAATGGTTTTATTTTACAGCATAAGGATTCTACCACACCACCAAGATACGGGTGGATTTTTCGTAGCAGTATTCGAGAAGACCGCTCAGTTGCCATGGGAGAAAGAGCCAAAATCATCAAAGCCCGAGAAAGAGGCGGAGACTGAAAAGAAGGAACCACCGAAGAAGAAAAGAAGAATGGGTGGTTACAGAGAAGATCCATTCGTTTTCTTCTCGGGGGACACAGAGGACGTATTCCCATCGATAAAGGAATTCTATGATCTCGATGATTCTTTCGATTCCACGTGTTTGTTGACAAGATGTCACGTTGGCAAGAAGAAGAATATTTATTTAGTGTCTCCGATAGTGAAAGACGTCGTACAGAGGAACGAGCCTAATATAAAGATCATAAATACCGGTGTTAAGACGTTCGTGAGATGTGACAATAAAAACATGACATGCCCGTTTAGGTAAGCGCGAATGTTAATATTTCTATATACTTTTGAATGTAATATTTTTATGACTAGACTTTTTGGGATAGGTAATCTGGTAGTAATGGTAGAATTGAAATGAAATCACTACAATTTGTCAAATAATTAATTATAAAATAAATCTCCAGATGAAAATAGTTCCCAATGAAATTAAATTATCCATCAATACTAAATACTAATAAATCTAAGTTCGTAGAATTTTGTATGACGCAATGTGTTTTTTAGTTGATCATCTAACTTAATTTCACATTTTCCAAATGGCTTGGGTGGTTCCTGAGATTACCGCGTCCAAACATAAAAACTCTTCTGATATATATTGTATTATTATTTATTTTTTTTATTTCACAAATACACTTTTGAACACACATGATCGTAGGATTGATCTTAAACATTATAAGACTCAGTGTATGCTGACATAGTCATCAGATGAAATCATGTTTAGGTACTGACTATCCTAGCTAGGCTAATTCAATAATCTGTGCTAAGGAAAGATTAATATTATAAATTGAGATGAATTAATCGATCCGTATAATTAAACTTAATTTTATTTACCATATATTTAATTTTTTTTGCAGGTTATCCCAAGAGGGCCTTCAGAGTATACAGCCGTACATCGGTCCAAAACGTCGCGTGGACATTTTGAAAGAGGACCTGATACTGGTCCTTCAGAACGACAACCCGAGCGACCCGCCCGATCTATCGCTGTTCTCCGAACATACGCAGAATTTAATGAAAGATTTCGGTAAACGACTCGATTATTTCTTTACGAATGTAACAGAGTGAGAGAAATTTGTGGCTCCAGCAGTGACGGTATGTATCGTGTGGTTGCAGCGAGCGGCAGCTGCGTGCTGCAGCTGGGCGGCCCGCCGCGCCTGCTGCTGGTGGGGTGGCGCGGCGTGCGCTCGCTGCGCGCCTACACGGCGGCCGCCGACACCGTGCACCTGCTGCGCCTGCTGGGCGCCGACTACAGCAAATACGGTACGCGGGGCTCATAACGGCTCACTTCAAATCTATATATTCATATTATAACACATAAAAAAAGTGTCCTTTGCCTTATTTAAGGTCATTATGTTTGCTAACTTTGAAAGAAATTTTGTACATATGTGGCAGAACTATTTAACGAACTCGCAACGAATAACTTGTTTAAATAAACTCCCCCCTGACAAGTTCAAACAATGTCGACAGGTATATTTTCAACCTGGAAAGATACAAGTCCACATTTTGTTAAGTACTAATAAAATTAAAGTTAGTAAGTTTAATCCCTGGTACCTGTAATCACAGAACACGACAATATTAAGTACTTCCGTTTAGCAGTAGAATAAGTTATAAGTGGATGGTAACAATCCAGACGGGCTTGCCCAAAACCATCAACAAAAGTACGTTGTTGCAGCTTCTTATCTTATTTGCCGCTTTCAGATAAAAATAAATTCAAGAAGGAACCCGAAGAGAATACCGAAACGACCCCCTCAGAAGCGGCTTCACAACCTACAGACGAAAATGACCTCGATGAAGTTAAGATAACTCATGATAATAATACATGAGATGCAATATTACATAATATAATTATGTTAAATTCATAATCTGATTTTCATTTCGTTGGCCCTTCGTTCCACTCTGTGGAGCTTACGTCGGTGACTTTTCCAAACCGATATGACATACAAAACCTTCGAGATAAGCTTACTTATTCCTTAAAGGCCGGTAATGCCTGCAAATCATCTTTGTATTGCTAGGGTCCATGACCGGTGGTATTCACTTCCATAAGGTGAACTTCTTACAAAAAAAAAACAGTTTATTTATATCAAAAGAATTTATACATAACTAAGCAATATACTATAACAAAATTGGCAGAATATCTTTAGCATATTGCTATATATGCTATTAAAAAATATTTCAAATACTTATTATCGACTTATACTTATTATCGACATCTTTGATTAATTATTGTTTAGCTAATCATACTTGAATTACTACTGAGTTGAGATATGTGATGCTACTAAAGAGGCGTAGCTACCGCCGTATCAGGGCCGCCGATATATACGGGGCCTCCTAGCTACAGGGGCCCCGAACCCGTGTAAGCAAAAAATCGTTAAATGTTATCCAAAATCTCACTCGAACTCTAAGTGCGCTAAATTTCACGGAAAAAAAAGGAAATTTTTATTTTCATTTGAAAAATAAAATTGAATAGCTACTACACCTCGTTGACGGCCAACGCGCTTAATTCGCATGCCTTTATGCCTCAGGTTTGCTTATTGGTCACCGGAGCTGTCGTAATTTTATTAATCTTTACCTAAGGATGTCATTATATACTCTATTGGTAAATTGGGTCAGTGCTTCATACGTAATTGAGGCCCAACCTACCAAATATGATACAGGCCCATCAAGGGCTTCTAGCTTCGCCCCTGCTGCTAAATGAAAAAGATCGGCATGTCTCACCTTGACTTGACTAATCGTAAGATACTTTAGACTTTTGGGAGTGTTCAGTGTTATAAAATTAAATTTAGATAATATGGAAAATCTAGTTTATATCTTATTCTATCTAGAAAATGTTTTTATACCGTAACAGCCTGTGAATGTCCCACTGCTGTGCTAAAAGCCTCTTCTCTTCTTTTTTGAGGAGAAGGCTTGGAGCTTATTCCACCACGCTGCTCCAATGTGGAATACACATGTGGCAGAATTTCAGTGAAATTAGATACATGCAGGTTTCCTCACGATGTTTTCCTTCACCGTAAAGCACGAGATGAATTATAATCACAAATTTTGAAAGATTTGAACCCACGATCATCGGTTAAGATTCACGCGTTCTTACCTCTGGGCCATCTCTGCTCCTTTTTTTATGTATATTCGTTATTGTACTATATTATTATTGTACGCATATTACAAAGGAATAAATAAATAAAATCACAGATTACATAAACAATTTATTCTTTCCATCTTCCAAACTCGCTCAGTCTCGAGCGATAACAATCCTTACAGCCTTTTGTTTACAGGCGAAAGTGCTGATATTAACAAAAAAGTGCGCTTACATTAACGTATACACTAAAAAATATTTTTAAAATTACAAAATATTTTGAACCAGTACCTAATAAAACAATAGAATAAAAAATTAACAATTTAAATAATATATATTTACTTACATGTAAAACTATAATGAATAGAAAAAAAATTGTCTTATTTCAAATTCGTTCTAAAATAATTTAAGTTTCGAATGTTGTAATCATAATAATCATAAATTATTTTTAATCGTACCATGTACATGGGTAAGTCTTAAATTGTAGTCTTTCTCATCAATTGCACCATTCCATAATATAATAGGCATTTTAGCTATAAGTCCTGAAGCTCGTAAAACTTTATTTAACTTCTTTCAGATGAAAATTTAATGTTTTACAAAATATTATTAAATGCGAATATTCTCATTAAATAATATATTAAAATAAATAGCAAATATATGCTGTTTTTATTTTAACAATACCAATTTCTTATTTTCATAAACATTTGGCAATTTTGAATTAACGAATGAACATATTTGAGCCAATTACCATTTTAATTTAATTATTTCAACTACACATGCACATACATTTATTACCAAACGTAATAAATGTATATAAACATATTTTATTATTGATAAAAAAGATTGATAACCAAAATATATTACTTTAATAATCAAACAAAATTGCGTATCAACTAAAAGATAGATGTTAAATTAAATATGTAACGTAGTTAACCATTTTTTTTTGTATTTCTTATTTTTTTTTTATATTTCGTTAAGTATAACTTCATAAGTATGATGTAATTGATGTAATTTTAAGAATACAATTTTCAGTCCATTTATTTCAATAATACTTAATATTTTTTAAAATACGTTTAGCAATTTGTAATTGGTTTTCATTACTAAGCTTAAGCGCAAATTTCTTCATATCATTCGAAAACTCTTACAAATTGAACCTGTAGCTACGTGATAATATTTCATTATGGATTATAAAAAAAAAGTTGCAGGTTTTAATAAACCAAAGTTACCATTATTTAAATATAATCAAAATATTAATCGTTTTAAACGGTATTTCGATCGGACGTTTTTTTTAAATATAGAAATGCGATGTACTTTGTTGTAAATAGAAATATTAACATTGTTTATGAAGATTGAAGATTAAGAGTACATTTTATCCTCAATATATTTATGTTTTAAAAATTATAAAATGATCTTACAAACAAGGTTTTATACTATCTTAGTCATAAATTATAGTAAAAAAGTTGAGTAAACTGTAACAAATCACCGCTTGGACGTTAATTTAAAAAAATTAGAATATTACTTTAGAATATTAATTTGGACCCTATTTTTAAGTGTTTTAGGAATTATATGTTGTTTCTTCTTACATTAACAGTCAAATGGATTAATAGAGTTAGTAAATAATAAATAGTAATATGCCGAGGGAAATTCAAGCATTGGCTTTACAATCCGTGTGAAAAACAGATATGGAAATAATAAAAATATTAATTATGAGCTTTATTTTAATCGGCATCAGCAAAATTGTAAAAATTGCAAATTAGGTAGTGTACAGAAAACTTAATATAAAAAAAAATTAAATACCTTTTCTCGAGTCCAACTTTTTGTAGTTATTATATATACCTAAGCTTTGTAGGACCCTCATTTATTACAAAAATAAGTAGAATTTATTTTGGGTGCTTTTGTATTTATTAAACATCTAATTACTAATACTGTACATTATTTATAATTTCCAATCATAGAAGGTTTTTTAAATGAAGGAATAGTTTTCAGAGTATATATACCTAGGTCTAACAGCGCAAGCACGCAATAAACAGCATTATGCAATAATCGCTAAGTACCTATCTTGTATCGCAATTCTTAATATTATTTTCAACGGAATTATGATTTTGCCTATTTTTTTGTAATCTACGAAAACGCTGTTCTAAAATTCCACGCCCATGAATAGAAACTAAAAAAAAATGATGTAGGTAGATACTGATTATAATAAAGTTGGTTTGGTTCTTGTCTAGACTTTTGGAATATCTTTAAAAAATATTAGTTATGAATATTCATTATTTATAAATAGGTACACGTCGATTTTATTTAGAACTATTGCTATATATAATTAATAATATTATATACTTTCTTATTTTTTTTATTTATCTGTTAAAGAACCTAATACATATATAACAACATAAATGAAAATGACGTGTTTTAGATTTTACTCGTAACATTCAAAATATATATAATTATTTAAAATAATTATATATATTTTGAATGTTACGAGTTGGTTTTTTACTTTTAAATTTACAGATGAATTTCAACAGTTTTGGTGATGGAATAAAATTAATCTACTTATTAAATTATACGAATGTAAA
Source organism: Nymphalis io (assembly GCF_905147045.1). Lineage (NCBI taxonomy): Eukaryota > Metazoa > Arthropoda > Insecta > Lepidoptera > Nymphalidae > Nymphalis > Nymphalis io. Next base: position 7,079,024 of record NC_065909.1, read on the forward strand.
CCGTATTAAGCTTAATTAATAAATAAGAATTAAAAAGCTTTAATAGCTAAAATGTGAAATAAATATAAAAGACCCGTTGAAATTATAATCTTATTATTTTATTCTATTAAGTGTGAAAAACGTTGGCCATACCCACAATTCAAGGGATAAAAATATCTCATAAGATACTGGTATCTAATTTTTTAAAGGAATAATGTTTCACTTGCTATTTGATGATATAATAAAGTATACAGATTATATAGACACATTATTAACACTATCGCAGAAAAGAAACGAGCAAAACCTATTTAAAGTTATTTCTTTCTTAATTATTTTTACATATTTACAAATATTTCTAAATAAACATGAAATGCGTTTTGCCACGCTAACGTCTTAACTAGTTTAGGTACGCGTGAGACTCCATTAGCTTATTAAGATATCTAGCTTTAACTATACAGGATAATTTTTTGAGATGAAAACATGATACAAATTAAAATCAAGAAACAGTCGAGGAAGAGCGCTTCGAGTTAGATTTTGATTTTTTATTTATGTTATACCCAGGCTGGCATTTGGGCTATCTGATGGTAAGTGTTCACCACCACCTTTGGCGATATAAGAATATTAACCATTCCGTATATCGCCCCTGCGCCACCAACCTTGGAAACTAAGATGTTATGTCCCTTGTGAGTGGCTAGCTCACTCACCCGTCCAAGCTGAAATACAACAATACTCAAAGTTGCCGTTTGATGGGTGGCACCTAGATGGTAGACGGGCTTGCAAGACCCTAGCATCAAATTTATAGTATATAGTAATAGCAACAGCCTGTAAATGTCCCACTACTGGGCTAAGGCCTCCTCTCCCTATTTGAGGAGAAGGTTTGGAGCTTATTCCACCACGCTGCTCCAATGCGGGTTGGTGGAATACACATGTGGCAGAATTTCGATGAAATTAGACACATGCAGGTTTCCTCACGATGTTTTCCTTCACCGAAAAGCACGAGATGAATTATAAACAGAAATTAAGCACATGAAAATTCAGAGGTGCTTGCCCGGGTTTGAACCCACGTTCATCGGTTAAGATTCACGCGTTCTTACCACTGGGCCATCTGCTTCGCATCAAATTTATGAAAAGTAAAATTTTAGTTGGTTAAACAATTTTGTAAAGAATAATAAATAACTACTGCTCCATCTCAAAAACTTACTTTTAAAACGTAAATAAGACATCGTGCTTGGTACATACTCAGTATATAAACGATTAAAATAATTCCAAACAATAACAAATTTTTAAATGTTTACAAGAAATTATTGAAAATGTTATAGTTTTGCGAAATCTATTCTGCAATAAACAAAATGTTAAAAAAATCTAGTTTATATTTGTATTTGGCGAAAGGCATATAATAGTCAATAGAAAATGGCCAAGAATCTGGTGGCCATAAATGGTGAAATGGTCAGATGTACATTATCAGAAATATGTAGTTACATTAGCTCATTCAACTTTTAGAACGGATTGCATCACAACAATACAAAATTGTTTTTGGTTGTCGTATTTATCGTAATATTGCAATATGAACTTAATTTATTTAAACATTAAAGTAGAAAATCGTAATAAAATTAATAATATAAGCTACGTCATCAGTATTATTGATAATTAGATGGTACCCAAACCGTTTGAATGAAGCATTACGACCAGAACAGCGATTATGACAGTCAATGTTACTATTTTTATAATTCTTTATAAAAAAAATATTCTAAGTACTGCACCGATGTCAAAACTGAAATGCGCCTTATTCTAACCTTAATCATTAAATTGTTAAATCTATACCAGCAACAAATTATCCCTCACCTAAAATCCTGTTTCATTTTAACATCTCAACCCAATATCACAGTGGGTGATGTGGTATCTAATTACTAATTATATTTACTACTATTTCTACGTTATATAACTTCTATATTATGAAAAACTATTGCATGCTAATATATAAATAACGTTATTTAACTTTTCATAAAATAGTATTTCATAATGAGTATTCAATCTACTTTATATATATATATATATATATAATATATTTCATAATGAGTATTCAATCTACTTCTTATTCTATCTATCTCATTATGAAATATATTTTTTAATTTAAAAATAGGTAATGGTAACAAGGCTATTATTCCTATTTATTGAATATCTAAACTATGTATTTCTATTATCTATTTCAACTAGTGGGAATTTACTGAAGTAGGTACCTAGGTATTGTTGTCTTTTTTATGCCGATACAAATCAAAACATAAAAATATATTATATATTACCATAATTATATAAAGAACTCGAATTTTGTTATCCTTTCTCTACTCTAAATCCATTTGACTATATGTAATGTATTTGAGAACAAAATAAGTAAAACATACCGGAATTTTATGATGCGATTTTCTAAGGCTGTTTTGTATTTAATTAATTATAATAAGTAACCATAAACAATGTTATTTTTTCTATTTACGAGACTACTATCATAAAGCAATAAGTAGGTATTAAAATTCAATAAAATCAAAACAATAGAAACGATATAATTTGACCTAAAGTATAAAAATTCTATAAATATAAAAAAAATATGAGAAAGGTTTATTGCTACAATTAGAGACGAAGGTACTACACTAAGTTCCCTTTTAATATAATATATACGTATAATATAAACATGGCAAGGTGACTACTAAAAATAATAACGGACGAATCTTCTGTCTATTTAAAATGTATGTAAAAAAAAGATAGTAATTGTTGTTAATAGGATGTATAAACGATAATGATTCTTTTAAAATATGAAATAATTGTGCATTGTCATAAAATTTTGATTTTAGAACGTGTGCCTCATACCATTAAATAAATTGTAAACAAAAGACGGAATCCATAATTTCGGACGGTAAAAATGGACAAGGAAGCTGTGCTTTAGATACAAAATAGGGAAATAATATGTAAGTAATATTTAAAAAATGCTTAGTATTGCTATGTAAAAGAGTAAAAATATTTAACCTTTTTAATGCGAAAAGTTTTTTTTTAAATCTATTTCTTAATTAAGGACGTGCGGCAGTACAAAATTATTGCAAGAATAATTTGTGAATTGACGTGTTTATGAGAATGTTTTGTTAGTATATGACACACCTTAAAATTGCTTTATAGTTTTTAACATAAAAAAGTTTTGCCGACCGAGATTCTAAATTTTACAGGATAAATTGATTTAGGCCTTTTCCTATAAAATAATTTATAACAAAAATGTTAATTTATTTATTATATATATATATATATATATATATATATATATATATATATATATATATATATATATATATATATATTTATTTAGTTATTATCAAAAACCCCATTTCATTATTAGTCATTTATTTTTCTCTTAGAGTGATATTAGAAAGTTTTTTTTTAATTAAAATACTACAAATAAATTAAAATTACAACCTTAATATTGCACTGTATTCCTTACTCCGCAAGCCTATTTATTTTATGAAAGCACCCAAAGTGTGATTTTTAGCTAATTTAAAATAATTTCAGAACTGCATATGTATGTCATATTATGTATGACCTGTGTAGAAAGCTAAAAAAACACCGAGTAAAGATTAATACGAAGAGATATAAATTAAAAATTTATTATTATTTATGGCCGGCAAAGCATTTTTTATTCCTAATAGGTTTAACATACTACAATATTTTATCTATTTAAGATATCAAAATGTATTTATTTTGAAATGCTTAGAAATGTTAAACATAGTTAATAAATTTATTTTTAAATATTAAATAATCAAAAATCTTTAACTGAAATAGCCAAGATTATTAACACCGCAATCTTTTTTATTTACCAATAAAGAAAAAAAATATTTTTACATTAGTAAAAATATTACAATTTTTACATTAGTATTGTAAACATCCAATAAAAATTAAGTGACTTATCTGATCTGTGGACGAAAATTTAAGCTTCAATTTTGCTGCCTGAGTCGTGGATTGCGTGGACATTGCATCAGATGCCTTTGCCATGGGAGGTCCCGAGCCAGGATATTTGTTAGGCAGTATGGACACTTCCATTCGTCAAAGCTCAATGCTGAAAAAAAAAACAAATATATTCGCAACAACAATGTTAGGTACACTTTGAAAATATTTATTTCGGTTACTTATAACAGGGATTTTTGATATAACACCAAAACAAGAGAACCGAAAATAAATTCAATATATTCTTTATAGAACACCAAGACTTCAACTAAAATATACTTTGATTTACAAACACTGCATGAAGTGCAACATCTTATCAGCCTTATCGCTAAAGCGGCGATCTGCAGAGGACTGACATGTGAGAAGGGTATATTTTTAAATAAATTATTACCGACATTTCGAAATTATAAAATACAAAGATAATTACAATATAGGCTAAACATAATATGTAATGAACACAATAATGCATATAAAATATACATATATAATTTAATAAAACTGTCCAGCTAATACGATTGTTTACTGTGTTAAGAGTTGTTAATAAATATGTATATATTTTATAAGATGTTATAGATGATACAGGGACTTACGGATGCAGTTGACGTGGTAATCGCTCTCATCAGATCGTAGCGCTGCGCCACATTTTTGACATGCCTTCCAGAGACCCTCGCTAAGCGAACACTCCTCTACAAGTAGTTGAAATGACAATATTTTAAGATAGTGTTTTTTTTTTAATTAAAAATTAAAAATAATTCTATCAAAAACATTAATTATTTTCTTAGTAGAATACACATTTGAATTAATGATATTTCATTTCATAGTTTGATTGTGGCTTAAATCTACCAATATTTTTATAAATTTGTTTTAGAACTAAAGTTATTCGATAAGTATTTATAGAAAAAAAAATGTATAAGCGATAGGTCATGAGAATTATCACCCAATAAATGCGCGTGTAGAACTCTCGCTTCGAGCGCGAGATGGCAGTGCGGGCAGCGCGCGAGCAGCACGCAGCGTCGCCAGTAGTGCGCCTCCAGTGCAGCCGCGCGCACGCGTCGACCGCACCACGAACACGACGTACTGGCAAATTATGCTATCATATTCATTTAAATATTATTAAGCTCTGATATTAAAAACACTGTTTCAATTTTTAAGGGCCCTGTGCTAGCCCTGATCATCAATCCATTTACCACCATTAGTTCTCTGTATTGCAGTTAATCTAAATTAAGGTACATAACATCTTGGATCCCTGGTTGGAAGCACGTTGATGGTGTTGGGAGTGGTTTCTTCTTGAAGCAATGCGAGTGTTTATTGACTTAGAATGCCACTAAAAAATCTGATAGTTTTCAAGTGGTGTTCAAAGTCTATAAGCACTTGTAACGTTCGTCTGCCTTCCTAAAATAATTATTTAAAAAAAAAAGGGAAAAATTGGAACAAAAAAGGCAATATAAATTACAACATTAGTTTCAACATCATGTACATATATGTGATAACATTTGCAAAACAAAGCTTCCGCGACATTATTAGGCACTAACTTGCAAACCGGTTCCGGAGTAGTTTCGCTACTAGCATCAACACCGACCGCTTCGTATCCTTCAAACTGATGTTCACTACTAGACATTTGCTGCCTCCTTCCTATAACACGTTCAACATAAACAAATATAAGAACATTTAAAATACATGTATTTCGTCTGATCGTAATATTTATTTGTTACGTTCTAGTTCATTATTAATTTTCACCTGGACTATAATATCCGCTTTCATCCATTTGACTATGTTCATCTAAATGCAAGTTTCTAACACCCGCCACCAGCTTGGGTGACTCCAAGCCTACATCTCTAAAATAATCAGCCTTAAGTTTAGGTGAATCAAGACTTCTACTATCTGAATCACATCTCAAATCATTCCTAGACATCTGCGGGGAGTCCATCGGTAATGAGTCCATACTACGGAGATCGTTCTTTGACGTCTTCGGTGATCCAATTGTTGGGGAATCCCTGTATTCTAAGTGTAAAGGTTCGTAAACAGTCGCGGGTCGTTCTTTTAGTTGAGGCTTAGAGGGATCGTGGTCGTAGTGAATCATGGAATGACGATTTTCTATATTTCGATTTGCTCTACGGTATATAACATCATCAGTATGTTTTTCTTCGAAATGTACCTAAAATATGATGGATACCCTCTTATTATATATGAACTTACTATTAAATATATTCAAATGAGAATGATAAGTTGCGAAATTACCTTTTCACTACCAGTTACTGAGGATCTTGGTGAATGTTTAGGACTGACTGCGCTGTCAAGTCTCAGTTTATTATAGCCAGGAAAATTGGTGCCCTCTTTTGACTTCACCGTTGGTGTATACTTCTTAGTAGGAGACTTTTTTAAGCTGCTTTTAGTTCTCGATGTTGTGAAACTACCGCTTAAGCTTGATGGCGCTAATGTACCTCCACTTGCACTTGATTTTAAGCTATATGAAGATGTGGCATCTAATGATGACGTCATGCCAAACGATGTGCTCATACCGCTCACAGTTGTGCCACTTCTGGTGGAGTGACTAACGCTCGCTTCGAGATTTGAATCTGCAGTTGATTGATCCCCACCATTGAGTATCTGTTCTTCAGTTGGTGCCTGATTCAACATTTTCTGTCGAATAAATATTTCTTCTTAATACCACAAATATATGAATAACCAATAACAATAAGATTTTAAACAACTGTATACGTATTTTACTACTAAGTAACAACTCTCCAACATTTAATCAAGCTTACGTAATTTTTTTCTTTTTTTAATTTTAAGTCAAGTTTTGAAACAAATTAGTACATATTGATACAGTATACACAATAGGTACCTGCATATCAATTCTATCAAACTGTTGAAATAGATGTCTATAAATGAGATTTCGTCTTGTAACAGCATCATCTGGGGGTAGTTGGGCTCTCACAACTCTTGGAGATCTCGCATAAGCAGCTAAAAGTATACGTTCAGCGGCAGCTCGTACTGATCCCGCCGCATGCTGAGCGCCGGCTGCGCCACATTCTGCTAGGCGACGAACCGTAAGACCGCTTTAAAAAAATTAAAACAGATCATGAATAGCACTTATTAGTTCTCTTGCCAATGCTTTTTAATAACACATTGTCTGTGAGAGATCACTGAGTAATAGGACCTTTCACCTTTTCTAAGTATTTTATTACTCTGCTGCTGCTTATGTATACGATGTGTAATTAACCATAAAATAATTATAATATATAATATTGAAGAAGATGGTACGACTGAATGCGGAAGGCAGAAAACAAGAAGCCTCGGCGTTTCTTGGGAGGTATATCTACAACAGTGGATAATTATGACGGATGATGAATATTGCTAGCTATAGAAAAAAATCACAACGAAATTGAAACATAAGTACCGTCAATAAAAAAAATGTCCATCGAATTAGCTGATGTGGATTCATAACGAAATCGATTTGGTTTGGTTTTGGTCAATTAAGGTTATATTGTCAAGGATCGAAGGTATATCTAGTCGAAGTAATAGTATAAAAACGTTTGAAAAACAATAGCTTTACTGTAACATTTACGATTATTATCATTTTATATGTAAAACATTGACATTAAGATAACGTGATCTGCCAACGCAGTACCTACGCAATCCTCTTAATAAAGTCATGAATATATAATTCCATTTTTAAAATCTATGACGTCAAATTTTATTGTATTGTTGTTTATTTTCGCTTCAACTTACATCGGGGATATAGCTCAGTGGTAGAGCAATCGACTGCAGATCGATAGGTCCCTGGTTCAAATCCGGGTGTCCCCTACTATTTTTTTAAATTAAAATTTGTAATACAGATAATTAATTTACTTTTTCTTTATTTGCAATAATTAAATGCATATAATAATTATCTATAACAATTCAGAAACTATTAGAACAAAAATGTTATTGTTATAAACGAAACCAATGAACGAATATTTTAATTATATAAAGAGTATTGTGAAAGCCATTCGTTGTTTTTTGTTATCGTATATGATTATAATAATGTGGGTTACATTATTAATCTATAGGAAAAAGACAAACACATACATAAACATATTCATCTCACATATACAAACGTCAATCCAGTTAAAGGCAAAAGGTAGCGAAAAAGAAATATATCGAGCGATGAGACCTTGAATTCAAGGGTTACATATTCTTGTGTCTTGCAACACATAACACATACATAACACGGACGATATTTTTATTACTAGCGTGGGGTATTAACTCGCTTGGTGTGAGTTTTGAATCATTTGTATTTAAGTTAGAGATTTTGTATTTAAATGAAATGTAGGTCTCGTGATTTATTTTTAAAAATATATGACCTAAATTAGAAATCCGAGCAAGCAGCATCTTTTAGATTATTGGATTTTTCTGTCAAAGATACTCAGTAGCAGCTCAGAGTCCGTAAGTTTTAGAGAAAAGCACATGGGGTGCCTAGCTACTCCCTTTCCTATCACACGCGGGCGAAGCCTCAGTCGGATACTAGTTTTATTATATTATTTTGATCCTTTCGCAATTACGAGTATAACCGGTTCAATTCAACATGACTGCAACTTTGTGTTTTTCAATGAGAAGTCTGAAGATCAGTTAGCGTGTTACCGATTATATATCGACGAATAATGGGAGTTATGTTAATAAATAATGAATAAAAAAAATATTATAATACCAATATTATATTATAATTATCAATATAAAATATTATTATAATAATCGTGGGGAAATCTGCACATGAAGAATGAATTGCAATGAATTTCACCCGCAACAGCGTGCTGGATAAGCACCAAACCATCTCTTTAAGAACCCTTTGCTCAGAAGTTAATTAAGGTTTATTTACAAGGTACTTTTTATGTTATAATTATTATGTTATAATCATTATGTTGTATTTGAGCATTCTGTGTTTATGTACAAAAGTTGTGCATTATGTCCAGATTATATTTTATATTTAATAACCTATGTAAACTTTTTTAACACCTATTTTTATAGAAATAACGAGTCATAATTAACACTTGCCTATTTTTATCTGTTGAAATGCCATGACTCAGAATGAGTTGTTCCAACATTTGGAGACGAGACAGGGCGAGCCGAGGATGCATGGAAGCAGCTACAGGACGGACTAGTTGTTGCGGTATCAAATGAAGACTCCTGAAATCATAATTGTGTTTTTAAAATAAGAACGTCTTTAATTTACTAATGCTGTGGCTTATGGTGCTATGCGAAATGTACTGCTTTATATATACAACTGTTTATTTTTATTTTATTAACTTATTAGGTAATTGGCTACTTCTTTACCGGTGTTTAAATATTTATAAAGTTAAAAATAATATCATAAGATCTTTCAAATTTTAGCATTCGATAAAAAATTAGCTAAATAATAATGATAAAAGGTGCAAGAGATCGAAGAATTAAAATCGTATGGTTGTCCTTTTCTTTTTCTTTTTTTTTCTGTCTCGTCATTAATATATTTTATATTAAAACTAACCTAACTGGCGGACAGTCTGCGACTGTGAGCACTGTGTGCTGTGCGGTGGAGTGCACACGAGGTGCGGGGTCACCGCAGGCGCGAAGCAGTTCTGGCAATAGCTTCTCAAGACAACGTCCTACTTCTGCTGCGCAAACTCTGGAATTGCTTTCTTATTACTATTTTCTATATTAAATGAATACATATACTTGTTAAGCGGTGGTAAGCGGTTGTCTATGTGGAAAATGATTTGTCTTCTTCTTTCGAATCTCAAATTACTGATAACAGAAAGAGTAAAATTTGAGTTTACTGTTTACTCGAAACCTTTAAATGTATGCCTTCGAAAGTATTATAATGAAATGTTTTTTCAATCTAAATAGTTCTTATTTCATTAATTTTGTTACATACATTTTAGATATAGATATATTTTTGTATTAAGTTTTTTTGAAAGAATAATGTGTATTTTCGAATCATTTCACATGTTTTATTTCGTTATTTAAATTATCATGTATGAAATATTAATCTAAATGGAATTTGTGTAGGATATATTATAATGTTACAAGTATGCAAAAAAACATTGACATACTCTTTATGTAAATTATAAGAAACATAATTTGTTTATTTATATTCTGTTATATTACCTGTCGGGTACAAATTCTTTAAACAAAACTCTAACGACTTCATTAGCTTGGCTATACACGGAGAACACTTTATCTCTCAGCGCCCTTTGGAGTAGTGTTGCAGCGGCCCTCGCGGTCTTGTTCGGAGAGGTCTTTGTACTGCCATTTGATGGAGACGTCATTTCAGTTCTTAGACGAGCAAGACCCTCTTCTTTATCCAGATAATTTTTAGAGAAGAACTTTTCAACCTTTAAAAAAAACGTAATTGTACTTTTCAACGGTCATAGTTTATATTAGTTTATATTTATTATTTAGGTTCGATAAAGTTGTACTCGACTCGAGTACAACTTTATCGAACCTAAATAAATAGGTTTTGTATTTGTGTTTTTGTATATATAATTTTTTGTCTTATTTGGGGATTATTAACCAAATAGTTACGGAATAGTAATATTAATGATTAAATTAAATTATTATAAATATTTATGTTTATTATATTCGTACAAATTCTTTTTATCGGTCCGACCTGGTTTCAACCCAGGTCCTCGGTATCTGCGGCCTTATATAGCCACTTGACCAACGAGACAGCTAAAAGTTATACAACCCTAGTCATGTTAAATTATTAATATTCATTTTACATATACATAAGTGTCTATATTTTGCTATATAATATTTATTATCTTTAGTCCGCATCCACTGAAAAAATGACACAAAGTTTTTCTCGTAATGTCAATGTAATTCACTAAACGTAATTCACTTTCTTACCAAGGGATAACCGAATATAAGTATCGGAAGCGCGGCTTGCTTCCTCTCGCGCTCAGTGAGGCGGTGCGGAGCGCGCGCGTGCGAGGACGCGCTGCCGCCGCTGCACTCCTCCTCGCGGGCCTCGCGCAGGTATTCGTTGGTATGGGAACTGTTGGGTTCGGTTCTAAAGTCATTTAGAACTATATGATACGGTGCTGGTGACATACAGGATCGTGGAGTCTTGGCGGTATTGTATGGATGATGTGTATAAAAATATCATTTACTTGATCACAAGATGAGAGATCATGTTTCCAATAGGACTTTGCGTTTGGCTAAAAGCTGACATATAAATATGAAAGTGCTTTAAACTTTAACTTTAAAAGAGATTTTTATAACACTTAAATAAAAATGTACGATCTTTAATCTGATTAAATAAACAAGGCATTGAATACATATTCACAGTACATACTGTCTTAAAGCTGGTAACAATCTTTCTTCGTAAGCTTCAAAGGTTGACCTTGGGCCTGCACTTTTGTTTCTTCGCCTTACGAGAGTACCTGAAACATCAATAACTGTTATAAAATAATTAAAACTAAGAATTAGTTATATATGCATACTTATATAGTAGGACACATTCAGGAGTTCTCATCTATACTGAGCTTACAAATTATATTTGGATAAAATATTAAAAAGCAATGTAATTTAAGATCATATAGGCATATCGCTAAATTGTGATGATGTCCTCCTAACCGATTCACGGCAGAAAAAGACCACGGCAGCCAATCTCTGGATTAGCGAACTGCGTGGGACCTATTACATGGCACAAGTTTGCGCAAACACAGGTGCACTCGTATTCCTTCAGTCTCATAATCCGATACGAACGGAAAGAGGACAGACGCAGGACCGACGGCCTTACTTTTTTTCCGAGACACGGGAATGTACACATTTTTATCTTCCAGACTCCGGGCTGCTACTGAAAATCTTTGAAAGAAAAATCCAATAACTTTTTATCGGCCCGACCTGGGGTTTGAATCAGTCATTAGACAAGATCAAAAATCATATAACCATAGTCAAAATTATACAACAATAATAGCACTGGAGAGTGCTGTTTTATTTTTGACTGTCGAGAAGAGTTAAATAGATTAGTTTGTGAATTTATTTACCGTTTGCAGCGTTAGGTGTTATGCTTCTTCGAGGACTGTCTGTTTCTTTCCTCAATTCTTCATCTTCTTTCTTTTGTATTTCTTGTTTATCTTCTTGGACCGGTTCGATTGACTGGACAGGTTCTAATTGTACTTCTGTATCATCTTCTATAGTTTGGACGGGTGACTGAAATATATAAATAATACAAATAAAATTACAATTGTTTATTATTGGCTCAATATGTAGACGAGACAACAATTAGTATGTATACGAGGACTACTATTCAGTAGTAACTTTAGTTATAAAATAGTAATAGTTTTTTAGTTAGAAGGTGACTATTATTTGATTAAAAGATTTTTTTCTATGTTATTAGGGAATTCAATAGTTTTCAATACTCACAGCAGGAATATGATGACCATCCATATCATCGACACTATTGAATTCATCTGGCGGTTCCGAGAGGTGTTCTATTGGAGGCACTGGTGAGGGGATGTCAACACTTTGTATTCCGGCGGCGACGGATGGCGAGAGATGGTGAGAGAAATCATACGCTTGAGGCATAGAGGAATCATTGCGGGTATCCGGCTGAAATTGTATTACAATATTTTACTACTATGGCATAATTATAACTGAGCTAAACCCTGTTTTTATAAAGCGAAGGCCAATTATAATATCAAATAAATAGCCAATTAAACAAATATATGTCGACTCTCCCTGACTCTCATGTCCGCCTCGGCCACCCTACATATCCTAGATGCGACGATATATATATATGAAACAAGAAAATTCAAAACTTACGCCTTCATCTTCAAACAGTCTTCTCAACTCAGGATCTTCCTTCACTCCAATGAGAGCATCTGCTATTCTATCCCTCATGCGTCTTGCCAATTCAAAGTCATCTCGAGCTGCAGCTGTTCTTTTGCGGAGTCTCCATCTCCCAATCCTTATTCCAGCAGCAGCTAATGCAGATCCAGCAGATTTTAAGCGTCTTGCATATTCGAAGCGTTCTTCTGCGAATTTAATAAATGTATATAATTTTTCATATATTTAACTTAATTTTAGTTAGTACAGGCTTATACTATTTTATACAACGTGCAGAAAACATACCTGACACTATACATATCTATCACAGATATGTTTTCACAGTACATTATAATGTATATTGTTAAATTACTGTTTATTTTTTATTTTATTGTCATCATTTTATCATATAAGTTGGAAACATGTTAATAAAAGTTAGCGTTTAAGCCAATTCGATAAGATGTTATGAACAATTCAATATACGACCCAGTAACGACTACTAACCAGCAACAGCGGTTTTTTTCTTCCTATCTAAGCTGCGCACAAGATCAGCTATTTCATTGTCGACATACATAACAAATGCCAGATCATCGTACGGGGAAAAGCATACTTCAGCTTTCTTGAGTGGGGGCGATTTGTTGGTATCTTCTATTTCATCACCAAGGACGTTAACTGCCATTAATGCTACCTGCGGAATTTGAAGAATAAACATATATAACAGCGCAGCAAATTTTTTTGCTATCATTTAACAATTTAACAATCTCAAAATCTGTTTATATAGTGGATAGGATTTAAATCAAACTCCACAGCCATTCTACGACGGTTATAATACCTGTAGGGTAGAAAAAACCTGTTATTTTTTTAAAGTTTGCTACAGTTTGTCTGGCAAATATTGAAGATGAATCTGACACAATTTATATATTTATATAATATTTAGATGTATTTACTTGGTCATCTTCCTTTGACGGTGGATGTGGCCCAGACAGTCGGAGCTTTACAAATCTAGCAATAGTTGGTTCGGGGAGTGCTGCGGATCTGAAAATGATTTATGAAATATTTAATATTATATTCTAACTAAGCAATAAATAATTATAATTCTTTACATTTTATTTGTTTTAATAATTGACGTGCTTAAAATTAGACGTTTTTTTATTATCATACTTTTATACTGAATCTTATACTTAGTTGACTAGTTAGAAACTACACCAAGTAACTAGGTGGTAGGGCGTTGTGCAATCTCGTCTGGGTCGGTACCACCCACTCATCTGATATTCAACCGCTTAACAGCAATACTTGGTATTGTTGTATTCCGGTTTGAAGGGTGAGTGAGCCAGTGTAATTACAGGCACAAGGGACATAACATCTTAGTTCCCAAGGTTGGTGGCGCATCGGTGATGTAAGCGATGGTTACCATTTCTTACAATGCCAATGGTGGCCGTGCTCGTCCGCTTTCCTATTCTATAAAAAAAAAAATTGCCAATGTCTATGAGCGGTGGTGACCACTTAACAACAGATGACCGATTTGCCCTGGGCGGACCTACCTCTTTCATAAAAAAACTGGAAATTATGAGCAGCAGATAACCTTAATTCTCTTGTTCGTGCCTGCGGGGCCGGTTTGGCAAGAGTGACGCGTCCGACGCTGGTGTAAGTTGCTCCGCATGGTGTTGCTGCCCCTTCGGAGACTAATCCGCCGGAGACCAATACCTCCACGCATGCCGCTAAATGACAATACAGTTTTTAATGCCCTAATGTTATGTAATTATGTATATAACTATACACATGTATGTCCTGATATGAGCTGATATTTTTAGCAGCATTATAACTCGAGAAAAGTTAAAACAAGACATTGTTAACTACGAAATTGTGGATGCAAACGATCTAAACAACGACGTAAACGTATCTACGAACTCGTAGAGTTAACCATTTGTTTTCATTGTTACATAAATTGATAGCAATATCTAACTTATACTTATCTACTTATATTTTACTCTCGAATTGTCCAAAAAACTTTTTCAACGGATCACAATCAAACAAAACTCTCGCATTAATAGATAAGTCGTAGCCGTTGTGCTATTGAGGCTTAATGGTTTAAATTGAGCCTTTGAAATTTCAACATAATTGTGTGAGTTATCTAAAGAATCTATATATAATGCGTACATAATCCGCTTATGTGCCATTCACCTATGTATGTAAGAAACCTATTATGTAAGAGAACTTGACACTCGATCAACGTTATTTTAATGCGTGTATTCTTTAAATAAAATAATTATATTATCGAATATTAAATTTGTTCTTAAAAAAACTTAAGTTCTCCCCGAAAAGTATCACCCCTTTAACACATGTGGCCGAATTACACCCGACAAATGATGATTTCCCCACGATGTGTGTGATGTGTGTTGAGTTTATAACTCAATGGAATCGGTCCGAATTTGAAAACACAATTTTATTTAAGATTAATATGTTTTAACCACTTGTAACCTAGGCATCCTTATCGCCTTATATTTAGACTTGAAATATAGACAAATAAACGAAATAAATGAAATATTATTTGGTATTGTATCTTACGTATAAGTTGATGATGGGCGAGTAGCTGAAGCTTGTGTATACTGGTGACGGCTTGCAGGCGGAGGAGTAGCTCGTGCGGAGGTGGACCTGAACTCCTCCATCCTCGGGCAGCTGGTCCTTGTGCGTTGAGCTCGCATGCTGGATAGGAGCTGTCCTCGCCTTGAAAAATATTACGTACGTTTATCATGCACTTTCATACATTTCAAAATCGTATATGAATTTTATAGAATACATTTTCTTTTATACTCTTATTGTCATTTTTTTTTATAACATTTAAGCTACCAAAGTAAAACGAAGAAAATCGATTAACAAGCGAAGGAGAAAAGGGTACTGAATTGCGACGTTGATTTAAATTTATAGATAAATACGTCTGTATATTTGTTCTTTTCTTATATAAATGTATTAAGTTCATTTTTGTTTTTTATTTCAATTTTTTTTTCGGAATTAATATCTAGGGAGATACTATACTTAATAATATTTTATTATAATCTACACACGCAACATAAAACAGAAGCATTTTAACTGTTAACTGTAACAGTCTGTACTGGCATCAACACAAACTTGATGCAAAGATGCTTAGAAAAACGTATTTAATTTAGTTTAGAACTTAAATTAAATAACTATAATTCACAATTATTCTCCATCAAATAATTTATGAATCTGAATAAATATTTTATTTTATTATAAAGAATAAAACGTAACAGAGACGTGTGTATTATAACTTTCCAATTCAAAGTTATAAGCTTCTAACTACAGGGAGAGTTATAAGTTCTATTGAAGTATTGATTACAGCGGCCGTCGAGCTTACTACTTAATATTGCAAGGCTTGTATTTCATTGAATATTAGTATTAGTCAAGCTTCTTAAACATTTACTATTGTGTACTAAATCACACTTATTGTGGTTCTATCTAATTCTTTAGCTACTGACTTTTATTAATATATATTTTTTTAAATTTTTAGTGGGCATTTACGTCGCGAACGCAGTAAGTATCAAGTCAATCAGACCTATAGTTTCGGAAATCTATTAAATATATCTGAATTGCTAGTAATTTTTTTTTAGGTAATAACTGTGAAATATTAATTAAAATATTTAATTAACAATAATTTTATACATTGCGGTAGTATATTTTTGAAACAAAAATCATTGTATATTTAGACAATTTTTAAAGAAGTATTGAAGTGAAGAATACGGAACAATTTTTATACGTCAATATATATTTCCTCCATATATTAAATATATTAAATTATTTTCATGCAATATAATAATTTTTAAAAAACCATTATTATAAATTTATAATTAGTTACAAAAAAAATATTATATTACTGTTATAAAAAAATTGCACTTACTTGTTGCGTAAACGATATGGAATGGTATTCGCTTTGGCATTATCCCCGCAAAGCTACCTGCAGACTCTAATTACAGCAATCTGCACTCCCATAGCTACGCCGTTACTTATTTGGGTCAGAAAGCAAAATAATCCATTTTAAACGAAATTAAACACTTTTTTAATTAAAACCGTTGCCTACATTTCACTGATACTAAAATTAAATAATTTATATGTAAATATAAACAAATATTGTTTTAAATAATTGTAAATTTGTAAAACAGGAATAGAGTGTTGAGGGCGAACAAAGTTTACTTAGAATGAAAATGAATAGATTGAATCAATAATGCGGTAAAACAGCGCCCTCTTAAGTTCTCGGTAGCGCCATCTAGTGGAGGGTAAAATAGTTTTATTATGTTGAGTGACGCAATGTTATTACGTGCAAGCATGGAGTTTCTATGATGTTTATCTGTGGGGTGATTTGAGCTTATTTGTAATAGTTTTATCTGTTTTATGTTGACTATTTTTTAACTTATCATATCTAAATATAATTAACCAAGTATTAAGAAATTTGATTGGTTTTCACCTAGGTCAAATTGAATGGAAATTAATTTTAAGACAGCAAACGATTCGATTGATTTGAAATTTTTCTCATACCTTTGGAACTACTAAATATATAAATTTTTACTACGTTTTAAAAAGTTTTTTTTATGTGAAACTTTGTCTGTATGATATTTTGCTAATCTATTGTAGATATATATATCATTATAATTAATTATAATTTATTTTTTCATTATATTTAATTATAATTCAAAGGGATTTATTAGAATATTTTTAGAGATATTCAAATAGTGGAAACAAGTAGTTTTGTATCGTGAAGTGCCCCTACGAATATGTATCAAATTTGTGATTATTGGCAAGTTCGCCCTAATGCTCAAACCTTGATTGGCAATCCTTTACGCAAGCGTAAAGGATATTTTCACAATCAATTTGTAAATTGGTTAAACTAATTTAGCTTCTGCCAAGATTGTCATTAGGTTTCTTTTATTATAAAAATTATAATTTATTTCTTTTTTTTTACTTTTATTGCCGTCTACCAGACTCTGAATCCAACAGTCCATATGCTTCACGACCTGGTTCTGAATCGTAGCTACAGCTACAGTGACGGCAACTAGCGACAAGCTGGCGTTGATAAACTAGCTGGATAAATAAATTAAAAAAAAAATTGTTCGCAAATGCGGATACAGTTAGACGGTACATACACAAATAATAAGATGGAAATGCAACATGCAAATATATACAAATACCATTCAACGGTATTTGTTTGCACTTCCCGCTGGACTTTTATGAAATAATTAAATTAATTGTAGTTTAATAATTTAAAAAAAAATAATGTCCCGTATTTTTTTACGAGTTTATATTATATTTTAGTGCCTAGTATTGCGAATTAAATAGTTAAAGAACAAAATAATTACAATAATATTGATAACATCAATTAATTTCTAATAAAATAATAAAATATTGGCAGTATAATTTAAACCCACTCACGCACACGCACTCTGCAAACTACGGACCACCGCGCCAAAATTATAGATACATGAACGCTTAGCGGAAGCTTTATAAGAGATACCACATATCATATAAAAATATATTTTTTTGTGTGCGTGACCGTTTGTAAAAACATGCAAAAATGTGCGTGAATACCTACATGTTCGTCAACATTTTTATCACAAATACAGAAATTTACTACATATGTATGTCAAGGTTTGTCATGGCCATTCGTCCCAGAAAAAATATTTTTCATAAATAGCTAGAGTATAAATAATTACTCGCGCCTTAAATAAAAGATTTATAATTCGAATTGCAAATGTCTGCTGACAAATTTATATACGACTAAGTATTAATATCTCCACGTAAAAGCACACAGCTTGAGCTATTTTAATACAAAATTATATCAAAAACGCGAACATGAAAACAGATACTAGCATATCTAATCTAATTTTATATATTAAAATACTAGCTTGACCCGGTAGTCGTCATTCTACCTATATACATATACGTATTTATGCCTAGGCCCACAAAGCAACGACCTAGGTATCCTACCATCCGAGGGCCCTCACCCAGGCAAATTCGGAATGGGGGCCTCAAATGCCTAAGTGCCTAGGTGCTTAGGATTTCTAAATTCAGACCTGTATATGATGAAAAATTTAAAGCCATAACTGTAGAGAAATGAAGAAACGTGAGTCTATATATTTATTCTATTAAAGAGTAAGAGTAACTTCAGCGTAGAGACGAAGCTTTATGTTCAATATTACAAAAATTATCATTAAGATTCGTGATTTGTGGGATGAAAGCGAGGATGAGGATCATGAGGATGACTACGAAATGTTTGAAGTAGTTGAAATATCATGATTAAAAATAACGTTTAACTATAATATTAAGTAAGTACTAAAAAAATATAATAAATTATTTGTTTTATATTTATCTCCTAACGGTGCAATAACATCTTTAAACTAATTTGACTGTATCTCGGTAGAAAATCTTAATAAATATTGGTAAGTAAATTTCAAAAAATTATAACACATAAAATTTCAGTGAAGTCAATTTATTTCATGCAATAGTTGGCAGGGGCGTTGGTTACGATCCATTTAAGGAGCTCAGTGATGCGCGCGTTGACGCCAGGTTCGTTGGATGCACAGAAACGGCCATAGCTGATGACACCTGCGGCGTAGAGCAGACCATTCTGGGGGTCGGTGTACAGAGCGGGGCCGCCTGAGTCTCTCTGTGATATATATTTATATTACATAAAACATACATGTACAAGAAATAAAATAAGATATGGTTTTAAATTTTTTTACAATTAAATTGCGAAATATTTGTGTTATGTTTTTGAAATGCACTGATATTCCAATACATTTCTCGAATTCGCTAAATACATCATATATTGCTATGTCGCGATAAAACCTCGTCAGTATGCATCCTCCATAGTTTTCTGTTATCTGTACTATCAAATTTATAAGATAAATAAATAAGAATGATGTTTTGTTGAAGCTCAGCCATTAATAAGTTTTTCTATTGTTTAATATTTATACTTTTTAATAATTGTTAAACAAGTATTTAATTTGTCTTTTCATTTATTTATTATTCTTAACAAAATTATTTATAATTTTTAATGATTGTTAAAAGACCAAATGAAACTTAATCTAAATATCGTAAAACAAAAATTTTGGTTACCTGGCAAGCATCCTTTCCTGCCTTATACGTGCACATCTGACGAGGCGTTAGATCAGGGTAGCTTTGTCTACAAGTTGCTTGACTGATGACATTCAGATCAACCTTCATAAGCACATTGGATGTTGGACCTCCAGGAGATAGTGTGCCCCAACCTATTTTTACAGTAATTTAATAAACAGACAACGAATTAATATATTGAACTCGCCCCAGCTTATTTGTACCTACATTTTAATTTGAAGAATGTCTTTTTGAATTATAAACGTCTAGATGTCCCAGTAGTAGGTGTATTATTTTCACTGCTGGTCTTTGTTATTATTTATCTATTACTTACTACTAACGTATCAATTACTATAGACTATGGAGGTATATGGCATAGACCCTACTCATTCAATAAAAGTTGCTTTTTAGGAATATGTCAAAACTATAAAAAGTACTAAAATTGTCTATAATCTCACCTCGATATCTTTCATAAATATTAACAGTCCGCCTTAAGACTACGTGTCAGTAAGGTCTATGTCAATTACCTCAGTGACAATTAATACATCAATAGTATATGTATAAACATATACTAAAGACATAGACATATCAATAATATTATGGTTTTACATAAAAATAAAACCGATATTATGTGCCGAGAGGAAAACATACAGCAAGGCATAGGCTGGGGGGTGGAAACACTCAGGCGATTCGGTAACTCCAAGGTCTGCTGAAGGCGTCTTTATAACATGCCGATCGATCTTTGCAATCTATTGATACATAGTTTCGCACAACAGCTGTATTTTTGATGCGACCAAATCTATTTTGGGAAGTCCCCATTTTTGGAAGACCTCCGCGGTCGCATCGGGTGTCAGGTGCCATTCCGCCGGGTCCTTTCTTCGTGACAACCTGTCTGCTATTATGTTGTACCTCCCCGGGAGGTAATATACTGACAGCGTTATTTCGAATTTGTCCGCGAACTGGAGAAGTTTGAATGTCAGTTCCAGCAACGCTTAAGACTTGGTTCCGCCTACTTTTCGGATATACGCTATCAATGTTCGGTTGTCGGGCTGAATCAGTAAATGTGACTTTACTAGCGTTTTTGAGTTCATTTTGATAGCAGTGAAAACGGCGAATAGTTTTTTCTTGTTGCTGTGCCATTTTCTCTGGTAGTGTGACCAGTTCCCTGACATCACTTTTCCGTCCAGTTGACCCCAACCCACATCGGAGGCATCCGTTGCCAGAAAAAGGGTAGCCGGTTCCTGGTGTATCGGTAACGAGTGGTGAGTGACTCCGCGCCACCACACCATTTCTCGGTAAACGTTCTGCGGGATACGTTGCACTTGGCGGGGAAATCTCTTGTCGAACCGTCGCAGGAAGGTTTGCAAATTGCGACAATGTAGTCTGCCCCGTGACAAAGTTGGCAAAGTTTAGCTGTCCCAACATTGTTTGTAATTGTCGTAGACTCATGTCTTTTGAATTACACAAAAAGAACAGATTGTTCTAGTGTGTTGTTGATGCTCTTTACTTTCTTGTCTGGTAGGGTCATTTTGTTTTTGGCCGTTAGCCATCGTATCCCTAGATATTCCAAGTCTTGTGTGGGAGTCAGGACAGATTTCTGGAAATTTACTTTCCAACCCAATAATTCCAAGTGTCTTACGGCTTCCGCAGCCTGAAGACTCAACTTGGTTCGGTTTTGATGCACCAGAAGAAAGTCGTCTAGGTAGACTAGCACTCGACAATTTTTCGCACGCGGGGTCTCCGCGACCCAGCATGTGATGGAAGAGAAAAGGTGCGGTGCAGAAGCTAGACCGAAAGGCAGGCATGTCATCTCGTAAATACGGTTTTGATAACTGATTCTAAGAAAGGGTCTGTGTGATTTTGCCATAGGGAAATGAAGGTAAGCCTGCGAAATGTCGATCTTTGTCATCCAGTCTCCAGGTTGGAGAAAGTCCGGCACATCTGTGTGAGAAATCAAACGAAAATGTTTCGTTTTTACATATTTGTTCAGTTCCCGGAGATCGAATATTGGGCGCATCGATCCATCGCTTTTCTTCCGCAAGAAAAGTTTGGAGATGAAACTCGGAGATTTTGCCCTGACTTCTTGAAGAATATTCTGATTCAGGAGTTCGAGAATTACTTGAGTCATGGCAGGGGAAGTTTTTGTTGCATACCGGTCCATTATTGGTTTTTGAACAGGGGTATTCGGGATCCTGTGTTTGTCGTCATGATAAATTTGTTTGCCTCCAAAGTCTGCCATTTGTCTTTGAATTGTACAAGGTGACCCCCCCTGAATGATTGTGACGGATAGTCATTTTTTCTTATATCTGTTTCGAAATGTAATGTTTTTAGTTTGCTTGTTGTTGTCAGCTTTCCCTTTGTAAGTTTGTTTATTTTGTGGTTTCTTATTTGAGCTTTGATAATTGGGTCTTGTGGGATTATAACTTATAGATGTTGAGGGTTCATTAAGTTTCCTTTTCAGACTAGATCTGTCTTTTGGTTCGAATGTTTGAGTTTGTGACAACCAGTATTGTGGCCCTCCGAGGGACTGAATAAGCGACAGTAGCTTTGCTTTGTCAAAAAGAAATTCTTCGCTGGGTGGAAAATTTTGAAAAGCAGTTTGTATACTTTTATTATGTATTTCTGATATGAGTCGTGAACGTCTAATCTCCACACATTCCGCTCTCTTGCTACAGACGATCTGTAATGAGCGTTCTACATTTTTGTAGGAAGCGGAAGATTCACGAAACGTAGCACTCATTTTATTAAATAGATGACACTATTTAGCTCACTTGGGTTATTAACAGCCCAATCTAGTATTTCTTGTAAGCCTGATTGCAACAACTCCTTTTGGTACAGCAAAGCATTTAAAGCATAAATTAATAAAGCATTTTAGTCCCGCAACAAAAATTCAGTAGGGGCCAAAAAGTCTTTGCTTTTATTAAGGCAGCACAATTCGTCATTGATTTTAAGGTTGCAAAATCCCGGAGATGCAGTGACTTCAGCTAATGCTTTAGTGTAGCGCACGTGTTGCCACAAGGGTGTGTTAAAGTGGTGTAACTCTATTAGTTGTTTTAACCTATTCCCATCGGCGGGTTTCATGTGTTTTTTCTCGTCAAACTCTGTCTTGTATGTGCCTAGATCTAGAGTTTTTGTTGACACCGAGGGGTTGGATAAAAAAGAGCTACTTGGTCTGAGTTTACGTGACTACTGGATTTGTTGCTATCAGTCCCACAATGTTGATGCATTATAAAATTTGTAAGAAAACTGACCTGGTCATATAACGCGTCGATTCTCGGATCGACCGTTACCTGGGAGTCCAGCCGACGTTTCTTTCTGGGAGTACCCTCATTTTCACCTTCATTGCTCGAACTGCTTGAATTCGAGGTATCCTCATCCTCGCGGCACTAATTATTATCGGTATACACACCATCCGAAATAGGCACATGCGAATCACTAACTTCACCGTTTTTATTCGGGGCGCGATCCATAATTTCAAATAGAAAAAAAACAACTCAATGTTCGAAAATATTCAATGTGTTAATTAATTTTTCACAAAACTTCATAAGATAGATAGAAATGTTATTTACAACTGAATTACTTTAGAATTATTTCGACCACCTTTGGCGAAAGTACACAACGCTATGAAAGACTATGGCTACGGTTCCCGCGGACTTGCTGGTAAACTAGCGCCACCTAGTATCATTCAGGTGAACTAAGTTGTCTAAGGTAGCAATCGACCACAGATTAAAGTAAGTATACGACTGCTTCTTCACAGCAATGCTGTATGTTTTCCGGAAGGCACATCAATACATAGCGGCTGTTTAATTAAACACTGATTTCGTCTTTCTATCATTATTGAATTGACATTCGAAATATGAACATATAGCGTCATTTAAGTAATCCTCCGCTAAACAATGTTTAAAAGTATTTAGATAATTATATGATTAACCAATTATTTGCAATAATAAACGTACCTAGAAGGGTAACCTTAGACCCTGTGAAATCGTTGTTAACATATTTAAATGGCAGACACACTGGAGCGACGTAGTCATTGTACTTTATCTGGCCGTTGATTTTCAGAATCGCAACATCAAAGTCGTAATTTGATCTGAAAAAAGTCCTTGATGAAACATCTAATGGGGGTTAGACTGACTTGTATGCCGTGACAGCGAACGGTATGATACTTTCTATGCCTTCATGTTCCGTATACTGTATATAGCAATGTGTATATATATGTAGGTAGGTCAAATATTGTTACTGTTATTTGGTATAAAAAATGTGTAGATGGCACTCATAAAATTTTTGGTGTTCCTAAATCACGTTGACTAGGTTTTCTAACTTAGTACCTCACCAACTACGCTCTGAGATGATAGGCGTCCTCATAGAATATACCCTCTGGAATCAAAAGGGCTTAGGTATTTATAAGGTAGTGTATCATGGCTTTTTTATTTCTCTGGAAATATGCATTAACCAGTTTTCCCTACGAGAAGAAGGTATGTGGAGCGACAATGAGTCCGGAATACCCAGTAAAAACCCAAATTTTTACCCACTCCGTCTTTTCGGGGGGCATCACACTTTCGTCCCGACGGCTCCAATCCTTAATGGGGTTTTGTGGTAATGAGCGCGTGCCTGTACGGCACGCACACATACCCACATGAGTGTTATGTGCACTGTAGCTTACAGTATGCATATCCATACTCAAAACTACTTTAGTCTAGCCCATTGAAATAAAAAAAATTGATGCTATTATATTTTTTAATTCGAATATGTTTTTTTATTGGTTCAATTCTATTTATTAACTAATTTCGAAAACTCATTATCATTGTGAATTGAAATAAAATATGAAATAAACTATTGCACATGAAAGTCGAGATGGTCCAGTGGTAAGAACGCGTGAATCTTAACCGATAAACGTGGGTTTAAATCCGGGCAAGCACCTCTGAATTTTCATGTGCTTAATTTCTGTTTATAATTCATCTCGTGCTTTTCGGTGAAGGAAAACATCGTGAGGAAACCTGCATGTGTCAAATTTAATCGAAATTCTGCCACATGTGTATTCCACCAACAGCAGGAGCAGCGTGGTGGAATAAGCTCTAAACCTTCTCCTCAAAAAGGGAGAGGAGGCCTTAGCCCAGCAGTGGGACATTTACAGGCTGTTACTGTACTGTACATGAAATAGTACACAACAATATATATTTTATATTGATTGATTTATGCATTAATGTTCAACGAACAGTGGGATGTAAATATTGTATTAGGTACATATATCAATGGATGGAGGAGTTTAAAAATGTTAGGAGTGCCATCTACACATTTATTTACTACAAACAACTTTGACATTGAATTGACAGAATAACATTGCCGAATATATTGAATAATGTATGGTATTCATTAGGAATTCGAGAAGTAAAATTAAAGTTCTGCATAAGAAAAAAAATCATTAACTTTTCACACTCAAAGACACACTCACGCTCAGGATTCAAATCCAGGACTTAGTGATCTGCAACCATTAAGACTAGCCAGCCATTAGACCAACAAGGCAGTTAGTATGTTATAATATAAAACAATTTATATTTTAAGTAGACTTACGAAGTGTATTGGGGATGAATTATTACTTGGGCGACTCTGAAGCCCTGTGTCATCGATTCGCCTGAAAGAGTTATGTTAAGCTGAGGATTGTTAAGCTAATGTTTATTAAGGGTTTTTGAATCTGTGAATTAACTTTATAAATAGGTCACAAGCTTTAAATATTTAAAAAAAAAAACAGAATAGCCCATTATCGAAGAATTACTGCCAATTTCTATGGGCGTAGATGACCGCTTACGATCAGGTAGCCCATTTGCATGTCCACCTATAAAAAGACTAGTCTACAAGGGCTTGAAAGCATACTATTAAATTAATATAATATATAATGAAAACGATGCGCATCACTTACTTCCAGTACTTGTATCGTGTTCGCCGACAACCACCCCCAAATTGTCAAGTTGCTGGTTGGCTACGCAATGAGCGGCTGTAAGGACATATTTCGTGTCGATGATAACAGCTCCACATTCAATACTTTGTGTATCAGCAGTCACGATACCAGCCATCATTGGAAACTCTTTGGGTCTTGTTTCTTCGCCGCCGACGATTCTGTCCTATAAGAATTGGTAAATATCTGCAACATATCTTCAATGTCGCAATACTTACCAAATACTTGTTTCCTATTTAGGAAATTTTTTTGCTCTTATTCCAGCCCTCTGCCATACTGCAGATTGGTGAATTTATATTAATAAATTAAATAACAGTTACCAAGGTTTCCTCCATTTGTAAACATAAATTAAGCGCGTAAAAACAGTGATTTGAACCCGCAATCTTCGTTTAAAATCCAGGTGTTCTAACCACTGTCACTTCTCGGCACTTAATATGAAAAAAATATATATAAAAATTTCTATCCACTCGAAAAGTATACTGTGTATACTTAGGTACGATATTAATAATAAATAGGAGAGAGGGGACATTAAACATCCCTGACCTGAATTTCTCTGGGGTTTCCAACTCGTCATTCGCAATTAACAATAAAAACATAGTTATATTTTTAATAATCATTTATAATTATCTACTGCCTACTAAACTATTTTATTTTAAGTTTCTGTAAAGCAGTTACTAAATGTCCTTCCCTGACTGATTTCTGCCGTCGCGGCATTCCATTGCCATTCTCAGGGGTGACTAGCCAACGACACGGGACATAATGCACGTAAAGCCACTTGTGTATCATGATACACAAGTAGCTTTACGTGCATTCCGAGGCACGGGAGTGTATGTTATAATGGCTTGACTGGGTTTGAACCCTCGGGATCTGATGCTTTATAACAAATTCTATCGCCAAGCAGCAACATTTAGTATTGCTGTGTCACGTTTAAAGGGTGAGTGAGCCAGTGTAATTTCAGTTTCAAAGGCTGATGATGATGCGAGGGATGTAAAATATTTTTTTTGCCAATGTCTATGGAAGATGGTGTCAAATTACCAAGTAAGAAAAACCAAAAACCATAGTCCATCTTCAAAAGTCCAATTCAAGTACAGTTTTATAAAACTGACAATACAGTTTAATACTAAATTATTGCTTTAAAAATATTCCTTACCAATCTCCGATACCCACAAGAGCACGTTGGTTGAGTTGTGATCCGCTGTGCTGTTAGTTCGCACATAAACCTTCCCCCTGTAGTCTTTGCTGACGTTAAGAGACCTGTAAAAAGTAACATTATTTAAGATTTATTTCAAATATCGTTTTTGGTTTTTGTTTAAATAATGAACGATCTTATAATTCATAGGATAAAGAATTGACTTCCACTTAGACCAAACGATATAATCATGTTTTTTTATAAAAACGGAGTTGGGTAAAAATGAGTGAGATAGCGTAAGTACATGCAAATGACAAAACATCGGGTGGTGAGGTCTTAGCGATGTATGGCATGGTTAATATTTCTAATACAGTGTCAACCTCTATTGGTAATGATGACCACTGATCATCAGGTAACCATTTGTCCCTTTGCAATGTCTCGCAATTCAGTGGTAAGAACATGACGAAGGAACTTAGGTAAATAGCTCCTAAGCACACTCTCCGAAATATATCTTGCAGGAAATGGCTAATGCATCACCATTTCAATTCAAAACATTATTGGCAAATTACAAATTATGCAAAAGAAAACAAAAGTTATTTTTTTTTAAATATTATAAATGTTTTCTGTCCTGCTATTTTATTGTAAATAACGAACGAAATTAACAATTAAATTTTTGAGGGATAACATATATAAATAAATGAAAACACAAATAAATAAGTTTCATTTTATATAACAAAATAATAATATAAAAATAAGAAAAATTTCATTAGAATGTTTGTCGTTTCACTTATTAATTAATTTATACAAAACACCTTTTTATATGACAGAATATCCAACCTCATTTAAAATGAAGCGGTTTTTTTACAAGAAATACTTTCTTACTACATACTTATGTCGGAGAATGTAGAACCCTTACCTATGGTCATTCTCTGACCAGTGGACACCGCGGAAACTGCTCCGTATCCGCAATAGTACTCAGCCTGCGTCAACAGTGGATCTCCAGAGCTTGATATGAGAAGGCGGTCCATGGAACATGATGGAGTCTGAAAGAATAATTTATACATTTACTAAAACTGTAGTTGTTATATTTTTTTGTTAATCATAAGAATTACGTTTTCTTCCAATTTCGACTTTATTTTTATTGGAATGTATAATATGTAGTTAATATATCAGAGAGATCAAACAGACTACGCTCTATTAGTTCTCAAATTATATACTATTAAAGTTGTTACAAATGTAGTTAAATACTTTTTGTGCATTTGACTGAGGAAGACTACAAAAAAAAAACATTTTTAATAGCGGCGAAATAATATTATATACTAAAAAAACAGTTTTTATTCGTAAATGTATGTTGTGTTCCCTTTATTTTTAACATTTTTTACAGGTCAAAGCTCTGCCGACCATGGGATCTAAGATGTTGATGATGTGATACCTGATTACCTACACAAAGACCCGCCGCTTAATATCTCTCAATTAATTTTAATAGTACTATCCTTAATAGTACTATTAATAAATTCATATATATGAAAATGTTCCTTTACCTGTGGCATAATAATGTCATCGCAATCTAGTCTACAGTTGTACCCCGGCGGGCACTGCGCCTGCCACCTACAGCTTACGCCTGCCGGATATGAGTTCGGGTAATTTGGACTGTATACATAATACTTGACCCCAACAGCTACCTGAAAAACATAAAAATCTATATAAAGAACCGTAATAGTACAAGGCATGCCTTTTAAGTTATGTCGTTTCCATATTTCCCGGTAAGTTTGAATTTGGAACTGTTCTATATTCGAATGTGTTTAAATTTTGAATCTCAAAACAGTTGAAAGTATTAGGATTAATGCTATTGTTTAGTTGCAGCGACAGCTGGAATCTGTCAGGTTACGTACGAAAATGAATCTTTCTAAGGAAAATGTTCGTGCAATAATTTTCTACAACTTTAGAAGAGGCCTGACACGGCTTCAGTGTTTTGAAGAGCTAACATCTGTGTTCAGTGATGAAGCCCCATGTCTGCAGACTGTCGAACGCTGGTATTTAGAATTCCAGCGTGGACATACTAGTGTTAGTGGCAAATCTCGCGAAGGACGCCCAAAATTCGCCTTCACTGAAAATAACATCATTGCTGTGAGACAACTAATTCTCGAAGATCGTCATGTGACGTATCGAGAGATAGAGGCTCTATTAGGCATCTCAGAAGATTCAGAAGATTCAGAAGATCTTGCATGAAGCGCTTGGTGTGAGAAAGCTAGTTTGCCGTTAGATACCGCATCTGCTTTCCAACGATCACAAGGCGGCCCGCGTCAGATGATGTAAGAAAACTCTTCAAAGGTTTAACCGAGGAGAGTCAAATCACGTCTACGACATCATCAGTGGTGACGAATCTTGGATCTATGCCTACGATCCTGATTCCAAACAACAATCTACAATCTGGGTCTTTCAAGACGAGCCAAAGCCGACTAAAGTTGTTCGTTCTCAAAGCACTTCAAAGAAGATGGTGGCCACGTTCGTTGGAAAAACCGGCCATGTTGCGACTATTGCACTTGAAGATCGTAGAACGGTTAACGCAGAGTGGTATACCACAATTTGTTTACTACAAGTAATCACCAAACTTCGAAAATCTAACTCAAAGCAACTCATCATCATGCACCACGACAACGCAAGCTCACACAGCGCTCGTCAAACGATTGATTGAGTATTTGAAGCAGGAAAAAGTAGAAATTCTGGACCATCCTCCATACAGTCCTGACCTAAGCCCTAACGATTTATTTACATTTCCTAAAATAAAGAAAAGTCTTCGTGGTCAAAGGTTCCAGTCCGGTGAAAAAGCAGTCGATGCTTTCAAGTCAGCCATTTTGAACACCCCCACTTTAGAGTGGAATAAATGTTATAATAATTGGTTTGAGCGAATGGAAAAGTGTATTACGCTACGTGGTGAATACTTTGAAAAACAATAAAAAGTACTATAAGGTTCTAATTGTTTTTTTCTTCAAACGACAAAACTTAAAAGGCATGCCTCGTAACAGTGCGTTAATGTCTCACTGCTGAGCCAAAACCTCTTCTTTAACAAGGTTTGGAGCTTATTCCGCCATGCTGCTCCATGCAAGATTATATAAGCAAGTGGAATTAAATCACATGCATTTTTCTCCTAGCGTCAAGTACAAGATGAATTACTTTAGTGGCACGGGAGTCAACTTGGCAATAATTGTACTGATAAATTTTTGACAGATATTCTTTATAACTAACTATTGGCCTGACTTGACATTTGAATGCAAAACCACGGCATGTCACGTCACCAATGTTATTGATTATTATTTTTATTATAATAAAGCTGTTATACGAGTTCAAGAACATGACCAAATATTAATTAGTGTTATTTTGATCGGGGAGAGACGGCTCTTAGGCACTATATATCCTTTTCTATACGTGAAAGCATAACATTCACACAAACAAAACAAAACTTACTTATAATATTGGTAAGGATAGGTAAAAGTTTAATATTAAATATAAACTTACATTTCTAAAGAAGTCGCAGTTTGAATTTTGCGCAGCTGCATATCCAAGCAGCAAGGATGAGACTATTGCAACTAAATACATCTGAAAGTAATATTATAAAAAAAAATTATAGTCCAATTGTACAAGTCCACCTGTTTAGCTAAGGCCTCTTCAAGTCCGAGGAGGTTTGGGGTTTGAGCTCACTGGTTACATATCCTTATGATATTTCAATTTATCATTGAATAATATTTTTAATAAACACAAGTTAAGCATTAGAAGCCTCATTGGTCTTTAACCCACCTTTAAAACCGTCACCTTCGACTACTCTAATCTCTCTCA
Source organism: Nymphalis io (assembly GCF_905147045.1). Taxonomy (NCBI): domain Eukaryota; kingdom Metazoa; phylum Arthropoda; class Insecta; order Lepidoptera; family Nymphalidae; genus Nymphalis; species Nymphalis io. The sequence continues at coordinate 7,109,806 of NC_065909.1, forward strand.
TTTCTTATATAAAAAATAATTATTTTAAAGTATTTGAATAATAATTGTGGTTATTTTTTTAATATATATAAAAACGCACTCATCACATATTATGTCTATATGTATATCTGTCTCAAGGCGATAAAATTAAAGACGACACAATTTGTATTGCTATATTTAATTGCTAAGTGAGCCAAGAACATGAAACAAAACATTTTAGATCCCATTCGGCTGACTTCGCATTATTGGTGCAAGACTGTAAGTAGTGATTTATTTTTCCTAGTGTCGGTTGAATGAGCGATGGTAACCTTAAAAAAGCGTATTGCTCATCTACCTTTTTAAATTTAATTTGAAATAAAAGGACAGCTCCGTCTTGAAGCTGCTTGGTTGTAGTTTCGCTTAACGTAATACAATCCTGAAAAATAAAGCCTTAACTTGCTGATATAGTAAAGTACTATATGATCTGTGCTGCGCTGTATTCGTACATATTTGTAATGTCAGTATGCATCAATCAATCAACAGCCAATCGTTGTCCACTGCTGAACATAGGCCTCTCCCAAGGTGCGCCAAAGCTCCCTGTCCTCCGCCTTCCGCATCCAGTTGGTGCCCGCCACCTTCTTAAGGTCGTCGGTCCACCTGGCTGGAGGGCGCATATTTATGTATATTTATATATTAATTATTGTTCATTTTAATGTTTTTTTTTTAAATAGCCTATTTCTTAGGAATATTAATCTCACAATTGGAACTCATTAATTGTTTTACATTAATTATAAAATGTAATTGAACCAAATAGTATAAGTATGTTACGATAAATATGCACTAAAATGTTAATTATCTAACAATAATTTCCTTTTTCTACAATTCAAAAAAATAATATGTAGCTCAAGTTACTCTAATACCTCATTTAAGTCATAAAAAGATAAAAAATGTTAAAACAATCGATATTTTTAAAAATTCAGAATTACATTTTACAACTTGTATTCTTTTCCTCTTCTAAATTACTTAGTTTCGGTATAATTCAATATCCGCTCGCCCTACTTAATTCTTGTGCATGTCGTTCGTCGCATGTCCTCCATATTTTTTCGGTATTCTCTTAACTTATAGAAATCCATTTATACCTAACACTCTTCTTGCAATATACGCAGCAAAACGTATCGAAACTATCAATTTCGGTCACCATAAAACAGTATACTATTATCGAAGTTAAACTGGAAAAAGAGCGCCGAGGCCAAATTTGTGCAGCAATGTTCAACTTTTTTTTTTTATAGAATAGGAAGGCGGACGAGCATATGGGCCACATGATGGTAAGTGGTCGCCAAACGCCCTTAGACAATGGCATTGTAAGAAATGTCAACCATCGCTTACATAGCCAATGCGCCACCAACCTTGGGAACTAAGATGTTATATCCCTTGTGCCTGTAATTACACTGGCTCACTCACCCTTCAAACCGGAACACAACAATAACAAGTACTGCTGTTTTGCGGTAGAATATCTGATGAGTGGGTGGTACCTACCCAGACGAGCTTGCACAAAGCCCTACCACCAGTAATTTTAACAACTTTATTAATATGATGATTTTAAACTTTAATAAAAAAAAATATTTACGTTTATTATTTCAAACTATTTATTTTGATTACAAAAATTATCACCAGTTGTTGATTAAAAAAAAATTTGATATTGTCTGATAAAATCTAATTTATTTTAATACTTAAACTTTATCTGTTAAATTAATATCGATATTTTAATTAGTCCTATCTATAAGTTTTATCTAATGATAAACAAAAAAAAACCAATGATATTTGATGAACGTGGGTTCAAACCCGGGCAAGCACCTCTGAATTTTCATGTGCTTAATTTCTGTTTATAATTCATCTCGTGCTTTTCGGTTAAGGAAAATATCGTGAGGAAACCTGCATGTGTCTAAATTCATCGAAATTCTGCCACATGTGTATTCCACTAACTCGCATCGGAGCAGCGTGGTGGAATAAGCTCCAAACCTTCTCCTCAAAAAGGGAGAGGAGGCCTTAGCCCAGCAGTGGGACATTTACAGGCTATTACTACTATTTTAAATAATAAATACTGTATGAGCGTCTTTTTTCAAACACTTTATTAAGCATAAGTAATTATAAGTGAAATATTTAAAAGAAATTAAGTGTGATGATCGATCATATCAACATTTTATCTACAATGGATGATAAAAATGGGTGATATCTATCCAGACGGGCTTCAAAAAACCCGTGGACAAGTAAAATAATATAATATATAATATTTGATTGTTTGAAATTTAAAGTTTTAATAGCCCGGTAACCATTACCCGACTGCAAATTTCCTTAAATCCACCTTATTAAACAATGACATTATTAATTCTAGTTATTTATATATTAGTTCAGCTGTTTTATTATTAGCAACACGACCTTGTGATTTCACTTAAATTAAATTTCAATGTTACATTGTTTACATATATTGCATATATTATTATACTCCTCGGTCTTCTGTATAATCTGCCGCACTGTGTAAATTTGATTTATGATTCCGTATTCTCCTTGAAACACGACAATCAGCAGTGAACCAATCCTCATCAGAATCAGAATCAGGATTGTGATTGTGAGACAAGTGGAAGTCATTTCCCCCAAATTGTCCACTAATGCTTTACTTTTGCTTTGCACGCTCACCAAGCTATCGCGACGGTTATGCTCGGAGTTTCTCTGAAGGATCGAATCCCAAATGTGGCGATCCAACAGAGAACCGACATAGCCCAAAGGATTAGTAAGCTGAAGTGGCAGTGGGCTGGTAACATGTGTAGTAGAACCGACAACCGTTAGAGTAGACGTGTTCTGGAGAGAAGACCACGTCTTGGAAAGCCTAGCGTAAGACGCTCTCCAGCTAGGTGGAGTGATATACGCAAAATGGCTGGTAGGGGATGGAAATCGAGAGCTGAAAATCGAGCTCAGTGCCATTCGATAGGCCTATGTCCAGCTGTGAACGAGAAAGGGTGAGATGATGATTATTTCATAAATGTTAACAACCTGTTTGACGATCGTAGTTATTGATCTAATATAAATTTAAAGTAAGATTATAATTTATATTTATTAAGACATTTCAAACAAACATTTTTCTAAAATTGTCCAATATCATTCAAAAGTAAAAAAAAATTGTTCCTTCACAATATTTAAAGAAACAATCAATCTTTTGGTTGAAAATAAAAAATAAATTTAACCAGTTTCTGCCTTCTATACAAGGGCATAACTTGCTTTTTTACACATTTGCTTTTTTGAACACGACACAATCACCAAATAGTGTCTGTGGTAGCGGAAAAAACCGAACTCATTTAAAAAAAATAAGGACACAATTTTAGCTAATTTTTTTAAGGACCTCGTTGAAAGGAATCTTTTATTTCACGTGATTCTAGCGATGCATACAACGGCATTAGTTGCATTGTCTTAGCTACGGCACTGCTTCTAAAGAACCTATTTTAAAAATTATGTAATAAACTGTAACTGACCTTATTTTTATTAATTATTAATTTTTATTTATCTGTGCCATGTACAGCATTACCTACGCAATAATTACCTTTGTAATTTATCTAATCCTATACGTTAATTTATTTAAATTGGTATTTTGTTCTATATATTTTTTTAATATTTTTAATTTTAAGTCAAACTATAAGTACTTGAAAAAAATAAATAAAGGCATTATATAAGAAAGCAAAGAACGAATTATGAAAGAAATAATCATATTTTTTATATATATTTAATGTAAATATTTTTTATATCAGAAAATAAAAAGAAGATTAAAATAGTTTATGTTGAGGTACATTTGAACTACTTTTTTTTTATTATTACTTTTTTGTTTTATTATTGATAAAATAAAAATACTTACGATTTTTGGACCCAACTAACTGGCTGGTTTAGTACTTAATGATCATAGAATACTAGTCTTATGTATTTAAAGAATAAAATGTTATCTACGTAAATTATTAACATAACAATATAAATACAATGTATTTTGCACTTGTGTTAACAGCTAATATTTAATATTTTTTATTGTACTAACCGTGAAAAGTAAATTTTGCTTATATTCTTCTCACATAACTTCGGCAATATTCGGAGTCACAAATTTCCTCTTTTAAAAACACGTCACAAATTATTATTACTTTTATAATTGATTAATATATATATTAGAATATATATATTTTTTTATTTTATCCTTAATTTTCAAGCTAAACTTGGCAAAAGCTTAAACAAAATTTAAAAAAAATTAATTTAAAAATCAAAACGTCACATTTCCCGCCACCGTTGACAAGTTGAGAAGAGCGTAATAAATTGTTATAAATGCATCATTAACACAACAACGGAGCGATATAAAAGAGTTGAGTACAAATCGCTGTAATGGTTTGCATAGATAACAGGCACGACTTCAGTGTTGACATACTTGTGATAAGTTTTAGAAATTAATATCTTTTTATATTATCATGTTTCGGTTCACTGCAAAACAACTGTACTCTGTGTAGGACTCCAATATCACTACTAGTTACATGACTAATATTTTTAATTTTCAAATTTAAAATAAAACTGACCCCGTATTGTGTATATTTTAAATTTATATTAAATATGAAAATAAAACGTAATAATCTAAATAAATATAAAGTCATATAACGTACAGTCCAAACTACTGGGACTAGCGCCATGAAAAATTGCATACGGGTTACTTTTATACAGCAGGTTAGGAATAAGGAAAGAATTTTGAAAATTTAATCCATAAGGTACGAGATGAAAAGAGTTATGGAAATTTCCGCGAGCGAAGCCGGCGGTAAAGCGCTAGTTACTTCAAATGAGGCGTGAAGAGGCATCTTGCGGGCCGGCAAGGAGAAGGCGGCTAGTGCAAACATTCTTCCCGACTGTACTGGCCGTCGTCGCGTTTGGACTCTACTACCACTTACCATCAGGTGGAGTAGTCATTAGCCCTCCCGGCATATATATAAAAAAAACAAGTTAACTATATAATGCAATACCTTGAGAAATTCTAACCCTTAGGTGAGGCGCTTACCAAGAACCTCTCGACCTGTTGAAAGTATCAAAATGCTAAAACAATATCCCTATATTTTTAATTACTTATCATTTAAAAACTGCATCTTACCAATTTGTAATTATTCTTAAAAATCTCAAAATTTTAATAATCCCCGTGTGTTTTTTTTATATACTAAGCGGTAAAAGCTAGGAATATTTTAACAGGCATATTTACGAATGTAAGGTATTCAAGATGTCTGTATATATATATTATATTACAAAGCAATGGTTCTTGTTTATCCAATGTTAAAAGTATTATAATACAGGCAATTAATTATAAGTTTTGTTCTAAGAAACACTATTTAGTATTGGACATGTGTATGAACCTAAAAAGTCTTAAAAAAGTGTCTTCTGTTATTTTTTATTTTCTTTATGGGTCCCAACCTACATATACTTCTGGGGCCTTAGCATAAATGTTATTTATTAATAGAACTATATGATTGATAAACTATAGAATCCTTTTTTGGTTTTATATAACACCTACGCAAACCAAATAGTAATTTGTAGACTTTTTTACTTTTAAAAGGAATATGCACAGCTGAATATATTCATAAGTGTCACTGTAGTCTAGAATGTATTATTGTAATGTTCCATGTCTACTCACTCACCGTTCGAACCTAAGCAGTACTATTTTTTTTTTTGAAAAGCATATTTACGCGTTTCCCCTACGTAGTGTGAGGGGGTTTGTGGAACCCACTGGCACCGAGCGCGCCAGAACACCCATTAAAAACCAGAAGTACCCACTTCATCTATTCAGGGATCAAGGGATCGCTTGCGCATGTTACCGTGAGGCCTTGACGGTTGACCCGCCTATGCGGATAAAGGGAACCATCATAACTCCGGTGACACTGACGGGCCGGGGGGAGGTACACATAGTGGCCTCTTCCTGGGACATGCACTTTCGCAGAAGAACAACATCCCCAACAAGCACCTCGCTGCCGAGCATAGCGTTAATCACGCTCGACAATGAAAGATCTCCGGTGACTATAACTACCAGGGAAGGTCTATATATATGCAACATACTCAGTAAGAGTGTGGTACGCCATGTTCAGTGGCCCACCACACTCGTGGCAGGAGGGCGATACCCCTTGTGTTAATGTTTGTTAGTAGAATATTTGATCAGTGGGTAGAATTGCAATAAGTCCGTTTTTTTTTAATTCCGCTGGAAAAAATATTCACGCGTTTCCCCCACATAAACGGTGGAGGGAGAAGGTGCCCAAAGCGTTGACACCTCCTCCTCGGTATTGTAACAAGCCCCAACACAAAACGATTGCTCCTGCCTAGTTAAATCAATTGTTTGTTCGACCCCTTAAGCCGTTCTTAGAAACGAGTAGTGAATATGTCGCAATTAATTACAAAAAATCTGTCCACGAGTTCCAGATAGCGAATTAAAAGCTTAACATGCGGGCGAAGGGCGTCTTTATGCACTCTCTGCACTGCAATATGCAAATTTAATTATACGACTATTAAAATAAAAATAGCATAGCAATAGTTGGCTATCTAACTAAGGCTGAATTGTCAAATACGTTGATGTTGACGGTAATTAAGTTAATAACTAATTTGTTTGGAATTCAGGGTAATTTAAAACTAACGTTTATTTAACTTTACTCAGAATTCGTCTTCATTCTGATAAAATTATAAGCATGTGTGTAAAATGTCCCCGGTGAACTAAACTATCTTTATATTGATCATTGTATCAAATAAAATAAATTTTATTAAATTAAAGCAAGGCTGAACGTAGAATCTGAAAATTGAATACAAACTTGAAATGTAAAGAATCACTCTTGATCTCTTCATTTTTAAGTACTGCTTAATTTGTGTAATGGCTTGCTTGTGTAACTGAAGATCCGGATCCGACTAGTTTAAGTTTCATTTTTGCAGTAAATTAAGTTCAGCCATTTTTTATAAAATACTTACTAATTATATATAAAAACCATTCTCTTTTAATACTTTTTCTATTAGTGAAAACCGTATCAGAATTTGTTGCGTGGTTTAGTATGAGTTAGCGGAGATACAGACAAAGGAATTCAATTCATACCTATACAAATATTAAAGAAGATTAAATTATTTGATTAACTTCTTTAAATATCTTTTTAAAAAAAAATCAGCAAACATCACCGTACATAACATCTTATTTAACATAACAATCATTTACATTATATCCTTTAAATAAAGACAGTCTTTTCACAAAACTACTCTCTCGTCACCACACGTCATACCGTCAATATCAACCTGTCCTTTATCTCAACGATTTAATTACGAATACATATTGTTCTTACATAGTGACGCCCTTGACTTATTTAAATATAAAACCTTCATAAAGGCTATTTTGTGTTTATTTATAAACAACTGATAACAATTAAATAAAACAATCAAATTAGAGAGAAATTTTTATTTCAACTACTTATAAAATACATTTTATTTAATAAATAATGTACAAAGAAATACCATGGTCTACTTTATTAGAATATGTGGAATATGTAAAAAGAATATTATCGTTTTTAAAACTCAAATTTCAAATTTGATATCAGTGTATACGTTATATTTGAATATAATGTAATGTTAACGAAATAAAACTAAACTTCTTGTAAGACGTACGTTTATGTTGCATAAATACGTGAAAACGTAATAGAAATAGTACTCATGAATTCGACTCGGGCAATCTAAAAAAGACGGCGAGATGACCCAGTGGCTTGAACACAGGCTTACAGAAACGACTTGGACCTTACCCGACCACGCTTCTGCAATGCGGTTTGTTGGATATATATATAAACTAATGGTGCTTGCCTGGATTTTAACCTACAACATCGGTTAATATTCACGCGTTCTAGGTACTGCGCCATCTCGGCTCTTTATTATATATTGCTATGACGTAATTATCTTCGGCAGTAACAACTTTCGAGTCACGTATAAATTAAATAATAAATCAATAAACAAATCTCTTACTATTTAATTATTTTGCACTGATTAGAACAAAGCGGCAATTTATTAAGCAAATTATCTGATTATTGATATAATCAAGAATAATAAAAAACAACAATTCGGTAAAAAGTTTTAAGTGTGTCTTTGACACGTGTAATGAACGAGAGTTCTTTTAATATTTTGTATGTGATATTCAATCAAATTTTCAGAACGGATCTGCCATATGGAGTAATGTCATCTGATTGTCTAAGCTAAAAACAATACTAGACTACATTTATTTTTTATTTAAAATTGGTAGGGACACTGGCAAATGGGCAATGATGTAACATTGATACTTTACTGGTGGTAGGGCTTTGTGCAAGCTCTTCTAGGTAGGTGTCACCCACTCATCAGATATTCTACCACAAAACAACAGTACTTGGAATTGTTGTGTTCCTAAGGTTGCTGGCGCATTGGCTATGTAAACGATGGTTAACATTTCTTACAATGCCAATGGCCATGGGCGTTGGTGATCACTTACCATCAGGTGGCCCATATGCTCGTCCACCTATTCTATAAATAAAAAATACTGTAAGAAATATAAACAATCCCTTACATAACCAACACGCAACCAAACTTGGGAACTAAGATGTTACATCCCTAATGCCCGTAGTTACATTGTGTCAGACACCCTATAGTAAGTAACGATGTTTAGCGGTAGAAATAAATTATGACCCACCCACCCAACCATCGAGCAAGTCCATACAAATGGCCAGACAGTCATCTAAACATACGGAACCCTAAAATTGTCTACATAGAAATAATATTTTTAAAAACATTTATATTTTTAATTATAATCAAATTGGATAACCCAAAACGATAATAAGATATATCAATCGATTACATTTTCTTTGACTAGAATTTGTTGGAATTTTCCTACATATTATCTCTATATATCTAAATTATAAAATTCTATTTAATATATATAATAATTCTAATACTGAATGATTGGCGTGGCAACACACAGCCGGAGCCGATGGTCTAAAAGCACAGAAACATTGGAGTTTGGGGAAAGAAATTATAAAGAAGCTACCACCCAAACGGCTCTGCATAAATTCCATATATATAGCATTACAGTTAGCGCAATGTTACATAGGAAAATATTTACTTATATATTCTAATATCTATATATGCCTACATGATAATGGAGGATTCAAGAACACACATGACGTATATCAGACAAAAATTTTCTTTGTTCAAAGTTCACAATTTTTAATAACTGATATTTTTTTCTGAACACGGCGTCTTATTTTCCATTTATCTTATCTCTATTTTTATTAGATTTTGGTAGTAATGTATGTTTGGAAGAAAATGTCACAACGTTAAATATAACTGATAAAATGTCGTACAAAATATAAATCACTTCTTCTTTTTCCCGTCTTTTTCTTGATAATAACCCCCGGGACCTGGGACCAGCTTCACGTTGGGCCTGTCTTTCTTATCTTGGGCCTTCGGGGAACGATCTGACGAGTCGGAGATTATACCTTGCAGACGACTTGTATTGGTTTGACTTAATCTGAAATCATAATATTTTTTTTCATACAATCATCGATCATCCTTTAAAGAAGAAGCCTTTGATTTCTGTCACCACTCAAATGGTACGTAGCCTAGAAAAAAGAAAACAACTAAATTACACATCTGTTATTATATTAAGTACACGATGAAAATACATAATAATAATAATCATTTATTCTCAGTCAACAAAAGTCGATACAGTTGAGATAAAAAAAAATTACAAATTTCTTACTATATTAGTAATAAGAACTATATAAGGCATATAACAATGTAATGATCAATAGAATTATGTTTGAGCGAATTGAATTGTACGAAATAGTAAGTAAAACGATATTGGTCGCCTGTTTATTTAGACGAGCAAATGTATGCCAAGCTAACAAATTCTGTCCATAAAAAAAATGAATACAAGTCCTACCTTAATATTTTTATTAATTGTTTATTATATGTTTTAAAAACCTAATGCACTCATATTACAAACAAAGTGTTTTGTAAGTCAGGTTACTTATAATTACTATCGAATATAAAAGCGTAGACTCAATTATAGTTACTAAGAAAAGATACTTTAAAGAGCTGTCTGAATATTTACCACTCATTTTTGATATTTGACCGCAGAGCAGTGCGTTGTTGTACACTGGGCAAAGGTGATATCAGAAACCGCCAAGACGATTTGCAGCATATGTACTTTATGAGTTAAATAGCCTGTTAAATGGGGAAGACTGCAAGGTACCTAAAAAACTATGCGCTTCAGGAAGCGCACGGAATGGAGTGTAGCAATGACGATACACGACAGCCAATCGAAAAAACTAAAGATAACACGCGAAATGAGAACGAAATTCAACAGGGTGTTGTGTTTTAATGAGACACATTTGGTTACTTATAATAATAATAATGTCCTCCAGACCGATTTCGGCCACGGCGGCTAATATTAAGATCATTTTTTTACAGTCGAGTAAATCTTCAAGTCTTCAAAAAGCGCTGCGTTTCTAGATATCGATGTCAGCAATTTCTACTAGTCTAATCGATTCAAAATTTAGTATCCTGTGACTTCAATAATTTTATAATTATATCGTAATCCTGTCAGGATTACGATATAATCCCAACTCCTCACAAACTGACAGCAGAGGTATTTCCGCTCGTTGGAATGGTCTCAATTAATAGATTACAGATTTACAATAAATGTAGGAAATATAATAATGTCCTCCAGATCGATTTCGGCCACGGCGGCCAATCTCAAGAGAGATTAGTCAACTACGCAGAAGATATTATAGTGCACAAGTGTGTGCACAAACACAGGTGCACTCTCTATTCCCTAACTCTCATAATCCGATGGGACGGCAATCCGACACGACCGGAAGGGTTCAGGCACAGGACCAACGACTTTACGTGCTTTCCGTGGCACGGGAGTGAACACACTTCCAACTTCGAGACTCCGAGCTGCTACTGAGAATTTTCTGACAGGAAAACCCAATAACTTTTTATTGGCCCGACCTGGGAATCGAACCCAGGACCTCCAAGTCTGCAGCCACTAGACCAACGAAGCAGACATTTGGTTACTTACTGATTATATAATAGGCATTTCTTACCAAAATTAAGTACAGCGGGTATATTTTAATAAAACTCTAGGTGTCACTCACCGGACCTCCTCGACGTCGGCCACCTTGTCGATGAGGCTCCGTATGACGGCCTCCTTGTGCCGCAGCGCGAGGGTGGCGCGCTCGAGGTCGCGCCGGTGCTCCTCGTGCGCGTGCGACATGCGACGCTCCAGCTCCGACAGCGAAGCCTGCGCGCGGGACTTCACCGTCTGCTCACACGCAGACCATATTCTCATATCGACTACTTCTCAATAATATTTTATAAATATATTAGGACTTCTACCCGTAACATTTGTTTTATGTTAACATTCGGTGTTACTAACGTTGTTTTAAGTTTATTGTTTGCTGTTTAGATTGAGTAATAATTGAGAAATAGCAAACGTCTTCAAACATTGCTAATATTAATATTATTTTTCGACCTATATAAATAATAATTTCGTGTTGGGGAGGGGTTTAGGTATTACATAAAAAAGCCTATGTCTTTCCTTGGGGTTCAAACATGCTTCATACCTAATTTCACCGAAATCGATTCAGTTACTTAGCCGCGAAAGCGTAACCGACAGGCAGACTGTCAGTCAGACATATTTTCACATTTAAAGATATACGTAATTGAGCCGTTATATGATAAATAAATAAACTAGAGCGCTTACAGAACATGTTATTCGCTTCATATTTGGTTTACGTAAATATGATCATGTTACCCAGCATCGTAAAAAACTAAAGTGGCTGCCAATACGGTTGCGTCGAAATATGCATGTCCTTTCTTTGCCTTATACCATACACTACCATCCTCAAACTCCTTGGCTTTCATACACCAATCAATTTACGATCTGAGCAAGACAATAAATTGCTAATCCCTCTGAGTTGCACTAAAATATACAGCAATTCCTTTACGGTTAAAGCAGTCAAACTATGGAATACCCTGTCTCGAGAAATTCGTCAAGCTGAATCCGTGCATATTTTTAAGAGTCGTTTGCATAATTATTATCTATCAATATAACTATAGCATGTTGTATTATTATATGTATGGTTATTTATTTCTTATGTAAGTTTATATGTATGTATGTATGTATGTATAAGTGTATATGTGTAGTATATATGGTTGGTATATTACATATTTGTATTAAGCTCAATAAATTTTAAATATAAGTTGTTCGAACATTATGCCCGAACATTGATCCCGGCTAAAAACACATAAACATTTCTCTTAACAGAGGTTGCCTGGAAGAGATCACTATAAATGATAGGGGCCGCCTTTGCATACTATATGGTCTACTTGCTATTATATGTTAATAAATGTAAACAAACATAAGGCCACTATTACGTATTATGACCTTAATCTCAGCCTTGATCTTGTCGAGTGCGAGCAGCGCGCGGCGCAGCGGCTCCGCGTGCGGCGCGCGCTGCGAGCGACGCGCGCGCGCCGCCGCCGACCGCGCGCGCGCGCGGAACACGACCGCCGCCTTGCGGTACAGTCTGCGCACATTTAACATTTCAACGGAGCGGGAAATACTGGACTCGTGTTCTAACTCATTTCCACTTCATCTTACATATGGCATACCAATAACATATGCCAACTACTATATGGGTATCGTGCAAGACCGTCTGGCTGGGCCGCTTGTTATACCGCCAAGCAACAATAACTTGTGTAGCTGTGTTTTGAGAGAGTTTAATAACAAATTTGTGCCGCATTCTCGTTGTAATGGATCATTAACGTTTTTTACAGTACCGATGCCTATGGTGGTGACCGTTTACTGGTGATAGAGCTTTGTGCAAGCTCGTCTGGGTAGGTACCACCCACAAAACAGCAGTATTTGGTATTGTTGTGTTCCGGGTTGAAGGGTGAGTGAGGCAGTGTAATTACAGGCACAAGGGACATAACATCTTAGTTCCCAAGGTTGGTGGCGCATTGGTGATGTAAGCGATGGTTAACATTTCATACAATGCCAATGTCTATGGGCGTTGGTGACCACTGACCATCAGGTGGCCCATATGCTCGTCCGCCTTGCTATTCACCCTTTTTTTTAAAAAGTACTATTTTATTTCTATCGATTTAACTATTAAGGTACACCTTTTGTTCAATAATGAAATATTGAAAATATTAATAATCGACAATTAACCTTTGAAAAGTTACTAAAAAAGATTGAATAGATGAAAATACTTTATAATAGCTATTTTTCGAGGACGTACCTGACATTTTTTAATGCAGCCTTTAATTCTTCTTTGACCGCCTCATGTTCTTGACAAACCTTGTTGTACTTATCGTCTGTTTTTCGTAAATCCTCTTCCAACTTCTTAATTTGTTCGTTCTTCCGTTCCGACTCCATGGCATATTGATGTTTTAATTCTTCCAATAACCTAAAACAATTTAATCTAGCTATGAATCCCCATACAGTTTTATAAATTAAAATTGATCAATATGTGAAAGAGACTTAGTGTGTGAGAGAGAAAGATACATGTAGAGAGAAAGAGTAACAGACACATACCGCTTACAATCATCTAATCTCCTCTCGTGCAAGTCAGCTGGTACGGTCTTAGCTCTCATAGCGTCTAATTGCGCCATCTTGCCCGTAGAAGCTTCCAGAGCCGTCTTCACAGAGAAGTATTCCCTATGTACCGTTTCGTAGTCCCGGAACATGGCTGCCACTAAATAATAACAAAATTTGAAAAAAAAACTAGCGTTTTTTTTTCTTAAAAGCATTTATTGAAGTTTATGAGTATTGGCAATCAATTAGACCAAACAGACAACCGATCGGTGATGCTCTTGAGAGTGCGATGGTTTCCACCTCTTTAAACAAATATCTGTATTTAGGATTAATATACGAAAACTAAGTAACTTTTAAAAAGACCAAATGGCAATCACATTTAATAAAATTAACAGATAATTTAAAAAAGAGGTTGAATATTAAATTTTAATATAGACAACAAATCTTGCAGAAATATTACAAAAATCGCATACTTTTCCCTTCATACAGTTCATAAACTTCCTTTAATTTAGACTCCGCCCTCTCCGCCCTATCTAATAGCGTAGTTTTCTCTACATCATTTGTCTCTTTCTCGACTAGCAATTTCTTATAGTTCTGTCTCGTTCGCACAACTTCTTCTTCCAATGCGTGTACCTTTTCCACCAATAACTTGTTCTCTTCGACGATTTGTTTCGATTTCTTGTTAATTATTTCAAACTGTTTCTCATAGTCTAAAATAAGATTGTCTTTCTCTTGTAGATTTTCTTGATATGCATCAAATAATGGCGCTGAAATATACAATACACTCGTATTATAATATGGATACATATGTGTCGCACGCTATCTATCAGAAACGTCAAGCAGTTCATAGCTGCTTGGGTGCGGTCGTTGCCATGGTGATTTTTTAGAAAAAAAAAAGATCGTTGGAGAATTCGAACTGGAGGATCAACGGGATAGTAAAGGAAGAGCGAGCGTTCGTGTAGAAAAACACCACGTGGCATCGAACTCGCCGCGATTCCGATCCGATTAATTCCATTAGTTTAATTTGAAATCTGTGTACGTTGTCGATTAAACGGACTATTATATCAAGTACCTAGTGTTATTTTATAGCATCATCATGGCCGAACAATTTACTGCTATTTACTGCCTAGTGGGTTTAGTGGCTAGATGGCTATTATTTCATCCAGATAAATATGTAATGAAATGAAGATTGCATTGAATCTGACAAAAAGTCACTCTTCATAATTCAATTTTAATATTGCATATTTTTAAAATTGACATACCCAGAGCTTGCGCGCTTAATAGTCCAGACAAATCGACTACTCTTTCTGATTGTGTTGTACCGTCCTCAGACATATTTTTGGTGTGACCATCTTCATTTGTTTCTGTAAACAGAAAAAATATTTTATTATTACTCAAACGATTTCTTTGCTATGTAAATAATTGCAGGAAAAACTATCAATTTTATTAAGTCATTTGTAACATCGTAGCTGTCATGAGTTAAAGAACTTCTCTTGATACAAACACGGTGACAAATCTATTAATTAGGATTCGGCACAAATTTTGTGGTTTAAGATAGAGACGCTTTTTGTAATCTGTGGGTTTGTGGATCCTAATTAAATGCTAACTGTTTTAATTGTGTGTCCATGTGTCTTCTGTGCCTATTATGCCGACCGTTCATTAAATCAAGAGCATAAATAGCATTTGCATTAAAACTATTGCCATTTAAAGAGCACCAGATTTCACATGCGCATATTTAACACATTCATTAAATGGAACGAACACAATACAATGTCATTAGAGTTATACTGTCATAAAAAATCATTCAAATGACACATAACAACTTATAAATGAATGTGGTTTTTTTAAAAATAAAAAATAGTTTAGTCGTTATACAGTTTGCAAGTCTTTCTACAAAGTTTATTCATATCTGTGCCTAGTTAGAAACATGATATACTCCTAAAGGACTTTTATTTTTACATACATAAAACAAAATATACATTTAAGAAGACTTAAAAAACTAACCGTGCCTCTGTCCCAAGCTGGCTGTTATCAATGAATCGAGTCCTTCGTACTTCTCGCTCGGTTTAAAAATATTGCCATCTGCATTCAGAGGATTTACACTCCTCAATCGCTCTTGGTATCTGGACAGCTGGACATTTAGTCTGAAAAGTAATTTACAATGTTAAACGAATATATAAAGTATTACGTTTTCATGCATGTGATTAGAGCATTGCAGTACACTAGGGCTCCTCAAAAAGCATGTAAAGCTTTACCTGAAATATTTCTGTGCCGCATTGCCATCCTATTTGATTATAATTAGAGAGAGCGAATAAATTGTTCACCTGTGTTTGTGCACACATACATAGGTGTACTAAAACCTCTCGTGCGCAGTTACTTAATTGAGAATGGATATCATAGGTGAAGTCGATCAAGAGAACGTCAAATTTTATTTTAACTTAATGTATTAACTGTGTAAATAACTAATAAATAAAAAAATAAATAATCTTTATTCACATAAAAAGTAATAAATTATAATGAAGTCCCTGATTTCTGAGCTAGGCTCAAAGACCTGTATTACAGAAATCAGTGTCCTCTCTCATATTTTAGTGACTTATCGTTGTATGTAAATAAGAGTGGAGTGTGTAGGTATGTGTGTATGTGTGGGTGCATGTGTGTGTGTGTGTGTATATGTGTAATTTGTTTCACAAAATATTATAGCTACAACAGTTCAGTTTGTTCATAATCTAGTCCTAGTAGTCTAGTACTAGTAGTAATTTTTAATAATTACTTTAGCTTCACGATTACATAAGGGGTGTATATTTTTTATTTTATTTATTTTGTTATACAAATAAACTGCTTTAAAATCATGTTGTCGTTTGGCTGAAGCTGTTCGACATATAACGGGTGGACATATGTTTTTAATAACTACCTATATAAAACATCCTTCAATGCCTGCATGTCTTTCTGCAACCTTGAATTCTGTTCACGTGCTTGGTTAAGAACGATCTGCCGACTGCTGCAGCTCATACAAACCTCCACTAGTGGTATTGCAGTAGAATGTTCTAGAAATAGGAGAAACATCATATCTTGAAATCCATCAATCAATAGTCATACTAATAAATGAGGCGATACGTTAACGTTTTTTGTAATTATTAACTAAATAAACTACTGAGAACCGATAAAAAACTACTATATGTGACGAAAGTTTATTATATGTTTAATAGCTATTTAAGATCGCAGAAAATATCAATATTTTTTAATTGTAATATTTCATAGAATCCTTAAAAAAATATTTGTGTTTTTGGATATCAAAAAAGCAATGGCTTTTGAAATGAGAAACAAAACGAGAACTAGATAATTTAAAATGAAAAAATCATGTAAAATTATCGTAAGCCATAATTACTATCCTTGAGAGAAAAAAGTCTTCCCAGTTCTCCCCGGGATTAAGGCATTTCTTCCCAAACCGAGATTTTTTAAATAAAGAATATTGAAGCGTTTCACCTGTACCGTACCGTAACACCGTAACAGCCTGTGAATGTCCCACTGCTGGGCTAAAGGCCTCCTCTCCTCTTTTTTGAGGAGAAGGTTTGGAGCTTATTCCACCACGCTGCTCCAATGCGGGTTGGTAGAATTCACATGTGGCAGAATTTCAGTGAAATTAGACACATGCAGGTTTCCTCACGATGTTTTCCTTCACCGTAAAGCACGAGATGAATTATAATCACAACCTGTAATACTTCAATATTGAATAAAGATTTTGTCTATCAATATAGATCGAGAACCAATGTTACCATTTATCGAATGTGTAATCAAATACAGTTTTAAAAGAATATCATACCTTTATCTGGAACTTCATACTGTTTCACTTTCTCCTCAAACTTCTTCACCTTTTTCTCTAATTCTCCGTTTTTCTCTCTCTCTTCTTTTATAACTCTCTTACACTCTTCCACGTAGCTAACTAATGTCGTATACTCACTTTTCACTCGATCATTTTCATTTGCAAATAATCTGTTATATTCTAATACAGTTTTGAGTTTATCTTTTAGTTTGTTGATTTGAGATTCTTTTTCTGAAATCTTTAAAATATGTACGAATGAGATCTTTTTTCTTTTATACTTTTCCCTCACGACTAATACGGCCAAAAACCAATTCCTTCTCAAATTTAAAATTTAAATATATAAAAATATATGGTTTACATTTTATACATTACTTTTAATTTGTGTATTTTAAAATAACCAAAACTTACCTCGAAATAAGAATTAATTTATACTATCTGATAAATAGCACCAAAATATAAACGAAATAAATTATCTATTATAATTTGGAATTTTACAAAAATTTGAAGAAAAACATTATGTATAGAATAATACTATTCTATTTCGTTGATTTAATTTATAATGTAAAAATACATTTGTTTTTTACACAAAAAATTGTTCAAAGCAACACACATAATACAGACAGAGGGACACAAGCTCGGAAACACTTCTCCGTTCATTAATTGAAACGAGCTTTTGGCGTGTGACAGAGATAGAAGTGCTTGGATTTTAATTTACTATTTTTAGGGCTCCGTTCTCATTTTATATATTATCTAGTATTTATAGGCACAAAGTTTTATAAAAGAGCGTCTTTCCCTCTGGGCTATGCAGTACAACCTAGTAAGTTAATAAAAGCGATCAAGCAATTGACAACAATTTATTGTAATAACAACACAACACACATACCACAACAACATTCTCCTCACATTTATCCATGAGCGCAGTCACCAGACCCTCATACTTCTTAGTCAGCTTCCGCTTCTGTTCCTTGAGCAGGGACTTTCCCTCCTTACCTCGTGGTGATGTCACTGCAATTCCGTGTACGTTCCTCTTTCTAGGAGGTTTCACTGGTTTTTCAACTGAAATTAATTAATTTGAAGATCAGACAAAACAGTAAATTACAAATCCTAATTTCATTTCATAAAACTTAAATTACAGTTTATGAAATTACTATTTAAAAGACTATGTCTAAAAGTCATTAGTACTAGTAAGAGCCAATTCGAATATGAAACATACTAGTTTTTTTTCTATACCCCAATTCTTAGAGAAAATAAACCCTTGGAGTAATTTTCGCCATTGTCATTAGTGTCTGCTATGCTGCTACGCAATATTTTGCAAAAACATATGTTTTGTATATACCCTTTTTCTCATAATTAACAATTTTACGTAATTTACAAAGCATGGGAATGCAACACTGCCAATTTTCTAACTTTTGCAACTTCTTGTGGCAGGATCAACGGTTATACAAGTACCAAACTCCGGGCTATTGACTTTCTTTTAGTTTTTTCTATTAGTTGCCAGAAATACAAAATAACTTTTTCTTAGTCCAATTCGGAGTTTAAGCTTACGATCTCAGAATATATTACTTGACCATCTATAATAGGCAGTTAATAGAATACAACTTTTAACTATTACACTAGCAGTACTATAATATATAAAATCTATTTGAACAATGTTACCTTTTTTTAAAAAAAAAAAGGTTGTTACCAATGCATATTTACTTACAGACTACATATTTTATACCTTTTTTTTCAAATCAGATCTCCAATATATATACTATATTAAAGATGTCCAAATAAGAAAAATTAATAATGTAATCTCAAATGAAATTTCAATTGCAAGTTTTTACAGTTTTTACTGGTGGTGGGGTATTGAGCAAGCCCGTCTGGGTATGAACTCCCACTCATCAGATATTCTACAGCAAAACAGCAGTACTTGGTATTATTGTGTTCTGGTTTGAAGGGTAAGTGAGTCAGTGTAATTACAGGCATAAGGGACTTAACAACTTAGTTCCCAAGGTTGGTGGCGCATTGGCTATATCAGCGATAGTTAACATTTCTTACATTGTCTATGAGCATTGGTGACCACTTACCATCAGGTGGCCCATATACTTGTCCGCCAACCTATTCTATATAAAAAAAGCTTGCACCTCTGGAGTTCATATGAATAATAGTTGTTTTAATTCATATCGTGTTAGGTGAAGAAAGCATACATATTGAGGAAACCTTCATTCTATATTAGACAAAATTTTGCTACATGCCAATCTACGAACCCGCAAAGGAGTAGCTTGTTATATTAAGTTTCAAACAGTCCTAATAGTCAGAGGAGTCTTTTTCACAGCAGTGGGACATTAACTTTACATTTTTTCTAAGCAACATAAATTATAAACAAACCACTTATAGAAAATTAGGAACAGTCTTTAGCTATACATACCAACATCCCTTGGGTCTTCATATGTAGGATTATTGACATCACTACTTCTGTGCTCGGTCATTATAGATTCTGTTTTCTTTAACACAGTATTCAATATGTCTTGACGCATACTATGTCTTCCTGAGGTAGTTATATCAAAGTGACGATGGCATGGAGTGAAATTGCCAGTAAGTGTTAACTTGTGACTAGGTTGACAAATTTTGGAGATACTGCTATAATTAGGCTGGAAATAAAAATATAATTTAGTCTATATATATTAGTCAGAGTATTGAAGGTATAAACATTTATTTATAGTGTGTTGTTTTAAATATTAAAAGATATGTATATCATTTCTTTTGTTTTTTATTAAATTTTATTATTTTATAATCAATAAATAATATAAAAAAATTATTATTATTTATTTAGTAACTATTATTTATTGCCTATTTATTTAAGACTTCAAAATTGCTTTAAAAATTATAATCAGAGCAACTTACAATAATATGACATTTTAGTATATATATAACATAAGAAATCAAAACAAAATAATAATTGCAATATTTTTATTTATGATAATTCCTGTTTGGTAAACTTACAATACATGAATTCCTTATAAAATTTTCACCCATTGTCAACTAACATAACTGATAACACATTTTCGAAACATTTTAATAAATTATCCTTCCTAGAAAGTATAAGATTCGAAATATATCAACTATTTCCAATAAACATCGACACCCAGAAAAACAAGTATTACTTAATACACATTTGGAGACAAAAACAATAAAACTTTATGTAGGTCACGAGTGTCCTCCAAATTTTTTTATTGATAAAACTGCTAACAATATATAGGCCACACAATACACAAGTGAATAGTCACGACTAATCACTCTTATTAGAGAAAAATTTTATCTTTAATTTTAAAAATAAAACAAAACCTTTGTCGGCACTTATGTTAACAGTTGTCGTGTATCATTATTGAATAACTAGTTTTATATTAAAAGTCGTCGTTTTTCCTCAACATCAAAAAATGTAAACAATCTCAGTTTGACAATTACGTTACCATGGTTACGACCATAATTAGTAATACCATTGTAAAAGAAAACTTCTATAATGATTATATATTGTTTAAAGTCAATACGCTGTTTGATTATAGTAACATGTAGTCGAAGTTTTTTACTATAACAATAATGAGTATATTAAATTAACAGATAGACAGCGTGAAGGCTTAAGGCTACAAATACAGTTTATAAAAAACTAAGTAGTTAGTATTTTAATTAAATGGTACTTTTTAAATTATTTACTGGTCACACAGACACCTGTGTGACTATTTATAGTACGCCTATCGACATAGAGATGGCAGCAACAGTTCGGCTTAACCGAATGAATCGATTATATGAAAATATTTCTAATCATATACTGATGTGGTAAAGATAAGGTACTTTCACATTTATTCGGATAATACACAGCGTGAGCGTGCGCGGAAACAGCTGAGCGATGGTAGCGACAGCCGGTATCATTATGAACTAGACAGTCGCATCATGTCTGCCCGCCGGTTCGGTGTATGACGTTCGTTGGTACTGATAACCTAAAACATTTATTAGTTGATCCGTCCATTTGGATTTGGAAGATTTTTAATTGATTTTACATATCAGTTTAATTTTTGTGTCAAGTTACAGTGGTAGTAGTTAATTATCAGAGTTTACAAATTCGAGATACGCAGTGCCGTATCTTTCGTAAGTTTTGTACAGCGTTTATCGATTTTCATTTTACAATGAGCGTAACGTTTTGTTTACTTTTTATTCGTGTGTAACGTTGTCTCTGAAGTTTTATTTATAATGTGCGGTATTCGGCCCTAGTGTTGTGGTGGGATTCATTCAATTATGTGCGAGAGTTCGGGCGAGGATACGTGTTTTGGATGACAAAAACATGGAATTCGAGAACGATTTCAGCTTGAAAGAATGGGCGAAGGACAAGCCTTTGTCCATATTGCAGCTGGACCCGGCAGACCGTGCCGTATTGAGGATAGCAGGTTAGTTGCCCTTCATCTTCAAATTGAACTCTTGAGTAAGAAGCTGCTACGTAGTTCTCACGGAAATTCAAAAATATTTCTGTATTAATCATTCTCTTATCATGTTATATGATACAGAATGATTTAAATAAAGTACTTAGTACATACGATAAAAGTAAGTCTTTATTATAATAAAAAAACACGAGTCCGGACTTAGCGTTGTAGGTATTTTATTATCGTGATTAATTAGTTGTGACCTCGCGAAGTTTTCGCTTTCAAGTGATAATAAGCATCCACTGATAGCGTTTCTAGACTGTATATGGAACCTTTTTATACATATTTTTCTATAATTAAGCAAATACCCTCTTTTGACCTAATAAATGAATGCTTTTTTAAAATATTATACGTCTACCTTTCATATTTCAATGAATGATGATGATGAATATTTTTAAAATATTTTGCATAACCAACTCGCTTTTTTATGCTTCTGTATTTGTTACATATTATTGTAATAATTAAATATTTTAACGGATTAATTTAAATTTAGAACATAACTTTTGTGCTATTTTATTTTTCTTGCACCTTTTAACGGTACGGAAATGAAAGTAGTAGTAGTATTCAAGAAGATAAATTAAAATTGGTTTATAACATTCCATTCGTAATATTTTTACCATACCTGAGTAATAGTTTAACGTTAATTAATAATCTATTAATTTCGAAATTTTACAGACACTTTATTGAAACAAAAAAAAATATACATTTTGTTTATTTTTTAAAATAACGGAGAACTATTTGCTTTATTACATGATCGTACAAATCGGATTTCGTTACAAAGAATCTAACGTAAATTAATTATGTGTTGCTAATGCTAAATATTCAATTACGAAATAAAGTTGCTAATGTGGCTTAAATCTTTTATTATAATCTAAATTTTATCGTAATTTTAATTTTAAAACCGTAACAGCCTGTGAATGTCCCACTGCTGGGCTAAAGGCCTCCGCACCTCTTTTTGAGGAGAAGGTTTGGAGCTTATTCCACCACGCTGCTCCAATGCGGGTTGGTGGAATACACATGTGGCAGAATTTCAGTGAAATTAAACACAAGCAGGTTTCCTCACGATGTTTTCCTTCACCGTCAAGCACCAGATAAATTATAATCACAAATTGAGTGGTGCTTGCCCGGGCTTGAACCCACGATCATCGGTTAAGATTCACGCGTTCTTACCACTAGGCCATCTCGGAAATTTTAAAACATGTAAATGAATAGGTTTATATATTATAAAGAATGTTTTTTTTTTTAATTATATATTGAATGGCATTTTAAATTATCAAAAAGTCGGTAAATAATGACTTACATGGAGTCGACGTGTAAACCTAATAGAAAAAGACGAATTGGACATCAATTTGTAAGAGAGTACCGTATATCCGAATAACTTGGAATTATATAAACTTTAAAAAAAATCAATTTTAAGAACTCAACATTTACTATTCCAGAAAGCGGACTATGCATATGACCCTCGTAACTAATAACAATACAAATTAAAAGTACAATGAAGGGTAACTTTTTTTTATAACGACCAAGTAATCGTTTTATAAATATATATTTAAAAGAAGAAATAAAACGAATACAGACAATATATACATTTTATTAACTCGATTTTAAAATATGACGGTTTTTTTTCTTTAGTTTTTAAATGTCACAAGTCATAGTTATACTATTTATTTTGTATATATATTCTGTTTAACTATAAAATATTCTGTTATAGTATAATGTACGTAACATGTACTTTTGCTGAAATCATTCAATATATAGGGTAAAATTTCTCTGCACTGATGTCGATAGTTATAAAAATTTTACTCTTGTATTTCCATACTAGTACTGTACAGAACACTAACTAGTTACTGTTCTTAACTTAAGCGGGTCTGGTATGGATTTTAATTTGACGTGTAATTTTTAAAGTGGAATTACTTTTTGTATACTTTCCTATATACCGTTTGAATGCAACGTTTGTAACGAAAAACAGTATGACGTTCGCAACCCGAGGGACTAGACAAAGTGCAATCGACAATTTTTGGCGAAGCGATTCCGAACTTCGCTTTCGTCTAAATTATTTAATTCAATATATCAATTGTTGATCTCGTAACATTCGTAGTATTCGATAGTAATATTACTTAATACATAATTTACATACCTTCTGGCCTTTTGTACAAACGAAATTGCCATATTGTAACTTTGTCCAGGCCCGTTTTACTGAGTTTGACGTGAGCTTTTGCATCATATTGATTGTTATGTGGTATGTATTAGCCAAGGAAAAAATAACTTTCGTAAATAAATACCTTTTTTTATTTCATATCTATAGGCAGCCTGGCAAAATGAGCCATATAATGTTAAGTGGTCACCACTGCGACAAATATTATCCATCCCTTTTATCGACGATACGCCACCACCATGGGGCATGAATGAATGAAAAAATCATGGGCAAAGAATGAATGAAAGAAACTAAAATATTATGTTACTTGTGTCTGTACTAAGCACTGCTGTTTGCATATCGAATAGTGCGAAAAACCAAGTTGACAGCTCTAACTGGTCGCCAGTCAAACTGACTATGAGTCCCGGATTTATTCCTAGGTCTACAATGCATTGGTCTAGTGGCCCGGCCAGCCAAAAATAATATTATTTTTTCTCTAACCACTAAGGAATTGGGGGCCTCAAATGTTAAAGTGCCTAGGGTCCTTAGATCCTTAAGTCCGGGCCTGCTTACTATTATAATAACACGATCGTTGGACACGTTTTATTTCATTACAAGTTATAGGCTTTTTATATAAAACTCGTTCTGGAGGGTAATTATTTATACTCTTTTTAAGTTCCATTTTTGTGACAGTATAAACTGGAAAGTATGATAACAATTTTGCGTCTGGTATAGTTATAAAACACATCTTTTTTTTAAATTATTAATTAACTTCCAAAGCAACTGCGGTCACGGAATTTATATTCTGCTATAAACGACAACCCATCTGTTTGCTACCAGCCCACTTGGTGCGGCGTAAATTATATTATAGTAATTTTTTTTGAGCAATTTGAATAAGGACAAGACGTGATATCTTATGATCTTAGAGTAATGACATAAGTGACATTTTATCAATACCAGTTCTGTAAGAACTCATGTCACACACCAGTGAAATGTTGACAACAAAATTATGGTGATATACTATTTTGATGCAAGTATTCTTGAAATGTTGCAATTGTTATTGCAATTACTAATATTAATATTACAATTATTATATATTATCTACATAAGTATATATTTACAAAAGAAATATAGTGTAGTATTGTCGGGTTTCCATAGTATAAGCTCTGCTTAGTTTGGGATCAGATGGCCGTGAGTGAATAATGTCCCAGGATATTATTATTATGGTCAATGTCGTATATCACATTCTGACATTTCACGACCGATTTCTGCGGTGAGTTTCGAGTTTGTTCTTACGGAATACGCATCGACTATCATTCCTTCTCTTCTGACAGTTCGAATTGCTTTGAATTTAGTAGTTGCTCGACTATAATAGAATCGTACGCGACTTAATAGTAAATTTTATCGTAAAAAAAAAACGCATTGCAGTTATTTGGACGCATTGCTTACTTAACGAAGGAGGCAGCACATAATACCAAGGAAGTAGGTCTAAGTTTTTATTTTATTTAAGTTAATATTAAATAATTTAAACCGAGATGGCCCAGTGGTAAGAACGCGTGAATTTTAACCGATGATCGTGGGTTCAAACCCGGGCAAGCACCACTGAATTTTCATGTGCTTAATTTGTGATTATAATTCATCTCGTGCTTTACGGTGAAGGAAAACATCGTGAGGAAACCTGCATGTGTCTAATTTCACTGAAATTCTGCCACATGTGTATTCCACCAACCCGCACTGGAGCAGCGTGGTGGAATAAGCTTCAAACCTTCTCCTCAAAAAAAAAAAAAGAGGAGAGGAGGCCTTTAGCCCAGCAGTGGGACATTCACAGGCTGTTACGGTTACGGTTACGGAAGTTAATATTATTCAAATAATAATTTCATAAGTGTAGATAAACACGAATAGCTTTAATTAAATTCTCATTATATCAAATACGTGATTAACTTTCTATTCGTATGTGCAATGAAATAGATATAAGTTATCTTATTGGCCTTTCCGATTAAACAGCACCCTACTCCGTAACTTCAAAAGAAATCAATATAATGCCGGTTTTTCCTAGAATGTTTACAACCACATTTGAATGCCCTCGTATGCCTAGTCATTATTATATGTATATATGTAAATTAGTCGCGTATTATTGCTGTGATAATATGATTTCGTTATTAACTTATTACATTATGGTATAATTGATGACATTAAAAAAAATAATAAAATCTCGTGACATAACTGTACCAGAAGGGTGATACACAGCTGAACGAATGAAGTTAAAATTACGGAAGATTTGTGGAAAGCGTGCGTCATACCATCGATTTTACTCCTACACTCCACCTCAGAACACAGTTAGACACTATTCCATTTATAATCTAGATTGCAATCGTGGACTATATAAATTGAAATATATATATATATATATACATATATATTACTAAAGAGAATATTCTTCTACTATAAATTGTCTTCTATTTATTGTTTTCTAAAATAAAATCTTCTAACATTGGACAATAATACTAAGAACTAATAAAAATGGAATGAACGATCTGCGGAAGAAAAAATAAAAACGGACGTTCAATTATTTATATAAACATTGAAAAAAAAAACAAAAGGCAATTGAAATTTTAATCCTGAAATTTCATAAAAACATGCAGGCCCGACAAACTACTAAACTTACTATTACTTATCTACTAAGAATAATACACGACTCTAAAAATCGGTTAGTTGAAATAGTTTTTTTTTCTTCATTTAGAAGTTTATTAATGTCGTAGATTGGACACAGAGTATTTTTTTAATAAATGAGAGAACTGAATAATTGTGTGAATGAACGAGCTAATCGCAGGAACTAGTCCGGTGTGAATAATTACGTTTATATCAGATATTCCGTTTATTGAAGAAGGCTATATAACTCCACGCTACAGTCCTAAGCAATGAAGCGGTGACCATAAAAATCTTCAATTAGTGCAAACTGTATAAATCAGACATGTATATTTTAACGCTGGTCACCTTAGGGCACACAGCAATTTGAAATTCGATTGTAGATACCGCTAATCAAATTAGAAGATCAGCTACAGACGATCGTATTTCAGATAACAATGCCTAGGGCCCTACATTTGGATTTAATTTAGCGCAGTCTTCACAATTAGTTTATAGCAAAAGTTTTCTGTACAATTAAACTAGGATTAGCGGTTCGATAAACCTTGGATTTTTAAGTATATGAAATTAAATTAAAAAAGTAAATGCCTCCAAATTCCTTACTGCTGGACAAAGGCAGCACACTGTCACTCCTCTTGGGGAAAAAAATGTGCAGCTTATTTCACCAAGTTGCTATAATGATGATTGTTTATATACACATACATTCTTCCAAACGAAGTCTCCTTCACCTCCGAGCACGATATAAATTATTATGGACACAAATTACCATTGCACTTGCTTGGCCTGGATCCCGAAAGGTTCGGTTAAGATTTACGTTTTCTGGCCGAAAATAATTTTTCCTTTCATAAAGGCCTGGAAACTTCTCGGACTGATGAGGCGTACTTTTAAAGTTTGATTGAATACAAAACTCCGCCCGGACGCTCCATTGGCTCTCATATCCAGAGAAACTCAAACAGTTGGCAACCCTACGTATAGCTTTCACCATTGTGACTCCCATTACAAACGTCAAGGTTCGCTGGCTATCAATAAGGTGTTTGAGTTTCCTCCGAGATAATGATAATTACAGAATGCGGATGTAAAAAATGTCGAATTAAGTGTAATTGTTTCGTGAAGTTCCTACGTTTAGTTTAAAAATTTACGAGTTAAGCGACAAGCGGTTAGTATAATTATGCTCTCAGTTAAAAAAAAATACTATTTTGTTTTGTTTAACAGATTGAATAGAACCAACCAATCATACCTATGCATATGATATGCATTCTATTTTTAAATGAAGTCATATAAAATACATTTAAAAAATCGAACTGTCAAAAGGTTAGTGACAAACTTGGAGATAAATATATAAATTAAAAGCTGTGCTAAAAGTAACAAAAGAACTTGGAAGAAATGACTCGTGACAGAAATCGTAATAGATGACACTTCGATCGGATTGTTAATAACATTCTTTCCCACTACCGTAAGAAGCCCAGCTTGATCATGTTTAATGTATCTGTGACTGATACCGTAAGACCCTTATCGGATATGGACGGCGGAGGATATGTCCAGGCCATATCGAGAAAAAACTATTTAGTAGTCTAATGCGCTTGACATTGACTGTTTTATTGGATTACGGTAAACTGTCACGACACGGTGGTTTTGAATCGATTTGACGCGAACAAGCCATGATATTCATGCCAGATGCGGAGTTATTCTTGAGATATATATTATAACGGTCTTAAAGCAATAGTTTAATTAATTAAATAATAATTCTGATGATTTTACTATTACTCTAACCGGATTTCACCCACCTGCTCATATCACATTCTACCAATTTTTTATTTTCAACTTTATTCTTAAGAAACTTTGAAGTATAGTTATTAAAATTTCGATATCACTTCTTGAAAACTTATGCATTTCAATATCAATTTAAACATATATGTACTATTCAAGACGATGTAATACCTATAATAATAATATATTATTACAATAACACCAATTGTTATAAAAACGATACTAATTTTGATATGGAATCAAAGTATTAGAAGACGGCTGCAAATACCTGTTAATTTCTCTAAATATCACTGTGTTGCGTTACTCCTTTCATCTACATACTAATTATAGAGAACGCTTCACACAACATCCGTTGTACAATTTCAATATTCTACAATAGTTTAATTTTAATTAATTTCCACGCGAGCTGGTTCTCGATGTCACCGCCTAACTGTAACATCAATTTCATCGCGCACAAAGAAATTTGGCAACTCCTTTCTTTGTCGCACTACCAAAAAATGGAATTACTTACCAGCTCACATGTTCCCCTCCTCTTACAACCCGGGTTCCTTCAAACGAGGCGTGAAGAGGCATCTTGCGGGCCGGCAAGGCGGGGACGGCTAGTACAGAACATTCTTCCCGACTGTACTGGCCGTCGTCGCGTTTGGACTCTACTACCACTTACCATCAGGTGGAGTAGAGTCATTTGCCATCCCGGGGCATATAAAAAAAATTATCGAATAGATACATAATATAACCATAATGATTTCTTAAAATTTGAACTCCACGATGCTAGAGACACATCCGGATTCGAGTTAAGACATGGCGATTAGTGTGCAGCGTGTGTGATTAATGACGGCAGCCGGGTTGGCCTCGTGTTGCTGAATGTGCTAGCTGAGGACTCCGCCGCGCCACGAACGGAGCGCAGCACGGGAGAGACAAGACGGCCATCGCAGTAGTTTAGTGGGTGACAATCCCACATAACTCGGTTCTTTACTAAGAGGCCCCGGATAATTTCTGAAGATTTCCACTACGTAAAACAAAGTGAAGATTAGTTTAACTTTTATTACCTACTTATTTGCATTAATATTCTCATAATTATGCAAAATATATTTATTATTAAAAATTTACAAATACATTGTATTTAAGTTTGAAATAAATCTATAAATAAATAGAAACCTGTATAAACCTTACCTGGAGGACGCGGGTTCAAATTCTTGTAAACATGACAGCTTGACATTAAATCAACTTATAATTAATTTTTATTCTACCGTGAAACATTGATGCACGCTATTATGCACTATATTGCTGTGATACGGTTGTGACCCCCCAATCCCAGGCTCAGCAATACAAGGAGTGATGACCAGGTGGTCACCGTCGTATGTATTTTTTTTTTTTTTCAGCCTTTTGCCGTCCACTGCTGGACGAAAGTCTCCCCCATAGAACGCCAACCATCCCGATCTTGGGCAGTCCGCATCCATCCCGAACCTGCCACCTTTTTTAAATCGTCGGCCCATCTTGTCACAGGGCGTCCTACACTACGTTTGCCTAAGCGTGGTCTCCACTCCAACACGTGTCGGCTCCATCGGCCATCAATGCGCCTGGAGACATGACCAGCCCACTTCCACTTCAGCGAGCTAATTCTAAGCGCGATGTCGGTGACTTTAGTTCTCTGGCGAATGTCCTCATTTCGGATTCTATCTGCCAGAGAAACCCCAAGCATCGCGCGTTCCATTGCTCGCTGAGCGACCCTAAATTGGTGGACCAGTCCTACGGTAAGTGTCCACGTTTCGGCACCGTAAGTCATTACAGGTAGGACGCACTGATTGAAGACCTTGGTCTTAAGCGACTGTGGGATCGACGATTCAAAAATATGACGTAACCTCCCGAATGCCGCCCAGCCCAAACGTATTCTTCTTTTAGCCTCCTTCTCAAAGTTGTGCCGGCCAAGTTGTATAGTTTGGCCCAGGTAGATATATTCCTGCACAACTTCAAGTGGAGAGCCATTTACGACCACTGGTCTCGGGGATACATGGCGGTTTGCCATAATTTTGGTCTTTTCAATGTTCATCCCGAGACCTACTTGTCTTGCATTAATATAAATGGCCAACACATTACACATCTGCGATTTGCCGACGACATTGTCATCATGGCGGAGACTGCAGGATTTGGAAGAGATGCTAAACAGCCTGAGCGATTCTTCAAGACAAGTAGGTCTCGGGATGAACATTGAAAAGACCAAAATTATGGCAAACCGTCACGTATGTATTGCTCGTATTTATTATATTATTATATATTCCTGAAATAAAGTACATATCATCGTATATAATAAATTGTTTAACTGTATATATAAGTAGAGCATTGTTATTGAATATTATTCTAATTTATTTATTCCTAACAATAGAAAAATCATTGCCTATAATAGAACAATATCAAGGACCAATGCTATTCTAAATCTATATCGAACCATATAGTTACCATTATTACCAAACCTATATTGCATACCATTTTGATGCGTGTATTTTTGAAATTTTATAATTATTACGGTCGAGGTCATGTCATGTTCTGATATTTCACGATGGATAAGTCTCGTTTTCGTTCTTACAGAAAATTACTTTTGTTATTTATTTATTTCTTACAACTATCATTACATGACCATCCTAATCGATAGTGTAGCCTCATACTAAGAAAATATATTCGATGTTGTCTGTTATTTTAAATTCGTTCACATAACAACTAAATATGTATTTCTTCAGCAACCTGATTGAGGATGTATAGGGTTCTGACAATTCAGATTTCGTTTTGTTTTATATCTATGTAAGTAATCTGTAATAATAGCTTACACCGGGCGCTTACATAAGCAACACTTTTTATACCAGGAAATGACACGGAACAATAGAAAGAAAAAAACAGATCGATGACCAAAGTGTTTGCGAACGTTATTTACTGCTCACCTAATAATAACACTACATATACTTGATTTCAAAGTTTCATTATAATAAAAATAGACACAATTGACAATAGACATTTGCGGTTTTCCCACAAGTGTGTGATAATGAACACATATCCGAGTCTCTAACGACCTTATTATTTTTCATATGACGGTTTTAATGCGTCGTAAATTT
Organism: Nymphalis io; assembly: GCF_905147045.1. Lineage (NCBI taxonomy): Eukaryota > Metazoa > Arthropoda > Insecta > Lepidoptera > Nymphalidae > Nymphalis > Nymphalis io. The sequence goes on from NC_065909.1 coordinate 7,141,328, forward strand.
AATGTTAATTTTTATTTAACATTAAACTGTTAAATTCTTAAAAGCCTTTTTTAGCTTCAACTCATGACGAACTTGAACTTATGTTAGCAAAGGAGGCCGTTTTTTTCATCTTATTATATTGTATTTTTTTACTCTGTTTTTAATTTTGAAAAATGATATTGTTGATTGTTTACAATGTTTTATTAGCATTTAAATTTATGATAGAGATTAGTGATATCGAATATTCGATCGATAAATTGATGCCTAAACTCTGTATTAAGGTTGCCATAAGCAATAACAACAACGTTTTTATTTTCTTTTTTAAAAATACTGCGAAAATATTAAAAGGTTGTATGAATAATTTATTTGTGACAAATTCGTAGTCGTCGTTAAATAATTTTGGTAAATGAATTATTTTTACCCAATTAAAACATGATGAGTGGTTGCCAAATGTTTCTAACACATAATGCGTTATGCGCTCGAACCAAGCCATGAGGGTAACTTAAATTTATTTAGGACCACTATAACTATATATTTGGACTATAATCTATTACTTACAAAAACAGCCTGTTAATGTCCCACTGCTGGGCTAAGGCCTGCTCTCCCATTTGAAGAGAGGATTTGAGGTTATTCCACCACGCTGCTCCAAGGCGGGTTCGTAGAATACACATGTGGCAGAATTTCAATGAAATAAGACACATACAGGTTTCCTCACGATGTTTTCCTTCTCTGTCAAGCATTAGATGAATTATAAACACAAATTAAGCACATGAAAATTCAGTGATGCTTGCCCGGGTTCGAACCAACGATCATCGCTTAAGATTTACGTGTTCTAACCACTAGGCCATCCCGGCTAATCTAGTATTTACATTAATCAAATTAAAATTATAATTAAATTAGCTTACGCTTAACTAATCTTTGGCACGCTATTGGTATTTAAATTTTGTATTAACTAAATGATTATTTTATTTAAATTTAAACATTAATAAAATTTGCATGCAATTATTATGAAGTTATGACAACATTAAACTTAATATTCATTCTTATTTACTTAAAATATAATCCTAATACTACTACTATACCTATTGAATGAAAGCATAGCTTAATTTGAAGCTATTTTTGGTACATTACCTGTGTAGTTCGCTGGTGGATCACGGTAAGATTGCATTTGTTCGTGCTGACAATTAAACAACGCAGAAAACTACTTTAACAAACTCTACAGCACTTCGGATTCGCTCTTTAAAAACCGCCATATTTATTTCCGCTAGTTTATGCCTCGCTCGGAGATAAGACAGCGTAAAGTCTACGTGTATTTAAGTATTTAGATATATAGCTCTAACAGTAATTAGTCAGTTTAAACTAGTTATAACTTATTACTTTAAACGGGGATTTTTTTATATAATATGAGGTATCGCCATGGTTCCAGTCAATAATGTCAAACGAGTCGGATTCAATCGTTTGGAACAGCTTTCATATTCTTGCATTTCAAGACCTTGGTAATTCAATATACACTCAGAAGTAATAAATAATGAGAAGTGGTATGTATATAAGAATTTTGGGAACGCTAAAGAGGATTTATTCAATTTAGTTATAAGGTATGGAACGCGACGACGGCCTCTGGGATAACAGTAGTCATACTAATGTCTTTTTCTTTCCTTGTCTTTTATTGCATCACTAGTATATAATAATTGTGTTAGTTTGCTATTAACTACAACACCACACATCAGGCTTAAAAGATTAAAATTATATTACACGTAAGTTCCTTCTCCCTTTTTAACCGACTTAAAAAAATTAATTTACACACATCAAAAAGAAATTAGTATTCAAAGTTTCAAACTAGTTCAAAAAATATATAATTTTGTATAATTATATCAATTTAGTTTTCAAAATATCGTGCATGTTGATTTATATTCCAATTAAACTAATTACGTATAACAACCTGGCCACTTAATACCATTTCAATGTATTGTAATATATTCTAAGGTAAGGTTAGCTTACTATATTATTCCATTCATACGATCCACACGAGCAATTCGGTCAACTAAAGTTTAACGATCTAGAGAGGATGTTCTTAATAAGTTCGTTGGCATTAATAAATGACTGACGATTCGTTTGCAAAATTGACTAACACGGTACATATAGGTATGTATATTTACCTAACGTGGCATATATACTATTTTGGTACTAAGATTTTAAAAACTGGGTGATTGTTGTTTCATAACGGATAGAACATGGATGACCAAACTCTATACGGGCAAGCATAATTGAGAGGTTGATGGTGAAAGTAAGTTGATCGTGAAGAAACATGCATGTGTCGCATGTTGTTCTGTCACGTCTATGTCAGCCAAAACACTAAAGCAGCGGGGTGGACTACACCTCAATCCTTTTCTTTAATAGAAACCGAGGCTCTTGTCTTGTAACGGTATACTAATGGGTTTTTACTTAAAAAAATACTGAGCGATTTTACTCTATATTCCTAATACCGTTTGTTCTATTCTTGTGGCTATTTCATAACGTAACTAGTTTACTTTCAAGAAGGAATACATAACTACACAGGACATGATTTATAAATCTGGAAATTCAAATCGTTCTTAATCATATGACCACAATTGTGTGTGTATATATAGACCTGATATATATCTGATTCATATTTATTTAATGGAGCAGATATGAAAATTAAAAGAATATAAAACAATACATTTATTTGTTTCTAGACATAGCGTCCGAATTGGTTAAATCTGTCTCTTTCATTGTTGCATTGTTATGAACATTTCTTATATAATAAATATATAAAATTATAACACATTTTCTGCTAAAATTCATGTTAAATACATAAAAATCTCTTCTAATCGTTTTATTTGTATTTTAATTTTTTCATGTATTGTCTTGTTGTATACCTTAAGTTAACTGTTTGATATCTTTAAATGATCAAAAACACCTGAGCGTGACCGAGTGAAATAACAATACCAATGCAAATAACTCACGATTGCAAAGGTGTGGTCTTGCTTTATAAATGAATCCGCGGCGCGGTCGCTTTTGCCTCGCGCGACTGCCCAGATGTGTTCGATGCTTAAACGTAAGTCATAATAGCTCAGGTGAACATAACGCAGCTGCGTGATTCAGACATCATGATATTTTTGTCATCACTTCGAATTCTATTCCTGACGATGTTTAAATGAATCGAATATGACTAGTCTATTTTCAATGACAACATTTATTTTATATAGTAGAAATATTTCGCAACAACTTTATCGACATTTCTTACGATTCCCTATTTAATATTAAATCTCTGCGTTACAGATTCCTTTACACCATCCCGAAGAATTCCGATCCTAATCTGCCCCAAGAATGACTTGAAAAAGGCACTCAATCATTTCACGCCCACATTCCATACCTTTCTTTCTCAGGAGCAATGGCATCTTATAATGGAACCATCTTGCTGAAACGTATCGAGTTTGCTCCGATGATAATGGATCAAGAAAATAGATGTAAAACAAAAAAAAAGTGGTTCAAGCAAGGCGTCATATTTTACAAAGGTTGAGCGTATCAGAATGCATATTAAGTAATGGAGTATATCCAAAGAGTATGGCTAAAGTATTTCAGTTATAGTAGCCTAGAGGAAACCTCGTGATTTCTTTTACAATTAAATGGATATTTTGTTTTGTTCTTATAAATACTCTGGGAATTCGAAAATCCCATGTTGTCAGATAACAGAATATGGCAATAAAAACTTGTTTTAGAAAAAAAAACGGAGCAATTTAGCCAATCCGGTTTATAGTGACAATAGTTTGAAGCACACGAAATTGATCAACGATTCTTCAAAGTAAACATTGCTTAGCTTTTAATCAAAAGACACTAGAGTAGTTTCGGGCGGACGTGATGTTTTTTTCTTGTTGGATTGCGATGTAAATGATGTAGTATTGTACCTACTTATTACAATTGAAATAACTAAATATAACAATTCACAGCATTTGCAAATGAACATCAAGGTTTGAATTCTCTGCTCTCAAATACAGAAGTCAATAAATGTATACATACAGACATGTTTTAAACAAAAAAAAACTAGATAAATATCAAATAATCGTAATTCTCGCTAGTGTTGCCATTTTAATCAAGAATCTAGATCAGATGCTAACTAACCCATTTATTATTAAATATTCCGAAACGAAAATGCATAATTCAACAAAAGTGTTTATTGTAACAAATCTAAAGCACAAGAATAAATAAATCTTATCTCCTAATAAAATAGATAATACTAAACAGATGTATTTTGTTAAGTGGTTTCGTACACCACACAACGAGACCACTAAAGAATTACGCAGTTTCGTATCTAATTTGTTAAAATATAAGGTTCAACTTTAATTAGCAATTTGTACATTTCGAGTGAGGATTTGAATACGACGACCGTTTTAAAAGGTGTCGATAGGAAAATAAAATGTGTACTAAAATAATATTATAATGTTGATTTATTTGAAAGCTTTTAGTTTTACAGTGTGATGATAAAAGGAAGACTTAGTCCTCTTAAGATAGTAAATATCAAACAATTCTTGTTAATGTTAAATATATTTTTAACCTATATTGTTTATACAATTTTTGATACAATCGATTTATAATTGCAATGAAGTATATAGATAATGTACAAAAGTCATGACCGCATATAATGGTAGCAAAAATTCTAGCTGTTAAATTACCAGAAAAATGTCACCATCCCTCTTGTCACTACACTAGTAACACTAGTGGGAGCATTAAGGCGTGGTGATTTATATCTTGTTTATCAGATTATTTAAAATATGTATGAGGATAAAAAGAAAATAAAAATAAATAGAGGATATTCGAAACATTGTCAAACAGAAGTAAACAAGAAATGAACCTCATTATACTATTAAATAATGTTTTTAAATTAAAATTGAAAGTGAATAGGAAAGAATTATGTTTTGTTTCATTAAATAAAGGTTTTGATTTAAATAAACTATTTGAGTAGGTATAGAGTATTGTTATTTAACAAGATTGTATGACTTGAATTAAAGCTTCACCCGTTCGGAATGTTGATTTAACAGATACTAATTCCACACTGTTTAACGATTTTTCAACACGTTAGTTGTAATCATGATGATGGGAAAAAATCTGTTAATGAAACAATTAAAACAAAAAATAATAACAGTGTTAAACCTGAAATTAATTCATATAAAAAACAAACAAAAATTTACAAGAGATTTTTTTGTATCCCAATTATCGAAATTTATTCTAAAAAATTAATGTGGAGCAAACACCATTGTCTTCTGAGGAATAATTAATGTCCTTTATTCCTCGTGATCCTGCGCACTTGAAATATACTAAAACACGTTTACATTGTACTTGACAAAAGTATTGTACTTTTGTTCGAGAGTGAAACCGGCCTTGGATCGTTGAGACAAAGAAGCGCCGCTGCAAATGGCTTAACGTCTTTCTATTCATTTTCCATTACCTTAACGAGTAGGCCGGTTCGTTTTGTAAAATGGTAATTACTTCGAAAATTACACGTACGCTTGATGTTTTCAAAACTGAGTAGGTAACGTTCTTTTGGCACAATGTTGTACGCTTTTAAATGATAGCAGTTATTTAAATAATTCTAAGTAAACGAGTGCGTGATTAATCTTGTCGTAACCGCCACTACCGAAATTGTTCACAATGTTCTTTGTAATCTATCTACATTTTTTTTTTGACACACGCTTGTCATAAGTGGTGATGCAGTTTGATCGAACGCGCTTTCTTAGAAGATGCATAATTACTCTCAGCTCGATGCTCAAAATCACCTAATGGTGTTAGTAAACTATGAGATTTAATTACGAAGGCGTTAAGTATATTACTTTTAACAATCAACCTTAATAGGAGAAAGTTTTGCAAAGTAAAACTGACATGAAGCTCATGGAAAAAGTTTTCCTACGAGATTGAACAATCTAAGTTTAGCTTCATTTACTTTACACTATAATGTACTCGACATTACCAGCGACGTCCTATACAGTAACAGCCTGTAAATGTCCCACTGCTGGGCTAAGGCCTCCTCTCCCTTTTTTGAGTCCTCCTTTAGTCCTCCACTCCTATAGTCCAATATATATACACCCAAAATATATTGGCAAACTCTACAAATTTCTTATTAGGTTAATTTGTGATTATAATTAAACTCGTCGTCGGTGGTAAGAAAACATGAAGTCACCTACTCGTCATATCAAATTGGATTTGAGTGGATTTTCGAGAAAGCTTTTATAGTATTTAATAAAATATTATTAAATGCAGCACTAACGTAGTCTACTATATTTTGGCGACAGTATGTTCATTCAAAGTTGGTGCAAATATAAAAAATTGGAGCATGAATGTATCATATGCGCTTGCCATCTCCATTAGAGCAGATGCAAATGTGTGAACCACACTTGGTTTGCGAATATAGTGTGTGTATACCTTTAAATTTAAAAATATGTTTGATTGGTTGTTACACAATAACGCTCGAAGTTTTGTCCCTAAATCACAGTCTAGTAAATATATCTAGTGCAAGTATTCCATTAATAAGGCGCTTGTATTATATAAGGTATACTAAAATAACCCACTTAATATTATTTGCATAAAAGAAATGTATACTTGAATGCAATAGGTAATGTTTCGTAATCTCTGCATTGCGGGCGCGTAATAAGCATAATTTTTCTAAGATAATATGCAAATCTCGTTACATTTTTTTTATGTAAATTGCAATATGCTATTATGTATGTATGAATTATTTACACAATAGAATTTACATTTATACTTTTGTAAAACAGATTTTGATTGTATGTACACAGCTGAAAGATTTGGAACCTTCTCGAATTGTTTGCCAAATTCATAGCATGTTTTGCCAGATTTTTTGTTTTTTTTTTTTTTATAGAATAGGAAGGCGGACGAGCATATAGGCCACCTGATGGTAAGTGGTCACCAAACGCCCTTAGACATTGGCATTGTAAGAAATGTCAACCATCGCTTTCATAGCCAATGCGCCAACCAACCTTGGGAACTAAGATTTTATGTCTCTTGTGCCTGTAATTACACTGGCTCACTCACCCTTCAAACCGGAACACAACAATACTTAGTACTGCTGTTTTGCGGTAGAATATCTGATGAGTGGGTGGTACCTACCCAGACGAGCTTGCAGAAAGCTCTACCATCAGAAATGCAAAGAAACAAAAAAGTAATCTTAAAACGCAAACACATTTGCGTTAATGAAAACCGAATACGAAGAAAAGCACGATTTTAAATTAAAACCATAAGTATATTATAATTTTGGTTAAATATACTTCGATGGGTATAATGTTATCAAATAGACGAAGGCGTATAAAAGAAGTTTATTTAATTAAAATGAATTAGTACAACATTTTCTTTTTATTTTCTTGCAGAACATATTTCTGAATGGAATTTCATGTAACCGGTTATGCAAAGAATTTTTCGTCTCTTTATCATGATAGTCAAAAAACAAATACATATTCAACAGACGCAGTCGAAGTCGCACGAACTCACGTACATTCTATATGTATATAAGATCAAAGAGGAATGAACCTTATAGAGGTTATCGAAACCAATCTGCAATATCCATTTTAGGTCGGACCTATTTATGGTTGTCTGGATTTTAGGCCTGATCAATAACCTAGATACACGATTCTTATGTCATCAACAATAAACATAATCACTTTTGTAGAAGAAAAAATACATAAGTAAACTTGTTTATATGTATGCAAAAACCTACATGGATTTAAATAAAACTCAGTGTGATGTTTGTGTGGCACTGTTCATAACAAACTTTTCTATATACTGATATTATAAATGCGAATGTAACTATGTCTGTTACGCTTTCACAGCTAAACCACTGATTTTGATAAAATGTATAAAGCAAGCTTAAAACCTGAGGAAGGACATGGGCTAAATACACTTAAAATGTACAAAAATATCAGACGAGCGAGCGAGATAACAAGTTATCTAATAAAAAAGAAAACAATACTTAATTTTATACAAAATAAATATGATAAACTGGTACAATTTATTTTACCTGTATTGAGATAATGTTGTTTGGAGTTCAATGCACCTGCTATCTCTCACCCAAAAAGCGCCAAGTATACTAACACATCTTCCGGTAGTAGTAGTGCTATTGTTCTCTTATTTATAGTTTCCGGACTCTTGACACGCTGCAGTCCTTGGTTGGATCGTCGAGCGTGACATTTATTGCTTTTTTTGTATGTCTTGTTTTGGTTTATCTTACGGTGGTCCATTTTTGTCGCTTTGATATAATTTCAATCAAATGTTTTAGTTACTAACAAGATACATATGGCGTTTTTAATACTTTATTACCTTTATTTTAATGTGTTAATTGGAAACGTTGAGCGACTTTTAGACGTACGAAGAAGACATACTATGTCTTCTTCTTTCTCATGTGAAATTAAGGATGACAGATATAGATAAAGTAGTGTTTCAATAAACACCCGCCAAACAAAGTTTATATATAAGTCGAAGTGTTTTAAGATTTCGTTATTATGGAAACCCATTACAACCGTCTTTATGAGTCAGACGAGGTGATCTTTTTTTATTGTAAACATGGTTAATATCACGACTCTAATAAAACCGCCGCTTTTACGCAGAGTTAAAACCATTAATTTTCACCTTTACGACTGACGAGCGAAACAGTTACAGAGATAGCAATCATCTTTCAAATTACTTCTTTATCTTCGTTATAAAGAATGAATGCTATTACTAATGTACAAACAACTTTAATTTACCCAACGTAGTTATAAAACCTTATAGATTTAATTCGATAATCATTACAATTCACGTTATCTTATAATCTTATATTGTATAAGAATTTGTTACTTTTAAAACCAGTTAAATGTACTTGAATCATTTTCTCTCAATAGTGGTTATAATACGTGAATCATAACCAAAGGTTGTGACTTCAAACACGAGAAAGCACCACCGAGATATCACGTGTTAAATTATCTCTTGCTTCGGGTTGTATAACATATTATAGGAAAATCTGCTGTCTAATGAAATTCTGCCTCATGTATATCCAACTCGTGAAACAGCGTTGTGGCATACGCTTATAATCTTGGTTTTATTTGTATGTTGGGCATCAATATACTTGTTAATAGTACATAATTATTAATCTATTTAATAGGATTAACCCACTTTAGGTAATGGTTGCCGAGGTGAAACTCTAAACTGCTTTTTGACACAAATTAAACGAGGCTTATTGGGGATCTATGTGTATATTAGATCTTTTTATAAATTATAATGTCGCCGAGTTGAGGAGTTAATTATTTGCTAATAAATTCACTGACTATATATTACTATTAATATGTACTGAAATATCTGGAGATTCATGTATTTGTTATATGTTCAGTTAATTAATAAGTATCCATCAACTTGATACACTTCAAACAAACTTATGATTACAACTTGAGTACATATTACGCGCACAATGCGCCACTTGACTTTTATATGAATTTATTTTAAATGTATTGGGTATTGTGTTTTTGGTACCTAATGTCCAAAAAGGTTTCAAGTATTTTTTGTGATCTATTTAATTTGCCCTCTTACCTGGTTAAAATTCGTATTTTTATTGAAGTCCGTGCCAGTGGACCAGAGGACCAGACTTTCTATTATTTAGACTAAGTTCAGTTAGAAAGTTTATGATTAAAACTTCAATGAAATTGCGTGTTTTTTTTTTGTTTGTGATTTCTTCACTGATGTGTGCCAGTTGTCTCTTATGTATATTTAATGTTAATCTGACTCTTGATTCCTTGGCTCGTCTGGATGCTATTTTGCCAGTTCGTCCATAATCCATTTCAGCTGGATCACCATTATAAGGTTATAGTACTCCTTGGTAATCACCGTTTGTGTCGTCAATTATCAGTCTGTTAGTCACCGTAATAGGTTTATATTTTAATAACTAATAAGGTCAATGTAATCAATCAAAAATATAAAAGAAATTAAAATATAATGACAATAGAAAGTATTTACTTGACACGATTCAGTGAGTCATTAAACATTGAAAAAGTATAAGAAAACGTGCCAAGGCATTGTGCAATTTCATTACAGGCTTTCTTTGTTCGAAGAATAAACAATACACAACGTCACCGTAACTTAGTAACCGAGATCAATATTGCCGTAGACGTTTGTTCCATATACAACATTGGTACGTATCGTATTAGCATAAGAGCTATAATGGTTTGTCAATTTTGGTAATATTGACGTAAAGCAGTCATCTGTGCCTGTCTAGACTTGAAATAACAAGAGTGAGTAAATGTTTAATATTAAATGGGTGCAGTTTTATATTTACTTAGCACTGCTGGGGGTTATTTAAATAATTGTATTTAAATATTATGTATCTATATTGGGTGTGATTTTTCTATTAAGTTATTTTTGTGAAAACTTTTATTAGGCAACAGTTTTTTTTATTTGCTATTTGTCTTCATTAAACTTTTTTTTGTTTAGTTGAATAAATTGGAAAATAAAAAATTGCAACTGTGCAAAAAATATATGCTCTGTTCTTTATAGAGTTATCGAAAGCTGGAATAAAACATTGATTGAAATTAATTAAATCAACATCCTATGTCTTATTACGTAATGTTATCGTGCAAATTTTTACATACTTTTCAATTAGCAAACCAACGATTGAAATGAGATAAAATATCTGACGATTGGGATGTACGCAGTCGTGCTTTCTCAAATTAGGAACTGCCACCTGTAATTTTACTTGGCGGTTGGGCTTTGTGCAACCCGTCTGGGTAGGTAACACCCACTCATTACATATTCTACCGCTATGCCAGTGTAATTGCAGACACGAGGGACGACTACATATTAGTGATTAGACTAGACATACTTAGGGGCGCATTGACGAAGGAATAATTAATATTTCTAATAGCGATAATGTCTATGGGCGATGTGGCCCATTTACCATCATTTTGTTCATTGTTGGTTGTTGTTGTCAACAAACTCGAATCTCACCGCATAAAACGATCGTGAAATGTCGGAAAGTGATATACGGATACACGCATCAAAATAGTATATCGCTCATCTCGGTTGTCAACATTTCGCGGGTTAGTAATGAAGTGATTTCTAACAGACACTACTGTATCTAAACTTAGTTATAATGAAAACGACAACCATTTTTAGCATGTAGTTAAGAATTTAGTGAATTCTCTTTCCAGGCAAAATGACTACCCGTAAAATTTAACTGCTTTTTATTAGGTAAAAATCAATCCTGAACTTCTAACTAAAATATCTATGCTTCAAACACAGGCGGTCACAACACAATCGTCTTCACGCAGCTATCTCGATTTATTTTTATGGTGTGAGTGAGATAACTGATCGGAGGTTGCGAGTTCAAGGCCACACTGCGCGTGCACAAAGACACGCTTATTTTTTTTCAATGCGTCAATTGCTGGCGTGATATCGTATCATTAATCCAAAATAAATTCGAATTATTTTTGATACTTTTTGGTTGGATCGAGCTATATAAAAGCGCTTATTATCGTTTTATCGGCCGAAAATATTCTGTCTTCATTTAATCAATGAATATTCAACGATCGGAACGATTCAATTTAAACTGGTTGTGATAAAATATTTGACTTTTAATAAGTTTTTTTATACTAATAAAGGTCGTAATTAGGAATTTACGTTTTGAATTTTTTAACATGTTACATAAATACGACAGTCATTACGCATATTATATATTGTATAGTGATAAATAATATTATTTTATTTCCTTTTTGCTAGTAAACAACTACAGAGTTATGATAAATTGATGACATAGTATTAGCCAGAAATAACCGTTAATCATGCAATATTATGTACAGTTACTAAGTAATTATAATATTTTTTTAGATAATGGCTTCAAAGTGTAAAACATTTTTTTATAAAAAAATATTTTTTAACTTTAATCTTTTTACTTAAGTATATAAATAACTTACTAACCGTCTCGGTTTCGGACGGTGTCTAAATGAAACGTTTATATTAAAGGATAAATATACAACGTTTTTTTATTTGTGACAAGAACCTTCTAGAACCTAGAATCTAGGTCTTAGGTACTCAGAAGAACCCATCAAATTTTCATCTAAATCATCGAACGGTATAGAAACGCATAAAGGACAAAAAAATAAACATTATTTTTTATTAATTAATTTAAAAATTAAGTACAAAGCGAATGCCTTATTAAGGTAGTTTTTATAACCAGAATAAGGAAAATGTATGTATTGCATCGAATTTAAATCCAAACACGTGTTAGTTATGATTTTACGTATCAGTCGGTTGTAATTTTTGAATATAAGATTTGGTTTCAAGATAAGCGTGGGGATACCTTTACGAAAATAATGTAAGTAATTAATGTTCCTCTCACTGAATTTTAGCCGCAGCTTCCGATATTAAAGATTCGCTATCTGGGCAGGATGTGCCGAAAGTGCTTTTTGGTAATAGGGCTTTGTGCCAGCTCGTCTGGGTAGGTAACACTCATCGCATAGTTCTAACGCAAAACAGCAGTATTGTAGTGTTCTGATTTGAGGGGTGAATACGTCAGTGTGGACATAACATCTTAGTTCCCAAGATTGGTGGAGCATTGGCGATGTAAGAATTGGTTATTATTTCTTACACCGCCAATATCTATGGACTGGTTGACCACTCAGTTTGTGTCAGTTTGCCAAACTATTTCAAATTAAAAAATAAATTTGTAAGTAATTATTTTAGGAAATAAAAGAAAACCCAGAGAACGTCAAACGTGCATTTTTATTAAATTTGCATTTAAAAATCGGACCAGTGCAATAACTTCAGAATATGTAGTTAAAAATAATTATTGAATTTATACTTTTGGTAAATAGCCAATAAAGAAGTCTTAATCTCCAGTGTTCTACTTCGCAAGGCGCCTGGGAGACTGGCGCCGCTCTGGCCTCTCATACATATGACGTAATGACAAAGTAACCTTAAATTATTAAACATATCACTACCCGCGTTCGTGCTTGCGTCTAAATTTTACTAATAGAATGTATGTTTAGCCTATGATACCCTTCGGACCATGAAATATCTCATAAAAGAAAGAAAAGAAGAATAAACCAAGAAACAATTTTTCTTTTATAAGTAAGGAGGGTAATTTTTATACATTTTTTATTACCCTTTTATAACATAATCATAAATATAATAAAATTTACCTTCATAAATAAATTAAGAAAAAGTTCCTACTTAATTATTATGAAATAAGAATAAAAATATGAGAAAAATTTGAATAATATAATAAATATTTACTTTATTACATTTTTACAACGTTTAAGATATTAATTGTAAGAAATAAATATGATAATGACTGATGAATGAAAAAAAAAAAATGTCATAAATGTTATGAAACTTTTTCTACTTTTGCATAGTAAAATTATATTGTTTAATGTTTGTTATATTTTAATTTTTAATATTTTCATAAAACGATCCGCCATATTTGTCTTGCCGATAACGATCAGTAGAAATTCTGCGTAACAATAGTCTCGTTTTACGAATAGATAATAGGAAAGATAAAAAATAAATGATACCTGAACCTGTACGATATGATTTTGTTTCCGTTGACTTTAGCAAATATAGCGATAATGAAAAATAGCTTTGAAATATGTTTTTTAAGAATATTTTCGTAGTCTGGATGGAATAAGTATATTTATTATATATACACGATCAACGGATGACAAAATTTCTAAAATAAAAACGAAACGGAATTTTTAGTATAATGAGAAAGTTTATAGTAACATTTTAGTAAAATAACAAAGATGAGTGAAGTGCGGTCATAATTATCTAACAATAATAAAAGCGCTCTACTATCACGCGGCTTCGAACGAGGTGTGCAATAAAAATAAAGTAAATCCAATTGTTACATGGTTTCAAATAACTAATCCTAATTTAAATAAACTAAACAGTAGGTACTATTCTACTTCAAGTTCAGTCTATAATATTTTTTATTTCTAAAATACATACATGTATAGAAAAATATATTTCTTTAAATTCTTACGAAATTGAATTCAACAAATTACGAACTACGAAAATACCTCTAAATTACCGTAAATTAAAAATTCCTTTCATAATTCTTGAATGTTTTTCATTTTCACCAACTTCCGCCATGTTAACTCGGCCTGACGGCCTACTTCGGAACTACCCTGGTTTTCTCAAAGGTACTTTAGCAAAGCAACTGACCTCTATAACGACGCTTCATCCATTTTCGACTCAGTGTAAGGTCAAAATATGGATTAAAGACTTGTATTATACTTTTTATTTTTTAGGAATTCTTTTTTGTGTTCCTGATCAAGACATGTCGATGATTATAATTAATGAAACTTTAAAAAACTCTTATCAAATTAAAATGTAGCTTCAATATCTAACGCTTATTAACTAAACTGATCATGTTCCAGCATATTTTTATATTATTTTGTTATAAAAAGAAACTTAATTATTTGTTAAATAAGGCCTGACACATTTTACTAATGTAATAAATATTAGTAAATTGCATCAAAAACGATTAAGTGAAAATCGAAAACTTGGTAAACATATTACAATTTATTAATATCTCAAAATCAATAAATATTATAATATTTATTGATTTTCTCCATTTTTTTTTTCAAAATACTAATAAAAATGTATTACGAACGTTTTAAAGTTATGCAATAGATTTAAACAATGAAATAAATGTATGAAAAATATTGTGTGTATTATTATATATAATATAATCTAATTTGTTTTAAAAAATAAAAAAAATTATAAGTCTATATCTCAAATAAAAATATAAAAATGTTTCTTGCTATGTATTTATTTTATTGTTACGTTTCGTTACACAACAAAGGAATCTAAAGAGTTCAATGTCAATGGCTCTATTAATCTGTGCATCACAAAACAAATCATGCTTGATTGGATAACAAGAATGAACTAGAATGTTCCATTGCATCACGAATATCATAGAAAGCCAATTCGTGTGAATGACCATACGCTTTCTGCTAAGAACTGTTTGTAAATAAAAACTAGAAAAAAATAATTATGCACCATATTTATGGCTCTGTATCCACTTGTAACGACTTTTTGTTTCAACGCTATCGAGTGTGAAATTATATAAAAATGAAATTGGTACTATTTGTATGATTTAGTCTTGCTGATGTTATAAAATGAACATTCAGACAATATTGTAGACAGCTATAATATTGGCGAGATGGCGCATTATGTGCATAATATATAAAGTAATACATACATGCATGCATAATGAATAAAAGCCGAGATCTCCTAGTGGTAAGAACGCGTGAATCTTAACCGATGATTGTGGGTTCAAACCCGGACAAGCACCCTTGAATTTTCATGTGCTTAATTTGTGATTATAATTCATCTCGTGCTTCACGGTGAAGGAAAACATCGTAAGGAAACCTGCAGGTGTCTAATTTCACTGAAATTCTGCCACATGTGTATTCTACCAACCCGCATTGAGCAGCGCGGTGGAATAAGCTCCAACCAAAATCAAATAAGAGGAGAGGAGGTCTTTAGCCCAGCAGTGGGACATTCACAGGCTGTTACTGTAAGCAACAATATATTCATATCTTTCAACTAGTGTTTTTTTTACAATTATTTTCTTACGTTTAATACGTAGAGTACAGACTAAAATGATAATTTAATATCTTCGCATGAACAGCGTAATCTTGCTTAATAAACAATCACTTCGGTCACGAATAGCTTCACTTTCTATTTATCAACTATGTAATTAGCTGCTGATGCTGTCAACGTGCTATTTAGTGCAGAAATAAAAGCAATATATTCGTAAAAAACAATCGCATTGATTTTTTTTATATTTGCAGGCATTATTTTATTATTATTTACGTTTTTGTTTACTTGAAATGGTATTCAAGTTCTGACAAAATAATTAAAAACATAAGTCGCCTAATGACCTCACTTGGCTGGGCTAATGTTGAAGTTACCGAGACTTTCACGCATATAAAATAATAACGATAATCGACTATTTACTTAAAGTTATTCATATTTCTTGTACTTTTATAAGCAGCAGATTTTATACATTAATTAAATAAAGCTTCGTTAAATCAAAATGACTATCGTTATTTGTATTTGTACTTCTTACATAAATAGCTCACATTTCGTTTTTTTTTTATTTGGAAATGTTTTTTTTTCGCAATGTCATTTAACTGTAAACCGGTAAAACATAATTTATGACACGTTAGCAAATGAAAGGAGCGGCATACAGCTCACGAGGGAATTATATGACAAGCTATGATGAGCATTAAGTTTCCCTTTATAACTTTTACTTTATAATGTAATACAATACGCGTGTCTTAATTGAATTGCAAAAGTAAAAATAAATATATGTATGTGGCTGATGTCGATTGAAAAATATACGAAATGGCAATATGTTTATTTTTAAAATTAGATAAACCTTGACTGGTACATCCAGTGGAAATAAAAAATCCCGGCAAACCTAAAAAGATGAACAGGCTAAAGCTGAGTGTATTGTTTCTCAATCGTAAATCATTTATAACATTCACGATGGAAAAATTTGATCGAAATTGGGATAATCGAAACTATGAGTGATGGACTTAAAAAAGGAATGATCATGATCATGGGGTCCGCGGAGACTTCGTTTAGACGCGGACGGCAGAGAACCAGGAGATTTTAAAGTTAATTTCCCCCAAAATGAATCTCTTTAAAAATGTTTTATCTTCAGACATGACCACGTGACATTTTGATTATATCTATAGATTAAAATAATTTGATGACTAAATAATTAATAGCCATTTGACATTTCTCAAAAATCGAAACCCTGACCGGACATTGGTCGACGAGCGAGGCCGTTCAACCACAGATTACGATTAAATTTGGTGGTCGTCGTATTACGCACACGTCGTCGTCACAGTATCGTGCAAATTGCACTACTACACGTGGGCACTTAAATCCTTACCATTATCTATTTTATTTCATAAATAAATTATTTAAGAAATATGTTTAGATTAAATTGTAACAAATAAGGGTGTTTTTTATGGAATCTATTTCTTATTTTATAATTTTCAGAAGTAGGTAATTTCTTTTGATGTTGATAAAAAATGAAAATGATATTATTTAGTATCTTTTAATAAGATGAATATCATGTTGAAAATATATGTTATGAAAATTATAATAATATATTCAACTGTTTTTTTTAATAACTTCCCATAATAATCGTTAAAGTATTTAAATTTTGTGTTGGTGTACTTATTTCTAAAATAAAAATTATTTTTCGTTGGAGAAATACACAATATTCGAATGATGTACAAGTTTGTGGTTAAACTATAACGAATATTTAAACAGTTAGTTTTTATTTTAATAGTTTGATGATAATACAGTTACAAATATAATAATTTAAATTGCTATTAAGCTGTATACGGAACAAGAGTAATTATTATAATAATTGTAGTGACATAAATAGTCGAACAATATATCAATAGTCAATTTCCCGTTAAAATAGAAGATTTTTTTTATAGAATAGGAAGGCGAAGGATCATATGGGCCACCTGATGGTTAGTGCTCACCAACGCCCAAAGACATTGGTATTGTAAGAAATTTTAACCATCGCCAATGCGCCACCAATATGACTGTGTTGGGAGGGCACAATCGGAAGTCGCCAAGATTGATACATATGTTCTAAATACAATATCGAGCCATTTGTACTAATTGCTTTAAGTGACTCGATCTTCGTGTCTTGAATGTTTTGTATAGTTGATGTCCTCTTAACCGATTTCGCAGAACTGAGCAGGAGTCAGGAGGTAACATATTGCACAAGTGTGTGTAATCGTAGGTGCACTCTCTTTTTTCCCTTTACTCTCATAATTCGATATAATGACAATCCAGTAGGATCGCTGAGAGTTCAGAAACAGATATTATTTTATTTTTATTTTATTTTTTTTATTTTTATTTATTTGGGAAACATACAGCATAATATAATACATAAAATTTAGTAACAAAATAAATTTCACTTAAGCCAACAAAGTTTCCACTTATACAAACAAACATGGAGTGAACCTAACGATAACAAGTTATTTAACAATTTATTAAGATATATGAATAAAGTATTAAAAATAATTTAAAACAGAAAAAAAAAAACGATAAGTATATTACTGACAAATACAGTTTTTTAGAGCTTCTTTGAACTTAAATAAATTTTCGTTAAATATATCTATACTAGTGTAGCGTTTATTATGATTGTCACATGCTCTTACTAAAAAGCGATTTTTAGCATAGTTCGTTCTACACATTGGGACATAAAAGGTATGTTTTGAACGGGCAATGGAATGTGAGCACTTGATATAAATGTTGTTGACTAAGTACATTGAATCGACAAAATTATTTACAATTTTGTAAAGAAAAACCTGATCTTTGCATTCCCTGCGTTTCTCAAGCGATAAAATATTAAGCTTATTAATAGCATTAGACCCAAATTTACGCGTTAATCTTCTAATAAATTTATTCTGAACATTTTCGATAGCCATAACATACTTAGAGTATTGTGGATTCCAAACCGTTGAAGCGAATTCCAAATTAGATCTTACATACGAGTTATACAACACATTATATGTATTGATATGCTTAAAGTCTCTTCCCTGGCGAAATATGAAACCCATCATACTGTAAGCTTTTGCGATAATTTTATTCACATGCCTGTCAAATAATAAATTAGAATCTAGAAGCACTCCTAGGTCCCTAACCTCGGTTACCCTCTTAATTAAATGATTGGAAATTGTGTAATCAAATAAAATTGGATTTTTTTTTCTAGAAAATGATATTACATTGCATTTTTCAAAGTTAAGATGTAGGCCATTAGATGAACAATATTGCACTAAAATATCCAAATCATATTGCAAGTTTGAGCAGTCATCACTTCTTTTTATGATTTTAAATAGTTTTGTATCATCGGCATATAGAAGTATGTCAGGATTTTGAAAATTTTTTAGTATATCATTAATGAAAATGTTAAACAATAGGGGACCGAGGTGAGAGCCCTGAGGAACCCCAGATGTTATGGGGACAAAACTAGAAATGTGTCCCTTGACAGCGACTGCTTGAGTTCTGTCACGGAGATACGACGTTATCCATCTTAGCAAATCGCGTATAGTTTTATGTATTATTAATAGCAAGTGTGCGACAATTCCAACTTCCTGTCTTTTAGCTATGAGTGAGTATTTTTTACCAAAAATCCATTTTTTACTGGCCCATTGCGAGATTCGAATCCAGCGTCTCAAGATCTAATTAGTAATTATTTTGGTGACACTAAATATCCACATATGATTTTTCAGTGATTGTTTTAGAAGCAAAGATAAATCTGAATCTAGTTCAGATTTATCTTTGCTTAATATTTTATTAATATTATTTTGTGAGTTATTTATCATGAAACTAAGGAAATCATGGAGCGTATTTAATATGCGTTGTTAAAATAACTTGCTCAATTGAAATGTTTTTGCTTTGCTAGAGATAAACCTTGTGTAATATTGTATAAATATTTTATAGTACTCTCTATATTTCTATGTTTGAAATTAATTGCAAATTTCGAAAGTACTTTGGCTGTGCTTTATTAACGTTAGAAAATAAGTGTGACCGAAAGTTGGAAGTGTGTACACTCCCGTGCATTGGAAAGCATGTAAAGCCGTTGATCCTGCGCCTGAACTCTTGCCGTTCATGTTGGGTTGCCGTCCCATCGGATTATAGAGAATAGAGAGTGCACCTGTGTTTGCGTACACTTTTGTGCACTATAATATGTCGTGCGCAGTTGGCTAATATTTCTTGAGATCGGCTTCCGTGGCCGAAATCGGTCTGGAGGACCTTAATATTGGTTTTAAGTTGTCATTATTAATGATTAAGTTATTTGTTAAAATTGAGCTACACGGGCATTCAAATTAAAAAAAACAAATCATCGTTGAGACTAAAATAATTGTATGACTAAAATAATAAAGTTTTTGAATAAATATTAAATTCATAGGCTGACTTTTAATTTTATAAATGAATGGCATATATAACTTTATAAATATATGGCATACAATAAAAAAATATATGTATTCATTCATAATTCAAAATCATGTAAGACGAACGTCATTAGCATATTATGAAGTAAATATAATCAGTTATTTTCCCCTCATAACTGAATTCTTATAAGTTACATCAGATAACCTTGCCGGTAGGAGATTATCATGCGTCTTTTGTTTCGTTGGTAATGCTGACTGTGACATTGAAAAATGCCTGTTTTGTTTGAAATTTGAAACTATTATGTATGTATATGGTAATGAATGAAATGATTCCGTATTGTTTGTAAAATGTTGTCGTATAATATTTTCCTATTTGGAAAACCAGCCAGGACAAATGATTATATATATAAAATATAGTCAATTTCAAGTTTTTTCTATTTTACAACCGTAACAGTTTCAGTAATTGTCCACGTTTACGATGATCTCACCTGCGTCACGCATACGAAGTCCAACTTACGTGTGTCATGTAACTGACTCATAGTTTTTGACATTTCCCTAACAATTAACTGTTAAATTTATCGCAAAAGTCCAACAATTTTCGAACATGCCACCATCGTACTTACGACTTTTTGGTCGGTTTATACCGACGAGTTTTAGGAATTTTAAATCAATGACCCAGCTAATAAAACTCTTGGATCAGAAACGATGTATCACTGAATTCATACAAACTCATTTTGTACGGCAGTGAATGAACACACCAACCTGCGAAGCGTGTAGCAGAAGGACATTACCGGGCTGCGACTGTATTAGGATTAATCGATACACAGAAAAGATTTATTGAAAGTCATCTGAACTTTTGGTCTGAAGTGTAAAATTGACCTAATGCCTTAATAATGCCTTAGCAAATTATATGTCAAATGAAGTCATCGGGTGTGGCAGAGGCACACTACCTGTAATTAAAGGTGAGGTCGGTGCATGAATGATTTTTAGTATCCATTATTGCCATTATATTGTCACGATCGATCACAGATATTAACCTGATATAATTCAAACTGCATATCTAATTACGTTTGGATCGATTATTAGTTATTCTTTAAATAAACTTTTTTTCATTTATATAAAATCAAAATGATCGGTTGTATAAAAAACAGATTAATATAATTGTGGTAATGGTTAATTAAAAAAAAAACCTTCCAAGTTTCGTTCAACTCTAATTAAAAACTATGTCTGGGTGATACATAAATCGTGTAATAAGTTTCCAATTGTACTGTTTTTTATTGTAATTTTTATTGGTAACCCAATATTCTATATAGTTATGACAATATAAACTAAATAAAATAACCATAGATAAACAAATACTGTAATGAGGTCAAAAGATGATAACACTATTCTATGTATAATTCATTCATAATTATTATAATTTTAATAGTAAATATAAATATATCACTAAGATCTGTGCTTATGTGTTTATTTATAAAACGTATAACAATTGTAATAAAGTCTATTATAGCTTTAGAAAACCAAAAGATTACTGGAAAACATAATATATATGACTCGAAATTATAAATAAGTTTTAAAAAACTAAAAATGAATTACGAAATAAAATAAACATCGACACAAAAAAAGAAAAATCTGATATGTTTGTTGGCTTTCTTACTTCATTATAAGTATCTAGTAATATATTAATATATGCATCATCGCGTCGGAGGAACGCAATTACAAATCAATCGGATTTTGTCAAGTAAGAATCTTCATAATTTAAAGCTTATCATCTCGTTCACATCAGGCTTCAAACAGTAAAAACCGCATCACAGTTCGTTCTATTCGTTTAGAAGCTACGATGCCACAGACACATAGATACACACATTATACTTATAACACCATATTTTAGGTGTAAATAAGTAGTCTATGTTTTTCCTTGGATTTCAAGCTTGCTTCATACGAAATTTTATCATAATCGGTTCAGTGGTTTAGCTATGAAAGCGTAACAGACAGTCAGAGTTACCTTCGCATTTATATTATTAGTATATAAACATATAACGTTAAAGTTCTACAAATTTGTTTTGTGTTTCTTTCGATAATTATGTATCCTAAAATTATGTTTCATTTTCTTTTATAGACACGTTTGTTGGCATATTTTATACTCCGGTACTTCCATGTGGGAACTATATATGGTATGTTTATTGTATCCACACGTATCCAGCTGCGATGGCTAGTCTAAACAAGAATATCGGGTTACGCCATGAAGGACGAGGACGCAAACTAGCGTAAAGGTAAAATTGTAACGACTAAGGCCATATCGTACACAAACGTGCTTGAATTATTATTCAATGTCAGTTCCGTTTGTTTGATTTCGAGTTCACATTATAAATAACCCGTAAATGTCCCACTGCTGGGTTAAGGCCTCTTCTCCTTTTCAGAAGATTTGGATCTTAGGTATTTCGCCAAATTGCTCCAATGTGGGTGGATACATGTGCTATATTTTTCAACTGGCACATTTTGGTTGCTTGAAAATTCAGTGGTTGTTGTCAGGGTTATTATTTACAATCTTTGGTTAATAGTAGTATTCTAATTAGACCATATCAATATTTCCATTATAAATGTCATAATTTATTTTAGTTGCAGAATTAATAAATGTGACTTAAAATATTGAATATAAGTATGGGTGAAAGGAGAGGAATATCAAAAAAATTTAAAATACCCTAATTTTTAGAGCTTCAGTTGCTAATCGGACGAAAAACACCTCTCTATATGTGAGAACTATACACCATCGTCTTGAGTGTGAAAAATTGTACAAATTGTTTCATTTTCTTGCATTAATTATAAGACCTGCAAAAACGAACGCATACATTCGACAATAAACTACCACGATATAAGACGTCGTTATCATTTAAATGTTCCAATGTTTTTTTTTGGGTAATTTCACGAACTATTTGCTGGTGTTTGGGTTAATCATAATTTCACACGAATTGTTGTTACACGGTAGAAATAGTTTGAGCTAGAAATCAAAATATTGATAATATTTTTGGATATAAGGTAACGAATACAAAGACTAACGAACAACTTTCAAATTATTTAATTTATTCCTTGCGGAAAAACTTTGATCCAACCGTGAAATATTTGCGCCATATTTAAATGTTCGGAGGTCTATTAAAAGTCCATGTTAGTTAAAAACCGTGGGTTCGTTAATTATCGAATTTTGTATGGTTCCTTATTTTTACAAAAAAAGAAGTAACTTTTCAATATAACTAAATAGTCTGACTTTCAAATCGAAATAATGATGAAACATGAGTCAGTTTTCATTCATAAGTTCAGTTCCGCTCACCAGATATACTGCCGACAAATAATACTACTAGCATTTTCGTATTCTGGTTTGAAGTAAGTCAATGTGACAAAACACGCAAGACACTTAACAATCCCAAATCCCAAGGTTATCGCACACTATCAATAATTAAAGTCATTTCTATGATCCGACACCGTTATTTTTCTTTCCTCTACCAAAATGTTGTCAAAGTATCAAAGAGCATTTAAATATTGAGCTTTTTGCTGATTCTTAATGGAATCTATAATCGAAACAAAAGTAGTTTTGTTAAATATATTATTTTTAAGTGACAATTCATATACTTGTAATTATTCAACTTTTATAAAGAGGTAATTTTAATGTGCGATATAATGATACTTGCCATTTTGTCAGGAAAATTTTTATATTACACAATGCTTAAAGAATGTTTATCAACATCTATGGATCATAATTTTTTATTATATTCATATACTTTGATAAGCTTTGTAATAATGCACGTAAGTTTATATCCGATGTAACAAGATATAGTATATATTAATTATAAAAACTATGTGATCTTACATATTAATATCTGCGCCGCTTCTCTGACTTCACTTTCGTTTTCCTTAAGACAACTTTCCATAGAAGAAGTTTGCGATGCAGCGCTGAAATATTTTATGGTGAAAATCAAAACAAGATCGGATTCAAATCCTCACCAAAATAAACCTTAGTCGAATCGTAACTTGGAGCAATTTCTACGAATTTATAACGGTTACGATACGTTCTCGATTCTATTTCGATCCAACTTCGATCGAATCGCAACTGTATCGTTGTGTTAGTGGCATAGGAAAACGGTTAAACGGCAACGATTACGTTTCGATTCGATGACAATAAAGTGACAATTTGTTACAAAAATTGGCCCTCTAGTTGGTACATAAATTCCCATCGTAAATGCCTTATTTGTCTTTAATTAATTAATTGTAACGAGTATTTTTAATTCAGTAAAAAGTAATAAATATTATCCAATAGACGGCCAATAGTTCGAGCTCGAGCTCAGTGGCGTGCCATTGGAGAGGCCTATGTCCAACAGTGGACGACGAAGGGTTTATGATGATGGCCAATAGCGTTCTATGAAAGTATGTATTAACTGGTCAACAGTCCCAATTAAAATACTTTTTCTCTTTTAGTACTCTGATGTCATTAATGCCTTATTATTTATTAACCATGACGAAATGATACGCTCTTAATATGAAAAGTATTTTTTATTTAATTTTTAATATTTATCTCAAAAGTTTCATTATTATTTTTCCTAGAATTCAATTTTATTTAAAATAATGTTTATTGGGTCTAGTGTTTATAATTTATTTATTAAGTACATTTTATATAATAAGTTTCCAATATAAAACGTCAAGTGGTTTTTGAATAAAATACAATATTCTTTGATACGTCATTAGTTTTTACTAGAATCCATTTGATTAGATAAGCTAAATACCAGCTTATATATTTCAAATTTCGTGAATACGCTGTTGAACCTTTAGAAGTTTCTTCGTCTGGAGCCAGTCCTGGTTGTAGAATCAAGTTATGCTTATCATAAAATTGTATTGTCATCGGTATTGAATCAACATGTAAAATTTCCACTGCATAGGAATTGGTTCTAATTCAGCTTACAAGATTTGACCTAAAGTAACTAAAACATTGCAAGTTAAAAGCTTGTAATCAAAAATCTTCAAATTGAATCTAACCTTAGAAGTCAAAAGAAAAGTCAGACTTTTTTTGATAATAAAAAAAGTTAATATAAGTTAAGTTATATATATATATATATATATATATATATATATATATATATATATATATTATAAGTAGACAAGCCATGCCAATCAATATAACTTACAGCCGACAAAAAAACACATTCAATTCAGTTAAATTACTGCTTAGATGTTTTCAGATCTGCCATAAGCACCGGTTACTGCACAGATTAATGTCACGTAGGATGGGGCAGACGAAGGCATTGATCGGTGAGATTAAGTGAAATGAGGTCGAGACTATAAATACAATTCAAGTTTAATAACAAAAACTTAGAAACATCATTATTAACTCTTTGCGTAAAACAATATACATATCCCAGAACGAAAATCTGTACGATATTTAACGCTTCATAGCGGATTGGTAACGCTATATATGGTTAAACATATAAGCCCTATCGGAAAATAGAGTGACGGAATAGTGAATGCACATTTTTGCACTAAGATGTCCTGCGCAGTTGCCTAATATCTCTTGAGGTTGGCCGCCGTGGCATACATATGGCAACATTTCATCCAACACAGTCAAGCACAAGATGAATTATAAATCAAGAAAATGAACTAGCGATACTTGCCTAGTATGAACCGGTGATTTATGTTAGTTTCAAGTGTTCTATATCCTGAGGCATGTTTGTATATATAATTGAACCGTATTCATTTATATGTTTAGATAATCGACAAGAAATGTTTTTTTGAAAGATTATATTAAAGTTTTTTGCAACTCAGCAACTTTCTTCTCTTCTCGATAGAATATATAATAAAGATCAAAGGCAATTGTTTGTCATATATTTAATTTTCTAATCTAATTAGTCTACCATATTTTAACAAGCATTGATATGTAAAACAAAAAATAGACTTTAAATAATGATATAAAAAACACTTAAATAAGACGAAGAACTTCAAGAATAAAATAATAAAAAGACAATAAAATAGATGAAAGTGGCTCGCGGTGTTTTATAGTTTAAAGTTAAGTTTATTTTACGACTGAACTTTTGTCGACCGACATTTCTGACTACCGATAAAAGTTTTTTAAAAACTTTTTAAAGTTCCGTTGTTATATAAGATACGTTTTTTGTTCTTAGCGTCATTTCCGACAGTGGCTCTTTCGAGTGTTTTGAACGTCCAGTTAAAATTATTAAAAGAATTTAATATTCCTTTATTAAATGATTTATTTTACTAGACTTAATAATTAAGTTATAATAAAAACAAAATCGCGGAGCTAGCCATAGTTTTATGCAGAATATAACAATTTATATAAATGTCGTGTTCATACGCGTAATTTGATTCTTCGTAGAGAGTAACTAGTTAGTCTTATTCTACTTGGTAGAACCTTCATTCTGAAGCGATGGTAGCTTTATAAGTTTGTACAATGTACAACGGTGATTCAAAAACGCTTGTAATTTGTATAAGCTAAATACCGACAGTCTTTTTTTTTATATATTCTTATTTTAATTTACATATAAAAAGAATAACTGACTGACTGATATATCGATGCACAGCCCAAACTACTGGGGCACATTAAAATTTGCATACGGATTCCTTTTACACAGTAGGAAGCACTAAGGAAGAATTTTTGAAAATGTAATCCATAAGGTGAAATAAAGGGAATGATAGTTTATATGAAAATCTTTTATTTTTAAAGAATGAGCTATGGAAATTGGTATTTATCCATTCAGTATCATAATTCTTTACCCGCTTCGCTTCGCGCGCGCCATAACGCGTAGTGCTAGTGACAAATATGCGCTTAGTAATACTTAATTATGCAAACATCTGAAAATGAAATATTTTTAAAAGTTTGATCATACTTTTTATAATTATTTTAATATTGTCGGTCGGTTTCCTCATCCATGTTCCATCATAGACCAGACCACCAAAAAAAGATTTTAGGGGCAAGAGCAAATTAAGTCCCATGTTTTTTAGGTCACCAAGCTGCGTGACCTAAAAAAAGTTTTTAAAATTCATAATAGCGCCTTCATTCGAACACATTTCTAAACTTCAGACGTTTTCGTTTTAAAATATTAATTAGCTCATTGTTTTTAAATTACTACGAAACTAAACGTATGACAATATTATATGTGTGAATGTATAGCGATTTAAAACTTGTTCATTTAATTTTGACCTCTTGACTTTTTATAATACTCAGCAAAGTGCTTAATTACAGACAGAGAAAATTAGTTAAGCTTTCAAGCGCTTTTTTATTATAAACATTGTTAGTTTAACAATACAAATGTTACCATCATGTTGTGACGTCTGCTACGTCTAATGTTTTGGCTCTTGTGTATATTCGTTTGAGTAGATACTTCCCAAAGCAATCTAGTTATATAGGTACTCAATGAAGTCACTCAAATAATTATATTTTTTAAAGAAACTTATATTTAAAAGTCATGTTAAAATTTCTTCCGGGCACTACGCGAGGTTAATATACTCGCGTGTCGTAAATTTGCTTGAAAAATGCTCACAAAAACACAAATACAAATTGCTTTTTAATAAGTTAATTATTGAGACGTAATGAATATTGTCAGGTTGAGTTTACAGGTGGCGTTACAGCTGGTGTTTTAAACCAGTCATGCATATCTAATTTGAATCTAGGCGTGGTACAATAGGCAACATGCATGTGACGTCTGTTGTAGGAAGTAATTGTTAACTGACATGTCTTAAATTTTTTGTTTAATTAGTAACTTCTATGGCTTTCTCCGTTGGTCGAAACTTAATAAAGGTTTTCTTAATTATTAATAATATTGTTTCGTTAATTTCTAATTAAAATTCCTATCTTCATCTAGGTTATTATATTCATATTCTAATTATTTTACGTCGTTGATTTGATTTAAAATTACAAGGGATTGTAGTACGATCATTTTTTAAATTTATAGACAATTTATTTATTGTTATAGAATAGTATGATAATATTATACATTCGTATATATAATTACACTTATTGTGATAAAATAAAAACATTCAAATTTTCACGCTAATGCAGATACCAACGGCAACGTTTTTCGAACAATTCATCTACAAGAGCAGAGCTTTTGTTTAGGCTCGTAGTTAAGTGCCATCCACTCATCACTTACACTGCCGCCAAAAGCAATACTTTGTGTAGCTGCTCATATTAACTTTGTTCAAACTTGATATCCATCAAGATGGGAAACAGAGTTAATGTAATTACAGGCAAAGATGACGTTAAATATTAGATCTCATGGTTAATAGCGTATTAGTTAACAATAGTATTTCATAGGCTTGTCGGTGTTAGAGGAAAATGTCCTGAAAAAATCTGGTACCTACTTGCATATTAGGATTATATTATTATATTAGATCATGAATTTGGATAGAGTAGCATGCTCATGAATACTAATAATAGGTAGAAGAATCTTTTTGGAATATCTATCTGAAAAAAAAAACACAAAACCAATACACACATAACTTATATCAAAAGAAACAACGCGTTTCGAAAAATTTTTAGTAATAAGCTGCTTTACGTAGTTTCATCTGCTTTAAAATATTGATGTGACAAGCGTTAATTTCATGTTCTTTTTATATAAGAAATTTACAGTAAAGTAGCACGCTTATTATGATTTATTAGATTATTTACCCTCTTGAAAGTAGCATGATGATATAAATACCAAAACTATTTTTTTGAAAGGAAAGGATTTCTTTGTCCAGGAGTGAAATATTTACAAGATTTTTATGTTTTCATACAGATATAAGCAACTTATCCTATTATGTTGGTATTCACAGGACGTAGCATTTAGTATTCTCGTCGTTATTTATAACGGTTAGTGCTCTCGGCACGTGGACTGCATTCCTCTAACTGTTGCAGAGCAGGGTTCCGTTCATCTTACTGTCTTATTGTAAAATGAGAAAATTTGTCAGTTCTATAATTTCTTAATTTTGCTATCATTAAAATCATTTTTAATTTTTATTTATTTTTTTTTTTCTGTCAAATAATAATAATGTGCCGTCGTAATAAGTCTAGCCTTCCCTAATAGCCCCTTGGGGTTCAAGCTTGTTCATTACCAATTTTCATCAAAATCGGTTTAGTAATTTAGCCGTGAAAGCGCACTAGACAGACAATTATAAATATTATTAAATAATTATTACAAATATCAGTATAGATATATTATAATTTTGTGAGAAATTAATACCTTACATTAATACTTATACATCAATATTTGTCATATTTCTTTAAAAAAGGCTTTATGTAAATTATTTAATGGTAAATTAAGTATAATAATAGATTAGTTTAATGTAAAACATTGACGAATTTCGACCGATTTCTGACGGTAATAGTTATATAATCCACATTTAGCATAAATCAAATTAAAATTAATACGATAATATTTTTAACCGTTCACTGTGCTAATGCTAATGCTTAATCTAATATCATTTGTCTCTATCATATGTACTTAGACCAACCCTATCAATATTCATCACGAAAATGGTTACACCATTGATCAAACACGTCGACTTAATAAATAAGAACCATAAATAAATAACATATCGTATATCATAATCTTCAACCTGGTATACAATAAAACAAAATGAAATGCACACATCGCACGGTTACTTTTTATTTAATCTTGACGTTTCGAATGCCTTTAAGTGCATCTGACATGCTTATATCATAAAAGTTCTCGCGAATATAGCGTCTTAAGATTTTTTTTATTCTCTGATTCACGTTACTTAATTCGATAGCTATGTTACATACATAGCTTCGTATACAATAAATTTTATTAAACAAATAATTGGTGGTAAGGCTTAGTCAATAGCGCAATGGTTTACAGGCTGCCTAGAAATGTATAAATGCAGGTTCAATCTTGTCCTCTCGAGATATTGTCGTAACCTCTCCTAACACAAGTTATGTCGCTTAACTGAAGTCGTAAATAGGAAGACTAGGAATTCATTTAAAGAACATTGCTAATATCCTTTAAAAAAGAAGTCAAACTAGCGAAGTGTTTATTAAAGATTGTCTTCTACTTAACTACACCTCCGATTTTGATGCTGTTTTAACCATTAATTTGATTATTTTACTAGAAAAGATGTGTGTAAATAAAAGCATTTTGTATTTTACGCACCAGACAGACAAAATTATTTTCGCATTTATAATATTTGTATAATTTAATGAGAAGTTAATACGTACTTTCACATCGATTTTGTCATATTAAAAAAAAAGATGACTCTTTGTAACTTATACGATTATAAAAGAAGTAAAAAATACATTAGTTTCGTATGAAACAGACGAATTTTGACCACAGACGAGTACGAGCTTTGGATCCAAATTAGTGAGAGTACAGTTACAGTAACAGAAACAGCCTGTGAATGTCCCACTGCTGGGCCAAGGCCTCCTCTCCCTTTTTTGAGGAGAAGGTATGGAGCTTATTCCACCACGCTGCTCCAATGCGGGTTGGTGGAATACACATATGACAGAATTACAGTAAAATTAGACACATGCAGGTTTCCTCACGATGTTTTCCTTAACCTTCAAGCGCGAAATGAATTGTAATCACAAATTAAGGACATGAAAATTCAGTGGTGCTTGCCCGGGCTTGAACCCAAGATCGTCGGTTAAGATTCACGCGTTCTTACCACTGGGTCATCTCGGCTTATCAATTAGTGAGAATCGAGTTAAAATTGATTCGATAATATTTGTAACTAAAAGCGTTTTATATTTTACAATTTCGACTAGCTTGAAATATAATAAAAGATAGTTGAATAAAAGATGTTTATAAAAACTTAGGGCGTGCGGAGTACGATTTATCGCAGTACAGTAAATTAGTAGAATAAATCGCTTAGCTCGATGCTGATTATATCATTTTTTATATATCCCGTTCTCACGGGAAACGGGGGCGTTTAGCTAGTACTATATAAATTATTTTTCTTTGTTTCTATGTTAAACCTCTAAAACTTTAACCATGCCATGAAAAGTTTTCTCAATTTATCTAATACATTTTTATTTGTGTGTTTACTTATTAAATAAAAGATAGGGTTTTATGTTCCTATTTTTTTATTTATAAATCAATTTTTGTAAGTTTTATTTGATTTTTCAAACAATATAAAATACTACGACACTATGTATCATACAACATAATATTTGTAACTCAAAAGTACAAAGCATAAGTTCAAATATTCGCAAATTAAAAATTGGAACTTTGGTGCTTATTTCTATAAAAGTACAAATATGTGACCTTTTATTAACGCCGGTCGCCGGTGTCCGAGGCGCCGAGTGCGCCCCGAACATCGGAATACCCACTAAAACACCAGCGGTACCCTTTCCGTCTTGACGAGGAGCGCCACGGGATCGCTTTCGCATGCTACCGTGACACTGAGGACCTTCATCAACTCATGTCTTTAATTAGTTTTAATTATGAAACTATATACCTATATGAAATATGTGTGCGGGTATGATGACAACTACAATATAATATTTATAACATAATACCAACATATTTATTTTTATTTTTTCAGGTAAATGTGGCGACATATACATAAGGTCACATGGACAAATTTTCGCCCAGAGAATAGCATCTCCAATTTAACGGGAATGTGCTGCTAACATTTTCACCACTATTCCACACGGTTAGGATTTGTACCGTAGCGTAATTTTATTTTGATCTGTTTATATTTATTTAAAATTAATTTAAAGTCAATAATACTTATGTTAGACCATGGATACTATGTTGTGAAAATCTCAAGATAAAACAACCATGTTAATATTTAAGATATATGTATAATGACTCGATGAGTTATAATATTTATATGTCAAAATAATGGTACAAAAATTAACTCGTATATTTTCTATGGTAAAGAGAGAAACAGTGCTACCACAAGAAGAAAAAAAACTGTCAACGAACGCTCCTTAAGAGTATCGACAATTTGTACCAGGAAATTAGTATACCTGTTGCAAAAAAATACGAGAATGTAATTGATACTGTTTCTGAGAAGACGTTTTTCAATGTCGCCTTAAAGAAAGTCGATCGATTATACTGTAAATGGTGTGATGTTTAATTGTGTAATTAATTTAAAAAGATGCTGCGCCATATGTCTTAAAAAATCTTATGATAACTTTTTTATATTTAATTTTCATAATATTTAAGCAATTTCAAGGCTATCAATTAAATACCGGAAATGCGATCCAATATAGCGAATATCGGTTTTGTCAAAATAGTTCTGTTTGGTGGTAGAATAATTATGGAATGGTGGGTACAAAAAACAATAACATTTGAACCACGAGTCACTAGGTTAACCTTTATACTCAACGGCGGTCTAATGTATGTATATAGGAATATATAAAATACCATAATTGTAGTATTTCTTTTAAAATATAACTTCATAGTATATACAAGAGTAGTTATTGCTTGGTGGTAAGGCTTTGAGCAAGCGTAGGTAGTTACCAATCACTGATCACTAGTTCTATCGCCAAACAGCAATACGTAGTATATTTGTCTTCCAATTCACTCTTCGTGAGCCGAGATGGCCCAGTGGTAAGAACATGTGAATCTTAACCGATGATCGTGGGTTCAAACCCGGGCAAGCACCACTGAATTTTCATGTGCTGAATTTGTGTTTATAATTCATCTCGTGCTTTACGGTGAAGGAAAATATCGTGAGGAAACCTGCATGTGTCTAATTTCACTGAAATTCTGCCACATGTGTATTCCACCAACCCGCATTGGAGCAGCGTGGTGGAATAAGCTCCAAACCTTCTCTTCAAAAAGAGGAGAGGAGGCCTTTAGCCCAGCAGTGGGACATTCACAGGCTGTTACGTTCACTCTTCGTGACTGAATCCGAGATATTTCTCGTTACCTTTTTGATGAGTAACATCTATTGGTTCTCCCTGGGGGATAAGAACGTATCGTATGCCGCGACGGCAAACGGCATTGCGATCTCTTATGCTATTTTATGTATGCATAGCGTATAATAAAAGAAAAAACATATTTAATTTATGAACGGAACTATATTATATTGATTTAATGTTTTTTTTTTAATTTATAAATTCATTCAATAACCTAGTTAATTTGATGTTTCACGTCTACCGACAGTTCCCTGACGGCAATTGCGCTTCATTAATAATCATACTCGTATGATTCGTAATTTTAATAGCTACAATAATATGTCTTGTAAACAAAGCGGTTATCGGTCATTGCTTTATAAATCCTCAGCGTACAAGTCCATTGTAACGAGATCGCGTACACAGTATCGTGATAATAATATCGTCGGCTGACGAGAACACGTTAACAGCAAAAAAACACTAACTACCTTCGGTAATTGTTATTAATTATTTATTTACATAATTTATTCGACTAACGTATTACAGATCCATATAATTATTGTTCAAAATGACTATAAACTATAGCGAAATTAGTGTGTGAGCAATAAAAAACATGTTTATTTATTTAAAAGGCATTGACGAATTACAATCCGTTGTTAAACGCGGTTGGTTATTTTTTTGTAATGGACTTTGAGGTGGTGATTACAAGGTGTAGATTATGCATTTTTTTGTACTAGAAAGTGTAACATGTAGTAATTAAATGTTTTATTTAGAAATAATCCTTACTAATATTATAAATGCGAAATTGAATTTGCTTATTACGCTTTAACGTATAAGTTACTCAACCGATCTTCATAAAATTTTGCATACATATTATCAGTAGTACTATAAAGGACATATGTTATCTAACATAAGTCCTCCACCGGTGCGACATTTACTTTATTAAATATAATATACAGCATATTAAAAATTACGATTACTATACATATATACTCGTATAATTTACGATTAGAAGGGATTTAGTTTTATCGTACGGTGTAATGCGACCGCATACAGTTCAATAGAACAAAAAGCTCTATCGCCCACATGCGCTCGAGTCAGTGACCTATCTCAATGAGATGAAAGAAACAGATGTGACCACTCGTTTAAAGAATTTAATTTAAAAAATATTTTTCAACTAGTTATTCATACGAGTATATAAATTTTTTATTTTGTTTATAATTGGTAGGTTCTCAGATCCGGAGGTCCTGGGTTTTTCTGTCGAAAATTATCAGTAGTAGCCCGAACTCTTTAGGATTAATGTGTATACACTCCCGAGCTTCGAAAAGCATGTAAAGCATTTAAAGTTTGCGAACACACTTGTGCATTATATGTCTTGGGCAGTTGGCTAATATTGATCAGGATACAATACAATTAATTTTTTATATATCCTAACGAAAAGTTTACAATTACCAAAATATATTTAGATAATCTAAGATGAAAAGTTAAGTCACTCGAATTTTTTTTTTCAGAAAATATTATAAAAAAGTAATAGTTCATAAACGATAAATGTGTTTTGATGATATAAAATTTAAAAACAAATTTGTAAATTTTAATACAGCTAGTTGATGACTCAATTACTGTTTATTATAGATTTATTAAAGTTTTAAAGGTTCAAAGCTTTTATTAAAATCGTAAATAATTTAATTAAGGTATGCATTAAAATAATACTTATCTGATTAATTAATAGCTCTTACGTTATTTTATTTTCTACAATGTTTTAAAACGAGAACAAAATGGCGTCTGGCGACAGGGCGGCGACGGAATAAACTCAATCTCATCAGTATTCATGCATTGTAATAAATCATTATTTAAAAAATAGTATGCATTTTTAAAATACAAGATTGCGTTATTATTTCATTTGATACATTTAAAAAAATACACAGTACATAAAAAAATCTTATTTTTATGTTTTGACTTTTACTTGA
Source organism: Nymphalis io (assembly GCF_905147045.1). NCBI lineage: Eukaryota > Metazoa > Arthropoda > Insecta > Lepidoptera > Nymphalidae > Nymphalis > Nymphalis io. The sequence continues at coordinate 7,176,103 of NC_065909.1, forward strand.
AAACTTTTTTGAAAGGTTATCCAGTGTAACTTTTGTAATATAAGTCTTTACTTACAAACATTGTTAAGCGGGGTGATTAGTTAAACAAGCTGTGTCTCCTTCTTTTGAATGTCAAATCAATAATGACAGAAAGAGAGAAATCAGTGTTCAACTAGTCGCTAAGCAACGTTTAGTGAGAGCCGATATTAGTTGTCTGTTAAATTAAGTATTTATTCGTTGGTCGCCGCCATGGTTGTCGTAGGTCGGAACTAAATATAACGTAACATTTTTAATTCATTAGTTACTGTCGCTCTGAGCGAGTATTATGTTTAAAAAAAATGCTGTACTCAACGAATATGTATCTATTAGTGTACACGTGAAAGTGAATTATAGCTTAATGATAAATTAATAAGACATATTATTCAGTACAACTAGCTGTATATGCTTAATGACAATTAACAGTGCTTGTAAACGGTTAATTATTTTAGTACTAGCTGTCTTCCGCGGCTATGCCCACGTATGGTGGGTGTGGGAACATACGCTGAATACTGTAGAATTTTCTTGACATTTGTATGAGAAATTTCGTGATGGGCGGTTAGTTAAGACGTGAAAGTGGAACAAATAAACTAACTTCCACATTTATAATATTAAGTAAGATTACGTAAGGATAGTAGGATACCATGTGCAAGCGATCCCGTAGCGCTCCTCGTTAGGACAGATTGGGTACTGCTGGTTTTTTTAATGGTTATTCCGATGTTCAGGGCGCACTCGGCATCTTGGACACGGACGAGCCTCACATAGCCCCCACTGTTCCCGTGGCGGATAAGCGTGACACGTTTTTCTAGAGTTATAAAAAAGGATATTTTGATCTCCTTGTCTGCCTCGTTAGTCTAGTGGCTAGCTATAAGGCTATTTCCCAAGGTTCTGGGTTCAAAACCGGGGTTTAACTGTTAAAAAGTAGTTGGTCATTTTCTGTCGAGAAAATCTGAGTAGCCCGGAGTGTAGATTGTGAGAATTAAAGAAATGCTCATTTCTAATGTTTGTAATGGATTCAATATGTATACTTCAGTAATAGATATAGTATTAATAAAGTTACAAATATACGTTAAATTTATTCCACGGAGGCGAAACCGGTGGCTAAAACAAGCGTGTATCTGTAATTATACTAATTGACATGTTGAATTTATTACGTGTGCTACCGGCGTGGCTTTTTCTCTGTGCGTACGTAGATTTTACACATTTTGTTTTTTTTTAATTCGGAGTGGAATTTGGTTTGCAAATTTTTTTAACTTTTAAATATTAGTTACTACTATTTAGACACATGCAGGTTTCCTCACTATGTTTTCCTTCACCATCAAGCACGAGATGAATTATAAACACAAATTAAACCCATGAAAATTCATTGAAATTATGCCACATGTGTGTTCTACCAACCCGCATTGGAGCAGCGTAGTGGAATAAGCTCCAAACCTTCTCCACGAAAGGGAGAGGAGGCCTTAGCCCAGCAGTGGGACATTAACAGGCTGTTACTGCTAATTAATAGTTACTAACCGTAATGGCTTGTAAGGTAAGGTTTTTTTTTTATAGAATAGGAAGGCGGACGAGCATATGGGCCACTTGATGGTAAGTGGTCACCAAACGCCCTTAGACATTGGCATTGTAAGAAATGTTAACCATCGCTTACATCACCAATGCGCCACCAACCTTGGGAACTAAGATGTTATGTCCCTTGTGCCTGTAATTACACTGGCTCACTCACCCTTCAAACCGGAACACAACAATACTAAGTACTGCTGTTTTGCGGTAGAATATCTGATGAGTGGGTGGTACCTACCCAGACGAGCTTGCACAAAGGTCTACCACCAGTAAAAATAGGTGGCTTTATTTATAGTTGTTTAGCAGGTGTACTTTCGAATGTAAAGTCAGTTATGACAGATAGGGAGAAATAAATATTTAACTAAACAGCCGCTAAGCAACGTTATAATTATAACAACATTATAATATCTATATATTATAATAAATAAGACCGTTAGTAAATAATATTTTTGGTTTTTAACCGTCGTAAGTTGAAGGTTGAAGCTTAACTAACTGTGTGTGTTCATTATTTCTTCTCGTTATAGGCGGCGGTTTGATGAAATATAATGAAACTTGAAAATATTGGATAAGTTATAAAACTATTACTAAGATGCAGCAATCAATGGGTAAACCCAGCTCTTGAATCTTATTTTGATATTTTACCATTTTTAGAAACGTACTTTTTTGGTGACACCTTTGTAGTGCACTTTATATACTTTTTAGTTACTTTTTAACCTTAAATGAAATAGAAAAAACCTTACAACGTTTCTGTTCTGAGTAGGAAATACAATCAAACGAAAGTTTAAACGTCTACCTGCCTAGGCTGCGCCGATGTTGAGTAATAATAACTTATCTCATTCCTTAAAAGCCGGCAACGCACCTGCAAGCCCTCGGGTGTTGCAGATGTCCATGGGCGGTGGTAGTCACTTTCTATGACGTGAGCCTCATATATATAGTATCACTTGACGTCTGACATAGTGGTCACTGGTTATTAACATACCTACGTATGTTATTATATGAATACATATATATAAATTTAATATGAATCTAAAGACACCTGACCAAATGAGTCTAGATTATTAAAAAAAAACATAGTATCTATTAAAAAAAATAATTACTTTCAGCTAAAAATAGAACTGTGCGTTTCTGACCCAAGTTTAAAAAAATATATTCGAAATTAGAATTGTTACGTTTATTGACAATATGAGATAATTAACAGAATTTGCAAGTCACAAGCGAGTGATTCGCGGTTTCGCTGAGAAAGTATACGTCACGGTACACTGTACTCGGTACACTTTGTTTTTACGCAATCTTAAGTGTGGTACATGTAATAGATTAGAAGCGTTTTAAGGTGATTGTAATACTTTTTTTTATCGCTGGAAAAACGCGTTACGCGTTTCCCTCACGTGAAGTTAGGGGAGATGTTGGACTCAAAGGTCTCCACTAAGACACCTAACGCGCCACGAAAATTAGAATACCCACTAAAAACTAGCGGTACCCTCTCTGTCTTTGCGAGAAGCGCCACCCTCTCCGTCTTTGCGAGGAGCGCCGCCCTCTCCGTCTTTGCGAGAAGCGCCACCCTCTCCGTCTTTGCGAGGAGCGCCACCCTCTCCGTCTTTGCGAGAAGTGCCACCCTCTCCGTCTTTGCGAGGAGCGCCACTGGATCTGAAGGACTGATGAATCGTCATGTTTAAAGAAACATACATTTAAAGATTGCAAAGATTAGAACTATAGATTTAACGGATAAGAACCGGCAAGAAACTATAAAATATTCAGTACGCACGATAGTTCACCAGTGACCAGTGATGACAGTGATGAGTGTGCAATAAACGTGCTTCTAAAGTTTCAGTTCAATCAAGATGAAATCAAAAGTGAAACTGCATACAAAGTTTCTTTTACATCATAGTATTTTAGAAAATAATATGATTCAAAAGCAAAAGTTCGAATATTAAGTAAATAATTGTAGTGTAATGTAATGAAAAATTTAAACATACTTTATATTTCAATCAATCAAGTATTTTGTTTTTAATTTAGTGAATGATAGATCATTTCGATTCGTCTTAAATATTCATTTAACTTAACAAGTCAAATATAATCGATTATATTGCCGACTATATATATATATATGATTGACGGTTCGGAATCATAACAATAAAGCTGCGCACTTGTTGAATTGTAGGATTATTTGTGCGAATGCGACAATCGTGTGTGACAAGAAGAGGAGAGAATAACGCACTATTCACTTTTTAACTATAATATCGATAAAATATAACAATTACCCGTCATTAGCGATTACTATAAAAACTTGATTAATTAATTTAGTACTTTTAATTATGAACTTATGACACAAAACGAAACAGGCGCATATAATTAATCTTTAGAAAAAAGCATGAAAGAAAAAAACCATCGAAAAATTTCAACGCCTTTCACTTGAACCTACCCTCGATCTTCATTCATGAATAATAATTTCTTATTTAGAGCGCGTATTGTTTGTTCTTATTTAGTAGAATTGTTTTATTGCATAACGAGATGTGATGAAAGATGACGACTTGTTGTAGAAGTTCATTTATACTTTATTGCATTAATGCAATTTAAAATAATCTAAATATCACACAAAATAAAAATATATAAGATAGTAGTGCAAGAGTGTAAAAAGGGCATTGAAGGAAAAAAAAACACAGAACGTAACGTTTAGGAAATCATGGCTTTTTTATTGGTTAGTGGTTGAATATATTGCTTCGACACACATTTCGTTATGTGGCCGTTCTGGGTTTTAACGCATCACGGCGTTTTTGTAAGTGCCATAACACGAATTTGGTTTGGTGATTTCAAAAACGTTACATAGCGTTGTGGGCTATTTTTTCGCTCAATGACCTTTTTATTATTTGAGCCCAATAATGTTACCACAGTCGGACATTCCTACAAATTACATTTATTATTCCATAATTATATAATATTTATACTACATAATAATAAAATAAAGATGAAATAAATATAATACTTACGTATTATTAATAATATAACTGACCAATATTTTAAGAAGAACTTTAAATATATATTAAACATAGCCACGTTATGTGTTTTTCGCAATCCCCGACTTATCTGCGTATCAGTCATAAACAAATGTTGTTTGTGGAGTTGCCCTATAATCTTGTATATCTCCAAGGTCTATCTAATGACATTATCATTTAGTGGAACACCTTGCGGTCAGAATAATATCATTATTTATACAAACATGTAACTCATTTTAGTAGAATTCAAATAAAACTAAAACAAGCCGCAACGTCTAATGAGGATGTGTCAAGGTTTTTCATGGATTTGAACATTATTTTTACTTGGAGTATCCCAACTTATCAGATATTCTACTGCCAAACAGCAATACTAAGTATTGTTCAGTTCCGGTTTAAAAGGCCGGAGTTTCCGTGTAATTACATGAGACCTAATCTTATTTTCCAAGGCTAGGCTTCTAATTACAATTTGCGATAGAAAATCCATAATTTTTTTTTTTATTGACCCGACCCGAGATCTTCCAAGCTAGGGCCCTCGAGCAATACAAAAATGATAAGCTAAACATGTCACATCTAAACGACTCATCTAGTTCGAAATCTTATCTTAATTAAATTAGTTCACGATCATATCTAAGACATGTTCAACAATAAGATTATTTAATATCACAAAGAGATTCAATAACAAAAATCTGTTATTGTTAATTTTGACCGCCCACGATGTCGTTATCTGCGCATCTTACGTATTTTAGTCTACGGTACAAGCTTAGAAACGTAGGCGGCTTAATCATTTATTTAAAGTATATATATTCACCAGCTTTCTATTTAATATACGTAATAATAATTCTTCGAAGTGTATCCATAACATTTTCAGGTATTTTATTCGATTTGTTTTGCTAATGGATTAATATCTCTAAAGAATAGCATTTGTTGCAAAAATATTTCTATTTTCTTTTGTAAACTATCTACTGGTATAGTCAAGGATACTGGAGCTTACTGCTCATTGTTAAAACGCTGTTAAACGCAGTTACGCCTTATATTATAGTTACTGGTGGTAGGGCTTTGTGCAAGCTCGTCTGGGTAGGTACCACCCACTCATCAGATATTCTACCGCAAAACAGCAATACTTGATATTGTTGTGTTCCGGTTTGAAGGGTGAGTGAGCCAGTGTAATTACAGGCACAAGGGACATAAAATCTTAGTTCCCAAGGTTGGTGGCGCATTGGATATGTAAGCGATGGTTGACATTTCTTACAATGCTAATGTCTAAGAGCGTTGGTGACCACTTACCATCAGGTGGCCCATATGCTCGTCCGCCTTCTTATTCTTTAAAAAAAAAAATACTAATAATAACCCTTATACATGTTATTACATGCATTCTGGTGGCTGCCCTTTGTTGACAACAGCTCATGAATGTCTCAATGCAAGGCAAAAGCCTAATTTTCTATTAAAGAGATTTTTGCAGCTTATTGCACCAACGCGAATTGACAGAAATTTGTTAGAATTTTATCCGTCGTTCATTCTCACCCCTTTCTCTTCCACCGTCGAGAGAGAAACAAATAAGCACGCAATTTCAGTGATTCTTATCCGTATGTGAACCTGTGTAGTTGTTCCTTATAGACAAGCGATGCGATCCTAAACCGATGATGATGCTTAACATCAGGCAAGTCAACGGTCAAACGCTGGACTGGAAAAAAAGATCCAAGATTTTCATTTTCACCAACATTGCAATATTTGTTCGCTTGTGGTGTTGGTTACTTAAGCTTTTAACTTGCTCCAAGTCAAATGTCTTAATAGAATCAGCGCGAGGTCAATTGATTCTTTGATTTGCATTTTGCGTTCAGAAGCCGGCGAGTTCAATGTACATGTGCGATTTTTCCAACTTGTGTATCGTTTATCTGTGAAGTTTAAAATTTAAGCAACTGATTTAAATAAAATATTTATATTGTTAATTTAAATTTTGATGAAGTAATATGTATTTTTCCTTGTACATATGTTATATTGTAAAATATAAATGTTGTAATTAAAAGGAAAAGAAGCTAAGCCAAGCTGTTAAAGCAAAATTTACATTGATTAAAAATATATACAATAAAGCGACCGTGTTTTTTGTGAACATTTAAAACTTTAAAAATAAACTATTAAACATTAAAGGCTCTAACCGCACGTACATGTTCTGTACAAAACAAACACGCGATAAGATTTCTTATTCTAATAAAGCGTGTGTATTAAATTGTATTATCTGATAACTCGTCGCCGCAATCGCTTGAAATACAACAAACACAATATTTCCTTGGAAAACAAACTCACTCGTAGCTCAACAATAGAGGATATTGATCGCGATAAAAATGTGCGTGGTCGCACCATGATTCCACTGAATTTTTAATTTATATAAGTAAAGCAGGGGAGAAAATGACACCTAATATAACTGTTCCTTGGCAGTCCAAACACTACAGTGCCTCGGTAAACACCTAAAGCCCTGAGTCTGTCTCTCAGCTCTCACGAGATTGACTGTGTACAGTGCTCCTGTGTTTGGGCAAACACTTGTGCACTATATATTCTGTGTAGGTGGCTGTTCTTTGGTGAAAATGTCCGTCATCAAGAAGACATCATCGATCAAGAAGTATGAGCTATTCCTAATATTTTATCAATACTCTGTTGACCATTGAATCCCAAGCCTCAGCCAACTCGTCAGTTATGTCAACCTATGTTCCGATCTGCCTTTTTTAAAAATTATTTTAATTTTAAAAATTATAATAAATGTAATGTATTTTTACACATGTTATAATAATAAATATGTTACAATAAAAAAATAGAATCAATCGAATAAAAAATGTTCAACTGCAGTAATTCGGCATAGCTTCGTTAGCACAGTTTCAGCGCCATTTCGAGTCCTGCTATTTCATAACTTTTATTCAATTAAAAAGTTTAATTATAAAGTAAAGCGTTGCGTTTTTTACATAGCTGTAATATAGAGAAATTCTCTTGATCTATATTAATATTTTATAAGATTTGATTTTTGTATATTTTTGGTTGTATGTATGGATAAAGGCAAAAACTACTAAACCGTTTTTAACAGATTCTTTTACCTACAGAAAGCTTCATTATAATGAAATAACATAGGCTGTATTTTTTTATCAAAAAAATACCTACGAAAACTGAAATAATGTAACCCAAGATACCAAAATTTTCCTATACAATATCTACTAAGATAGATAATTGTTCAACCAGTTGTTTGTAGTATAACTAACAAAACAAGAACAAATTTTGACAATATTTTCGTAACTATACAACAAGTCCAAATACGTATCTTTGTGATCGATGCAAAGTTGAGACGTAAAACAAGCAAACATACGCATATAGAGCAACGAGCACTTTTATATATTGACTTCACCCTTAAAGTAAGAGTCATAATCCTAACACAATAACCGAGGCCCATAAACAACACTTCATACTTTCTGAGCGCCCTCTAAAATTACAAAAGTCAACACTTATTTTTATCCTAGTCCAGTCGAGGGCTTAAGTACTTAAGCTCTCAATTTAACGCCTTCCTTTCTAATATTTTACGCTTTTTAAACGATGTTTGATTATAAGCCGTCCTATTTCTACCAGATTGATCAAACATATTATCTATAAACGATTATTTTTCACGATTAGTAATAATATTTATCTTAAATATAATTAAATACATCCTGTTTTATATGTGTGTAAATATGTGTCGCCGACTCATCGGTTTTTAGTCAAAAGATGGTTCTTGATGAGCTGGACAAAAATTGCGTTGATCTTGCACGCTCAGTCGTGCTCTAATAACTTGCATGTTCATAGTTTTGTAAACATTTTGGTTCAGTTCTAAACCCTCTCCTTTAGAGGAGACCAGACCGTTGTCCAGTAGTCGGTAATATGCGGACTTTTAAATTTTTCTTAATCATCGTTGGACCTTGTCTTTTGACCTTAAAGACGTTATTAGTTAAAATATAAGTACATTTTTTATTCATATAATATAAACATATTTGTCATTCACGTCCTTGCGATTTCAATCTATTGAACATTACTTAACAAAACATTTATAAGGTTAATGAGAGAAATAATTATACCGATAAATCTTCATGTTTACTGATTAGGATAAGCTTATTATTGAGCATAATATGAGGTAATGCAGTATAAATAGATCTAATGATGACCTCTTGATCGGTTTGGCCACGGTAACCATTTTTAAGGGGACTAACCAATTGCACAGGAATATTACTATGCACAAGTGTGTATGGGATGGGACGGTAAACCCTGTACGACTGGAGAGTTCGGGCTCAGGAACAACGGCTTTACGTGCTTTCTCAGTCACGGGACCGTAAACACTGCCAACTTCCTAGCACCACGCTTTTACTGAGTATTTCTAGACAGAATAATCCAATAACGTTTTCAAATTAAAATATTATTATTTAAATAAAAATATATAATGATATCGATGTTTATATAAACATTATAATATATTTATCAGACGTAACGAATTGATTATATTGTTAATTCTATGATTTTACTCAACTTTAATCTGTCGTTTTTAAATTATATTTTTCTTTAACACCCTTGCGAATGTTTTATTTGATACGTTCTATATTATTGCATAATGTTGTGTAATATTTTATCCAATACTTATGTATTATTATATTTGACCAAAGTCAAAAGTATTATTACTTAAACCTTGCATTTTTTCTAAAAAGCAATACATGACTTTTCCTTCTTGCGTTTCTCATCTTTAATTAAACACACGCTGTTACTGCCTTACTAAGAATGAAAGGCATACGCCTTTCATTATTTTGCAGTTGCAAAATATTTAAAAAATCTACAGTATGAGTGAACGTTAACACATTAAAACACTGAAAAGACTGGTACGGTAAGCAATCTTGGCTCCTTAACTCTCTCCATCTGTTTCTGCCTTACGCTGCCTTTTACCTATTGCCTCTAAGCCTACCAACACCTTTAATTTATTAATTCATGTGAGCCCCAGAAAACTTGCACCAAGCCTACCAGTACAATTAAGTGCCATTCATACTAATATTATAAATATGCAGATAACTTTGTTTGTTACGTCATCTTAACTAAACCATCGAAATGAAATTTGACGTAGAGGTATCCTCGGAACAGGCATATCAATTTCAGGAATTACGGAAAAAATAAGTTTCTCGCGGACGGAATTTCTAGGAAGTGCAAGTAAATAAATATAATATCTAATTATCATTTCAAAGTGGCTTTGACAAGTAACAATTGAATGATTAAATCTTGGAATTACGTCATATCAAGGTCTTGTGGTCAGCTTCAGGTCATACGATGACATCATTATTAAGGAGAAATCAATCAACGTCATTATTAAGATTTTGTTGATGTGAAGTATAAATTATAGAGCTTTAAGAGGTTTAAATGAATTGCTAATATGTTTAGGATATTATTATTAGCTTTATGATTGCAGGTTACGTTATTGGTAAGAATCACTTACTGTACCAAAGTAATTCTATCGAGTTGAAATACAATCATTTATTTATTAAAAATAATACAGTACCATGAAATAGAGCAAACCTTAAAATGATTAAATAAAAGTAAAAGTTAAAAAAGTACATGTCCCACTGTTGGGCTTTAGGCCGCCTCTTCGTTTGAAGGAAGGTCAGGATGAGGTCAAGATTTTATTCCACTAAGCTGCTCCAATGTGGATTGGTGGAATGCACATGTGATAGATTTCATCCGACACATACAGGTTTCCTCACGATGGTTTTCTTTACCGCCGAGCACGACATCAAATATAATCAAATAGTGTTTGCACGGGTTTACGTGTTATTTACAATTGCTTCCAATTAGTATATAATTGTGTTGCATCATTTAAAAAAAAATATGAAGGTAAATTATTTCAATCGACTCTAGTTGACATTATAATGGAACTGACAAAATATTGCAACACACTTTCGAAACTCGTAATCAAATAAAGTTCAAAAACATTGCCACCGGAGCTAAAACGCCTAAGTCCTGTTACACGCCTGATACTGTAGCACGCCTGTTACTGTAGCACGCCTGAGTGCTATTACAAAAATAAGATACGGTTACATGCGTATTTAATGTCTAATAACGCGATAATTACAAGATAAACCTTAGTGTGGTCCCGACATTAGAGAAATTATTCAATAAACGGTGATCGTACCACATAGACAATAATGACTTCTTCAAGGGGATCATTTGAAACACAACGGGGACTTGTCGTCATTTAAATTGGTCTAATTCTAACTTGCAGTGTTCATATAAATCACTTTATTAATGTCGTGACATTTAGTTCCACCATTTTTTTTATAGACCGCTGACCGCCTTGAGCGTATTTATTTTTAAATAAAGCCTGAATGAAATGAAGCCGTGACCTTCATTAATATGTCATAAATTACAGAATAGCCGAGATGGCCTAGTGGTAAGAACGCGTGAATCTTAACCGATGATCGTGGGTTCAAACCCGGGCAAGCACCACTGAATTTTCATGTGCTTAATTTGTGATTATAATTCATCTCGTGCTTGACGGTGAAGGAAAACATCGTGAGGAAACCTGCATGTGTCTAATTTCACTGAAATTCTGCCACATGTGTATTCCACCAACCCGCATTGGAGCAGCGTGGTGGAATAAGCTCCAAACCTTCTCCTCAAAAAGAGGTGCGGAGGCCTTTAGCCCAACAGTGGGACATTCACAGGCTGTTACGGTTACGGTAAATTACAGAAGGTATCTCATAAAATATTAATTTTATAGCTCTTATAGAAATCAAAAACAGTCATAACATACCAAATAATTAATAACCGTTTAACGAATATTTTGAATCAGAATTAATTGTACTTTTAAACTCAATTGCTGTATAATATAGAAGGGATACTGAGTCGTATTTTAGGAAGGGATTCTTAAGCATACTTCGACAGAGAGACAAAATCCTTATAGTCAAAGTTATAATTTAGTTTATAATATAATTGTGAGCAATCAAAAGATATAAAAATTAAGTTTAACAAGGGCACGGACACTTATCGTTATTCTGTAGCGATGACAAAAAAATTTTCACAATCAAAAGTCAAGCTTCCGTTAAAATAATCCATCGTTTCGTTACTCTCGTAGTTCAGGATTGATGCGTCTCTAACAATTACCGACCTTTTCCCTTCAACTTCATCGGGTAATTATCTAATTAGCCGTGACATTTATCTAAACTTACTAATAAGTTAAATGACCTCGCATCGTGACATTAACAAGATGATATACGGCCGTCAGAATAGATGACATCCTCTGGTGATGCTTGAATTTGTGAACTGGACCAATCAAAATCTCGTCAAGGAAGTTGGTGTCGAGAAATTAACAAATGAGATGCTAAATATTTATCGTTTTAATTCAGATTATTACGTCAATATTTCAAATTTGGAATTTTTTGTTTGTAACAATATTCATTTAAATTTAATGTAAGAATGTGAAATAGATTTATTGATTGGTATATTTTATACGTTTAAGAATAAATTTTATTAAAGTGGAACTAGTTTGAGTGCGATAAAACTTAATTTCAAGGCTTAATTTGAGGGCAAAGTTTCTTAATTTATAATGTTTGTATGTTCTCGTTTGTCTAGTGGCTTGCTTATAAGACTCCTGAGGTCCTCTCAAAAAAAGTTATTATATATGAATCTTGAAATAAGGCTTTTGTTATGATAAGTAAAGTGTTATGTTACAAGTTTATTTCAATACTCTGATCTCATACCTTAGACGTGTGTCATAAAATATTGCGTGATCATATAACAATAGTAATGTTAGAAATTAATGATGATCGGAAATTATTTTAATAATGGAGGTTTTATTATAAAAAAAACATTTAATTAAAATCAATAATTATTTAATGAGAATCTTTTGTGTGATTTAGACACAAATAAAGCATTTTTGATTATAATTCAGCTCATGTTTGGTGGTGAAGGAAAACATCTTAGGAAAACCTGCATTCAGCGGATGAAAATCTGCCATGTATATCCGCCAACCCGCATCGGAGCAATGTGGTGAAATACTCCAAACTACCTCCTTAAAAAGGAGAGTAGGCCTTAGTCCAGCAGAAGGACACTTACAAGCACTTTACTTAAGCGCAAAGAGACTAAACCACGGGTAGTGCCGCACAAGGATGAAATGTTTGTAACGGTAGTTGGATATATTATAAAATATACAAAAATCAAATAATTAAAGTAATTCTTTACCCAAAGGTTTTAACTATTAGCGACAGCGTGTGAATTTCGTTAAGCAAAATCGATAAAAATGTAACCTTAAGAATCATTCGTTCAAAATAATCTATCCTTGAATTTCTAAAATAGCTCAAGAATTTGATTGTGATTATCAAAATATTTAAACAAATTGAATTTGTCGTTGATAAATATTATTTTTATTATTACGATAATTTTATATTAGAATAGTATATACATAAGTAAATATATAAAAATGTTAATCAATATATAAGTAATAATAATAATACTCAATACATCACTCGTAACAGCAAATATTAGTCTCTTTTTTTGTAAATAAATAAATACATTTATCAATTGGCAATGTCAAAAAAAGTGTATACACTTATAAATAAGTGTATACACTTTTTTTGACATTGCCAATTGATAAATGTAAATCTCATGTTATAAAAAAATGACATAAAAAAATAAGACGTATTTACTTAATAAAACTTTATAAGAGTTAGTTGCCGTCCGCGGCTTCGCCCCCGTGTCAAGGGTTTATGCAAAATTTAATGATGGTCTGTTGACTAGTTAGATGTGAAACAAATAAACAAACAAACTTCGCAACAACGATTTCACCTTTATAACATTGAGATGATAAAAAGCGTTGAGCTACTTTTCCAGTAATAATATCCACAAATTGACAGAACGCAAATTGGGTATGGAAATTTACGTAGTGAGTTTCTTGCCCGTTGTTTTCAATCTCTTTTCAAACTGTTGTATACATGAACTGACAAAATGTATAGTAATGTGTATATTCATAGCTCATGTAATAGCTTTGCTCTAACAGGATATAGCGATATTTTTTCACAACGCTCAATACGATACGGAAGGATGTCGGCCATTTGAAGCCGTTCTGGGGGGATAAGGAAAATTACATAAACATATCTTATGGACGATCTTTTTTCCTAATTAACAGTTGGTAGAGACACATCAACCGTATTGTGGATTTTGGTAGAATGTAAAATAAGTTATCCTCAAAATGCCGGGCCAAGGTCGCCTCTCGTTTTGCAAATTTAGAAGATTCTTCCACCACGCTGTCCTAAGGCAGGATACATGTGTCAGACCTTCATTCGACGTTCTCCTTCACACAGCACCAGATTAATTATAAACAACAAATAAGCTCTTGAGAACTAATTAGTATTTGTTCGGATTGAACCAGCAATCTTCGGTTACGATTCACGAGTTCTAGCCACAGCCGTATACGCTAATGGTGGTATAAAATTAGTCAGTTACATATTTAGAAAGCAGCGGTTACAAGTTAAATAAATATAATGTAACAAAATTTATTAGCTATTCAGTTGTATAGGCTCGCTCGCTTCATTCCTTAACCAAAGGCGCCGCTCTAAACAAGTGAACATAATTCGATGAAGGTGCTATGGTACATTATTCAAAAAATTTGAATTTGTTTCATAAACATTTAAAATCACCACACACATCATGGTACCTTCAGCTAACATTTTTTAAAATTTTAAGAACTATAAACGTAATGGTTGAATGTACTATGTACCTGAATTATATAATTCAATCAACAGCCAATCGTTGTCCACTGCTGAACATAGGCCTCTCCCAAGGTGCGCCAAAGCTCCCTGTTCTCCGCCTTCCGCATCCAGTTGGTGCCCGCCACCTTCTTAAGGTCGTCGGTCCACCTGGCTGGAGGGCGCCCTATGCTGCGCTTGCCGATTCGCGGTCTCCACTCTAGGACTCGTCTGCTCCAACGGCCATCGGTCCTACGACATACGTGACCAGCCCACTGCCACTTCAGCCTGCTAATTTTGCAAGATATGTCAGTGACTCCGGTTCTTTTCCGGATAATCTTATTTCTGATCTTATCCTTCAAAGATACTCCGAGCATAGCTCGCTCCATAGCACGCTGAGCGACTTTGAATTTTTGGACTAGTCCCGCAGTTAGTGTCCACGTTTCGGCACCGTATGTCATGGCAGGTAAGACGCATTGGTTGAAGACTTTCGTCTTCAAACATTGCGGTATAGACGCCTTGAGGACTTGACGAAGGTTGCCAAATGCTGCCCATCCCAAGCGAATTCTTCGATCGGCTTCCTTCTCGAAGTTGTTCCTACCGACTTGTATTGTATGTCCTAGGTAGGTATATTCACTAACAACTTCGAGAGGTTTCCCCTCGACGTATATCGGTCCCGGCACGACATGCCTATTGAACATGACCTTGGTCTTGGCCAAGTTTATACTGAGACCGACACACCGGGAAGACTCGCCTAGGCTACGCAGCATTTCGGTGAGTTTTTCCAGCGACTGCTATGATGACGATATCGTCGGCAAATCGAAGGTGTGAGATGTACTCGCCGTTTACATTGACTTCATACCCAGTCCGATCCAGCGTCTTGAAAACGTCTTTCAACGCGTTGGTGAACAGTTTCGGGGATATTGCATCCCCCTGTCTCACTCCTCTGCGCAGTTCGATCGCCTTCCTCTTACAGTCCTGGATGTGGACAGTCATTGTAGCGGCGTTGTACAGACATCTCAGTACCTCGATATATCTCCAATCGATATGACATCTCTGCAATGAGTCGAGCACTGCCCAGGTTTCGATGGAGTCGAAGGCTTTCTCGTAGTCCACAAATGCCATACACAGCGGCTGATTGTACTCTTCGGTCTTCTGCACAATCTGCCGAACAGTATGGATGTGGTCCACGGTGCTGTAGCCTGATCGAAAGCCGGCTTGCTCTGGGGGCTGGAACTCGTCAAGTCGTCTGGCGAGACGGTTCGTGACGACTCTTGAGAACAGCTTATACACGTGACTCAGGAGGGAGATTGGTCTGTAGTTTTTTAAGAGGGTTTTATCACCTTTCTTGAAAAACAGTACCACCTCACTCCCGCTCCACGTTTCCGGGGTCTTGCCATGTTGGATGACGGAATTAAAGAGGCTTGCTAGCTCTTTCAGGACCGGAGTCCCGCCTGCCTTAAGCAACTCTGTTGTGATTCCGTTATCTCCCGGAGCTTTGTTGTTTTTAAGCTGTTCTAGAGCCGCCCTAATCTCGCCTTGGTCAACGACCGGGAGCTCCTCGGAGTAATGGCGTGTAAGAGGGGCGCGCTGGTCATCAATACTGATTTCAACGGGCTTATCCGATCTTGAAGAGAACAACTGCCCATAAAACCTCTCTACTTCTCCGACAATCTCAGGCCTAGAGGTAACGACCCCACCATTTTCAGTTTTAAGTTTTGTCAGACGCGGCCTCCCAAACTTGCGAGCGAACACTTTCGATCCCCGATTTTGCTCAATCGCAGCCTTGATGGCACGGGTATTAGAGCGTCGGCAGTCGCGTCGCGTCAGCGTTTTTATTGTTCGATTTAAGGCCTTATCTGACAAAAACGATGGTAGTTCTCGTCGTTTTCTCATGAGCTCGAGTGTCTCAGCAGAGAGTTTTGGTGCGTTGTCTCTTCTCTGTGGCGGAAAACACTTGCGGGATGTGTTTTGCAGTATTTTGACCAGCGTGTCGGTTTTCTCATCAATGCTGCTTACGGTTTCCAACGCGGTGAATTGATTTTGAAGTTCCATTTGGAACTTTTCGGAGCCTTGAGCAGCTTGGAGCATGGTAGGTCGGAGAGTAGACCTCATCATTCTCGATCTTTCGGCTTTTAAGTCGATATTTAGAGTGCCTCGAACCAAGCGGTGATCACTTCCGGTATTAAACCTGTTGATCACTGATACATCTCTAAATATGTGCCTTTTATTCGAAATGATAAAGTCTATCTCGTTCCTTGTCACGTTATCGGGGCTTCGCCAGGTCCACCTCCTCTGAGGCTTCTTTTGAAAGAAAGAATTTATCAAAAAGAGCCCCTGTGCTTCGAGAAAGTTTACCAGCATTTGCCCCCTGTGATTTCTGCAGCCCAAGCCGTAAGGTCCGACTTTCGATTCACCGCTATCTTGTACTCCCACTTTAGCATTAAAGTCTCCCATAACAACATTGTAGTGGGCCTTCGAGGTGTCGTTGAGGGCCTTTGCGAAGTTAGCGCATATACCTGTACGACCTTCAGGGAGTACCTGTCGGAAAGTTTTAGGACAAGGTACGCTACCCGGTTCGACACACTACAGATTTCCACAATGCGGCTAATGAGATCCTTTTTGACTAGAAAACCGACACCACCCTGGGAGAGGTTATCACCTTCGCGGAAGTAGAGTAAGTTACCGGACTCTTCCTGCTTCCCCCTTCCTTCTTAAGTCCACGCGAGCTGGTTCTCGATGTCACCGCCTAACTGTGACATCAATTCCATCGCGCACAAAGAAATTTGGCAACCTTTCTTTGTCGCACTACCAAAAAATGGAATTCCTTACCAGCTCACATGTTCCCCTCCTCTTACAACCCGGGTTCCTTCAAACGAGGCGTGAAGAGGCATCTTGCGGGCCGGCAAGGCGGGGACGGCTAGTACAGAATATTCTTCCCGACTGTACTGGCCGTCGTCGCGTTTGGACTCTACTACCACTTACCATCAGGTGGAGTAGAGTCATTTGCCATCCCGAGGCACATTAAAAAAAAAAAAAATCTCTAGAGTTATTGTGTCCTCCCCCTGTCTTCGGACTTCAGATAACCCCAGTATATGCCAGTTTATATGACTTAACTCTACTTCTAATTCGGCGAGGTGATGGTCCAGCCTCATCGAGCGTCCATTGTACGTTGCCATGTGAAGTCGTCTTATATGGTAGCCTGCCGTGAACCGGTGATTCTTAGCACCCCCTGCCCTGCCGATACCGCGACCGCTACCTTGGTCGGGCCTAGCGGGCTTGCCGGCCTTTTTTATGGGCGCATCTGCCATTAAGGAGGGTTTGCCCATACTCGCCGCGCTGGGCAGGCGTGTTGGCAAGCGCAGTAGGGGGGTAAGATGTTTATAAGGGGGGGGGGGGGTGCGCTGCTGTAAACTTGTAAACGTAGAGGCTTTTGCGAATTTTTAGTATGTGGTAGATACCGTCCGCTGGGAGTTAACAACCCCCTTTATCTAAGTCCTTATCTGTACCCCTAAAAAATGTTTGCATAAGTCGGTAGTTAAAGCGTAACATACAAACAAACAAACATTCGCATTTATAATATTAGTAAGGGTTTTGTGTATTCTTTGTAAAAGTAAAGCAATGGTTCGATGGAAAAACTGCAGCACACGTGTTTTAAATAATGCATACACGGATAGCCTAACTTTCATTAGGCCATTAAAACACAAGTTAAGCTAACTTAACAACTAAATGTAGAGGACGTCACTGAATTTTTCAACTGCTCCGCGGTAAAGGGTAATGCAAACTGTTTGTGTAAGATATCTGTGAAATTATGCTTTCAATTACACAAAATAATATTGTATTTTTTTTTCTTGGGCTTTATGTTAGTGCCACCCACTCATCAAATATTCTTCCGACCGCGCCGATGTGATGATGATGCCAAAGTTACTGGTGAATTGGCGATATAAGGAATGGTTAATATTAGTGGTGACCATTGTTCATTTGCCGTACCCACCTATGTTATAATATATATGTATCTTTGAATAAAGATTCTTGTTTATATTGAGTACCCTTCTTATTAGCTTCGGTCTAGCGGCTAGGTTATATATCGTCTTAGTTTTAAATCTGGCCCCTGCTCAATTCTCTTCGGACAATTTAGTTTGCCGTCCTATCGGATTATGAGGGGGTCGGAATTGGAAGTACACCTGTTGAGATAAATGTACTGTAAGTAATGTGTAGACCACGCATTTTCACCTTCACACAAGTGAAACACAGTTCACACCCAAAGTGTTAAGACATTAACTAGTCTTAATGACAAGTTCTTGAGTTCGTTAGTTAAAAAAAAACGACTTTTTATGGGAATCAAGTCAATAAATTTAAAGATCCTTTTTCAAATTTATTATCTCTAAAGATAAAAATATCACCCAGCTTTGTTTATGAATGAAAACCGCGTGTCTCACGGCCGCAGTAAATACGTGATTAGGATCCAAGTATCGGCGACTTTAAAACGAACAATTCCACTTTTCTCACGGGCACGACTTTCGCATACAAATTGCCTTATTTACAACTTAGGTCAGGAATTTTGGCCTTTATTCCTATATTTATTGTTAGAACGGTGAAAATGGCGCCAGTTCGTTCGTTCGTATTTACCAGTATTTATAATGCGCCTTTTTTCTGAATGTAATAATAATAAATAAAATAAAAGGGTTTATTTTTTTCTGTAAATCATTTTACGTAAAAAAAATATTAATAATGTAAGTTTTTTATAAGAAAAATTTAAACTCTGTTCTTAAAGTGAGCGAAAATTGACAAGTGGTGGCAAGTACGAAAACAAAAAAAAAACATTTATAAGTATTGTTAAATAACTTACATTTCTTAAATCCGACGTTAGATAAAGGCAGCAACTTTCTTTTGTCATAAAAAAAAACAAATAAAAAACACACCGTAATTTAATGCCAAGTGCAATTTGTTCAGCTAATTGGGATATTTCACACCGTAAACGTTTTATTGCTTGAACTGTAATTTATTAAAAAATAACATTTCCTCGCACAGATTGACTACTAACGACATCTATTGATGAGTTGTGGCGACAATGCGACCTAACCAATAAAGTCGGGCTACACCATCTTTGTTCAGTTAGCTTTAACCTTTCGCACTAGATGGCGCCATTTTACTTTCATATTTATTATTATTTCTTTTTTTTTGTTTACAGGTAAATTTGTCTTCTCTTGAAAGTTAAGAAAATAAAATAGAGATATATTTTACAAGGTAAGTAAAATAAATTGATATAAAATTTATCGCTGAAGTTATTTATAAATTCGTGTAAATCTTCGTTAATACCCGATAAAAAATACCATTGCCATGATATAATATCTAAAAAAAATTCAGGCAGGGTTTATGTGCGCGCTGTGAATGTCACGTATGCATTTAAAATCGCTATTTATTGTCTATCTAATCAGAAATGACGTTATTTTATTATCTGTGATGGAGTAAGAAATGCAACAATATGTCTTAAATTCTAAATTCTAATCCTCAAATGTAATCCGAGCAAGTGCAAAATTTATAATCATATTATAATTTACTGAAAACTACTTACTAAACTTACACCGATAACCGTTATGATATTAACTTTATAATTAATTAAAACTAGCAAAAATAAAACAGATACAAAAATGCCAAAACAAAACGGAAGTACCTAAGGACGCCATTTAAGGCATGCTTATCTCTTAAAGAGATTTCTTCTAAATCTAAATGACAATGTAGGCATATACGTAGCTATACACTCTTATGTTGCTTTAGACTCAAGTACTTAAATACCTACCACATTCATTTTCTATTTTTGTTACAATCCTGTCTTTTTTATATTATTATATTTCCATTCAGTCATCAGTCGTGACACAGTGTGTATATTTCCTACTGACTGCCTCGTTGGTCTAGTGGCTTGATGTAAGGCCGCAGACACGGAGGTCCTGGGTTCAATTCCCCAGGTCGGGCCAATAAAAAGTTATTGGGTTTTTCTGTCAGAAATTTCTCAGTAACAGCCCGGAGTCTGGAAGTTGGAAGTGTGTTCACTCCCGTGCCTCGGAAAGCACGTAAAGCCGTTGGTCCTGAACACTTTCCGGTCGTGTCAGATTGCCGTCCCATCGGATTATGAGAGTGCACTTGTGTTTGCGCACATACTTGTGCACTATAATATCTCCTGCGTAGTTGGCTAATCTCTCTTGGGATTGGCCGCCGTGGCCGAAATCGGTCTGGAGGACATTATTATATTTCCTACATATATTGTACATCTGTAATCTATTAATTGAGACCATTCCAACGAGCGGAAATACCTCTGCTGTCAGTTTGTGAGGAGTTGGGTGTCAGGATTACGATATAATTATAAAATTATTGAAGTCACAGGATACTAAATTTTGAATCGATTAGACTAGTAGAAATTGCTGACATCGATATCTAGAAACGCAGCCCTTTTTGAAGACTTGTAGATATATTCGACTGTAACTTTAATACAGCTATTTCTGTCAACATTCTTTAAATGAAAAGGATTAAACATATTGCTATCTCTTTTTAAAGTATAGAGTAAAAAGGATGATGTTCTCATTACCCTCGTAGGAATAATGCGCTCAAATTCTCTATTCCATTACTCTCATAATCTGATTGGACGGCAATCCAACGGAGATAAATCAGGACCAACGGCTATACATGCTTTCAGAGAGAGTGATGATAAACACTGCTAATTGCGTACTGGGAAGGTCTGGCCAGAAAAAAATATATTTAAAGATTAGACCCGGGGTTCCATGCCTTATATCATTTTGTGCAAGCCCGTCTGGGTACTTACCACCCACTTGTAATATATTCGACCGCCAAGCATCAATTCTTAGTATTGTTCTATGTATGTATCTATCGAGTGGGTGGTACCTTAATCTCTTTAACTTAATAAAACGTAGGTATTCATTAATAAATATTTTTAGTCAATATGCTCGTATTATGTCATAGCAAATATTACATAAGGCCATCGCTATGTAGTCCTAAGTAAGCTTACGTTGTTTAATTATGTTTATTTTGGCGTTTGTAAGAAAAACTTCCGACTTTATTTAACTAATTGACAGAACGTTATTTATCACGTAATCATCACGTTTTTTTTTTAATATTTTTAAATTATTCTCGGCAAAAAGTTTTAACAAAAAAATGTTTTGTGAAATAAATCAATACGCGTTTAAAATTATAAGGATGTTCTTATGAAATGTAAGGATGTTTAAGTAAAACTGAGATAGCCATTAGCTAGAATACGGTATTATGTAAGCATATGAAATGTAATTAAATAAAGCTGTAAATAGTACAAATGATGACCTATTTTATTTTGCATGGATTATAATAATTATTTATAACTTACCTTATTACTGAATAATATATTTATACGCCGAGATTGCCTAGTGGTTAGAACGCGTGAATCTTAACCGATGATCGTGAGTTCAAACTGTCTCGTGCTTGATGGTGAAGGAAACCTACATGCAGGTTTCCTCACGATGTTTATGTCTAGTTTTATTGAAATTCTGCCACATGTGTATTCTACCAACCCGCATTGGAGCAGCGTGGTGGAATAAGCTCCAAACCTTCTCCACAAAACGGAGAAGAGGCAAAAAGGACATTAACAGGCTGTTACTGGTACTGGATATTTATATGATTGTGTTTTTATTTATATTATTTTATTTGAAAAATTTTATTGACCAGATTATTAAGTTTGGTGCTAATGCGAGAAGATATTCTCAGATTGTGGTGTTCTGGGTTTGAGATTAATAAGGATATTCCTACTTTAATTAAATAACCTGTACCCTGTTGGCAAATAAAATGCAATTAAGCTAATAATATTGTATAAAAGTAATAGAGTATAGTAAACAGCCGGTTAATGTTCCGATGCTGTTTTTAGGCCACCTCTCCTTTTGAGGAGAAGGTTTGGAGCTTATTTCACCACGCTGCTCCAGTAGTTGGCGCAAACACATGTGGCAGATTTTAATCCGCACATAAAAAGTTTCCTCAAATGTTCTCCGTTCACCGCCGAGCACGAAATGAATTATAAACAGAAATTCACATAGAATTCATAGGTGCGCGTTTGAGCCCGCCACGAGTGGGACATTTCGACTCTGTACTACTGTATAAATAACGGATAACAAAACAATTTACACGGACGCGAATAGACTCACAGGATTTACTTAGTATATCATAACCCTGCAACATACATAGGTATATATTAAAATTCTAACAAATCGTTTTAATTACACGGCCAATCATAGTTTTCCTTGTATATCTCTTTATGGCGTATCTTAAAAAAAAAACAGTCGTTAAACTTGGCAAAGACATAAAACTTAACTTTAATGTTTTACACGTGCTTGGATGTTTTATTTTAATTTAAGTCAGTTAGGGTTGCCATATTTAAATCGCGTAAGGGACAAAAAGAAAACGATAATTGGTAATATCAACGCGTATTTTACACTGGCCATGTTATCTTTAGGTAACCTGTTTTCTCCGCGGCACAAATTTTCACGTTTATAATATTAGTAGCATATGAACCATTTATGTATCGCATTTAAATCCATCGACGAAAATATCAATTAAAAGGCGGGCTGTCTCCCGGATTTAGAGCAAAGATTTAGTGTGACATTCGGCAGATCCTAACACGTCGCCCCGCCATCTTCGGCTAAGTCTGTACTCGAAAATAGATATAATGAATTTGCAATTTTATTTCTATTTATTTAAATAAATATACTTTTAAATACATTTCTATTGTAAAATTTTCGTTTTTTTTTAAATTTATTCTTACATATTGTTGGTAGTTACGATATTGCATCCCAAACATTTTCTAAGAAATGGAAGTGAAACTCCTGCTCCTTTCGCAAAAGAATTATAAATAGGTTTTATTCGATTAATTAACTGAAGAAAACAACATTCCATACAAACGAATAAATATATAAACATAAAGCCGCAATAAAATATATTAACATTATTTGACATTCTTAAACAAAACAAAACTAACTAGTTGCTTAATTTATATTTCAAACAATCTTCGTCTGCTGTCGGCACAATTAATTCCGCTGTAAGCCGACAAGTACGACTGCGGCACATTAAGTAGCCCCTTAATATATCAGCGAGAAGTGCTGTATATCAGCACTTAATTGTCTTGCTGAGTTATAAGATTAATTCGTTGTGGGATAGCTATTCTAAATAGATAAGCAAGTCTACAGCTTCATGCTTTAAAGAAAAATAGGTCATTGCAGGTTCAGCGGAGACTAGCCAACTGTATAGGATACATTATAGTCCCCAAGTGTGTGCGTAAACACAGGCACATCTATACTCTCTTACAATCTAATGGACTGAAGCGAAATGAGGCAGAGGATCAATGGCTCTCCAATCTTTCAGAGAGTACAAATACTTCAAATCTTCACGCTGAGAATTTCTCAACTGAAAATCCGATAACTTTTAATTGTTCCCGACCCGAGGCTTGTATGTAGGACCTAGGGATCTACTGCCTTATAATATAATTATAATTTCTGAATTAATATGCTGTTAACTTTGTAATATAAGATGTTATATGTATATGAAATTTACTGGTGATAGGGCTTTTTGCAAGTTTGTCTGGGTAGGTACCACCCACTAATCAGATATTCTACCGCAAAACAGCAGTACTTGGTATTGTTGTGTTTGAAGGTTGAGTGAGACAGTGTAACTACAGGGACAAGGGACATAACATCTTAGTTCCCAAGGTTGGTGGCGTATTGGCGATGTAAGCGATGGTTGACATTTCTTACAGTGTCAATGTCTATGCGTTAGAATATCTGACGAGTACCAACACCGGCTTGCACAAAGTTCTAATACCTAGTAATATTGACATCTTATTTAGTCTTCTTATTGTACAGTTTATAACTTACACGCCACGCTCCAATCATGATAATATCATATAGATCAAGTAATATCATTAATAGAAAACGTATAACAACTCGTCGTTTTATAAAGAACATTTCAGAAACTATTCATGTAATAAACATATGGTTTTGAAAATGATTATATGACAAACATAAACATTTTATCTTCGTGTATGTACTTAATTTTAAAGTTATCCAAACTAATAAATATAATAATTTGTTTGTTAATTATTTATCAAATGATTTTTATATATAAAACCAGTACTTTGTTTATTGATAAATATATGATTCATAATAATTTATTCAAGTTGTTTTTAAAACGAAAATTTGTCATTTGTCTTAAATGGTATCCATTATAAGACAGACCTATATAATCTAGAAACGTGGGTGAAACCGCAGAGCACAGCTAGTATATAAATAAGACCGCAATACGCCAGTGATGTCACCCCTCTTGCATATAGGAGTGTTTTTGCGTACAATGTTCTATTGATGCATTATCACGGATAAAAGAGACATTGATGTATTCAATACTTTATACTGTTCGCTTGTTGCATCCAGATCAAGGGTATTAAATATATATAACAATGAATTTATTTATACAAAATGGGTAATGAATCCAAAAGAAATTGGCGGTTGTACTTGTAAACTTTACCGGGTGATTAGTTAAACCATGCTGTCTCTTTCTTTCGAATGTCAAATTAAAAATGATAGAAAGTGAGAAATTAGTGTCTTTTAAATTATTACAATAACAAGGTTATATAGGTACTTATGTATAATTTATTGCTTTTCTGCGCATTTCGTACCAGTTTAGCCGCACATGTATGACTTTTTAAGCTCATGTCCGGTCGGTTCGGATATCGCGGTATTACACGAAGTGTTAACGTAATCGGGTAACGTTATTAGAGTGAGCGATGCAAACCGGAATAACATTAAAAATGTTACATCCAACTTTAAAATATATCTTCAGTCTTTATGCTGTCGCCGTCCAACTTACGTTACTCACGACCTCACTTATAAAACGTTGCTTAGCGGCCTTTTAGTTAAACTCTTTCTTTCATTATTCATTCGACATTTAACAAATCACTCGCTAAATAATGTTTACAAGTAAGGTGGTTAGTATATAAGTAAGTAGATTAAAACAGACGGAATTCTAAGGTTGCCTCGCAATCGATGCACCCACTTCCAGGTAGCGAATATCTTCAAAGCGCTTACTTGAGGCGGGAAAAGCGAATTCGAACGGTGAACTACATCGGAATATAAAGTTTTTTTTAAACAGTTTTAATTAATGAGAAAAGAAAGTTATTAAGCAATTAATATAATCAAGAGCTAAGGCGCTTAGTCTAAGGAAATTCAATGAATTATATAAAAATACTCACTCCTTTTCATGAAGTTGCATTTATGGAGTTTTGGGATTAGAAGTAATAATAACGCCGTTTAGTTCTTATAGTTAGTGGCAGAAACTTATTCATTTGTCAAATTTTAACCTCCGAATTCGTCGATGATATATCGATATTTTCTTGATATATTAATGTTTTAAACGATTTCGCATGTAAAACGGACGTAAAGAGATATCATTAATCATGAAACTAATTGGGAACGCGCATGCGCGTGCTGCGCCGCCGTTTTGCCGAATTCGGAGACGGTCGTTGACTTGAGTTTTGTTTTAGTATTCAAATTGATGTGACCGTAAATTTTAGACTCTTCCTACATAATAGTTATACTATACAGGATGTATTTTAACAGCTAGCAAACGGCCCACAGATAGTCAAACGCCACAGGAGAGAACTGCACTGCTTGACACATATGAGATTTATTGAAAACAGTTTTTATATTATAAATATTAATAAAAACATGTTAATAAACTTATTGCCACTTTAAAATTGCACAAGTGCTGCTTGAGAGACACAAATAATAGCATCTTGGCGTATTGATGATTCGGTATGATACACAATACAACATAACATTAGTATATATGAGCGGTATGAATGTTGGTGTTAGATGTTCTTGATCACAAAGCACAGCGCAAAGGACGCTCGCGTAGGGTATATCGCGCGAATCCGTATGCTTAAATACAAAAAATAAGGATAAGTACATTGATTTATCCATAACAGTAATAGCGCAAAGAAGCACAGAAGTACACTTGATACTCTCGACGACCAATCGTTCATTTTATTTGTTTTAGATTTTTAATAAATGTAACAACAACACAGCTTTAATAAGCACTCATATAAAATTTCACCTTAAATCTGCAAATTGTGAAATTCCAATAGTATAGCTAAAACAATAATTCATATTATAAGTAAGTTAGAATTGAATAAAGAAGCATGCTCTTAGCACGCTATAACATTACAATTACATTTAGTAAGTGTGTACTCAATCAGAGTCAATTGAAATAAACGATATGTTACCTTGTTTATGGCGACCGTCTCACACGTCGTGCTCGTAAAATATGTATAAAACCAATTGATTATTGTGTATAAATTTTAACTGACGTACACTCCATAGAATGGTTGTCACATAAGTATGCTTCATTATAAATTAGTTCCCGCTCGCGGCTTCGCTCGCGTGCGAGGGTTGGAAAGAGGTGAAAAGTAACCACCACAAATGCACTTAGACATTAATAATGCTAGAAATATTTACCATTCCGTACATCGCCAATGCGCCACCAACCTTGGGAACTAAGATGTTGTTATGTCCCCTGTGTCTGTGGTCTAGCTAACTCACCCTTCAAACCGGAACACAAGAATACTAAATATAGCAGTTTGGCGGTAGAATTCTTATGAGTGGGTGGTACTTACTCAGACGGGCTTGCATCCAACCAACCAAGTAATTAGGATAACAATAATGTTTAATAATAAATACGAAAGTGGCTTTGTCTATTTGTTGCCTCGTTACAGCAAAACTAAGACGATTATAGGTACATTTGATACAGAGTTAGTCAGGAACTTTGATAAAGTCTTGGCATAGAAATTAAAGAATCTACGACAGAAATAAAGTGACACAGATGGATTTGTTAGGAAAGTGATTTATGGTACAGTACAGTAACAGCCTGTAAATGTCCCACTGCTGGGCTAAGGCCTCCTCTCCCTTTTTTTTTTTTTTGAGGAGAAGGTTTGGAGCTTATTCCACCACGCTGCTCCAGTGCGGGTTGGTAGAATACACATGTGGCAGAATTTCGATGAAATTAGACACATGCAGGTTTCCTCACGATGTTTTCCTTCACCGAAAAGCACGAGATGAATTATAAACAGAAATTAAGCACATGTAAATTCAGAGGTGCTTGCCCGGGTTTGAACCCACGTTCATCGGTTAAGATTCACGCGTTCTTACCACTGGGCCATCTCGACTTATCTTTATGGTAACATTATTTTTTATAAAAGCTCTTCAAAAGTCCGTGCAAAACAATCTCTGTTTCAAATAAGTATTGTTACATACGACTGCTTAAAGGATTCTAATCTTTATATGTATTATTTATAAAGATTGGAATTCTCTGCTCAACTCCTTTAGAAGATAAAACGAATTATATTAGTCAAATATCTCTAAAGAAAAGGCTGACTTCCTTTGATTTAATATAGTGTCACAATAAAATGTTTTCGTCGATGACATCAGCAGATAATCAAACCTACGTAATTATTTGGTAATGGTCCTCGTCGCCTCCGCTGCGCCTACGCGGTGAATTTATTACAACGCGAATACATTAAAGGGCGCGTAGTGATAGTGAAGAAACTGCTTGTTCAATAGACATATCTATGTTGTTTTTTTTAATTAATTAACAAAACTGACTTCCATAATTTCCTTATATATACATGTACATATACTTTATACTAAGCCCAGCAAAAAAATAAAAATACTTTCATCAACTACTTACCTACAAGTGAAAATTGCTGGCTTGATCCGGAAATACAACAAAAGCTACCACCGATTCGGAATGTAGATTCTAACGAGAACAAATAATAAGAAGCTCAGTAGTTACTCTTTTCCACCAATTACATGATATAAGTAATAATATTTCACGTGTAGAGCGACTGAAGTGGGAAGCTACTTTTTCTATGACAAAAAACGATATACAGAATTCATTTTATGGTCTCCAAAAAGATAATGTATTCGCATATAGAAAATGGAAACTACACGAATACATTTTGTAGTTGAGAATAAAATAACGAAAAAGGATACCAAATAATAATAAATATATATAAAAAAATGAGATATCCTAAATCGAAAAAAAATAACTTTCTTTTTATATACGGATAACGCAACATAAATTACAATTTGCTAGGGCACGATTTGGTCTCTCATCAGCTGTTCTTCACGGGAATCAGCAGTACCGTCTGCGTCAAATTTATTCGACTCCCATTAATCCTTTAGATGTTACATGTGTATTACATTTCCTAAACCAAATTTTAAGGTCTATGTCAAATTTCATCACTATCCGTCTAGAAGTATTAATTGTGATGACATTACAAACATATAACAGTTAATATTGCATTTATTATATTAGGATAACCATGTATTAATTGTTTTTTTTTTCTTTATGGTTAGAGTTTAAGATTCCTTTTGTATAATTCTACTGGTGGTAGGGCTTTGTGCAAGCTCGTCTGGGTAGGTACCACCCACTCATCAGATATTCTACCGCAAAACAGCAGTACTTGGTATTGTTGTGTTCCGGTTTGAAGAGTGAGTGAGCCAGTGTAATTACAGGCAAAAGGGATATAACATCTTAGTTCCCAAGGTTGGTGGCGCATTGGTGATGTAAGCGATGGTTAACATTTCTTACAATGCCAATGTCTAAGGGCGTTTGGTGACCACTTAGCATCAGGTGGCCCATATGCTCGTCCGCCTTCCTATTCTATATAAAAAAAATCGTTTTTAGAAAATCTTCATGTTACCTAATAGCATAACATGTTTCTCCTAAATAATGAATGCCTGTTGTATTTACCATAATTTCTAATACATTTAAAATTATTCATTGTAACAAATTACTGTGTATGTATTGTTGTATTACAACTGGCGAATCATAAATAAATAAATAAACATACCATTTACTAATTACAATTTTTTTCCTATCCTCAATTACTTATTCGGACTGTGTGCGAATACACTGACGTTAACATAACTATAACATGAATTTCATTATTTTTTTAAGGCAGACATTTTTTTTATAGTATAGGTAAGTGGTCACCAACGCCCATAGACATTGGCACTGTAAGAAATGTTAACCATTGCTTATATCACGAATGCGTCACCGACCTTGAGAACTAAGATATTATGTCCCTTGAGCCTGTAATTACACTGGCTCACTCACCCTTCAAACCGGAACACAACAATATCAAGTACTGCTCTTTTGCAGTAGAATATCTGATGAGCGGGTGGTACCTACCCAGACGAGCTTGCACAAAGCCCTACCACCAGTAGACTGTCATATAGGTGGCCCACCTGATGGTAAGTGGCCATTGGGAACTAAGATGTTATCCCTTGTGCCTGTTACACTGGCTGGTATTTAACTTTTGTCATATTATTCAATTCAAATGCAATTATTTCTTTAATTATATATATCGCTTATTTCAGCATTTAACTGCAATTCAATTATAAATCTCACAAATCAATTCATCCCCCTCCATAAACAACGTAGGTGTTACAAGAAACTTTAATTGCAGAACAAATTATTATAAGCTCTATGCCTTATAGATTAGTGTTCTAAATTGCATTCGTTTTATAATTAGGCTCACGGCAAACCTGTCTTGCATATTTTAGTATAACTTTAATAGGTCAACGAGATCATAATATAATTTATTTAGATTTCTTTTGTCTTCTTATGACAAATCGTTTTTGACATTTAATCTGAATTATTTTTAAAAGATCTCAAGTCTAGATAGTAAATCAGTCAAAGATATGTAACGATTCGCTTTTTATTTATTTTGGTCTGATTTTAAATTGGGCTAAGTAATACTCTTAAATATTCTGGATTCTACGAAAAGGAAATAACATAATCAGTTCTAAAATTAAATTAATATATCCTGCATGGACGTCAACGGAAACTTTCTCTAGGCGTTTTTTTTGTATAAAACATATCAATCTTTTATCGTTTAAAGTGATGATTCAAATAAGGATACTATGATTTTTTTCTGTCTCTTATCATAATAAACTAAAAAGTAAGTTAAACTATAATTACAACGTAAGGTATTTTCGCTAACATATTACAAATTTACAGCTGTAAAAATCGTTTCAATAGTACGATCGTTTCAATAGTAACCTTACCCTATTATATGCCTTTTTTTAACAAAGCTTTCAATGTATTTAAATTAAACTAATCATTCATATGATGAATTATTTAAAAATAAATGTATTGTGTCATTTACTTTAAAGAAAAAATGTTTTAATTTCATCAAGTCAATAACACAACGGAAGCTGGCCTTATTTAGTCATGGATGCGAATAAGGTTCTTTGTTTTCGATACGTTTATCTTAGCAAATAACAAATATCCATTAGATCACTACATCATAAATACACATGCAACCATGTCTAAGTAACTGATTTATAATGTAACTGCTAAATTGTATTCAAATGTCGGCCTCGAGAAATGTGACAAAGTTCTACTAAATATATTCGACAATACATCGCCTACGATTAAGCCTACGCGGTCCAACTATACATATATAGTGCTATGCTGTTGACAACATTCCTTGAGTGTAGGATAGTGCCATGTTGCGGAAATAATATGAACGATGAATGTATTATAGTAAAAACACAGTATAATTTCATAGCAATCCTTGATAATTTTGAATGCGAAAAAAGGGACATAGAGTACTGACTCCTCTACCCTCCCCTCATACGCGGGTGAGGTGACGGGTTGAAATTGGTATTACATATATATATACTTAGAATCAAAAATCAAATGAAACTTTTTTACGTCAGAATTATTTTATCAAACCTATACAAATGTTTCACTCATATTCGGCCAAAAAAACACAAGTTTTTTTATTATCTTTAGTACTGATTACAATAAGTTTTTTTATACAGTTTACATGATAAATTTATTAATAAAATTATAATATTCCTTTGTCAGGTTTTTGTGATAAATATATCAATAAAAAAATAACGTGCTTACGAAAGGAGTTCAAATCCTACCTAATTTGAAAATATTGCCCTTAAATATATAAAAAATTAAATCGTTAGTAAATATATTTATATACCCGTTAATTTAGATACCTATCAAAAAGAATAGAGAGAAGACACACTGCCCATATCAGTCACTGCTGACACTCGTCAGCGATCATTTTTATTTAAGCCTAATGCTTACTTAGCAGCAGGAAATACCAATTCCTATTTCTGTTATATCCGAAGACCTATTTCCTAGGTCATAAACCTCGTGAAAGCTCTACATCATTCAGACAAATTTAGTCCTTATTACTTTCGAATAAAGTCTAAAATTGATATCGTTTGTAAATTTGCGTATCGTAAAGTTGGTTACTTGAATAGCAGGTGTGAACGGCCCTTGTAATATAACAAATCATTACTTAGTATTGACCAATTCCTTCTCTTTTATTGAAAGAATTCCAAGCTTCGTTGAATTTCTCGTTCCTTTGTGCGAATGCAATGTTATGGGCTCTCAATTTGGTTCAATAATTGTTGTTGATTCCACGCATTAATATATATTTTTTTTTATATTCGCCGGGAGAGCAAATGACTCTACTCCACCTGATGGTAAGTGGTAGTAGAGTCTAGACGACTGGCCAGTACAGACGGGAAAAACGTTCTGCACTAGCCGCCTTCGCCTTGCCGGCCCGCAAGATGCCTCTTCACGCCTCGCTTGAAGGAACCCGGGCTGTAAGAGGAGAGGAACACGTGAGCTGGTAAGGAATTCCATTTTTTGGAAGTGCGACAAAGAGAGGAGTTGCCAAATTTCTTTGTGCGCGATGGAATTGATGTCACAGTTAGGCGGTGACATCGAGAACCAGCTCGTGTGGACTTAAGAAGGAAGGGGGAAGCAGAAATTAGAGAGAATTATTCCTCAGAGCACTCGCCGTGATACAGTCGATAGAAAGCGCTCAGCGCTACTATCTCTCGACGCAATTGTAAAGGTTCAAGGGTGTTTGTGACCTTTACGTCGCCAATAATGCGGATCGCACGTCGCTGCAACCGATCCAAGGCCTCCAGTAGGTACTTAGCGGAGCCATCCCAAAGGTGCGAGCAATATTCCACGCAAGACCGTATCTGTGTTTTGTACAGCAGGCACAGTTTTTGTAGCGTGAAAAAACGCCGCACCTTGTTCAGAACTCCGAGTTTCCGTGAAGCTGTTTTTATAACAGCCTCGATGTAATCCCTTGGACTAAGGTCGCAGTGAACGTCAATCCCCAGTATGGCGATTTTGCTTTGTATCACCAGCGGAGTACCACAGAGGGAGGGAAGAGGGGAAAATGTTGGCTTTTTCGCTGTGAGAGCGCATACCTGTGTTTTCTTGGCATTAAACTCAACAAGATTATCAGAGCCCCATTTGACGATGAGCTCTAATGTCCTATCGAGTTCAATGACAAGATCCTTCCGCCTCTCCTCAATTTCCGCTCGCCCAGCCACTGCGCGTCCGTGGTATCCACCATGCACTGTACTATCGTCTGCATAGCAATGTATGTTCCCAAGAGAGAGCATATCATTGATATGCAAAAGAAAGAGTGTGGGAGATAGCACAGATCCTGGTGGTATCGGCAGGACGGAGTATCTGTGTCTCCATGAGAAACAACATAATACTTTGTAATTCTGCCACATGTGTATTCTGTAATCCGCATTTT
The DNA here is from genome assembly GCF_905147045.1 of Nymphalis io. NCBI lineage: Eukaryota > Metazoa > Arthropoda > Insecta > Lepidoptera > Nymphalidae > Nymphalis > Nymphalis io. The sequence continues at coordinate 7,209,069 of NC_065909.1, forward strand.
ACTGTTTTCTGTAATCCGCATTTTAACAAACATCTCCTTACGACGAGAGTTCACGAGATACGAGCCCAGCTGTGGGACATTCACAGGCTTACTTTTTACTTTTATTGGTCGTAAGTCAATTTATTGTCCCTTTGGTAGCTTGAAAAGAGGGGTTCCGTTGAGCCACGACCGGAACACAACACGGAAAAGCCTGTTGATGCGTCATATCGATGCGATCCCGCAGCCCCCGCGATCCGTGCCTAATACGGTTCACAATGCAGTGGGTAGGAAAGGACCCGCAGTGTAACCTTCAGAACTTTTAAAATAACTGACAAACTGACATAACCAAATATAATAATTTTCTGCAATAAATTCTTCGGTAAAAAGTTGAGGATAACATAAGAAGAGCGAAGTTAACCATCTAGAGAAAGGCCCAACATAAAGACTAAAAAAATACAATGTTCTCAATCGCCACGGGCGGTTCCGGGTTTGATTCTCGGTATATATTGTAAGCAGTTATAACGAGACCAGTATAACATATTTTTTTTAATTTAAAACATGATGTTGATATTTTTATTACGATGAGTCGATTATAAGATTTCGAAATTTTGAATATTACGTAAATTTAGAAATTATATCCTTTTTCAAACTGATGTTATAAACTCTAATGTTACTCTGTCATTTTGTTATCGTAATTAAATTTTACATAGAGCAGGCAATAAAAATTACGGTTTTATGGGAAAAAATAATTTGAGTCGTATGGAGTCGAAGAAATTAGTTAGTATTTAAATTTTATTTACCGTTTAAAGTATAATATACTATACTAATGGTAAAATTAATTTAAGCAATTGTTTATATGCATGTATTTATATTGCGAAAGATTTGATAAGCTCTCTAATATAATGATGCCGTCGGACCCAATTTTGGAAAATTTGGAACGTGCGCCAACTCAGCTGCATCTGCATATCATTTTCCGATGGGATGGCGTACCTACACGACTGAAGAGAAATCGCAGGACTAACGACTTGACGAGCTTACATAGATATCGTTGTGTAATACTGTCATTTACTTTATTAGTTTAGAGTTAAGACTCTCGAACTCTGCAGCCTTATGAGCTAGCGTCTAGACTAAAAGACAAGCATAAGGGTGGTTAGTTTTATGGTGGAGTTAGCCCTTTAAATTTGGACATATTATGATGAAGCCTGATGGGACCGAAAGCTTTGGCTGCACCCTTTTTTAACTATTCTTAGTGGTGAATATATGTTAAACTACATATATTTTGTATCGATTAACCTTCTAAACGCCATTTGAACAAAATAATTACCGACTCACTGACTTATTCTACTATTAAAAGTAGTTTTGAATGAAAAATAATAATATTATATATTTATAAATAAAAAAATATATTCAATTGATGTTTTGTGTGTGTGCGTGTGTCTCAATACTATTGATTAAATTTCCCTTACCACTGCACTCCACTGGTGACAGGAGGGCTGGTTGTTTTTACCCAGATAACCGGTATTGCGATTCAACGGGGAAATGCAGCTAGCATTCTTGCCACCATTCCACGCGGTCGTGATTTGTACAGTAATTATTTTTAATTTACTTTGTATATACCAACAAATGAAGTTAAATCTGAACGCTTGTGTCCAATATTTAATTAATTAATTTTAATAATTATTTAAGTATAAAAATAACTTTAATATATTTAATTACGGCTAATCTACTTTAATAAGACGTTTCCATTAGCCAAGCTCTAAATTATACCACTACATATTATAAAACGAAGTCGATTTGTACTGTATTTTGACATAACATTACATCTGTCAATAAGATTAATACGATACGATTAGATTGTCTACCCTTTTTACTATGCAAAATTTCTTATATTGCTCTCTAAGTGAATTGTATGTTCTTTGAGTAAATAAAGAAGTCTCCCGCCGCGCCTTCCTTTCTGTCTGTATGATCGCGATCAACCCAAAAACTACCGAGCAGATTTTCAAACGGTTTTAATCGATGGACAGAGTGATTCTTGAGGAAGGTTGAGGTGTATAATTGAATAAGAATTTGTAAAATATGGTTGAAATAAGACCATAAATGTTAAAAATATCGAAAGAAAAGCTTGCCGACTGGGAGCTTTACTGACATGTGCTTTGTAAACCATTATAGTTATGACTATATAAAATTTCCACCCTTATTATATATTTGATGTTATTAAATATTATTAAAGGATAGATTGAAATTATTCTCAGATATATATTTATTTATGAATACATTTTTCATATAATCCAAACGCGTTTTACCATTAAGTGGTATCGACCTCGTAATATCAATTGGATCCTATAAGAAAAAAATCTAAATCATTTTCGTCGTACCTGACCTAATAGATTGTACGACTGTTTGCCAACTTGGCCACCACACTTTCATATTAAGCCTCTTTTTGGATCAAACTCATTACTGTCGTCAATTCCATTCACCTCTGATCGAGATGATAAGATAAACGCGGCTCTTCTATCAAACAATAGGTACTTGTTACAATATTTATTACTTAGGTACTAGACGTCGTCGTATGCGAGTTTATTTGTTTGGTTTGCAATTATTTCTTTTTAATTATTATATTAATTGGTATGAATATATTTATAGCGTATCTGTGATTTGGTATTGGAGAATATGTAAGGAATAAAATAATGTTAGAAAACATAATTAAAATACGTAGAAATAAAAAAAAAGAAAATTTTTACGTACTAAAAATGAATTGAATGAATTTGCGCTAAAAACGACCTACGCGTTAACTTTAAAGCAGCATATTGGTACGTTTCAGTGTGGTACCTACCCGGGCTTGCACATAGTCCTACCACCAAGTAATTCAGCTAAAATATTATCTGTGCTAAAATATTATCTGTGCTAAAATATTATCTGTGCTAAAATATTATCTGTGCTAAAATCTATACCAAATATCACGACGATCGCTTTGCCGGTATAGAAGTTGATGTGCTACCACCTAGTCGCAAATTACAACAACGTGGATATTTTTAATGATAAAATGCACAATACACTTATTAAATTAATTATTTTTATAATATTCATTATTTTTATATGTTTTTATAATTGTTAATTAAAATTAAAGTTTTATACTGGTCGTAGTGGTCAAGTAGTTTAAGTCGATTCATCACAAACAGATATACAAACATATTTTTTTTTATATACACATTAAAATAATTATTTACTTTAGTATCGATCCGTTATTTATAGTTACTAGACTAAGGTCTAGTTATTAGATGAATGAATTGTATGGCCTTGTTGCGCCTGTGGGCTGTGTGTAGTGTCTTATCTCATTAACATTGCTCTACATGGATACTGACAAGTTATATACAGAATATGAATTTAATTTAACCGAGTGGCCCAGTGGTTAGAACATGTGAATCTTAACCGATGATCGCGGGTTCAAACCCGGGCAAATGGCACTGTATTTACATGTGCTTAATTTATGTTTATAATTCATCTCGTGCTCGTCGGTGAAGGAAAACATTGCGAGGAAATCTGCACCTCTGTCATTGAAATTCAGCCACATTCGTATCCACGAACCAGTATTGAGGCTATGTGACGGAATAAGCCTTAAGCCTTCTCCTCAAAAAGTAGAGGATGGCTTAACCCAGAAGTGGCACATTTACAGGCAGTTACTGTATACAGAAATAATTTTACAATCGTCTTAATACGACAGAAATTAATTATAGCCGATAAAATTTCCAGGCCTTGGTCAGTGTAATGTCTCATACATTCACACGTCAGAACAAGCCAAATGAGCCAATTCTTCAAATCAACTCGATGATACCAATACTTAAATGTATTGCAATTTTAATTACATATACTTCCTAATCTATATATAAATATAATTCTGATCATTGTCACTAGACGCCGCTGTTTTCATTCCATACAAATCGTCGTTAAAGTCGACACTTGAGTAAAAAACCTCGCACCAGGTACACTATCTTTTTCTTCTCTGCTTATCGACCGATTTTCTTTTTTTTTGTATTAATTCACAAACTTCAGTGTAATCAATAAAAAAAATTAAGTATGGAATAAAAATGGTTTTTTTTAATTCTTTATTTAATTTAGGGTATTTTGTCCTACACAGGCACGTCATTCCCATTGTCCCTTTTTTATTTTGTAACATCACTTATAATTTATTGCTATTAGATAAAATTCCAGGAGCATCCTAGCAGATTCTGATAAAGGATCTGATAGAATGCTCTGAACTAATCCAACATCGAACAAACATACTTTTATGATAAGAGCAACTTCCTCTGATTCTGTGTCTTGACACATTCCATTAACAAGTGATGTAGATCTTCAATACGTCCACATCTATCACAGTTAGGAGAATCATTTTTTTTTTCATAAGGTAACCAAAGCTTTTTGATGGGATATGTCCAGACCTAAACCGATGAGCTGTAATAATATATAACCTCTTTAAATAAAAATGTTTGATAGACGCAAATTTTTTTTTTTTATAGAATAGGAAGGTGGACGAGCATATGGGCCACCTGACATTGGCATTGTAAGAAATGTCAACCATCGCTTATAGCCAATGCGCCACCAACCTTGGGAACTAAGATTTTATGTCCCTTGTGCCTGTAATTGACTTGGTCAAAGTGAATCTTATCCGATGATCGTGGGTTCAAACCCGGGCAAGCACCACTGTATTTTCATGTGCTTAATTTGTGATTATAATTCATCTCGTGCTTAACGGTGAAGGAAAACATCGTGAGGAAACCTGCATGTGTCTAATTTCATTGAAATTCTGCCACATGTGTATTCTACCAACCCGCATTGGAGCAGCGTGGTGGAATAAGCTCCACAACCTTCTCCTCAAAAGGGAGAGGAGGCCTTAGCCCAGCAGTGGGACATTAACAGGCTGTTACTGTACTGTGCCTGTAATTACACTGGCTCAGTCACCCTTCAAACCGGAACACAACAATATCAAGTATTGCTGTTTTGCGGTAGAATATCTGATGAGTGGCTGGTACCGACCCAGACGAGCTAATAGCTTTCCTTCGATTTTTTTTTAAATTAAACATTTTATTGCAAATCGCTATATCTACGAGTATAGTGTACAAAAGTCGGGCTCAATGCTAATAACGTTCTCTTATAGCCAACCTTCTACCATAGGAAGTGTGTAGGTGTGTATGCAAAAGAAAAGTAATGAAATAAATAGATTGTTATAATCTACGCATATAAACCTTATGTATGAGCTTAACTTGTATGTAAAAATTTATGTCAATATGATGCGATTTAGTTTCTCTTAAAAGAATTGACCAAATGAAATGTCGTTTGTTTAATATGTTTTTTCTTAATGTAATATTTAATTAATAAAGCTTCCCAAAGGATATTTAATTTTAAGTGAATAGATAGATTCTAAATTTCATATAACCTAAGGGCACGGCCTAATAAGGGAATGCCGAAACCGAGTGTGTGTCGCTTTCCAAAACGTCTAATATATATATATATTTTATATGTGCGTAAACCTATTTATATGTGGCGTGTTCTAATGTCCCTGACCAAAGTTCGCCGAAATCGCTAATAGAAGCCAAAAATACAATTATTTTTTTCTTGAAATCTATTTAATTCGACGTAAAATTTTAAGCAAATAGTTTTGAGCAGAGAATTATTTTATCCAATAATTGCGAAATAATTCTACTTAACACCAAATCAAGCCTGCGTTAAAATCCAATTATAAATTCATCACAATTACGTAAAACGATTTAAATATTTCGTAATTAACGTTGTGTCATGGCTTATTTAAAATATTTTAAAACCTAGGTAGGTTTTAGATTAGAGTATATTTATATAGATGTTTTTTTCTTAACTACACAAATGTCGATAAATTGTTCGCTGTTCATAAACATTAGCTGTATAACCAAGGGAGCTAAGATATCATGTCCCTTTTATGAATATTTCTTGCAAAGTTTATTTGACGGTAGTAGTGGATGGCCTAGTGGTTAGAACGCGTGAATCTTAACCGATGATCGTGGGTTCAACCCGGGCAAGCACCACTGAATTTTCATGTGCTTAATTTGTGTTTATAATTCATCTCGTGCTTGACGGCGAAGGAAAACATCGTGAGGAAACCTGCATGTGTCTAATTTCATTGAAATAATGCCACATGTGTATTCTACCAACCCGCATTGGAGCAGCGTGGTGGAATAAGCTCCAAACCTTCTCCTCAAAAGGGAGAGGAGGCCTTAGCCCAGCAGTGGGACATTAACAGGCTGTTACTGTGGATGGTTTTGTGCAAGCCCGTCTGGGTAGGTACCACCCACTCATCATATATTCTATCACCAAACAGCAATACTTAGTAATGTTGTTTTGTTTAAAGGGTTTGAGTGAATTGTAATTACAGCCACAATGAACTTAGTCCCCAAAGTGGCGCGTTATATAGTAAGTAAATATGGAAGAAATAAACTCAAATCTTTTACATTATGTACTATAGTATTAGTATATAATTGATTTTATTGGCGTCCGGTGCGGCGCGCGGCATAAGTGTAAACATTTAGGGTGAGTTCGGTGATTTCTTTGAATACAAATCACTTCTTTGAAATACCGACAGATGCGAAGATGACGTACGACGTTCTGGTTCTTGAATGTATTTTTTTGTTTCACAACAACAAACATTCATAAACCTCTTTTGGTGGTCTAATCAAAGTCAAAAGGTCAAAAATCATAATATATATCGCGCAAATACATTCACTGCGTCAGATGATAAATGCTATATATTTTCATTCTACGAACTCTATTAATAATATAGATTCTAGAATTTATAGAAATTTCATTTTTCCAATTATATTTTTTATAAGGCAAAAGTAAAGAAGTTTTAATTAAATGTAAAGCAACTAGTCAGATCAGTGGCTTTAAGCCCACATTTTCAATGCAACCAGCAAATCAAACGCAATACGAATATAAATCATTCGTATTTGCATATTTAGCATCGAGTCTCTAACAGGTTTACTTTCGAATTAATCTAGATTTTTGCAATAATGTTTTATTAAATATTTACCTTTTTAGTAATTGTCTGTAAATGTCCCACTGTTGGGTAAATGCCTCCTATTCTCTTAGCGAGAATAAAGTTTATTTCAACAGGCATGAAGCAAAACTTTACCTGAGTGTCTTCTAATTTCATGGCTTATTTCACGTTTGTTTTCTCCGTGGAGCTTAAGATTATAAACAATTTCTGTTTAAAGAATATGAAAACTCAATTGTACTCGTCTGGATTTGAACGTGCGATCTACAGTTAAAATCCACGTGTTCTACCCACTGAGGTATATCGACGATAACATAATTGTTTTCTTTTATTTCCAAACAATTGTAAATAAAAAAGACATTATAGTACTCAACAAAAAATCACATTTGAAATTGAATCATTCCAATTACGTATCTAATTGGACCGTTATTATAGTTTTTTTCTATCTATTTTCAAAACCAATATCAATGTATACTTTATTATAGAAGTCTCTTATGTATATTTAACTAGCTATTTATCATTGCTTCTTCGGTTCATACGTTCATTGCATGAAGTTATATGTTAGAAAACATTACTATGTGGATTATCGTAAAATATGGCCTATAACGTAGAAACAAATATTCAAATCGTAGTAATAGTTCCTGAGATTGGCTAGAACCATACACACACTCTAGCTTTATATAAATATATATAGCTTTATATAAATAAATTGTTGCAATACCTCGGCTAGGCACATAGCATTTGATAGTTTTTCGCTCCTAACCTAACATTTTTCCCGGTCTATCACAATATATACTTATATGGCGAGGTTTTACTATATAAAATGCTAGTTTTGGTTTAGCCTCGAAAGCGCAACAACCAGACGGACAGAGCTACTCTCGCATTTATAATATTAGTATATATTAACATACCATACTTAAGACTGTATATGTGTTATAAATGTGTGTATTGATTGAGGAAGTAATTTTATATAAATAGGTATATTGTGCAAATAGATTGGTAAAAAGTGCGCTGGCTATAATTGAACTATATAAATATGAACATTAAAGTAAAGTATAACAAAAGATGGTGTACATGTCGCGCTGCTGGTATAAGATCTCCTCTGCTCTTGCACAGAAAATGTAGAGCTTATTCCACCATGCTGATATAATGGTTGGTGGATACTGGATATCAATACAAGATGAATTATAAAAACAAATTGAGCACATGAAAATTCAGTTTTGTTAATCTGCGTTGGAGCCCTGGGTCTGGGTCATTGACCTTAAACATTAAACATTATCAAAATCATTTGATTTGAATATAATTTCAAGACGATCAACCGGTTATTTGCAATTATCAAAACGCCAGTTATCGTTAATGCAATTAATTGATCTTTAGTATTTTGTCCTTTGCTAAAAGGATGTTATTTAATATCGACGGTAAAGACTCGTCCATTTGATAAATTAAAGGGAGTTTCATAAATATACATCGCAGCCATGTCAAGAGGGTTTTTTCAAAGTACTTGTTATTGGTATACGTTATCACATGGAAATTATTAAATAGATTTTGATGAAACTGCTGGTTTTGTTAGCCAGTATATAGAAGTTTTGTAACAAATGAATTGTATATTTTGGAATTTGGTTTCATTTATTTTTATAATGTGGTTTATTTATTTATTTTACTTGGACAATTAACAGTTGACCCAATATGCATGAAAACAATATTACATTTTGAAATCATCTTGGTAAATGCTATATTTATTATAGCCATTTGACTGCCTTGTTGGTCTAGTGGCTCCTGGTGGTCCTGGATATAATTTCGAGGTCGGGCCAATAAAAATTTATTGGGTTTTTCTGTCAGAAAATTCTCAGTAGCAGCCCGGAGTCTGGAAGTTGAAAGTGTGTACACTCCCGTGCCGTGCCGGAAAACACGTAAAGCCGTTGGCCCTGCGCCTGAACTCTTTCCGGTCGTGTCGGATTACCGTCCTATTGGATTATTAGAGTTAGGGAATAGAGAGTGCACCTGTGTTTGCGCACACATTTGTGCACTATAATATCTCCTGCTCAGTTGGCTAATTTCACTTGAGATTGGCCGCGGCCGGACATTATATTACTAATTACAGTTAGTCTCAGCATGCACTATCACATTACACAATAAATATTAGCTAAACAATAAACATTAAATAATCACATATATCCAAATCTGAACACATTGAAAGTTGAAAGAAAAAAAAATGGTAAAAGCATTTAGAATTAAAATATAAGTTAGAAAGAATACATGACATAAATATAAGATGATAATAATAAATAATATTTTTTCATAACGGAATATCCCGGTTACTAAAAATACAAGTAATTTATAAATGACTCAATATGTCATATGTAACCCGTATTCCATTTACAAATCCTACACCTAAGATTAATTTTATGCATTAATCTAAAGTTTAGCCGTATAGAATAATTTGAATCCAAATTTCTAATGTTGACTAATGGCCTTACTTATAAACCTTGCTTAGCGTCTGCTTAGTAAACTACTTATTTCGCTCTTTCTATCCTTAATAATTTGACATTTGAAAGAAGAAGACAGCATTGTTTAACTAATCACCCGGTAATATCTTAGTAAAAATCTAATTATTGTTATAATTTAAAGTCATTTTAGAAAGATTTTAAGGAGAAGAAAACTTGTTCTACAAACAAAATGAGCGTTACTTAACATTAAATTTTGTTCCATATCTGTCCCAATTCACCGAGCCCACTGAGTAAGCGTGTAATCGCCATAGTGACTAACACAGTGTAGGCTGCACTAATTATAGTTGGTATTAATTCATCGATCCAGTCAGAAATTGCGTAATCAATAAGCTTTACGTAAAATGTTCTTTATTATGGCCCGAGTCTTTACAAATAAAAGTTTTATCGTTAAGACGGAAGCCTTAATAACTCAGACGCGATACAAAGAGTATTATATTTAATGAGTAAAATTTAACTTTTTTTATTAAAAAGACAGATATAGCCCAGTGCTGAAAATCTGTGCATCTCGTTCTTGACGGTAAAGCAAACATCGTGAAGAAATTTGCATGTGTCTATTTTCACTGAAATTCTGCCATATGTGTTATTCCACCAACCCGCATTGTAGCAGCGTAGAGGAATAAGCTCCAAACCTTTAAAAAAAAGGAGAAGAAGCCTTAGCCCAGCAGTGGGACATTCACAAGCTATTTCTATTAAAATATACTTTATTCCAGTAGTCTGTTGCAATATTTTTGAATGGTCATACTATGAGATTAAAGTAAATATTTGTTACCGACGGGTTGAAATGTGGATGCTGCAAGAAACTCAGTTAATATAAATTTTAGATTACTTAAATGTTAAATCAATTACATTTAATTGAACACTACGTGAAAATGAACGACTACTCTATTTATCATTTGGTAGTGTTTTTTGATTTTTTAAGATATCAAGTTTATAATAATGATAATATCCCGGGACATTTTTCACACAAGGCTCTCTGATCCCAAATTAAGCTTGTACAGAGCTTGTACTATGGAAACCAGACAACTGATATACTACATATACTATTTTTTTTTGTAAATACATACTTATATAGAAAATTAAACCCAGAACCCAACCCTTTTACTGGTCCCTACTAGCAGCAATTAATGTTATGTTTGTCTTATAATTGATAATATGATAGAAAAATATATAAGCTGCTCGTGAGTTTCTTGATACGCCGTTATATAACCGAATCCAAGAGTATGTTTTTAAAAAACAAATGGTTATTCCAGAGATCAGCACATTAAAGCAAAAAAAAAAAATCATTAGCTTTTAGATACTTAAAAAATGTTTTTAACTAAAAATATTTTTTTTATTCTTTCTTACAAAAAAAAATATAATATATATATTTTAAGTTTTATGCAATTCATTTTAAGCGGTTTACGAATTTGATTATTAAATTGTAAATTTGAACTAAACATACTAACAGGAGAAGATAAATACCGGTTACAATATGGCTTGCATTCCAGTATTCGAACAATATTTACTGGTGGTAGAGCTTTGTGCAAGCTCGTCTGGGTAGGTACCACCCACTCATCAGATATTCTACCGCAAAACAGCAGTACTTGGTATTGTTGTGTTCCGGTTTGAAGGGTGAGTGAGCCAGTGTAATTACAGGCACAAGGGACATAACATCTTAGTTCCCAAGGTTGGTGGCGCATTGGTGATGTATGCGATGGTTAACATTTCTTACAATGCCAATGTCTAAGGGCGTTTGGTGACCACTTAGCATCAGGTGGCACATATGCCTCCGCCTTCCTATTCTATAAAAAAAAAAAAAAAACATACCAAATGCTCACGACATCAGCCGCAAACCATTGGTGGTATCGATTTGACGAATTTCCGATTTGCAGTTATTTGAATTTAAACAAAACAATTATTGCTATAAAGCTAATAGTGTGTGATTATACACGGCATCTAGCTTATTTTAGATGTACAATTTATACGATATAATGATTGAGATAAAAATATCCATATACAATAATCGCATTGGATTACAGTTCTGGGTCGCGTATCTTACCATATCCGGTTCTACAAGGGAACCCTCCATATATGTATTGTATTCAATAATTACTTTATTATTGAAAATACTCCGAGGTTAACTTGTATCTTTTTTTCATTTGCCATCTTTTTCATTAGATGTTTACCTATTATTTTTAGCCTAGTGATCGATCCTGTTCGTCATTGGAAATCTGAGAAAAGCGTATGAAATTGCCATGTTTTTTTCTACTCTTATTTTTTTTTATTGATAACACTAAAGTTCGCCAATCTTCCATAACAATAAAAAGGTTCTGAACTGTTTTGTCTTTGCCTATTAATGTGTAGATTATACTTATATATAGTCATATGAAGTAACTTTCATTTAAGTCTCAATATGTCGTAGAAGTTTTAATAAAATGTTTGTTAGTTAGAGTAATTTGGTATAATGACATCATCAGAAATAGAACAGTAATAATTGGCAGTAATATTGTAAAGCCTATTTGGGGTATTTAATTTTTTTAACTTTATTGCACACAAAAATCAGCATAGTTCAAAATGCTCAGCAAGTTAAAAGCATACAAAGGCGGCCTCATCGCTTAAGCGTTCCCTTTCGAGTAAGATTTGTGACAGAAACTTAACCATGTATAAGAATAAAAAGTAGTGGAAGATTAGACAACAAAAACAAAAAATAAAGTAACGTTGATAATTTAGAATGGATTTCATGATCATCATCAAAATCAATTAGATTTTTAATTTAATTTAAATTTGACTGGTACAGGATAAAGCTAAATATTATTGTTTAATTCGTACTTCTGAGTCAACTTCATTGAAAACATCTGTTTCTTTGAAATAAGATGACATCACATCATTCTCGTATAAATACTAAAGGAAAAATTTATTTTCGACCTGCCCTAGTTTTGTCGTTTCAGGACCAAGCTATCGGGGATAATACGACCTATTTGCACAGTAACCTCTTTTGTTATCAGCTATATATTAGCTGAGGGATCACGTGAACAATTTCAAGACCCTATAGTCTTCATTAATAGGAATTGCTGTAATGATTCAAGAATTTTAATTGTTACTGCTGTTTTATCCAAGAGTCACAGCCTGTAAATGTCTCACTTTACGCAATCGTCTTGTCATCTTGAGGATTTCAAGCTAAGTCTATCGTATTTACTGTCATAGTTTATATATATGCATTTCGGAAGGTGGAATATTATTTTGATTATGCTTAAAACGTTATTCAGACGACCCTTTAACGTGTCGAGAGATTTAGAAACCACTTCATTAAAATGAACATAGGTTAGGTTAGGCAGCTTTATTCCAGGGTGTTTTTGTATTTTTCGGAATTAAACATATTCTAAAACTTAATGAGTTTTTTGACATACGATTAGTAAACATTATAAATGTAACAAACTCATTATTTTTTAATTATCAGACTCTATATCTATAATGTAAAGATCAAATTATCATACATCAATTGTGGAAAAAATCATGTTGTTTGTCAGCTTTGTTCTAGAAACTTCTAGCGTAATGAGTCTTTATAATTTTTCCTTATGTGATAAATTAAATCGGAACATTTTTGATGGAAAGTTGCAATTCCGTCAAGTGGACCGTGTTTTTATAAGTGAGTTTTGCACGTATTTGTTTTTTCATATATAAATGTAATTAAGCCATCGAGAAATTAATTCTGCTCTGATTCCAGTAGGGTTATCGCAATGCTACGTACATTTATTATGTGCACAGAAGATCAAGGGACAAATAATAAATGCCCTATTAAAAGTGAGTTTTTATGTTTACAATACAAAATATGAGATTCTTACCGACTAAAGCTTTGCAAAAATATTTTTAAATTCATCGGCAATCTGTTATATGCAAAACAAAGTAACATATGAAATATTTCTATTCATTTAATAAGTGATTGATTATATATTTTAACATTTACTGCCTTACTTATAATGGCTGCTTAGCGGCTGTTTACTGGTACGTTTCTTTCTCTCTTTCTATCATAATTGATTTAACGTTCGAACGAAGAAGACACATTATTTTAAATAATTATTTAACTAATCGTCCGCTAAATACCGTCCATAAGCAAGGCCGTTAGTGTATTCCTTAATGACATCTATTTGATCTCAACGAATACAATTTTGTTGAAGTTTATTTAAACTCATCTTTAAAATTAACTTATTATTATTAATTTACTAGGACATCCATACATTTTATGTCCACGAATTTAATTCTGTCTATATTGAATTATGTCTGCTGTAAGTATGTAGGTAGGTTTTTTCGTAAGTACTTATTTTATTCATTTCACATACCTTGACAATAAACAATACCTACTTTATTTCACTATCATCCGATGCGTGACAATATATAAAATATATATATATATAAGTAACTGCATAAAAAGGAAAAATAAAATCATTTCAAATTGAAAAGTACAACATTTTTCCTTTTAAGTGGCCTTAAGTCCAACAGTGACATAATTCCATCCAGATGCTATTACAAATGGAAATAATAAAAATGACTATCAAATTCTTCTTCGTTCTATTTAAAAAATTAAAATAAAGATTTAATGTTGTTAAAATATTTATTGTCATATAAATTACCTTTACTGTGTAAAGAGAAAACGTAGTATTCTTATGATAATATAATCTTATCTTACTTATCTATATCTATCTTGCATTTTAAAATCAGGATTTCAAATATCTCTTCATTTATTTATTTTTAAGAATTTTTTTTCCATAATATTTGTCAGTTATATGTGCTATATTTAATTATACTTTTTTATTATAAATATTATTTTTATTAAAAAACTTAATTTTAAAGTAAAATGGCTAAGTACAAAGGCTTAAATTTAAAGACAGCTAATCAAACTTTGTTCAAGGATTATCATCCGTTGTTTTCATATTTATATGTAGTCGAAAGTTCGTTTTTTTATCTGTTGCGGAACTTGAGGATATGATTTTTTTTTCCACCTACTTGATATTGAGTCACCGGTATTCAACCACCACGATCACCTCTATCCATTCAAGCCTTACCGTACACGCATTATACACACAGACGAAATCATCACGCTTACTAAGATAACAGTCCAAGCCAGTTTGACGTTACTAGTTACTCGAGTCAGTTCGCCGAGGCACGGCGTCGCGGTACGTTGGCCCGCCATTTTGTTTTACAAAATAACGTGCATTTAATTAAAAATAAACCGTACGTGTAGTGAAGTGTGTGTTAAAAACTATAACGGAGGTTAAAAAATAATATAAGTTCTTAAAAATCAAAAAGGAGATGAGGATTTGGGTATTTTCAACGGTTTTTTAAAACTTATTTGAGGTTACAACGTATTCGCGGTCAAATCATGTTTTTTTTGCCTTGCCGATGACGGCTCCACGTAATGCCACAATGATATAAATTGCAAAATGATTATCAGTTATTTGCATAAGCCGACAATCGATTATACCGATTTTTAATAATATATTAATGTTTAAATAATAATATATATTGAATATCATGTAGGTTACGGTCAATGTTCCAGGCGTAACGGGGTTAACTAAAGACTTCAACGAAAACCGTTTGGTTATTATTAGTAATATGTTTGTTTATATTTATGATTAGTGTTTCAAGTATTAGACAAGTGTTGTTGTCACTTTCAATGATCGTGTCTTGTGATCTCAAGATTTATGATTTTACAGAAAGATTATTGATAATATTGTGAAAATCAAATTTTTTTATATCTTTAAAGTTTCAAGAATAAAAATATTTTTATCTGTGATCGCGTCACAAATATAGTTCAATTAGAATTACCTTCAATGTATATAAATATATATTTTAATTTTTTATATTAATATTTGGACAATTTAATAAAAATACATAAATGTAAAGGAAAGGAAAGAAATAAATGTAATTTAAAAATAATTTTTCTGATCAATGCGAAACCCTTGCACTAATATAAAAAAAATTAAACCCGACTTTATTATAATAAATAATAACTTTATTATAAATTCCATATTTCACTACGACACAAAACAGGCTTTAAAAATTACGTGTAGATTTTTAAAAATCGTGATATTTTATAAAATACCGTGTTTATGCGTAAGTCCACGTTTCGATTTATTTATAACTATGACATAATCTCTTCTTTTTTTAGTACTATATTATAGCTGGCGATAGGAAATTAAGCGGAATGTACCTGTGTCGTAATTGACATTGCTACTAATTCTTTGTCAAAACATTTTGAAACTAATTTGACGAAACTTAAAGATTTGCCATCCTGTTTTTGTTACACATGTGAAAGAGATGGGGACCTTTGTTGTTTTTTACTCCTGTCAAATTTATTTATAGATTATATTTAACACATTCGAAATTTCGAGGCTGTCTGACATTAGGTCTTTGATTCGATGATTCCTTCGTAAAGTTAAATTGAATTATAATACCTACATAATATAAATTATTATAATGCATACATATGGGTAGTAACGGATATTTGTTTTGCGGTTTGCAATAAAAACACTGTCTGGATTATTTTTTTTTTCTCTTCATTGCTTGTTATTTAATATCGTTTTTTATTCCAACATAATAGTGATTGTTACAACTGTTATATAATTAATTTATTCAGATATCAAATTAAAACTGAAATATTTAAAAAAATAGTTACCTAAAAATGTTTTATTTAAAAAAGTTAGAACTTTATTATATGTATAATTATTAAATAATTTAAAGCTATATTAAGACTTAGGTTATTTTAGTAACTATATGCAGGTATTTCCTCAACATAATAAACATGATAATACATTTGCTTGACTCACTGATAACGTCATATCAGAATTATTAAATTATTTCAATAGAAATTTGAACCTTATTTTATTACCTTTAAGGTATTTTATCGTGTGTGTAAAATGTGATGGTTCAATAGCATTTAATGTTTTGGTAAACGACTTAATAATCCTATAGTTATGTCATAATTTCGTGGTATTTTAGTATATACTAATAAAGAATATTTTGATCATTATTTGTTTGAAATTCAAAGACGTGTATGAAAAAATACACTTTGTATATACTGTAAAAGCCAGTGAATGGCCTCCTCTCCCTTTTTTACATCTTGTATATAAACGCGCATTCACTATTACATAAATAAGTAATTTGTGTACTTTAGTTAAAACTGGTACAAAAATATTTCTTACCTTACATATTCAATGTTTTAAACAGTTTTCGTTGTCTTTAGTTGTAATTAACGTCATTTTTGCAGTTCATCCTGACCCTAATCTGACTACAATTCTACTTCGATAGTTAGGGAATAGAGAGTGCATTTACGCACACATATGTGCATTATAATATCTCTTACAAATGGCTTGCTTTTGAAATTTGTTGCCGTGACCACAATTCAGTCAGGACTTTATATAAATATATTAATTCTCGGTAACCTTCAATCCTACCTTCAATATCGACAGATTCGTGAAATTGAGTCATATAGTAGATTATTTCATTTCCATATAAGTATCAATTTTATTTAACGAGTACAAATTTATATTCCGCAATGGTAGTGCATTTTTATTACAAGCCACTTTCGTACATAACGTAGCTCATAAAATTATTGTCGAAGGTGTAAATTTTTTATGCTTTACATTATTTATTAATGCAATTTTTATTTCAAGTTACGTTTAATACTTTAGCTGATTAATTATATGGTCTCTGAACCTATATACAAATGTTATTTTTAAATTAAACAGCAGTGTGGAAGGGAAGTGTTAGGTACACTGAAATTGCCGTGAAGCGTAACAAACAAACAAACTCACTTTCGCATTTATACTATTAGTAAGGATTTTGGTGTTAATTTACGATATTATATAATTTACAATATACTAAGGGTTAAGGCATTTTTAAAAACTTAGATTTACTACATTGTAAGTAATATTTTCACCTTGGATTATCACGTATGACCCGTGTAGAATTGTATAAAAATAAAGCAAAGATGATAACAACTACGCGTATAATTGATACTCTATATCCATATATTTAGTTATTGCTTATTTGATAAGATTAAAACGACGAATGAATGACCGACTATTTTAGTGACCGTTCGTGTGGAATTACAACGAATATTCGTTATTTGCGAATTTATTGTTATTTTTGTTGACCAAGTGTCATTAGAACCCACGACTAACAAATAATATTTTGAACAAAAAAAAAAGAGAAATTTGAGGAACACGATCTAGTTTTATTAATATTATAAATGCAAAGTGAATCTAGAACTTAAATCTTTATAAGCTAGACCAAGGAAGCAGTCCATAAATCCAAATAATCTTAAATTAATCAATTAATTCTTTAAATTATCTTCTTAATCTTTAATTAATTAATAATATTATTAAATTTAATTTATATCGTACGAAGCAACAGACAGTTTATAATGAACACGAAACCATTAAAAGCCTTACTCACTTGAATGAGATAGATTCAGTTAAAGAGAATGCAACAAATTATTTTGAGTGATAACATTAAACATACTCAAATTAATAACAAGATATAAGAGAGTCAGCGTTCATAATGAAACGTAAACATATGAGAATGAGAGCAAATATTGATTATATCGAAAAACTTGACATCGATTCAAATGTTTTTGTTACAACTTTCATTGCTCGAAGCTTTGAAACCAGCTTAGTTGATCCACAAGCCTCGTTATGTGGAAAACGATTGAGTTCAATTGGAATTAATGAGGGATCAGAAAAATTGGTTACAAAGTTAACCCGAAATAACATAAATTCATTTTTTATATATATGCGTAGTTTTTCAGTATTACTTTACTAACTTATGATGTATTGACTATAATTATTAAAACAAAATTAACTACTAAATTTATTGCCTATAGAAGTTTATATTGGAAAAATGTCAATTTATTTAGACTTTCCTTGAAAACGAAAGTGAAAATACTCTATGTATCCATTATATTGAATTCATTAGCAGTGTGTTCTGTCAATTTCGAAATTTATAAGAATCACTAGATAGTGGAGTGATCGACCCGTTTGTATTTACTCATTTTAGAGTATATGTAACACTTAAAAATAACAAATCCGTAATACGTGCGAATAGTTCCTTTTTCTATACCTACCATGAAAAACAAAAAGTTTTAGTAATTGCAATTATATAGGACGGTTGATGGATATTCTTAATGAGTTTTGTATTTTATTTTTGAACAAAAAAATATCAAGTTTTTCCTGACAAAGGCTTATGTTGTTGAACTCGTATTTTAGTTTTGAAACCTTACCCTACAATGTCATCTGTTATGCCGAACTGTTCATTGAACCTTGTGCTATCGTATACGGGTCTCATGACTACATATAATACTTGTAAATGATATATTTTTACCCCTTTTTTAATGGATGTTTAAGGAAATTTAATTGATTTAGTGCGATGTGAAATAAAACGATCGATTTTTTTTTTCTGTAATGAGTCATGACAAAAATACGTTAATGACTTCATTAATGCTCATATATTTAATGGAAAGAGATCCATAGGTCATAAATTCCTAATAGACGCAGCATTTAAAAACACCATAACGATTATTGGTGCATGAAATTCTTAAAAACATGAACATGTAGAAAATGAACAGTTACATTCGTACCGAATCTGATATCGAAAATATTTCATGCGTTAGTGATTCGTTGCACGCATAGTTTTAATTCATTGATCTCTCGTCTACTTTATAAGACATCTATATTTAAAAAAAGAATTGTCATATTTATATTTAGAATTACCTTTTTTGTTTCAATTTCCCGTATAACCAGTATTCGCTGAAAACAACCATAAAATTTACCTAACCTAGATGCAACCAATCGCGTGAATACCAGTGAATGCATGTATGATTTAATAGCGTTTTAGAACTACATATTTCTGTATTTTGCATACATTAGCCAAAGATCTTCACTACGCTGCATGTGCCCAAAATACTAATTTAAATACTGCGTCCCAATTTTCCGCGTCAAGTCGTCCAACAGATTTGTACTTAGAGATTATGCGTAGCTATCCCGTTAGGAACCGGTCTGTGTCGTGAATGCCTCGCGTTCCTTGCATTACTCGCGTTTTATTTGCCCTTATCTCTTCCTTAGGTTTCAGACGCATCTGTTAATTTATTTTTGTCACTGTTCCACTTATCTTCGACTGGTAATCGATGTCTCTTCCTATGTTTTCTAAAACTGTCAAAATGTGTGTCTGTGAATGAAATGGTTTATTTTAACATTAAATCAATATTACTATTATATGATATATCAGTCATTACTGATTTTTTTTAAAGATTTTTTTTTATTTTGAAGTTATAATAAATCATTAAAAGAGTCCATATTACTTTCTTCGTTACATTAAACATATTTCTTATGAATGAAATTTCCAAAGCAAATTCTTGTGATAGAATTAAGGAATCTTCTACAGATTGGTTAATATTTTCATCTAGTTTAACCTTTGCGGGTTAACGTTCTCAATTTCACTATTTCTGGCGCTATAGTCTTTTGTTTTCTTGTCTCAAGGATAATTGAATCGAATTTGAATATAGTTAATTTACTTAAAACGAAACGCGTCATTACCGTTAAATTGGCGACGCTAAATCCTTTGTCACATAAATACTTTATATAAAAAGACATTTTTCGATATGGTAAATATTTTTCTATATTCAATAATAAGTAATTCATTCTTTTAATACGTTTCAGCTCATTTGTATTTTTAAGAATTCGAAATGATAATATGTTTTGTCAATAACATGTTTGCTTTTATTATTCATATATTTCATTTTTACTGGTGGTAGGGCTTTGTGCAAGCTCGTCTGGGTAGGTACCACCCACTCATCAGATATTCTACCGCAAAACAGCAATACTTGATATTGTTGTGTTCCGGTTTGAAGGGTGAGTGAGCCAGTGTAATTACAGGCACAAGGGACATAAAATCTTAGTTCCCAAGGTTGGTGGCGCATTGGATATGTAAGCGATGGTTGACATTTCTTACAATGCTAATGTCTAAGAGCGTTGGTGACCACTTACCATCAGGTGGCCCATATGCTCGTCCGCCTTCCTATTCTATAAAAAAAAAAAAAACGTTTTATAATAGAAGATATGAGATCATTTTTTTACCTTGTTCAATTTGTGGTGTTAACTTCAAGTTTAATTGACACTATAGACTTGTATAATTCAAAAGCGCTTCAAGCTGCTTGAATCAAGTTTATTTTAGTTGGAACAGACTATTTAAGTTTCATTACGGAATTTTATTTCGTGTATCTTTTGGATATACTTAAAGGCGATCAGCGAGATGTTTTGTTCAAATGAATCCAATGATGAATTATATTTGATATGTATGCGTGGTTCGGTGTTTCGACCATGTCGTAACGGTGAACTCCGGTCAACGTTCAAATAAATCGGATTACAGTACACATCTTCATCACGCACAATGGTCTCTTCTTGAGAAATTAAAATTATTCGCACGATATTTCCTTTATTGTTCCAAACACTTTTCAATAAATATATAAACGGTAAATTATAATTTATTTGCATCGGAATAAAGTTCAAATTTGAATATAGGTATTTATTTATTATTCTTACTTCGTTCTAGAGTAGGTTGCCGGTGTCAGATTATTGGAACAAGCTATCTTTTTGCTTCGCTCATCTTAACTTATCTTTGCCATGCTCTTAATATTCGCAATAGTTTATTTGAAGAAGTCTATGAAAGTTTTCAATGCATGACAGTATATTTTTGGCTTAGCTCAAAAAATGCTTGTTCCGACTCGTTAGCA
This sequence comes from Nymphalis io, assembly GCF_905147045.1. Classification (NCBI taxonomy): domain Eukaryota; kingdom Metazoa; phylum Arthropoda; class Insecta; order Lepidoptera; family Nymphalidae; genus Nymphalis; species Nymphalis io. The sequence continues at coordinate 7,230,337 of NC_065909.1, forward strand.
AGAATCACGACCGTACAAGATTTAAATTTTGCGAGCGTCCCGTTTATTAACATTTTTTCATTGACAACGAATGTTAGAATATAAGTTAATTTAAACGAATGGAAAAAACGTTGTATTCATTTATTTTTAATCAAAAACACAAGTTCATATATTGGGTATAATAAAACCGAAGTTAAAGCAAATAAAACTAAATACATATGTATACATATATAATACTACTATACATATAACAGCGTCTAAAGTAATAGATGTCATAATATAAGTTCTTAGCTTAGTAGTAATCATTTTTCGCAATTCTTTTACTTCAATTTAAGGTGGAATATATTTTATCTTTAAAAATCGAAACATTTTCAATGAATAACGTTGACGTTTATATTTTTTTATTAAAAGTAAAATACATCTTTCTGGATTGCAAAATAGCTTTGTTCAATGTTTCCGCCAAAGTATTTGCGAGCACGGATTGTGTTCAAATAAATTCGGCACACGATCGATATTTTTTGTGTTTCATATGAGTAATGTTATTAGACGTTGGTACGTTGACCCGTCATTTGGTTAGCGACAGTTGTCTGGGCAATAATTAATTCATTGGCACTGTTTAGTATTGAGAAAATGGATCTCTTTCAATTATTTCTTGTAGTATATTTTTAACGTTACTACTAGTCATTTGAAATTTTAAATTGTAAAATAACAGTTTGTCATTGATATTCTTATATCGTTAACGTCTACTTAAGGAAAGGGCTTTGTGTAAGTCGCAAGTTTTGAGGAGCTTCATTCTACCACGAAATATCAATACTTAGTGTTGTTGTATTCAGGTTTAAGAAAATATAATTACAGGCATAAGACATCTTAGTATACACGATGAGTGGTACGTTGGAAATTTTCAGAATGGTTATAATTGTAGTGTCAATGTCTACGCGAGGTGGTGTTTATTTATTATTAGGTGGCCCATTAGCCCTGCCTACCTTTCTATATTTACCATTACATTTATCACCATTTAACATTGGTATTAACTTTAATGAAAAAAAATTTATTACTAGTACTTTACAAAATTAATTAAAATATATGTGAAAGTTCCACCAAAATCAGTCAACTAATCTCTTAGATGATAAATATAACAGGCAAACAATTAAAAGATATTCAATCAACATCTATCATTCATTATTAGAACGGTAACAGTTATACAAAAACAGGTCAATTTTGATACTTGCATTCGTGAAACTTCTATGTATGTATCAAGACATTCATTTCACGCTAAAACGCGTGCACATCAAAACTTTTTATAGTATGATATGTAAATTTAATTTGACATTTAACATGTCAGATGTCACTTTCGATATCGTCCCAGATTAATCATTTTGTCAAACATATTTTACAATATAGAACACTTTTTATTTTTTTGTTTTGTCAACTTAACAATTACCTACAGGCGCAAATCCAAAGTTAACACTTTATTTTTGCCCGTGTTCTGGGAACTTTGTCTTTAATTTTTACATAAATTTGAAGTAAAGTGTGAAGTAAAGTGGAAGTTAATAATACATCTAAAAAATACAATAGTTGTCTGTTGATTAAAAAAGTAGACACGTTTTTAATTTTTCTGGTAGTCTTTCGGATTCTTTTTTTTTTAAATAATATTTAGTTAAGAAAAATATGAATGCATTAATATGGATAGTTAATCACGCGAGTAACTGCTTGTTTTAAATACAATATACAAAGTTAGCTTGTAAATTATATTTGTATAAACGTTGTACAAACGTTTGTTGAACATAAACCAGTGGGTCGGTTAACTGATACAATACAAATATCAGCTATTATTTGTTAGGAGGTAAGTCATATAGTCTTTATGACTACCGACAAACGCACTGTTAGTTCATTTTTGCCACGTTTGTAAAGTATACCTATTGAATATCCAAATTATTAGAATTTGAGAAAAATATATCATTACTTGTTACTTTATTGTCACGTAAACGATGCCATGATGCCCTTTAAAAAGAAGCTTAATATACCACTTGGTAATAAGGCCCAGTGCTAGCCCGTCTGTATACCACCCAAACTAGCAACTAAACAGCAATAAATATTGTTGTACCTTCTAAGGCACAAGGGACATAACATCCTAGCGCATTAAACTGAAAAAAACCACGCTGCTCTAATGGTGATAGAATTTTCTGATGTTTTCCTTCACTGCCGAACACCGATTGAAATATTAACTCAAATTAACCACATGAAACGGATGCAAATCGATACGATAAGCTAAGATCCACTTTTTATCATGTTTTATGTTGCCATTTTATGTGCTTTGTGAACATATACGAGTACTCCTAGTTCATTCAACATTTCTATATGATGTACTTGTGTAGAAAACGCTGAATTTATAAATACCACGTAGTTCTATTGTTCATAAAGGATAAGATACGATCAAACAAGTAAATTCATTGAATGTTTCAAATATTCAATAATAGTTTCATATTAAATAATAGTTTCAAATCTTCGGAACAACTGTCAATTGTTTATTTCTTAAATTTGAACTTCCTCCTTCTCAATGTATTTCTACACGATCAAAAGATACAATTACAGACGAGTCCCCTCGAAAAGATCTTACGTCTGTACCTTATTGTACCCTAAAACATCACCAACAGAAGACAATAATTGAAACAAGTTTGCAGACAATAAAACGAATCCACCTCAGACTACATTTTGCGGACCCCAGTTAGGCTCAGACTTAGCCAAGGTCACGTGACCTTCGCTTAAAAATACAAGTCGTGGGAAATTTAGCACAATGGTTACATAAGTGCTTCCAATGTGAGCGTAAATTTGACAGAAGTACAAACGATTGGTGGATTTCGTCGGCCATTTTTAATTCGTACCTTAACAGATTAATCTCACGTGCACGTTGTTTAAGCGAGAACTTTTTAACGCAAAAATGTCACTTCATTTTTAATTTGTGTTATTATCTCTAGACCTTTATCGCGTAAGTGATCATATGCAAATCGTACATTAAAATATACTTAATTATCAATCTAATCAAAGCCAGTTATTAGTGCAAATATTCGTGCAAACATTTCGTTGACCTTCACAAACTACGCAAAACCGGCACGCGATCGAAATGATACAATAAATAAAAAAATATTCGTGTTACTATATTTTTAAATGACTAAGATGGACAAACCTGAAATAACAAGATTGTCTTTGGTCAATTATACCATAGAGACATAATCAGGAATATATCACAACATTTCAAAGTGCTATAGGTATATGTATATTTCAAATATGTCTCTTTTGATAATTTGCCTTTGTTTAAATAAAGAGGTAATATTTTTGGTTATGTAATATATGTATGTGTGCGTGTCTGGAACACATACATATATTCGTGTAACGAATCTAAGGGTATATTGTACGATATATATCTTAGTTTAGCTTCTTTATAATGATCGTTATCAGTTTCGACGTAAATTTGAACCACGAAATTCGTCAAACCGTCTCGTTGATAATAAGACCATGCCGGATATTGTGCGATCTAGATAAAGTAAATCCGATTCGTAATCCAGATAAAAATAATATTAGATCACGTGTTAACTATATTAATTGCATTTTTAATCTATATTTTATTTTTTATCTTATCGATTTTCGAAGAATCGAATTGCTGTTATGAATTTAATGAACAAATTCATAAGCATCACAAAAGATAATGTTTTATAAATAAATTGCATAATATTTAAAAGTAGTTGTAATGTAGTATTAGAATTATAAAGTCACATACCAGTAACAATCCTCGAATATATTTTGAATAAGAGTCCAAGCTCATATTACGAACTCGACAAAAAAATGCGAAAAATTTATAAAAATTTTAGTTTTTTTTTCATGAATTTTTTTCGCAAGTAAGAATACAAAATGCATCTAACAGACGTTTACCGATTTCGAAACAATTTTTCAATTAGTGATCCTTGTTTGAGCGGTGAATTTGATTAAAAGATTGCTGGCATCGATTTGGAGATACTCCTCATCTTAAACAATATTCGGAGACCGTTATTCATTTCGATGGATGCTACAAAGCTATTCACGATATAATTCAGTTTTGTATGCTGATAAAGGCTTAAAGACATTCATTCTCAATCAGACATATTATAGTCACTTACTTGAGAACAGAGGTTACATACAATACAATTAAACTCGCCATTCCATCTTAAGTTAATTATTAATCTTTTAGGTAGTTAGGAGTTAATAAATTTAATAGGTGGGTATTTTTAGTTATTTTTATACATATACTTACGAAATTTACACAGTCAAAAATTAAATTACAAATAGAATAATAAATAAAACCAAAACAAAACATGAAATACTATAAAAAATAGGCTGATTAATTAAAGTTGATAAAATGTCGAAATAAGGTCCTAATACCGACAGCGATAATTATTAATTGCCAAGAATTGTGTATATTGAAGTTGTACTGTACTATTCTTCATTCTGATGAAATGATAATTTTATGGATGATGATCTCAAAGGAGACTAGCCTTATTTATAAAATTTATTTAGCAGTTGATTAATAAAATAAATGCTGTCTTCTTTCGACTGTAAAATCAATGCAAGCAATGTTTATAAGTAAGGTCGATAATGATTAATCTTTATTTCAATTTTTTTTTTTTATTCAGACGAAGATTTATTTTTAATTAAAGAACATTTTAATCGGTATTTAATTTTTTAATCATATTTTTCGAATCGATTCATTAGGTTCGGTTATTTCAACATTTGAATATTAATGACGATATTTTTATACCTTGACCTTGTCTGAGAAGGTCGATCGATGTTTTCTTTTAATCTAGATCTGATTTACGTATCAATATTTCATCTTCTTTGATTATCTTTTTGGTGATAATATATATATTTTTTTAAATTATACAAAAGCAAAGGTCGTTTTCAACGTTTTAATTAAGAATATCGATATAACGATCATGATTTACGATATTTAAACTATTATTTCTAAAAAATTTAATCACTCGCAAAATTAAGGATATTTTGTACATGTGTGTGGCGCTAGCATTATCCAAAATATATCGTGTCTTAACGTGCCCTTGAACGATGTCGCCTTCAGATATATATGTGAGGATCTCAGGTAGTTTAGAACTTGACCGGACAGGTTTAATTTTTATCATTCCTCGTATATTCACGTACTAAAAATACGCATACCACACAAACGTGCTTTTCTCTTGCTCTTTTGGGTACATCATCATCATCATCAACAGCCAATCATTGTTCACTGCTGAACATAGGCCTCTCCCAACCTCTTTTGGGTACAAACCAGTTACATATATACAGGTTTAGATATCAGATAATATAATTAAATATAGTTAAACGTTAATAAAGGAAATAGTATGAAGAAAAACTTTTCAATCAAAATTTACAGAAAAGAATGTTTTCACTGTTCCCTGAGATGTTAAAAAGACAGCCGGATACAAATATAACGAATTACAATACTTGTAAGCAAACTCTAAACTAAAATAGTTTGACAGAGTTAAAAATATATATCTCATGTGTGGGGTTAAAATGCAGTGATTCATTTGGATTTGACGAGCCGGTTGGCGTGGTTGGTAGATACTTGCCTTTTCACGCCGAAGGTTGTGGGTTCGATTCCCACCCAGGATAGACATTTATGTGCGTGAACATGTCTGTTTGTCCTGAGACTGGGTGTAATTATCTATATAAGTATGTATTTACAAAAGAAAAGTAGTATATGTAGTAAATCAGTTGTCTGGTTTCCATAGCACAAGCTTTGTACAAGCTTAATTTGGGATCAGATGGCCGTGCGTGAAAAATGTCCCAGGCTATTATTATTATTATTATTATAACTATATCTATCAAATTACGGTCGCAATTTTGTAGTGATTTGTAGAAAAAAAACATAACAGATGTTCATTCTTCATTCAGACTTCGTTAATGCTAGCTATAAGACTAATAGATATTATGACTCGAAAATCATTGGAAATCTTTTTTTAAAATGTATTTTTATAAAGATTTTAAAATCATAATAAGTTGAGTAGCTAGGTAAATAAATAACAAAAAAATAAATGGAGTGTCTTCTGAAGTTTCTCCGATGATGCAATTTTTAATCATCATAAATTGCAAAACATTTTTAAAACTTGAGATTACTAGCACACCTTTGGGTCGTGGCGCATACGATGCAAGGAGGTTCGTACTTCTTGCAGTATGGGCGGTCGTGATGAATTCCAATCAGAACCAATAAATTAAATAGAATTAAAAACTTTTGTCGTAACAATTAAAGCGTATTAAAATATAAAGTTTTCCACGTATTCAATGTTTTATTGCGACATATAAAATTAATTCGACTGTTCTTGTTTACAAAAACGGTATTTATGTCGATAATGGGCAAAGAATTACCCAAATTCTCGTTCCCAAACCTCTATTATTTCTTAACCTCCGAAACGTTTAAAACATGACTCATTATGAGGCAATTTAAAACGTAAACGCGTTTTTCAATTACATTGTTCGTCTCCAGGTTTCCATAGTTTCGTTATTTACACAAGTGTACACGAAGCCTTATGTGAAAACAATGACTCAGTGAACGGCCGATCGTGAAACGAAAAACGACATTAAAAATATAACATTCGAAATTCAAAAGAAAGTAACCGAACATTCCATACAACTAACGCATAACCAATAAAAGTTGCCATATTAACATATAACAAGCTTTTGTAATTATAGTTAAAACGAAAAGTTCTGAGTAATCGCGGATAATTTAAGTAAGAAAAAATTGTGTCAAGAGCAAGAAGTGTGTGTCAAGGGGTCTCAACTTTCCTTTTGCGGAGTTGACTGGATGACATCGACAATAAAATAGTGGTGAATCGTTTAAAAGTGACCTCCGTTACTACACGGGTTTGTGAAGCGATTTTGGCGGATCTCTTCATAATACCTCGTGTTCGCACCGCGGCAGGTTATAAATAACCCAAAATTAATTTAAAAAACCGCTGACCCCTTAAACGACCCTAAAACGAAAAGTGTTCGAAATTTAAAAGTGCTATGAAGTGTTGATATGTCGACGCAAGCGTATTACAAGGAGCGCCTCGGGTTCGACCCGCAGGAGGCTATGCAAGATGGCGTTAACGGCGGCTACTACGACGGCCCTCACCAGCCGAAACGTCACCGTGGTGACGTCAAGGAGTCCCACGATCAAGTTTACGAGGAAAATTTGACTAAATTCAAAGGTACAACTTGTTGGGAGTTCTTTATACAGCAGTCAGGTTCGTGGTGGTGGGTTATAGAGAATGCGTGTGTTATACGTTTGTCACGCACTGATACAATAACAATTGTTTTGTTTTCGTTTTAAATAACTCTAGGTGTTTTGTTTACGAATAGCGTTTAATGAATAGCAATAACATAAATACATAAACAATGTTTGATAAATTGTTTTTATTATTATAATTATTGGAATATACGTAATTAATTATATATTTTCTAGTTAAATCTATAATTAAAGGACATTACAACTGCTGTTCATATATATAGTTCTAAATACACGATATATAAATTAATTAAAAATATTTATGATAACAATTGGAATTTCGATTTCTCGCTTTAATAAAGTGCAGACACACGCAGCTTGCGCAAGTTGCAATGTAAAAATATCTGATGTCAATTTTTGGTTATTTTGTCTTTGAGCTAGAGATGGCAACGTAATATATCAATGAAAACAAAAATATAATACAGACAATAGAATGATAATAAGCGATTGTCTATGGTCATAATTTAGTATGAATATAAACTTGACATTATTAAATACGACAAAAGTATTACGTTATTTAAAATAACGAGTTAAATAACCGGTTGTGTGAGAATTATAACGATATTTCCTATGTTGATAACGGAATGATATTAGCATATATAATTTGTTTTACTTTACCCGTGTAAGCTTTTAATTTTATTTAAAAAAATACTAATCGATGTTGTGAGTGTTCGAAAATTAAATAACGTTTTATTTATTGCCAATAATAAAAATGAGTTATGTTTTTTTTTTATCTTTAACGTAATTGCCAGATATATTTATTGACTTTGAAATAAAACAAGATAAATAATAAAGTTGCGTATGTATGTATTTTTCTCTCATAATTAAAAGTTTAGTTTCGCTTGTGTTGATATAATTTTAACGGCAATGATTGTTGTGTCTGATTACCAGTCTAGAATATATGTATGTGTATTACAATAATTGGTACGAAAAAGGTAACATATGAATTATACTAGCCGGCTACAAGTGTTAAGTGTGAGACGGTTGCTTATATAGTTTTAGATAAGGCGATGTTTTGTTTAATAGATAAAAGCGAACGGTTTTTTTGTCTACTTCCGCGTTGACAGGTTCAATGACTTTTTACTTAAATAAAAAAGGATTGCATCGAGAACACATTATATTATTATCTAAGTTACAATATTTTTTTCTCATACATTAATATTATTATTCTGTTTTCTTATGATACATTTTGAAATTAGTATTAATTATTTGAAATAATAATGTATAAAGTAATATAAAATACGTATCGAATCATATTTATACACAAACGATCTTTTATATTTCAATGTTAATAAAATAACTCGCACAAACAATTGATATGATTAAACGGCTACTGGTGGTAGGGCTTTGAGCAAGCTCGTCTGGGTAGGTACCACCCACTCATCAGATATTCTACCGCAAAACAGCAGTACTTGGTATTGTTGTGTTCCGGTTTGAAGGGTGAGTGCGCCAGTGTAATCACGGGCACAAGGGACATAAAATCTTAGTTCCCAAGGTTGGTGGCGCTTTGGCTATGTAAGCGATGGTTTACTTTTCTTGCAATGCCAATGTCTAAGGGCGTTTGGTGACCACTTACCATCAGGTGGCCCCTTCCTATTCTATAAATAAAAAAAACGACATACATTACTGCAAATCGTATATATTGAATGTGAAGAAAAACGTTTATTAGGTCGTGTATCGAATAATTCGATTCTTAACTTCATTTCAATAACGATGACTGACACTTGCGATGTCAATTTTATTTATTGTGTTATGTCAATTGTGTTATGACGATATATTCAATGAAAAATTAACTAGATACATGTACATATGTATATTATATAGTGCAGTTTGCTTTAGAAATAAAAGAAAAAACATAATTAAATTATTTTACTGCTATGATAAATATAAACGCTACTCATACTAATAATACGAAGATGTATGTACATACATAGTAATACACATTATTTCGTGTTTAACTTTTTCTCTCTAAGTTATTTCTTTTTTAGTTTAATTGTGAAAACAAAATCTTCATTTATTTATGTATTATGCTATTAGTTATGTTTTCACATGTATATTTTTTATATTATCGTTTTGCATAGCAAAGACAGCCTAAAAAACAATGAATAATTCACTTAATGTTGCCATCAAGAATAACTACACATTTATTCGTACAAAATACTAAATGAACGACACTTATAAATCGTTACAATATAAAATTATAACATTTGTTTCTGTTTGACTTTGACAGTTACATCATGGGCACGTCAAATGCGGTTTCATTCTATATATTAATTAATTAGATGGCATTTAACGTAATCGACCTCACTGATAGCACCGCAACAGAGCGGTTGATTAGAGCAATCAGCTACAATTGATACTAAAGGCACCGATGGTGCCTTTGTTATATAGTAAACCTTTAACAATTGACTAGTAGAAATTTCTTATGTACAATTCGATTGCTAAAATTGTAATGGATAGTAATGTTCCATTCTGATCTTAATTTTTTTTTTCAAAAGATCGATGTCAAAGGTAGAATGACATAGATTTAATGTTTATACAAAATGTGTCTATTATTTATTAATGCTTACTTATTGGTATATAGTCCTTCCGGCGTATGTATGTATTTTCAAGGCAAGATTGAATAGGTGTCTTCAGTTTTTTTTTTTTTTTTTTATTTATTTATAGAATAGAAAGGCGGACGAGCATATGGGCCACCTGATGGTAAGTGGTCACCAACGCACTTAGACATTGGCATTGTAAGAAATGTCAACCATCGCTTACATATCCAATGCGCCACCAACCTTGGGAACTAAGATTTTATGTCCCTTGTGCCTGTAATTACACTGGCTCAGTCACCCTTCAAACCGGAACACAACAATATCAAGTATTGCTGTTTTGCGGTAGAATATCTGATGAGTGGGTGGTACCTACCCAGACGAGCTTGCACAAAGCCCTACCACCAGTAAAGTGTTCCATCTAAGACTGCATCTGTACTTACTATAAGGTATGAGTGTGGTCAAAGCCGATGTTCAGTAATATAAGGCAATGTGAATGCTATCGCCGGTTCAGAAAAGTGAACATCCAAACTTGAACTGATGAATCTAAGATTTATAAAACATGAAGTGTTCCGTCACTCCCATCATTTATGAACTCACTAAACGTATAATATTTATTTTGCACACAAACATATTTTTACATTTAGCAACAGACTTTAACGTTTAATAATGAACACGGTGTAGGCACTTCATGGATTCAAAAATTTGAATCCTCTTAAAAAATACGTAGCTTTAAACTGATTCAAAATTCGCTACCCAAATACTTTGGTATTGGTGATTGTTATTTTTTTATTTAAAGGTAACATTCAGGTAAATTTTAAAATAAATATAAATATGTATGTGTAAATTGTAAATAATCCTCGTATATCAATAGAAGATATCGTGAGGCTTGTCTGTTTGATTTAATTAATAAATAGATCATGTTGTTATGAAACGGTTAACAATGGTTTTTTTTTTTTAATTTTGTTTCTCACTTAGTAACCTTCCTTAATATATATATACATTTATAATGTCACAAAATGTGTTCACTTAAATTATAATAAAACTGGAATTCATTAATGATATTTTAGGAAATTGACAATTAACAAACCTACGTGCGATTAATTAATTACAATGTCACGGTGTTGATAACAATCCTAAATATTTATTTTATTGTATTGTTGAAATAGAAACTGTTAAAAATACTTCATAATAACTCCAACTAAAGTTTTAGATTAAACTGAGTGGTTAAAGCGACCTTACTATTTAGGGCTAGGTTAGGTGAAAGGCAGTGCCTAACTAACATTGTTGTAGTCGGTCTGAATTAGACATTCCAACAATATTCCAACTCAGTGTTGGATTACGTCCTTGATGGATTCCAATCTTGAATACTTGGATAACATTGTTGTCGACGGTTTTGTAATTAAATATTGGATCCAACTTGTTGGAATACCATTTGATAACAACAGTTCTAGCATTTTTGTCTCTCTTATCACACCGTTATCTTTGAATACATTGAGCGGCTTGCTATTAGCATAGATAGCTAATGTTACCATAAAAAGTATTCCATCCACGTTGATAAGAAATTCCTACTAGTTTATACAAGTAGGTACGTGTCTAATGTTATTATTGTTATTGTTTTATTATTTATTTTTGTTTTATTAAGTGGTACTGGTGGTAGGGCTTTGTGCAAGCTCGTCTGGGTAGCTACCACCCACTCATCAGATATTCTACCGCAAAACAGCAATACTTGATATTGTTGTGTTCCGGTTTGAAGGGTGAGTGAGCCAGTGTAATTACAGGCACAAGGGACATAAAATCTTAGTTCCCAAGGTTGGTGGCGCATTGGATATGTAAGCGATGGTTGACATTTCTTACAATGCCAATGTCTAAGAGCGTTGGTGACCACTTACCATCAGGTGGCCCATATGCTCGTCCGCCTTCCTTTTCTATAAAAAAAAAAAAAAAAGTAGACGTCTAAACGAACTATCTGATGATATGTGGTCACCAGCGCCCATAGACATTGACGTCTTTAGCAATATTAACCATTTCTTACATCACTAACTTTGGAAACTAAAATGTTTTGTCCCCTGTGCCTGAAGTCTCACTGGCTAATTCATCCTTGAAACGAGCTTGCACAAAGCCTACCAAGTATATTCCACGTGTAATTTAAATACTCAAAAAGTCATAAAAATATTGTATAATTTTCAAATAAATGAATGAAGTCTATTGTAAAAAAAATTGTCGCGATTTAAGTATAAAAAAATGGTAACAAGTTTAATGGTGGCAGCTACTTTCGTAAATGTATATAACTGCAAAATAGTAACTACTAGTTTCTTGTTAGTACTTTTCAACGAGAAGTCAACATTACGAATCGGTTGCTACTGCGACATGAAGTAGTAGAATATTTATAATTCTGCTTAATATATATTTTTAAATTATAGTACGCAAAGCTAAGAACGCAAAATTTAAAATATAATTTGCTTTCTTTAATATTCTCCTAAAGCCGATATGGCCTAGTGGCTAGAACGCGTGAATCTTAACCGATGATCGTGAGCTCTAACCCGGGCAAGCACCACTGATTTTTCATGTGCTTAATTTGTGTTTATAATTCATCTCGTGCTTGACGGTGAAGGAAAACATCGTGAGGATGAAATTAGACACATGCAGGTTGCATGTGTCTAATTTCATTGAAATTCTGCCACATGTGCATTCTACCAACCCGTATTGGAGCAGCGTGGTGGAATAAGCTCCAAACCTTCTCCTCAAAAAGGAGAAGAGGCCTTAGCCCAGCAGTGAGACATTTACAGGCTACTACTGGACTGTAATGTTCTCCTAACCGTGGGATATGAACATTACAAGTTGTAATGTTCATATGTCTGTCACTACAATAGTTCTATCAACAAACATATCACAATACAACAATAGGAAACACTGATGACGTTTTAATATCTGCTGTACCTGCGCGGTCTTACATTAAGCCCTAACCAAGTAATGTTTGGGCCGGTTGGCGTGGTTGGTAGATTGCCTTTCACGCCGAACGTTGTGGGTTCGATTCCCACTCAGGACAGACATTTGTGTGTATGAACATGTCTATTTGTCCTGAGTCTGGGTGTAATTATCTATATAAGTATGTATCAGTTATCTGGTTTCCATAGTACAAGCTCTGCTTAGTCTGGGATCAGATGGCCGTGTGTGGATAATATCCCAAGATATTATTTATAAATATCATGTACCTATATAAATCTATTTATGTTTATTAACATTCATACTAAACTATATATAGTCATCTCGTTCATACCATATAAGGTTTATACATGTATGTGCTTAAGACTATGATTTGCACGTTATTTGCATACTTAGCAAATGTTGATAAGGATCAAACGTGTAGCAATTTATGCAAAGATTAAAATATGTAATTCATTCATGGAACTTAGACCCTTACGTAACTATAAATACAGGCTAATTTTATGTCATGGTAGTTTATTGTTAAAACAATGTTTAAATAATCTTTTTCGCAAGTAGGTCATTGTCTGCAATCATTAGAATAATTCCAATCACGTTTTTTGGCGTCTTAATGCTGTTAATTCGGTGCATTAAAGCGTGATGGACATTTTTGTAGGAGATTAGTTGTAATGGTACTTGGACTTAGTTGGCAGTTGATATCGCTGTTTAAATTTAGAATGTTTTTCTCGCACGTGACCATTAAATATTTATAATTATTAAAATGACAATCACTTGTAAGCACTCACACATACATATATGTTAGTAGTGAAACAAACACAACACTAACCAATTATTATAAATGAGCAATCATTACACTTTTACGTCTTAACTTCATCATTATGAAGTTTTAAATACACGTTGTTAGGGATACAGAAAAGGACAGATGGTTTCAATACTTGTCCTCTCCCTCACACGTGTAACTAATCATATACGAAGGTAGGATTTAAATATCAAAAGCAGTGCCATCTATTAACAAAAATCAGAACAATGTTCGTTATATGCGCAATTCCATTCATTAAAGGTGCGTAATCAAGTATGAACCCATTAATGCACGCGTTGAATGATCCATTCATCTTAATGATAGTGGGTAGCGACCGGGAAGTTGTAGGTGAGATCCTTATCTAAATATTTTAGCATATATTTACAAACTGTTTCGCATTTAAACTTTTTTTAATGTTATTATATTTAATTAAATTGCTAATTATTAATTTTAAAGTTAGTCATAAAAAATAATGTACTTTTATTTTTTTTATTTATGGTAATATAAAGTTCTTGATCAAGTTAATTTGGCTGTAAAAGCGAATGTTGTATAAATATGTAATAGATACGTTCTTTATTCAAATTAATGTCAACACATTGTATAAATTAAACTTTTTTTTTCAATGAAACGATATGAAATATTTAAAAAACGTTCATAGTTATTCATGTAGACAGTCTTGCCTAATAAGTGACATTTTGTTGCATGAATTCTTGAATAAGTTCGTCGAAAAGGGCTTAAAATTTGGCTAAAACATGTAAACCTGGAATTAACATGAAATCAACTAAACCATTAATAAATATAAAACGCGTAACTTTTCGATTTTCAGAAGACGCTAATTACGAGATTCGTATGTATTGCTATTACATCGTTCCGTATTTTTTCAAATTTCGAAAACAACAAAGAGTTTTTAATGTCAAATAGTCCAAATTGAAAAATACTTGTATGTAATATTAATACAATGACTATTCGTTATGAATCCATTCATCTCAATAAGTGTAGGTGGACAGAGAAGCGCAGATAGCTAGATCTTTATCAAGGGTAGGATGTCATGTCAGAAAACGATGTTGCAAATTACCTCAAAGATCGTTTGCTATTTTGTATCCAATTGCTATTTGTGTTAGCACATTAAATTTCTATATTTATATAAACAATGAGTTAATTTTTTTTGGAATTGATATAAGGACGGGAATTTCAAAGAGGAAGGTAAACAAACTATGTATGAGGAATGTAAAAATATTTGTAAATGTTGTGCTTTTTATTTATAAGGTATTTCGAATGATTTAAATCCAACATACTAATATTATGCTTTTTAGCTAAACTATTGAACCGATTTTGATTAAATTGGATATAAAGCAAGCTTAAATATAGGCTCCTTTTTATATTTAACACAATAATATGTAAAATATATACATATGTACATATGTTCATAAGTTAATAAATAATTCTATAAAGCTAAAATCAAATCATTATAATTTAATCCATATTGCTTGATCAGATTCGCATTTAAATTTTAAAATGTTTGCAAAAAGTTAATGCGAAAAATAACGTATATTTTATGACAGTGTTTACTTACAATAAACACAAAAAGGTTTTATTCTCCTTTGTACGTTTGATCTCGTGCATTCAACGGTTTAATATTTTTATATTGGCGAATAAATCGACAACATAAAAATCAGTTTGTTATATGGTAATTTAATGTGTTATTGGATGATTGAGGTTGAAATAAAAATATAATAGTATGTGATATTGTGAAGGAAAACATCGTGAGGAAACCTGCATGTGTCTAATTTCACTAAAATTCTGCCACATGTGAATTCTACCAACCCACCCGCATTGGAGCAGCGTGGTGGAATAAGCTCCAAAACCTTCTCCTCAAAAAGAGAAGAGGAGGCCTTTAGCCCAGCAGTGGGACATTCACAGGCTGTTACGGTTAACCGGTATGTGATATTGTCTGCGCGTTATTTTCTATTAATGATGTAATTTTTAGGATCTCGTACATTGATTGATAATATGAAATCCTACTATCATACATGCCAGTTTTTGGAAAAAAAATGCGTCTACTTGTGTACGAATAATGACCCGTTACGAATATTTTCTATAAAATAAACACTGTCTACAAGCTAGTGACCGAATTGGCACGTATACAATATTCCAAATAACTCATTCTCGACCTATTGCTGAAATATTAGCATTCAGATTTTTACTCCGAATATATAAGACAATGTATTTAGAATCCGGTTTTACATCGACGTGCAATTTATAATAATAATAATATCCTGGGACATTTTTCACACACCATCCATCTGCCATGGCCATCTGATCCCAAATTAAGCTTGTACAAACTTTGTGCTATGTATATACATATACTACTTTTTTTTTGTAATACTTATATAGATAATTACACCCAGACTCAGGACAAACATACATGTTCATGCACACAAATGTCGGTCCTGCGAGGGAATCGAACCCACAACCTTCGGCGTGAAAGGCAAGTGTTTTACCAACCACGCCAACCGGCTCGTCAAAAAATTTGCAAGATAAAAAATTAAATTTTACTCAATTAAATATTTTCCAAATATATCGAAATTTTAATATTTTACTATTTCATATTTCTTAAAAACTTATGAAGAATTGTATCATTGAGTTCTAACTTCACACTCATTATGGAAATTAGACAAAAATTGATCTGTCCAAAATGCGATGTCTAAATTTTTCATACGTCCTATTTTTTTTAACTCCATCTCAATAACACGTATGTTATCATGTGAGCTGGTGAAGCGTGATCGATTCAATCAGCATGTCAATTGAGCCGTGCATTGCACTCTGTAAGTGGCTATGCACTTGCCGATCAGTACAGTTAGTGCAGATTAAAGTAGGCTGTTCATTAGGTTTTGTATAGAAATATCCATAGTGCAGTCGGTCTTTTGTGACGTAGTAATCTGATGGTATTTGGAAAATCATATCAAAAATTATAGTCGAATTATAGACGAGTCGGTTGGCGTGATTGGTAGATACTTGCCTTTCACGCCGAAGGTTGTGGGTTCGATTCCCACCCAGGACAGACGTTTGTGTGCATGAATTTGTCTGTTTGTCCTGAGTCTGGGTGTAAATATCTATATAAGTATGTATTTACAAAAGAAAAGTAGTATATGTATTATATCAGCTGTCTGGTTTCCATAGCACAAGCTTTGTACAAGCTTAATTTGGGATCAGATGGCCGTGTGTGAAAAATGTCCCAGGATATTATTATTATAGTCCAACAAAATTGTACCAAGATTCGTTAAACTGTTAGTCTAAATAAAATGTGATGTTTCAATAAGTCATTATCGAGCAATTATTTTAAATTTATATTCAAGTGCAAAGGAAATTAATGTAGTGTATCTTGCGATTAAAAATGTCTTTTTGTCTATTGATATCTGTCTTTGTCGCGTAGTTATGGTTATAAACTTACAAATGTTTTGTCGCCGCTTCACGATTTCGCACGTTTGTATCTTAATTAAATCATTCATTTCTATTCGTTGCTTTATTATTTCATTGTATAGTTATGCGTTTTCATTAAATTGTTGTTTCATTTGATCTTGTAATTTTGTTAATTCATATTTTCGCAACGTACTGTACACACAGCTGCTGTAAAGTGTACTTGTTGAAGTGCATTACCCGTTGCTACTTTTAAACATCCCATTAAAGGAACCCTTCACAAGAGTATCGGTTAAGGAAGCGGTCTCGCTACTTAATATATCGTGCCAAATATTACCAGTCTCAGTAATGCGGTCATAACTTTAGGTGTATTTGGAAGGACCAGATTTTATTTGCTGGCATGAATTGATACAAGACTTTTAAATCGCTAAATTGGTATAGAAGTTATTTTGAAGAGTTAGACATAAATATGACAGTAACCAACTTCAGCTCATTATCAAATGTCCCAACTACAAGTTGCTGTCGTTGCACCCGAGTCAGCTGTCGTTGTCCCTACGTTTTTTTTTCGAACTGTCTTATTGCTGTTGGCCCTAATGGCCTCTACAGCGTCACCGAGCGGTTTGGGCGAGATGAACTCAGCCGGATGTTGGGAGCGACACGAGGGGCTCAAGTGAAATGGACATCCTAAGGGCGCCTCCTGCGAGGCCGGACCTCCGCTTAGGACGCCGTTCAAGTCGGAAAAGGGAAAGGGGCCCTACGTTCTGTACTTGCCTTTACTTTCTTAGAATAGTTGATCTTTATAGTTGCAGTTTAACTCCCATAGGAGTCGGAGCATTAAAATTCAATCTTAATAATATACGGGCTATCTAAAACTCAAGAGAATTGTCAATTCGGATTGGTGGCTTCGTGCATTAGCGTCTTCAAACACTTTAGTAAAGAGTAGACAAAGTACTTAGTCGTTCTTATTTCGTTCGTATATATTTTGTTTAAGATATTTTATATTGAATAGAACAAATTATATGAGCAAATATTTTATGGCCTATCTTCTAGTTTGATTTTTGTCAAAAATGTTTGCGTATATGTATGTGTATGTGTATTTCGTTTGTTTTTAATAATGTCTCAAGCGTAATTTTAAAAGTCTTCTAGATGTTTTCTCGAAAGTAATTGAATACTTAAAATTGTTACACAACTTTCGTTGCATCACTGAAGCACTTATACGTAATTGGAGAACGGTGGGAAAACAATTGTCTCATGTAGATGCGTTCGAGTTTATGTATGTAATTCAAAATGTACGGTTGAAAGCGTTCTTTTTTAAAAATTTGAGAATGCATACGGACAAAATATTGACTTGAATAGTAAATCTTATTTCCCTCGTAATTGTACTTACACTGTCACGGTCATCATTCATTTGGGAAGACAGCAATACAAAATAATTACAGAATAATTGATGAGTGCCTGATTAGGAGACATAGTGCACAAGAGTGTATGTAAGTAGAGAAGTCTATTCTTATAATCCGATTGGACGGTAATCCGACACGACCGGAAAGAGTTCAGGACCAGTGCGCTTACGTGTTTTCTGAGAAAGGAATACGCGGAACTGTAAACACCATCTTTCGAACTCTGACGTGTTACTGAGCATTACTAGACAGAAAACACTTTTAATTTGGTTTTTGCCCCGACCTGAGCTTCGAACCCATGGCCTCCGAGTTTTATAAGCTAACCGATAGATAGACCATCGAGGCAGTTATTATTATTACATATTACTATTCACAATTGTTACAATCGTTTCGTGTAGTTCGTGACAGCACGGAGCGTAATAGCTGACGTGACTTATATACTCGATTTTATTGTCTCTATCAAACGTAAGCAAATATTGAATTAATTGCGTCTTAATGATATCGTTACGATTGAATGACTATTTTCTCATATTTATAATATTTGGCTACTACGTTTTGGTAAATATTTACAGCTTGTGTTTTTTTAAGTGGATGTGCATATATTAATAACTGAATATATTAATAATAACTACTGATCGCCCAGTGGAATTCCTTGGTCGAAATTCGACGATAATCGTTTTTGATTTTTTTTAATTGATAATACTTATTCTCGTCAAGAACTACAGGAGATAAAGGTCCTTAACTGTCTTACCTTTGTCTATAGATAATACATTTTATTATATAATTTACTGTCAAGTGTGTACGTATGATAACAGCTTACCAGGCCCACGGAATTAGGTATAAACACAAGATTTAAATAGCATTAAATATGAAAAAAAAATTATCTACTGATAATGTTGGGATATTCAATTAAATAAATATAGGGTAATTGCAATTCTTCCCTTGATGAGATATGTGGTCATATATTTGGTTAGCATCAGAGAATTTTATGAGGGATTTACGAACATATACTTGACTGATATAAAATTATCAATTTTACCAAAAGAAACAATATTGATTAATATAAAAGTTACTACACAATAGTAGTAAAGATAAGTCGAATTGTTGCAATCTTTCAATAAATTTTAATGATATATCTTTGCATAACATAGAACTTAAACAAATATTTACAAAGATAAAAGACAAATAGCACTCATTGACTCATCACGAAATATTTGTTTATGACCAAGTTTTCGATTACCGACGCAAATTGTCAGCACTTTAGATAAATAATGATTTCCACGATAAGTTTCTCTTACTTCCGATCTACAAATAATTTGGCAACGACCTTAGCTCCGAAATAGTTGCCTATAAATACGCTAGATCGGTCTGCTGTCTATTTGGCCTGGTTCATTCACCTTGCGAGACTTCGCAATTTGGTAACGTTATAGATTTATTATGATGTTTATTGGCATAAGAGTTTGAACTTCACATATACGTCTTACTTTTACATTTGGTGGTATACAGTAACAGCTTGTAAATGTCCCACTGCTGGGCTAAGGCCTCCTCTTCCTTTTTGAGGATAAGGTTTGGAGCTTATTCCACCACGCTGCTCCAATGCGGGTTAGTGGAATACTTATGTGGCAGAATTTCGATGAAATTAGACACATGCAGGTTTCCTCATGATGTTTTCCTTCACCGAAAAGCACGAGATGAAATATAAACAGAAATTAAGCACATGAAAATTCAGAGGTTCTTGCCCGGGTTTGAGAACCCACGTTCATCGGTTAAGATTCACGCGTTCTTACTACTGGGCCATCTCGACTTTGATGATTTGGTGGTATATTGGGAAGAAAATATTTTCGCTGATTGTAGAACCCTTCAACAAAACTGTGTTATTGCATGGAGCCATGTATTGTTTGATGTGTATATGTATATTCTGGCGTGTATTATACATACATACAAATGAAACTATATGTTTTGTTTTTAACATGTCTTCTTTATAATTCCAGATGAGCGGGACGCGATACAGAAGAAGACGTTCACGAAATGGGTCAATAAACATCTTAAAAAGGTAACACTTTGTTAATGTTTCTAAGAATTATTCATTATTAATTATATTCAATGTCATAATTTGCTTATGGTTTAAAAAATAGTTCTCATGCTCTCCCATTAGATATTTGAATTCATAAAAAGTCTGTTTACCAATTACAAACGTAATATGAAAAACGTTATCTTAAGAAGAAATTTGATAAAATTGTAAAACTTTACACGTATTACACGGTATGTATCTATATATAATAGAGATATAATTATATTATCAGAGAATCTTATATTAATATATAAAAATGTAATAATTTCGTAAAATAAAAATATAACTATAGCAACGAATATGTTCATACATTGTAAATATTTTTTCAATTATCATTCAGGGAATTTTATAATCCAAAAATGATTCAGAGAAACATCAAGAAGTTCTTGTTTACAGTACAAGGGAAAGTTCTGTTAAAGCGTTGGCCCATAATTTACATAAACATATGAACGCAAATATTTAAACGTTCTCATATTGGTCTGGCGCCATGATATCATCTCAATGGTAACGATATGATCAAGATGGCTACTTAACCAACTAAGTTGTACCGTATTGAACATTCGCCTTTATCTTATTGTATTTAATTATGATCGGTATCTTGAATTTGTTACTTATTTATCTTATCTTTAATCTTTGTATTTTAATACGTAAAATTATAATAATGAATCTATGCGTAGCACATGTTGTACTTCATACAAAAGTGTGTGAGCAAAATCAGCATTCTCTACTCTCTAATTATCCGATCTTCTATTGATAATTTCTCGACACAAAATATTTGATTGATCCGACCTGGTGCTCAAAGAATGATCTCGGTCCGGGTCTGCAGCCTTTTAAGCTAGACAGTCAATTTTTAATGCGATTGATAATAATAAAACTCATTTACTTTTATCAGAAATAGTTTAAAAATCTATGAATTTTAAGATTCAACTGTTGTGTTTGTTCTAAGATCCAATGATTCCTTGATAACATTCAATGACATCATTTCACCTCGTACGAGCCTCGAGTCATCTTTGACGTCTATAGAATTCCCCAACATTTCCCCTATTTTGTAATAGAATCGTGTCCGATAGATTGACAGCGTTGACATTAGTGTCAAACAAAAATTATTAATGTCATGACGATCGTGAATTGACTCGTGAGCATAGAATATTGATGAGCTCGTCTCACATAGTTTCTAAATGATATAGATTTGCTTTTAAATATATTTGTTACCGTATTATGAATGAAATTTCTCTAAATAATTTTTCACTAAGTAAAGCTCAATTTTCAGACGTAGTGTCAAGATAAATAAAACAATTAACCATGGTTGATATAAAATTTTATTTACTTGTTTACATCCTAAAAGTGGGCTATAGTAATTGGTACTTAAGTGTTTTTCTCTTATGCCTAATTTCATTACAATCAATGTTTGTTTACAAAGGATCCAAAGTCTCAAGGTAGAATGGACAAAAGCAGAGTCGAGTAAATAATGGATTCCTTTGTCCAATATTTGTAAATATATTTGATTCATAATGCTTTGTTGGTCGCTCTGATACGGACAAATGTGATTCCTCTTTTTACTGTAAACATTAATGCCGAATAACTTTAAACATAAAGTCTGAGAATTTTAAAACTGTAGGTTTTAAGTTTTAACATTTCATCACCTTTTCTATATAATGTAGGTAGCGGACACGTATTTGGCCAACGCCACGTAGTGATAAGTGGTCACCATCGTCCATAGACATTGGAGTTGGCAATTCGCTACCAACATTGGTAACTAAGATGCTATGTCAATTGTGCCTATAGTTATACTGGCTCACATCAATACTTTTCTAAATATTTTTCTTAAAAGTTAGGATACGAAACCCAACCGTCAAGTTTATAACATATTCAATAGCTATCAGTACAATTATCAAGTGCCAGCCGTGATAGCAAAAAGGAATATTCAGAATAAATGCAATATTGTTCTAAGCAAGTGACATATCACGATTAACAACAATTGAATCCTGTTTATAAAAATTCGTTTCGAAACTGTTATTTGCAATTGGTTCACATTTCATATCCTTTTGAATTAATGCAACTGTATTATTAACATATGTTTTAATAACAAAGATTTTGTTTATAAATGATACAGACAAAGGTTTCTTTATCCTGTGAAAGTGAAGGATGTGGAACGTCCATTATGTTTTGTGTAATTTCTCTTAAATGGGGTATGGGGGGAGGGTATGGGGTATAGTGATCATATTTTAAAATTTGTTACATTACCCATACCGGCCCAATTGCCCATGATAGTTTTTACCCCACCGAAAATAAATAATTGAACACTAGAAATTACTTTTACAGATGCAGTTATGACTTATATAAAAATTATGAAAAAATGCTATGGTTGTATATAATACAATTAATGTTTCGGTTTATTTGGATTTTGTAGTCAATTAGAATATTTAAAAATGTAGAATAATTGTCTGTGACGTAACAATCATGACTAGACCATTGAAAATGCAAGCATATAAATGGGACCAATCGAATTCCCATTCTTACAGTATCGTATATCAACATCTTGCTTAAGACCCACACAAAGGATGACGAAGGCTTTGGATGACGCACGTTCAAGGCATCTCAGGATGTTTTGGTTACATGACCCGGCTTACTCATGGAAATAATACTCAAAGCGCCTTTCGTTGTGAGTTGAGAAATGCATGTGACAAGATGGTTTAAATTAATGTCAAAAGGATTATGGGACTTACTGGTCATTTGTTATAAATCAGATTTCTCTTGAGAGAAATAAGCAGAAAAGTATAAAGGCATTGAAATTAATGTGAATCTTAAGGGTATTTTTGTAACCGGATTTGTTTTGTAGTGTTGTAAGTGAAATGATGGATGAGAATTGAAGTACGTTTATTTACTCACGTTGTTATATAATAGTCGTTATTATTATTATTTTTTGAACTTTACTTTCTAATTAGGTCTAAAATATTTCAAATAATATAACACAATTCAGTAATGAAAAATTGTTTTTATAAAAAAATATAAAAACATCTAAAGCCATACACACTCACCTATGACGTAACTGACATTTAATAAAGTGGGTGTTATTTTAATTTCCGATGGACCACTGGCGACGATTCAGCACCATATCAGGTAGCAGATCACGATGACACGATACTCTTCGCCCACAGATTATGGCGCAAATTTGAAAAAAATATTCCTTAGTTCCGTTACTCCTGTACGATCAAGAAGTTCCAAAGAATCCATTTATAGCGATAGTAAAAATTCCTTCAAAACAGACACAGTATCAATACGTTTTTTATGATTCGATAATATTCTAGGGATCTATCGAGCGTCGTCTTTCTGATTACGCTTGTGATATTGAGAATGCGAAAACAATATTTTTTAATAACACTTCAACAACCTGGTATGTTTTTGACAATCACCAAGAAAGTTTAATTCTTTGTTGAATAAACATTTTGATTTGATTTAATGTAATAATAATGAATTACTATGATAATAATAGATTTCAATATGAGTAAAATAAATATAATTTGGTTAAGTTAAGAATGCATCACAAGTCTATGCAAGCAAATAAAAGTTATCGCCCTCTTAAGGCATCATGATATAACTCTCAAAGAGAGAAATTAATCATCAGTTTAATGTTATGTTATCTGAGAGCATGTCTGATGAGATTTGTACGGTGATCAAAATTGGAAAAGAGTACTTCAATTTCACCCTTAACGTGTACAGGATAAGTACTTAAATCAAATATAAGAATTTAGTGTGTGCCGTACTAATGGCAGTTATTAATCATATACAATGAGTCATGGACATTCCTGCGCGGTAATCCTGTTTCTCGACCGTTAGATAAACTGACGTCAAAAGACATCTTACAATTATAGTTCCTATGTGTTCGGAAATAAAGCTTAAAAGATATATTATTCTTAATTCTATGCCCATGTATGAAGTCCTTTATGTAAAATCTTAATCAAAAAGCTCATTACGAGTCCGATACAAATGTGATCATCTAATTCTGTTCGAAAAGATTAATTGATTTTCGAATTAAATATATATTGGGTCGTACTTGTCAATGCGCATAATTGTGTCTGCTGCGAAAATTCTCCACAATTAAAAGCACTATCTACCATGCGTTCAGGATTTCTTTCAGTCACTTAGACGTGAACTACCAATATTATTAGATTCTAATTTTATAATATTAATGGGATAGTCTGATGGTTTTACCGCTATAGTAAATAATTTAAATTACGAGGAAGCAATAACGAGATGGCGATTATTACAGCCTCAACAAAAACAGTTTTTAATGAGATGAGAAAGTTCAAAGAGATCTCATGAACAAAATCTACAGTAAAACCATAAGCAAATATGTGTGTTTTCAAGATTAGAAAATAAGCAACGTATTTAGTCTTATTTAATGTAAAGAAAATTTTCCATTTGTTTGATTTCTCATCGCTCTTCATTCGGACTGGGAGCAGCATTGGAAGTATGTGAAGGTGTGTACATACACTTGTTGGTTTCACAATTTTCAGTTTGTAGTTTGCCATTTTTAGCTTTATCCTCATAATTATCTCATTCTGATACAATTGTTTTGATTTCCTTTTATATAATATACATCGATTGTTTTTATTTTTCATCTTCTTCGTTATAAACATTTTGGGATTTCACAATGATGTCATATTTGATGATCTATCCGTTACATTCATGAGTTGACGCTTATATCATCATATACATTTATTTGTTTAGCATGTTTAATTTCTTTATATATTCTTTAATTTATATATATTTTAATGATTTCTTTTTTGGTATTTTTATATGTATATAATTGTGTTATAATAGTATTTATTTGTCCATATAGTTGAAAGGTGTCGTTAGTACGTTTACATGTAACGTATTTATTACGGATATGCAAATATTAGAAATAGTTAGTCATATGTTTGTTTCCATTACATCATCTAGTTATTGTATTGCTCGATGTTATAATAAGAAATATTTTATTACGAATATAGATTTTAAAATATTATACTATAAAGTTAGTTGAAGACAGACCCTAATCCTGAAATCGTAAGTGTATGTATGATTAGGTATATTTGCATATCTTATCCAGGTTTTTGCATATTTCACGCTGCTCGGACAGACATACACACGTCTACACGTGTGTGAGATTGTCAATAATCAACCATGTTGTCCGCCCCAACAAGTAAGTTTTGATTGAGAACGTTTCAATGTTGTTTTGTTGTAGATGATCAAGACTCCTTAAAAAAATTGTTCAAAAATGATTCATGTGCTTCGTTTCCTTTAGCTTTCTTTTTGGCATACAAAGTAACTGGATTGTCGTAAGTTACACGCTTTTTTTTGGAGTCTTATACGCCTCTTTTATGTTTTAGATTTGTTCTTGATGCATTATATTTAGTGTTATAATAATTTTAGTTATGCTATTTTTGAATATTTTAATTTGAGCATTGATTATATTCTAAAAAGTTAACGATTATCTTCGTTTTGTTTTTTTATTTTTAGCGTTTCTGTAAGTTGTGTATTGTTACTATATTATTACAAATATATCATGATTTGACAATTGCTGTTAGATTTGGAATAACTTTAATCTCTTCAGTTATATAATTAACATTTCATGTATTTACAAATTTTTGTGCATCAACAAAAAGATGCTTAAAATAATGTTACAGGATTTTATCTTTTTCTTTCAAGTTGTTTGTTTATATTTTTGTCACCTGATATCAATGTTGTTATGTATATCAGTCGGTGTGTTGAATTAACATTTAATTCAAAATTGTAACAGTTTGATTTGCCTGAATTGATGAAGACTTTATTTTTAATTAACTTACTTTTTTATTTTCGTGTTTCATTTTGTACCTTTCGTTGCATGAGCGTTGTTTTTGTAGTTTAAATGATTTGTTATTAAATATTAGGTGTTTTGAAAAATTAAAGAAATTTAAAGCATTAAATTTTAAAGTTTTCTATTAAACGCGTAAAAAAAAGATTATCACCGACATTGATAAGTGGATTAACTAGTCGGAAATTCTATGTTTAGTTACATCCATAAATGTTATCTAATCGGTCAACTGTGAATCTTAGTAATGTAATTTTCTTAATTAATAGCATTTATGTATGTTGTCATAGCATTGTAGAGGAGCCCCTTATCAAAAAAATCCTATCATGGATATTAATACTGGATAAATGATTGACAAAGTATTAATTCGCAAACAACAAGAAGAAAAGTTAATTATACAATTGCTAACGAAATATGAAAAAGCGTTATCTAGATTCAAATATTTTATCTGGGTATGAACTAGGAACAATCTTATTATGCATTATTTTATAGTAATCGTATTTACAGGTGAACCGTCACGTGAATGATCTGTTCGAAGACCTGCGAGATGGCCTCAATCTCATCTCACTGCTGGAGGTGCTATCTGGCGAACACCTCGTAAGTATACATTTTTATCTTTAAATATTTCGTAACTGACCGTCTTGTTTCATAATCTCGCATACTTTTTTTATCAGTGACGAAATAAGTTTTTCCGCCTAACACTTGTCACTGACGATATTGCTTAATTAGCTTAAATTCTCAGAATATGATTGCGAAGAAAATCTCCCGAGTGCATCTGTCTTTCTAAGTATGTTAATATAGTACATTCCATAACCATTTTGACAGGATTTTCTAAATTATAAAGTATTCAAGCTTAGATCACGTTCACGAATTGAGAGTAGCTAATTGAGAATTTCTGTGATCTATCCTTATGTATAGTGCCCACCTCAGCGTCGGTGACATTACTGGAAACATCTTACTGTGCAGTTTTTAGTATGTTTTGTGAATTTATAAAATTGGCAATTGGCTTTGATGTACTTAATACAGGTACTTACAGATATTCCAATTTTATATATTTGATTTCTCTAGTTTTTTTATTATTAAAAGAATATTCGTTTTATTCGTAAATTTTTGATTTTTGATGATTTTCGAGTGCCTAAACGAAATACGAGGATTATTACCATAAGTAACGTTTATTTTTAATAGTACAGCAGTACCTATAACTCCAATAATTAATTATCTAAACAACATTGAATTCGTAACGAATCCGGAAAATACTGTAGTATCCTTGGTGTATACGAGTTTTTTCTTCTCTCATTAATATGTTCAATAACATGTTAGTTTTTGCGTTTGTTTACTCGATAAAACATTTTACACGAGTCATTAGTTATGGTAATTCAAAAATAAAAATACACTTCTTGTTTCGTGTTGTTTTACTTCAGTATAGTCTATTCAGTCTCTGATTAACTATTGAAGTTTATTTATAAATTATGTCTCTGTTAAAAGCTTAACGTAGGACTCTAAAATTATTGACGAGGGTATAAAAAACCTCGCTCTTTAAAAATTTTTTAACGTCCATTGAGAAAACTTAAGTCTGATAATTTTAATTTCGAGTTTTTCGTTAAAATGTTTTGTTATGTATTAACATTTTTTTTGGTATTATTTAAATAAAGAACATAATGAAATCTTCATAATAATTCTATGTTATGAATATAGATAGGGTAATTATCTAATTACTACGAGTATTAGACAATATTAAGATACAAAAAACCGAACTGCTGCTGATATTATGATCAAAGTCAGATTTACTAATATAAATATTTAATGCTTATTGGTCGCTTATTGCGTCGTCGGCTGTCATCGACCAATGTCAAATCGGTTTGAACTCGAATTAGATAAGTTGACTATGAAAAACCTGAAGGTGTGAAATGATTGGGATAAAAGTATAACTTGTTCCTATTCCAGACACGAACATTTTAATTTTGCCCTTCTAGTAAACCTTATTAGCAATACTAAAGAAATCGATATTTTAGAAAAAATTCTATCGAGCTCTCGATAGTATCTAGTTCAAGTAACAGCTGGTTAAGTTAACAACATAGTAGCGAACGTAATAAATTAAAGCAGGTGTGGCGTGGAAGCGATACCGCTATCACCCTTCCGCAGATGTATCGGGGTTAATGTAGGTTAAGGGCATTAATGGTATTAACGTTACAATTCGAATTTTATTAAATAAAATTAGCAATGGGCCACCTGATTGTACGTAGTCACCACCATCTATAGACATTAACGCTGTAAGAAATATTAATCATTCCTTATATCGTCAATGCGCCACCAACCCTGGGAACTAAGTTGTTATGTTCGTTTTTTCTGTACTTTCACTGGCTCACTCACCCTTTCAACCGGAACAAAAAAAATCTAAGTATTGCTGTTTTTCGATAGAATATATGATAAGGTGGTACCTACAGGTAGCCGAGATGGCCTAGTGGTAAGAACGCGTGAATCTTAACCGATGATCGTGGGTTCAAACCCGGGCAAGCACCACTGAATTTTCACGTGCTTAATTTGTGTTTATAATTCATCTCGTGCTTAACGGTGAAGGAAAACATCGTGAGGAAACCAGCATGTGTCTAATTTCATTGAAATTCTGCCACATGTGAATTCTACCAACCCGCATTGGAGCAGCGTGGTGGAATAAGCTCCAAACCTTCTCCTCAAAAAGGGAGAGGAGGCCTTAGCCCAGCAGTGGGACATTAACAGGCTGTTACTGTTACTGTTACTGTTACTGTTACTGTGTTACTGGTACCTACAAAGACGTGCTTCCACAAAGCCCTACCGTCATGTATATACATTTTAAAATTTCAAAGTTTTCTAAACGTCGACGTATCAGCATTTAATTATTGACAAATTAACATCATATGACGAAACATCGAATAACGAGAAAATTATATACGCTGTTAAAAACGAGTTTCAACGAGTAAAAAACGCAATTGAACTGCCCGTCTTGATTTTCTTCTGGGATTGAAACCAAAAGGAGACGTTTGCCTCTCGGACTAGAGGTTCGAATTTTGAAGTAAGGTACTCTTGAATCAGAAGTAGTATAAAATAATTACAAGAAAAGTAATAGCATTCATAGTCCTATATAGTCAAAAGCTGATAGTTTTTGAAAGCCACTTACAGTGAAACTAGTTGAAATTATATAAATACATATATTCTTTATCGAGACGTACCGTAACCGTAACCGTAACAGCCTGTGAATGTCCCACTGCTGGGCTAAAGGCCTCCTCTCCTCTTTTTGAGGAGAAGGTTTGGAGCTTATTCCACCACGCTGCTCCAATGCGGGTTGGTAGAATTCACATGTGGCAGAATTTCAGTGAAATTAGACACATGCAGGTTTCCTCACGATGTTTTCCTTCACCGTAAAGCACGAGATGAATTATAATCACAAATTAAGCACATGAAAATTCAGTGGTGCTTGCTCGGGTTTGAACCCACGATCATCGGTTAAGACTCACGCGTTCTTACCACAGGGCCATCTCGGCTATTCGAGACGTACACAAAGACAAATTTATATAACATAAACAATTGCATTTCTACGTGTGTCAAACAATGAAACTTGGCTAGTGCAGTGATTTTTATACATTGTCGAAACGCGCAAATCATGAACTTTTAAACGTGCAAGCGTAAGTACCATAGTACATGACTTCATCACGTTTGCAATACGTCATATTACTTTTTGAAGCGTAGTTCAGTATCATAGGAGAATAGACGTAGGTGTAGGCCCTTATATAGGTACTTATTTATTTTAGTGAACAAATATATAATGTAGTTTGTAGTTGAAAGTCAATATTGATAATAAAAACTATATTTACTCGAGTTTTCAAATTTAAAAAAAAGAACAAATTGTGTGGTTTGCCTTTATTTTTAATTGATGTTGTTACAAATCGAATCGAAGGCATTTTTTATTGATTATTTTTAAAATGTATACATTCTCAACAACTTTAGCGTGATACATAAAAATGTATGTACATATGCTGTATTATATTATGTAATATATACTATAGACGTATATTTTATCGAGTTATGAAACGTCAGTAGAGCACACTCGATGCTTTCGCGTTTGAGTTTTGAAACAAGATTAATTATTTTTTTATACTATTATTAATCACGTAACAAATCCTACACATATATATATTAAAACAAGACTTCAGGCTTAATAATAATTATAAAATAGTAAAGATGTATGTTATAGTTAACTCTATTATAATACGCATTATATATTTTATTATTTAGATCCATTTGCACTCAAATAAAGTTTAATGCGCGTGTGCAGTACTATTACACAGAACATTGATTGCTAGTGGGGCATAAATAATCCTAGTACTTAGTACACTTACTGAGCTAATATGATTGATTGTAGCGTTTATTAAAACCGATTATTTCTAGATAGCTATCATTACAGATGTTAATAGGCGAGGTGATATACATAACCATATATATACAACACGTGATAAAAATGAGACGACTTGGCTCAGTGGTTAGAACTGTGTGTATTACTACTGATGATCGCGGGTTCAAACCCCAGCAAGTACCACTGAATTTTTATGCGCTTAATTTGTGTATGATTAATCTCGTGCTCGACGTCATTGTGTATGTGTCGAATAAAACAATTACATTTCGTTAATCCACTGACACGCATTGGAGACACCACGTTTCTCCAGTCAGTGACTCCTAACTGCCTCCTCTTAAAGAGAGGTGGGCTATGTCAAAAATTTAAAATATAGACAAATCCTTAATATTATATTGTTGTATTATTTCCTAGACTATAAAATATTTCTTTTGTTATTATACAGACTTGATATAATAGGTTTTTTTTCTTGACTAACAATAACAATATGATTTAATTGCAACGGAAGCTTTTATGATACGAAAAATATAAACATATTCTATATTTAAACCATATAGTATCTTCCTTGAACCAGTGACATTTTATTTTATTAAAACAATGTCTAATCTGTATAGTAATAATTGTTGTAAAATGATATAAACGATATTTTTTTTTACTAAAAATAGGCATTTTCAAATAACAAAAATTTGATCTTTTATTATTTTGAAAGGCAAATGGTAATCGATTATTAATAGTAACCTAAAGAATAGAAAAGTTTAGACAGCTAAATTTTAAATCGCTAACGTCTTATTGAATCCTATGGTAAATAAATATCCTGTTAAGTATACTTAATAATTTAATTAATATAGTTACGGATATATATATTTCTAAGAGCTTACTTGAATAAACGATATATATTTGACTGATTGATTGAATCTGAAATAAAAGGCGATAAATACTAAATAAGCTGATTTCTCTTTCCAGCCGCGTGAGCGAGGTCGTATGCGCTTCCACATGTTGCAGAATGTCCAAATGGCGCTGGACTTCCTCAGGTACAAGAAGATCAAGCTCGTTAACATCAGGGCCGAAGACATCGTGGACGGGAACCCGAAACTCACACTGGGGCTCATATGGACCATTATCCTGCATTTCCAGGTCAGTGCCATATTCTATTTATTCAATAATATTATTTCATTTTTGTTGAACAATTCATTAGCTTTCGTTTTTTTAGAACATTTCTCATTATGACGTGGAAACTAGGAATTAAACTTTGTATTATAAATCTCATTTAATTTGAAGAGTCAAAACATAATTAAAGAAAATGATAATTATCAATTTTAGATTCTTAATTAAGATTTTAGACGGATCTAGCTACAATACTAAGGCCTTGCTTATGTAAACGTTGTTTAGCGGCTGTTTAGTTAAATATTTATTTCGCTCTTTCTGTCATTATTGGTTTGATATACGAAAGAAGACGCAACATTGTTAAACTAATCACCCGCTAACCAACGTCTATAAGAAGACCGATATTGAATATCACGTATTTAACAATTTGACTTAATTTACAATATTTCAAGATGTAATTATCGCCATGTTTAATTTTAAAAAAAGCTTTGATACACGGTATAACCTAATTCTATAAAAAATCAATGTTATGAATGAGATGGTTCGCTTTACGGTAGAGTATTCGTGTATTCTAAATTCACTCTCGGACAAAAATTGTCCATACTGATAATTGTGTTTATCTCAAAATTCCAAATATTTCAAAGCTAAAAAATATATGTTATTATATTAATATACGTAATCATTTAAATTAAAATAATGAATGATGAAATTTTCATAAAATTCCGAAACTTACATAATCTTTTTCGTTAATGTAAGTAGAATAAAATCGTTGATACTTAAGTATAATTAATTATTTTAAGATGTTTACTTTCATTTTCTTATATTTCACTACTGGATACTTTATCTTGTGTGCTTAAAGCAAAATTACTTGCTCTCAAACACTAATTTCGTAACATTCTACTGGCGTGTATTATTTTAATTGGTAATGAACATTCTTGTTAGACGGTGTCCAGTTTATAGGAATTATGATTGCTTAAAAACGAATCATTACTCGTGATGTAGAATTTTACATTAAACTGACGTTGTTAATTCTAAATCCAGTCTTCTTGTTCTGATCTCAGAATTTAACTGTTAAATTAATGCAATATTTATTGTCGTTGCATCTATTTATGTTATATTTTAGATTGTACTAGATAACGATAATGTTTTGGATGATATCATTATTTATACAGATTTACCTGTTCATAAAAATAGGTCGTATGTTGTATAATAGCCTTATATGTCACCATGACATACATGTCTTACATTCAT
Source organism: Nymphalis io (assembly GCF_905147045.1). Taxonomy (NCBI): domain Eukaryota; kingdom Metazoa; phylum Arthropoda; class Insecta; order Lepidoptera; family Nymphalidae; genus Nymphalis; species Nymphalis io. Next base: position 7,263,364 of record NC_065909.1, read on the forward strand.
ATCAAATGAAGTGACGAAAACACCGTGTTTGTACGCAGTCACATTACACGTTTCGACCTTGATATTTTGATCTTTGCAAGTATAATGGCTGGTGACTTATGCTATTTTTTGCAAGTCTTCACGACGTTGATACAGTTAAGGAGTTTTTTTTTGTTCATTTTGCATCTGCTGTATATACTAAAATAGTAATATTCGTGTTTATGAAGTATAACCAATTGCAGAATGTTATTTTTCGCATGCTTAAATTTAACGATTATCGCTTTGTGAGGTTCAGAGATTTTTTAATTAATATTACAACCTTTATAGACACTATAGTTAAAGACAAAAACGGAAACAATTTTTTAAGCGATTTCGAAATTAGCTTTCCTTTAAATTATTTAATTCAATACATCAATTGGTGATCACGGGATAAATCGAATATATATATATATATAATTTCCGAGCCTTTATTTAGCATCTTTGTTTTATTGATATGTCAATTTTGAATGTACTTAATTCCTCCGATTTGATTAATTTGTCTGCCTGTTCTTGTTTTGAAATGTCACTCAAACTTTGGTTCGCTAAGAACAGGCCTTTTTTACACACTCCTTGACTGATTACCAAATATGTCAAGCCTATTATATAAATGTCATATATCAGACTACGAACTAAAAGTTTACTTTCCCTCTCGTTTCTTCGTATTACGTAATTTTCTTCCGTCTCCTTCTAATCACGGTATTGTTCCGGTGCAATTGAATTGGATGTCTGTAGAATTTATAATAAGGAAATCGGCTTGAGAACCTGTTTCTTGGTATTAAGTTGTCTAGAATTGTATGCACATGCATAGTTACAATGAGCTTTTACAAGAAAAGACAGTCGTGTACCAGGAAGACACGCGTCTGACATTTAATAGAACAAGTACAACCGTCGCCATCATAACATACCACGTGCAAATTGAGGATCGCGAGTATAGAAGTCTCTATTTTAGTTTTAAGTTATTATAAAAAATAACACCCAATTTTTTTATAGCTTTGGCTCATTTTATTACTTTATGACTCCATAAATTTCTCAGACGTATTTGAATTGTAATAACCAATAATAATTAATACAATATTTAACTTGTTGACTAATCTAAAAACATTACGATGCCGTTTGAATTTCGATTTTGGTGTAATTCAAATCGATATGTAATATCCGTATATCGGCAATGGACATCTGATCCAATATTCGATACATTAGTACCCTGAGTCTTGCGATCTTTTGTATGTACATCTATCGTGCAGATAATTTTCTAACATGTAAGGATTCAAACGCTATACAATAGTTGTAATCTTTAAGAAAGGTTTTGAAAAAGGAACATGGAATTTGAACTCGTGGAAAATAATTTGAGTGCTTCTTGATTTGTGATTTATTTAATCGATCTGTGATGATACGATTAATATCATCATTGTTCTTTATTTGGATTACTTATAGCATTATTGTCATCAAGCGTTTTACCCACGGATTCGCTCGCGTGAATTTCAATAATTATTTCTTCAGAGATAAGAGATTTTCATGCAAACTTTTATTATCTTTACGAAAAAGATTACGGTTTAAATTAAAAAAAATCCTTTGTTAGTGTTAACCTACTGTGAAAAAGGAATCTTTAGTAAAATAGGAAGTATGTAAATATTGATGTTGCTAGCTCCAGTGGTTTGGGTTATGGGTTGATATGTCAGTCAGTTATTCTTTTATATATTCTCCCCTATTCTAAAACATGGAACCTTGGACAAATATCATGTCAGTTTAAATTGCGAGTTTAAGAAATAAATAATAATGAGCTAATTGCAAGTACCAGCTTGACCAACCTTAGAGCCGCATGAACATATCTGGATATCATTGACTCAACTTGCCATTAAACGAACGAACGTCTAAAAGTAAAACCGATTAAAATTCAGTACATATTGCACGGTTCCTTTTCGCAATTACCAAGTAACCTACAGAAAACCGTCACTCGGCCGGTGAACGATAAAAAATAATGATCTATTAATATGGTATTGAAAGAGCGCGTGGGCTGTGTGTCTGGCACACTTACTCGTATCCATATAAGGCTTTATACAGTATGTTATCAGGATGTGATATATCAGCTTTCTGCAAGGTCGAATGAGAGTTGACGGGTGGCCGCTTAAAGGTTGAAAGCTGTGGGATGCATTCATAAGAATTGCAAACGAGATTTAATACATGTGTCCAAAATGTAGGTTTCAATATGAAAATATCCGCAAGTTCATTTGCTAAAGTAAATTATTTATTTACAATATAATGTGGCTGGTTTAGTTCATACTAATGTGGTTTTTTTAAAATTTGTAATTAGCATTGTTTGTATTTTGTCTTTATGTCATATATTTCAATAAGGTCTGTTAATTTATTTTGTTTATAGGTTTTGGCGTAAACATTTCATTATATGCTGATAATGTAACGTTTGTTTCTTGAATATGATATTCATTTTTCTTTACATCAAAAGACCATTATTATTGCAGTTTAAATGACTTTTATTAGGTACTTATCCTCGACTCTTAGCAATTCCAAGTGGCCTGGTAAAGCTCCAAGTTTGCGACCTTGGACTTCTTGGCTAACAGCAACTCTAAAATAATTGAAATGCTTCTAGCGTCGTCCTATGAATAATTCCTTAATGCGAAGTGTCGTTGGATATTATAATATCTGCATTGTTGCAAACACTTAACTAAGTTCATGTTGCGACGTAAATGCTAAGTCTTTTTAGATATTTCTTTTCATTTATTGAAGAATAAAAACAGCTTATTTCTCATCATATGATTTAAGTATTATAATATTTAAAACAAAACTAAATAATTTGGTTATTTCCTTCTTACTAATCTTATCTTGGCATTATAAATAGTAAGAAGTATAGTGTTTGGTAGTTTAATTAGCAATACTTTGTATTGTTGTTCTTACACAAGGGACATATTACTTAGATATCATGACCCGTCGATGTATGAAGTAACAAATTGATTGAACCTCATACTATTCTAACTTTATTATATTATATTATAAAGCTCTTATTTCCTTCCGGAGACTAAACACAAGCAGGAAAACTTTTGTTACCGTTACCACTTCATAGACGGTAACCTCACTCGACGCACGTTTTTGCCATAAACCGAAACATGAACAGGAATTGAATTGTTACTTTAAAATTGATAGGAATAAAAACTTTTTAAATTGTAGTTACTAGTTGTAAAAACTTTTAATATATAGTTTTTACTTAAAGTTTTGAAATAATATTTATTATAAACACTTGTTTTTTACTTCAGTTTATAAGTATTTTGTTTCAAACCTTCGTTCGCTTGCCCTTATCCCCTTTTTAGGGCTGTGGTTGAATGGTAACTTGAGCTTTTTTTTTATAGAATAGGAAGGTGGACGAGCATATGGGCCACCTGATGGTAAGTGGTCACCAAACGCCCTTAGACATTGGCATTGTAAGAAATGTCAACCATCGCTTAAAGCCAATGCGCCACCAAACTTGGGAACTAAGATTTTATGTCCCTTGTGCCTGTAATTACACTGGCTCACTCACCCTTCAAACCGGAACACAACAATATCAAGTATTGCTGTTTTGCGGTAGAATATCTGATGAGTGGGTGGTACCTACCCAGACGAGCTTGCACAAAGCCCTACCACCAGTATAGCTATAATACTTTTATTATTTGATGCAGATAACTAAAGATTATCATAAAAACTGTTTATTTTGCAACGTGAAATCGATTGAATATCGATTTGATATTATGATGAGCCGGTTGGTGTGGTTGGTAGATACTTGCCTTTCACACCGAAGGTTGTGGGTTCGATTCCCACCCAGGACAGACATTTGTGTGCATGAACATGTCTGTTTGTCCTGAGTCTGGGTGTAATTATCTATATAAGTATGTATTTACAAAAGAAAAGTAGTATATGTAGTATATCAGTTGTCTGATTTCCATAGCACAAGCTCTGTACAAGCTTAACTTGGGATCAGATGGCCGTGTGTAAAAAATGTCCCAGGATATTATTATTATTAATAAAAAATAATATTTATTTAAAATTAAGCATCGAAAATTTGAATTAAATATATTTTGCTTAAAATGCAACTAAACTAAAGCTGTCAAAATTTATACAAATAAATTTTGACAGCTTTAGTTTTATGCAACTAGATTTTTTAATTTTTTTGTAATATTATTAGAACATTTTTGAAACACTCTGTATACACTCATAGGTCCTTATAAGTGATGTCATATAAAATAATACAGATATGTTTATTCATAGATTACTTGCGATCGTTTATGCAATGTATTGCGGAGTTGTCTCAGATCAGATAGTTCCAAACTATCTTAAGGGAATTATTTTTGTCTTGTCAATAAAAATTGTGCTTTATGCCATTCAAATAAAGTTTAATTTTGCCTCGTTCTCAGGTAGTGAGCCTGATTTTCTTATTTTAAGTTTTATAATAACTGTAATTCAATATTTATTAGGTTAATCATAAATATTGTAGAATTTTCTAATGGTTGGACCCGCGTAACCGATGATACCGGGCTTAATCCCAAGCACCATTGAATTTTTAAGGGCTTTTTTTTTGTTTCTAATTCGTCTAGCGCTTGTTGGATTGGATTCAAATTTTCCTCATATATACAAACCAACTCGCATCGAAGCACCGTGTAACAAGCTCCCAGCCATCCTACTAAAATGAAAAAAAGAATTATCTTTAGTCCTGAAGTGGGACATTTAGAAGCTGTTATGTTATATATGATGATGATGATGATGATGATGTCCTGCGGACCGATTTCGGCCACGGCGGCCAATCTCAAGAGAGATTACCCAACTACGCAGGAGATATTATAGTGCACAAGTGTGTGCGCAAATGCAGGTGCACTCTCTATTTCCTAACTCTCATAATGGGTGATGGGATGGGACGCGATGGGATGGCAATAGGTGCTTTTCGAGGCACGGGAGTGAACACACTTCCAACTTCCAGACTCCGGGCTGCTATTGAGAATTTTCTGGCCCGACCTGGGAATTGAACTCAGGATATCCGGGTTTGCGGCCTTTCATCAAGCCACTAGACCAACGAGGCAGTCAAATATATATATTTTTAACACTACTTGCCATATTGCAAATCCAACTTAATAAACATAAATTATAATACGACATTATAAGAAAAAGATATCTGTACGAAAAGATCTATATAAAATTCATATCAAGTCGTCTTCCTACTATTAATTAAAAAAAAAAAAAACATGTAATCATAATGTATGTATGTCATAATATTCCATTAATGATAAGGTAATTAAGATATAACGATTATAATAGTGATAGCTGGCTGTTACACAAGTTCTAGGCGATACTGGTCGAATTGGTTACTTAACGGATAATGTACATAATATACACAGACGTACGTGTATTAAGGGCCGTTAGGTTGGCACTATAAAAAATATTAAGCAATCTATACATCGCCAATGCACCACCAACCTTGGGAACTATGATGTTATGTCCCTTGTGCCTGTAATTATACTCACTCGCTCCCGTAACCTATAACGTAAGTAAGTAACAGCCTGTAAATGTCCCACTGCTGGGTTAAGGCCTCCTCTTCCTTTTTGAGGAGAAGGTTTGGAGCTTATTCCACTACGCTGCCCCAATGCGGGTTGGTGGAATACACATGTGGCAGAATTTTGATGAAATTAGACACATGCGGGTTTCCTCACGATGTTTTCCTTCACCGAAAAGCACGAGATGAATTATAAACAGAAATTAAGCACATGAAAATTCAGAGGTTTGAACCCAAGAACGCGTGAATCTTAACCGATGAACGCGGTTAAGATTCACGCGTTCTTACCACTGGGCTATCTCGACCTATAACGTAGCAACGTTATATTTACGTATTGCTGTTTGACGGTAAAATATCTGATGAGAGGACGTACCTAACCAGACTTGCGCAACAAAGCACCAATTAAATATGAGCCTAGAATTTATCTCATATCTGCATATGATGTGTTTCATTGTATGGCCCCTTTTTCCATTGTATGGTATAATTTAATGGCAATTAAATTTGTATTTCAATTTTGTATATTTATATATATATAAATATATATATATAAATATATATATATAAAAAATAATAATTTTGTAAAAGAGACTAAAAGTTCTTTGACTACCCTCCATTAGTAGTACTCCTACTTATAAGACCTAATTGACATTTCACTTTGGGATATAATCTGTGCCCTGTTCGCGTGCATTTTGAAATAGTTTTATTAAAATATAACTATTGTCCAAAACAACCTTACAGTTAACCGTCGAAACATTGTTAGTTCGGACGCGGGTCGACGGCCGGTGCGCGTGCGCCGCTGTTTGCTGAAACAATACCAGATGCGTATAATACGTTTCAAATATTTGCTCAAAATTACATGGATGAGGAGGATTTTTTATTTAAATTTACTACATCTTGTTCGGGATAAATTATGTGTCACAACTCTCATAAGAAATTTTAATAGTCTTTAATTATTTAGTTAATAACAAGATAACAAAGACGTAATAACAAAGAATGGTTATGAATACATATATATATTATTTAGTAAACGAATCTAAATCTAAATGCTAAATCTTTAAGAAACTATTGAACAGAAGGACTTTAAAAGTGACTTAACAGTTCCAACTTTTTAAATAATTCGGAAATGACGTCACGTTGCTTGTGCTTGTTGCGTACTGACCTTTCGAGCGAGGGTGGGTAGCAAGGTCACTGAACATATGTTCCGCCCACACAACGCCCGCGCACCCTTATGTAACAGCCGGTGAAGCCTTGAGAAGGGTGGAAGATATTGTTACGTTCATTGGTTAATATGGATCATGGTCAAATGGTCGTGGGTTTAGTGTGGTACCAATTTGTTTTTAAATCTTTAATCATTTTTATATAATTTAAATTGAAAATATTTCGTTACGCCATATTCCATTATTTAGAGTAAATATAAAATAAAATCCGAAAAAAGCGATGTTAAAAAATAACAAAAAGGCGCGTATTTTTCAATTTAATTTTTGAATATCAAATGTATGCTTTTAATATTTCAAAACATATTTACGCGAAAAAAAACCGCAGCATTAATCGATTAAAAGGCGCCAAACTGGATTCCGATTAGTTACGCCACTGTATATAATTATATCGCTATTAAATAGATAAGATTTCTTAATGTTATCATTAGTCTAAACATTATCGGCCTTACTTATAAAGGCTGTTTAGCGGGTGTTTAATTAAACAATGATTTATCTCTTTCTGCAATCATTGATTTGACATTTGAAAGAAGAAGACGCAGCTGTTTCAGTAATCACTACCAATACAACATTTATAGGTAAAGTCGTATGTTATTAACTGTTTACTGACAATGAGCTTCAAGCCCAGCATAATTTGACAACATTTCGACAACAATGGAAATTCTTTGGGCAATAATGGTCTCTAATGTTTTTCATTAGGTGTGTAATTCGCTTGCCGACATTATTCATCTTTCCAGAAATCCTATATTATTTAATAATTAGAAGGTATACGTACAAGAAATACATTTTCAATGCGCTAACTATTTCAATGTCACAGATGGATGACACATCCAATAATCGTAAATGCAAATTGATCGTAATAAAATAAGTAATATACATAGATCAAAGAAACCGACCTTTATTACTATGTTTTGAAATAATCAATTATGGATAAAAGAATTATATAAAGATATAAAAAAATATTCGTTATTTAAAAAAAATCTGATTGTTTAAAAATCCGTTAAGAATTTTTCAGCTTAATTTTTAATTTCTATACTAGTGGCGCCATCTGTTTAATAAAATCTACATTAAATTGACGTGAATAAATATCGTCACGTCTATAATTATGTTGAATAAATGATTTAAATATTTTATTTGTCCACGCAAACTCTAGCAGACGATTATGGTAAGTCGTCAGTTATCGAAATATCGCTAAAAGCCTTGCTTGCTTGGTTACAACTATATGACGCTAGATGGCGCTCTACCATAACAAGCAATGGTTCGTATACATGTTCGCTAAGCTTTGCTTGGCAACGCTTTGCGTCGGCGTTCAATAGATGGCAGTACTTGTTGTGAATTATATTGTTCACGCGTTTCATTAGATTAGAGAAAAATCCATAACATTGATTATAACAAACGATTTCATGTCATCGCTTAGTTATTGCGCTGTATTTGGTATATAAAGAGTAACATTTAATTATATTAATGTAATATTTCTGAATATATACTTTAGAAGCACTTTATATAGTAATCAAAACTTGTGTATATAACTTTGAAAAAAAAAGATTAATATAACGTTCAATTGAGATTTTTAATAATAGATATATAATAAAATAAACACCATGCTATATCATATACACAATCAATGCACTTATTTTATTATACAATTATAATGTTGTTATTTTACATTTGTTATTTAATGTTATAATATTATTTACAAACAAAAAAAATAATTAAGTGATCGGAATGTCGTCCACCCATTTAAATAACCCACACAATGTTAGATATAAAGTTCCTATTTGTAAGATAATAATTAATTTATAAATGTAAACAAGACCAAGAGTAGGAGTTAATGTGATAAATAATAATTATATTTGTTATATTATTACCGAACACCTGACCCCGCCCTCTCCTCATACGCGGGCGAAAACTAAGTTGTACATAATAATATGCGTAGTTAAAAAAAATACTACAACAAATTTTGTATGAATTCGATTATCGTCATCATTATCCTTTTCTCGTCCACTGCTGGACATAGGGGACTACAATGGCACGCCACTGAACTGGATCTTCAGCTCTCAATCTCCAACCGCTGCCAGCCACCTTGCGTATATGAATTGGATACTATTGTTTATTTTAAATTTTTAATACTCATTTTTTTAATGGGTTCTTTACCTAAAACTTAATGCCTGTGTTAATACGTTAATAATAATGTTATTAAAGTGACAACCGTAACTGGCTAACTTGGTCGGAATGAAGCACATTAGGGCTATTCTGTAAGAGCAAACTCGAAACTCGCCGCAAAAGACGGTCGTAAATTTCAGAAAATGATAAGCGACTTTGACCATAATAATCATAACATTTGAAGAATACACGCATCAAAATAGTATATCACCATAAGTCGGTTGACAAGATTTCACGGGTGAGCAATGAAGAGAGTTCTTACAGACAGAACAGCATAACAGATCTCTACAAACCTGGAATTGCAAGACTCGGACATTATATTTACACCAAAATAGATTTATAACTAAGTTAATTATTTATATGTATTTCTAGAATTTAACTTCAAAATGAATCGTATACGTTCTATTATTAAATATTTCGTTAAGGCAGAATTTGTTTTTGGTTTATATTTTCTATTCCATTATCTTTTTTTGTATATAATCTCAATCAAGACCCGATGTTTATTAAATTTTTAACGAAAATTAGTTGAATGTAAAAGAAAATTATAAGTCTTAACTAAATTGTGCCGGATAAGTAAAATAGTGAAAATGTTAACCTTTTTGTGAAACCTTACGTGGCGTGAAAACGATACGTTGTATCCTCTAATCTATTATTTCTCGTCCCTTCCTGGTTTTGCTTACTCACCCAATAGTAGCCGAGTAAGTCTGAACGCTATCTGATACCATTAATTACAAACGAATTACCTTCAATAATAAAAAAAAAATCCGTCCGAAAACATTTCAAATACTCTTAAATAAATATAGACTTGAATATATGACAACGCTATTTAGGATTTTTTGACATGTCATTTGTCAAAACGAATCGAAACTTAGAGGAAGTTAACTAAACGGTACCAAACGCGGGCTATTCGGCAACAAAGGATGTCTGATATAAGACAAAGAAGAATGCTAGAGTTAATATAATAAACAAAAGAAAAACGTCCATTTAACATGACAATTATCACGGAATTCAGCTCCCATAATGAATGAGAAACATACGTAAACCCACGATACATTTTTTCACAGCCGTCACGGGCGGCTAGGCTGCAACTACGCGCCAGTCACCTGTTAGAGTCCGAACGAAGCGCGCGCGCACGTCAATTCAAATTTCGAAAAACGAATCGAATAACTAACACACTAACCGTTTCGAAAAAGGTTTTATTGTGGTCTGTGTTTTTTTAAATGTATTTTAAAGTGAAATAACGGATTCGATACGCGAATTGTTTACTGATACCGGTGACAATAACGGTCGTGTTGCTTTTGGGTTTTAGTGGGATATTGTTTTTGCTTAGCGAACTTAAGCAACTAAGTAAACGCTAATTAGTTACTTAAATGTTACTCAACTCGTAAAGGGAGTGTATTGTTTTGAGTGACGTAATATACGTGTCAAATGAAGAGTGATGAACATCCTAAAATATTACAGCATTATATTGTCTAAATTCAATGATTTTATCGATTGATAAAAGTGAATTTTATAAATAAAGTACTCATACTTGGCCTTTCCATCTTATCAATATTGTATTTTTTGTGCATTCCTGGTTTTAAAAAGATAATTTAATTTCGACTTGAAAAGATGAAATGGCGCGAATATTTATTTATTTGTATTACTCGAATTCTTAGCTCTTGAAAATCATTAAATCTTAATTGTAAATAACAGAATAGAACGATAACGCCTTTATAAGTGATTTTATTATTTATTTGATTAAAATTGAGAATGGCCGGTAACTGCTATATTCTCGTTACTTAACATATTAATATAAAATATACGATTCTAATAAAAATCCGAAGTTCAATAGTTGTCATTATAATTAAGAAGCTATTTTCTGTATGTTCGTCTGTTCGTTATTTTATAAATCAGTTAGGAACTTTTATAGGAATGGTTTAATTAACATGTAAAACAAGCTTTACTCATTTACCACGATAACTATTTAAAAAAGGAATTCTCATGTACATACAAAGTTATAATCCATTAAAGGAGGTCTTAATGCATAAATAAAATTCGAATTTTAAATTCGAAAATATTCATATTTGGAATTCCAAGTCGCGTTATTAGTTAAATATTAATGATTAGCAAGAGCAAAACACAAACAGTATATAAAACAAGCAAGGTCAAAATCTGTATAAACATGAAGCACCTAAATGCGTAATATTTATTACAAGTTGTAATTACTGGCGTGATTAATATAAATTAATTAAAATTAAATATATTTATTCATATAGGCTCTTTTGAATCGTCCATAGCTTTTAATTTACGGGATTTAAAGCTACCGGTTCTGAATGAAGATTCTATTGAGATAAAACTCAAAACAATACAATTGTTGACACACACTTTTTCGACGATCATCATGTAATAATTATATTATCAATATATATAAAATTTGTTATTATAATTCATCTCGTGCTTTGCGGCGAAGGAAAACATCGTGAGCGAAACCCGCATGTGTCTAATTTCACTAAAATTTTGCCACATGTGTATTCCATCAACCCGCATTGGAGCAGCGTGATGGAATAGGCTCCAAACCCTATCCTCAAAAAGGAGGAGGCCTTAGCCCAGCAGTGGGATATTCACAGGCTGTTGCTGTACTTTATAAATAAAAATATATGTTTTAACAATATCTTATCACTACGCTGTTATAATTCTTATTTCTATTCTCGCTTAGCGTTACTTGCTGGGTTAACTGGTTTGATGCCTTGCTGGGTTTTGATCTTTAAACCATGAAAATCATAAATGCAGATTTTTAATATGAATATAATAAAATACAAATAAAAAAATAAAAAACAAATATTTTATTCATATCTATCATTGTTTTGATAGTTTTAAGATATACATTCTGAAATCAAAGCCATATACGCCCGGACATTCGGAGGATGCACTGGTATGGCAACCCCATGTGTGTGTCTATGCAAAGGCTCAGAATCAAACCTGCGACAAAGACAATAGTTAATATATAGATAGAACAATAAACATTGAAAAAAAATTTATTCATATAATTTTCGTTTGTTTCGTTTATTATTTTGAATTGTATGTATATGTAGCAGTTAAGTACATTTATATACATACAAAACAATTATTTATTATTAAAAGAAATATTAACGATTACAAATAATATTATATTTTAATTGATGTTAAAAAAAAACTTATAACTTCAAAATTCATAACACTTGGCGATTGCTGGAAATTTTATATCGATAAAAATAATCCTATTGAGTATTGACGAATTTGCGTAATTAAACTTAGAAGGTTTCCTTGGGCACGGACCTAATATATTTTTTTTATAATAAGTGCCCAGTAGTGTGGCAAAGATTAACTTAACATAAAGAGTCGCGAGGCTCCAAAACCTATATATATTTGCATATGTTTGTCCTGGTTTTAATCAGATGGATTTCAGTTTTCAACTGGTTATTTTCTTTTGTTTATTTTTTTGTAATCGTTTTAAGATTTAAGGCAATACTGATCGGTATTCGCGATTTTGTTTACTGAGCTACATTGTTGTTCATTTTTAAATTTGGCAATTCGTTTTTGGTTTTTATGTCGGAGCTGCATGATTTTTCATTTTCATTCATCCCTTTATTTTTTTAAATTCGTTATTGTTAGGCATACTGGCAAATGTACCACCTGATGGTTAGTTGTCACCACCGCCCATTGACAACTATCCATCGTCGAAGCACTATCGTCCTTAGGAAATATATGTTATATCCCTCGTTCCCGAAGACACTGGTTCATTCACCATTTCAAATGTTTAGCGAAACATAGAAAAAAAATATCGTGTAAGACATTAAGAAAAGTTAATTAATTTGTGATTGGTAATTTGGAATTTCAATAGATTTATTATTCATATCTTTGTCGCTATACGATTACCAAACATCAACTTAATTTTAATGCTGTGTCATTAAAATTAAACCGACACTTACTGCTCCATATAAAGCATTCCAAGGTCCAGCCTTGTAGGCGTCGACCATAGAATTATAAAATCCCCCGCAAAAATGTCGGTATCCACTGTTGACACCCACATTTAAATAAAATTGAATTTTACACACCATATGATGTTATTAAATATGTAGTGCGTTTTGTGAATATTGATTTTTAATAATGCAATTCGAATAGAATACAGACAATAATTGTTACGTACAATTCTACCTTTTTAATATCACAGGTGTGGTAACGCACACAAACGCAAGAGATCGTTTTGGTAAAAGGAATTATTATTAAAAATGGTAAAATTTGTTTCCAAAATATCCAAATAGATTTGGCTGTTCAAAACCGGATGAAAATATAAATTGATTGCAATTTCAAATATCTAAGTATATATTCAAAATTACCTGCTAAAACCCCATTTTTGGTAGAAGCCCATGATATATAGACAAAATACGATGATATAAAAGTTATATTGTTGTATAACTTTTTAAAGAAAAACAATTTGTTAATTACATAATTGCTTCGAATTGTTATTTTTTTAAAATATCCTTGATTTTATTCATTAGCTTTTGTTAGATTACGTCATGAGTCAGCTTAGGTCGTGGAGCGAGGTCTGAACTGTCGTTAGCGTCCTTTTCCATTTGACATTCTATAGAGATTAGTGAATCTAAATATTTCAGAGCGAGATTAAACTGATTTGAACTATATATATCTAATTAAGTAACAATCATAGTCGAAAAATAAAAAAAATAAAAACAGATGTGGAATAAACTAACATTTCAACGTTTGGATATAACTGATATTTGTAGTTTTTTATGAACAAATATCTTATTTAATCCATAAGGTCTCGGCTACATACGGCTTAAAGGATTATCAAGTTAATATTAAGGGACAAACCTATAAAAACATGCCAAGGCACATATTGGCAATTAACCAACCAACAATCATCGTATTTTTGTATAAGTTTTAATTTATGTATTCTTCTTTATTGAAATTAAAAAAAAAATTAACATCATCGATTTTCGGCGGATTCAATTATTTATCAGAGATTTATATAATATCGCTTACGTAAGCTCCTAAGTCAAGGTTTACATGTTTGTGAAATCGCTGAATGAAATCCTTCGCATGTATGTCCATTACAAATAAACTCGTAGAGCTTAATTTCATTGATTCTTTGCATTTTAAATAAAAAATAATGTACAGTTCGTAAATTTTTACGTGTTATATGTAACTACTATTATTATATGATTTTTTGGTTTGTTTTAAACTAAGTGTTCTTTGTTATATTGTTTTCTTTAAAACCCTGCCCTGCTGGTCATGTTATGGACATTACGAAAATCCTGTATCCTCAATAAAATATCTAAAACAATATATAAAAAATCGTTTGTTCTAAAGGCGTCACGAAATCAGTTTCCTTATTGTTTAGCGACGCCGGCGTCCGCCGGAAGAGTCTCTCCATATTTGTTGGAATACAAATATGGCGAGGAAACTTGGCTAATCCGAAGCCTGTTTAAAACTCTACGAGCGCTAAATTCACATTCACTTTCTTTGCCCATTTAATTAATTCTGCATCGCATGATTATAAGTACAAGCTCGTTTCATGTTTAATACTATTTTTAATATAGTATTATTAACTAGCTAAGAGTGAATTTCCTTAAGCGGTCGTTTAATTTGTTTTTACCATGTTAAGTCATGAACTAACAACCATAATATTAATAGTAATAGATTCCTTTGACGCGTGTCACTGCTAAACCAGAAGTCATTCAATTTATACGTTTCTAAATATAGTCAATATCAACAATTTCCCACTCATCACCCGATCCTTTGAAGTAATCTATTACCGAGTATTGTCACATAACGGTGTAGCAAGTTGTGCGCGTATCGAATCCGTAATAAGTTGGAAATAATACCGCAGCGCGTCAAGCCCGATCAGTATTATGTTATACCGGCCCGTGGAGGACTGAGAGTAACGAATCGAGAATGTCGATGTATAGATTCGTTAAAGAAGGCAGCAGTAAGCGCCTCTTCGTTCAAGGGACACTCGAAAGTGATGATACGAAACCGTTGAAGTCAAGCTTGAAGAAACCGTCCCCATCGCCGGTAGGATCCCCCATAACGACCAGTCTTAACCTGGCTTCTGTGCCAAGAAGTTTGAGGGAAAGTCTGACGAGACACGAAACTGTATTCGATGGTAACTATCCCGGATTCGAGAGGTCGAGCTATCGCTCTGGATCGTACAGGGAAGAAGGTTACAATGGACGGATAGTACACGACGGTAATCAGACACATTTCGAGTACGACGGTGAAAGTGCATTAGCTGTACCGTTATCAGCCGGCGGGAGGGGTGTTTCGGAACTACAGGCGATTCATACGAACAAGCGCTTGTCGACCGAGGTCCTGGGCTCCTCGTTGGAGTCGACGAAGATCTCGAAGAAAGACGACAGCGGGCAGCGACGCATTACCACCAGGATTGTCAGGAAAGTAACTACGTTGACCCGCGGTGAGGAGAAAGCGTCCCTGGAGGATGTTAGAGGCAGGGAGGTTCACAGATCCGCTGAACGCTACAGACATGTCGAAACGGAAACGACGCTTCCGAGAAAGGTGAAGGTAAAAGTTAATCATGTATAAAGTAAACAAATTTAACGTTAATATTTCTCTATGATTAATGCAAGAATGTTTGAGTTGTAATGGCTTCATCTTGGCTTTAACGCTAGCCAACTTGCACGGTGTAAATACATCAGGGTTTCCCCAATATCATACATACGGTATACACAAATACTATAAATTTATTCTGATTATAGTATGCACAAGCGTTTGATATTTTATTTTTTTGTAACAATCAAGAATAGAGTTCTGTTAATAGAAAAGGTTGTTTTCGTGTACATCATAATTTTCTGAGCAAAATTTAAATTCGACAAAGTCATAAAACTGTATATTAACATAGCGGTACCCTGTATCATGTGCTTATGTTATTGTTTATTTACATTACCTTTGACATTATGTTCCATCCATGGTCATAATTCTACTACCTAAACGTAAAAAAATATTTTAGAATTTCGAACTCAGCTAGTACAAAACGTGTACCGACACTATATCTCATTATCATTCTTTTAGGTTTGTCTATTTCTCCCAAATGCCCTAATCGTCTGATTATATTAACAAACAACACGAAAGTGGTACTCTACTGGTGGTAGAGCTTTGTGCAAGCTCGTCTGGGTAGGTATCACCCACTCATCAGATATTCTACCGCAAAACAGCAGTATTTGGTATTGTTGTGTTCTGGTTTGAAGGATAAGTGTGATTGTGCCTGTAATTACACTGGCTCAGTGTAATTACAGGCACAAGGGACATAACATCTAGCGATGGTTAGTTAACATTTCTTACAATGCCAATGTCTATGGGCGTTGGTGACGACTTACCATCAGGTGGCCCATATGCTCGTCCGCCTTCCTATTCTATAAAAAAAGCCTAGGGTATGATAAAAAAGATGAACTTATAATTTAGAAGAAACTTCGTTTCGTGACGTAGAGTCATCTCATCGACCCGTTCATAGTGACATGTATTTAGCAAATAAATACATATATTCATATGCTTCTTTGAAAGCCCAGTGTATAGAATAAGAGACGTGAATCTTAAGCGAATTTTTATTTGTTTAATTGATATTTATTATATGTTTCGTGCTCACACGTATCCACCAACCCACATCGTAGAAACGTGGTTTATTCAATCACTTAAACCACATAAATTTCCATTAATTTACGTTTTTGATATTATATATGTATCGCACCGAAAACGTACTTATATATATATATATATATACACTTTCAATTCACCGTAGGTAAATCCTTAAGTTCTCTCAAGTAATAAGTGTACATTTAGCTTTGCATACCAATCGTATTAAAAGACGATCGTTTCAATTACGACTCCGGTTGAGTATGAGTTAGAATTTAAATACACTTGAAATGATAGGTACGTAAGACTTAACTCGATCTCAAAGTGAATTGCGTCCGAGTACGGGCTGCTGTGTATGGCAGCTGTGTATCACCGCCTACGAGATGCAAGAGCTAAATCTGGTTGAGTACTTCATATATAGAATTTAATTTATCGCTTAGCGAGATTTTTTTTTTATTGAATATTTTTTAATGTTTAAAGTTCTAAAACGTTTTGCCTTTTATAATTAATTGACGTCATAAAAGTTGATTGCAATTGTTTCTTCTGTAATTTATTTATATATATTTTATATATAATGACAGTGGTAATGAAAACATCCATGGTTAGATTGATTTATTTGTATTTAAGGATCATCAGTAAAAATAAAACAATGGGATATACAGAAAAACTACTTTTTCATTTGTCAATTTTAGCAATACATCTTCATCAGGCTGAAATACTTATATATTACATTGTTTAACTACCAAATGTAACTAAGAAAGTGTATGTGTGAATGTAGGTCATATCCTTCCCATGGTTTATAAGAGTAAATGTAAAGTTTTTTTTTTAAAACTTATTTATTTTAATGTTAACGACGAACATTTGATACAGTTTTTTTGATTAGGAGTAATGTATTATTTAAATTAATGTTTGTAAATATTAGGTATTTTATATATTTAATATTGAGTACTGATTCATATTCATTCGTGTGGTCCTCGAATGACGTAAAGTTCTATCTATAAAAAACATAGGTGACGTCATACCTCAATCATTTACTTGGTAATGTCATTTGCATTGAAATATAGTATACGATGCATCTAATTCTACAACACGCGCCGTATTGAATACCATTTTGTTTTAACTTTACCTAGAAAATGTATAAGTACCTATACTTAGATATTTCCTTGATGTTAAATCTACATATATCAATGTAAAGTAAAGTAACATGGCTAAGGCCTCCTCTCCTTTTTTGAGGTGAAGGTTTGGAGCTTATTCCACCATGCTGCTCCAATGCGGGTTGGTAGAATACATAGGTATATAAAAATAAAACATAATAGCTTCTAGAATAAACTATGTAGAATATATTAAACTTTACTCTTTCTTTAAACGTTTTTTCGATAGCCAATTATGGATGATCGTGATGATGTGTAAGTTTTAACAGAGAATCTCGTCACTGACTGACTATTAGCATGCCAATCTCCTGACTAACTGCGTATCAACGTACATCTAAAAGTATAAGGCATAAATTGTCAGACGTAAACTTGAAAATTATAGAAGACCTTCGTTTTATAAAGTAGAGTCACCATAGAAAAAAATAATGTAAAATGAAGATTTACATCGGGTAATTTATCAATATGCTTAGCAACATCCCCGTTAGGGTTCAGCGTCGTCTCAATGATGTGTCGTTGAGAGGCTATATAGTGCGTATGCGATGGTCGTGTTACAGTAGTAATTATATCAAGTACGCCAAATAAATGTTGATCACCACCGACTTTTACATATATTATGTACATTAAATACTGTGATTTTTGCTAGTATATAATTATGAAAAATGAGGTATTTTTAGTGACTAATTATTAATTATAAAATAGGGTGATTGAGTATATTATATTATTTAATAAATAATTAATAATTTAATAACCATCCTTCACCTAAGGTTGCATATTTAGTACCAAGCAAGTATTACCAAGTCCTTTTTATTTACCCTTGAATAAAAAAATATAAGAAAACTCATAGTTGCCGAAATACTTATGTATATCATCCTAACCGTAGTGGACTAGTGGATTCTTGTACTACACGTGGTTTCGTGCCCTTCTCTTTATATTTATTACAAAAGGATATTTTTTCCACAGTGCTGTATTATGTAGGTGTTATTTATTTAATCGAATTGTGAAGCTTTAAACGAATAACAATTTTTATTATTATTTTATTAGTTTCTCATTTTTAATCTGATCATCCTTGACTGTAAGTCTGAATGCTATTGTGATTGCGCGTGTTATCAATCAACTTGGTTATATTAAAATTAAATTATTCTTTGCTATAACAACAAAACCAGATGTTCATTTAGCTGAAGATAAAGGAACGAAATACAATACCGTCATTTAAAATCAGACGCATTGTCGATTTGTAACGATGTATTACTAAAATGGATAGAACACGCTCCGTGCATTACCGTTCTTACAAATTGATTTGTGTGCTTGTGTCACAACCGTAGGTCATCCTTGTGGTAATGTCCAATATAATATAGAAACTTGTTGATGAAACCATTTTATATAGAGGTAAGCCTAAAGCGTTTGTTGCAAAATGATTCGTGTGCGGTAGATAGGTGCGGTCTGTTATATTACCTACTACAAATCTATCATATGTAAACACCTTAGGTCTTATTCTATAAGACAAATAATGTTCAAATTCGGAATAGTTTTAACTATGAATCGATTTAGTTTAATCATTACCCAGGTCAAATCTCTTTGTTTATTAGGTTTTGATCAATTGTGAACAAAATATCTTTTTTTATTTTATTTTTCTCAGTGACCAGTATGCTACTGTGGTTATTTTTTGTGACATGTTTTTTTTAACACAATTAGATATATTTTTTAACGGTTCGTTCATCAGTCGTTTTACATTTCTCATTCATTTTAAGAACAAATACATTACATGCATATGAAAAGACGAGAATCAATCGTTCGAAAATTAAAAATTCAAATCGTAGTCCGACGTCTACATAACTTCCTGTATTGTTATCTTTAACTTTATCGCCTAGTACTTTCGGAACTTATTTTATAAGATTGAAGAAAAACTAATTTAATATGACCTTACAGTAAATACTTAAACATAGTGATATTCATGTATCGTTGTTCCTGTAATGATTCCTGTATGCAATATTAAGAATCATATTTTAAATGCATGAGCAATTTTAAACCGATTAGATCTTCAAGGAAAGGTCAAAGTAAATATTAATTTTAATTTTGAATATTTTTAACAGTTTCAAATATGTATGTATTATATCCTAACTAAAAATAATATTGCAAAAGAAAGATCTGGAATAGATAAGTCAACAACAAACGACGATGTGGCATTCTCGAGACGTTAAAGTTCAAATCTTAAAATAGTTCGAATAATGTCGACTGAACTCGATGTAGACTCTCGACAGGACAATGGAAATATTACTGCCATTATAGATTATGTATAAGCTAAATGCGTCCAAAGAGTATTTATTTATATAAAAGAGTAACGGTCTGTTAATGTCCCACTGCTGGGCTAAGGCCTCCTCTCCCTTTTGAGGAGAAGGTTTGGAGTTTATTCCACCACGCTGCTCCAATGCGGTTTGGTAGAATACACATGTGCCAGAATTTCAATGTAATCAGACACATGTAGGTTTCCTCACGATGTTTTCCTTCACCGTCAAGCATGAGATGAATTACAAACCAAATTGAAACATGAAAATTCAGTGGGTTTGAACCCACTATCATCGGTTAAGATTCATAATATTAATATTATGTTATAATTTTTGTTTAAAATTGATACAAAAATATTTTAAAGCAAAAATATATAAAAAGAAATTCTTCAATTAAAAGTAGTTTTAATCTATTATATCAATATTGGATATTTGATACAGGAAACTGAGTGAATTGAATTCCA
The DNA here is from genome assembly GCF_905147045.1 of Nymphalis io. Taxonomy (NCBI): domain Eukaryota; kingdom Metazoa; phylum Arthropoda; class Insecta; order Lepidoptera; family Nymphalidae; genus Nymphalis; species Nymphalis io. The sequence goes on from NC_065909.1 coordinate 7,283,812, forward strand.
TCATAGTCACTCTGTAAAATAAGCGTGTTTTGTTTTACTATTTTTATTCGATGTAAATTTGTCTTTTACCAGAATCCACTTGAAGTGTACCTCATATTTCGATGTATAATTGTCACCATTTGGCAAATTTCAAGAACGCCTAACATGCTTTTTAATTCAAAATTATACTTCCAAGTTAAATGAACTTAAAATAATGCATCAATTTTAAATATATAATAAATTTTAATGATATAAATCAACGAATCAGTAACACATAAAGCCGTTATCAATGATCAAAAAGTCATCGTAATTTGCATAATAGTATGTAATGGACGTGATTGAAATTTCACGTAATTAATAACATGCATAGCGAGACGACATTCCATACAGCAATTTGCTTGCTCAACTGATCTTCAGATATGCCGATATTCTGACATGCACCAACTGATAACATTTTGTATCTTCTAAGTTGATATTATTTAAAATAGCAAAAAGGACATTCGACGGCAAGCAGCCCAAAAGCATTGTTTATCCTTATGTTTGGCCTTACTTTAGTAATGAGTAATAACTGTACAACCATTTCTGTAATGCAGTTGATTACAAGTAAAAATAATATAAATATTTAAATATTGGAACTGCGCTACTAATCAACTATTAACTAGGGACAATTACGCCTGTTTTTTTTCACGACGTGGAAACCTTCAGAACCCGGGTTATGTGGGGGGGGGGGACCATCACGCCTTGTCTTAACATTGTCAGGAACAATATCTAAGTAATTGTTATGACGTCTATAAGAGTGCGTTAGTTCATTTGAATTATTTAACTAGTTTTTAAGTTCATTCATCAATTTTCACAATAAAATGGATATGTTTTAAATACGTATAGATATTGGGACGACTCTGACTTAACGTGCCAGTTTTAATGAGTATTTATAATAGCTGTAATATCCTGTGCGAATCAAATAAGCAGTAATTTAGCTTGGACTTGATTTTGTTATTATATTTGAAGGTCAATAGGAACTTAAAATGGTTGTTACTAATTAAAGATAAAGGATGAAATACATGTATTTATAATTATTAACATTAAACAAAATTAATTACTAAGTATTTTTATAAATCGATTGAGGTACTAAGTGGTAGGTAAATAAATTTACTATATTCGGATTACAGAGGATTTCAAACTGGATTTCAAAGGTTTATTAAAATAGGAGTTTTAAATATTAACAACGAAGCATGCAAATAGCATGTGGCTAGCTGATCTCACGCTTCAATGCGATGTGTAATAATTAGTGTGAAAATTCTGTGCATTGTATCATTCAATGATAAAAAGGATACAGTTAGGAATGTTTCTGTTAAACTGTATATAATTACGATTATTTACTCATGGAAACGAAATCTCCAAGTTTAACTATATATATATGGCCTCGCTTAAACGCTGTTCATATGTTTCGTTAAAAAATGTTTTTTTCTCTTTCTATCATTGATTTGAGAATGTAAAAAATAATAATACAGTACATTGTTGACTAATCATCCACTAAACGACATTTATAGATAAAGGCGATAGTCATTAAATTTAAATTAAAAATTAGTAGACTGTAGGAGAAGACCATTAATATGAAAAAATATTAATTTAAAATCGGTCGTATCATGGTCCAGTGACGGAGCTAATGCGTCACGACCGGTTCCGGATAAAGGAAATCTTTGTTTCTGCATTTTATTCTAGGCAAATGAATTGCCTTTTCGAAGGCTTTGTGCCAGTTTCGTGAACTGCAAAACAGTTTTATAAATGTTATTTTACGAGGATCGTTGCTTAAACTGGTTAATTTGTTTTTCAATTCTATTACATCCGCTCTGTCTTTGGATGGTATCAATAAATCTACTATAGTAAAATGCATTAAATAATATAAGTTTTTGTTACTAACTTCGTCGTCGTTTATTCGATGGTAATAAGTTTGTTCCATTAGAATTTTTACTAATTAACGAGAAACGTGATATAGTTTGTTGTGTTTGTTGTCGTTGATTTGTGGGAAGTAAAATTTTTAGTATCATATAATATCCGGCTCCCGGTAATCGTAATTGCATCGCCAGTAGCGAGTCATAAATCACTCGGTTCGGAGAAACCGGAGATGTGCGCCGTCGAACGCGATTGCCAAAATTTCGCACGTCTTTGAAATATCGCTTTAGCACCGTTACGGACTAGCTTTGTTCTTTTTTGGTAACTTCTTTCTTATTTACTTATAGTTGAAATAATTGGATTAAATTTGTTTTTTTTTCTATGTTTGCGTTGATGTTATTCAGTTTCCGTTCAATATATCACAATATTTAAAGACCCTTAAATAAAATTACAATCTGATTCTAAAGATACACTTTTAAAAAAAATTGAAAACATATAAATACATAATTAAAATATGTATATAATACGTATTAAGAATATTGCGAGTAATTGAAATATAATCATAAAAGGATACGCTATGGAACCTGCGGTTCAAGATGGCAGACAGGAAACACGAACAGGTGCGCCAGCGCAGAGCGACGCGCTCAGCCGTGCGTTAAGAGGTGACTTGTGCGGTATATGAGTTTAGGGACTACGTACGTCATATTTTAAATACCATTTTAAATTTAAATGTGATTTATCTTTTACTTTCACCTCAGCGTTATCAATTTCAAATTTCATGTCATATTTTGATGATATATTACTAACTGCTCTGCTCGGTTTTACCAGCGTTAAGGGTTATTGCTCTGTCTCTGTAAATCGTAGCGTGATTTTATATAGCACAGGCATCCTCTCGCGGCTACGCCTGAATTTTAGGGGAGGAGGTAGATGTTAGGTAGCCTATGTGTTAAGTTTAGGTATAAGCTACATATCTCTCGTCCAAATTCGTTTAAATCCGTTTAGTATTTTTTGCGTAAAAAAGGAACAATGGTCTATCCATCTTAACAAACTTTCGTGTTTATAATATTAGTACGATTGTGTTGTGTAATTGTATAACAAATATAATTATAAATTAATCATTAAAAACTTTCCCATTAAATAAGCTGATACGATAAATATAAACATGTCATAGATACTGATATAATTTAAAATATCGAAACAGACAATTTGTTTAAAATTTATTTTCATCTCGAATGTTTGTTCAAAATAAGATATTGTATAGATCGCTGATACTAAACATTCGTTATGTACTTGAACCGGCTATCGAAAGTGTTCCATCCTATTAACTTCGTCGAGGGTGAAAGCAAAGGGCACTCCAATCTAGAAAGTGAGATGATATACGATATTCACTTGCTAAAGATCTTATTTTACTGATATATTTGTAACTGAGAAAGAACTACGTCGCGTAACGCGGTAGATAAATAATCTATATATATAAAAGAATAACTGTCTCACTAATGACATATCAACGCGCAGCGATTTGCATACTCCTTTTAAAAACACTGTTAGGAAACAAACCTACCTGCATGTGTGGACGTCTAACAGAGCCGGACTTGAAACTTTAGTCGCGGTTGAAGCGTTACCAACTAAGTTATCAACCAAGTAGTTTTTAGTTTTGAATTTATTGTAGAACGTTTGGTTCAATACTTAAACCAAGAGTGGTTTAATTTGGTGTAGGACGTTCGTTGCAAGTTTTAGAGGAGAATCTATTTAAAAAAAACTAGTTAGCCAATAAGAAAAGCCCTTTCTAGCTGATTTTGTTTCAGACCATCAGGTAACGAATTTACGAAATATTATGCAGTTTAATTTATACATCAGAATAAATGTTTTTTTTGATTCAGATTTTTAATATTTAAACTTTACAGTAATTCTGAATGTTGGCCCAAAGAAATGTTTTTTCTCGAGCGTTGATGTCATCGTCATAAAATATCTATTTTCCGTTTTTACTGTTTAGTTTTGCATAAGAATTCGCTAAAGAATAAATTATTGGTTATATTCTGAATACTAACTTGTTCAAAGAAATTTGACTTATAATCATTCAAATGTGTTTGACAATAAAGCCGACATTTGATTGTTTTGTTTTATTATAACAGCTTAATAAAGATGTTGTAAATTACGGTTTTTACTAAAGAAATAGTAGAAATGTATTTTATGGGATATAAATTTGGACTTTCTGGGTCAAAACTATCTCATGGTGAATTCATATTTTATACCACAATATAATTCGATACATTTAACATTGTATCGATTTGCAGATCAGATGGATTCTGTACATACTTTAAGATGGGTTAAAAACTAGTAAATTAGTTTTGCTTCTTTTTTAAAAATATATATAGGTAGGTGGATGGGCAGATGGGCCACCTGATGGTAAGTGCAAGTTGTTACTACCGCCCATTGACATTGTAAGAAATATAAAACATTCCTTACGTCACCAACGAGTCACTAACCTTAGAAACTAAGTTGTTATGTTCCTTACTCACCCCTATAACATATAATTAGTAAGTATTTATGTTTAGTGTTACCTAAGATTACTACCAACAATTTACTTTAAAATTCTACCAGAAATAAACATTTAATTATGTTTAGCAACGACATTAAATATCTTATAATTTTAATCTACCAAAAATACGATTACTTAAGCAGATGTAAATAATAAATTCTGCAAAGGTAATGCCGACCGTCATATCAGATTTATGATGATGTCATTGCCTACGAATATGTATTCTCATTTGTCAAAATTTGAAATTCCTTTCTAAGTACAAGCAAGTCGGTTAAATGTTAATCCCCTAGATTTCATAATGGGATAATAAAGTACATTCTCTATGTCCCAACGTCATACCGTTACATTCCCTTTTACGGTATCCAAAGTGAACTCCTTGGAATGTTAGCAAAATCTTTACGTTCTCAGAAATGTTAGCAACGCAACGCAACTGCAAGGCTTTTAATTTCCTAGAAGTAACGTCTGATTTAAGCGCGTGTAGCGGTAAAAAATGCATTTTTTTTGCTTCACACATTATTTTATAAATGAGATAATATATTATTTAATAAAACTTAATATAAGAAAATTCATTGAAATTATGACCCCTAAAGTAGGAAAGCCCGAAAGTCTTTGGGGCAAGTGCCTTCCCAATCAGTGCTTCACTATATTGGAGCCATACAAGGGCATTTCAATCAGACATGAATAGAACATAGACAAGACTAATAAAAAGTTATTCTAATTCAACTTGCAATAATTGAACAAACAAACATTTTAAGTTAAATAAAAACTTATTATATAAAAAAGAAAAAACAGGTACGCGGTGTACATTTACTACCCACGGCAAGCACAGCAAGCACAGCTATTTGGGATAAATTTGTTTATTCGACAATTTGGTAAGTCGGATTAAAAATAAATACAAATATATCAATCTATAATATTAAACGTTAACGGTAGGCCTAACGCTTTAATTCAGACGATTGACAGCTTCCGTAGAAATCGTCAATCGCTTCCGTTGAACCGGTTAATTGTGAACAGTTAATAGTGCCTTGACTACGATTCAACTTTATTATAAAAACGTTCATTTTATGTCATACCTAAATAATTGTTTTTCGTTGTAAGTAATCGCCGTTACACGTAAGCTTATTCTAGTACCAACAGCGACATATTAATTGAGCTAATATAATTACACAGTATATGATATATACATTTAGATGTAGTTATCTTTCTTAAATTGCCAACGTCCAGAAACTGGTGCCCATCTTCTAATTAAAACTTTAGAAAACCTTTTTACTTTATGTATAAAGTTGCGTATATAATCTCATCGGTAATAAAATATTTGTATGACGGTCTAACTTTGAAGCCTGTTAATGACCTCAATGATCAAATACCATGATGTCAATATTTTCGATGACTTCATCGTCAGAATTCTCCTCGCTATCGATGAAATATGAAGATTATAATTCAACTCCTACTCTAAGATCAGTCGTGATTTCGTCGTTTCGACCGATTACTGTGAAACAGTTCTATATTTCATTTTTCGTTTCATTGTTATACAACCCTCGTAAATTATCCATGTATCTCTGACCATATCCTAAGTTACTCTCTTTTTGAATCAGATAAATATGATAACAATAATTAATAACTAACGCTCGTCTTGTAGTATGAAATTTTGAATCACTCTCTCCGCAATCGAATCCATGAAATATTGGAGTATAAATAAATATAGGGTAAAATTATTAGGATCGTGTCTTCCTTTCGTGAGCTCCATTCGTGATCCGATAACAGTCTCGACACGACCTAATGAGTCTTCTCGTGATCACGCCCTTTGAATAAACTGCTCTGTACAAGTGATTTGTTAGGACTTAAACTGTTTACTTTCTTCATAATTCCTTTTAAGGTTTTACTTCTATATTTAATGTAAATTCGAAAGTAACCCTATCTGTTTGCCTGTTGCGCTATCCCGGCTAAACTACTGAATTATTTTTTAATGAAACTTAGTAAAAAGCACGATGAAGGACATACGCTACTTTTCTATAGGTAACGTCTGTTCCTCCCACCAACCTAACGCGAGATTGAAACCGCGGGCGGAAAGTAGCTTAAATAGTTCTGAATGTAAACAAAAGACGCTATACCAATAAATCAATCATTCTATTCGCGTAAAACTGGTAAAATCGATTGATGACCACGTGACACGTCGATATGTAAATTTTCTATTATATAATAATACTTATATACATTCTTCTATGCAATTATACGAGATGAACTACAAGAGCAAATTACATGAAAACTTATTGGTGATTTTTCTTGGTCCCTCGATCTTCGTTTAAACTAAACGTGTTCCACTAGGCTCTCTCTTTCCTTCCTCTAATTCCTTTATGGATCAGTTTTGAATGAGTGAAGGAACGAATGAGAAAAGTTACCGACTCGTCGTTATCTGACCTCGTCTGATGAAAGTGCTGTTTAAATGTGAATCTTTGTCACTGTCACATAAAAGCTTTCTAAGATTCGTTTCAATTCTAATTAAAAACATAAAATGTAAGAGAAGATTATATTAAGATTGCAAAGTGAGAACGGGAACGAACGATTGTTCATTTTATCAGTATCTCATCTGATAACGTTTTATTTATAAATGGACATGTTTATTTTTCATTTGCTTGACTGAAAATATTATTCGTTGTTTAGGGTCAAGGAATATTACTCAGATTCCATTTTTTTTTTTGCAAATTTTTAATATAACGATATAATGATGATGTTTAATTTGCTTAGCATATAAATTAATTAATTAAAACGAATTAAAATATTCTTAAAGACGAGATATCTGCATAGCAGATATCATAGTTGGATAAGACAGTCCGGTATGACCGGAACGAGAAATTGCTTATTGAGCTATGTCAATTTTCTAAACTGAGGCTCACCTTGAGTCCTTGATAGAAAAAAACTAAGCCTGGCCCCTGTTTTGAGGCCAGGAGCTAAGGATCAGTAGTCTAAATCTAGTTACTAAAACAGTTAAAATTTTGTTGCATAAATTTAAATTTTCGCATTATGTAAATTAATGTATGCGTTATTAACCCAACTTTTAATAGTAACATAGCTTCTTTATGTTTTTTCGCCTCTTTAGGTGTGAAATTAAGAGTCGAGACGATGAATGTTAATGAAAATATAAACAACAAATTACGGTTTAAACCTGATTCGTGTGAGTTTTGCAGGTGATAAAGTTTTTACTTTTTACGTCTCAAGCACAGTTTTCTGGTTAAGGAAGACATAAAGAGCGTCATAGACATTTGTGTGACCAAGCACTTTAAATAAAGAAAAATGTTACTTTATATTGTGCATACAAACGAATACCGCTTTTCTTTAATTTGAAAAACAATTCAACTGTAACTACACGTTCATAAAGTAATCTCTCCGACCTTATTTCAGTTGTATGACGTCATTATGTAAATTTTGTAGGCTACATGACGTCATGTTGAATATGATATACGCTTGATGGTAAATTATATTGAAGTTTTCAAGCGTTGTACAGTTTTTGTTTATTTATATAGCGGTGTTTGTTTCTTATAATATAGTTTAATTTATTTTAATTATTTGTTGTAACGTGAAAGACTAGTGGATTTGATACGTGATTTTAAACTAAAGAATATGAATGGAAATTGTGCTTAAATTGTCTTTTAATTTTATCTCGTACTTAGTGAAAGAAAATATCGTGAATAAAACAAGAAGTGTCCATATGTACATGCATAGATAATTAATATACCTTCTTAATAGAAGAGGACGCCCAGCTGTGGGACTTTTACAAATTGTTACTGTTTTTCATTGTTTGTTGTTTCCTACAAAAATTGAACAAGAGTTCTTATATAGATATTTGAAATTGAACCGGAGATTGATTTACCTGATACAAAAGTTTATAAATGGTCGCTTTATAACGGATATTTTTAAAAGGCTGTGGCGCCGGAGTAGCTATGTAGGTTACAAATGAAAAACGCGACTATATTTCTCGGTATAGACTAACATTTATTAAACGATGATGATAAAATGTTTGGCTATATTGTCAATTTACAGCTACAAAAAAAGGACCTTGTAGCAACTCAACGTCAACTTCACTCTGGTAACACATAATTTATTCATCGATGACATATAATATGACATTATTAGTTAAAATTTCTAATAAGTGTTCTAAATTCAAATATATATGAAAAGGAATTGTACATAATATACTAAATATTAAAATAATAATTTATTTGTATAAGGTATAAAAGGCATCGTCATCTTAATATTGTGCCTATGAAATTATTTGTAGAACCGATAAATGAGAAAAGATTTCTATATTCTATTTGTCTACTCTCATTTAACAGAGTAATCGAGATTAGGGCTGTCTGGTTCAAGCTTTTGCTTAGTCACTGTTTGATGAATACATTTGTGGACTTCTTACTTGTTCCGTATTGTTACTGTACTTAGCCGTGGAGTTTTGACAAATAGATTGGATAAAACGGAAATTTAAACTGTTTTGGCATATAGATTTCGCCTCGATAACATTCTTTTAAATATAGAGTACATTTTAAATTTATATTATTATATTTTTATTTTGTTCTATTTTTCCAAAAGTTGAGAGCCCTATTCATGTTAAGATTAGCGGATTACAATGCAATAACTAATGTTATTTTGAAGTATTTAACCTTTTTTGTATTTTAGTTTTTTTTTTTCTAGTTTACAGCCCTAATTGAATCTATTAAGATTAATAGATTACCATACAAGAACTAATAGAATGAGAACCTTCAAAGTGATGGCCGATCAATATTTCACAGTCGAAAGACGTATTGTTCGCGGTTTTCTTTTTTCATTTTATAACCGCAGCTTGCAATTCTTTATCCGCGAGCAACTTAAAGGATTTTGACCTCTACGTATTTGGAATACGCGTTTATTTAAATGCAAATTTATCTGTTCTCGTTTCGTCTCGACGCTTCGTGTAGTCGCAAGAAAACAATTGATACTATTTTGTAACGATGATTATAGGTTGGATTACAATGTAACTTACTTTTAATAATACGTCATTAAATACGTAGCTTTTTTCCGTTAAATTCCATATGTATAAAAAAAACGTCGTTAAAATTTTGCAGTAGTTTTTTGTTAATCTATGCTTTAAAATAGTCTATCGCGACTTACACGTAATTATATACAGGGGGTAAAAAAAACTATACAGTGTCATAAAACCTATTTATTGGTTTTAATCGAAAATATAAAATGTTTTTGCTATAAATTTGTAATGTGTATTTTGCTTTTTTATTTTAATTTTGTATATTATAAAAATGACTGTACACAGTATCTAATATTACTCAATCTGAATAAGTAAGTTTCCAATAAATATATCCAAATAAGAGCAAATATTCATAAGAATAAAAAAACGTGATAACTATATTGGATAACGAATGATAATCTGTCCATTTCGATAATCACATAATTCGAGATATCGAATAAAATTACATATACGAATCCATTACATTATATTAATTATTAATATGATTAAGACATTTTTTATTAAAAGTATCAGTAACTTAAAAAATACGGTCCAGTTTGTATTGAATATCACATAAGTACGAGAGAAGGCGTAAGTTACAATAAAAACGAACCGAGCGTCTAAGTTAAGACCCTGACACCGCATCGATGACATCATGAACTTACTTCGGCGATACCCGCCCACGCTGAACGACCTATTAAAAATCACCACCAACCTTAACCCTATTGTTTTTAAGTTCAAATTCCGACGAACCAACAACAAAATTAATATTGCGAAAGGTTCCGTACTCTAATACTCGTTTTGCGTTAAAATATAACATGCAATATATGTAGAAAATAAATAAGAAGCACACAACAAGGTTGATTTATGCAGCCGGTGGTGATGATGAAGTTTATTTTGCAATTGTAATTCTAGCTCCTTAACTAATACGAATGTTTATCGGAGACATTTCTTGCGCAGAAATCGTATTGGATATCGATTAATCTACGTTCAATCAAGGAAATTTAATTTGATATTTGTTGTATTAGTAAATATTTTACTTGCGGAATGTGCAGATTCTATCTCAAAATGGCGGGTTAGAATCCGGACTGGTACACGCTCAATTTTCACGTGGTTAATTTCTGTTTATAATTCATCTCGTGCTCGGAGGTAGAGAAATACTTGATGAACCTATATTGTAAGCCTAAACAATAATGTCATATTATGTTTTTCTTTGAACACTGAGCGATTGTTATTAAAATTACAAGTATAAAACTAATCAAATCAACAGGTTACTTTATGGAGCCCAAATTAAAATTGGAAATAAATATTTCGCGATGAATATTATTTGTTATTATATGTCGCTGTAAAATTTGTTTGTTAGTTATTTATAATAATACATTTTTCTCATCTCAAACAGTACGAATAACAATATTATATGTGAGTATCAAGGAGAAAGTACAAATGTATGGAATTAATCGGCTGTTACGGTTTTCATTGATTTTCCTACTATTATATCAAGCGTAACATCCTTCGTGTTACTTTCGTTTGCCTCATAATAAGCTTTAACAATTTTATCATCAGTCGTTACATTTCTTCAATAGCATTTGACATAATTCCTCAACCTAAATACAATTAAATTAATATAAGACTTGATATGAAATTAAAATGTTTTTTCAATTCCAAAATATGTGAAATTAAGTTCGTCAACTAGCTGCCATTTGAGTTCATATCGAATTATTCAAAAAATTTCTCATATTGTCTCCAATTAAAGTTGATTTGTTTTATTTCTTTTCAGTATTATTATTATTTTATTTAATAGCAAAGATTCATAGCTTCAGATAATAAAGATTAATGATTGAAAGAATGTTGTAATTACCAATCAGTGAAGGTGTAATTAGATACAATTACCTTTTTATATCTGTACCGTTGTTACCTTTGTTGTTGACTACCTCGTTGTCTAGTGGATAGTTCATAATATCTCGCTGTCTTTGAACCCCGGGTCGGTCTAATAAAAAGTAATTGGGTTTTGTTATCGAGAAATTCTCAGTTGGCAGTGTTTATAATCCTGTGCTTCGGAAAGCACATGATGTCTTTCTTTCTGCCCATGAACTATTTCTTGTTATGTCTGATCTGATTATAAAAGTAAGGGAATCCTCTAAGTTATGCCCTGCAGTTGGCTAATCTCTTGCAATGACCGAAATTGATGAAGAGGACATGGTCATTACCATTATTCTTATCCTTATCCTGAGTGAATTTTTGTTAAGTGCTATGGTAGTGGGAATCCGGAAAAGCATTTCCAAAGAGGATTGGCAGCCTTCCTAAAAGGAAAATCCGATTTAATGCAGCGCTACACTTAACATAATCACGCATAACTTATGATATTATTTTAACTGCACAACTTATTCGACCACCCCATAATGAACGAGATGAAAGCAAGTTATAAGAAACATAGTTAAAGTTTGTCGTTCATAATTATTGTATCACTGACATTTTTCAAGAAACAGCACTAAAGCAACGCATGCAATCATATAATTATAATGTCATGTCCAATAAATACTGTATTAATAATTGCAAATGTTTTGTTTTCCTTAATTGTAATTTATTAGTAAATTCTAATTAAATTGATGATAGATAACTAACGCGATAATTTCGAATCATAAAATAATTGTCATGAGCCAATGAATGCCCTCAGCTTCTACATAAGTGTTATTGTATTTCTCATTTATCTCTCCATTTTAAAATATGTAATAACTTTTTGATTAAAACATTTCTTAAATTTGTAAACAAAACAAAATTTAAGGACTTTCAACTACTGTCTATGTCTTTTATCGACTATATTACTACAAAGAGGTTTTTTAATTGAATTCTTCTTTATTTAAAACGTGATAACGTGAATAGTTCGGAAGTATTATATTTCGAACATCTTCTATTTGTATTTTAATTCACTCATCAGATATTCTACCGCAAAACAGCAATACTTATTATTGTTGTGTTCCGGTTTGAAGGGTGAGTGAGCCAGTGTAATTACAAGCACAAGGGACATAAAATCTTAGTTGCCAAAGTTGGTGGCGCATTGGCTATAAGCGATGGTTGACATTTCTTACAATGCCAATGTCTAAGGGCGTTTGGTAACCACTTACCATCAGGTGGCCCATACGCTCGTCCGCCTTCCTATTCTATAAAAAAAAAAAATCTATAACAGTCAGTTGGAATGATGATCAAATCTTTTGAGATGACAATCTGTGAACTCATTGCGATCCATTAAACAAAAGTGAAAAATTGATTACGATTCGATAATCGATTTTATAATTTGAATATTAAATACAATTATAATATATAATGTGACGTCACCAAAAACCGACTCTTAATTGTGATTTTATATATTTGACAATTCTAATTTTAAAATAATATTCAATGGAATTAATTTCTTTAATTAGTGTTTGCTTAATGTTGGTTTAATGACGCTTAGATTAGATGTGAGATTAAGATAAGAAGCAATTGTTATTATTGGACACTTTGACAGTTCATACTCGATCTTATGTCCTCGATTGGACGTATGATATTTCGTATGATGATTATCATTAAGTGATTCCACTTCAAAATCACCCAAGAAATTTATCTCTACGTTATAATGGATTAACGTAATATGTTTTAAGTATATTATTTCTTAACAAACTATGTGTATGTTTATAGCATAGACCTATATTACTGCACTTCCTCATACTAGTTTAAAATTGTGCCTGGATTCGTTCCAAGCGCCAGTTATTCAGGACCTGCCGAGAAATATCCAGGACGTTGACATTTTCAAATAAAATCGATTCATATCGGAAACTTTACCTAATAATACTAAAATTTATATCATTTGATAGATTTTTTTTTAACTTAAACGTTTAAAATTATTATACCTATCTGAGAAGTATCTACAAGTATCTTCAGGAGGTTTATTTATTGGCATTTTTATTTCGATATGAAAATATTATTTTTGCATTAACAAGGATTATATTGAATTTTAAGTTTGAATCATCTACTCAGAGAAGCTAGAGCCCACCGATAAATTATCTAGTTATTATTTTTCTCAACTAACGTAAGTCGTATTGCAATTCCTTTAGTTACAGTCTACAATAACAGTCTCAATTTAAGCAGGGCATCATTCAGTGGAGTATATTAAGAACAGGCGTATTTGAATCAGTGAATCACACCACCGACCGTTACTTTGAGCCCGAAGATAGATCGCAGGGCGTCAGATATACTTAATGACCGCAAAGTAATTCAGCTTCGAATACAAATGAATTATTAGATTATTCCATATGAAGTTTATTAGCATTGAATATTGCAACGTAAATTTCATGAATACAAATTCATTTATCAATAAATAAAGCTCATGGATAAGTATTAATTAAACAAGACATATGTATGTTATGTACAAAACTATACATATAGATGATAATAGGTTCACTTGTATATAATGATTACATGTATTATTTTGAAAAATATTACCTAACTACAGAGTTCTTGGGCGGTTCTTTTCGGTAGAGCCTTCATTCCAAATCGGTGGTAACTGGACATTAAATTTATTCTTGTAAAGACACCACAAAAGTGCTTTTAAGAACCTAATTTTTTTTATTGTTTTATTGACAGTCATAAGTAAATAGTCCGTATGTATATATCAGTCATTTCGCAAAACTGAAATTTTAAAGTCAACACGACATTTTGGCGTTTATTTTGAAATAAGAACTACTAGTTTTAGCTGGTATGTACCAGTTAATTATGATTCAAACGAAATTTTTATGCCTTGTTCGTTTAAGTTTAAAGTTCATTTTTGTTTGACACATACAATTTTGAATTACACGATTGTTAATTGTAAAACAAGACAGCTTAATTGGATCCTTTCTCATGCTTTAGTTGATAATATCTGCTTAATAGAGATATTGTTTAAATATGGTGTTAAATTACTTTCGGATGCAAGTGTATTGTGATCTGACAATACCGTTTATATTAATTAGAAGTTTTATAATAATAATAATAATATCCTGGGACATTTTCACACACGGTCATCTGATCCCAAATTAAGCTTGTACAAAGCTTGTGCTATGGAAACCAGACAACTGATGTACTAAATATACTACTTTTCTTTTGTAAATACATACTTATATAGATAATTATACCCAGACTCAGGACAAATAGACATGTTGATGCACACAAATGTCTGTCCTGGGTGGGAATCGAACCCACAACCTTTGGCGTGAAAGGCAACTATTTACCAACCACGCCAACCGGCTTGTCAATTTTATAAAATTAGTAAAGTTGAATAACTTTAAGAACAAATTCTGAACTCATCGCAAAAAATAGTCGTGAAATGTCAGAAAGTGATACGCGACATAAACCATAATAATCATAAAATTTTAAGAATAAACGCATCAAAATACTATATCACCATAAATCGGTCCACATTTCACGGGTGAGTATGGAAGTGAGTCTCTACAGAAAATCACTGCTGGTCACATTCGACTAATTAATCGAAACCTGAATCTATTTAATTATTAAATATATTTACCAAACAATAAAACAAAAAACTTCTATTGTAAGTTTTCACATGGGCTTAATAACTTAATCGTATATAAAAGTATAATTAAAGTATCGTGTGATACCGACCTGCTGTTATTGAACAAAACATCTTTTACTATTAGAATGAAACAGAAATCTTTATGCTTTTGTTAATATCTTGATTTTACACGGATCTCAAAGTAAATTACGGCTTTTCCTATAAATGCGGCTTAGGCGCTGATTGGTTGACCTATGCTGTGTCTTCTTCTTTCGAATGTCAAATCAATGATGACGAAAAGAGATAAATTGTTGTTTAACTAAACACCCGCGAAACAATGTTAATGTATACAAAAAGTGATTGATCCTAATGACCTCCTTCAACCAACCTTTCGATATTGTTATATTATTAATTTTATAAAAAATATACTTATACTAATAGGAAAATTTAAATTATCAAAAAATTAACATTCGTACTTAGCCATATACTACAAACAAATGGATCTTGGTTTATCTGTTTGACATTAATCTGTCTTTTATTCTATTTGTCCGACCACCGTGAAAGTTAAAAATATATGAAATCCACAATGAAAAAATGAAATATATATTTCATTTTTTCATTGTGGATTTTTATATTATCAAGGGAATAATATAAAAGCGTTGTAAGTTGTCACTTAATGGCGCTACAGGATATTGCTTTCTACACCGTTCAACCGATCGTCAGAACAATTGATATACATTTAAGCACTGAGAATATTCTAGCGAAAATCGTATCGGATAGTTCACGAACAAGCAATTACTAACTTAACTTACTAATAAGATACATAAACAATAAATCTAACATATTTATTTATCTTCCAGATATCTGACATCGTAGTTGGTCAAGAACCGAATGTAACGGCACGGGAGGCCTTACTCAGCTGGGCACGGCGATCAACAGCCAAGTACCCAGGTGTGAGAGTGGCCGATTTCACGTCGTCTTGGCGAGACGGCCTCGCCTTCAACGCGCTCATACACAGGAACCGTCCTGATCTGATAGACTGGCGTAATATCAGGTGAGAACCGCATGTTAACTTTGAAACCTACAGTTTCTAGTAGTAGCTTTACTTAGCTTCACTTGGTGGTAGGGCTTGTGCAAGCCCGTCTGGGTATGTACCACCCACTCGTGACCACTTACCTACATCAGGTAGGTGGGTGGTAATATGTTTCGATTTTTATATTGAAATCACGAATGTGAATAAATGACTTGTTTAAGTTAATTTGTGTGATGTAGGTTTTAAATTTATTTATCGATATATTTTATATATTTATTTATTAAGAAGCCAACGTTATATACTGAGAAAAACATTTTCTTAATGAGTATATAAAAATAGTATTACAAAGTATATATGTACCAATTACAGGCTAACTTAACATGCAAATAAAAAGTTGTTGCTCACTTAAGTATATTCTAATTGACGAAAAAAAAACAAATCTTTAACTTATACGAGGATAACAGTTTGTGTTAACACAATATATTACTAATTTTTTTACATACTAGAATACCTATTCCTACAACATCAACTGGTGATTAGTGATTCTTAGCACCCTCTGCCCTGCCGATACCGCGACTGCTACCTTGGTCGGGCCTAGCGGGCTTGCCGGTAACTGGGGGCCTTTTTTTGGGCGCATCTGCCATTAGGGGGGGGGTTTGCCCATACTCGCCGCGCTGGGCAGGCGTGTTGGCGAGCGCAGTAGGGGGTAAGATGTTTATGGGGGGGGGGACGCTGCTGCCCATCCCCCCTTTTCCCCGATCTCAGTCGCCTCTTACGACACCCACGGAATGAGATTGGGGGAGTACTATTCTAAGCCGGTACTCCACGGCAAAGTGAATAGTACTATGATCTAACTATAAATCAGAACTTAAATATATATATATATATATATATATATATATATATATATATATAATATATATAATAAAATATATATATATATATTCTGTAAATACAAACAAACTTACAAGCATGTACTTAAAAGTATTTGATAATTAATCTCATAATACTTTTTTTTTAGATCAAGACAAGTCCGTGAGCGCTTGGAGACAGCTTTCCACGTGGTTGAGAAGGAGTATGGCGTCACCAGGTTGCTGGACCCTGAAGGTAAGCTTTATTAAATAAACGAATTGGCATATTAAAAATTAATGTTACGTTTCGAGGTGTAATTTGATTTAAAAGACAAAGTCGAGTTTATTTTGATTATATTTTAATTTTGTATGAATATTAAGTAAGACTCGACATGGCCCAACCTCTAGAACACGTGGATCTTAAATAATTGCGGTTTCAACCGGTTCAACCCGGTTTGCGGATAACTTTAATTTTCGGATATAATTCATCTCAATGTTAAGGGAAATATCATGTATATAGTGGATGAAATTTGCCACAAGCGTATCCCACATTGGAATAGCTTGGTGGAATAAGCTGTATACCTTCTTCTCAAGAAGAAGGGAGGTCATTGCCCAGCAGTGGGTCATTTACAGACTGTTACTTATATTACTTTAGTGTTAAAGTTTCAAATCAAATACAACAATAGTAACGTGTTACAAAGACTAAATACTAATTTAATCGCAAAGAGCTGTAGGACTATTCTGTTAGATACTCGATACTCACCGCAGAAAACGGTCGTGAAATGTCAGAAAGTGATATGGGATATTGACCTTAATAATTATAACATTTCAAGATTACTAGTATCAAAATAGTATGTCGACATAAGTCGCTTGTCAATATTTCACGGGTGAGTAACAAAATTAGTTCTTACAGATAAGCACTGCGGATTCAATACCGCATTAAAATTTACAATTCCATACTCTCTCTTTGGCCTCTATCAAAATAGAACCAATGATATTCATCATAAATAGAAATACTACAATTTTATTCGATCCGCGTTGAAGGAAACACCGAATTGCTTTGTTTCGAGATAGACGTGTCGGATACGTGTACTATAAAGATTTATTAAGCGTGACGACGTTCGGGCGTTAGCTTTTTTACAAATTTAAATTTAAATTATCGTGTTTATCTTGTGTATCATACTTTGAGTAAGGTATTTCCTTTAATTAAAATCGCAAGTGTTTTGTTTTCAAATTCATTTCCTTGTATATTTTTTAATCTTCATCACTGAAAACTAAGATGGAAACGAATATGTAAATATTTATATCGTATTTCATTTATGTAACAAAACACAACTTACAATAATTAAGCATAAACGTGTTACAGAAGTATCCTTCTGTGGAATGAGGCATTTATGATAAAAAACGAATGCACTCATCTTTTTAAATATTAATTTTGACAGCCTGTACTTAATTACAGCTATTAACATGTCTAATCTTATCGTCTTAAAAGGCACTAAAAATGTCAAGACACCTTGGAATCCGATTTACCGTACCATAAAATCGATGTTGCCATCGAAATTAAAAATAAATCCTCAGTTTTTTTCTATTGTTATAGTTGAAATTCTTAATGGATTTTAGTAGTGATATGTATATCTTGTAACATTAAAAATAAGGTTATTTTTTTAAAAATTAAGACTAATGTTATAAATCAAACCATAAGTGAAAAAAGAAATCGCGTGTAAGTACATAAGTTAGTGGTTTTAATTATATACATCAAACGTTCACGTAATGCATCATATTATTTAATAATTCCATGCGGAAGATACCGTGAGAAACAACAGAGTTCAAACAAAAGTCAAAGTTAAAATCGATAAAACGCTTCCGATACCGTTATGGATCATTTAGCGACCACACGAACGCTCTTACCCGCACTTGTTTCGATTCAATTGTTCGACAAAATCAGCAGGTCAGGCAGACACGTGATGTGTTTTATGAACCATTGTTCGGGCATCATTTGAGGATATAGAATTTAAATGTCGTCATGTATCTTTATTGGTATGTTATATTGTTTAATTTAAAACAGCGATAGGATGCTTAAACTTTGTGTTTGACTAAATTTTGTTTCTGATGATTTTTTGAAGTAAATTTAGCTGTATGATTTGTTTAAGTCGATGGCCCAATTGGTAGATCAACGCAGTTATAAAACATTTTGAAATCACTCTAAAGGAAATATCGAATATGTTGAACGATATTCTAACTCATATTATACATGCAACTGGCCGTGTAAACAATTCCAAACTGAAGTAAGAGTCTGTGCCCTATGGGTGAACATTGACGGGTGGATACCAATTTTCTAACTTTACAAGATATATAGTATATGAAAGAAAGAATAACTTTATTATTATATAGCCGAGTTGAAACACGGCACTAGTTTTCGGCTGGTACATAAATCACGAGAATTATACAAATAAAAGATCAGTAACAGCCTGTTAATGTCCCACTGCTGGGCTAAGGCCTCCTCTCCCTTTTGAGGAGAAGGTTTGGAGCTTATTCCACCACGCTGCTCCAATGCGGGTTGGTAGAATACACATGTGGCAGAATTTCAATGAAATTAGACACATGCAGGTTTCCTAACGATGTTTTCCTTCACCGTTAAGCACGAGATGAATTATAAACACAAATTAAGCACATGAAAATTCAGTGGTGCTTGCCCGGGTTTGAACCCGCGATCATCGGTTAAGATTCACGCGTTCTTACCACTAGGCCATCTCGGCTTTCTTACCACTAGGCCATCTCGGCTTAAATGACAGATATTAAAATATATTTATTACTAATATATATAAATCTTTTATTTGAGTAATATTAAACTAAAATTTAAAACGAAAAGTAATATTTACGAACGACATCATTGAAATGATATAATAAACCTTACCTTAATAATAATTTCGTACGCGAACACATTGCTTTGTGCCTGGCGTAAATAATCGTTACGTCTCGTAAGGGAACACTGATGCATGCGATAAGCGACAACGCAACAATATTAAAATAATCGTAGTAATTTTCATTCTATTTGTAGCCATTTTTATGCTGAGGCCGTTATTGTAAAAAGACAATGGATTTTATTACGTTCGTGCAAACTATTGCAGCTTTTATAATACAAAATTATCTCTTAAATTAAAATGATCGTAATTTAAATAAATAATTCTTTTTGTTTCTAGATGTCGACACCCACGAGCCGGATGAGAAGTCCCTCATCACTTACATCTCGTCTCTGTACGAGACGTTCCCCGAGCCGCCGGCGGTGCACCCGCTCTTCGACGCGGAGTCCCAGCGCCGCGCCGCCGCCTACACCGAGCAGGCGGCGCAGCATCGCGCCTGGCTGCACGAGAAGTGCTCGCTAATGCAGGTGAGTCAAATGGTAGTGATAATGAGGGGGCGATTGAAATGATAACATTGAAATATAATCAATGTTAAATGTAGTACCTTGGAGGTAAAAGGTAAACATTACAGAAATATGAATGGATATATAATAAATAGTTACAAATGATTATGTATTGAATGATTTAATTGGATTTTCGATAGGATACGATTCCTTAGTATTGCTTATATTTTTCATTTATGAACTTCTTTATCAGGACCGTGCTTTCCCGTCAACTTTGATTGAAATGAAAAAGTTGCTAAGTGAGAGTACGAGATTCCGTAACGAAGAGGTGCCGCTGCGGCAGCGCGAGAAACAGAAGCTGTTCCATCAGTACCGTGAGTTAGAGGTCTGTGTGTGCTTTTAGTATATATTATAAATAAATATTGTATTAATACTTAAATTCTCAACACTCGAATATTTTATATTTCGACCTTTTTGCATTTATTGATATCATAAATAATAATAATTCCTATCTTGTGGTAAATACGTTAGATATACACATAACACTACAAATATGTAAATATCAAAGCGTTTACATAATCGTTATAAAACATAATGATACAGTTTCGTTACTTCATAAATATTTATGAAAACTAAAATATGTAATGATGGTTTATATAACTGAGAGCATAGCTGGCCCTTTGGATAGAACACATTGTTATTAAAACGTGGGATCAAACATGTGCTTTGCCCTACTGTAGGAGATTAACAGGCTGTTTTTCTTTATATAAATATTATATTATCAATTTCGTATCCCATACAGAAATATTTCGAGTCGGTAGGCGAGATCGAAGTGGAACCAACATTGCGCCCTGAAGCGCTAGAACAGGCGTGGGCGCGACTGTTAATGGCCGCGCAAGAAAGGGAGAGAGACCTGTCTGATGAGATTCGGCGCCTCGAGCGCTTGCAGCGCTTAGCGGAAAAATTACACAGGTTAATAGAACAAATGTTAACGATCTTATATGTTATATTCTGCAAATGTAACCTGTATATATAACGTGCTTTTGTTTTGTTGAAATTTCTTTAAAAGTCTTACCGTAAATATTTTTTGGCTATCAACAGAGATATAAAACAAACAGAAAGCGGCCTAGACAACGTAGAAAGGCACATCGAAAGCGAAATTCGTCGTGTCGAACGCGGCGTTCATCCCGCCGAGGCGAAGATGGCCGCAGAACAGATAGAGCAGGAACTCCGGAGCATGGAGCACACGATACAGGAGATGTTCCAAGACTCGCACGCTTTGAGGGAGGGACGATATCCTCAAGCCAGTGACTTACATAGGCGGTAAGTTATTTTTTGGTATATATTTATATTGAAAGATAAAAAATCTTAACTGCAATACTGCAAAAAGAAAATGACTAATCCCTAAAAATCGTTACATGATTTCACTCGTCACAAATATTAAGGAGACCTATCTTAAATACGACGGCAAAATGTGATATAGTATTAGATGGTTTTCTACAACGAATCAACAGACGCCAAAAGTATGATGTGAATTGTCATCAAACCCACGTGTTCCCCAGGGTCCAACAGCTGCACGACCGCTGGCTGGCCGCGCGGCAGTCGTTCACGGGCCGCCTGGTGCCGCGCCTGTCGTCGGTGCGGCTGCCCGTGCAGCAGACCACCGTGCGCCGCGAGACGCGCACCGTGCTGGAGACGCGCGTGCACGACACCGACCCCAAGTTCCAGCAGCTGCAGGAGGCCACCCGCTGGTGCAAGGACAGACTGGTAAATATGACTTACCAGCACACGCATATTGCGACTAATTGAATCGACTCATGTTTTGTGACCCACAAAATGTATTTAAAATGCTGTTACAAGTTATTCGGAATTGGATATACATATATACAATTTTGTTTTGATGTTATTTCTTTAGAAAAAACTACACGAAGCGGAATACGGTTCAGACCTGCCGTCGGTGCAACACGAGCTAGACAGGCATCAACGAGAGCACAAACAAATCGACCAGTTCCATTCAAAGGTAACATATTTCTGTATTCATTGTTAGGTATGGGTCAAACGTGCCGCCTGCACACGTGTCCACCAGGAAACGCTTTCCATGCCTCCAATTTCTCCGGTCTTTTAATTCGCTACCCGCGACACCCTTGGAAGATATTGAAGGGTGATATCCAATCCCGGAGTGTGTGGTATGAAAACAAATTACCCGTTGCCATTTATATAAATTTTTAAACAAAACAATATGATTAGACAAACTTATCAGCTAGCCCCAACATTATTATCATTATTAAGTATTAAGTCGTTATATTTGTATACTGCAAGTATTTTACATCGAACTTTTAGATTGTTTTTGGTATTAAATAACACAATTATATATTTATTTCACACATTTCGTCTAGGTGGAACAATGCGTGCACAACCGATCGAATTTCAACGGCGAGGAGCTGAATCTGTACAATCAACACTTGAATCAGTTGCAGAAACTTTACGCTGAACTACTATCAACCAGTACTAAACGGTATGGCATTCGCACAATTGCGTATAAACTAGACTTTCTTTATTATAAATATGATATATTTCATTTTGTTGCGGGAACAACCAGGAATGAACAAATCGTTATTTTTTTTTATAGAATAGGTAGGTGGACGAGCATAGCACCTGATGGTAAGTGGTCACCAACGCCCATAGAGATTGGCATTGTAGGAGTGTTAACCATCGCTTACATCGCCAATGCGCTACCAAATTACCAAACTAAGATGTTATGCCTGTTATCCCTTGTGCCTGAAATTACACTGGCTCACTCATCCTTCAAACCGGAACACATCAATACCAAGTACTCCTGTTTTGCTGTAGAATATCTGATAGGTGGGTGATTACCACCCAGCCGAGCTTGCACAAAGCCCTACCACCTGTATATTATACATACAATACACATTTTACTTTAAGACGTGGTTGAATAAAATTTTACTCTGATTATTTATTATATGTGGGTTGATGAGATGCCGGAATTAACATAAAACACACAACATTTTATTTAGACTATGATAATTGTTTTATTTACAGCTTGCGTTATGTAATAATTTGTTACATATTATAGTTAAACCCGAAAAGTAATGTTACATTAGTTTTATTTGCGTAATATGTATTACTGTAATGTTTATGTAACTGACTTTAAGCGTCAATAGCGCATTGGTTTACGAGCCGCTTATCGATGTAAAGATCGCAGGTTCGATCCTGGCTCTTTGGGCTATTGTCGCCCCCTCTCCTAACACAAACTGTGCGCTTTGTTGAATGGGGGGGGGGAGAATATTAGTAATTCCTTAAAAACAGGTATTGCTAGTATTATTTCTAGAAAAAAATACCGTAATTTTGGTGATCTTACAATTTACGATTAGCTTAATTATTCTTCTAAAAACAATCTCACAGCAATTGATGACGTCACGACGCGAATAATTTAAACATTTGTTCCTTAGAATGTCCGAATTGGATGCCCTGCAAGAATTCCTGCAATCAGCCACCGCGGAGCTAAACTGGCTCAACGAGAAGGAACAGGTGGAACTATCACGAGACTGGGCAGATCCTCACATCAATTTGCCAGCTGTACAGCACTATTATGAGGTGACTATTATTATCTCACACTTTTGCTCACGGCTTAGCTCACGTCCATAAAAAGTATTTTACATGACATAGGGTACTTTAATCCGATCCATCAATAATCACCCATACTGACGTTGATCGTTGGTACGTGCATGAATTAAATAAGGACAAACCCAAAAATCAACTACAACGCTTACATTTATAATATTATTAGTATAATAATAATAATATTTTATATTAAATTTTTATTAGCACTTGTAATGTCCAATAAAACTATTTGAAATATATAAGTAAACGAGGTTTTTACCTTCGTTTTTGTCATAATTTTATGAAAAATCGGAATTATTAATCATTACTATAATAGCACAAAGCATTTGATGATATTGGAAATTATCAAATACAATGTTTTTGAACACTTAACTTTAACTTGAATCCTAAGCGTTCTAGAAGAGTTATGATATGATGAAAAAAAGTGATCACAAGACCTTACTTAAATTAAGAGTATGTTGAATTTGATTTTTTTAATGTATATAATGTACTTTATTATCATGTAATTTTATAATTCCACTCTTCATAAAACACCTGAACACGAGCTCCCAGAATCATAGATGTTGTTTTAATTTTCTTTACATTTTGTTTTCTTTCTGTGCAAGCATTCATTTGGAGACGATAGAGAGGTTTGTTTTACACCAAGTTTCATTTACATTCGATTATATATTTTGCTTTTTTTATTTTTATGCTTTTTTATATAGCGATGAATTTTCGATTTTATTTCCATACTCATAAGATTCTTTTTTGTACAGCAACTGATGTCGTCGCTCGAGAAGCGGGAATTACAATTCAGCAATGTAATCGACCGCGGAGAGGCGCTTATTGCTCAACACCACCCGGCGATGAAGACTATTGAAGCCCATTTACAGGTTCGTTGCGATTTTTAATTTACACTACAGCAATCTTAAGCGCAAAGTTTGCAAAATGTGAACAAATATTGGATTTTCAATTCTTGAGATTTATGTTATAAGCCAATTATGGCCAAGAGAAACTTTTTCCAACGTGAAAAGAGTAAACACACGGGTAACCGAAGGTCTTATCGATTGTTTGGACTTTGTGCAAGCGCACTTAGATCTATTTAGTTAAATATATACCGTTACTATACCGTAGCGTTATTCTACTGTAAATATTTTTAGCTTATGTATAAGCTTTTAGCGTTGGTAAAAAATATCGTGAGGAAATCTTAATGTGTCTGAAGACATTTCGACACATATATGTATATAAACCCACCCACATTAAAGCGCTATGATGATATATACTTGAAATCGTTAACAGAAGGGGTTATCTTTGCCTGTGAAATATTCATATGATATTTCTGTATTATTACTATACATAATGGGCTTGTTTTAGGTGATGCAGTCACAATGGGCTTGGGTACTCCAACTTACACTGTGTCTGGAGACACATTTAAAACATACCACACACTACCACAACTTCTTCGAACAAGTCAAGGAGGCAGAGAAGTGGATACAGAAGTAAGCATTTATATATATATTTACATTTTAATGAAATTGTATATCTTATTAATTTAGTTAGAAAAAAGGTTTTTTCTCAATAACTTTGAGTACTTGAATAATTGCCTAACGGTCGTCGAACTTTCCCTTAGACGCGAAGAAGCCTTGAACACGACGTTCTCGCAGTCCGAGTTCACGCTGGACCAGGGCGAGCGCCTGCTGAAGGGCATGCAGGAGCTGCGCGAGGAGCTCAACCAGCACGGCGCGGGCGTGGCGCGCCTCGTGGACGACGCGCAGCTCGTGCGGCCCGTCCGCCTGCGCCGCGCACCCGTAGCGCGACCGCTGCGCGCCGAGACCGTCTGCGCCTACAAGCACGCCAACGTAACTCCCCCGCTAAACTTTTATAACGATTCCATATATAATTCCGTAGTATTTCAAAATTTATATGAAAATAATACTTTATCTTTGTCTTCATCTTGAAGCAGGGTAGGAGAACTAGTAAACTCTTAGCGTTCACTGTCTAGTGAAATGTAGTGTCGTCTTGGTATTAAGCAAGTTCGAGCTAATTTATGTCGTCCGATACTTTATGAGTATTTTTTGGTCCTTCGAGCCGGATGTGCTCGACTCGTCCCGAGCCTAGCTTATGATCTCGAATACATATCGACCAGGTGGCAATCGAGAAGGGGTCAGCGGTGTCGGTGGTGGACAACTCGGGGCGCAGCCGCTGGCGCGTGCGCGTGGGCGGCGCGGGCACGGAGGTGCAGCTGCCGGGCGCCGTGCTGGCGCTGCCGCCGCCCTGCGCCGACGCGCTGGACGCGGCCGCCGCGCTGCGCAACGCCTACGACCGGGTGCGTGCCCCACTCCTCATCGTTCAACTTCGTGGTCGAATCCAAAACGTATATCCGCGCAGCTGTTATGTGTAGCATCACAGCTTAGTAACGGGAAACAAAATCATCACCGTTTAGTTATTTTAAGTTGCAAGACATTAATTATATTATATTTCTTATTATAATAAATTATTGTAGCGAGATTGATAATATTGAAATAGCAACATCAGATATAATAACTCTAAATATACAGCTTACGATCTTCAGTAACTAGTAAATAACGAAAATGATTAATCGATTCGTGTGACAAAAAGACAATTTCCATATCGCATTGCGATAATAATGTTTATATTTATATAATCGATTCAGTCTCCTTCAAATCGTCATGCGCGTATTATGTATATGTATATATGACGAGTATTATATTTTGTTCGTATTAATTATCTTCTGCTTCCTCAAGGTCATACAACTATGGCAGAGAAAACAATTGAGGATGAGACAGAACATGATCTTTGCCACCATCAAAGTGGTAAAAGGATGGGACTTCCCACAAGTAAGTTGAAGTACAAATATTAATTTATTTGATGAATATCAAATGTTTAATAATTCTTAATATATCGAAATACGTTAATTATAATTATTGAGAAGTAATTCACAGTTCAATTTACAATTTTGTAATGAAAATAAAGTATTGATATATAATGTTTGAAAGATAACACGTTTCGGCACTTTTGTCTAAAAATTGTCAACAGTTAAATTCAAATTTATAAAAGTCGACTCACCAAATGTTAACTCAGGAAAATAATTAAACTCCAGTAAGCCGTTTTTATTAATCCAAAGAATAACTTTTCGTAAAGTAACAAATGTTCTCCAGTTCGTAGCAATGGGCTCAGAACAACGCCAAGCGATCCGTCGAGCGCTCAACGAGGACGCGGAGAAGCTACTGGCGGAGGGAGACCCAGCCGACCCTCAGCTGAGGAGACTCAGGCGGGAGATCGATGACGTCAACAGACTCTTCGATGAGTTCGAACGACGGGCCAGGGCTGAGGGTGAGTCTGCCGTAACATTATTATTAGTAGTTGGTAAGTCACCAAATAACAGTGACTGCGCCGGATTTTATTTTGGGGCGTTATATAAAGAAATATTGCACCCAAATTCCCGCTAGAACGCTTAATCTTAGCGCTCCGTAAGAAGTTTTACTTCAAAAATATTTAACCGTGATTAATTCCATCATATATCTAATAATTAATACCTATTTCATCTTTATTAAAAATCTTAAAAATAATAATAAGAATCATGATGATGTTGTTGTTTTGTCGTTTGTTTCTTGCTATATTACTAGACGTATATATATAAAACCTACTCCAACAACAGGTAGATAAGAGTTATCAAGCCAGTTGGCATGGTTGGTAGATACTTGCCTTTCACGCCGAAGGTTGTGGGTTCGATTCCGACCCAGGACGGACATTTGTGTGCATGAACATGTCTGTTTGTCCTGAGTCTGGGTGTAATTATCTATATAAGTATGTATTTACAAAAGAAAAGTAGTATATGTAGTGTGTTAGTTGTCTGGTTTCCATAGCAAAAGCTTTGTACAAGCTTAATTTGTGATCAGATGGCCGTCTGTGATAAATGTCTCAGGAATATATCCTAATTTCTAAATAAGTTTAATCAATCTTGTATATCCTAATAGATAGAGTAGAGGTAAAGAAATGTACACATATCATATTATGCAGTACCGTACCGTAACAGCCTGTGAATGTCCCACTGCTGGGCTAAAGGCCTCCTCTCCTCTTTTTGAGGAGAAGGTTTGGAGCTTATTCCACCACGCTGCTCCAATGCGGGTTGGTAGAATACACATGTGGCAGGATTTCAATGAAAGTAGACACATGCAGGTTTCCTCACGATGTTTTCCTTCACCGTAAAGCACGAGATGAATTATAATCACAAATTAAGCACATGAAAATTCAGTGGTGCTTGCCCGGGTTTGAACCCACGATCATCGGTTAAGATTCACGCGTTCTTACCACAGGGCCATCTCGGCTTTTATTATGCAGTACAAACATTTATTGATTAATATATATTTATTTATAATACAACACTATTCCAATTAACTACTTATATCCGCTTTAATGTTAATTCCAAAGTTCCGTTAAAAACTTCATCGTCACACATACTCCATTCACTCAGTCCATAGTGAATACCATAGATCATTCAAGATGTCGACCAATGATATCGTGTCAATTCAAGGTGGAAGTTGTTTATTTGCCTTCCGTGATTAAAATCGACTAGCCGTTTGTGTTTCACTAATAAAACCGTCACGATTCCTTATTAATTTTTCGTAAAATCAATTTCAGAACGATAATGCTTTCATTTCATTTTCTTAAAAACTGCACACGAAAATGTAATGATTACGTACTATTTCGTTTCTCAGGCTATTAGCCTTGCCTTTTTGCTACAATTGAGTTTGAGTCGTGATCAATTATCTTAATTCGGAGCGATTCGGAATTAGCTATTTATAATAGACCTTGTTATGTAAATTTTTTTTAATCGTGAATTTGTTAAATGTTTTGGCTATGGAAACGGTCATGTACAATGACATTTTAATATCTATATAGCGTTTCTTTTGGTTTAATATTAATACCAAATATTATATTGAAAAATCTTTTAGTTTCATACTTTATTACGGATTTTAAAATTGTCTGCGATTGATTTCGAGTATTTTAAAATCATAAAATTTTAATAATTAATATAATGTCTTTAACACTCATAATAATTATTTTATTTTACAAATTGCTTGTTAGTGAATCTCAATTAAACATAGTGTTGTATAATTTGTCTCGTTATAAACTATTACTAAAGTTTGTCTATAATAATTATGTCGGAACCCATGTGTCCAATTGAGTAAATTAGAAAATTGGCCAATTTTTGGGTCAGCCATTGAATTAAAAGAAATCATATAACATGTTGTATCAACACTAGTCTTGCCTCAACTTTTATTTATTTATTTTAAACTTCATACATGGCAAATGGAGCAGATTTAATAAGTAATTAAGTAAAATGGATGCCCTTTTAATATGCATAGCCTTTTCTCCATATCCGAGGAGGCGGATAAGGAAAATAATCTTTGTAAAATACCATTCATTTTGCATACAATTTAAATTTACATTGTATGATATAAAAAGTTATCAGTCAAGACCCTCGTGTTCCAACCACTGATGCATCTCGGCTCGTATAACGTGGAATCAGACGGTTCTTTCAATTTGCTCTTTCACACAAAGTAACACATCTGGACACAAAACAAAAGTTACACGTTAGTTAGTGAATCGTTCGAACAATTGACTGTTGGATATTGGTATTCGGCATAGAAATGAATATTCATTCGAGCGAACGTTCCTCAGAGTGAGTCTGATATCACCTTAACACTTTAGATATTGTACATTAACTCGTGACGTCCTTTCGATTGCGTGTCCGTTTGAACAATGTTTACTTATTGCATGCGACATTAAGATACGTTATGACAGTTTGTGTCAACAGATAATTTATTATATTTTGTTTTCAATACTCATTTTGAATTTAAAGTGCAAAATAAATACGTATATTATTCAATATAATTTATCTGGGTACATAGAGTCGAGTGAATTATTCATATGATGGTCATAATAATTCGTACATATACTATGATAACCAAAAGGTTAGGACTCTAGGTTTTTTCTGGTGGTAGAACTTTGTGCAAGCTCGTCTGGGTAGGTACCACCCACTCATCAGATATTCTGCCGCAAAACAGCAGTACTTGCTATTGTTGTGTTCCAGTTTGAAGGGTGAGTGAGCCAGTGTAATTACAGGCACAAGGCACAAAAAAAAATCTTAGTTCTCAAGGTTGGTGGCGCATTGGCTATGTAAGCGATGGTTGACATTTCTTACAATGCCAATGTCTAAGGGCGTTTGGTGACCACTTACCATAAGGTGGCCCATATGCACGTCCGCCTTCCTATTCTATATAAAAAAAAAACTCTGGTTACTGTAATTATACCAACTCACTCGGTTTGGAGGTAAAATATGAATGGAGAACTTCGTGCGAACCGAGCCCATCTAAGTAATATTTTTAGTATAAAAAATAAATAAGTAATCAAAGAAAGCCGTCGCTTATGTTATTTGAAATGAAATGAGTTCTTAGTGATTCATTTACAAACTTTTAAGATTGAATGTAAGTTACAACACGAGCTCTAACAATACTTAAGGACCTTAAGTATCGAAAATTGTAATTAAATCATAATAAGCAAGTAATTTAACCAGTAAAGTAATATTAAACGTATATGAAGTAAATTGATTGTATAAATTATAAAAATACTCAATCATTTGCGCTACCATAAAAACTTTTAAGCTAAGATAAATTTATATACAAAGTATTAGTTTTTTTTATTCATAATAATCAGATGAAAATCGAACATAGAAGATATAGTATAATTTATAGTGGCATTAAAAGTCTCCGTAACACGTCAGGAATTGATATAGTCTGCAATTATCAAAGGTTCTGGTGACAAAGGACGGCGTCCTACGGGAGCTGTCAGTCACAATTACTGCGTCGTACTATACACTAGTAGACGGTCATTAGTGAGGAGAATTTATAAATTGCTCCGCCTCGGCCGTATGTAGTGCTTTATTTGGTGTTTTTTTTACGACTGTATTTTTTTTGGTTGTATTTTCTTTTTTTCTTTTTTAAATAAATGAAGATTTTTTTTTTTTTATAAACTTTAAAATTTATTTTAAAATAATAATTTTTAGATTTACTTTTAACGTGAAGTTCTCATAGTTCGTGTCATTGTTTTCTTTTCTTGACGCGTATGAGATTATTGAAAGCGGATTAATAATAGTGACTAATAAATTTGATAAAGAAATATGTACCTCATTTAATTGGAATAAGGTTCTTATATTCACGACGAAAATGAAGAAAATAAAACGAATATTCTCATTTGGAAAAGGCGGTGAGTAATTATTTATATTAGAATTAAACTAGCAAATTCGTTTAGAAAAATGTTTTTTTGTCTTATGAGAGACATTTTAATAAAAATGGTTAAATTTTATACTCAAAAGGAAAGAAATAAATGAAGAAGCGTATCGTTAACGATGTACAGTTAAAATTTGTCTTTTGTAAATACATAAAATAAAGTACCAAACAATTATGTTATGAAATTATTCTAAAAAAATATATTTCGAATGCTTAAATAAAGTAACAGCCAATTAATGTCCCAATGCTCGCCAAAAGCCTCTTCGCCTCCAATAACCCACATTGGAGATAGAAAATAAAATATAAATTTTGATTTAAAAAAAAATCACATTATGGTTATATATACTGGGAACACAACTAAAACTATAAGGAACTTAAGATAAATTATGATTCAGAAAAAAAAAACACAAACGCAATAAATTAATTCGAATGTATCCGCTTATTTCTATTTTCTTACAAAATAAGCGATAGCTATTTCTAGTTATTTCTTCTAGGCTTAGAGCGGTTTGTTTGACATAATTGTATTCATCAAATTATCTGGACACATTTACTTATTTACCAAAGAAATCTTCAATTAGAATCATATATCTTTTATTTCTTTTAGTCTAGACATAAGATGGCGTTTGTCCAAAATAATCAGCGCTTAAGATGTGTGTTATATTTAAATTTTAAAAGCGAAAACATTTTGTCTATAAAAGATATTCTAATCAAACACACAAATTATTAAACGCTAAATTGAATCTTATTGCATTGCAATTAAATACATTTTCCAAAAATAATATGCGCGTAATTTAATATATTTCTCCGTCCGTCTGCGGTTACATTTCAGACCTTTTATTACGAAGACGTTATTGTTTTATCACTTTTGTTAACTAGTGTTACTTCTTATGTAGTCTCTTGTCACCGACCTCTCTATTGTCCTTTAAGTAATTGCAATTAAGAATTTAAACTGGAACAAAATTGTTTAAATAACACTCTTAATTCTATAAAAATTACGTCTATAAGAGATTCACTGGTGGTAGAGCTTTGTGCAAGCTCGTCTGGGTAGGTACCACCCACTCATCAGATATTCTACCGCAAAACAGCATTACTTGGTATTGTTGTGTTCCGGTTTGAAGGGTGAGTGAGTCGGTGTAATTACATGTACAAGGGACATAACATCTTATTTCCCAAGGTTGATGGCGCTTTGGTGATTTAAACGATGGTTAACATTTCTTACAATGCCAATGTCTATGGGCGTTGGTGGCCACTTACCATCAGCCCATATGGTCGTCCGCCTTCATATTCTATAAAAAAAAAGATAATATAAAGCGAGTAAAATTGTTCTAGTGGCTGGAACACGTTAATATTGAATCCCAAACTTATGATACGCTATTCTAATACGTGTATCCTTTAAATATTAAAATGATTATAAGGGTCCGTTCACACAGACCGGCTCGGAGAGGAGAGCAGATTTTTATCACGTTGGAAACAGTGTTTTGAGTGATTGTAGTAAAGTTTATTTTTGCATTTGCACCTTTTTTGTCATTAAAAATGCCTGAACGCGCTTCGTGTGAAGTAATAAAAGGAGCCGACCGGCTCCGCTTGCGTGCTCTTTCTCGCTCGCACCCGCTTTCAGATCTCTTCCAGCCGGTCGATGTGAAATAGTTGGCGGCTCCGCTCCGGCCAATTCCAAGCGTATACGACCCGGTCTGTGTGAAAAGAAAAAAGCAGGCCGATGCTCTCCGAGCCGGTCTGTGTGAACGGACCCTTATAGTCACTTGCGTTGCGCCTCGACTTTTGTTATGGCGGGTTCGCTTATTTCCATTAATTATAATTATATATATACAGCTATTTATAAATAGTTAATACAAATTCATGTCATAAATTATTGTATATTAATTTTAATTAATTTACATTATTAATTTTTATTATTTTAGTCAAATTTAAAATAGTACCTCCCGATTCCCACCCGACGCAAAGCTGCCCATAATGCAGGCCGCATTAATGCAGGCAATGGACAACCTTTGTGCCAAGTGGGACCCCGAGCGACTGTCAAATCCCTTCTCTCTAAGGCTATTATTATATATTATATTTATTTTTCATGCATACATATACACCAAATATTTGAACAAACGAAACTAATTCCGCTACGTGAACCCGATCAAGTGTATGTCGTTTTTACAGAATATCGTTACAGATTAGGGCCAAAAACAGTTATTTTTTTAGTTGATCCAAAACCCTTTAAACTAATATTTCCATTGAAAAGACTATTTGTAAAAGCTGTTTCTCTTAATAATTAAATCATTAATGGTGATGAATAGCAAACGAAACACTCCGGTCTATTTATGTAGTAATGATTGATAGTTAACAAACTTATTTACTTACATATATCTACCAAGAACACTATAAAGATTGACATTATTTATAAAATTTATAAACTACAATATAAAAACAAGGTACACCAAGAACAATAGATAATAAAACTTTACATACATACGTAATTGCAATCCAAATAAGAAAAAACATACTACACGTTCATTATTGTTTCTATTTTGTACGATTAATGTATTTTAATACTATGTATGTATCTAAATGAATTAATAATATTCATTAACAGTTTAGTACAGTAACAACCTGTGAATGTCCCACTGCTGGGCTAAGGCCTCGTCTCCCTTTTTTAGGAGAAGGTTCGGAACTAATTCCACCACGCTGCTCCAATGCGGATTGGTGGAATACACATGGTGGCAGAATTTCAGTGAAATTAGACTCACCAAACGCCCAGACATTGACATTGTAAGAAATGTTAACCATCGCTTACATCACCAATTTGCAACCAACTTTGGGAACTAAGATGCTATGTCCCTTGCGCCTCTAATTACACTGGCTCACTCACCGTGCACACCGCAACATAACAATACCAAGTACTGTTTTGCGGTAGAATATCTGATGAGTGGGTGGTACCTACACAGACGAGCTTGCACAAAGCCCAGCAGCGCATTAATGATGAAAGTAGTTTTCTTCGGGTGACAATATGCTACATGCTACGCCCGCATGCAAAAAGCCGAGTTGGCCCAGTGGTTAGAACCCGTGAATCTTAACCGATGATCGTGGGTTCAAACCCGGGCAAGCGCCACGGAATTTTCATGTGCTTAATTTGTGATTATAATTCATCTCGTGCTTTACGGTGAAGGAAAACATCGTGAGGAAACCTGCA
Organism: Nymphalis io; assembly: GCF_905147045.1. Classification (NCBI taxonomy): domain Eukaryota; kingdom Metazoa; phylum Arthropoda; class Insecta; order Lepidoptera; family Nymphalidae; genus Nymphalis; species Nymphalis io. The sequence continues at coordinate 7,318,115 of NC_065909.1, forward strand.
TGTGTCTAATTTCATTGAAATTCTGCCACATGTGTATTCTACCAACCCGCACTGGAGCAGCGTGGTGGAATAAGCTCCAAACCTTCTCCTCAAAAAAGGCAGAGGAGGCCTTTAGCCCAGCAGTGGGACATTCACAGGCTGTTACTGTACATCATCACAAACTCTCGTTTATATTAGTAAGAATAAGAGCGATTGTAACCACTTAGAATCAGGTAATAACGCTTCCATTCTTATAAATTGAAAAAGCATATCACCGCGAGTATTAAATATAACAATTATCATTTGTATTTAAACTTGTGACCTCTCCTGATATGTACGTCTCGCTTCAGGTCAACATATAAACCTGAACTTGCAATTGAGTTGATATAATGACATCACTTTAAACTTTAATACGTATATACCCTAATGTCGTTTTGATTGCCATCTGTTTAAATCATGTTAATGACAGGCATATGTATATATGTATGTGTATATATGATTACTTGAGGTGATTTAATGTGTGCCTTATTTGCATTTAAAAATATATCGTTTTTTTTTTATATAGAATAGGAAGGTGGACGAGCATATGGGCCACCTGATGTTAAGTGGGCACCAAACGCCCTTAGACATTAGCATTGTAAGAAATGTCAAACATCGCTTATAGCCAATGCGCCACCAACCTTGGGAACTAAGATTTTATGTCCCTTGTGCCTGTAATTACACTGGCTCACTCACCCTTCAAACCGGAACACAACAATATCAAGTATTGCTGTTTTGCGGTAGAATATCTAATGAGTGGGTGGTACCTACCCAGACGAGCTTGCACAAAGCCCTACCACCAGTATTGTGAATTATGAATTTTATTTGCCTTTATTTTTTTTATTTTATGAGCCTTATTCCGGCGAGTTTTAAACGTTTATTAGTAAAAAATGTATAGATGGTTCGAGTGTTGTTGTACAGTGTAAGAACTCACTTAGTAACTCACTCGATCAATGTTGTAAATCTATTTTGGTTGTTATGGAAGTTTGATGCATATATCCTTTAAATGTAAGCCGAGATGGCCGAGTGGTAAGAACGCGTGAATCTTAACCGATGATCGTGGGTTCAGATCCGGGCAAGCACCACTGAAATTTCACGTGTTTAATTTGTGATTATAATTCATCTCGTGCTTGACGGTGAAGGAAAACATCGTGAGGAAACCTGCATGTGTCTAATTTCACTGAAATTCTGCTACCATGTTTATTCCAAACCGCATTGGAACAGCGTGGTAGAATAAGCTCCAAATCTTCTTCTCAAAAAAGGAAGAGGAGACCTTTGGCCGATCAGTGGGACATTCACAGGCTGTTACGGATCCTTTAAATGTTTTAATTATTGGAGTCAATGTCGTTTACCTTTGTTGGTTGATTTTTTATGGTTTATGGGATGTTTTGGGTAACGAAAGAAACGGTTGTTTCGAATGTAATTTCTCTACGGCGAACTTTATTTTTGTAATGTAGTCAAAATATTTATATTCTTAAATCAATACAGCAAAAATAAATTGTTTTTGTTTTTCATATATATCTATAGCAATAATAGCACGAATTCGGAGGATTATTAAATGAAAAAGTTTTTTTTTTAATTTCTTTAAATTTAATTTTAAATATTTTTAAATTTGTATTTTTGTAACGTTTGAGTGAGACGCTTCGGATTTAAAGTTTCATCCCTGTCACTTGTAGGCGGTTGTACGTGATTTTTTTTCTTTTAAACTAAAAATTATACTTGTTGCGTCACGTTAAGACATCTAAACGTTGTTTAGCGGCGGGTGTATTTTATGGTTAAATACTGATTTCTCTCATTCTGATATAGTTGATTTGAAATTCGAAAGAAGAAGACACACATTGTTTAAATAATCCCTATACAACATTTATAGGTACAGACGTTACGAAAGTACAGACTAGTAAAAATAGTAAAAATATGATATCGAGGCGTTTCCAAAGTTTTCTCTCTAGACTTGGCAGTTGGAAAGGATTCAGCAATCAATATTATGTCCAAGCATCGTGCGCTGAAACCGCAATCCATAAAGCACTGCAGAATTATTATTACATATTTTGAAAGGCGAATTTCGTTGTGTAAAATAATTAAAGTGAAACAAAAAATAGATTTTGTGAATAATCCGACGTTGGGCGTCTATTGTGTTAATATTCAAATCATTGGGTATATGCACCCATTCGACATAATTGAATTAATAACAATTTGTTTTGTCAAAGGTGATGTCATAGTGTTTTTTACCAGCAGTCAATTCTATTGGCCTTGGCTTGATGTCCAAGATTGTATATAGCAGCAATTTCTAATAATGCCAGCTCAAGTGTAGGTGTTCGGATACAGAGTAATCTTAACATGTCTGAATATATTTAGATTTAAATAATAGACGCAACAAATAAGGAAGAAATTACCTTTTTTAATTTCATAATAATGCACGTATGTTTTATCAAAAATACACTATAAAATTTAATTTAAAATACTTTTTGATTTGTTTTCTTAATTCTATATACAACTATCGTGTAGTAGTTGTACTATCGCATTTCTTGTTTTGGTAATATTTTTTTATAATCCGCGCAAACTCCTTGGAGAGTACGAAACGAAGGTTATATTTAGATCTGTTTCACGATTGTTTCGTCGAAAATTAGTCAAGCAAACGTTTTTACTCTGTGCCCGTATCATCCGCTATAGTTTTCAGTTTCTCTATCTGATCCGACACGGTCTAGTCCTCTGATCACACAAGTTTGTAAATTTAAACCGGGTTTAAATGTTACGTAACACAATATTAGTGTACTCCGAGCATTCTGTGGAAAGAGTTTGGTGCGACTATAAACTGTCAGGTCGTTTTTTGTTTTCTGTCTAGATGACGGTCATTCACTTCAAATTTTGTGTCTGTAATTGTCAATGATGGTGTTCTATTTTCAACTGCTTTATCGACTGTGATTATTTGAATATTATTGATAATTTAATCTTCTTATTTCGAAAATTTGTTGTTTTTATTTATTTATAGATATTTGGTTAAAATTAAATGTCGAAGGCTTGTAATTCAGCTTGTCGATTTTATTACTCAAACAGAATAAAGTTTATAAATATTTTACTAAATATATAATTGTACTGAATGTAAATAATAAATTTAATTCACGGTCTTGCAGAGGATTCCAAAAATGCAGCACGAATATTTACCGAACAGTCTTCGAATTTACTGGAACGGCTGGAAGTATTCGAACGACAGCTGCACGAACGCATCGCGAGCCACATCCCACGGGACCTGGACTCGCTGGAACACCTGGTACTACAACATAAAGACTGGGAAAGCAGTCTACATACATTGTCGTCTGATATTGAAGAAGTACAGACCACATTTAGAGGTAAGTTGGTAAAATTGTATAAGTAATCTTTTTCTATATAAACCCTTGATTAACCCTACTAAAGCAACACTTTCAAAATGGTATTATTTCATTAAAATCAATTATTTAACTACTTTCTTATCATCGTTATTGAGACTCTATTCCATATGTTTAGGGTCAATGCAAGTGCCTCTTATTAAAATGCAACTGTAATAAAGGTCCACGCCCTTTACGGCCGGACGCCAACCCTCCTAAGGAATGCTTTTACTGGTGTGTTTGTTGTCCACCATCATACAAGTCATTAATCGCTTTTGTTTTTAATGAATGCACTTAACAGAAAAAAATTAAATAAAGTATATAAAAAAAATTTTAGTCGGCTCTTACTACACGCACGTTTTGAGATGGGATAGTGTTTTCTTGCCGAACATGCCTCTAACTTTAAATTACTCAAATCATATATAAACTTTATAAGTAAATATATACTAATAAATGAGGAGCCATATTTTGTAACATCCAACTGAAAAAACTGCGTTTTTGAGAAGTTTTTAGTCAATAATACTTTTGTGTAAGAAACTATTACTGCTGTTTCACCCTCTTTAAATGTTTGACGTGACAAGGTTTTTTTTATTGGTGATAGGGTTTTATGCATGCTCGTCTGGGTAGGTACCACTCACTCATCAGATATTCTATCGCAAAACAGCAGTATTATTATTGTGTTCCGGTTTGAAGGGTGAGTGAGCCAGTGTAATTACAGGCACAAGGGACATAACATCTTAATTCCCATGGTTGGTGGCGCATGGGTAATGTAAGCGATGGGTGACATTTCTTACAATGCCAATGTATATGTGCGTTGGTGACCACTTACTATCAGGTGGCCCATATGCTCGTCTGCCTACTTATAGTATATATACAAAATGTGAACTTCCTAAGCCTTATTATGTGCTATATTAATTTCGCTCTTGTTCTAGGCATTGCCCTTAAGACACCTGCTATGAAAAAGAATCTCGACAAAGTCATGGGCAAATGGAACGACATGCAATCAAAGAGTCAACTATTCGTTGAAAGGTAAGTCCAAATAATCATAACATCGGAATCCCTTCAACTTGACAATGTTTACATCAGACCTTTTATAATATTGATGAAAAAAAAGCTTACAATATTTATATATACATTTCATTTAATTTTATTTTAAATTTGTGGGAAAAAGAAACTACACTCAGTAGTTTCTTGCCAATTTTTTCCATGTAGAATTTTCATCTCGAACTGTCGATAGCTTAATATAATCCTGTAAAATGAAGATTCGAGTGCTCGGTAAAAGTCTACTTGGCTGAAATATATCTTGATTTTAACGTTAATATTGTCACATCTTAAATATGTAAACACAATACATATGTATGTAGGTATCCTACATTTGCCCTCAATACGCGCTATGTTTGTACGAAAACAACAATTTTAAAGTGTAAGAATTAAACCTATTTATATTGTACTTGTATTGTCTTGTCTGTTCGTATCATTAAATTGCATTTTATTTTGTTGCAGGTTAAAGTTCGTCGAAATTGTCATTAACAGTATGGAAGAAAACAATCAAACGATTTCCGAATTCGAGATCAAACTGGCTCAGTTCAACGACCTACCCAATGATGTTGAGCTTCTCAAAGATGTATGTATCAAATATCTTCATTATTTTATATAAACAAAGTTTTTTTAAAAGTCTCCAGTGGTAATCTAGCAATATCATACTTTATTACTTTACTTTAAATTGAAAATGGTTAGACAGGCTGGTAAATGGAACATCTGATGGTAACCGCCCATTGACATTGGCGCTGTAGATAAATATTAACCACCGCCATCGTCAACGCGCCACCAACCTTGGCAACTATGTTGTGTAGTTGCACTTTTGTCTTTTATTACTGTGGTTTACTGTCTGGATAAAGTAAGCCAGTGTAATTACAGATAATTTAGGTGTTATAATATCCTCTATATCTGAGCAAATGTGATGATAATCAGTTCATTCTGTCCATAGAAAGGACTCAGTACTTATTACAACATCACTACCGATAAAATTATTTACTTTCACTACGATTTAGACCTAAATCACAAATCAACTTATTATAAGTTTACCATAAATCTGTCCCTTAGATCCACGAGGAGCTCCTCCGCATGCAAGTAGCGGTGAGCAAGCAGCAGATCCAGGTGGACCAGATGAACGACGACGCGGAGAACTGCCGGCGCCTCGTGGAGAGCTCGCGCGCCGCGCTGGCCGGCGCCGCGCGCGGCAAGCAGCTCGACCTCGAGCGCCTCGACAAGGAGGCGGCGCAGCTCAACGCGCGCTGGGGGCACGTGTGCGGGCAGCTCGCCGAGCGGTGCGCCACTTCCGTTATACGTTCTCCGTTACCTATTTAGATAGCTCATTTCCAGCAAACATAAAAACAATGGCTCGAGGAGATAGCGCTGGAGCTTCTTTCACCCGAGTGTGCCGCGGATGGGTTGATAATAGATAATATGACCAAATCTCATCCATTTCCTTACTTCGATATTATCTTTGATTTTTTTTTAGACTAATTATAATATCAATCTGAGCTATTTCAAACTAAAGCAGAAATATCAAAGTTAATTCTATTCCGTTTTCTGACAGACTCCGAAGTTGCGAAGCGGCGTACCAACTCCTGCGCAACTACAACGCGGGCCTCGAAAAAGAAGCGGAGTGGATCGATGACGCATACAGCAAGCTGCAAGCGCAGCCCCCCATCGAGGTGCGACCCAAGGAGCAGCTGGAGCCTTCCCGGGTTCGTAAGCCTATATGAAAGTATTATATGTGGATAAATGATAAAAACTAAAAAATAAATTTGAAACTTAAAAATAGTTGACGAAAAATGTTTTGATAATTTTGATCATCGATTTAAACTAATTTGTTTCTAATTTTTATAGATGCATCTTTTAGTTTAGGTCATATAGCTTCATATTATATACAATGTTTTATTTTTGTAGAATTTTTAAAACTTAATAGAGGTTTCTGAACGACGATTTTGAATTAAATTCCATTACTTATTTAAAGTATCGTTAATTTTTTTCAGTATTCCATCACAGTTTCAAAAATCGTTTATCGAATAATAGTATAAAAATATATGTATTAATTTAATTTCTATAATCGCAGAATCTATTGACGAGTGTCGTGGAGAGGACGCCAAAGATTGAGAAAGTTAACGTAGACGGTGGAAGATTCATTCGAGAGGCGAAGGTAAATATCGGCGCTGTGAAAATCGTATCTGGCGTGTATTTAATCTGTGGCATTCTTTGGTATTCCATTTTCAACATTTATATGATATTATATATGATTACTTTTGAAAAATATGACTTTCCTTTTTTCTCTTCCTATACTTACAGTAAGAGAAAAAAGGATAGGTTGTATAAAATTTACTTTTGTTAATGTTTGAGAATCTTTTGGGTGATATGATACCATAGAATGCAGTCCTACGATTAAGCTCGCGTTAGAAGTGATTTTGAGAGATTATGAAAGGCATTTGAAGTTTAGGATATATGTGTCCAGCGTCTTTCCTTCTCTTTTCCTTGTCTCGTTTGGGTCTTCGGGTCTTCGAACGTTGATTATTGATAGTCTATCAGTCTGTTTTGAAACATGCATGAAGCTTCAGCCAGCAATATTAATGCTTTTGAATGACGCTTTGAAATAAAACCTAATAGTAATTCGACGCTTGTTTTACAACTAACATAACAAAAACATCTGAAAGCGGGACGTTTGTGTGATTGAACATATTCCAACGGCAATATATGACTGCTGTGTCGCAATGTCACTAAAGCGATAACGCACCGGCCGCTCGAGCGGAACGCGTTCGAAATTCAAATCGTTTTCTTATAAAGCAATCAAAGTGACTGAGAATTTATATATAATTAAGGTCAATGTTCTTACGCTTTGCATGCGATTCTATTCAATGTGATCGATGTACACTATTTAAAAAAAAACTTATTTAAAGTCGAAATCGTACAAGTGGTTTGTAAATTTCGCTTCGGTTGAAAATGCACGTTGGGTGTTTTAAAGTGTACGCACTGGGTGTTGCACGCTTATCTGTAGCGGACTTCCAGCATGACCACTGTATCCTGGAATACCTGTCTGGACTTCAAAGAAAAAATCGAATTCTAATAAAAAAATTGTCATTGTTTTCCAAATTTGGTACGAATGTGCTCTGAATGTGTATTGGATGGCTGTAGACGTCTGGACGTGTTGCCTATTTTTAATGTTAAAATTTATAGACGAAATTGAAAACAATAGTTTGAACTTACCGATGAAAGAAATTGTGTGTGATGGAAATATTTTATGATACGCTTATTTTAACAGACGGCGGGTTGTTCTTAAAGTTAAGAATCGTAATTATTATCGAATTTCTGGTACATTGAAATAAAAATTTACAATTCTGATTTGGCACGAACACCTTTTATTTCAATGGTATGATGATGAAAACGTTAATGAAAAGTCGCTTTTTATTTGAAAAATAAGCTTTAAGGGCAGTCCGTCTAAACTAACCCTAACGCCCAACCTAACCCGAACTAGATACACTCGTCGAGATGTCAGCGTTACGTGGAATGGCTCTGCGAGGAGATCCACCCGTCCCTCGACACGAGGCAGCTGAAGCGGCAAGCGGACGTGGAGCTCGCGGAACGGTTACGGAACCGAGGCCGAACGGATGTGGTCCCCGGCGTGGAACCTGTCCCATCAGGCGCTGAAGCAGTGGCCAGGGAGTTGGACGAGTTGAACGCGAAACACCAGAGGCTGCTGGACTTGCTATACGAGAGACTGAGGAGAATAGCTGCAGCCAATCCTGGAGATATTGTCACATTGGTAAGTTGAATTTGACTACATATTTTTTTGCTATTTAAAAAATTCGCACGTGTTTTATTTACAAAGGACTTCATTTAATTAATTAGGCAAAAAAACAGACGTCATGTGAGAAGCAATTAATGGATTTGAGTGAGATAATTGTCTTGAATATTCGAGGTAAAAATGAGCATTAATTTACTCGAAAACGAATTTTTAATCAATCCAAATAAACCAGTTAAAATTTAAAAGAATTATTAATTGAATTCCATTCGAAAACACTTGTGTCTAGTAAGGACATACGTTTCACTTAATTCACAGCAAATGATGTCACGATTATGTCATTTTATCGTGTGGACCTCGAAGGAGGCCGTCTACTACCAGGCGCCAGTTTCGAATAGCAAATTAGAAAATGTTAGGCCTCTGTGTTTACAGAACTAGTTTACGCTTTAGATCGCGTCCGAGTTATTACTAAAGATAAATATCAATTTTGACGTTATAAAAAATATTTGTTCAGTAGTTTTTTTTGATAAATATTAATTAGAGAAGTTTAAGATTAGAATAATTTTATCTTTTTAATTATCAAATTTTTAAATTTAAAAAAATATATATTTCTATAAATTGTCGTTCTATGATATAAAAATTAAACTTGCAATTTGGATTGATTTATATTATGTAGTTAAACATTGCGAATTGCGTTTTAAATCGAGTCTTAAACAAATACGCAATGATCCAACCGTTCTGTATAAGGCGAATCAACACCCACACACCGCTGTGCAGTCAACGTGGGCCGATAGTAAATGTTTTATTACGAGCGGCGTAATTGAGTATAGCGAACGCAAAGGTTAGGTGCTTTATGACTACTAAATAAGGTATTTGATTAGCCAATGCTATCTGTTATGTAAGGTTTTAAACCTTTTTTACCGAATATGTTTAAAAAGTAAATAGTTCTAGATTTTTTATCTATACACACATTGACAACATTTTTTTTTCAAATTGGAGAAACACATTATCGTCATTAGCGTACCATAATAGCGTTTAGAAATACGACCTTTAATATTACCTGTGAGAACACGATAGGTATATAATAATGGTATATTCGGACATAGTCCAAGCCCGTTTGAGTGGGTACCACCCACTGAGCGCTTAGTTTACTGCCACAGTAATTTTTTGTATTGCTGTTGTTGGGACTGAAAGTCGAATGAGACGGCGTGATTACATGCCCAAGAGACAAAAACATGTTACATCCTGTAGTTAACGAATCATTCACAAGTAGAAGTTGCTTATTGTTATTGTTTACTTTGCCAGTGTTTAACAGTTAACCTGACCACTTACCATCAGGTGCCTCATACTGCTTGTCTAATTGGCTAATCTTTTTAAAGAACAGCCACCGTGACCAAAAATTGGTCGAGAGGACTTTGTTATCATCATCATCTATATACTGATCTGATCATAAGTTAAATTTTATCTGATGTGTGTGAACACTTCTCTATTTTAATAATAATAATAACTTTTTATTTCAGAACATTAATTAATCCATGACATAAATTTGGCGGTTTTTCTCTGGCCTTATTGCCATCTACATTTATACTTACTCTTATCGAACATAACATTCATCTATACATTACAATACAATGCAAAGGGTATCACGCCCATACTAGACAGGTCTGTGGTCGGATTAGATTATTGTAAGTTTGATAACATATACTTATATACCGCTACTTGAAATCCATTTACATAAAACTTCACACTACACAATTAGTTCTTATCTCGAAACGATTTATTACATCATAGCCGAATCGGTAAAGGTGTAAGTGCATCCGATCGAGAAGTACTTGCATCTGCATATTATCTGTAGTATTTCCGAAGGCAATTAATTTTAATGATTAAACGGTATTAATGTTACTAGTCTATAATTGATAAAGCTGAATATGGCGGTATGCTCCATAAGTTCTTCAAGTACGTAGAATTTCCTAATCCAGTCGATGTTCTAGTTTTTTTTCCTCTAAGCCGATGACTTTGATGTTTATGAGAGAATGAGCTAAAGATGATCTTCGATCCAGTGACTAGTTTATTAAGCAGCAAATTCCAAGACGCTGAGTTCAAGCTCAGTTCGAGCCAGTAAACATTTATTAAATTTTTCTGCCACAATATTTATCAGTTGGCCTGAACTCTCTGATCGTGACGGATTGCTGACCCACTGGATTATGAGAGTGATAAGTAGAACGTGAACCTGTGTTTGCGCACACAATTGAACACTGATATATTTCCTGCGCAGTTGCCTATCCTCCATTGAGTTTCCCGCCGTGACCTAAATCATCGAACAAAAGTTATGCCTCATCTTCCATCTTTTTTTCTCAAGTTTTAAAACTTGATATACAAATCTCGTATTTCGTAAAAGTGATACGTCATGGAAATAATAAAAAACCAACCACCATTGGAGTATCGTGGTGGAATAAGCTCGAAACCAAACTTCCCCTCAAGAGCAGATGAAGACTTTGGTGTGAGACATTGAAAGTACTACCACAGAAATTAATGTTTAATATATATAATACCTCTATTGGATTACCTACTGATATAATCCTACACACAGTTACAATTCGAATTCTGTTTTCGCAAGTTCTAAAATGAATTTCAAATGCACGATTATATATTCCACTTAAATCCGTTAGTTTAAAACCACAAGATGACGTAACGTTGATAAAATCGAGCAAAATTTGTACGAATACTTCGTTTCGCACCAGTAAAAGGGATTAACGTACCCAAAAATTATTTATTACATCGTAAATATGAGTACAAGGAAATAGTTACTCTGTGTTGTGGATAATATGTATTTATATATAAGATGACGTTATGTTAAAAGTAATGAATAGCACGTCCGTCCCGCATTGTTGTCTGACTGTTTATTGTAGTGGCAATTAAACTTTTTCTATCTTTTATATTTCTTAATGTGTACTAATAACTACAGATCGAAATGATTTGACGATTTTTAGTACCGATACAAGTATTTATAGTTAGGTTACCATCGCAAATATTTTTGTTACTCTTAGGTATATGTGTACTAAATATTTGTATCTTTTTTTGTTAATTATTCATTATTATTAATAATAATAATAATATCGTGGGACATTTTTCGCACACGGCCATCTGATCCCAAATTAAGCTTGTACAAAGCTTGTGCTATGGAAACCAGACAACTGATATACTACATATACTACTTTTCTTTTGTAAATACATACTTATATAGATAATTACACTCAGACTCAAGACAAACAGACATGTTCATGCAAACAAATGTCTGTCCTGGGTGGGAATCGAACCCACAACCTTCGCCGTGAAAGGCAAATGTCTACCAACCACGCCAACCGGCTCGTCAAATTCATCGTCGTTCATTAATTAATAACTTAGAATTGTCGGAAGTTATTTCATTCGTCTTATATTTTTGTTACTTAAAATGCTAAAGCAATATGAAAAAAAAATAGAAAATAATTTTATAAAGTTTCACATACATAAGTAGATTCTAGAGGAGGGTGATACCTGTTCGTGTTCTTGCACAAGTATTATTATCTTTTTTACACGTGAAATGTATCAGGATTTTCACAGTGCGCTTAACTCTCAGATAAGCTGTATAAAAAGTTGGTGATTACGTCATTTATATAGTTGCAGTCAATCATCAACAGATAGCCCGACGATTTAACGCGATGACGATTTAACGTCCGCTTTTTCAGTATCGCGCGAACGACGATCGCTGATCGACGCACGTCCTAACGAACTGCGTACAGCGTTTTCGAAATTCGAACGAGTGAAAAATCGACGTGCAAGTTAATAAGTGCCAGTGTTGTGCATTTAATATTTTCGGAGAAGGTTCAGTGACCAAAGAGTTTATATCGTTTAAAAATACCTCCCGTGAATTATTTATAAATAAATTATACCTTGACCTTGTTGCGTTTAATAAAAATACAGAAAAAAAGTCGCGATAAAATAACTTTACAGCATTGGATAATATTTACCGTATCAGATATTAATGAAGCGATCAATATAAATGCAGTCGCGGAATGATTTTTGCGAAAATCGACGTTATAGGCTGTACGTAGTACTTGTTAACAATAAAAATTAAATCAAGTTTTTCTTGATATCGTCGAAAGCCGTTTCAGAGGCGTTTATTATTATTTTATTATAAACTGCGTCCGCGTCTCCGTTCTTAAATTTGGAAATATAAAGTTTAAATAAGGTTTTTTTTAATTGAAGACGAATTTATTAACAATATTTACATAATCACGCAAAATCGACTGCACAGATTTGGATGAAGTTTCAAATAGATTTCGCTCATACTTTGGCGGTCGGAAGCTAGTAAATAATACAATAGTTTATATTGTCATTTTATTTATGATTCTTCTTATTATTATTATAAATGGAAAAAATATTGCGATTGGACGTTTGGTACTATACAAAGAACGTCTGAGCAGATTCTTATAACACCGCCAAATAATAATACTTAGTATACTTGTGTTCTGGTTAAATGCGTAAGTGAGCCAGTGTAACAGGCACAAGGGATATAACATATTAGTTCCTAAGCTCTGTGGTGTATTGCCTACGTTAGGGATTTCTAATTTTTCTGACAGTGCCAAAGTCTATGAGTGATGGTGACCACTTACCATCAGGTTGAAATTAAAAAATAAAATAAAATTTGTCATTTCAATTCAACGACGTCGTAAAATAGCACTATCATATAGAGTACTGTTTTATTAGTCGTAAAAAAAATTATTAAATTTAATTACGCTGAGTAAAACGATCTGAAAATAACTTGTAAATAATTAATTCAATTATAAAATGTTTGCTATTTAACTAAAATTCGTTTTTGATAATCCTTACGGATGCAACTTAACGCTTTATCGATAACATTTTACAATGTTAATACAATAACCTTATCAGGAATGTTGATGTTTAAGAAGTATTAAAAATTATACTACAATGCTACGTTATCTTGTTATCGGTGCAGTAAACATCGATAATTCGCCGATTAATATAAACTTTGACGATTAATGTAAAACAATACTGTTTTAAAATTTAAACCTATATTAAATGAATACGTTTTGAAATTATATTTAGAAAGATTCGAGTATCCAATTATTGAATATATTTCGTATTCTGGTTGCGATATAACCTATTAAATTTAAATATAATTTCATGATGCTTATTATACAATAAAATACTTTATAAATGATAAAAAGAATGGAGACAGTATTCGTTAGTATACAAGATAAATAACAAATCTAATTGTATTTGATTAAAATGTATATTTTGGTTGGAAATGAGTATGTACTGAGTTTCTTCTTGGTAGAATCTGCATTCTTAACCGATGGTAGTGTCACATTTAATTCAATACAATAACGTGAAAAGTTCGTTTATAAGCCTATTTTATATCTTCTTCTTCGAGTGCCACTCCGACTAGCGAAGGTTGGCAGTCAGTTTTAAATACACCTTCTTGTTCTTCGGGAGGCGAAAGAGTTCGGCAGCACTCGCGATTCCCTTCCATTCACGGATGTTGCACAGCCAAGACTTTTTTCTGCGCCCAACAGCTCTCCTTCCGGCAACTTTTCCCATCATAATCAGTTGCAAAAGTTCATATCTTTCATGCCTAAGCACGTGTCCGAGATATGCAACTTTTCTCTTCTTGACAGTCTCCAAAAGTCTATTTTATATAAACGAGAATATTTTGTTTCGTACATTATTATTTTTTGCATGAAAATCGACAAATTTTGTAATGGCTCTGATCATTACCATTCGATATCTTTAAGTTTCATTTCCTCTCCATTTACGTGTAAAATATACATAATTTACAGTCGAATATCTAATTATTCATTAATGCGATGATCTCGTCAGAGTTTAAGGTCGCGCGAATAACAGATATGAAGCCGAACACTATCCACGTGATAATTAAAAGTAAAACTTTAAATTGATAAGATTTTCTCAACGAACGATTAAATCTCTTTTTTTTAAGCTAACAAAGTTCATGCATTGTGAATTTGTTAATGATGTAAAGTAAATACGATTTCCAAGAAGGGGTTAAAACAAGGGCATTAACGGCCTTACCTATAAATATTGCTTAGAGTTGGTGATTTTAAATAATGCTGTGACTTCTTTCGAATGCCAAACTAATGATGAGAGAACGTGACAACTGTATTTACCTAAACACTGGCTAAACAGCGTTTATAAGTAAGGTTACAAATAATTTAAAACGTATGTATTGTGGTAAAAGTTAAATTGTCATGAAAAAAATATTTACGTCTTTATCTATAACGAAATAATTGTAATTATGTATTGCATTTATCTTTATTATAAAGCTGAAAAGTTCATTTCGTCGAACATGATAATCTAAAAAAACAGTGGTTAGGTTTATGCTTAAGATATCCTGTTTAATAAGGAACGTTATAGGAAAAATAAATATATTCTCAAACGATACATGTAATTAGGTATAGAATGTATATGGTTCTTTATATTTATACTTTATGGACATGAACAAAACCACGGCATAGCTAGAAAAATATGATTACAAAGCATTTCATTCGTAGGTATCAATTGAGATTTTTTCCAATGATTTTAATATTGCAAATGGCGTATTATCATCGTCACATAAATTACGATTGTGACCTCATTCACAGCCATGACGAAACTAATGATAATTTTTTCCTCTCTATGAGGTCACTGCTTTTGAAAACGTATTTCTATACTTTAAATAATTACCTCACTGATTTCATTTTAAAAGCCTTAATTATTGATCATTATAAATCTTCATTTAGAAGCTTCGCTTTGTAACACGATTTTGTTCACGAAAATATCTAACGGTGAAGATTTAATAATATATAATAATATCCCGGGACATATTTCACACACGGCCATCTGATCCCAAATTAAACTTGTACAGAGCTTGTACTGTGGAAACCAGATAACTGATATACTACATATACTATTTTTCTTTTGTAAATACATACTTATATAAATAATTACACCCAGACTCAGGAAAAACAGACATGTTCATGCACACAATTATCTGTCCTGGGTGGGAATCGAACCCACAACCTTCGGCCTGAACCACCACGCCCACCAACCACGCCAACCGGCTCGTCTAAATTTATCAAGTTAATTCATGGTTGGTCAACTTTTCTTAAAATCGTTTCTAATAAAACGCCGTCCAGTTATTTCGAGCTCAGCCTTATCTTCCATTGTATTCGAATCAACCTATCAACTTTATTAATTCAATGTTCCACCTCTAAACCTTTTAAGACGAATGCATTCGTTCTAGTTTTTATTGTTTGTGTTATATTTAATTAAATTTTAGTATTATTCTGTTTATGAATTGTTTTATTTGTTGTAATCCCGAAAATTACGAATCGAATAATCCTGTAACATTTACGGCTTTAGCAAAAATATTGTGTCATCTTCTTGCAAATTAATGACGATAGAAAGAGATAAATCAGTGTTTAGTGCTAAAGGCTAATAAACGACGTAAAATTAAAATTTTAAATAATCTCTACGTTTTATGATTAGTTTTAAAGGCATTTACATCTATTTAATGTACTTTTTTCATTGCAGCCTTAACCTACCTCTAAGTAATTTTGTTTGCTTCATATAATGTGTGACATTTTAGGGATTCCTTAAATTTGTGTACAAAATAGCTCTTAATCGTTTTAAAATCCTATTTTGCGTTCTAGTCGAAATGTCATTTGGCAACTAATCGCTATTGACTGAACCCAAACGATTGCCACTTGCCAGATCGCCTATTTTTATAGTCACGTGACATTTTGTCGTTTGTTACTTATAAATTTACACATTATAAACCGTATTGCGAATAAAATAAGATCTCAAACAATACAATGATATTTATCGAATAAACCTTGTAAATATAATTTGTAAGAAGTGATAGCTTTGGATTTAATGTTTATTGTTATTATTTTATCAAACAAATAAACTTGGAAAAATAAACGTTGAATTTCAAAGTCACACCATATTCTATACTCACAAGTTGGTTCATTATTTTTACGATTCAAGGTGACGCGTGGATTATAAACAGAATGACAATTAGTTCGTTATTTGAATGTCTTTTAAAAATAAAAAAAGGTCAACAAATTATAAATTTTATTTTACTACGGGGGACTTTTTTACGAGCGTTTTACGTTATTAGTATGTACGTACCCGAATGTCTCTGCTAGAGAATGGATTATTATCAGACTTAAGCAATATATTGTACATATATTATTATTTTACAAATCATTATCAATCAATCAATCAACAGCCAATCGTTGTCCACTGCTGAACATAGGCCTCTCCCAAGGTGCGCCAAAGCTCCCTGTCCTCCGCCTTCCGCATCCAGTTGATGCCCGCCACCTTCTTAAGGTCGTCGGTCCACCTGGCTGTAAATATTAAAATTATCGTAGATTATTAGTTGTGTTGGAATTTCTGTAAGTATATTTAAAACAATTTTATAAAACACGTCTTTTATTCCAGTTTTCTAATTCAATAGAGCATTACATCGCAATAAACATAAGTTCGTTTTCTTTTTAATGCAATCATGCGGTAAAAAATTAAAAAAATGTTTATTAATACGAATTTTTTAAATGTATTGAGATAAAATATGTTATACATACTTCGCACACATACATCAAAGTCACGATATTACACATTTTATATTCTGTTCTGTAATCACAAAAACAAAACATGAACACTATAAATAATAATAATAAATTTTTGCTTTTTCGTAAAGATCGTTGCACGTCTTAATTCGGTCATCGACCTCATCGGAGACGCATTGGCGCGTTTTTACTAAGACTTCGCACTAAATACACTTCGTTGTTTGTGCAATCGGTTTTTTTTTTTCTGGATATTTCTGTCTATAGACAAATTTAAATAGATTATATATGATTTGTTGTATCGTTTTTTATTTCAAATTAATAAATGATATCGAAAAAACACGATAAGTTTTTAATTTCTATGTTTTTATTTCTATATATATAGTTTTAACAGATTACATAAATATTTTCGTGGTCATGAATGAACGAAGAATTTATACATAATTACATAACGCACGTGCCGCTGCCGGCTGCGTGTTGTAAAGCATAAATGTTTTATAAAAATCGTATAGCAACGTTGAAATTCGTATTTTAGGTCATCATTCGATATTGTAGATTGTGTTTATGCGTCGACAAGCAAGAATTTATTTTGTGAAATTGGACGAGTTGCTCATGTTAAAAAAGTAATAATAGACATTCTTTTCTGTTCAATTACATTTATCTCTAGATATTTTGTGTTTAAAATTAACTAATACATCAATTTTAGTAATCATTTTTGTTGGTTAAACCGATTAATTTTAAAAGTATACTGTTCCTAAATCTAATGTACTAGCAAGTATACCTATTAGATTTATGATACTTTTAATTACATCTTGATAAAGTTAATATCGTGTTGTACTTGTCGTGTATATTTATTATTTAAGTTAGTTTTACATGTAGGTATAAGCACGCGTGGACTTGGCCTATTTCCAAAATTTGTTCATATATTTTTTTCTACAATTCCATTATGCTAAAACAAACATATTTGACTTCCTTCCTACACTTTAGTGTTTTGTTAAGTGATATATGTACTGAGTCACCGTTTATATTTAGATATTACTTAAGCGCGGATTATGTGTTGTAAATATTTTAGTTTCCACCGACCGAACATCTTAAATGATTTGTGTATTATCTCACGGTGTAACTGAAAAGCTAATAGGCAATTAATAAATGTATTTTTCTTATTGTACCATTATAATTTTTCTCACGATAGATTAGACTGCGCAGGTCATATTATAGTCCACCAATGTGTGCGAAAACACAGGTGCATTCTCTATTTCCTCACTCTCATAATCCGATGTGTACACAATTCAAACTTCCAGACTCCGGGCTACCACTACTGAGAATCTTCGACAGAAAACCCCAATAACTTTTTATTGGTTTGATCTGGGGACCTGGGATCCTGGGTTTGAACCCAGGATATCAGCCTTATAGCCAGCCACTAGACCAACGAGGAAGTAAATTCATAGTCAATTAAATTGTTAAAAGTTATGTTAGGAGCGAAAAAATATTAAATAAGCTTAAAAAAATCAGTCCATAAGGTTGAATTATTCATAACTTCGAGAAGTTTCTACTGATGACGGGCTTTGTGCAGCCCCCTTTAGGTAGCATCTACTCATTTATTCTATCGCCGAACATCAATCAATACTTTTTATTAGTATTATTTTAATTACATGCTCAAATCAACTCTGTTTACCATCACAATCTTAGATTTTCAGTGATTTGAAGATATATTTTGTTTTTTATTTCTTCTACTGTCATTGTTTATAGGAAAAAGTGACCAATTACCACCTGTTTTTTTTTAAATTTACGATAAAGTATAGTTTTATTGGCTCTATTATTATTTATCGTACACAATTGGATGTTTTGTTGTTTAAATATCTCGATAAATCATTATTGTTAAGCTAAATCTAAAGAAAAGTATTATCAGAATAAGAAAATATTATTGGGTGTTAGGAAAGAATTATAAAACATTTTTACTCCGAAAGGATAGAATCACTTTGATCCGGTTTTCAATATAGACAGTTTGTAATAAACTAGTTTGGTAACGTCCCCAGCTAGCTATGTATCGGTGCAAAACAATTCACTGGTAAAAATAAGTACTTTTCGCTCGCGGCTTCGCTAGCGTTTCAGGGGGGACAGGTGTTAGGTATAAAGAGTAATAGTCCTTCCTTGGGGTTTTAACTTGCTCCGTATAAAATTTCATCAAAATCGATTCAGTAGATTATCCGTGAAAATGCAACAGACGGATGGAGTAACTTTCGCATTACTATATATTAGAATAGATAAATATTCAAATAACACGAGTATAGCAATTTACCCGTTGTATATTATTAATATGAATTATAATATAATTATTTACATAAACGAGTCAACGAATTTATAAAGTGTTTTAAATATATGTAGACTTATTTTTTATTATAAATGAACACAATAACTGTATAGTTCTTATATATTATTACATTACACTAATTACAAGAGATATGATAGGTAACAATAATGCATAAATGCTTATAGGAAATTTGGTTAAGAGTAATTTTTTTGTATTGTCTTGTGGGCCGTGAGCCTTACAGAACTGTGTCCAGTGCGAGTTTTTTAATGTATCGAATATCGTTTACGTTAACTGCGTTTTGTATGGAATCCCGATTAATGTCACTAGACGGCGCTGTTTTTATTCCATAAAGAGAAATATTAAGGAATAGAATAGACAGACGTAATCGGAACACAATTTCTTGTAGGTTTCGGTATAGTCTAAACGAAATCGGTGGTAGCGGTGGTAAGTCTCTGATATAAGAGCTTACTTGATTAAATAATATTTTGTTTGCGATCTAGAATTTTCTTGAGAAAATAGTATAACTCGGTTCTACAAGTATACGTACTGCATATGATCCTTATTATGATTCATAGAGCATAAATGATTTGTTACTAAAATGTAACATAATATTCCAATTTAATTTATTAACGAAACAGACGAGATATTGTATCTCTAAGTATAATTTACGTATCACAGAACCGTCTATATAGATACATACACGAAGCAATTTTTAAAATAAATTCAATATTGTTAAAATCTACTTTAAAAAAAAAAAAAACTCAGGCACAGGCTCATGGTTTTAGAACCATAAATTATTCTGTTCATAACCAAGTTTGAGGTTTTTCATTCCGAAACGGTGTTTAAATCTTTCCAATCAGTAACGAAAATAAAATCCATTAAATATAATATGAATAAAGCTTTTACTTTGTAGTTGTAGGATTATTGTACGGATAGTAATAATGATAGTTTAATCCGGGCTGTACACATAACACACACAAACACAAAAAACATTATGTAAAATTAAAACGAAAACAGCGGGTCTTATCGTCTTAAGCAATCTCTAACATAGAGTAGGATACAATACTAAATGGTATGCATTTTTGCCCTGAAATACGATAAAATATCTATCATATTGTAACACAGAATCTACGAGACAGAACTTCAGTGTACTACTCGTTTAATATCAAACGAACAAACAGGAAATAATTTTAAAAATAATTAAAATCCCACTTAACCGCTTTTAAATCATGTATTTAAATATGCAATCATAATATAATATACGCTTTGTTATAAGAAATAGTATTTTTGTCATTATCAATACTCCTTGTTGCGACAAAAAGTTACTACGTCACTTTAAGGTCATAGGGTCAGTACTATTTGTAGTGTCGAATCGAGAAATTCTATTTTAGATTTTATATCAATCGAATAAAGTTTAGTTTCATTCGGCTGATATGTCATATTACTTTTTAATCCCTAGTCCATTTTAAGGCACCGCACCGGCGCAATGGGATGCGCGCGCATCTCCCAGTATCGAGTGGCCCAGTCGTTTTCCTAACCTCAAATTATCCAGAAACAGCTGTTATCCTAAAATTTCTAAAACACAAATGTAATAATAATCAACGCAACAATCGTCGGTCTCGGCTAGACGCGTCGGAAACTATTACGAAATGTTTTAAATTTAGAATCGGCGTTATTTTTTTTCGGTTTACGGTTTTCATGCTTTTCATTCAGTATCCGATCAGCACGTTTCGCGTACACCCGTGCCGTCTTTATGAATAACTATTTTTCTTTTAATTACGATAATATTTATCCGGGCATTGTTTTAAATTATTTTTGTGTTTATTACGGTTGTCACTAATTGTGTGTTAAACTGTTCTAGGTTGTGAAAGAAAATGCTCTAATTTATTATATTTTTAAGTTTAATTACAATATAGTGTGAATCATGTTTATACGTTGTAAACGTTATAAATGGTTTTAGTGTTGTGTTATTTATCTTTGTGTTAAAATGGAGGAGTACGAGTATGACTTCGCGTTCGAATGTCGGGTTGGTATTGACATGTTATAGTACTTACGATTACAATTAAATAAATTATGAATTTGAAAAATGTTGCCATATAAAGTATGAAAATAGCCGAGATGGCCCAGTGGTTGCAGAGCGTGAATCTTGATCGATAATTGCGTCAAAACCGGGCAAGCACAGTTTTCATGTTCTTAATTTGTGTTTATAATTTATTTGGTGCTCCGCGGCGAAGGAAAACATCGCGAGGAAACCTGCTTGTGTCTAGTTTCTTTGAAATGATCACTTATGTATCACCAACCCGCATTAGTGCAACGTGGTGAAATAAGCTCCAAACTCTCTCCTCAAAAGCCGTATCTCAGCAATGAAACATTTACAGGAATACTTTGCTTTGTTATTTAAATTTTATGATATAAAATTTCTAGAGAAATAAAGTCGCATATGAACAATTTAGTTTTACTAACCAATTCAAGTATTTAAGTTACATAGTTATCTACAGATAAACGCATAAAAGACAAGCCATATTATATAGCAGGTTATTCTATCAGCAAAATAAGCAATTTATTATTAATAATTATATATTAAAGGCTTTGATAAAGTAACATATATGTATGTATATGTCTGACCTACAATCGAATCGAATTTTGCAATTCAATCCAGTCTCTTGAATGCGTATATAAATATTTGTCAAACATATATATTAACTGGATAATTGTAACAATCGTTAGGTTATAATAAATCTAGCCAGAAAAACGGCTGATATAAAAGCCCTTTCAGCTAAGTTATAAACGCACTTACCTAATTAACCATAAGATATAGAAATTGTCTATAGAAATTTTATGCGATTCGTCGTAAATCGAATGCTCCATTCACAATTTTCGACATTTTACAATGTGTATAGATTTATTATAAACCAATTGTCCTTACGATTTTACTCGACTTGTGTATATTTATTAAAATCGTGGATTCATCTCAATAGATAAGTTTGACTGCATATGCTTCTTTGTAAATCTGTCACTTTAAACTAATAAGTATTTTAAAATGTTTCTATTGAGGCAAATAATGATTTAAACAAAACAGTTATCTCACTGCTATTTATCTTTATGAAGATTTTGTTCTTTAAGCATAATAATCATGACCACGAAAACTTATGTTTTTTTACTCTAATCTCCAAAACCAACTTATCAGTTATTACTTTTAAGCGAATAATGTCCTTTATGAGGATTGTTGTATATGTAATTTTAGTTTTAATTCAAATGTATATTATTTTTTCCAGCGCCTCGTTGAGGCAATGGCGCCGCGCTCAGCGCGTTCCTTCCGACAAGAATTCAACATGCAGGATTTAGCGACAACAGAGCACACGTATACCTCACATTATACTTCTGAAAAGTAAGTAGTACTAAAACATGCGTACACGGACACGTACGTAAGGATATATAGACGTCTATGTGTCCTTGTGTACGGACATTATGTACGGTTACATTTTATACATTGTTTATTACGAAGTCTTTATTTTGCCACAATATTCTAAAGGCATACACGGTGATAACATTATAGTTATAAATTGAAGCTACCGAAACGTATAATTTTAATTCGATTTTCAAAATTACCACAGATACGTCAGAACGTCACATTCGACAGAGATCGATGGTCACGCACCGATAAAATCGATGACTAACGGAAAATTGAGCTCACCGAGCTACACAACTAAGACTACCATCGGAGATGACGAACGACCCGATGTAAGAAATCTAAAACGTGTTCACAAAATGTATGAAGGTCCTAATATCATAGAATCCAGAGGCATCGTCCATCCCGAAACTCGAGAAATACTAACAGTTGGCCAGGCGATAAGTATGAGGATATTAGACGTACGAACGGGAAGACTATTGTCTTCTCCTAACACGAAACAAACTATAAGCATCGAACAAGCAGCTAAAGAAGGTCTTATTGATCCGAAACTGGCTGCCAGATTAACCGGACCCTGCGGCATGACAGAAGATGGCAACGAAGTTACGTTGTTGGAAGCAATCCAACGAGAGCTCTATGATGCAGAACAAGGATTGACGGATCCTGCAGAAAAGAGAATTAAGGTGACTGTCGAAAGCGAAAAAGCAAGTCAAGGAATGAGTATATCGGACGCACTAAATCGTGGTCAAGTTGATTTACAAAGAGGTCTCTACAGGTTACCCAATGGAAGCTACATTTCTATCGCAGAAGCCTATCAACGGGGTTACCTTATATATAACGAGATTATTAAAATAAAATCGAGTGCTTTGTCTTTATCAGATGCGATTAGCCAAGAATTAGTAGATCAAAATGGTTGGATTTTGGATAGGAATTCGGGTGATAGATTTACTTTAGAAGTTGCAATTAAAAATGAATTAGTTAATCCAAATATAAGAGAGGTCGTAGATCCTAAAAATGACTCAAAAATAACGCTTGCTCAAGCGATAGAGAAGAATATTATAAATACTAAACATTCTAAATACGTACACAACGTGACAAAAGAAAAAATGTCTTATAAAGAAGCCGCCAATAAACGTTTAATTTGCAAACCAATGACATTAAAAGATATTTGTGATAATAATTTAATGACGAATGATGGTAAAATTTTGTCCCCAACTAATAGAACACCTTTAAATATTTTAGAAGCTATATCCGCGGGCGTACTCGATAGCGACAATATTAAATGTGTTACCGATACTACAACTGGCCAACTACTCACTTTGTCTGAGGCCCTAGGAGCTCGAATAATTCTCCATGATAATAAATTTCGTGATAATCTAACAGGTGAAATTTGCACTATTCCAGAAGCAGTAGATCGAGGTCTTATTACTTCCGTGTCACAAAGGTCCATTTTCGACATAGATGGGTTTAGGGATCCGAAAACTGGTGAATTTATTTCATTTAATTCAGCACTTAGTAAGGGTAATTTAAAATATGTTAACGGTGAAACTTTCTTAAAATCTGAAAGTGGTGATTTTGTGTTTTTAGAAGATTGTCCTAAAGTTTCAATAGTTCGTCCAGAAGTGTTGGAAATGTTTAATCGGAAAATTGGTGTTTTCGAAAACGGGAAAGAATTGTCGGTTCTTGACGCAGTATTTAAAAATGTTCTTGATCCAAAATCAGGATATCTTCTTGATTCTACTAGCAAAAAACCTATACCTTTTAATAAAGCCGTAGAAATTAATATGATTACTCCAGAAGGAGCTGCTTTGTTGAATTCCCTTTTAAATATTACATTAACTCTCCAAACAGTAACAAAAACAGTAAAAAGGTATGTGACTGTAACAAATACGTCGAATAGATCTGAAACAATTGTAACATTTGCTGAAGCAATACGACGCGGTCTTATAGATGAATCTACTCAAACCTTTACTGATCCAACAACTGGTACTGTGTTCCCTATCCAACAAGCTTTAGACGAAGGACTATTAGGTGTTGATCAAAATGATCCACATATCGCTCGACTTTCTGATCGCGTTACCAAGAATGAATTGATTCCTGGTCAAGTTGTAGAGTTAAAGATTACTAAAAAGTCTTTTATTAAAGACTTACCCCCTAGTCCAGAAAGCAAATTACACCAAGATAATAGGCCCGAGACTGTCAAAAGTCCTGATTACATAATTGACACTGCCCAAACTCGTGACGAAATAAGTCGTCGTATAAAAACTGTTACGTCAAAATCAAATGTTTCTGATCCATCAATAACATCTCTTACTATTAAGAAAAATACCATAGAACTTCCATTAGGTGGCTGGACTCTTCTGGAAGCTATTCAGCAAAACTTTTTCAATCCGGAAACGGGAATGTTTATTATTCATGGTACTGACAGAATATTAGACCTTAAAGAAGCTGTAATGCTTAACATCATTAACTCAGAATCTGCTTATGTAATAGATCCAAAGTCTAGGAAAGAATTACCTCTTCATAGGGCTTTAGAATATCACATCATAGATAGCACGGGTCATTATACAATTGGCAATCAAGTTTTGACAATGCAACAAGCAATTGAACAAAGATATATCGTCTGTGTTTCACTTACAAAAACAACATCAACCCAAAAAGTTATTACAGTTACTTCTATAGCAGGCATGCCTGATAAAATGGAAATATCCGAAGTGACTCGAGATTCACCTATATCTGATTATGACGAACAATGTATTTTAGAACCAGTACAAATTGCCCCTGGCGTAATTTATGACCCTGGTACAGCTTTAGTTATATCAACTACCACAGGAGTTTCGGAAAATATCATAGAAGCTGTAGATCGCGGGTTAGTACCTGTCAATAAAGTTCATGTAATAGATCCGAAAACTGATACTCAGATTACATTAAAACAGGCTATAGAAAAGGGAATAATAGACAAAAACTTAGGTGAATACAAAAACTCGTCAGGTCAAAGTATAAGTCTTGCAGATGCGACAAAGGTGGGTCTCATATCGGTAATAGGTTCACCTTTAGTCGCTGCATCTAAGATAATTCAAGTGGTTAAGAATACTATGGTAGTCGATCCGACCACAGGCGAAGAGCTGCCTATGGAAGTAGCTTATGAAAGAGGACTTGTTGATTCAGTTACATACAAAAATTATGAAGATTCTATTACAAGTAAGACACCAGAAATAGATGTTACTGAAGCAAAGGAAAAAGATTTAAATTCAGATGTAGTCTCGATTTTGAAATTAAAGTCAAAGATTTTAGATCCCTTTACCGGGGAAAAATTGACAATAGAAGAAGCTAACAAAAAGGGTCTTGTGGACCCTGCTACCTATAAAAAATATAAAGAATCATTGAGTGATTTCCCTGAGAATGAAGCTGGTTCCAGTAAAGCAAAATTGACACAAATACCAAGCAAACCTTTGTCGGTTGGAGCAGCTGTGTCAGAAGGGTTCATAACTGTTGAATCTATTCAAAATAGCCTTTCAGCCGATAACAGAAAAGTGGCCGATAAATTAACAAAAGAAAAGACTTTACGTAAATCTGATACAATTCAGTTAAGTAAAGAACAAGTTTTAGCTAAACCTTTATATAGAGTCGAAATAAAAGATCCTAAAACGTTTACACCGTCAATTGATAGAAAACCTGTTGTTTTACAAAAACTTCGAAAACACGTTGTTATGCCCAAGGAAGCAATTGAAATGGGTTTAATTGATAAAGATACTGCGCATATCTTAGATACAATAAAAACTTACAAAGACGACAAAGGAAATCATGTAACACTAGAAAAAGCTATTGAAATGGGTCTTATAGATGAGAATAAAGGTAATATTATAGATCCAGTACACGGAGATAAAATTTCAATAAAAGAAGCATTACATCGAGGTATATTAGATCCTGAGGGACAAAACGAAATATTACTACCGTTAGCCAGAAGTCTTGCGATTCCGGAAGTTCTCGAACAAGGCTTATTACACCCTACATCAGGAAAAATTATCCACCCTGAAACGGGAAGTCATTTGTCATTAAGAGAGGCAATTATTTGCGATATTGTCGATCCATTATCATCGGTTACTATTTCTCCAGGTAAAAATATACGTCTCTATGAAGCTATTGCCAAGAATATAATTGATAGTGAGAATAACATTGTTAGAACCTCAAACGGTTCATTTGATTTAATTACAGCAGTAAATGCTCAAATATTTCCCAATACCAAACTGAATTCAGCAATAGAAATTCCTCCTGCTGGAATGACACTACCTGTTGCAATAAAACAAAATATTGTCAATTCAAAGACAGGTGAAATAAAACATCCTCTCACAGGTAAAACTATTAATCTCAATCAGGCTATTGAAGAAAACATAATCATGAATATTCCTTATCCACAATCGACTGCTACGGTTTCTTTAGAAATGGCAATAAAAGATGGTATTATTGATTTAGAACATGGAGTTATCGTTGACCCAAAAACGAACGAAAAAATTTCAGTAGACAATGCGTTAGAGAAAGGCATAATTGCAGTAAAACTTAATAAAGACATTACTGAAACAGGAGGCATAGTAACGACTATTACTGAAACTTTCACCTCTCAACATACCGTTACAACTAAAATGGTAGAACTTTTAGCAGATTATGTTTTGATAAATGCTAATGAAGTACAAAATACAAAAACAGGAGAAATAGTTTCAATAGAAGAAGCTCGAAGAAAAGGTATTATCAGAGATGAACAAACGAGCAAAGAACTATTTATTACTAATGACACAAATATAAGTTTTGAAGATGCTTTGAATCTTGGTTATATAGATTTAAACAAAGGTACTTTTACAAATCCACAAACAGGACAAACTATTTCAATTGCTGAGGCTGTTAACACTGGCATACTAAATACAGAAACATCAGATGACCTAGCGACTGATAGTAAAGAAAAACAAAGCATGGAAATGCTTGACCTAAATGAAGCCTTTGAATTACTTTTTGATGATAAAACTCAAAAGTTCCGGGACCCAACATCACCAAATAAAGTAATTAGTTTTTCTGAAGCATTACAGAAAAATATAATTAACCCTGAATCAGTTATTTTTAATATTGAAGCTGGCCAAGCAACAACATTAGAGGAAGCTATAAATACAGGATTTTTAGATAAAACTACTGGAAAAGTTAGAGAACCGGAAACTGGGAACTCTGTTGATATTAAAAAAGCAGCTAAGATGGGTTTGATTGCAGTAGTTGCTGCACCAGTTTTAGCAGGAATGGCAGTAGTCGAAGGAGCTAAAATTTTGGGTAGCAAACTAACACAATCTAAAAATGAAGAAAAACGTACTACTACGATTGCACAAAATATTAAACCAGAAATAGAAATGGTCGTTTCACAGAAAAACAAAGTCCCACCTGTAGGACAAGAACAACCTACTAAAAATGATTCTAAAAGTAATAAATATCGTCAACCCGATAATTTATCAAATCTTACTGAAAGTTGTATAAGAGCAAATGAAGGTACACCTTCATTAACTAAAGAAGAAAATAAAAAAATGCATGATATTAAGAACGCCACTGTAATCAAATCAGTTATATCTAATGACAAAAAAGAAGAAGTTGAAATGGAAAAGGAATCTAACAATGATCAATATATGTCAGAATCAGTATCAAAAGTTTCAGAGTCACAAAAACAACAAGCAATTGATGAACTTACTAAGCATAAGAACGATAATCAAAAAGAACCCTGTGATGAAAAGACTTCGAAGCAAAAAATGGACACAGGATTACTACCTGATAAAAATAATATAAAAAATCAAATACAACTCGTTAACTCCGAAGAAATGCCTGATGAAAGAAAAGATCCAAAGGATATTAAACCTAGTATCGTAAGTCAATCGAAATATGAAATTATTCAAGAAAAACCTACAATTCAGGAATTTAAACAAGTTACACCAGATGGCAAAGAAGTAACTACTGTTGTCAAGACCACTATTTCAAAAACTGATCCTACTAAATATATAAGTGAACATCATGATACTACTATAACAACAGCCTCACAAATAACAACAATTGAAGTAACTCAAAATGCATCTTCATCTTTTACTGTTGTTGAACAATATGGAAGTGAACCTTTGGAACAAACACTACAAACTAAAACTATCGAACATCTTGATGAAATTGACAAAACCGTTAAAAATATTGATAACTTATTACCGGTAAAAACTAACGAACAAGTAGATAAACCTATCGATATTAAAAAACATAGTGATGAAAATATTATTGAAGAAAACGTAATATCAACGATTAAAGGCAAAATTCAATCTGACAAATCACCTGAGGGTATGGATTCTGTTATTCACATTCCAAAGGAAAATAAAAATGACTTTTCAATCAGTAATTTGGAGTGTGATGATGTAGTAACAGCTCTTAATGCAGGAACGATTAGCTCCGAATCAATAGTCATTACAGACCCTATATCGAGACAGAAAATTTCATTGAAGGAAGCGTTAAACAGAGGGATTGTCAATGAAAATACGAATGAAATATTAACCGATGGCGGAAAAAAAATGAGCATTGCTGATGCCGCCAAAATTGGATTAATAGCAATTGTAGGAGCACCTATTTTGGCAGCATCAAAAGTTGTGGAACTAGTAAAAGACAGCGTTATTTCGGATTCTAATGCAGATGATAAACCGACACCGACACCTACAGATTTTCAGCAAGATTCCAAATGCGATAAAGAATTAAAGGCTCAAGATATAAAAACTCATGAAACGCCATCCAAAGCAGGCACAAAAGATTCCCATTTAACTCTTACTAGTACAGAGGATATTAAAATTTTAGAAGCAGTTAAAAATGATGATAAGAAAATTCTGAACGAACTTTCTTCTCTCGATTCGAATCTTACTAAAAAATCTGTAGTTGATGATGGAAAAGCTATGTCAGCGTCATTAATAGATGCTGAAAAGCAGCCTTTAAGAAGTATTGACGAAATTACTGAACAAAATGTGACAAAAGTAAAATCAGAACCACTGAAATTAATATGTGAAAATATAACTTTGATAGACGCAATCGTTCAAGGTAAAATTGAACCAAAGGTCTGTAGAATAATTATTAATGGGGTAGAATCGCCACTAACCGTACAGGATTCGTTAGAACAAGAGCAAATAAGTAGATTTGTTCCTGTAGATGTAGTGTCTAAAAATTGTATAATCGTTAAAGAGCATAAACCTAAATATTCATTATCAATTTCACAAAAACTTACACCTGAGGAACTTTCGGAAATGGGTGTTTATGATATAGAAAAACAAATATTCTTAAATCCAAAAACCGGTACTAAAATTTCGTTCGAAGAACTCGTTTACGGACTTCACGTTTTTGATCCAACAACAATTTTAGTTAAAGATTTAAATAGCAAATCCGATGATTATATTTCGTTTGATGAAGCTATTTCACGGCCTATTATTGATAAGACAAGTGGTCATATGGTTAACCCTAAAACAGGTAAGCGCGTATCCTTCTTAGAGTGTGTTCAAATAGGTTGGATTGTAGAAACGCCAGAGGATGTTTCCATCCCAGCACAAGTAACCGTTGAATCCGCTTTTGAACAAGGTTTATACGATCCAAAAACGGGAGAAATTCAAGACATCAATACAGGAGAACTAGTACCTATTGGTGATGCAGTTCAAAAAGGCCTTATTGATCAAGAATCTTTGCTTATTAGAGCCCCCCAATCTAACGAAGTTCTTACATTGTCAGACGCTATTGAACGAGGTATTGTAGAAATAAATGGCGGAATAATAACTATAATTGAAACCCAGGAAATAATTGAAATATCTGTAGCCATTCAACGCGGTCTAATAACGATTGCTCGAAGAGCAATATCAATCGAAGCAGTAATTCATGAAAATATGTACGAACCAAATACTGGTAAAATAATTGATAAAGTAACTGATCAGTTATTAGGGATCGACGAAGCAGTAGAAAGAAATATCGTCCATCCCACTATTTCTGAAATTAAAGACACGGTTTTAGAAAAATATGTGCCATTGTCTGAAGCTCTTGATACAAAACTAATTAATCCTGAAACAGGCAAAATAAAAGATAAAAAGACTGGAAAATACATTCCATTAGACGATGCATTAAAGAAGGGCCTAATTGCCACTAAAGCGGTTACGTTTTCTTTACTCGATGTAATTGAATTAGGTTATTACTCACCTGATACTTGTAAAATTTTAAATCCAAGAACTGGTGAAACAGTTACTCTGCGAAAAGCTATACAAGACGAACTCATTGATCCCTCAAACATTAAAATTAAAGACGATAGGCTAGAAGCAGTCGTTACCTTTGAACAAGCTGTTAAAACAGATTTGTTAGACTTAGATCGAGGAATTATAACATCACCTCAATATAATCTTAAAGACGCATGCGAAAAAGGTTATATAATTAGCGACAAAAAACCATGGTCATTACAGGAAGGCTTAGTTCAAGGTTTTTACGACCCTGAAACTGGCTTGTTAACTATTAATAACGTTACCATGACCTTAGAAGAAGCAATAAAAATTGGCAATATCAATCCAGAAGCCTTAACAGTTCGAAATTCAGTTTCTGGAGAAATTATTTCTCTTGCAGACGCAATTAAAGCAGGAATTATTGATTCAAAGGAAGGCAAAGTAACCGATCCTATTCAAGGTGATAAAATTTCTCTCACTGATGCATCTGAACGTGGATTAATAGTTCCAGCTAAACGAAAGCTTAGCTTACCAGAAGCTGTATTCAAAGGTTTCTACGATCCTAAAACCGGTAAATTCTCAAACCCACAAAATAAAGACAAAATGCCAACGGACAGAGCAATTAGAAAACGTATGTTAGATCCGCAATCAACTCTAGTGCATGTAGGTGGTAAAGTTATTCCATTTGAATTTGCAGTAGATAAAGGCATAGTTGACGGTAGAACTGGTACAATTTTGGTAGGAGCAGAAAGAGTAGACTTTCGCGAAGCTTTTGAAAGGGGTATTTTAGTTGAAGTTC
The DNA here is from genome assembly GCF_905147045.1 of Nymphalis io. Taxonomy (NCBI): domain Eukaryota; kingdom Metazoa; phylum Arthropoda; class Insecta; order Lepidoptera; family Nymphalidae; genus Nymphalis; species Nymphalis io. The sequence continues at coordinate 7,349,670 of NC_065909.1, forward strand.
GAAAACCACTATCATTAATGGAGGCTATCGAAAAAGGTGTTTACAACGAAATTACGGGTCTCTTTATGGATCCTCAAAGCGGGAAAAAATATACACTAGCGGAAGCTATTAAAAAGCATTTAATTGATCCACACTCCGTGCATATTCAAGACAATAGGCTTGGTAAATGGGATAAAATTACATTACCAGAATCAATTGAGACGGGTGTAATCGATGATAAATCGAGTAAAATAAAAAATATTAACAATGACAATGAAGAAATTAGTCTAATGAAAGCTTTCGAAATAGGGTTACTCGTTGATAGCAAAGCACCTATAAGCTTACAAAGAGCACTTCATCAAGGACTCTATGATGATTCCACCGGTAAAATTATTGATCCAGTAAGTACACGAAAAATAACTTTGCATGAAGCAATCAGAAGATCTATAATAAGTCCAAAATATCTCTGCTATTTTGATAAAAAATCAGAAAAACCCTTAACGTTATCGGAATGCTGTCGTAGTGATATTGTTGATAAAAGAAATGGTAAATTTAATGAACCAGGGTCTGATGTTCCAATAACACTTTCCGAGGCCATGAACTTGGGTCTCATAGTCGATATTGAAAGTGCCGGTTTCTCTTTATACGAAATCTTAGCGATGAATATGTATGATATTACTGAGCTTATGTTTATTCATCCCGTAACAGAACGAAAAATTTCTCTTAAAACTGCTATTTCTGAAGAACTAGTAAATCCTGAAAATTCACTTATTAAACATATTCCTTCTAGTAAATATATCAATTTAACCGAAGCTATCAAAGTCGGCGTTATAGATGAAGATAATAGTATTTACATTCTTCCTAATGGAAATCAAATTAATTTATTAGATGCAAAGCATCGCGGTCTCATTGTAACATCAAAGAAAAATCTTAGTCTCGAAGAAATCATAAAGAATGGTCTCTTTAGAGCAGACAATGGTAAAATTGTTGACCCTAATACTAATGAATTTATAGATATTAATAAAGCTATCGAAATTAATCTCATTAATCCAGATCTCACAGTCGTTAAAGACAGTTCCACGAATAAGTTCAAACCACTTCTCAATGCGATTCATGAAGGTGACGTCGATGTTACAAAAGGTAGGGTTTTAGATACTAAAGCAAAGAAAACATACAGCTTAGATATTGCATTCGATAAAGGTTTACTTGTTACCGTCATCCAACCTATAACTTCACAAAAGGTTTCTAGGCGATACATTTCTGACACTTCTACATCTAAAGAAGCAGTGCTGCGAGAGTTCACCTTAGATGAAGCAATCAAATATGAATTTATAAATCCTGAGACGGCTTTAATAAAGGATCCACATAAAAATAAGTATATTCCCTTGAAAGCTGCTATCAGTAAAGGTATTATTGACAATAACGCTAAGGGATTGTTTGATTCTCAAAATAGGTCGCGTACACTATGTTTTGTTTTTGAAAACGGCTTAATAGTTTATGTTAGAGAACCTTTAACGTTTGAGCAAGCAATAGAAGAAGGTCATCTTAATATAAACACTGCACGCTTTACCGATCCTCAATCCAATGATGTACTCACTATTAAAGATGCAGCCATATTGGGCTATATTGATCCGGACACGGCGCTCATTAAAGATAATCTTAAAAAAAGGCTAGTCAAGCTTCCGGAAGCTTTCCGTAAAGGGCTAATGGACGCTGAAAAGGGTAACATATTAGATACTGAGACCTCTAAGCTCAATACATTAGGCGTTGCCATTGAAAACGGACTTCTGATGACACCAAAAAAGAGTTTTACTCTAATAGAAACTTTAAATTTCGGTATTTATAATCCAACAACCGGTGCACTAAACGATCCTTTCATTACAACAAGTGTGATGGATAGGAAACGATTAACATTAGGCGAAGCAATTCATCAAGGTATCGTTGATCCGTCGAGTACCGTTGTAAAAGAACCAGAAACGGGAAAGATATGGCCATTAGTTCAAGCGATAGAACAACAGCTTGTGAACCCAGTGGAAGGGAGACTGGTTATCGACCCCAAGAAAGGAATCAGTCTCGATTTAGTCAAAGCTTTGAAAAAGGGATATTTGCTGCCAGCAGAAACGAGGGTAAGTTAATTTCGTTTTAATTTTGTGCTTCGATCAAGCAAAGGTTTTGCTTTACAACTTCCTATGTTTCCACTCTTAGATGGTGATCTTTTTTATCTAAGCGTTTGGCTTGATACATTAGCATGGCACGACACCCACATGACTTACGTCCATGACTGGCTTATAGGCGTAAAGTAATTTATAATGTAATTCAATATTATCTTAATTAATATTCAAAATATATTAAAATTTTACCTATAACTAAAGTCACATATTCATCGATATTATTTGTCATCGTTTTCTATGTAGTTTCAGCACATAGAGCATATAGACGGTCGAAATTACATTTATGCTATATCACAGGATTAACATGATGTTAAACTAGCTTAATTATCGTGATTCCGACCTAAGTTTGTAGTATCATTAGGAAAAATAAAACAATACGCTTCCTAGCTCTCTATTGACGTAGTGAATTTTCTTTGATCTGTTATGTGTCTTGTGTTATAGATGCTTAAGTTTAGGTGAATTCGCTCTGTAATTGACAGTTCTCTTTGTATTCGTCTGTTAAAAGTTATGATATATTATTAATATCATATGAAATTGAATTACATTACTTATTCTAGACATAAAATATCATGACAATAAAAGTTAATCTAAAAAACCTTATTAGAACAGAAAACTGTCAAAATCAGTGAATCGAGTGAAAATGTGCTTATCCACTTTGTAATAAGGCTCGATGTATGTTGTTTTTTATTTCCAGCCGTTGCCTGCGATGCTAAAGAGCCCTTTTGAGCTAAATCGTGAATGCTTGCCTTTGAGGGATCATATTAACGACGATTTTAAGAACCATCACCGTATCGCCAATTACCTAACCCCCATATTCACTTGTGCTAAGAATTCAAAAGGAGAGGTCGAAATGGACTTACGTCCTGACCTGTGTCATCGACCTCTCGCTTACGTATGTTTGCTTCCTCATTTGAAAATCAGCTAATTATGACTGCTGGTTTAATAAAATCCTTGGATATCAAAATTCACTTAGCATTATCTCTTACATCCAAAGTTTGTGTTCCGATATACTCATTCCTTGGAAACGTGCTCACAAAATTTCGGAATGCATGATTGACGCTAGTTATTGTGATAATGCGGCGGTTTTCGCGATGCAAACATTCACAATATCACATGGTAAAACATTTTCGTCAAACACATAAACCAAAGGTAGTATTGATAATTCATTATGGTCTTTCTTTAAACTCTGCGACTTCGTGGGAACTTATTTCATTTTCTCTCAACGATATTGTTAACGTATTTGATATATAAAAAAATAACTAAATAATGAAGTAAGATCTCATTGTTAACTTGAAAATGTAAATTCGTCTAAATTTATTTTCGCCTATACGTGTACATTCTTACTTTTATTCCTAAAGTTCTCAGTTATTTTACGAAAAGACGTTTGTTTTAAAGTTTCAGATTTCCCAAAAAGGTACTTTTGTCTTTTTTTACTTTTTTTAACAATTTACTTATACATAAAACTTAACTTATGGATAATAACTTTAGTGAATATTTTGGTACAATGTATCAAGATTATAATCATCATGCAAACGTCAAATACCTTATGTTCCATCGTCTTTGGCGGTTGCAGTTGTTTCACCGCTTGCATGTAACGCTTTTTGCACCTAGTATTCGTGTGTTACACAACGATCAGACTGGTTGTGTCTTGTCATATTCACGCTCTTTGTAAATTGGCCTCTTTCGTGTCACCTGTCTCAACGTTTTTCTGGGTATTGTCTTTGCTTTTATGCATAGTCTAGTACTGTAAGCTTACTTTTCAGGTCGTTAACTGCTCGGCTCCCTAGTTGAGTTTTATATTCTTCATTTTTTTTAGTTTTGTAAATATTCGAATGTCTAAAATTGATGTGAGGAGCGTTTGATGCTTGTTTTTGTTTACTTCACTATTTGTAATTTAATGTCACCTGTATATTTCATCAGTAGACATAGTATATGTACAGTGATTGACAGCACTGTAGATAGTTGCATTGAAAAATCATGTAGTAGTCATAGATACTATGCACAGTCACAGCTCCGAAAGTGGGCATGTATATTTTGCATTAATCAAACTCCAATAGAATATAAACTTACAAAAGTTTTTTACGTCTTTAGCAAGCAGTAGAAGAGAAGTACAGGCTTTGCGATGAGACTCTATCAAAATTATTGGAATGGATAGGGATCGTTGAAGAACGACTGGCCAATCAGGAAGCCGTTAAAGAAGATGTAGATGAACTTCGCAATCAGATCAACTTACTTAAGGTAACTGATATAAAATATTAAAAGATCTAAATAATCAATAAAATAATTGGATGTCAAATAATATAATAATTTAATGATTCGTAAATAATATTCTCATATATTAATTCTACGTTTTATTTTATTCCAGCTCATCAAGGATGATCTTGAAAGTCACCAACGACAAGTTTCCGCTTGCGCAGATCAAGCGAAGCAACTATTAGTTTCGGGTGGAGATGTACTAGCACCTCATGAGGTAAAAATATACACAAATAAAACTGATCAAATAATTTTTAAAACGTCAAATGATTATTTCATTTTATATTTTTAATGTTGAATATATAATATACACGTTTTTTCCAGGTCGCTGCCCTCGAACGTGGAGTTAGATCTCTCAAACAACGCTGTGATAAATGCACAGAGAAATGCGACAAAATGCTTCGACGTCTTGTTGCAGCCAGAGATGAACTTGGCAAATTTACGTAAGCAAAAATATACTTTTAAAATAAGATATTTAGCGATAGATACACGAGTCAAATCGGTTCACTCTTAATTATTTTTTAACATAATAACTTTGTTTGTAGTAACGAATTGAACACGTTTAACTCATGGATGGAAAGTGCATATCGCACGCTCGAAGACAAGGAAGTAGCATTGTCTAAAGTGGAGAATTTGAATGGCCAGAGTGACGATGTACGCGATTTCGTATCAGATGTCATCGCGCATCAAGCTGATCTTAGATTCATCACGATGGCCGCACAAAAGTTTATGGATGAGAGCAAGGTAAGAAAGCATAAATTGAATCCCAGAAGCTTCGACTTTCATTTAAGTAATTTCCCAGTAAAATTTTAATAAAAAAAAGACATTAATATAATATATTCCAAAATAAACAATGATTATATTTTATCCAGGAATTCCTATCAATCCTGAACGAGTATCGCACAACGCTTCCCGCTCGCCTCTCCCACGTGGCGGCACCAGTTGACAGCATTGTCCGGGAACACGCCGCCCTGGCCAGAAGACGACATACCGATTTGGCGAACAGAGCACAAAGACTCTTGGATAGACTACGGACGGCCACCGATGGGTCCGCGAGATACAGAGAGGCGCTGCAGAGAGCACAGAGATGGTTGCAAACGGTACAATTTCTACCACACTCAATCGTTTAAAAAAAATAGGTTTTAACGCGCCAACTGGCGATTAGTTGTAACGACGTAAGATAACCGACGATCGTTCCCAGACGGAGCCGCAGGTGCGCGCGGCGGTGTCGGAGGCGGTGGGCGGCGAGCCGCGCGCGGTGGAGGCGCAGCTGGTGCGCGCGCGCGCGCTGCACTCCGACGCGCTGGCGCAGGCGCGCCTCGTGGGCGCCGCGCGGGATGTGAGCCAAATCCTATCTCTGAATACTTTCAATCCAGATTATGGGCTTCTTCGCCATTCTAGGAATATTTTTACTGATTTAACTTTATTTGACACACTTTAAATATTCTTAATTTGTATCAAAGAAATTAAATTTTTGATATGGTAGGGCGTAAAAAAAATGCGCCCTTATGTTAACGTAAAACGAAAATGATATCTAAGGTATATTTTATTACCAGGCTTGCGATCAACTAGTCAAATCCCTGGAAGGCAACCTGACTCCATCGGAGATAAGACAACTCGAGGTGCCAGTGATAGAATTGACGGATCGCTACAACGAGCTGACCGATGCGGTCGGTTCGAGATGCGCGGAACTGGAGGCCGCCCTGCTGCAGTGTCAGGGACTGCAGGATGCGGCCGAGACGCAAGCGCAGTGGCTCTCCACTGTCGAAAACAATTTCAAGTAAGTTACATTTCGTTGCGAGGTGTTAAAACCTTGGGCTAGTCATTCAAGCCAAAAAAATAAACATTATATAATGTATTGTAAACTAATTAATTGACAATGCATTTTATAGCTTTTGTATACAGTTAAAAGTATAAAAAATCTAATACGTTTTTAAACTCTTATAATAAAACAAATCTTAAATCTTTATAACACATCGACCAATGAATAACAATCTAGCAAGTGACTGCACCTACTAAGTAATGAATTGTTTCAGGGGTCAAAGTAAGGGGGCCTCACTAATCCGCGAGCGCCTGGACGAGCAAGTCCGTGAGCAGCGCCTGTGCCTGTCGGAGCTGGAGGCGCGCCGGCCCACGCTGCACAAGCTGTTGGCCTCCGCGAGGGACGCCGCACTCACGCCCTCCAACGCTAGGATCGCCAAGAAGCTGGAGCAACGTGCCGAAGACATCTATGCCAGGTGAGCTCTTTTAGAATAACCCAACAATATAGGACCGATTCAGCCAAAATTATGTGAGAAACGCTTACTACTACTTTTTCTAAATACAAATTTATGAATCCATGTTCCATTTTTCCAGATACGAGAAAATAGTCGATCGTTCAATCAAACGCAGCCAGTACCTCGAGGAGGTTTCGACCGAGCTGCAGCAGTTCTCGCAGCAGGCGGCGGCGCTGGAGACCGCGCACGCGCAGCTGGCGGAGCTGGCCGAGCTGGCCGACGCGCGCGACGAGCGCACCAGCCTCGCAGACCTCGCACACGCCAGGTAGACTCGCTGTTATTTTATCGTCTCTGAAATTTAACATTCGAAACAAAATTCATTTTTCATATAATGTGCTACTGAAAAAAATATATAATTCTATTAAAACTTCTCTACAGAGACAAACAAATGCCAATGCTAGAAGACTGCCTTCGGAATGGCAAGCAACTCATCGCCAAGAAAGATGTCACCGACACGCACGTAGTACGTGACAGGATGAAGGTGCGAACATTCTCAGTACTTCAACCCGTCAAATGTTTTAAATTGGTTAAATATTTTATTTATACACATAATTTTGCTATATGAAAATATTTTATACATTTTATAGGCTTTGGAAAACCAATGGCGCGACTTCAACGTGTCTCTAGAAGAGAAACAAAAGTTATCTAAGCAAAAAGCTGATCATCTCAATCAATATGAATCACTGAAGATGCAGGTATGTTAAAATATAAATAATAATAAAAAATAAATAATAATGTCCAATTAATTATATATGTTTTTACTTTTTTAATGTGTTTATAAATAAATAGATAATAACGCCACACTGTTTTAACCCAGGTATTAGAATGGCTGCAGAGCACGGAGAATCGCGTCGCACACCTGCGACCTGTTGCCGTAGACCTGGACGTACTCAAACAGCAGCAAGACGAACTTCGTCCAATCGCAAAGGAGTACAGAGACTTCTCTGTCAACATCGATAAGGTAAACTAACTTGCTTTATATTCGATTTTTTTTTAAATTGTCAAAAAAAATATTATTACATGTGATTGATTTTTTTTGTAGTTCTCTAGTATATGAATAGGAGATAGCATTGAACACTAAAAAGCAATGTGTAGCGTGTGTCGTATGCCATGTCGTGTTGTCTTTGTTTAATGCGGTCTGTAAGAGCGAGTCACAACGAGTGCTATGTCGCCAGCTGAACGAGGCCGGCGCCGTGTACGAGGCGCTGACGCGCGGGGAGCGCGCCGACAGCCCGCGCCGCCGGCAGATCTACAGCCCCGCCAGGAGGCAGACGCCCAGTTAGTACTGTTTATTTGTGTGGTTAAACGTTTCAAGGCCACCCGATTTGAAAAATATGATTAAATCATAATATAAATATAATTAAAACATATAAACTTTTTATTTTTATGGTGTTTAAATTGGTTCATTTATATATTTAAGCTTGAGATTTTTAATTTTTTGTTCTGATAAATTTTCCTATCTGTACACTTCCAATCGGTTGCATTTTGAATATAACTGTACACGTGTGCTCGCTCGTGCAGGTCGCTCGGAGGGGCGCTCGCCGTCGCCGGGCGCGCGGCGCCGCAGTCAGGACGCCTTCCACCTCGACGGTGAGTCAATGTTCTAATGTTTACGGTAACAGCCTGTCAATGTTCCACTGCTGGGCTAAGGTCACTCTCCCTTTTTGAGGAGAAGGTTTGGAGTTATGTTTGTAAACACGATATTACGTCAATGGCGATTTAATCGCGCCCAATTTCTATATCGAACACTAAAATATATCCTTATAGTGAGTTTCTAGCCGTAGAATCCACATTCCGAGCTTATTAGCTTTATTTTTTATTAAAATGGCGTTGTAAAAGTGATCGAATACTCGAATAAAGTATAATTGGATTAGAAAGATCTAATTAAATTACCGTCATGCTATCCCTTTGCAGAGTTATCGCCGGTCCAACAGCAGATATCAGAAATTAACAACAGATACGAGCTCCTCGGAACGAAATTATCGGACAGGCAAACGGATCTTGATTCCACTAGAGAGGAAGTCAGAAAACACCTTGACAGCATCAAAGCTCTCAACACTTTCCTCGACAAGGTATATATTTAGATATATATTATAATATTATGAATCCTTTATCGAAACAAACCCTATATATGAATTTAGTTATATAAGATATGGTAAAAACATGTTCATAATTTTTTTTTTTAAATACTTTGTTTAATAAACTTTTAATTAGATTAAAAGAAATTCGTGAGGTGCTCATTGATTTAATGTTTACCTCATTCTACGAGTTTTTCTTACTGTGATTTTTGGAGAACGAATATTATTAATTTTTAATTACACATCTTGTAAGGATTATGTCCTAACTTTATGTACCTATTCTAAATATATATATACCTTTGTTATTATAATATAAACCATTGTTATTAATAACCAGGTTCAGAGACAATTGCCGCGGGAATCGGTTCCCAACACCAAGGAGGAAGCTGACAAGATCATGAAACAAGCGCGAGCCGTGCTCGAAGAGATGTATGAGAAGCAGAGCATTCTAGACTCTACCAAGACACAGGTGACATATTTTTCTAATTATAAATTTTTGAATTTAGGACATCGTATCACGCTTTGTTGGTTATATTTTAAGAATAAAATACGTAGCAAAAAATATTTTTAATAAAGTTTATTATTAAATTCAATATCAATTGAATTTGTTTAATATTAATAATATGTACTCTTGAGTAGTTAAATATTTTTAGTTTTATTTTAAATTGCACTTTTAAAATGTATTTCCATTCATATTTATAGGAGAAAAGTTCAGCGTAGCTCAATTCTAGTTTTTTGTCGTAAATCCCTGTTTATATTAAATAGCGATAATGGTCTTCTTTCTAATTATAGGTGCGTGAACTCCTCCGTCGCAAACAGGCCGTCGAAGGTGCGGATCGTTTACACGACGAGGCCGAAGAGGTGGCCGCCAGGTGGAAAGCGCTTCATGACGCGTTTAAAGACAAGTGAGTAGAAAAAATACTTTGATTTTGTTAAATAAATAATGACATTAATCATTAACGCATTGTAACGCTGTGGTGATAACCATCAGTTCTCATATACAGTTCATCGAAAACAAAATTTAATATATATAACTAACTACGTGATATTTCGTACGTTTGAAATTCTATGTATGTACCCAAATAAAATTAAAATTAAAAAAAATATTCGCGTTTCTCTCGCGATATAATGATGGTTGTGTCACTGAGCGAGCGTTGCCTCAGGATCCGCGCGATGGAGGAGACGAAGGACTTCCTGGACACGCACGGCAGCCTGAGCCAGTGGCTGGGCGCCAAGGAGCGCATGATGGCGGCGCTCGGGCCCATCTCGTCCGACTCGCGCATCGTGCACACGCAGGTGCAGCAGGTGAGGCCGACGCACTATTTACTTCGTCACATTAGTGTTTGCCTGCAGTTTGGTAGATCAGAACATTTCTCAATAAATAGACTATCTATAACTTGAAATAAATTTATCTAATTGACGTTTCTGTTTTCATATATTTCTTATTTATATTTTAAAATAGTTTTACTGCAGGTACAAAATAGAGATGAGTCAAATTGTATTGTAATAATTAGAAAATCTATGTACATATGATAAAACATATTTTAAGTAGAATCAGAGCCGTTTCATTTTTTAATTAACATACAAAGATTAAATAACATGACATTTGTCTCAACAAAAATCGGTCAGTCGTATGTTTTTATATATATTCAAATTTAGGTACAAGTCCTTCGAGAAGAGTTCCGTAGTCAGCAACCTCAACTGACTCACTTGGAGGAAGTGGCACACACAGTGCTTCAACGCCTGCCAGAAAATGATCCAGACGCAAACAAGCTGAGCCAGAAACTAGAGAGCTTGCAGGATAGATGGAACGACTTGCTCAACAAGTTAGTAAGATTTAGTGGCCCAAACGTTCTATTTCATTCGAAGAAGCTTCTATATACATTACAAACAGTTCCTGACTGATATATACATTTATAAAACATATTTTAAGTAGAATTAGAGCCGTATATATACATATATAATACATATATATAATTTCTATTTTTTTTTACTTTTCAAACTTAACTGAATTTCTTTTTTTTTCGTTGCGAGTGTGCAATAAAGTTTAATAATTAATTTTTAATTTCGAAGGTCCGATAACAGCTTTAATCTGTATATTTAAGATGTATAGATATGATGTAGAATAGAAATGAGAGTGGCTAATCGCGTCGGCAGGCTGGAGCAGCGCGCGGAGAGCCTGGGCGCGGCGGCGGACACGTCGCGCGAGCTGGACGCGGGGCTGGCGCGGCTGCGCGGCGCGCTGCACGCCATCGCCGACCGCCTGGACGACGTGCCGCCCGCGCGCGAGCCCGCCGACCAGCTGCGCGACGTCGAGGTGCGTGTGCACATGTGGCCCCTCACGATGTTCGCCTTCCATCGATTTCTTCTTCGTCGTGACACTCGTCGGAGCGGTCGTGGTCGCCGTGAAGTATTATGAATTATTCGGCGCAGATGTTATTCGCCTCACGAGCCTTCGCCGTATGTCCCTGTTAGCGGTGAGCCTGGTGCATTCGTGCAAAGGACCAGTTGTTTTTATTTGGTCGGTCCATCGCATGGGCGTCCTTCCACGTGGTCTGATGCCATCCACCTTGCCTTGAATAACGAGGCGCTCAATGGAGTCATTTCCTTGCCGGGAGACGACTCCCGGTCCATCAATTAAACCTTCCGAAATGTGTAATTTAGTATCGACGATCTTAATATTGATAATTAATATTGTAATTTATTAATTAGTCTAGAGGTAAATTCATTATGTTACGACTTATTAAAAATTGAGTTTTTAATTAAGTTAACTACTTACATTATAGCGTCAGTGTCGTTTATGGACGACAATTAATTTTTTTAATGTTATATAACCATACTTTCCTTCTCTAGAACCTAGAACGTCAACTGGAAGGACAACGCCCCCTGCTCGCAGACCTCGAAGCAGCTGGGGCAGCACTTGCAGACGTACTCGCCGATCCAGGCGCAAGACAAGACATACAGGGCAAACTTGCAGCTGTAGCCAGACAATACGATGCCTTGCAGAGGAAGTTAGATCACAGGAAAGCGGAAATCGAAGCTGCTCTCAAGTAAGAAATTAACATAATACTAAAATTACTATTTAAGTTTAATGCAATTTCTATTGTTCACTAATATTATAATTATGTTCTTTAAATTTAAAATGATTACAAGGAATTTTTGTTAATATTGCGTACGAAATTGAGGCGCTAATTTGTAACGCCATTAGCTTATCACTATTTGGTTCCTGCTTTGTTCAACATCAGTGAAGCTGAGCAGATCGTTAGTTGTATTATGAATACATTTTATTAACACATTTTTATTTCTCGGTTCGCATTGAATCAAGTGTAAAATATAATTTGTTTTCATAATTAAAAAGTAACAAGCTATGTACAAAATTGTACGTCGATCATTGAAAATATTCTCTTGGAAAAAGTACGGTGAACTTACGTCTCTGTAGGTAATCAGTGCAGCAAAATATACTTATATTCATAACTATGTTCTCGTCCCCAGGGATGGACGTAACCTCGAGGAGAGCGTGTCCCGCACACTGGGCTGGCTGCAGGCGGAGCTGTCAGCGCTGCCGGGCCGGCTGCAGGTGTCCGCAGACAAGAACAAGCTGCAGCAGCAGCTGGCCAAGCACGAGCCGCTCTACCGCGACCTCACTCAAAGGGAGCACGAGATCATCATGCTGCTAGATAAGGGTAAGTTCACATTGACTTGTCAACATTTTAAAAATACTAAAAAGTCAAAATATAGTTAGTGTGTTTTACTATAAATATAAGTACGTAGATTTATTAATTTAGCAACGGCTTAGATAGTTAGTTTCTATTTAGTTTAATTCAAAGAAATATCGTTGTAAATATGTTTTTTTTTTTAAATTTAATTTTGTCTTCTTCGATGTCAGGACGTGAAATGGAGAAAAAGCCTGCGTTCCAAGGCTTACGCAAGGACCTCGACAGGATACAGACACAGTGGGACAAACTAAAGCGAGAGGCTGTCGACAGATACAACAGATTGCAGACCGCTACGGTTAGAATATATAAATATTACTTTAGTGCTTAAGGGGCACATAATAGTATGTGGTCACTTATTGACGTAGACACTGGCGTCTGACACTAAAGAAAAATAAATCACTGTTTACATTATCAATGTTCTTATGTCAAGCCGAGAAGGCCCAATGGTAAGAACGCGTGAATCTTGCTTGCGTGCTTAACGGTGAAGGAAAACATCTTTATGTAACCTGCATGTGTATAAATTCACTGAAATTCTGCCACATGTGTATTTCACCAACCCGCACTAGAGCAGCGTGGTGAAATAAGCCAAACTTCTTCTCCAAACCTTTTTCTCAAAAAAGTAATGTAACGTAACTGTTACGAGTATGTCAACCATGAGATCTGATCTCGTATGGGTGCAGGATAACTGAGGAACCTAAACATATTCTATCTTACATAAGACTATTGCTATCACACGCCAATTTGACTATATTTTATTAAAAAAAATATTTTTTCGCACAGGAACATTGTCGCAAATACAACAAAGCGCAGGAGTCATTCCTACCTTGGCTCTCCGACGCTGAAGACCGATTGGCCAAACTACCGCCGCTCGCGTTCACTAAGAAGGACGTCGAGAAACAGCTGCGCGAGTTGCAGCAGATTAGAAACGATGTTTGGAAGAGGTCAGTGACATTTTATATGCTCCTTACAACAAGTTTGTGCTTTTTACCTATTGAAAGAAAAAAACTTATGAAAAGCGAAGACTTAGTTTAAATTTTATATTGATATTTCCCGTCGATTGTGCTTCGACAATTTAAAACATTGTTGGATTTCTACTTTTATAATATCACGTCAATATTATAAGGTTCGTCGATTTGCTAATAAATATAAATCTGTTCAGATCCGGTGAATACGAGAACAATAAAACACTCGGTGAGACTTTCATATCGGCCTGCGACGTCGACCAGGAGATTGTCAGGAAACAGCTGGACGTGATGAAGGAGAGATGGGACAGGATTAACAACGGTTTGTTTGGTTATTTTACTTATACAAGAAAAAAATCGTAAAAATGTATGTGCAAAACCAAATTTAATACAATTTATTTCTTAACCTTAAAGGTTTTAACTCATAATCAGTTTGCGGTACTATTTTTTTAAATAAACTCTTCACGCCATTTTAAGCCGGAGAGAACTTATATAATTTTTTCGTCGTAAATCGATTTGAAACGAACTTGTCCCTGCGTACACATTTGTAAGCGAGGAGCGGTCGGTCCACAGAGGTGCTGCAGCAGGCGGAGTACCTGGAGAGCACGGCGCGGCGGCTGGGCGAGTGGGCGGAGCGCGTGCGCGCGGTGGAGGCGCCGCTGGCGCGCTGCGAGGAGCGCCTGCGCGCCGCGCTCGCCGCGCCGCCCGCCGCCGCGCGCGACGCCGTGGCGCGCCTCGCCGAGCACGTGCACGCGCTGCGGGCGCCGCTGCAGGTGGGGCGCTGTTACGTATATACTCTGGAGATATTCAATTAATACTATTAGTCTAAAATAATTTTATAAAATCAATTGAAGTGACCAGTTCGAATGAGAATTTAATATCATATTTGGAAACATATTTAACTTTTGATTTTTATTGTATTTTAATAAGTAACTTTGCAAAGGACCTCTTAATTCGCTATAATTGTAAATCATTTGTGCGTGCGCAGAGCGTGCAGCTGGCGGCGGACGACATCGTGTCGCTGTCGGAGGAGCTGCGCGGCGCGGAGGCGGGCGCCAGCGCGCGCGCGGCGCTGCACGCCACGGCGCAGGCGCTGGCCGAGCGCCTGCGCGAGCTGGAGCAGCGCACGGACGACGCGCGCGACCGCCTGGCCGGCGCCGCCGCCGCCTACGCGCACTTCCAGGTCCGTCGCGTTACGTCTGCTCGCCCCGGCTACGTCTCCTATATACTTTACATATTACTCATAAATCGTAATGTCCCTTTTAGGAGAAAGCGAAAGCCGTGTCGCACGACGTGTCCGACTTGGAGAAGGAGCTGGAGGGCATGAAGCCACCCGGTAGAGACATCAAAACGGTCAAAGCTCAGCTGGATGACCTCGGTCGCTTCTACAAGAAGCTGGAGCGACTGGATGACCTCGTGATAGACTCTGAGAGGGCAGCCGAGTCGTTGGCGGATAGTGGCCACGGGGACTCCGATAAAGCCAGAAATCAGGTTCGCATCAATTTTATTTGATAAATAGTCTAACAGAGATTTTCATATTGAGTGGTCAAGAAGGTTTATAAACAAAATATTTTTCAGGTGGAGAGTATCCGTAAACAACTCGCGAAGTTAGACGAACGTGCGCGTTCTAAGGAGCAAGATCTGGACGATACTTTGAGTAAGCTGGAAGCGTTCTACAAAGCATACGACTCTGTAATGGATGACGTAGATGAGGTATGAATGTTGTACACATTAAATCTAAAATATTCTACATTTCGTTACTATTAAAATTAAAAAAAAAACTTTTTTAATATTACAAAATTTTCTATAATAAAGAAACTAATACACGCATTCTTTATACAGGCCTCAGAACAAATTCGTAGCCTCAAACCAGTTTCGTCAGAAGTAGAACATATCCGCTCTCAGCAGAAAGACTTTGCGGACCTTAAACAAAGTACCCTCGAGCCCTTGGGTCAGAACGTGTCCCATTGCAACAAGATAGGGCAGGGTCTCGTGAGGTCAGCCTTGCAGGGTGTATCTACGCAACAGCTAGAGAAAGATCTAGAAAAGATGAATGATAGGTGGAACGCTTTGAAGGATAAGGTGAGCAAAGGATTCCAATATAGATCATAGACTTATAAATATTTAATTTAATTTTTATTTAAATACATAGAAAAAAATTTATCTCATATATTACGAAAATTATCTACCAGTTAGCAAACCCTATCAAATATATCACAGCTTTCAAAATAAACCCAACAGTATATGCCCATAGTATGGCTGTGAATACAAGTGAATAAATTTGCAGATGAACGAACGCGAACGTCGCCTGGACGTGGGGCTGCTGCAGTCCGGCAAGTTCGCGGAGGCGCTCGCTGGCCTCGAGAAGTGGCTCGCAGACACCGAGGACATGGTGAACAATCAGAAACCACCCTCTGCGGACTACAAGGTTGTCAAGGCGCAACTGCAGGAGCAGAAGGTAGGTTATTTATTACAAAACAGATGAAATAATATAAGATTTAAATCAAACGACACCTTAGAGTTAATCGACTAGAAATGGTAACCATTGTTTTTGTCTACGTTGTGTATCATTTATGAGATATATATACTTACGATGTATCCGTTTTCAAATGCCTGTAGTCAATTTTATAGTAATAATAAATAAGTATTAGTAAAAATTTAAATTACCGCAGCATTTCTAAACATTTGACATAATTCAATTTTCCACAGTTCCTCAAGAAGATGCTAATGGATCGTCAGAACTCCATGTCGTCTCTGTTTGCGATGGGCAATGAAGTGGCTGCAGGATGCGACTCCGCGGAGAGGAAGGCCATAGAAAAGCAACTCAAAGGCCTCATGCTGCGCTTCGACAACCTGACAGGCAGCGCGCAGCAAAGGATGTTAGACCTGGAACAAGCTATGATGGTGCGAATTCTTACATAATATTTATTCTTCTTTTCAGTACTAAAATCGTATTTATAAATTTATTTCCAGATATCTCATAATTATAAAAAAATTTAATTATTGACTCTGTACGAAAAATATTAGGCAAACAATAACCGTCGTAATGATTGTTTAGAATTATAAAAACAATGTAACAATGATTATGTAGGTGGCGAAACAATTCCAAGAGCAACTACAGCCGCTTGTAGAGTGGTTGGGAACAACGGAACGTAAAGTGAAGGCCTTGGAGCTTGTGCCCACTGATGAGGAGAAAATACAGCAGAAGATTAGGGAACACAAGGTACGATATACATTGTTATTATGTTCCTTTACTTATAATATTCCATAAATAGTGTATTTTTATTATCGTTCGTTTCGTTTCATTTGAATTAAAGTAAGGTATTATTATTGAGATGACATTAATTATAAGTAATACATAAATACAGTCATCGATATGCTTCGAATTTTTTGTATTTCTTAATTAAAATTGACAAATCTGATAATTAACTTCAGTAAAAATATTGGTGTCGTACTATAGTTTTGTAGGAAGTAGGATCAAGGAATTTCTTTGGATCGTTTATCAAACATGTTTCTAAAACATCATTTCAATTACAGCTTCTGCACGATGACATCATCACCAAGCAGCCTCCGTTCAAGCAGCTGACCGAGACCGCTTCACAGCTGATGGGTTTGGTGGGAGACGACGAAGCTACCGTCCTCGCTGACAGACTGCAAGCTGCTACTGATAGGTACGCTTAGTGTGCTATATACTGTGAAATAATTTTCTTATTATTTCTTCTTTATATTTCGCAAATTACATCTTAAATCTTCTGGATTGTTATCGTATATAACAATATTTTAGAACAATATCTTAAATTTGGCACATTGTTCTTATACCATTTTCCTATTCTCCAGGTACCAAGCCCTTGTCGACCACAGTCTCAACATCGGCGAACTATTGGATAACTCCCGCAAGGGACTCAGGCACTTGGTACTAACATACCAAGACTTATCCGCCTGGATGGACGGCATGGAGCAATACCTGGCGAAGAGAAAGATTCTGCCAGTGCATATGGAGAAGTTGCTGAGACAGATGGATGAACTGGCTGTAAGTGTTTCAGTATTTTTTTTAAAAAAGACCTTGTTCTGTTTCAACAAATTTACTTTTTATGAATATTTGAAATAATGCTATATAAGTAAATGGAATTGTATATTATAAACCACTTTCTACAGGAAAAAACCGAAGAGATCGCGTCCAAGCAGGAGGCTGTGGACAGCACGGTGGAGTCGGGACTAGAGCTGATGAAGCACATCTCCGGCGATGAAGCGCTGCAGCTGAAGGACAAGCTGGACGCGCTGCAGCGGCGATACAACGAGCTCACCTCACGAGGTGCTGACTTGTTGCGGGTAGCCTCAGAGACCCTGCCGCTGGTGCAGCAGCTCTACAACAGCCATGCCAAGTGAGTTCTCGTAGCTTTTCTTAGCTAAAATTTTTATTAGGGGTTTGTGCAAACAGGAGAAGAGTATAAATATATCGCTTTATAACCGAACTACCTTCTGATTTCTTTGATTATCTGAACAGGTTAACTGATTGGATGTCAAGTGCGGAGACGTGCTTACAATCGGTGGAACCTCGAGAAGAGGACATACTAAGGTTGGAGGCCGAGCTACAAGAATTTAGACCAGTCCTGGATAATATCAACCTTGTAGGACCACAGCTTTGTCAGGTAATGTTTCACCATAAATAAACGATGATATGACCTTGTCTTCGACGAGTTAATTACTTTTGGAACTTTGTTTACAAATATAAATATTTTAGGTGTAGCTTTAAAATCAAGGTCTCATGTAGGAATTAAAAATTTACTTTTTTGGTTTAATGAATGATACTTTCTACTTGGCTCACAAGTCTTAACAACTCCCTCCCCAGATCTCCCCCGGTGAGGGTGCGACACACGTGGAGGGCGTCGTGACGCGCGACAACCGGCGCTTCGACGCCATCGCGGAGCAGGTGCAGCGCAAGGCCGAGCGCCTGCTACTCAACAAGAAGGTAAGTCGAGAATTTACTCACTCCACGTTTTAATTTCTACCAACCCGCATTGGAGCAGCGTGGTGGAATAAGCTCCAAACCTTCTCCTCAAAAAGAGGAGAGGAGGCCTTTAGCCCAGCAGTGGGACATTCACAGTTACGGTACGGTTACGTTTTAATGACTTCTGTGTTTTTGGTGCAGCAAATAATCGAACTTCTTTCTTGTCGTTTTCAGTTTTACTGTGTTAGACTTCTTTAGTATATTGTAAATCCACCTTCGAGTAAATTTAATATGACACGCTTAGATCGTAACGCTTATGCTCCCCGTGCCCGCAGCGCTCGCTGGAGGTGGTGGGCGACATGGAGGAGCTGGTGGAGTGGCTGCGCGCCACGGACGCGCGCCTGCGCGCCGCCGCCCCGCCCGCCGCCGACGCGGCCGCGCTGCGCGCGCAGCTCGCCGACCTGCGCCCGCTCGCCGACGACGTGGCGGCGCAGCGCGTGCGCGCGCGCGACCTGCTCAGCCAGGCCAAGAAGGTGCGTCGACCTTTCATAGGCCATTTTACCAACTGTACAGAAACCCACACATCCAAAGATATAAATAATGTACCTGTGACGTGTTGTCTGTAACAGGTGCTCCGCGAGTGCCAGTCGAGCGAGGAGGCGAGCGTGGTGCGCGAGCGCAGCGACGAGTTGCGCGAGATGACGGAGGAGGTGGGCGCGCTGTGCGCCGCGCGCCTCGCCGCGCTCGACCAGGCGCTGCCGCTCGCCGAGCACTTCGCCGACACGCACAACGGGTACGCACCTGCCCCTGACGCTAACCGGCCGTCTTATTATATAATATAGGCTTTAAAGTTAAATATTTACAGCAGAATTTATCTGCTGCCAATATGTCACATGCTTCTTTTATGCGTCTTCTATATATGATTAACTATTTACGGCTAAACTTATACTTCTAATTTACATTTACTTGTGGTAAAGTCGAGTGCCAACTCGATTGTATTTTGAAACGTTATATATTGCAACAGTCTGTGCGCGTGGTTGGACGAGATGGAGAAGCAGGTCGGTGCGCTGGCGCTACCTGCTCTGCGACCCGACCACATCGCACAGCAGCAGGATAAGAACGAGGTATGGTCCCAACGCTACACACTTATTATATTTAAGACTATATATCATAGTTGTGTTAAATTATCTCTGCCCGCGGAGCCAAAAAATTGCCACGTATTTTTAATTGCTACGTGTATGTTTCGTGGTTTTTTAATTGAATTATAATAATATATAATCTCGTGTTTTACTCGACCAGATGCTGCAACAATCTATCGCCGGTCATAAGCCACTGGTTGACAAGCTTATAAAAACTGGAGAAGCATTGTCCAAGCTATGCGGGGAAGAAGATGCCGCTAAAGTTCAAGACATCGTGGAGAACGACTGCGATAGATACAATGCGCTCAAAGCCGAGCTCAGGCAGAGGCAGCAGGAATTGGAACAGGTATGTGAGAACATTAACAACGCTAGTACACTACATTTTTAAATAATTAGACACCTATGAAAATTAACTTTAGACCAGATTATATCGTAAAATATAATATCACTAAGTTTTGTATTAATTTTTTTTTTGTTTCAACTTATTTGACGACACTGATGTACAATTTATTAATTATCTTTATCAATTATGTATCTGTAATGTATTGTTGTCTTATAAAAAAGGATATTAAAAAAAAAACATATAATGCATTCTTTGTCGTTTTTTTACTGTGGTGATTTTTTTATATTTGGGTGCATAAATTTATCTTCCCTTGGTGCAGGCGCTGCAGGAGTCGGCGGTGTTCGCGGAGCGGCTGGAGGGCATGGTGCGCGCGCTGGCGGGCGCGGCCGACCAGCTGCAGCGCGCCGAGCCCGTGTCGGCGCACCCGCCCAAGATACAGTACGTCGCCCGCGCACTCGGGGCACTCGTGTCGCGGTTTTGAACTTAGACATCAAAATTAGGCACAAAAATATATTTCACATAAAGAACGCGTGCAAAACTGAAACGTTAAATTTAGAAACGATGCAGTCGTATTCGATTTCTATATAATTTTATTTAGATAAATTATGTGATTTAGTTGGTGCAAGATAATTACTAATTTCTCGCCGGGTCTTTTCGGTAGAGCCAGTAGTAATGATAATTATGACTTAAGTTTGAACTATGAAGATTCAAAAGTACTTCTAAGTCTTAAAACTAACTAATATGACGCCGTTAACGCCTACTCCTCTTCACATAGGGACCAAATCGAGGAGAACAATGCTCTCATTGAAGATTTAGACAAGAGGCAGGAAGCCTACCGCGCGGTACAACGAGCTGCAAGCGACGTAATCGCTAAAGCCAACAAGAGCGACCCGGCCGTACGAGATATCCGCAACAAACTGGATAAACTCACAAAGTTAGTATGAAGTAGCTTTAAATATTGAATGTAAAACAATTTACTTATTCATAGGACATATATAATTTTTATCACTTTTACTCAAACTTACAACATTACACAGACTATGGGCCGAAGTACAAAAAGCTTCAGGCGAGCGAGGCCAGTCGCTAGATAGCGCCCTGGAGATGGCTCGCCGGTTCTGGGAGCAACTGGACACAGTGATGGCGGCATTAGGAGAACTAGCCGACGCGCTGGCAGCGCAACCGCCGCCGGCAGCACAACCACTCGCCATTCAGGCGCAACAAGTCGCTCTGCAAGAGATACGACACGAGATCGACCATACTAAGCCGGAGGTGAGTTAATTATCCTTTTAAACGTTTTACAGAAATCCTAAATGTATAATAATTACCAAGTCTTCTAAATTATGGTCACACAAAGTTGACTTTTAAATTCCCTTATTGTTTGAAGCTACCATTTGTATTGAATTTGAAGAATTTCAAAATAATCGGTCGGTTTCAATTAAAATAAGACTGTTTGTAGAAACAGTCTTATTCTAATTGAAACCGACCACTCTCAAATTATATTCCATGTAATTACTTTATTTTGTCATGTATTAAACAGGTGGAAAAAGTCCGCAAAACCGGTTCAACTCTCATGTCAATATGTGGAGAACCGGACAAACCGGAAGTCAAGAAGCACATGGAGGACCTGGACAGCGCGTGGGACAACATAACCGCGCTTTATGCCAGGAGAGAGGAGAACCTCATCGACGCCATGGAGAAGGCTATGGAATTCCATGACACCTTACAGGTATATTTTGTAACAAAATATTTAAAAAATATGAATATTGTTCCGCTTACAGTTTTATTGTTCACACGAGTAACAGTTTAATAATGACATAAGCCTCCTCTCCTCTCTTGCCTTAAGTTGAAGGTTGGGAGCTCATTACAACTGGCTGCCATAATTTTCTTTACCACTGAACACGAGATGAACTTAAAACATAAATAAGTCGCATGTAAACTCATCAGTGCATTTGTACCCGCGAATTTCGGCTAATTATATAGAATACATATAGTATTCTATCCACTGGGCCAACACGGCTCAATTATCCACGTTTGCTTTAATTTGAAAATAATAACAGAAATATGGAAAAAAAGTACGTAATATCAGGCATAAAGTACATAATATCTAGTTCCCAAGGTTGGTGAATGTATGGGCGTTGGTGACCGTTTATCATCATGGTTCATTTGCCGCCTTTATATTTTATAAAAAAATATATATTACAAATTATCCATTATAGGAAACTACTAATTATCGTACTTTATTTAATCTTTAGTCATATAAGTGACATTTGTTCGTGTAATTCTGCAGAATCTCCAAGAATTCCTCGACAAGGCTGAGGAACGGTTCTCCCGCATGGGTCCGCTGGGCTCCGACATTGACGCCGTCAAGCGCCAGATCGCGCAACTCGCTTCTTTCAAGCAGGAGGTTGACCCACACATGGTCAAAGTTGAGGCTCTCAACAGGTTAATATTCCTTCCTAATATTTAATTTAAGGAATAGTCAATAAAGTAATATTTTTTAAGAGGAACAATAATGTGGTGTTGGAAATAACATGATATAATTAATATTAAAAGCACTTAAGAGCTGTATAAATCAGAAATATTTTTTTTAAAAAACGTACCAAAGCACTAGATTATTACTACTATTGAAAAGAAATCGTGATATAATAATTAAAAATTTAATTAAACTAAATACAACTGCACGATTTTTATTTTTATACAGGTTATATAAGAAGCCTGCTTAATATGTATTTTTTTCGTTTTGGTATCGCCTTTAAAATGTTATAGTATTTGATCCTGAAAGTAACGACACTTCCAAACAAACGTAACTTAAAATAAAGTAGTTTGTTGTAATAACAATTTATTTATTTAAATTAACATGAATATAATTTTGTCAACATATTGTAACAAAGCTTATTCCGAAAACATTTTATTAAAAGATAAAACAATTATATCTGGAAAATATACATCACTCTGTACTTTTTACATAACCTATATAAACTTAAGTTAAATATGAAAACCGACCTTTAAAACAATTATTATTAAATCCCAATAAAATGGACTAAAATAGTTTTCACCATTGTCCCAAATATTTTAATTAATCGTCCAATAATATTTTTAAATAATTTCCCATATTAATCTTGTACTAATTTTTTATGTTCCTCCGCGCAACGATTCTTCTTGAGCAGGAGTTTGATGAGGCAAGAATTATTAATAACAAATTATGAGTGTTGCTTGTGTTCCGTTATCGTTATAAGTAGCTGTAGTGAATGTCCGATGTAAGCTGTAAACTTTGTACGGTCAGAATAGCAAATTTTCATATAAAAAATTAAAGTAAATATATAATTACAATAATATGTTCTTATGAATGTATTACATCTTGCTTTTTTATCCTATAATAGTGAAAAAATTATAGCTATCAACAAAATATATATATTTTCTGCTGACTGTACGAGGTTATATATTTTATTCTGTATGTAATATTATGTTTTTTTTGTGTTCGTTTCTCCCGACTCCTGTATTAACATTTACGTTAAATTTGTATGCTCGTTTATTTCTCTCTTTTCATTTACCTAATAACTTGTTAGTTAGTTTAAGGTTTTATAACTTCTAACATGAACAATAAAAAATAAAGCTTCTAAAATAGAAAATATAAAGTATAAATGAATATTTGCATGAGTGCTTTGTAGACTTCGATTAGTAATCTTCGAATAATGTAGACCGATACTTATAGCTCCTATTCAATCATCATTTTCTATTTCTTCAAGATTTCCATATCTGTTACTCTCTAATATAATGTATAACATAACGCTGTGACGTCTGCGCAGACAAGCGGCGGAGCTGACAGAGCGCACGTCGTCGGAACAGGCGTCTGCCATCAAGCAGCCGCTGGGCGAGGTGAACACACGCTGGGCGGCGCTTCTGCGCGGCATGGTGGAGCGCCAGCAGCAGCTGGAGAGAGCGCTGCTGCGCCTGGGACAGCTGCAGCACGCGCTGCGAGACACGCTAGCCTGGATACAGCACACCAGCGACACGCTCGACACACTTAAACCGGTACGTTGTTTGTTTATTAAGGGAGGGAATCGCAAAGTTGAATATTTTTACATAATATTATGAATCGTAAACTTTTCATTTACAACGTATATGTATAGCGCTCACACAAACATTAACTACGTTTACTACACTATTACACTATCCACTGTTATACTATCCGAGCGCATATTAATGTACCAAAAATACTAAGAGTGTACTGTTTACAGGTGGCGGGCGACCCTCAAATCCTGGAGGTGGAGCTGGCCAAGTTGAAGGTGCTAGTGAATGACATCGCGGCCCACCAGCCCAGCGTGGACTCGCTCAACGAGGCCGGCGCACAACTCGTGCAGCAGGGTACGGGTACGTGTGTGCACTGGGCTGCTTCTAACGACAGACGATAGCTGGAAATGGCATATGTAACAATATAGGCCGAACTATGTTAAATCATCAAAGAAATCAATTATATACAACGTGCGAGTGCCATTTCCACTATACTCTGTTCTAATTTATTATCTATGGGTATAATAACGGTCTAAATAAAACTATTTTTTTAATTTAAAATTGAAGTTTAAACATCTTGACACTGGAACATTTAAACTTTTTATACTCCAATTAATTTGTTCAAAAAAAAATATGATAACGAAAATTGGTATTTGAATAATAAAATTATAACCTTTTAAATTCAACTAATATTGTTTAATCTATCTTATTAATTAGCCTTAATGCTTACGCTTTTTTGTGTGTGTTATTGTGACGTCACTTATAAATTATAATTATTTTACAAACTACCTATTTACCATAAAAATCGGAAAAAGGTCATGAGTATTACATTTTTTGGCTTATAACAATTCTCATGCGATATAATTATATCAAATTCTAAAAAAACAATATTTCAATAATATAATGTCAATAATAAATAGAATCCGACGAGGCGGGTGAAACTTCAGAAAAACTGGCAACACTGAACAGAAAATGGCGCGAATTACAACAGAAGGCAAGAGATCGCCAAGCCGAATTGGAGGACGCTTTGCGAGAAGCTCAAAGGTAAAACCTAAATCTAAAATTAAAGTAAGTAGAAATTACAGAAAAAAATCTTAGTCATAATCACTATTGCAAATAGTACTATCAAAGCAATTATGCATTATTTGTCATAATTTAGCATAAATAAATATATTGCTATACATTCTGGACCCCTATTTTTCTGTTTGGTAAATAATTAATTTGCATTTAATGATGATTTTTGTCGACAGCTTCAACGCAGAGATCGGCGATCTATTATCATGGTTGTCAGAAGTGGACAGCGTTATCGCCGCCTCTAAACCCGTAGGCGGTCTGCCGGAGACTGCAACAGAACAACTGGAAAGGTTTATGGTACGTGTAATGTGTGAATTTATTTAAAAAAAAATAGTAATATTAATGGTCTACTGCTGGATCACACATAGTAACACTCATGTGTCCTGGGCACGAGATAAATTTTTCACAAGAAAAACACACAAAAGACATCTTTGAACTTGCGTGTCTAAAAAATTTGTATGTCATTCTTATTCTTATTTATTAGATACATATATAATTAAATATCAATATTGCATAATTTTATTATTTACTTTCAAAATTCTTAATCGAAGTTCAGTATAACTGTATAAATGCAGCACTAACTAATTTGGTTATATTAATGGCCCTTATGAAATTAATCGCTTATTAATATTATATGAGCGATTAAAGAGAGAAACTTCTCTACAATTTGAGTTCATATTTATAATAATACGCACACGCCTTAATTTTCCATCCTCCCAACAGGAGGTATACAACGAGATAGAAGCAAATCGACCCAAGGTCGACGCGGTTCTGCAACAAGGTCAGGAGTACATCAAACGGCAAGTCAAGCCGAACCCAACCTCTCAGTTACATCTCAACCTGACCAACCTCAAGTCTCGATGGGACAATGTTACCTCTAGGTAAGTTGCTTACGATTAAAGTATCGTTTAAGAATGTTAGAGAAAACAGGTAATAGAGAAAGCTAGAGTAAGTAAATACAACTTTAATGCAAAATATATTTATATGAGTTGCAAAGTAGTTTGGATTATTACTTATTTATAATGTTCCTTTTATAGAGCATCAGACAAGAAGATCAAACTGGAGATAGCTCTCAAGGAAGCGACGGAGTTCCACGACGCTTTACAGGCGTTCGTGGATTGGCTGACCAGCGCCGAGAAGAATTTAACGTCCGCTAAACCTGTTTCCCGAGTGATGGAGACGTTACTGAGTGAGTACTTATGCGATTTAATAAATAAAATAAAAAGATTAGTTAAAATAATAAAAAAATATATATATTGACCTCAATCGAAATGACAAATATCTATCAATATCCTCCCCTAGGCCAAGTGGAGGAGCACAAGGCGTTCCAGAAGGAGGTGTCGTCGCACCGCGAGAGCATGCTGCAGCTGGACAAGAAGGGCACGCACCTGAAGTACTTCAGCCAGAAGCAGGACGTGATCCTCATCAAGAACCTGCTGGTGTCCGTGCAGCACCGCTGGGAGCGCGTCGTGGCGCGCGCCGCCGAGCGCACGCGCGCGCTCGACCACGCGCTCAAGGAGGCGCGCGACTTCCACGACCTCTGGTGGGCGGGCGACTGATGCCGACGCTACTATAAGCCCATAACGCTTATTATGTTGTTTTGATTTTATATTTTAATGGAAATACTAATGGAACATTTTCGTTCAGGACAAACATGATGAACTGGCTGGGTGAAACCGAGCAGCAATTAGACGAACTCAACTCCGAGGCGACCATCAACGATCCCGAAAAGATCAAACTCAGGTAACTTCGGTTTATGATCGACATGATATTGTTAATAGCAAACGTTAGTTACGGTAAAAATAATCAATATTTTATCCACATTAAACTCTGTATAATATCCTCAACTGACGTATCTCCTGTTTTATCAGACTCAACAAGCACCGCGAGTTCCAAAAGGCTCTGGCAGCCAAACAACCGGTCTACGACCAGACCAGCAAAATTGGCAAGCAGCTCAAGGACAAGGCGCCCAAGACGGACGAACCCGTACTTCGTAATATGTTGTCAGACTTAAAGACCAAGTGGACGACTGTGTGTTCCAAGGCAGTGGATAGGTAAGAAATTCCAGTTAAAATATCCTTTATTCGTTTTGACTTTTAAGATGTTCCTGTTAATTCGTCACCACGTAAACGATTATTTTTTCAAAATTTTGCACAATAAGAGACTTGAAGTGAAATCGCCGTATGTGAACCTTCACCAATAGACAGTAGCACTGTGAAAAAAATAAAAATGTTCTTACACCTATGTACCGCATTACGGCAATGTACCGCAAACGCAGATCTAAGGTGTCGTTTCCATTGTTCCTGTAATTGTATTATCTCACTTACTTTTCAACCTAGAACACATCAATGGAAAATATTATTTTGCGGAAGAATATTTGATTAGTGAGTAGTCCTACGTTCGGTATTGAACGTAATTAACCGTTGTGTTTGTGCGAGTAGACAGCGGCGGCTGGAGGAGGCGCTGCTGTACTCGGGGCAGTTCGTGGAGGCGATGAACGCGCTGCTGGAGTGGCTGCAGCGCGTGCGCGTGCAGCTGGGCGGGGACGCGCCCGTGCACGGCGACCTGGACACCGTCATGGCGCTCATCGAGCAGCATAAGGTACACGCACGCACGACACTCGACGACTGCTTTTTTATTTTTAATACTATTGATATATCTTTTTTTAAAAATCTGTCTATTCGGACACCAAATTTTGAAAACAATAATATAAAACTGTAATGAAAAATATGTTTAATTTAAAAAATATATTATGATTTTTTTATATCCAAATAAGAATTAAAAGTAATAAATAAAATATTTTGCAGCAATTCGAGGAAGACCTACACTCTCGCGAGCAGCAAATGCAATCCGTGCTGAAGACCGGCCGAGATCTTGAAGCTACAGTAAGTATCTACTTCTAAATAAACCAAATAATTTACTTCTTATAATATAAACATATATTCGTAAATACGTCTTTATCATATAAATATTATAATTTTTTGTTTAAGGTTCCATTGGAGGATGCTTCCAATATCAAACAACAGTGCAATGAATTGAAACAAGCGTGGGACGCCGTACAAAGCCTTAGTGAAACGAAGGCTAGCAAACTAGAAGGAGCCTTGAAAGAGGTTCAAACAAAATTTACTTATTTTTGACAAATAATTACTATTAGGCCAAAACGCTAAAAAAATATTTTTACAAAAATGTCGAAATCATCGAAAATGCTAGTAGGGCTTGCTAATCAATTTATCCTTTATAATTAATAAAAAAAGCTTAAGAACTTTCCACCTGCCATTAAATTGAATCCAAGTTATTATCAATAAAGAAAAAAAAATTGAACACATGCAAACATTTAAGTCATCCTGAAGCTTTATTGTTACATATAAAATTTTCATGAAACACGCTTTCCTAGGCTGAACGTCTCCACAAATCCGTGAACATGCTGCTCGAGTGGCTCTCGGACGCGGAGACCAAGCTGCGCTTCTCGGGCCAGCTGCCGGAAGGCGAGCAGGAGACCCAGCAACAGCTACGCGATCACGAACGATTCGCACGCGAGCTCGCAGACAAGCAGAGAGACAAGGACGACACAATCACGCTCGCTCACTCCATCCTCGCCAAGGCTCATCCCGACGCAGTGACGGTCATCAAGCACTGGATAACGATCATACAAAGCCGATGGGACGAGGTCAGTAATTTGTTTTGGCATCTTTTTCTCATGTCTTTTTTTTTACCCTAACAGCCTGTGAATGTCCCACTACTGGGCTAAAGGCCTCCTCTCCTCTTTTTGAGGAGAAGGTTTGGAGCTTATTCCACCACGCTGCTCCAATGCGGGTTGGTGGAATACACGTGGCAGAATTTCAGTGAAATTAGACACATGCAGGTTTCCTCGCGATGTTTTTCCTTCGCCGTAAAGCACGAGATGAATTATAATCACAAATTAAGCACATGAAAATTCCGTGGTGTTTGCCCGAGTTTGAACCCACGATTATCGGTTAAGATTCACGCGTTCTTACCACTGGGCCATCTCGGCTCTTGTTTTTTTTTATTACAATCAATTGGATCGCCATTTGGTAAGTTGGCGTACGAAAAATGTCGCTATTATTGTCTATGGCCAGTAATGTATTAAAATATGTCTGTCTGTATCGGCTTAATATATATATTTGCGTATATTAATAACATAAAATTTTGCAGATATAAACTAAAAATAAGTTGCAATATATGCGTATTAATTTTAAAATCTAAAAGATAACAATCAATATTAAAAATTAATCCTAGTCATCGTACTCACAACAAAATTTTAGTTCATGTAATGCTTTTACAGCATTTTCGAATTAATTTAATTCACAAGATAAACCAATCGTAAAGATGAAGAAGAAGGTTAAACTAAGTAAAGTACATACATAAGTGTGAAATGGGAACAGATTTAATTTTAAAATTTTAGTTTTAATTATATATAATTCTCATATATTATATGTAATACTACAAAATTAAATTTCGTACAATTAAAAAAAAACATAACCATTTTGAGCATTTCGTAAATTGAAATAGATTAATTAATGTATTATTATATAAGCAATATCTCATTTATATTACAAATAAATGTTTTTTTTTTTTAGTTAAAAAACCTTGAAATATTGTATCGATATATTAAAAGATTGCAACAAAATCATTGATAAAAATGTCTTAACCTTAATCGTGATATCTTATCTTAATGTTATCAAATTTAATACTTGTTCTTATTTACAAAAAATACTTATTCGCACGACTTATTATATGATATAAAGTAGCTTATATGTAATTATTTTAATAATTGTAAAAATGAATACAAACCTACCAAGTAAACCGAGAAATTTAATGGTGTCAGTGTTGCCAGTTATAAGAATATTTAGTAAAGTTTCTGCGGGACAGGTGATTTTTTTGTCGTTTGTATATAAAGTGCAACATTGAGTTAAGATACAAATGTATAATACTTTAAGTCTTTAAATTATATTTTAAGTTTAGAGGTTCCCCAAAGGTCTGGATGGGTACCACCCATTTATCAATTACACGAACAAACTGCAATTTTATTTATCGTGCTGTATTCCGATTTTATTTATAAGTTGGCCAGTATAATTACAAGCACAGTACATCCCGTGTTTGTCGGTAGTAAAAAGTACTTTACATTTCTTATTATGTCTGTGGTCAAAAGTGATCACTCACAATCATATGGTCCAATAAACTTGTTTGCCATCTTGAAATATAAAATATAATAACTAGCATCAAAAATGATTTGTATGTTATTAATATTCATTAATTAACTAATTAATAAACGAAAAAAGTCGGCGTTATAATGTAATTTCATATTATATCTTCGAATAACGTAATAAAAAACAAAACATTGTGACAGAAACGCTTTTATCCAAAAAAACATAATTATGATTTATACTAATAGCTTCATATATTTTCTGTAATCCAAGATACGATTCGATAGTATGGAAAGTTATTATAAAAATACTGTACAGTATTTTAATTGGCCCAATCTGTCTCAGGTATGGCAATGGGCGATGCAACGGGGAGGCAAACTGGAGACACATCTGCAGAGCTTGAAGGACCTCGATCTGGTTCTGGAAGAGCTTTTGCAGTGGCTCTCCGGACTCGAGACCACACTTATAGGTAAAATACTAAATATTAGCAGATAGTATTACAAAATAAAATTTAATTAAATTCTCAATTATATTATATATCAAATTTTCAAAGAAGGATTTATTTTTTAAAAGATTTTATTATCGTTTAAATTGACATGTTAAAAAGTGACGTTGTATTGTTTTTGATAACATTAGCCCTGGAAGCTGAACCTCTACCAGAATCGATAGAACTGCTGGAAGGCCAGATTGAAGACCACAAGGATCTGATGGAACACACGCAGAAGCGCCAGAACGAGGTCGACAGAGTCTGCAAAGCTTACCAAGTAAGTTTTTTGGTATAGCCCAAAAAGTAGTCAATTCAAAATGGATATACAGTTTGCAAGTCAATTTCAACCTTCTCTGTGATATATATATATTTTTTTATAGAATAGGAAGGCGGACGAGCATATGGGCCACCTGATACTAAGTGGTCACCAAACGCCCTTAGACACTGGCATTGTAAGAAATGTTAACCATCGCTTACATCATTTCCAATAAATAAATAAATAAATAAATAAATAAATCACCAATGCGCCACCAACCTTGGGTCTAAGATGTTATGTCCCTTGTGCCTGTAATTACACTGGCTCACTCACCCTTCAAACCGGAACACAACAATACCAAGTACTGCTGTTTTGCGGTAGAATATCTGATGAGTGGGTGGTACCTACCCAAACGAGCGTGCACAAAGCTCTACCACTAGTAAATCCTTATCATATTCTAAAATCATTTTAAATTCGACCTTAACGATAGTATAACGTCAGCTTCATTGATTTTAGTTCTAATTTATCAACAAACTATATATGTTAAAAGGTGTAACTGAGATGTTAAGTTCATGTCATCTAATAATTTGTTTCAATATATCTGATTATAGTCTGGTTCACCAGGCCCCAATAAACGTTAATTTCACTAAAAGTATATTTCTTTATCTGTAGTAATAATAGCCGGGCCGGCTGGTGTGGTTGGTAGATACTTGACTTTCACGCCGAAGGTTGTGGGTTCGATTTCCACCCAGGACAGATATTTGTGTGCATGAACATGTCTGTTTGTCCTGAGTCTGAGTGTAATTATCTATATAAGTATGTATTTACAAAAGAAAAGTAGTATATGTAGTATATCAGTTGTCTGGTTTCCATAGTACAAGATCCGCTTAGTTTGGGATATTATTATTATTACAATGTAATTATTGACAAAAAACTTTGCCGTCATATTTATTTGGATAAAGATTTTAAACTTAATTTATCCCATATTTCATAATAATAAAACAATTGTCATTTTAGAACGTAACAAAAAATTCCTTTTGTCATATTATATTGTACTTTATTTTTATTAGGTCAAGAGTCAAAGTCAAGGTCGTGAGTCGACACCGCGTAAAGTTTCAGCCAAAACAGCGATTAAAGGAACGCCCAGGTATGTCACGGCTGTGCTTTTGATTCATACTTCTGCCCTATGTGACAATAATTGTATTTGCAGAAAATGCTGCATCGCAAATTTGTATTACACAGCGAAAGAGTCGAGATTATTAACAAAACTAATTCTCGCAGTAGACGCAAAATTTGTTTGTAAAAATAAACCTTTTTTTAAGGTTTGGCGAGAAACTCAGTAGAAATGATTTAAATTGATTGATAATAATTAATAGCACAGCATTTTCACGAAGCAAGTCACATGGTGCAGGATAGATATTCATTTTTTTAATTTCACCGTTTTGTTTTTCTGTTTAATGGTAATATTTTATATATTACTAAGCTACGTTTTTATTTCTGCATCACATTCGTGTTTGTTATTCAT
Source organism: Nymphalis io (assembly GCF_905147045.1). Classification (NCBI taxonomy): domain Eukaryota; kingdom Metazoa; phylum Arthropoda; class Insecta; order Lepidoptera; family Nymphalidae; genus Nymphalis; species Nymphalis io. The sequence continues at coordinate 7,382,053 of NC_065909.1, forward strand.
AAATTGTGTTGTATTTAATTAAGCATTATGCACACCGCCATTTCACATAAAGATTAGCATTATCTATGCTCTAAAGCAAAAATCACGCTTTTATTATTTCGTTTTATTTCACCCGTCGCCGCCATCTTGTGACGTCATTGCATGATGTGAATGTTGCCACAGTCGGGGCTCGCAACACGACCTTCATAGGGAGAGATCAGTGTCGCCAGATTATTATGGCAGTAGGCGTTACAGGTTTGTTTGTAATTTTTTGTTTCTTTTTTTTTTCATCATTTTAATTTTATATCATTTGTGATTGTCTTACTATATGTATTTTGATATTGGATTATTAATATTAAAGTTGGGAATCTATTAAGGTTTAATTTTGGTGACTAAATCACCACAACATAACAAGGTCAAGAATAATTTAAAAAAAATAATAGTATTTTTACAAATTAATAACATAAATACATCACTACCATCGATATGCTTTTCGTGTTAATCTATATATTACAAAGCAGTACCTAGAGAGCAATGTAAATTATATTAACTACAGTAATCACAAGTCAGTCAAGTAAAGTTCAGATATATATGTCGGAAGTCAGTGAGTCAAGTCGAGTCAAAAAAGGTTGCACACAAATAATCACCTTTTTACGTTTAAACTTCTCAATGAGCACTACTTATACATCGTTCTCTCTGTACGCAATAACAAAACTAGCTTCATCTCACTCTAACATATGTAAATGTGGCTTTCTGTCTCGTCCTCTATGTCCACGCTTGGCGACGGCAGGTCCAGGATACACAGTCGAAGTAGGCGAGGAAGGTTTGATGTGGTTTTTATTCTAGGATTGTCTATGGATTGATATTTTGTATAGAAAATATTTATAAGCTTTTATTTATATATATATTAAAAATATATATAGACCAATTTAAGTTAAATATATTTAGTTTGTATACATTATAGTTTGAGTGTTTTATATTAACTTTTGGGTTATAAACTGTACATGTTAGTTCGATAGATATTTGTTTATATTAATATTATAAGTATGCGATTGCTTTGTACGTCAACGTTGTAATGCATGCAGCATTATTCAGTTTTAATTTTTTTTTTTAATTATATTTCGTATTTTTTTTATTTTGATTGAATTTTTTGTCAATAGTTTAAAAGTCGACGTTCTGGACCGTTACATAATACGCTTCCTCTTAATGACGTCATTATATTAACTCCATCAATTCTAATTTTATTAACCGAATTAATTTAAATAATATTCCTTATGTTGAATGAAATTACATATAAATCAAATCGTTCATATAAAATTATTATTAGTTTAATTTATTAAAATGTAAGTATAAATATTTTACTAATGTTTGCTTCTCGACTAACATCCCACACCGCTGCTGTTAATTAACAACTTAATAAGATGGGTATGTATTTAATTACTTGCACTAATGTATATTTATAGTCTGTTCCAATCGAAGGAGAAAAAATGAACAAATGATTAGTAAATCCATACATTCTGACTTGTCCTTTGTGAAGCATGTAAGTAAGCGTAGCACCCGCCAAGGTAGTTTACTAGTACTCCCGAAAATTAGAACTAAGTATGCACGAAAAGATATAACGTTTGAAGGAGTACGACTTTATAACAAATTACTACCCATTATAAGTAATGTAAGATCAATTAACAAGTTCAAGTATCTCAAGCTTATATTTATGTCACGTTATTCTCATGTAAGTGACGTTCGTCTTTTTTTGAGAATAAAGATTCTTTGAACTTAAATATTAGATTCATATATAACCATGCGATTTGCTAACAGCTCTGTCGTATTAAACACAATACAACAATATATCACTTAACTTATGACTTTAATTTTACTTCTAATGTAACGATAACGACTTCGCCGTAAATCAAAAAAGGGATTTTTTCGCTAATCTATAACGAATACCATTTATTATTCATGATCTCGCCAATGAAATCGCGTCAATTCAATTTCAAATTTATTTCTTGTTACTCCTCTTCTGATTGGAATGGCCTAGACTCAATTATTTACTAAGACACGGTTCATGGTTAGTAGCCGTAGCTGGAGAGAGATGGTGGTAAAGATTTTCCAGAACCTTCTAAATTTTTCTTATATAATCCTACAACTCCACCTTTTATATCTACTAGTCTATTTAACCGATTCTCCTATCCTAGTTTAATGATTTTTTTCACGAAACGAGTATGTAACTCTTTTTTAATCTCTCGTTGTTATTATTTTATAAACAAACCAAAAGTTCCTTATCTAATTCTCTTAAACTTCTCCTGCAATCCTTTTATTTCCCTCTTTCCTCCACCTTTACACCAAAAGTACCGCTGACACTAATATCTCAGTGTTAACTAACTTCAAGCGCACCAGTTGCTAACAACGAGCAAGGTATGGGTATTTATATGTTAATAGCGTGTGCTCATTTAACTGTGTGCTTTAGTCGCCTGAGTCCCGGACGTGACTCCCCTGACCGCAACCTGCCGCATTACGGACCGAGGTTCCCGCCTAGAGGAAGGTAAGGCTTACTATCCAACGGGCGATTGTAAAACTTCTGCCACATCTACGTGACTGAAATCGAATGTCTTATAACAGCATATACTTTAATCAAATCAGTTGAAAGCGTTCATTTTAAATAACGACAGTCGTCATTGTTTTATTGTTATTATTGATCAAATTACTTTCAATCTACAATAATTATCTTAATTACAGTAGTTTTGTTTTGTAATTTAATTCATTTTATAATAGTTTTAATATACACCGTAAAGGTGTTCCTGTTGAAGGTTTGTTAAAGATTTATTTAATAGATTTTTTATAACCTACTTTACGCATTATGTAAGTACTCATATTACATTTGAAATTAAAATATAATTGCAATTTAAAAAAATAATGTTACTTGAACATCATTGTGTTAAAAATGTAATAGTCCGCTTATATGTTTTATATTTTTAATGTTTGTTGCTATAAATATAGTGTATATATTGCTAGTACCTTTTGTTTGAAAATATCAGCATGAGTTGTGTACGCTTTAAAATAACAGTAAAAGTTCCCCAATTTTGTTTTCATATATTGCAACATTACATTGTTACCATATGAATTAATGTTCCATACTATTCAGCTATTTTAAGATACCTCTTATTTATTTAATTTTAACAGTTTTATGACATGTAATATAATTTTCTATTATTTTTAATTTCAATAAAATATAGAAGAAAAAAGCCTAAAAATTTGTCAAGTAATTTCGAAACAGCCGTATTAAAACTAGCGGTATATTCAATAGCAAAGGCGCAGAACCGGAGTTCAGATCTCCTCGTGTGAAACAACTCTGGGACAAGTGGCGCACCGTATGGCTTCTCGCGTGGGAGAGACAGAGAAGACTGCACGAGCGTCTCGCTCATTTGCGCGAACTTCAGCGGGTATCCAACTTCAGCTGGGACGACTGGAGAAAGAGGGTAAGGAAAGCAAATATGACGGACTTTCGATACAAACTTTTATTCTATATTAAGTTTTTTTTTTTAACTAAAATTCAAAGAATATATAATATTTGTTTATTTACTTAATTTTTGTGACGCTTTGATTATAAACATCATATTATATTGTTAATAAAGGGATTGCTTTTAGCCTGATTAATTGTAAATTTTTCTTCCTTCTGTGAATAGTTTTTCATTCTTTTCAATGACATGTCTTATGAGTACGTTTGTCACACAGTTCCTGAAGTTCATGAACCACAAGAAGTCCCGTCTCACGGATCTGTTCCGCAAGATGGACAAGGACAACAACGGCTTTATACAGCGCAACGAATTCATCGATGGAATCATAAACACCAGTGAGTAGTTCGACTATTTGTTTTTACGTAATACCGTAAAAGCCTGTGAATGTCCCACTGCTGGGCTAAAGGCCTCCTCTGCCTTTTTTTTTGAGGAAAAGGTTGGAGCTTATTCCACCACGCTGCTCCAGTGCGGATTGGTAGAGTACACATGTGGCAGAATTTAATTGAAATTAGACACATGCAGGTTTCCTCACGATTTTTTTCCTTCGCCGTAAAGCACGAGATGAATTATAATCACAAATTAAGCACATGAAAATTCCGTGGTGCTTGCCCGAGTTTGAACCCACGATTGGCCACTGGGCCATCTCGGCTTACATAATAGCCGTCTGATAATTTCGTTAGGATTTCTTCAAAAGGTGTTATTTATGTATAGCAGAGATTCTCAGCATAATATTCGTTACAGAATTCGACACATCTCGCCTCGAAATGGGAGCTGTCGCTGACCTGTTCGACAGGAACGGCAGCGGCCTCATCGACTGGGAGGAGTTCATCGCCGCACTCAGACCTGATTGGGTAAGTGTTCTTAGAATTGGTCACCGAATATAAATTTGGAATGCGAGGGCAACTCACCGTAGAACACCGTAGTTTCGTGATAGTTTTGTAAAAACATTCAAATAATTGCTATTTTAGGGTAAATATGGAAAGTTATCTACTATTGACGTTTTATACCAAATGATAACCTAATAAAAAACTAAGCAACCAATCAATTAAGTTACATGACAAATATCTTTTCCAAGCCAAAAAAATGCAAATTTTATAATAAGTTTTTCTGAATATAAATATTGTTAAAGTCTAGAGTATTTAGTGGACGACCTTTAGATATTTAAAACATGTTCTCTTGGCGTCCTTTCAGGTTGAAAGACGCGGTCCCCCCACTGACGCTGATAAGATCCACGATGAAGTGAAACGGCTCGTGATGCTGTGTACTTGCAGACAGAAATTCAGGGTATTCCAAGTTGGAGAGGGCAAGTACAGGGTGAGTTTCTTTATGATATTTTAGTTTCGGAATAAAGGTTATTTTGGTTATAATTTCTAATTTTTTTTTTGTTAATATTAATCCTATAAATGTTCTGGTTCAATAACTATATTTGGAAACAAATAAGTTTTTAAATTCAATATTTTACAATCGCATAGTACGTATATACTAATTATTATGTATATAATCATATTTATTTATATTATAGGGAGTTATTGTAAGAAAATAAATGATGATATATAAATTTTAACATAATCTCCTTTCTATCAGTTCGGTGACTCCCAGAAGCTCCGCCTGGTGCGCATCCTACGTTCTACGGTGATGGTGCGCGTGGGAGGTGGTTGGGTCGCGCTCGACGAGTTCCTCGTCAAGAACGACCCCTGCAGAGGTAGGTCCATAACTGTAATGACACACACAAACACAACACACACATACACAGACATGAATTTACACACATACACATGCCATTCATACATTGAAAACAACACATGTAGGTACAATGTCATAGGAACTAACACAAAAATTATTCGATAGTGTTACTATTTATGTATTATGTATATACTTACATAATTGTTTTCTATCACCAACAAATATACTTTGAACTGGCTTATGGAACAAGACCAGCATTGTGTTATATGTGCCCCGCAACTGCCAAAAATAGTGTCACGGGTCTTCAGGCTTCATACACATATTCAAGGCTTTTCATTGCAACTGAGTAATATTATATAAAGACACTCCATTATTATGCACTGTCTGTTAAAAATCATAGAAGGTGCGAAATCCAATATGTTTTAAACGCCTAGACAAAGACCGCTTGCCTCGTGTTACCATTAATGTCCGTTTTGAAGATTATTTTAGCAATCAAAACGAAACACGACGAATTATTGGGCTTACATCAAATGTCATTTAAATTAACTATGTATATAAAATAATTAGGAGTCAGATTTTCTTTAATTTGAATAATCAAATAAATAAATTATCTTATCTCATTAATATATCTGTATCCAAAGCAGATCCGACATTCTTATGATATTATAATTATGAGACTAAATGAAAAATAAAATGTATAGGCGTTTAAAACGTTACCATACCCTCGAAATGTTCTTTCTGTTTCCATAAAACACTTTACTTCTACACAAGAATTCACTTATCAAGACAACACTTTCAATCATATAATCTTGTTAGATACTGGTTAACTTAAACATTCAGGGTAACAATGAATTATTTAGTTTGTATTACAGTATTTAATTTAAGGCTTACCATAATGTAATTTTTCACTTTTACCTTGATCTTCAAAATTACCTAATTTGGTAAAAACGAATTAGGTTAATTAGAAAAGAGCAGGATCTTACAGAGAAACACTTCTATCCTATATATTTTCCAAATTAAACTTTACTTACCTGCCCTTTTGAAAATTATAAAGACTAAACATCATTCGAATACTTAATTTCCATTACTTGATTAGTTTTTGAGTTTCATAATAAGTATTAATTTATTTTTTTATTTTAAAACAAAAGAGTATTGAAAGATGTTTAACGGAATAAGACCTAAAATTATAAAGCCTCAACGAAATTCAATTTTATAATATATTGTTTTTATTTATCTTTGTATTAATTTAATTGTAATATAAAAAAAGGCTTTATTATTTTAATTTTATTCTGCTGTGAATTTGACAAATTACTCGAATGACTTTTTTTATTGCAAAAATATTTGCAATTCTGAAAGTCAATCTATAATAATGTTATTTTATATACTCTACATGTTATTTTATTCAAAGTGTCAAACGTTACGGTAATTTTTATGTGTTAACCCCATAACATGGGAATTATTTAGCGTCCAATAACAGGTGTTGACGGGCCCCAAGTATTAAAGTTTTTGTGTGTTATAAGAAATTGTGTGAAATAACAAAATAACCGATATTTTAATATATTTTTTATTAGTATAATACAAACTAATCGAATTACAAATATAAAAGTTTGTTAAAAATAATGCTGGCAACATAGTAACAAAGTTAAAACAGATAATGCTAAAAATTATTATTTTTTCGAAACCCTTGCAAAACTTATCTTATTTATATAAATAGGAGTTCGAATCATTAAAAAAATAATCGCTTTAAGGCTTTTAGGAAAAATCCCGTTCTATATATAGGATAGTTTGCTTATAGATAGTTACTAAGTATATACCACCATCCCACCGATCAAAAAACATATTAAATGACATTAATAAAAGAAACGTCAATAATATTGTTAGCTTTCTGCTACTATAATTTTCAATAATTGTATCATTCACTTTCGTTTCAAATAAATTAAATCAAATTTTTCTTCAAATAGATTTTTACAAGTACTTAAGAATCGTTAAACGCTACCGTTCCGTAATGTGGATTGTACCGATAAGAATCGGCAAGAAACTATTTATTTTTTAAATATGAAAATGTATAAAGTACATACGCTTAGTTTCTACATTTTTCTTTCTAATTTGTCTGCATTTTTGTCAGACATAGTTAGAAACAGAGTAAATAGACTTTAATAATAAGATTATTTTTAATAACTAATGGAAATCTGCTTCATGGCAACTCAAGTATACACTGGGGAAATTAATTAAAAATGCGTATACCTAGCAAAATATTTCAAAACAAAAAAAAATCTCGCTTACAATAATCGACCGTATTCAATTGTTGTAATTCAATTGTTGTCTAGCTTAGAGTTGGACGTTAATTATGCGATGTGTTAGACATACATAAATAATGTTGCCAGCAGACGTTATTTATTTAAAAAACACGTGTTGTTTTAATACAATAACAATTTCATAAATAACGTTACTAAATAATAAAAAATATTTTGATTGAATTGAAAATTTAATATTACAATTTAAAAACTATTTACTAAACTAAAATGATTTTAAAACAAAATAATGTAATGAAAAAATAAAATAAACGGCGCGACAAATTCTTTAATCAAAAAGCGATAAATAAGTATTTTCCCCTCATACATTTTTGCTAGTATCAGCAATTCTAAGGCTAAAGTAAGACTCATTTAGGTCCACAATAATCGATGTTGCTACTAATTTACTAATTCGTATTCGCTTTACCCAATCCGGTTCCCTATCCCTCGATTTTATTTTATATTATTTTATTGCGTTTCGTCCTTATCCTTTATACGAGTAGTATCATTAGTGCTACCGCTGCCTGACCCGAGCAAGCCAGAACAGCATGAAGCTTGTTGCCCGCTCGGTAAGAAAATGTCATCTGCAATGGATGCTATCTTAACTGTCTATTTACTGCAAGAATACGTTGGAATTAATTTTAAAAGATTGCTCCATTTCTGATTGATGTTCTTTGGTGTGGCTTAGCTATTTTGTTTTTTTTTTTTAGGATAATAGTATATATTGCTATGTATTATTGAGGGTTTAAAACTGGATGATTTCACAGTAGTTATTTAATTTATCATTAAATTTATGTACACGTTATATGTATTATGTATAGCTGTAAATACAGAAGCCATATTATATTTTAATGGAGTCATAAGAGGTAAAATTATTTGGCTTTTCAATTTCGCCATGAACTTTTGCATGTTTTAAAGTTTATTTGCATACAGTATTTTTAATCACCTTCTAGTAGATGTTTTTGTAAGTCAAGTGCAAGAACATAATGACATAATATTTGAGAATAGTATTAACGAACTGAAATACTTGAATGATAAATATTTTAATTACAAACAAATCTTGCCCTTGATTTATAATGATTGCATATAATTTGGTGAAAGAATAATCTAATTGTATTTTACAATCCTATCCTAACTGCACACTTACATTTTACATTTTTATTTTTGTTTATAATGCGTTATGTTCGTTTGTTTTTTTGTTTGACATGATCTGATTTTCTTTGTTGTTTTTTTTTCTTTTCCTCACTACCAATGCACGCTCCCCGTTTTTTTAACACTTATGGTGTTTTTTTTTTTCACCTGTCCTGTTACCGAACGGTTTTTTTACCCTTTCCGATCCCTACCTTTTAAAATCCTGCACACCGGACGCCGCCCGCATGCAGCCAAGGGTCGCACCAACATCGAACTGCGAGAGCAATTCATTCTGGCCGATGGAGTGTCCCAGAGCATGGCTGCATTCAGACCACGTACGCCTCGCTCTAATACCAATACGCCTCCATCTACCGGACCTATCACAAAGGTAAGTAGCTAAAATTGCTACTTTAGTACTTAATGAAATCAATTCTACAGGTTACACTTTAAATAGTTTTTAATTTCGCACATGTATCACATTTTGCGCACAGTAGTTGATAGAGGGAGCAATTCGGTTTGGGATTTACTTTTTTTTCGCTTTTTTTCTGTTGCACTTTGTACATGGATTGATCGATCCATTTGCAAAAGGCATCCTCGTGATTGCAGCATGTAATGAGCTCGTAGCGTTATCGTAATGCATTAGTGTCCTCAAAGCTAAGCATTGAGACACCAGCTCGTGTAGTTTTCGGTGTTGTTTGCTAGTTGTACTTTTCATTGGACCCACTGCATTGGAGGGGTGGCACGTCAGCGCATATGGATTTTATGGTAATGTATTTTGTTCATCCCTCCTGCTACATCCCTTCATACCTGTAATATAAAAAAACCGCGTGTCCGTCGGCAAATCGGGTGGACTTATCGTAACTTCGTCTCCTTAAATCGCGTTTCGGCAAAACGATTGGCACTATGAAAGAGTTTCGTTGTTTGTAATGGATTTTCGTTCCATCCTTAATGAAAGGCTTCCGGTTTTATATTGATGCGTTTAGCGGAGGAGTTTATGGAGCAGCTGAGGCCAATATTTGAGGCTCTCCGGCAACGAGAAGAGCTTCCGTGTTCGTATCCACTACACGTGGGTTCGACACATGGCACTAAGCAAGCTTTTATATACGGCCACTCAAGATCTCAAGGTTCAACAACGCCTGGCGCCCATCACTATACACACCATCACGGATATCAGCCTTCTCCTGGATACCACTGGGTAATTTATAGGCTATGTGAGAGTTTCGTGGTTGATTGCACTTTTTTATGAGTTGATTGCAGCCATTATTATTTTTTTTATTTTATTTTTATGTGTTTTAGATATATGTACGTTAAAGTAATAGTTTGAATCGTCAAGTTCATTTTAGTCAGCATGCACATAACACGTAATTGCTAAGAAGATATTTGTTACGGTATATGTGAAGGCGTCGTTTTCTTCATACAATCATTTTCTTCGAATTATTCTAATACCATTTTCTGTTTGTTTTTTAGCTAACTAAAAAAATATACCTTTCAATGACGTAATGTTGTCAAACTTTAATTTTAATTTTTAAATGTAGGTAAGAGAACGAACAGCTCGCTCAGTGCCGATGTCCGCTGGTGGAGCTGCAGGTCGAGCTTCGAGATCTTCTTTGAGCGCTGGAACGCCTGATTCGCTTAGTGATAACGAAGCTGCTAGTGGTCTTGGCCAGAGATATAGGAAACCTAGTGTACCAAGGTAATACTTTTAGAAAATATTTTAAGGCAACATTATTCAGTTTGACATGGTGGTCTTTTGTCACGTGTTATTTATCCGTAAAGTTGCAAGCAGCTTTGACGTATCGTCGATGTAATCTTATGAAAAAATTTATTTGTTATTTTTAAGCCAGTGTTAAAATGTAACATGCGTTAAGATTTGACAGGGCGCCTTGTGCCGTTACGGTTTCGAACGATGAAACAGTTATATAACTAACAATAAATTAATATATTCGCAAACTGGGCCAAGCTGTTTTTTATATAAATTATAACAAAATCTATTGCATTTTTTTAGGTCAACGCTAACTCCTGGGGGCTCGAGGCCAGGTTCCAGACCAGGATCCAGGGCAGGATCGAAACCACCTTCAAGACATGGATCTAATCTGTCTCTTGATAGTACAGGTTCGTAATATTACAGTAGCGTATTTTTATCTTTGTTGAATTTCTATTAATTGAGTCGCAGTCGTTCCGGGTCCTACTTGGCACAGAGGTTGTCCATTGCCGTACAGCGGGGAAATGCGGCCCGCATTACGGGCAGCTTTGCGGCGGGGGGGAATCGGGAGGGACTATTTTAAATTTGATATCAAAAAAACAATGGACATAGTTATCTTTTGTAATAATAATAATTGTGTAATTATCTATTGAATAATGAATATTTCAGATGAAGTTCTTACACCGTCGCGTATACCAATGCGCAAAGTTACGAACACCCGCACCTCCACGGCGCGGGCTGCGGCCAACGCCGCCAAGTTGGGAGTCACGACCCCCAACGGAGGATCTCGACCGAGAACTCTCACTGGTCTCTTGACACCAGCTAGTGGAAGGTTTGTTTCGCTTATTTCATTTCCTAAATCATTCAATATTATCATGATTTATTGTTATTGCCAAAAGATGTTTAGAATATTTCATTTAATTCTCAATTATCAGTTAATTTATGTGTCAAATAAGTCTCGAAGTAATAGTTTATGAGGTATTACAATTGGTTCACACGGGTATGGGCAGGTATCCTAGTGGAGGGATTTACCGCACATCCAGTATACCGACACTGTCACCGGTGCCGGCGTTAGTAAGGTACCGAAATGTGAATGTGGATTTGCTCGTGTCTTGATTGCAACGAGGGTGGGCAACGATCACACTTTGTTACCTTTATAATATAAAAAGTTTGTCTTTATATCTTGCATCCTTGTACACGAGGTTATTGAATGTATAATAATAAATTGCGATCGTTGATATATATGGGGAAAAATGCGTTGATTTTGTCAGCACGCCACTTGGCTTTTAAGGGTGAATTTGTGAGTTGTTACATAGTGACGTCTAAGCGTATTGTGCACCTGTTGCGTAACTTCCATACTTTATATTGTACAAGCTGGTATTTCATTATATATTATTCATTCTGGTGGAGGGACTGTTATAGTAACAAATAATAAAACATTGTTTGATTCAACAACAAGGCATGTTATATTAGTCTAACCAGGGCTCGGCTAAGTTTTAATGAGTGACATTATCTAACATGTACGTTTATAGATATACGTATTTATGAATTATTATTAAATTATATTTTTCCTTCCCACATGCATCAATTACGAAAATGGATACGAACGAACAGTTCGACACATTCCCAGCCATCATCAATGGCTTCCGAACATCCCAAATCGTTATCCCATACTCATCCCGCATTCCAAACTCAGGGTTCTACGAAGATACCCGTGTATGTTGGCAACCGATCGCAACGAACGCCATCTGTTGAACGACGGTCGAAAACGTCCCGAAAGTCCCACTCACGAGAGACCTCCCAAGATCCTAGTCCTATATCCAATGATCCCAAATCTGACCAGAGGAGTCCCGAAGACGATTCCTCACTGTTCAGCATATCGGGAATGACGAGTGACAATGAATATGAGAGTAATATAAGCGAGTCGAGCGGCGACGCTTCAAAGCCAACCCAACGAGACATCAAAGGGTACCGCTTGTTGATCGTAGCTATGTTTTTGGCCCGATTACTTTGATTGATGCTCGTTGATTTTACTTTATAGTCATCACATAAATCCGCACATCATTCATTTGCTAGTCGACTCGTTTTCACAAATCTCTCATCTTCGATCTTTTTGCATTGGTTGTGTTCAATATATATTTATATGTATATAGTATATTCCAATGGTAATAGGACTAAAGATAATCAAACCTTAGATTTACACCTTCTATAGTATTTCACGCTACAATCCGTTCTTGATTAATATATCTTTATAACCAAAATATTCCACTTAAAAACTTATAACCAACCACTCTCATTTTACTTCCTAAATTTCGATAGTAATTCAAATGGCAATTTTTCACGAATCCATAATGAATACCACAGATAAGTAAGATCGAACAATGATATCACATTAATTCAAAGTTGAAAGTTGTTTTTTTTATCTTCAATCCTACTATGACAAAGGAATAAACTATACATGCAAATACTAACACGGTTTCATTTACGGAGCTTTATCATCTATCAGCTTTTCATTCATATCATTATATCAAAAGTTCATAAATCATAGTATGTCATCTATTTAGTACAGCCATTTAAATATTATTTAATAACTAAATAGTGGCCACAAATAAACGTCTGTGTTTATGAAGTATTAAATGTGTGACATACTTAAGATTAATAAAACTTTTAAATATATATTAATTGCTTAAAAAGATGATGTATTTTTTGTATTTATATTTTGTTATTGCACATGCACTGTTTACAGTTTAAAATAAAAACACTTTTGTGCACATTTTGTGATTTATCACTATTCTGATATTCATAAATAATTATTCAAATAGAAAGAGAAAACTTCTTCAAGTTACATGTTTTTCTTTTGCTTCTATGTGTTGACTTATTATTATAATGTATACATGCTTAATTTCTAAATTTTAACGAAAAGCTTAACAGTTATTTGACGTTGAATTTTAGTTACTGTTGGTTTTGTGTGGGAGGTTTTCTGACATTATTAAAAAGTAAAAATGAAATAAAAAGCACAGTCGCATGTGCACTAACATTACTAAATCTTTCTATCTTCATCCGTGTCTAATCTGTCTGTCTTTGCTTCGCTAACAATCGTCGTAGGAGTGGGTCGTTTGCCTCCACGGATGGACAAACACCCAGCAGAAGTCGCATTCCGGTGCCCAAGGAGACTAACCATAACTCTAGGTAATGCTAAGCAACTTTGTAGTTTCTGTTCGGTTTAAGCGTTTTCACTTTACTTCTTCCGTATGACGTCAGTTTAGGTGTCTGGATTTTTGTTTTATGTAGCTTAATGCATGATTTCAATGGTCGAGAATAAGTAGTAATCAATGAAACGATAATAGGCAGAGGACGCCCTCGGGCAGCACGACGCCCGTGCGGGCCGGCGCGCAGACGGCGGCGGCGCGCCTCGCGCGGCGCCCGTCCGACGCGGCCGACGGCGCCGCGCCCGCCGCGCCCGCGACGCCTATGTCGCGCCGCGCCGCGCCCACCTCGCGGACCGACAAGCGCGAACCCTTCCGGCTGTAGGCGAACAGAATATAATAATATCGATATCATTCCCGCCAAAACGCCGCCATATTGAACGTTGTTCAGTTCGAGATGGCGGTCTTTTGTCACGTGCTATTTATCCGTAAATTTGCAAGCCGCTCTGACTTATCGTCGATGTAATCTTGTGCCGTTTTTGCAAAATTGTATTTGTTATTTTTAAGCTGAAGCGAAAAGATCTGACAGAGCGCCTTGTGCCGTTACGGTTTCGAACGATGAAACAATTATATAACTAACAATAAATTAACCTATTCGCAAACTGGGCCAAGCTTGTTAATAAAAAATGCGAATTTGGCTTTTAATTAGTAACAACTATAGCGTAGTAAAACATAAAGTCTGCACTCGTTGCCTTGTATACTTATTTTCTATGATCCCTGCCACTTTATAAATTGATTTTGTTGTGCTATCAATATTTTTAAAATTGCGATATATTCCTTTTTTTTCATGTGAATATTTCTTTCTTATTTATTGTCAATGTTGCCATAATTGTTAGTGTTATATACGTATTAGTCTCTATTGGAGACGGGAAAGTGTGATTTTGTAATTTTCCTTTAGGGACCATTTTGTTTACGGAATACCGATTCGTAGGCGATTACCGGCAACGGCTTCCGTTCGGTTATTTGCGCTTATAGTAACGCCAAACTATACGTCGCAACAAAACCAGCGTGAAGTCCTTACCGTTAATTATTTTAAGGTGATAATAGATTTACGTGGTTCATTTGTAATGCACAATCATTTATATTATTTCATTCGGTATTTATTCGAATTTCATATAGGAATATATAATAAATAAATAAATAAATATTAGGAATCGTCATGATTTACATTATGTATATTATTATTTATATACTGTTGTTGCACAATACATTTATTGTGATTGTAAAGAGACGTTCACACTGAACTGGTTAACTTACGTTATTAATATCCGACTTACGCCAGAGTCGTTTAATAATAAAAAACGTATTTCAACCAGACATTGTTCACTATAAGAAATTCCATAGCTGACTTTTTATTTTTAGTAAATAATTAAAGTACACTTTGTCCACACAAAAGACATTTACTTAACGAAGCTATATTAAGAATACTTTTTATATATAAAAAAAAACGCTTTAAAATGTAACCTTCTCTAAAAATGTTAACCGACACTCACATTAACTTGTTAATTTTATGATAAATCTGACTCTAAGAATAAGCCTTATTATTAGGAATATTGTAAAACTATTAATCTGGTCATTTTTTTTAAATCATTGTTGTATTTGTTAAATATAAAATCAAAGCAAATTTACTAAAAGCTTGCAATATTTTTTTGTATAAAGTATTGATTCTGGTGAGCTACAGTTTTTTAAATCTCAATTGATTTCAAAATAAAAAGTAACAAATATATTTTTTTTTTGTTTTATTATACCTTCTTGCTATTTTATAACCGGCCGCTTCGATGACGTTAGATGTAAAAAATTAAACACACGCTCTTGATTTTAGTACTCAAACTACTAAACTCATAGAAAGAACCAAAATCATAAAGACACCAAATTTCAATTGTCAATATAATTATTAGATTACAACATCTGACTTAAACCCTTTGGCAAGGTGTAAATAGAAACGTAACTTTAAAAAAAGGTTAGAAGTTCAAATAATTTAAAAAGTATTGGTGTAACCATGGGACATAACATCTTAGTTCCCAAGGTTGGTGGCGTATTTCCGATGAAAGCGATGGTTAACATTTCTTACAATGCCAATGTATATGGACGTTGGTAACCACTTACTATCAGGTGGCCCATATCCTCGTTCGCCTACCTTTACCATAAAAAAAGCAATTTCATTTCAAATTTGCCAATCTTTTATTGCCTCGACACCTCGTCGCCGCTATGGATTTAAAATATTACAATAATGGTAATCTACGAATCAGCAAGTGCCTAATTATTCATACATTCATAACAATATTATCTAACTCTAAATTATTTAATGTTGTTTATTTTTTACAATTTTTTTTTTATTTCATTTATTTTAAAGAGGGTTTTTTCTTTAAGAAAATGCCACCCTCATAGTGCTTACAGAACATTATACGTTACACATTGCTGAATTACATCTATTCGTAATAAGATCATTCACTAGCTTGTACAAAATTTCGCTGGTACTGATGTAGGGTCAGCGAGGACACTGTTTCATGCCCCCACCTCCCCGCAATAATTAATTAAACGTAAGAAATATATTCTATCAGCTTCGTTTCGAGCACACTTCATTATTACATGATACGTGTCTTCTATGATATTACATATACTGCAATTAGGTGAGGGTGTTTTACCCATAAGGAAACCAAAGTTATTTAATGGAATGTGTGCGGAACGAAGTCGAAGAGCTGTAACAATTGAAGACCTGGTCATATTGGCACCATCAAACCAAAGACTTTTCCATAGTCCAGGGCGCAATGTTCTTTACCAGACCCCCTTAGTATGCGATCGCTCATTTATTTATTTATTTATTTGGATCTCCAACAGTTGTACATAACACACATTCAAATCACTTTTTACATTAACTTAAAACTAACTTTGCACAACCAATTACAGGAGAACACACCATTCACAAACACAATTACAAAATATACAAATCAAAAATAGAATAAAAACAGAAAATAAAAATATTTAAATAAAGAACAAAAAACTAAAACGGAAACAAAAGGTAGTAACTAATTAAATTTTTAAACAAATTAACAGTTTATACTAAAAGAAACATCACATTTTTTCATGAACGATGAGAGCACGTCACAACCAATGTCCAGTGTTACTGTGTTTTTTACACAATAATTATATTCTCGCGATATTCGCGATATTAGAGCATTCTGTCCAAGTTTCGATCGAGTGCCACTTCGGTCAATTTTAAAGAACGGACATTGGGTTGCGAGGTGGTCTTCTAAGAACATTAATATTAAATTTACTCAACAGTCTATTGTCATCGATTTTTTCATTAAATACTTTATAAAGCAATTTCATGTCTCGTAGAGATCTTCGAATCTCCAGTGGATTCATTTTAAAAAAAATCTAATTTGTTTTTGTAGGACTGTAGCTGATTTGAAGCTTTAAAACGAAATACCAAATGTTTAACGAGTCTCTTTTGAACACGTTCTATTCTCTCAATATGGATCTTGTAAGCGGGGGACCATACTTGACAACAATATTCAAGTTTACTTCGTATCAAGCTATTGTACAATTGTAGGATTGTTGATGACTTTTTGAAATCCTTCGACTGTCTTAAAATAAAGCCAAGTAGTTTAAAAGAACCTGTTACTATTGAATTGATGTGCTTATCAAATCTTAGCTGATTGTCAAATATTACACCCAGGTCTCGAATACAATTAGTTTCTTTTAAATGTTTGCCCGAAATATTATATGAACTTAACAATGGATTCCTTTTTCTGGTAAATTTTATAAAATTACATTTGCTTGGATTGAGCACCATATGATTAATTCTACACCATTGGACTAGTCTATCTAGACTAATTTGAAGAACAGCTATATCAGATTCTTTTTTTATAACTTTTGCTATTTTTAAATCGTCTGCAAACAGATAAACCTAACAATTTTTCATGATATTTGTAATATCATTTATGAATATAATGAAAAACAAGGACCCTAAATTTGAACCTTGTGGAACACCGGAAGTAGTATGGAAAGAGTCAGAGCACTCCCCGTCAATAACGACATTGGAATATCGATTGGAAAGATATGATTTACACCATCTCAGAGATGTATCAGAAATCCCAAAATACGAAAGTTTCCTAATCAGTATCTCATGGTCAACCTTATCAAATGCTTTGGAGAAATCAGTGTAGACTACATCTACTTGCAGGTTTTGATCAACAGCATCAATAAGATGGGAAACATAGTTAAGTAAATTAGTATTGGTCGATCTCTTAGGCATAAATCCATACTGATAGGGAGAAAGATGATTTTAACATAATTAAATATGTATGGGTGAACAAGTCGAGATGGCCCAGTGGTAAGAACATGTGAATCTTAACCGATGATCGTGGGTTCAAACCCGGGCAAGCACCAATGAATTTTCATGTGCTTAATTTGTGATTATAATTCATCTCGTGCTTTACGGTGAAGGAAAACATCGTGAGGAAACCTGCATGTGTCTAATTTCACTGAAATTCTGCCACATGTGTATTCCACCAACCCGCATTGGAGCAGCGTGGTGGAATAAGCTCCAAACCTTCTCCTCAAAAAGAAGAGAGGAGGCCTTTAGCCCAGCAGTGGGACATTCACAGGCTGTTACGGTTACGGTTACGGGTGAACAAGTACAAGTGACTCAAAAATCTTTGACATCGTTGAGAGGATTGATATAGGCCGATAGTTAGACACAAATTCTTTTTTTCCATCCTTGTGAATCGATACTATTCTTGCTTTCTTCCATTTATCAGGAAAAATACCTTTTTGCAATGATGCGTTATAAATTAGGTGTCCTTTACACCTATAAGATATAGAATTTGCACAACTAGTAATAAATATTGGGGGTATATTGTCAGGTTTTAAGTCGAGTCTTTTTATTTTGCTTATTATACTTTTTTGGGATATATATAAGACATTTCGGGAAGCTGTTGCTGTGCGTTTAGTAAACATTGTAAATTATTTTTTGGGGGATTATAAACACTAACAAAATGAGATGCAAATAAGTTACAAGCTTTTTTTATTTTTTGATTGTTTATCTCCTAAGCATAATGATGGGGGGTATCCAGACGAATTTTTACGTTTATTAGAAACGTGCGTCTAAAAATATTTAGAATTTATACTTATTTCATTTTCTATAGTAGATATTTATTTATCGTAACAAGTTTCTGTAATTATTTCACAGTCGTGACGAAGATATTGAAATTCCAATAGGTCAAGCGGATTTTTATAGAGCTTAAACCGTGTATGATATTTTTGTTTTTGCCTTAAAAGATATATCAAATATGAGTTGTACCATACCGGGTGCCTGTTTCCACACTTTTTACTTTTAGGTACATAAAGATTTATTACATTATAAAGTATTTGGTAAAATCTATCAACCATGTCGTTAATATTATCATAAATCAAAAGTTCATCTAACCATGAAATTTCATCCAGAGCTTTAATTATCTGATCATAACCACCCTTAAAGTAATTATTTTTTTGTAATTTTATATCATGCACATAACGACTGGTTGAAATTGCAATAGAAATTTCTACTGGAGGGTGGTGGGTATCTACATTACGTATAGGATTAGAGCATTCATTAATCTTTATTATTTCCGAGTTACATAAGACTAAATCCAATATTTTATTATTATTATTAACGATAGAATTGAATTGTTTAAAATCATTTAATTCCAAGAAATCTAAGAATAGGTTATGTATACTATTATTACTATTTATATTTGGTAAAACATAGGTACTCGAGCTATGTAGATCCTAGCTTAGATTTGAAATGTTAAAGTCACCACATATTAATGTGTATTTTGTATTATACTCATCCATAATTTGATTGGTATTATTAATAAATGTTTTTAGCCGTGTAGTGACGGAGAAAGAATACATTTCACTGCCCCTCTCGTTCCCATGGGTGTCGTAAGAGGCGACTAAGGGATATCTGAGCGACCATCTGCTCATCTGGTGGTAGGATGTTAAACATCCGCCTGGCATGTGACCACCGTACGCATGGTGAAAACTCGTGAAGTGGCTTGCAGCCGCGTTTCGAGGTTAGCCAGCGTACAGTCAGTGCCCGAGTGAGTATTGCCGCGATGGGTGTTGGTCCAATGGAGACGGCTGTTGATCCAATGCCGGGGGAAACTGTATTCACCTGCTGGACTGGAAGACCCGAAGAAACGGCTCTTCCGCTGGCCGCCCGTGGCATAGTACAGGGGCCCGAGCGTGCCTAACCAGCTTGCGAGGCTTAAGTATTTTATTTTAGTAATATCAGTAATTTTCAATTCCTTTAATATTTTTGCAAGGGTGAATTGTTTGGGAAACTATTCTTTACATGAAATATATACTTCCATGTCTGTGTCTTGAGTTTTAATTTTTTTTCCTTCGTAACTGTCTGCCATCGTCTACCTTCGTTTTTATCATCTCTTTCTCTTTTGTTAAATCCCGCTTACCACTGTTCTATATCATCTTCCATGGGTGTATATTCTGTCTCTTTCTCACAGTGCAGCTTTTATTTCAGTAACATCTCGCTCAAATAGATTCGTTATTCACACTGTTCTCATCAGACAAAATATCAATATCATCCAATAAAATAAATAAGAAAATATATATAAAAAATAAATATAACCGCAATTGTTCAACAGTAAATTAACCGATTGATAAGCGGCACCGGTCGGCCAGCGCGCCAAACCGGTTTCACTGTAATTAACTAATGAGTTGTAAACAATAAAGAATGCATTCATTTAATAGACGTCCACCTCGCGCGAGTACCGTCACGAGACTCATTTTTTACAAAGAAAAAATAACTGTTATAATATTATCCGTTTTTGATAATATGCTCTCACCTATAAAAACTAAATAAAAGTCTGCAAATTTCGAGTAAGTATTTCTTACAATTTAAAAATAATATGTTAATAGACATTAAGTTAAGACATAATTACATATTGCATCAAACATATAAAGATAACTGGGATTTTGTTTCGTGCTCCGAGTGAGCACGATAGGTAAAATTTATATTTTTATTAATTTATATTTTAATTTATATTAAAAGAAATAAAAACTAAAATTTATATTTTTATTGAACTGCAAACTTTAGGGACTTAAAATGTTCCTTTGTTACAATGGCACTAGCTTACTTGAACTTAAACATCGAGAAAAATATTGCTCTGTATGTAATTTATAATAATTGTTACATTAATAGTTGGTACCTATCTTGTACTGATTTGCTTAAAGTCACTAGCGTATATGCGTAACTTGCACTTATCATATTATTAAAAACAAATTAAGTTAAATCTTACACCACACTTACAAAGTTTTGTTAAAATTTTGTTTTCTGTGGAGTAGAAGTTAATCCCTTTTCACCAAGTAATCAATTTTGTGTTTCCTATCATCATAAATAAAAATATATATGTTCCTATATTAATATTCAAATATTAATAAAAATAGTTATGGGAAAATAATATATAACTAGGGTAACACTATCGTAATAAAATATTTAAAAAAGTAATTGTTACCTTCATTCAATCAACTGTCAATATCAATTTTATTATTGTCATGTCATTAGAAGATTTGCAATTCGTAAACAATAAATATCAATATTCCTTAAGGAAGGGTCATTGCTTAAGGTTTTGTTAGGTTATTTAAACGATATATGTTTACATTTTGTTTATAAAGTGCAAATTGGAAATGGTTGGATACAACATGAATGGACCAGCGAGAGATCATGTCATGAAGTTAATTCAAGAAAAAGATAGAATTGAAAGCGAAATTCGTGATGAAAACGCAGTCTTGGCGGCGAATAATGTTGGAATGCAAGACTCCCTTGTCGACATGCACGGTTTTCCTCGCAGCGACATTGATGTATACAAAGTCAGGCACGCAAGACATAAAATAATCTGTAAGTACAATGAAGTTACAAAACAATTTTGTAATTTTAAAGGTTATGTTAAAGGACTATGTACGTATATAAATTTCATTTTGAGTATATTATGAAACCAAAGATAGCGTTGGTATTAATCAAGTTTTTGATTTTAATTCATAAATTAAAATGAATGTTTCATTTGATGTCTTGATTAACCATAAAAAAAAATCTTTTTTTCTGCTCTATATAACCATAATTCCTGGCTTATTAAGTACTTTCTAGATCGATTTGTCCAACACAGTCCAAGTGAAAACAAACAAGGTGAGTGCATACTAACTGATTTTAAAACTTTAAAAACTCTTTTCAGGTTTGCAAAATGACCACAAAAATATCATGAAACAAATAGAACAAGGTTTAAGTGAAGTTCATTCTCAGTTTGTTTCTAATGGTGAAAGCACATCAAATTCGAGGATGCATAATGGCCATAGTAATAATGTTGATGGCCATAGTAATAATGTTGATGGCCATACTAATAATGTTGATGGCCCCAGCAGAAATGGGAGTTCGATAGAAAATAATAACAGTTTTGCTATTGTGGGCTTCGTTCAAGAGGGCTCACCTGCTGATTTGGGGGTAATACACTTTAGTCTTTATATTATATATTGGAAAGTGAATTTTTTGTTATATTTTCTTATCCTAACTACTCAACATGATGTCAAGAAATTGTGTTTAATCAAAAAAGTAAAGTGAAATAATAGTCAGGAGCTTTTAGACTTAAGTTACTGATTAATGAGGCCCCAAAGCTAGTCAAAGGCTTTAGTAATGTTGCAAAAAAAAGATTAAATGTCAAAAAAAAATGTTCAAAATATGCAAATTCCAGATGCAAGATCCACATAGAGATTATGGTTGAAAATCAATCACAGGGTGTACACTAGTATGAATAAATAATTAAATTGTGTACTAATTTAATTTTCAGGGCCTATGTGAAAATGATAAGGTGCTCCAATTCGGCTCTATCAATGCAAATAACTTCATAGACGTCACCCAGCTACATAACATTGTATCACACTCGGTTGGCCAGCCCATACAAGTACAAGTCAGGCGAGATAGACATGTACTCAATATTACTGTTGTTCCTCGGCCATGGGCGCAACCAGGATTACTTGGCTGCCAAATATCAAGACAAAATGTATTATGAGCACTTATTTAAACTCGAAAACTGGTATTCCAAGTGGTAGTCGAAAAATAAACAAGTTCAAGTTGACTTCAAGTCCTTAGCATCGCTTTGAACCTATTAGTTTTCTTTATATATTATTATTGTAATGAAGTATATTGAAACCTATAACTTTGTATATGCAAAAACTTCTAACATTAATCTTAACAATAAAACTTAAAAAATTATATATATAAGGGGACATATTCGTTTACATTTAATTGTGAACAGCAATCAATTAAATATTAACATCATAAAGCTTTGCTATATATCCTCCGAGTAAATAAAAGCTATGCTCTACATGAAGATACAAATCACAATCATAGCATTCATTTTCCCCTAGAGATGGTTTAAAGTTAGTGGTATTTTGGAGTCCATGCTAAAATTAAATGAAATACTACTTTTAAAGTAATGATAAAATTTTTGTTAGAATTTGTTACAGAATAATTTTATTAATCGTAGTTTTCGTATACAATCTGTAAATTATAATTTCGCGTTGACTCGTTACGTATGTAGTATTAATTCTACTAATGTATAACGGTTACGATACGTCCCCGATTCAATTTTAATAAATTTTTCAATCATTTCATCCAACTTTTTTATTCTATATATATTCGTATCGGAACCAATCCGACACGATGTTACCATATACCGTTATGTCAAAACATAACATAATAGTTAACTTTTATGTCAATAGTGGATAATTAAAATAAAGAATAGGAAAACGGATAAACCACTACGATTCGGTTGCGATAGTGACAATTTGTTCGAAGAATTCTAGTATTCGTCTACTGTAGTGTTTAACGATCGCTTGACGTGTTGTTTATTTATTACACAATTTTAATTTTTTATAATAAATACGATATTTATAAAAAATAATAAAACGCATAAATATTGCGTAATAAGTAGAATAATATTGTTGAATGCATTCAGTTATTTAAAAAAAAAACTTAATTTAACCCTATTTTTTCCAATTTCAAAGTCTTGACGTCTTTTTATTAAGTCATTTAATAACAAAATCTAACCTCCCATAATAATAAAAAGTTTTTAGTAACTACAATCCTAAATAAATAACATTGATAAATATTATTTAATTATACATATACTTATACATTACAATTAATAAGATAAATATTAAGAAGTTCAACTGTTTTGATATTGATAATTGTACCTTATTTTATAACAATTAATAAATTACCCTGACAATAGGTTCAATGGATGCTACTGATTTCAATATCAACATAAATACACAACATATATTATGGCGATTTTTTTTATATATTATATAAAATTATATCTTTAAAGCATTGATTGTTTTATTTATTACGAATATTATATTGAACAGCATCAGCAGGTCGTTATTAGCATATATTTTAATTTATTGAAAGTAGATTTTAAGTAGAAAAAATAATTAAGTATTTTATCTATGAAATGTGTAAGGAAGTCATTCGAAGGGTAATCGATTTGTAACATGTAGTGAAACTGCAGTTTTTATTCTTTTAATAACTCAGAAGACGAGGTCCGTCTTATATAATAATACGACCTTTTTCAATGTTTATATACGACGTTCTTCATTATTTATATAATTATCATGAGGCAATTGTTGATGAGATGTTCCGTAGTTAAAATTCTTTTTTTAGCGCTGCGCCATTTATCGCAAAAATGGTCAAATTTTGTCATCATGCGCTCAAGCGCAATGTTTCAATTAAAATTTGTCGCAAATATTATGCTCTACGATTTTTATAATAGATATTAACATCATTGGAGCAACAGAAACCGAGATTATAGCAAAAAACTGTGGTTTTTCCCAATTAGGTGGAAATAACCATCTCTTTGTTTTACTCAAAATTGGCCTGTTTCGGCGATCACTTTTACATTTAATTAAAAAAAATCCTTTATCCATTTTTTTATTTTTGACAATAGTCGCTGGGGCCAAATCTTTAGATTACGGGGTAGAGGAAGTCATTCGAAGGGTAATCGATTTGTAACATGTAGTGAAACTGCAGTTTTCTTTTGCAAATGAGGTGAATAATTTCGACACTCAATCCATTCAATAATACCATGTATTATTGAAAAATATTCGGTATTGATAGTTTTACCTTTTCGAGCTATTCGATGAAAATTAATTAGATGACAGCAATGGTATAAATTTTCAAGGTATAGGCTGTAAAGTTTTTGCCGCCCTTGCCTCTACAACTGTCATATTTTTTCATGCCAGTCCTACTACTGTCGGACGCGTTTATTTTCTCGCTGGTAAAACGCGTTTACGCGTTTCCCCCACATGAGTATGAGGATATGCGGGACTCACCGTTAAGGGGCGGCGAACTGGCTGATTTACTCTAGAATGTGGAATTTTGCTGCACCGTAAATGTACAATGACAAGTCATCGGCAAAATTTGTTGCCGACTTTTATCTGTTAATGTTTTACATTAGAAAACCGTCAAGAAGAAAACTTTTTGATTTTTGAGCCGCCAAATTTGCCGACCCAAAAATCTGCCGCCCTAGGCTGAAGCCTACTAAGTCTGCTGGTAAATCCACCACTGGATGACAGATATATTAGTAAATTAATTGTACAGATATTATTACCGACGTGTGGGTGTAGGTTGCGCCAGTGTGCGAACGAGAAGTGAATAGACGCGACGCCATGTTCTATCCCATTCTATATCTGCACGGATGGGTGGTACCTTGTATTTATCGATTTTGTCCGGGCGCAGATATATTTAATGCGGGCTCCATAGTAGGTACTATTACTTATTGTTGTGTAGAAACAAATTGACCGACGAACCATAAAGTAGAACGCTTTCCGTCGACCAATGAAAACGCTTTCTCATATCCAGGCCATATGACATGCGCTCAAGTCATCTAACATGTATCTCGAAACTTCCAATCGATCCGTCAGGATCAGCCATTTTCTGACTCTTTCGTATTCATGAAAAATTATGCCGGAAAATAGAAACTTATAAAATCAACAGGGAAATGCTTATCATAGTTAAAGATTGGTCGTGATTTGTACTGTAGCAATTATTAATTTTAATATAGTTAAATCCCCCATGTTATTCTTATGTAAATACGTAAATTGCGCAATATAATTCTTATGTAGTATGTGTTTAATTAAAACATCGCTCATCAATATCGAGATTTATTTTCTAAATGTTACATACCATAACATTACATTTATTCAATGATTTTTTTTAATTCATTACATCAAGATAATAATGAAATTATTACTATATTAAAATGAACAGTAGAGTAAAATTTTTATTCCGTTATACACATAGTAAAATGCGAACATCACAAAATTTAACATCCTAACAACTACTGATTAATTATATGTGACATTATATCGAAATTGAATTTCTCAAACATCAATAATATTTAACTACAAACTATTATGGATCGATATTACGTTGATACAATAGTCAGACTACTGACAGATGAGCTACTGTATAGTGAAAGTAGAATAATAATTAATCTAAATGTTATGAATACATAGTTTATTTAAAGAAATGCCAATGCAGTCTAAAAACATTATAAAATCATCATCTATTTCCTCTAATACAATATTATTTTAATATAAAATAGACATGTTTAGTGTTTTACATATGATTTATAATTAAAATCAGGATTAAGTACATTTATCTAAATCTAACAAGCTTACAATTAGTCGTAATTGTTTAATATTCTAAGTAAATAAAATTTATCACAAAATAAATCACAGCAAAATCATACATAA
This sequence comes from Nymphalis io, assembly GCF_905147045.1. Lineage (NCBI taxonomy): Eukaryota > Metazoa > Arthropoda > Insecta > Lepidoptera > Nymphalidae > Nymphalis > Nymphalis io. The sequence goes on from NC_065909.1 coordinate 7,408,370, forward strand.
GACTCATATATACTTAACATAATGGCATGATTTTATCAACAAAAACACGCTAAGCAAGCTGATGTGACAACCAAGTGTTTGGCCATCGTTCTGATGACACCTCAGGGTGATACGACTAAGACCTGAGATCTCAGATATACTGTTAACAGCTGGCTTTAAGTAGTGACTCTCACGATACACCACTGCTTCATAATCTGGCAGCCAAATAATCCAGGCTTTTCCCAACGTTTTGGAACAACGGTAAGATTAATGATTTCTCCATCTCGTTTAACAACAACATTAATAGGCTGATCAATGAACTGCCTAACAATGTTTTGCAGCTGCCTGATATCGGAGAAGTTGCTGGTATTGATAGAGCCAAACTGCAGGAACTTATCATTTTTGCGTAGACCCTAAGAATTAAAAACATATTAATATAACAATTATAATTTTAAAGTTTACGTTTATAATAAATTGAATCAAGATTGTCAAGACAGGTCACACGGTACAATGAACAATAGCTGTAATGTATCTCAAATAGATATTTATTGCAAACATCATTCGCAAATGCACACAGTCATAGTTACAAGCGTTGCAGATACACATATTTTGAATAGTTGTATAGAACGAATTATTGAAAATTATTAAAATAACATAATATTTTTAGATAAATAAATAACAAAAATATAATAACTTACCCCCAAGTCGGCAGGTGAGCCCGCTTGAACATTGCCCACAGTAGCAAAACTCGCATTATCATTTAACTCTTCATCACAGTTGGGTCCTTCATAATCATAAGCATATAAGGCACAGCGCCTCGGACCAAACATGCCATGACGATTGGAGATAAGGTACTTAGCATGGGCCTTACCAAGATGTTGTTCCACACGTTCTATCGGATTTGTGCGGTATTTTTTCAAGCCTGATATTTAAACAAGAATAATAATTAATTATTAATCCATAACTTTTCTTCATGACAATGTTGTAAAGAAATTTTGAGAAAAAATAGTATAAGTAAATAGCATATAAATAAGTATATATAATAAGGGTCAATAAAATATGCAATAAGAAGTTTAATTTTCATTTTTAACATTGACAAAGGCACTGAAAAATAATAAAATGTAAATATATAAATAAATATACTTATACACTTGAGGGTCGCAAGAAATTAAAATATATTATAATTAATATTATAATAGATTTAATAATATCGCTAATTATCAGTTGAGCCATATTTTAATACTCACAAATGATTTTTTGTCGCACTTTATATACAGAAATATCGCTTCGAGGAAAACCATCTATATCGACAAGGGGATCCTGCATTCCATCATCGTTTCTATCCAAAACTGAGTTTTCACCATTGTTTTCGTTGTCAATTCTATCTGTTTCTTGAATAAAATCCATAAGTTGATCTCTCGATGGCCAGTCCATGGCAACCATTTTTATATTTTTTTAATAAAGACTTTAGATTAAGATGGTTTTAATTTAATCGGTTTTTCTTTCTAGACGAGGGCCGCACGCAATACGTATTGCTTCTTATTCATTCAACCGCAATACTAATACTTCCGTAGTCCTGAGCTGTGTTGCCAATCTTTGAGAAGCATCCCTCCCTAGCACCATTGCGAAATACCCCCATTTTCCTCTGACCAATGAATTGAAATAAATAGAAAATGTGATGAATTGAAATAGATAAAAAAAGACAAAGCGGGTACTGCAAGCAGCAATGAGCTTGAAATTAACCGATTAAATTGAACTGTAGAGTAAATCCCAAGAGAAAATTCCTCTAAAAATGTTTCCCCTGACAAAATCCCTACAAAAATGTTGCCCCTAATACCGTATTAAATGTGACTTACCCCAAATTTAGAGGGAAAATACTGGCAGCACTGGTCCCGAATCCGTAGGGTAAGAAATTTATATAGGTACTCTTTGGTTCAACTTCCGTCAGAAACACTCTTTGTGGAACGTATTGATTGTATTTACTTTTTTAATTTTATTGAATAAGTGCTACCCTTACCAGAAGTAAAAATGATTTAACTACGTATTATTATAAAAAGTAAATGTGTTAATTGTTTTGGTTACAAGAAATTAAATTACAATATGTTATAAACATTTTGGTAACACTACTATCAAAAGTCATAAAATAAAATTAGTTTAAAGGCTATAGTTTAAAATATATCAACGATTTTGATATAGCAATGGATAATAATCATCATAAATACATATATAATACATCAATATTTAATGTATATATATCATAAAGTAAAATCGCTAGTCGATGATAGGTTTCATGAAGAAAAGCTAGAATATCTATAATTTGACATTATTATATACAAGACCTCTATCGCGAACTGATCGATTAAATTGTCTTTGACTATCCAAGGAGAGGATTCAGATTCAATAGCTCGTGCAATTGGGTATTCTTCATTTAAAGAAAAGCTTCAGTGAAATAATAAAAATGGTTCGCCGCTATATAGAACCTACTGAGCAAGTTAAAAAAAAAAATACGCTGAGTGAAATTGATTTATACAAACCATTCTCCGAAATGACAAGTGATGAGCTTAAGGAAAAATTTGAGGAAATAGTCCTCACAAATGTTTATTACGTTGTACCAAAGAAAACCGTCAAAGGTGAGTAAAAAAAAACTAGCACTTCCCATCGTAGCTCCTGCGAAAAGTTTATATCAAAAATAATATAACACCAAAAACAGTATTACCCACCGTTGGTACACCACACACCACCATCTTACTAGTTATTCTAACGCAAAACGGCAACGCTTAGTATTTCTTTTGTTTCTGTTTAATATCGATGTAATTACAGACACACGGTATGTCATATCATAGATGCCGTAATTGGCGGCGCATTGTTGATTTGCTGGAAATAGCTTATACTTATTTCAGTATCTAAGTGTATATATACTTAACAGCGACCCACTTGTTCGTCTGCCTTAGATAGATTTAATGGAAATTACACCCAAGAGGTAAACGATACGATACGGCATTATTACGTATAAAATTTACACAATATCTCAAACCACTGAGTTATATTATTGTAAGATATCTCCTGGAATAAAAACATATTTTAACCCGGCCAAGGCACAGGTTATCCATCCATTCTATACGTACGAATGTAGAAAATAAATAGAATGAGATCTCTTGGTTATTATAAATATTTAATGATATCCTCATCGGGTCGGGTAGTCGGCGGATTATAGTGCCGTCACGAATTACGATATTTATATTCCCTTATTAAAATTAGGAACATTCTCTTATGTATAATATGCAGAAACATAAATTACACATAACCTTCCGTGAATTTGAAGTAGGATAGATTGTAAACAACTCAACAGGTTGCACGAATCTTGACTTTGGAACTTTGATAATAAATGCGAAGTAAATCTATATTTATTTGTGATGTCAATTGCCAAGTTGTTACCGAAGCATCCTGAAGAGTTGATTGATGTAGATTATATATTTTATTATTATACATAAAAACGAATCAAGTAATTTTTACCACATGCTTAATTTTTCGGAAAATTTCGAATTTACAGGATATCGCTTTAGTGCATTACCATAAAATGCTAATACCGAGTTGCGCATGATAATATTTTTTGTAAAAGATCTCTTTTTTTTCTCTCGTGGGTTAGTCGAGTTGTCGCTAGGTAATGCTGATATATAAAACCTAATGAGCAATTCTTGTATATTATTTAGATGAATAAACGATTTGGCTCAAATGTTGTTAGATGAGTTTTTACTTTTTAAGTTATCTTCTCTACAGTAACAGTAACAGCCTGTTAATGTCCCACTGCTGGGCTAAGGCCTCCTCTCCCTTTTGAGGAGAAGGTTTGGAGCTTATTCCACCACGCTGCTCCAATGCGGGTTAGTAGAATACACATGTGGCAGAATTTCAATGAAATTAGACACATGCAGGTTTCCTCACAATGTTTTCCTTCACCGTTAAGCACGAGATGAATTATAAACACAAATTAAGCACATGAAAATTCAGTGGTGCTTGCCCGGGCTTGAACCTACGATCATCGGTTAAGATTCACGCGTTCTTACCACTAGGCCATCTCGGCTTCTTTTTCTTCTCTATATTGTGGTGTTTTTCATCAACTTTTTAGTTAAGTTTTCAATCAACCTTGTCTTGCATCAGTTGTCATTTATGATATTTGCGATGTCATTTATCGTTAATTGCAATAGAAAATAAGGCGGCGTTAAATTTGGATTTGTGTGAAATTATAGACGAATTTGCAAAAATAAAGGAGCGCAAGAGATTGTCGGGAATTCTATTAAAAATCGTTTTTTTTTCCTTTATTGATCTCATCTGTATAATAAATATTCTGTATTGTCATGTGCGTCGTTGTTTATTTATTTCCATTTTCTTCTACTAAACACATAGAGATTCTACCCTTCATAGAGACGACGTATGGATTTAGCCTACTAGGGATAAGTTGAACTCACTGTTTCCTATATTATAGACACGAACAATAGTTCCTATCTATAATTTTGAAGGCCAATATAAGAAGGGATGAGGGCCCGATTCTTTCCTTATGCACCGGGGGCCCTTGTCCACCTAGCTACGCCACTGTTTATATATCATTTCATAAAATACGGGGTGGTTACCACCCATCGCTTGCTCCATCGACAAAATCAATATTCTTCGTTGCGTTCGCTTATATATTACTTATATTGATAGACTACACTGCACTGTACTGATATAAGGTTTCGCTGTAGCTTCATTTAGATATTTTATACACATACTGGCGTCAGTATGAATACGGCGTCATGTACCTCATGAAGTTAACTTTCGTGTATAAGACACCTCGTCCAAGAGATTTCTGTTTTGGTATAAATCTTTATACAATTTTTTTACCGTAAGCTTGACTTGGGGACTGGGTGGGTGACTTTAATTTATAGTTCAATTTACAAAACTCGATTATTTATATCTTGGGCCAGATATAATTTTTTTAATATATTATAAGTGAGAACATCTCACTTAATTTATTATAAAACTATTTTTCGTCATATTTATTTGGCGATTATCATCACCATTCCTTTCTCGTCCACTGCTGGATAAAGACCTCTCCAATAGCTTTTTACTGTGCTTGTAATGAATCGATTTAAAATCCCCTCATTATTGTGTCGGTTGAGCAAAGTAACACAGCAGTCGACGCGTGTTTGCAAGTTCGATTCACTCAATTCATGAGGTACCCATAGTTCAAGTTTTTTTACTTTATTTTGTGACACCAGCGCCGTACACATCATTAATCCTTCGAGCTGTTTCTGCAGCACTGGTGCCACGGTAGAACTCGTACTCGTAAATATACCGATATTTCATGTTTTCCATTGTGCGGTAATAAGCGACGCCAAAGGAAAAAATAATAAGGAAAAAACAAATGAATGACTGTTTTCAAAATTCAAATGTGCCAGATAAATGAATTTATAAATTTGAATTTGGAATTCTTAACCACAGAGGAGATATTTTAGATCAAAGTGGTCAGTACGACAAAACGCTAATTTCATATCTGAATTATTCACACCGTACATATGTACGTCGTTATTTAAAACAAAATACTTAAGCCTACCTCAGTGTCTCGTCGATAAATTTTAAACGATACGAAACAAACCGTTAAGGGATTCTAGCCATTTTTAGCGTACTTGATTTATTATTTTAACTGCCAATATAATAAGAGAAGAAATGACTTGCGAAATACTTATATTGTTAAATATTCTCATTCCAGAGAAGGTCCGCCGCCGCCCTAAGATGGTTCCATTGAACGATATACTGAAACTTAATACCTCTGACTATCGTTTTAAAACCTCCTTTTTCGGTGACTACGCCATTAATGGGGATGAAAGCTATGAGGAAATACTTAATTATGCCTTGTATGCATTCGCTCATGAAGATAACCCTAACAAATCCGACGACTTTTATAACGATGTTTTTGCGACTGTACACTTTGTTGCTGAAGGATCTCCTGCTCACGATGCGGTAAATATATATAATTTTATTAGAAATAAGATTAATTTTTTTTTTTATTTATTAATTATTATTCGACACTATTAGATATACATTTTTCGAATCATATATTCTAAGGTAAATATTTAAATTATATTTATATTCTTTTTTTTTAATTTGTGACAAGCCGGTTGGCGTGGTTGGTAGATACTTGCCTTGCACGCCGAAGGTTGTGGGTTCGATTCCCACCCAGGACAAACATTTGTATGCATGAACATGTCTGTTTGTATTTATAAAGGAAAAGGAGTATATGTAGTACATTACCATAGTACAAGCTCTGCTTAATTTAGGATCAGATGGCCGTATGTGAATAATGTCCCAGGATATTATTTACATAATAATTTTAAAGTATAAATGCGATGTATATGCAATTGTATGAGATTATTAAAATAAGGTGTTTCTGCGAAATGTTTTAAGATGAAATTTTTTCTTAGCTGTGTGTGTTACCTACCTCGTTCATGTATTGAGATATCAAGTTAATGCACACAAATATATTACATAAGTTTATTACATTATGTGAACTAGTAAAGGCGTTACCGTTGACATTTTAATTATAAATTAATAGTAAATTATATTATTTTCATATGTTAATCGGTAGCTTTGCGATTTTTACCTACTCATAAAAAGAAAAAGGGCGACGGGAGATTTTTCTGTTGCTGATCAACTATATCTTAAAAACTACATATAAAATAGGAAGTAACTAAATGTATTTATATATTTAATATTTTAAATTGTATTTTATGTATTAACTGATTAACTACCGTATCAGTAAGTATCAGTAACAGCCTGTGAATGTCCCACTGCTGGGCTAAAGGCCTCCTCTCTCTTTTTTGAGAAGAAGGTTTGGAGCTTATTCCACCACGCTGCTCCAGTGCGGGTTGATGGAATACACATGTGGCAGAATTTCAGTGAAATTAGACACATGCAGATTTCCTCACGATGTTTTCCTTAGTAAAGCACGAGAAGAATTATAATCACAAATTAAGCACATGAAAATTCAGTGCCGCTTGTCCGGGTTTGAACCCACAATCATCGGTTAAGATTCTCGCGTTTTTACCACTGGGCTATCTCGGCTTCGATTAGTCTAGTATATCACGTATTAATTATTCGGCACAGACCCTAATACAACCTACTGTCGTATTGTCAAATTATATAAATACTATATAATGTAAGACATTAGGATTTTCCCATAGACGATTGATACTTTTTAACTAGTTAGACATATCCTAACACATTCCAAATCTGCTAGAAAAAATAAATGTTTGAAAAAAAAATACAGCATTGACGGTAACGCTTTTACTTAGTTCATATTCTGTAGCAATAGCCCGTAATTTCCCCACTGCTGCGATAAGGCCTTTTAAGGAGAGTGTTTGGAGCTTATTCCACCACCCACCCTTTTTATTGCTCCAATGTGGCAGATTCTCATCCGATACATGGCGGTTTCCTCACGATGTTTTCCCTCACCGCCAAGTACGAGATGAAATATAAACACAAATTGGACCATCTCGACACGCCATTACTATATACTTACTAATATTATAATTGCGAAAGGAAGTTTGCTTGTGACGAAAAACTGTTTGTAAATTAAAAATATTCTTAAACAAATTTCAACAACAACAATGTACACATTACAGGGTCTACGCGAGAATGATCAGCTGGTTCAATTCGACTACATTCACATCGGAAACTATACCGACACCTTTCAATTGCGTAAAATTGTTAAGCAAGCTTATTACAAGATCATTAACATCCAAGTGCGACGTGGCAACAATAAAGTTTGGATAGCAGTGTCTCCTCGCACCTGGGAGAAGCCGGGTTTGATTGGCTGCCAGATCATGAACCGTTGGGGAAGAGCTAGTACCCCTCGCTGGCCCTTGGTACAATAGGTCCTTTCGCGAACAGCGTGAACAGTGTAGCCAACTTAGGGGGTTAATCCCATGTAGGTAAAATTCAATTGTTGGCAACACTGGCTTTAAATGTCCGTAATATCAATGTCTATGATATGGCGTCCGCTCGCTTGGTGGGACGTTCGCTTGGTTACAGTTTTATGTTAAATAGATTTATCTATTAATTTAGTAATATTTTTATTTCAAATTGATTTTTATAATCATTTTGTTAATCGTAAAATTTTGTATAATTATGGTTCGAAATTTAAAATTCGGGACAGAAACTTCTAGATCTTATACCATATTACTGACAAACCTAATGAAATGGTTGGTATTAGTATAACTTTAGGACACATTTTATCATGGGAGGGCCAGGTAGGGCAGAAGCCGAGGTTTACGGCAGTGGTCATCACGCCCTCACGGCCTTAGGTGCCCAGAAAAAAAGTCCGAAAACTTATCAAACCTACTTTAATAAATACCTGGCTGTACCAATGTTACAATGAGTATCCTCTGTAGCAAGATAATATGTTAATGTATAATTCAATCGGTGATTTAGAAATTAAATTTCAAATTCATTGTGATATAGTTTGTTAAATAATTTATTAAATATTTTAGATTAATTTTAGTTACAATTATATTGATTTAATCAATTATATAAATATATATGCAAATACAATCACTCTAAAAATATATCTTATGATTAATCACCATTGTTTTCATTCGTTTCCTTTTCTCCGCTTCCACTTTATCGACCTTTTTAATGAATTCGGCGTCTTTATATAGTTTATCCTTGAATGTCTCTATAACAGGCAGCGGCATATCATCATTCAAATTTGTAATATCTTCATCTGGGTACGAGTGTTTCATTGAAAAGTCAAAATATAGTTTGTCGTCTACAAGACGATAGTCTGGCTTCGTAATCGTACCTCGAATGCAATCGTGGTAATGACAGACCACCTCTTGAGCGTAGGGTTCACAGGATCCTGAAATTTTTTGCTTATCCATTTTATAGTTATATTTATAACACGAATTAATAGTGTTTTAATGGTCAGGACATTCGAAAGATTCGAAACTATAGTAATAAAATGAATTGACAAAAAATATTTCAATAAGAATATAGAGCCTAATCGATTTGTAGGAGTAAAAACAGCTAAATCAGTTTGGAGACGTTTTTGCGTTTGGTAGTGCACAGAAAGCAGAAAAATAAACAAATATATATTATAGGGCTTGTAACGGGGTCATTATTTAAAAATGATTATTATAAAAAAAGCGCGTTTGACAGTTGTACGTGTCTGAGAAATAAATTATGCATCCAGCTCCGTATTTTACTTCATAAATATTATTTACATATACATAAATATTATAGGTATTCTAAAAGTAAATTATGAATAGTATTTATTACGAATTATAAATTACCTGGTCTTTTCACCCGAACTGTAAGTAAAGCTCGTTCTGGTGTCATATTCTTGAAGAAAACGAGATAGCAGGCCAGCATTGTACCAGTACGAGCGTGGCCGTTTTGACAGTGGACACCAATAATCTTAAAAAATAATACAAATTAATATTTAAAAAAAAAATTATCATATTTATTAATGAGTCATTGTAAGTGACAGCCAGTAAATGTCCCGCAACTGTACTAAGGCCTGTCCTTTTGTAGAGAAGGCTTAGAGCTTATTCCACAACGCTGCTTTAATATGCTTTATTGGATATGTATTATTATGACTATAAGTCTAGACTTATTTATCTATAATAAAGGTATCCTGCATAGCCCCTATACATACATAGCCTTGTAGCGTTCAAATATTAAAGGCCAAATAAAAGGCATCCAGATGAAACCATATTTTATCCGACATGTGCAGGTTTCCTCACGATGTTTCCCTCCCCGCCGAGCTCGAGATGAATAGTAAGCACATGGAAATTTAGTTGACGCTTTTTCGGGTTCCAGGGAACCAATTCTCCTAATTTATAATGATTTTATTCTACACAAGAATAAACCTCAGTTGACGTAATAGGAGGCCAATTTTACTAATTTAAAATGACACGTTCACGATTCTATATCCAAGTTTGATGGAATCGCGACAAGATCGTTGTGATAGTAAAACAGGAAAACGGTTAAACGGCAACAATAACGTTTCGATTCGATTGCGATAAAGTAACAAATTGTTAGTGGAATTAAACAGAGGGTTAATATTATACCAGTTCCATTTTTGTTTATAAATAAATCGAAAAATATATATTGTAAGATCTTAGCAGCGCGATTTGCCTCGTTGATATATTCAACATACCTCTCCTGTGATATCAGCCTTTTTACAAATCTCAATAAATTTAATGATTTGTTTCAAGGTTGGCGCGCCGAACTCTTTGATCGGAATCTTCGTACACTTCAATCTCCTATTACAAAACATTACAGGCGGTATACGTTCGGGTGACAAGGTGATTATGTGATTTACTCCAACATCTGCTAAATAGTTCAAGTTGCCAACATTCTGCGGACAGGCCATGGCCGCGATCTTGTTTTCGATGAACCATGAGAAATTAAAAGGCGGATACGAGTCTTCGTCTAATTCTATTGATTCATTGACTTCGTCTATTGGTTTTTCATCGTGTTCAGTTCTATCAGCGTATTTGTAAAACAGTTTCGCTAATTTAACGTTGGTTCGATTTCTTATAGTACTCATAGTATGTTTTTATATTTAATCTGCAATAAAATTAAATTAACAATTAGTAAATTTGATATTTCTTTATAATTATTGCATATGCCTCTCAAGATTTTATACTTATTATATATTAGTAATCTAATATACATGATTTTGTATATTAGATTTATACATATTCTTATTATACAATAGAGGTGAGTTATTAAATAAGGTAAGAACTATGAATTTGAAATATAATTGAGTACCTATAAATTATATTTTTCAGGGATAAAAAGTTCTTACGTAGCATGCGTATTTTTTATATAACAATAAGTAATGTATATATGTATAGAAGTGTATAGGTTACAAAATATTATAAATAAATTTCTATGAATATTTAGAAAATGACATATGATGATGATGAGGATTTTCTCCTGACCGATTACAGCCACGGTAGCAATTCTCAACGCACTTCCTACTATCCGCACGCACGCAGGACAAATTATAGTGCGCATTAAGTGCATGAAATAATACAGGTGCGGTTTCATTATCCGATGGGACGGTAATGCGACACGAAATATTTACTCAGTGGTAGGGCTAGCAGAAATTGTTAATATTCTTGTGTTCCTGTCTGAAGGGTGAGTAAGCCAATGTAACTAAAGGGACAAGGGACCGACGAGGCCGTTTCATTTAGAAATGTCAATAAAAGGCTTTGCATATGTCTTATGTATATTCCTTTACCAAAAATAGTTAAAAAAACGCGTACAAACACGGAGTCTGCACAGTCGAACTATTAATTTTAAATAAGCCTGGCTTCTATATATCTAAAAATACCAGCCAATATATTTTTTTAAATGTTTAAGTACAAACACGACACGTTAGGCGTAGACAAGTATTGGAACCTACCGAGACCAAGTTAAATGATAAGAACCAGTTTTTATCCATTAATTACATAAAAATAATAAAATAATAAAATGTTTAAGCCCAAATAAGTACAGCGTTGAATAATAAGTAAATAGAGAATTTTCTGCAGTAATTCTGCAGATGACATGAAAATTGCAAAGGCGCGATTTATTGTTGTAATTATTTATATATTCATATCAAACCAAATAATCCGAAAAATGTAGTAAAAAGTCAAAGTCAAAAATCTTTATTCAATATAGAAGTGTTAGACTTACTTATTGATTGTCATAAATCTACCACCGGTTCGGAAATAAACACCTCAGACCTGAGAAGAACCGGCGAAAGAAACTCAGCGGGTTTTTTCTATATATCTCATCTTGTACAATAATAGGCAATTTACATTAATAGAATAATATATTTTTTATTTGAAATAAATAGTTTCATTCTTACTATCAAGTTATAAGCCATTAATTGATATTTTAAAATAAAACAAAATAGATTTTTGTCTTTCATTACTACCTTTCTTCGACATTAAAGACCCTCCAAAATTTAAGCCCAGATTACGCCTTTGCCTCCCTAGGCATTTTTTAGACATTTATTGCACGACCTACTTTAGATTTTAAAAGTATTAACTGTATAACTTACGTCAATTACTTCACACTAGGATTAATGATTCGTTTCCTTTGTCACGTTTTTCATTCACAATTAAAAAAGCACCTGATCTTAATTCACTTTACCTTTCAACACTTTCTTATTATGATTTACTATGTAAACAGTGCCAACAAGTGAAGGTTTGGAACTTTGCTATTTTTAAATACAGTCCTGCGTTGTGAACAGTTTAACAGACTAAGGGGACAGTGTTTGGAGTTATGCCAACATTTATACATTGGCACTGCGATTGGCATCGTGTACATTTATGACATTTAGTTCAAGACAACGTTCACTGCCAATTTATTATTAGGAATTAGGACATTTTAAGATATATTAATTAATTATTTAATTAATTTTCTTTACCTAATAATTAATTATATCATTTGTAATACTTATGTGTATTACACATATATAACATATGTATAACAATACTCTGGTTCATTGGTTAAAACGCGTGAATTTTGACCTATTATTTTAAAGTCTTGGGTTCAAGCCCAGGATAGTACTACTAAATTTTCATATGTTTTATTGTGTTTATAAATCATCTCATATTATATTTAGTTTTATGGGGAAACCTGCACGTGTTGATGAAAATCAATTACATATACCTCTGGGCTACCGGGACATTTGCAGGCTTTACTTTATATGTGATACTTATCCATTGTCCTTCAACATATTTAATTATAAAATACAATTTCCGATTGCGCCGAATCAGATCTCGGAATATATATCTGTATTTTAAACATATCAAGGATAGGATCATAGACAATTTAGTACTTTTTAATGATTTGACATGTTCCTAATAATATCCAGATAGAAATCAAGGACGATCACTAACAATCTCTTAGAAGAATATATTGCTACAGAGCCGTGTTATTCGTTTGCTCTAAAATACGAAGCAAAAAATATAAAAAAGTATTCAATACTACTATCAGAACAAAGTGTTAAAAGTATATCAATAATTATTAACAAATAGTGCTTTATTTATTAAATCCATTTTTTCAGGTACAAAAACATACATGTTATAAATAATTATTTTAAAACTTTACTAACGGCCTTGTAAGCGTTATTTAGCGCATAATTAGTTGAACAATGTTGTCTTCTTCCTTCGAATGTCAAATTGATAATGACTGAAAGAGATAAATAATTGTTTAACTAAACCGCTAAACTTAAAACTAAAAAACTTTAATAAGTAAGCCCGATGATAATCTTTCTCATAATGACATAATAATAATCATAAAATATTAATTACTAAAGAAAAAAATATTATGTCACTTTGAATTATTATTATAATAAGAACCGATCAATAGAATCACATAGAAGTCGTTTTTAAAAAGAAAAATTAAATATCAAAACAAATTTTGTAAATAAAAGTGATTATAAAGAAATGTTAAAATAATAGATTGAAGAGTCAAGTCAGGTTTGCGATAATACTAGCAGACTATTCATTTATGTTTGACAGAATGAGAACATATTTTAAAAAAAAAAACAGCTACGTGTAAATTGAACAATATATAAAAATAATTATTATTAATAAAATCTCTGAATGAAAGAAATGATTTATAGAGCCATTAAATATTTTTTAAATCCTAGAAAATGATCATTATGTCTTGAGAGACAGTCAGTATTTCTTAAATTAGGTCGATGGTAACGGACTAATATAGACAGCCTTGATTAAAAAAGTAATGAGCAAAATATTTTTTTTCTATTACAAATCTAGGTTATTTGTGCCAGTGTTGACATTAGTTTTTTTTTTAATGTCATTTGTATACCAAGGAATAACGAATGATAAATTATTTCAAATATATCAGCTTTTTCTGTAACGTTAATCTCAAACTAGCCGAGAGTATTTGTTGATTATATCTTATATAGCATTTTATTATATTCTTATAATTATAATCAAGACAATTTTATACAATGCTATATTTATTATAAAAGCGCATTTTTAGTTGCGTCTTTCGCAATTTCTATAAACTCTTCCATTACGTCACCGCTGACGCCAAACCTAAGTGGGTTATTCTCTGTTAGGTTTTCGAAATATTTTCCAACCGCTTCTTCTTGCTCTTCGAAGTCTAATGATCCTGGAAAAAATTTAACTTAATTACTAGTAAAATAATTTTGAAATATATAAAGATAAAAATTCGGATACGCATAAGATTTTTTAAATGTTGACGCAAGACAAAGCAATGACTATGTCGTATAGATTCAAAAATAGAATATATATAAAATAATATAATAAAATCGATTTTTTAATTCTTTTTAAATAGTCACATACCTGGCCGTATCATTCTTATAACGTTCATCGCTTGATCCGGTAAGAACCGGTGAAAATGTACAAGATAACACGCCAGCATCACCGCAGACCTACCTCGGCCTTGGCGACAGTGAATACCTACTACCTATAACATAAAAACAAGGAAATTTTCAATGACAAATAAATATTATTAAATTAATTTCCACCTTTTATACTGTTAAATTTGTCTGAAATGTCTGCGTTATACTGAAATGTCCTTTTTTCTGTATGTCAACGTGTATGACATATGTGACATAGTATACCTAACATCTCCATCCTAACCAACCGCCCCCCCCCCAAACACGCGGGCAGAGACTCCTAGTAGGTGAATAATGTTAGGGCGCTAAATTCTAAATTCAAATAGTCTATAATGGTATATTACGTATTTGTTTTAGTGAAACTAGTCATAGTTAAAAGCAAACAAATATCGTGGCTTACGACCAGTTTCTGCAAGATTAATTAGCCGTTTCCCGTGCCAGCAGTGTTCTATGTTAAATAAGCTTTACATTATTTTGGTTACCCTTATCACTTAAATTTTTTCCTATTATAATAACAAGTTTGTATACAATGGTGAACGTCAAAATCAATTTTTTGATTAATCGATCAAACTTTTGGAAATCAGTCGATAGTGTTAACTAATTTCTTTAAATATAATTGCTTTAACATACTGAGTGAATTAATTTAAATTCATTATTAACTAATGTAAAAAAACAATATATTCTAAGTGACAAACCCACACTATGTCTTATTACACTTAAATTACTCTTATAACATTAAAGTTTTTTACGTGACAATATTTTTAATAAAAAATAATAATAATTGTGACCTAAATTTAGGAGTTTTATAAATAAAAATCAAATGCTTTCCGTAGCTTAACCGATTTTAAATAAATTGATTATCCCTATAGTCTGAAATAAGTTTTTATTCAGAGAAAAATTGGAATTGCCGTAAAATTGGGAATTCGGAAAAGTAATGGTATTCTTTTTTCTATGGGATTTATGTATTGAGAGAAGAGTTGATAGGACAATCATGTAATCTATTATGTTAATAAAAAAACAGGTACCCACCTCGCCATTCTTATCGGACCGTTTACAAACATCAATAAACGTCGTAATTTGTTCCACTGTTGGCGGTTCGAATTCTTCTATTGGTATTTCAGTCCACCTCAATCTGGCGATATCGTCCACGGGGGGTTTCTTACCTGCTGTCAATGTTACAAGATGCGTTATACCTTGGTTGACCAAAAATTTCAAATTTTCTACATGCCTAGGAAAAGCCATAGCCGCTAATTTTTTTGGAATAACCCACGAAAATTTTAAAGGCGGGTACGCATCGACTTCTATTTCCGGAAACGGATTTTCTGGTATGATAACAGTCAAATCGTTCCTAATCTCTTTTCTGGCTCCGGCTAAATTTTTATCATCCTGTTCGGTGATGTCTTCCATGCGTGTGTACACGTGGTACGTTTCGTCTTCCATATCGTCTTTTTTCACTGTCAAAAAAGGCGCGAAAATTTATTCTGACTGCGAAAGTAAGAAAGTTGTATTTATGACCAAAAAGGTTTTAGTTATTTATTACGAACTTAGACACTTTTCGCATCGACAATTACTTTCACTCTTGACCATCTGGCGCGATTTTAGTGTGTTGACTGACGCTCGATAAGTAAAACTTGGCACTGAGCTCTGTTTCTGGAGGATGTTACATTTATTTCTGGAGACCTTGGCCATGATATCTATGTTGAAAACAAACAAATTAGTTCTTTATTTTAGCCTTTATTACCTTGGAATACGATGTTTCTTTATTTATTCATGGACAAAACAAAATATGTGTATATGTTATACGTAGTTATTACGATTTTTTCGCTATTATTACAATAATTTCGTATTAATATAAAACAGTTAAATCGATAAAAAAAACTTTTCAATTCTTAATGACATTTTAGAAAACATTGATAAAGGTAGAACTCAAAAAGTTTCACGTGTATTTCTTTTTCTAAGTCTGAGTTTGATTTGATCGTATTAATTACCTAGGTACTTATATTTTATAACAGGATCTAATATCCTAAAACGATATGAGGCTGTTACTTTACCTTTGAATTTTAATAAAGATTTTTAAAAATAAAAAAAATAACTTGGTAACGGCCGATGTAAGCAATCAATTATCACTTAACGCTTACTTGAACAAACCTATTTGCGCAATTATCCGCGTGTATGGGCTTATAAGCATGGGCTGAAAAAAAATGGGATTTACATATATTCGAAAAGTTATATCACTGAGAAAATTAGCACAATCTTACTATCTTGATCTAGTTATATCGAATTTTCGGCAAGTCGTTTCACACTGTACTATGTGACTTATGTGAGCTACGTCGTACAACTTCAACGTTTGATTTAGTTGCATTCAGTCCAATGAATTATTATATGTCTAATTAATATGTCAATAATGAACCTGCGCATGATTCTAAAATTAAACGCAAACGCTAAATTATATTTATCGAACTTGTTTCTAACTAACATCGAAGTGGAAGTCGCATTTATTCAATGAACTTTGCCAAGATAGAAAAAAAGACATATACTTACATTACACGAAAATACATATGTATTTATTTATAGTAATTCAATTATAATGGTAAGTATAGATTTATTTTCGCTAGATGTTACCTGTTCGTTTCTTTATTATGTATTTTTTCCAGACTTCTGGAAGTTGCAAGTGTGTACACTCCCGTGCCTCGGCAAGCACGTAAAGCCGTTGGTCCTGCGCCTGAACTCTTTCCGGTTGTGTCGGATTGCTATCGCATCGGATTATGAGAGTTAGGGAATAGAGAGTGCACCTGTGTTTGCGCACACACTTGTGCACTATAATATCTCCTGCGTAGTTGGTTAATCTCTCTTGAGATTGGCCGCCGTGGCCGAAATCGGTCTGGAGGACATTATTATTATGTCATTTTTGCTTAATTTATATTTATAAATCATTTCGTGTTCCGCAGTGAAGAAAAGCAACGTGAGGAAACCTGCATTTGTTGACTACGTATCATTGTATATCATGATAGTAAATCCTAACTAAATAAATTCAACAGATTATTCTAAATATATAGAACAGAATAGAATTGCTTTATTGTACGCCAAAAGAGTTACAGAAACATACAGTTTTAGACACAAACTTTAAAAAAAACGAAAACTAGATGTACAAAAGGCATACATTTGGTAAAAAAATATATTGCTCTGCATGTACAAAAGTGTGTAGCGATAAATAAAAAACCTATTCTCCTAAGAGCAATAACCTCTATTGACGCTTTAGTTTTATGAATTAGTCAAAACAGACATTCGTGAATTGTGGTGTCGAAAGACATGGAAATGTTGCCAATTTGATGAAACGACAATTTTTACGAATATTTTGCAGTAATTTGCGTCTCGCGCAGCGCTATTATATAGTAACCAGAAATAGCGGCTTGAATTTGGACGAAGCGTCACAGAGTTTCCATATCCTTAATTAGTGGTAGGGCTTTGTGCATGGCCCTCGAGGGGCGTGCAAGCCCAGATGAGGTATCTGGGCCTGATCCTGGACGGAAGATGGAGCTTCAGGCAGCATTTTATCCAACTCGGCCTGAAGCTTATAAGCGCTGCTGCCGCCCTGGGCCTCCTCCTACTCAATGTAGGAGGCCCGGAAACACCATGTCGGCATTTATACGCTGGCGTGATACGCTCCATGGCGTTTTACGGTGCACCTATTTGGGTGGATGCTCGCACCGCTCGTAACAGAGCTCTTCTGCGGAGGCCGCAAAGAGTCATAGCGGTGAGAGCGATACGTGGGTACCGTACGGTGTCATGGACGGCAGCGACACTTCTCGCGAGCGATCCGCCTTGGGAACTCCAGGCGGAGGTGCTTGCGGAAGTGCAACGGTTCCGGGTAGAAACGAGGTCAAGCGGCGTCCGTCCTGGGTTGGCGGAGGTTGAGCGAGTCAGGGCCCTAGCCCAGCGAGCCTTGATTTGCAGGTGGGAGGAGGAGGAGGCGGTCCGCCCCCACTTGTGTCGCTGGGTGGAACGGAGTCACGGCACACTCACATTTAGGCTGACGCAGGTACTTACCGGACACTGTTGTTTCCGTAAGTACCTGCACCGGATAGCGAGGCGGGAGGTGACACCCTCTTGTCATGAGTGTGGTGCGCCTTCGGACACAGCTTGCCACACTCTGATGGAGTGTGCCGCTTGGGGACCTCAGCGCCTATCCCTGGCGGCCTTAGTCGGTGAAGACCTCTCGCTGCCGAGTATGATAAACGCCATGCTTGGTAGCGAGAGGTGCTGGTTGGAGACGGTCTCCTTCTGCGAAAATGTCATATCGCAGAAGGAGGCAGCGGAGCGGGAGCGTGAGGAGAGGGTTTCCGCTGACTCGCTTCGCCAAATAAGACCGGGGAGAAGGTCACCGCTGACTCGCTTCGCCGAATAAGACCGGGGAGAAGGCGTCGGCGCTATGCGTATCTTCTCCTCCCGCCGTAAGTGTTGCCGGGGTTAGGGGGTCTTTGTACCCTGAGAACCCCCAAGGATTTTTAGTATGAGCAAGCGATCCCGTGACGCCCCTCGAAAAGGCGGTGTGGGTACCGCTGGTTCTTTAGTGGGTATTCCGGCGCATGCTCGTCGCCGGCGAGTCCCACATCAAGTGGGGGAAACGCGTAAACGCGTTTTTCCAGCGACACAAAAAAAGGACTTAGTGTTGTTCTGTTACGGTTTAAAGGATGAATGAGCCAGTTTAACTGCACAAGCATAAGGCACAAGGGACATAACATTTTAGTTCTCAAGGTTGGTGACGCAGTGGCGATGTAAGGAATCTTACAATACCAAAGTCTATGTATAGTGTTGACCACTTAACACCATCAGGTGGCCCACATGCTTAATGCAGTAGAAAAAATAGTTCCTATAATAATAAAGTCAAAAATAACAAAAACAAAAGATAAGAATAATAATATTTAATTACATACAGCACAAGTATACTAAGCTAGTGTAAATAACGGTATCTCCTAACGAATATATTTTATATAATATTTTTGGACCGTATAAATTTGAGCCCATAATAAACCACGACTCCTATTTTGAATTATAAATCAAATATTAACGAACATTACTGATTATTTATCGATTATTGATATAAGTGTTGCCATGTCTAAAATTAAAACAGACCTTTTCGTTAATAAGATGAACTTTCTGAAATTATAAGTTAAATTAAATAAAAAAAAACCGAAAGGTCTTTCGGATTTTTTTTTTACTAAAATTTGTTTTTTTTTTTTTTTTTACTAAAATATGAAGGACAAAGGCAAAGCTTCGCATGCTCAATCGATAAAAAATCTGCAATGTGCGCTAATCAGTGATTTGAAAGTTTTATAAACATAATTAAGTACATTAAGAATGATCGAATACAAAAAATCCTATATCACAAGTTTCAAGCAACAGGCTGACACTTTATAAACATAATCGGAATTTATCAGATTATGCAAAAAAAAAAAAAAAAATAGTTTAATACTTATCCAATACATATATTTCATTAAAACACATATATTTATGAGGCTATTAAATATGCATATTATATAACAAAGTTCAGTATCGTGTAAAAACAATGAACAAAAAAAATATATTTTTTGCTTTTCCTTTAGCAAAGTATACGGCCTTATTATAACTGAAATAAATTTCGCGGGTATGCATATAAACACTGTTTTCTCTCTTTCTGTCATCGTTGATTTGGCATTCGAAAGAAGAAAACAGAAGATTGTTTCTATACACCCCCGTAACATATATAGATACAGCCAAAATAAAATGTTAATGTGTAAAACTTGTTTATAAACTTTTCATAGAAATTAATTGAAGACATGAATGAATTCGTGTCACCCATTATAAAAATTGACAGGATTGAACTGACAAATGAAAACTAAGAACAAAATATTATAATTTAAAATAAACTTTTATTGGAATGCAATATTTATATAAATGCAAAATTTTATAATTCTTATTATAATATAAAAATACATTGATGTCATTTTAATAATAAAGAGTATATAATAGATAAAGTTGTTTATTGATAAATATCGAGACGTAAAAATTTCAATTTCGATATCTTCGATAGTGCGAATACACTTTTATCTTTTTTTTAAAAAAACAACTTAATAATACACACTAATATTTATATTAAATATTACAAATGAACTAAATATTTGAAATAAGGTCGACTCGGAATGTTTAAATCCTTTGATCACAATGACACATGATTACAACAAATCGATTAGTTGTAATTTATCTTAAAATTTATTAAGCATTAAACTAATTGTAAAAAAAAAAATACATTATTATTATTATTATTAAAAAAAAAAAGTTTTTGTTAATCATATGTTTAATTAAATATACGTTATACGAAACTAAGAATCGATTTTTTTAATCGCCACTTAATTTATCAGAGGAATAAAACTGACGTTTTGACAAATCCGTTATAAAAGAACTGTCAAAAATTTTAACTCATTATTGAGATAAAATTTAACGAAAGGGATGTATATATTCACGCGTGTGTATGTGTATGTGTATGTATGTGTGTTGTGTGTGTGCGTTTGTATGTGTTCGAGTGTATAATTCTATAATAAATATTAATACTTTCGAGAATATAATTACAAAGAGTAACCGCAAGGCATGATATTAGGCTATACACTGCAAAGTGTTCAACTATGATAAAAACTAAGTTCGAAATGCAAATACTTAACGACGTAGTTACTTGGTACAAAGAATTGTTTTTAACACAGAGATTCAAGGCACGAAATGTACTAAATTATGGAATGTATACGCATAATATTATCTAAACAAATGAACGAGATAAATTCTTATATTTAAAGCTAATCAAATTTCTCAAACGATAATTTGTTACAATTTCAAACGTTGTATATATTGGTATTAGGAAACAGTATTGTATACGATACGATAAACGAGTTCTATAGCACCTTCCGTTGGAAGTGAAAAATCTATTCAACCTTAAAACTTAACATCGCAAGTTTACGCCTAACAGAGTAAAATATGAACTTATTGAATTAAAAATAAATCGATTCGGTTGAAGTCTCGTTTCCTATATTAAAAAATCGTTTTCTCCTATCATAAGTTATATAAATTTTTGATGTATATATAATATAAACAGAAAATTTGCACGTACAAGCTAGATGAAATAATATTATATGTAAAGTAAATACTACACATTGTGTTCTGTTCTGATTTTTAAATTATTAGTGTATTATGCGTTATTAAAAGAGTATTTTAATTAAAAGTTTATAAATCCGAACCGTTAAGCCGATTAAATATTATTGCAAGGTAAAATTATAAGCGATACAGCGCTTTTAGATGCGATCGTAGCGCCATCTTTACAAATAAATCTTCAGTTCAATTCTTAGTTTAATGCCCTTGAGACTGGCCTAGGCCAGCCAGGAGGACCATTGATTGCCCTTCAGTTGTGCCCTAGAAAACTTGTACTATGTACTTAGACACATAGCTTACTTGATATATTGGCTTGATAAAGAAGGTCAGATCAAAGTCCTTCTGTTTAATATTTATTGATTATTATATTTTTTTTTATTTGTGAAATGTTTTTGCCTCTATGCATGATAATATCAATTGTAATTATTTTAATAATTTTTTATATCAACTCATATAAAACTTACTGGTGGTAGGTTTGTGCAAGCTCGTCTGGGTAGGTACCACCCACTCATCAGATATTCTACCGCAAAATAGCAATACTTGGTATTGTTGTGTTCCGGTTTGAAGGGTGAGTGAGCCAGTGTAATTACAGGCACAAAGGACATAACATCTTAGTTCTCAAGGTTGGTGGCGCATTGGCGATGTAAGCGATGGTTAACATTTCTTACAATGCCAATGTCTATGGGCGTTGGTGACCAGTTACCGTCAGGTGGCCCATATGCTCGTCCGCCTACCTATTCCTATTCTACAATATATGGTATTTAAATAATTTATAATACTTTTTTTATTCGAAATGAATATTGTTTTCTTTCTAAGTTCTACAGGCTTTAATATAATAATGTTCTTAAGTTGTGCATATATAAGTTTTTACATTTCATTATATGTTATTATCTTCAAGTCTGATCTGATCTGAACCTGATATTTTCAGTTTATTATGATCCACACATTTGTTATTGTGTATAGTTTTAATATAAATTTTAATTTTTGTAATTCATTGGTCATACTCGATTATTGCAAGGATTAAATATTTATAGAACTAAAATATAAGAGAATTCTTAGAATTTATTCTTATTTAACAATTCCATTATTCGGTCAGCGTATTTTTGTTGACAGTTCTTTCGAATTTAATTCATTTCGAAAAGATTATTTTTTAAATACGTTTACGACTGTTTAATTAATTGCGATTTTTGATTTTTAAATTTAAATAATAGTCCGGATTAAAAATGTATTTTTCGCATATTTATAAACATATTTTACATTGAGCGAAGTGATCTTAGCGATTTTGAGATTTATATATATTTATTTTTGGTTTTTATTAATTCATTTATTAACGTAGAACAAATAAAAATTTTAGTTTTAGATTTTTGGGAAATAAGTAGTTTTTATACGATTCTTTAAATATAGGAACGAGCCGTTAGCTAAGTATGAGTGACGTTTGTTCAACAGACCTAACTACGTTTTGTATCTCTGTTTAAGCAAGAGAAAGATAACTTGATGTTACGAATTAGGAACATCTGCCTAAATACTAAATAGTTCATATTTTACAGCAAAAACTTCTAAAAATGCACATTCTAATCAAAAAATGGATGGAATTTTATACTTATTCAATACAAAACATTTAGCTAACATTATTGTCGTATTCGCAAATTATTAACAATTTAAAAAATCTATTTTAGCACACAGATAAAATATATATTCACGAAATATTTCTAAATCGTTTCAAATTGAAATAGTTAATATTCATTTTATAACTACAGTAGAGCCCGCTAATCCTAATGGGTGGGTCACTGAACCCGGATATAACAGACTATATTCTAAAATGCAGATAATAAAATATTTAACTTTTTTTTTCTATAACAAACTTTTTACATAGATTCTAAGTTTTCGAACTATACTGAAATAGAACCAAAATAAATAAGACTCAGTAGACATCTGAATTAACCAAATGCTTTTCTTATTTCTTTTTTTTTTATATTCGCCGGGAGGGCAAATGACTCTACTCCACCTGATGGTAAGTGGTAGTAGAGTCCAAACACGACGACGGCCAGTACAGACGGGAAAAACGTTCTGCACTAGCCGCCTTCGCCTTGCCGTCCCGCAAGATGCCTCTTCACGCCTCGTTTGAAGGAACCCGGGTTGTAAGAGGAGGGGAACACGTGAGCTGGTAAGGAATTCCATTTTTTGGAAGTGCGACAAAGAAAGGAGTTGCCAAATTTCTTTGTTCGCGATGGAATTGATGTCACAGTTAGGCGGTGACATCGAGAAGCAGAAGAGAGGGGGAAGCAGGAATTAGAGAGAATAATTCTTCAGAGTTAATCCATTTCGCGTTAATTAAAATTTACTTGTTTTTATTTTTTTTTATTTCGTCCTAATTAAACGATTTAAGTCCGGATTAGCGGGACGCTAGTATATTTAATTAATGATATGTTAAATATTAATCATTAATTATAGTAAAATGGAAATAGACATAAATTTTACGCATTTACGCTCTTTTAAAAGCATGAGTTTAATTTTTATCTTATTTTAGTGATTTTATCTTCCAAATTGATATGTTTCAAATTTGAACACATTTCATTATACGATATTGCTTTTAACGAATACGGAATAGCAATATAATTCCAATTTTAATATAATATGTCAATTCGTATCAGAATTTTATAACAAGATTTTTGTTTTTTTTTTTCAACTCTTTTAGAGACGAAACAATTTATAATTTGACACATTTACATTTAAAAAAAAAAAACTCTTATAATCCACTACTGTCGTCGATGCTACTGCAATGAAAAAAATAAATTTAAGTACACGCGATATCAACTCTTATTGTCTACGTATTAGAATCTAAAAGGGAATGATCACTGCACATAGCACTAAGGAATGTCTCTTACTTGTATGCCGCGGCGGTACCTCTGCAGTATATACTATAGGTGCAGAATCTGCCCATCGTCTTTGCTCGGAATGTGTGAGAAGGCTGGTTCCGGTTGATCCTCTAATGTGACCGCTGTTAAATCGACGATTTCGTCTTGATCCTCTTGATCGAATCTGTGGATAAAAAACGATATTTTATTTTAATGTTAAGCTTGTAAAAGCCGAAATGGCCCAGTGGTGAGAACGCGTGAATCTTAACCGATGATCGTGGGTTCAAGCCCGGGCAAGCACCACTGAATTTTCATGTGCTTAATTTGTGATTATAATTTATCTCGTGCTTGACGATAAAGAAAAACATCGTGAGGAAACCTGCATGTGTCTAATTTCACTGAAATTCTACCACATGTGTATTCCACCAACCCGCATTGGTGGAATAAGCTCTAAAAACCTTCTCCACCAAAAGGGAGAGGAGGCCTTAGCCCATCAGTGGGACATTTACAGAATGTTACTGTTAAGCTTGTAATAAAAATGTACCCTATTCCAATTATTTTAAAGTTAAGTTTGCAATAAATGAAATTGCACTTTATTCAAATCGCAGGAGTAGAGAGAGATAAACGAATCTTAGATTTACATATTTCATTCGATTTTCTAATATCGATATTATGACAATACTAACAGTTATTGATCAATGAATACTTATTTATAACACAATTGTAATCCAATTAATTAATTTATTTTATTAAAAGTAGGCAGGCTCGCAAATGATCTACCTGATGGTAAGTATTGACCACCACAGGCCATACACATAGGCAATGTAAAACAAAATTCCTAATCCCTTACATGGCGTTGGTGGCGTTGGCCATGGTTATGGAACCTCTCGTAGGTTATATAGGGTAGATAGAGCCTACCTTGTGGCTCAGTCAACTTTCAAATCGGAACACAATTATAAGCATTCGTGCTAGGTAAGTGATGGCGACTTGTAAGTGGCGAGTCAGTGGTAACTGGTCAGTCACGAGTCAGTTGTGACTGGTGAGTGGCGAGTGAGTGGCGAGTGAGTGGCGAGTGAGTGGCGAGTGAGTGGCGAATGAGTCGCGAGTGAGTGGTGAGGCGCGTACCGGTCGTCGTCGGGCTCGCTGGGCGCGCGCGGCGGCGGCGCGGTGCGCTGGTTGGCGGGGCGCACCGTGATGATGAGGTTGGACGAGTTGGCCACCATCATGTCTGTTACCTGGTGGGCGGATGTACATTTAATACGATTTACTTGTATATGTTTTTTCGACTATTTTTTTTTTTGACTGCCTCATTGGTCTAGTGGCTTGATATAAGGCCGCAGACCCGGAGGGCCTGGGTTCAATTCCCAGGTCGGGCCAATAAAAAGTTATTGGGTTTTTCTGTCAGAAAATTCTCAGTAGCAGCCCGGAGTGTGGAAGTTGGAAGTGTGTACACTCCCGTGCCTCGGAAAACACGTAAAGCCGTTGGTCCTGCGCCTGAACTCTTTCCGGTCGTGTCGGATTGCCGACCCATCGGATTATGAGAGTTAGGGAATAGAGAGTGCACCTGTGTTTGCGCATACACTTGTGCACTATAATATCTCCTGCGTAGTTGGCTAATTTCTCTTGAGATTGGCCGCCGTGGCCGAAATCGGTCTGGAGGACATTATTATTATTATATGTTTTTTATGGATATTTAAGAAGAAAGTTAGTATTATAGTTTATTATCTAAACAAACTATAATAATTAAGTGAATAAGTGTATTAATTAAATAAAATATTTTTTTAACGTCTACTGCGAGTAATATTAGTTTGTCATTATATTGATGTAGTTATAGTCAAAATAATTATAACATATGCATATACATATTTTAATTTAATTATATATATATATATATATATTTAATATAATATGTATATTTTATAAAAACTTAATTTCATTTAATTTTTACTACTAGGTAACGAAAGTTGAGTAGAATGGAAAAAGTCTCTTTTTCAGCTCATTATGGCTAAACTAGTGCACTGATCGTAATGAAATTCGAAATGTAAATTTTAACATTTGCGTGTTTTTATTAAAATAATAACAAGCCGAGATGGCCTAGTGGTTAGAACGTGTGAATCTTAACCGATGATCGTGGGTTCAAACCCGGGCAAGCACCACTGAATTTTCATGTGCTTAGTTTGTGTTTATAATTCATCTCGTGCTTGACGGTGAAGGAAAACATCGTGAGGAAACCCGCATGTGTCTGATTTCATTGAAATTCTGCCACATGTGTATTCTACCAACACGCATTGGAGCAGCGTCAAATAAGC
This sequence comes from Nymphalis io, assembly GCF_905147045.1. Lineage (NCBI taxonomy): Eukaryota > Metazoa > Arthropoda > Insecta > Lepidoptera > Nymphalidae > Nymphalis > Nymphalis io. The sequence goes on from NC_065909.1 coordinate 7,435,114, forward strand.
TCCAAACCTTCTTCTCAAAAGGGAGAGGCCTTAGCCCAGCAGTGGGACATTAACACACTTTTACTATTAAAATAATATTTCATGTAATAATTATATATATGAACTTATATATGAATAATAATTTGAATTTATATATATGAATAATAATTTGAATTCTTTTAAAACTTACTTGATCGAGGGTTTTATTAGACACGTCTATTCCATTCACTTCTAACACTTCATCGTTAACACCGAGCAGCCCGGTCGACTCGGCCAGACCTCCAGGCACCAGCCTCGATATAAATATACCCGGGGATCTCTCCACTCCGTTAGGCGTCACACGAACTGATGTGCCATCTCTGGAAAAGTTGAAAATTGTTACATAGAATGTAAACATGATGTAAATTGGTATTGCCAGTTTAATGTGGACTAGACAAGATATGTCGATTGTAACCAGCGCTGGCCCTAGCCCTTGGTTAGGTTAGAGCGAGATCGCCTTTCAGCGCCGGTTAGCGCTTTCACTTTACTTATATAATTACCCGCGCTGCTTAAAAGGCGCCATTAAAATTTTATTTGGCGCTGTAAATTGTTTTACGGGTTTTGTATTTTGCACCATACCACCTGGCGCCTAGAGCCGGCTCTTGATAGAGCGCCTCCTCTATCAAGAGCCGGCTCTTTTTGGATATATTTTTTCCTTAGGTTTTGTCAAAATATTGTATAATATCAATTAAGAGGTCGTTAATATCAATAATTGTATTAAAATCAATTATTAACACAATAAAAATAGATATATATATATATATATATATATATATATATTAAAATAGGTAGGCTGGCTGACAAATGATCTAATTGGTGGATAGTGGTCATCATCGCGTAAAGACATTGGCTCAGTAAGAAATGTTAACTATATACCGAGATTCGCAAAATTCAACAAGAATAATAATAATAATTGTTCTTAACATTACCTTATAAAGAATCCCAAAGGTCGATCGGAGCCATGCTTGAGTAGCTTAACCCTCCTGCATGTTTCTGGTACAATGTCTACATCGATAATTGCTGATACCTGGAAAAATAGTTTTAATTTATGTACATAAGACATTTAAAGAGCTGAGTATGAGCTGTCATACATATGTATGGTCTATTGCATAAATGCCTTCGTAATCTAGTAACCAAATTATAAGGCAGATCATAAAGTTCCCGGGCCAATGGAAATTCACAATTGCGCAGAGTTATTTCACAATTTATTTGCTCAATGAGATCAACAACATTTTCAATTGTTTACATAGCAATACATGTATTCTATTAACTGAAACGTGTTTTTAGACTTTTATTATCAATGTACCGATGTTTGCCATTAGGGAAAAGAATGAGATCATCGCAAATTAATCATTAAAAAAATTGGAAATTTTATAAATGAATAAATAACCTATATTAGAATTCTACGTATTTTTCAAATCAATTAAAATAAAAACATTTTTATTGGAATATTTTTATGAGTACCAACTTTTGAATCGTCAAGCGTTACCATTTTAGAGTTATGTCTGAAGATTGTTAGACAGTGTTAGTTGTTTGATTGATTGTACAACAGATACAGCGCGTTTCGGATGTTTTAATATATATGTTAGTATATAATATAAACAACCGCGCTTCACAGTATTACCGGCTTTGAATTTAGACTATTGACATGAAAAACTTGAATGTTCTCAATGATAATTACAAAGAATATATCTCACCATCCTAAAGTCGTGAGGGTTCGAAATCGCAAGTCCCTTGTTCTTAGCAGGAGTTCCGCTGAGTATTGACGAGATTATGTTCCGTGGTCGCATCGTGCCATAGCCGTTGAGCTCCTCAAGACTGTCGCCTGAAAAATATAACGAAAATAATAAGTTTATTTGTATAGTACGTTAGACACATAGTATAGAGTTATTTAGTCTAATTGAGGTGCTGGATTCAAACTCCTTATTAATCCATTAATAGATATTTGGTTTTGTCAGTAGCAGTTCAGTGTGTGGCACTGCTTAAACTCCCATGCCTAGGTATATACGTTGCCGTCCCATCGGATTATTAGAGTGGCGGAGACTTGTGTTTGCGCACACACTTGTGCACTATAATATTATGACCTGCGGTTGGCTAATCTCTCTTGAGATTGGACGCCATGGTCGAAATCGATCAATTAATCAGTCAAAACTCTATATAACAATATTGGTTGTTCTTGATATTTGCCAGCAGGTTTCATACAACTATATAATAATATATCTTGCATTAGAAGGCTAGTCTTATGATATAATTAATTACAAAAATTAAATTGGCATTGCAACACGTGTTGAGAGAAAATAAATATTAAATCTACAACACGAAATTAAAAACAATCGTAAAATTACCAATCGATGGAACAATCTTTATTTACTAAATTATTCTTTTGATATCATGTGATCATAGTAATAACAAAATTATTAAAAAATGTAATTACTTATTTGTTCTACCACAATAATATATAACAGTTTTTATTACAATAAATAATAAAGGTACATAAAATAATTTCTTTTCCCTTCAAATTCAATAGATAGGTTATTAACACGCTAATTTACGATACGACATCCAAATATATCTTATTAGTTTTTGAAAAAGAATAACCAGTCTGTCAATTATTATCATCAAACTTACATATGTATCTCGATCTTAAATCTAGATATTTGAGATTGCTTAATTATTATTTTCGATCGCTAAACGTTCGTATATTAAAAATTTTGTTGAACTTTATTATATTGGTCACATGTAAGCCCGCTGTGACTTAAGTCGTCTTGTGACTAATGGTATCCAAGATATGTTGACCAGAGAACAAAGACCATAATGCCATACAAATATCTCGACTGCAGGTTTCCAAATAAAGTTACGCACCAATGCGTAACATTTTAGTCATTGAGCGTTTCCTTTCAATGTTTACTTTGAAATTTATCTTTTAGGTCGCCATTTTAAATTAAAATCTTTAGACTTTAATTACTCTACACAGCTCATGGTACACACGTAGAACAATTTTAGTTCCTAACGATGTTTCCTTCATCGCAACCACAAATATATATAACACAAAATTGAGGACATGAAAACTCAGTTACTTGCCCGTAATCTACGGTAAAGATTGACGTGCTTCTCACTGACTCATCTCGAATCGTTATAACACATTAATTTAAATTATTTTTTTATAAACGAAAACGGAAGGAAATTCTTTGAAATAACTATTGGTGCCATTCAAATTTTATGTGAAGCTAAAAAAATTCGAAGTTTGATCAATGATTCCGGACTATGTAATAAATGTTTGTAAGCAATTATATAGAACCGTCTAGAGTTTTGAAGGCATTACGATGTAAAAACCCTCTGATAATGTATAAATCTATGGTAAACCCTATTATTATTTTATAAAACAAGTCAGTAAATAATGAAACTGTTAATTTTTACAAGATTTTCGAGTCACGCTGACGTCAAGCATTCTACATGCGTCATTTAACACGAAAACGATCACCAACAAATTATATTCGCGATTATACATAGTTTAGTGGAGTATTCGTTACGTATGTTTGTAAATTAAGTGCATCGTTAGTGGCCGGCGTTAAGTCTGCGCAGTGAACTGTCTGTTAATGTCCTACTGCTGCTAACACCTCACTTTTTAGGGGAAGATTCCGAGCTTACTCCAGGCTTTTTTTTTTTAAATATACATATGAGCTGACGCTTGACTGTTAAGTGAAGACACAGTCTAAGATAGAGCGCGCTTGCCTAGAAGCATATTCACTCTAGACTTGAAGGTACCCATATTGTAGGTGGTGGGAAAAACGGAGGTCGCGAGGGCATTCCAGATCTTAGCGGTGCGTATCAGAAACGAGGAAGCAAATCGTTTCGTTCTCCAATGGTGGATACACGAGGCAGATTTTCAATAGCCATTTTATTATTCACTTTTATAGTGCACCCGTGGTTGTGCCCACGCTTGTATAATTGATCTTTGTAATATGCCCACTTAGCCATAATCCGGTCAGATGGGACGGGTTATTATAATGTTACTAGCTGCTTGCCCCGACTTTGTAAGGGTAAAGTAATAATTATAGATACGATTTGTACGTAAAATTCGTGGTGAATGTCTACGTCGCGAAAGTCTCCGATGCTTGAATTTCAAATTCGATTGACTTGAAACTATATTTTCAGAGATCTCGCGATGAGTCAGATCGGCGAGTGGTATTTCGCTTAAATATATAAATAGATAAACCTGTCGTACATTATTTTTATATTACATTTATTATGCGTATTTAAGTATTGTTTTACTCAGTACGATGAGAATCAAGTCTAGTTACGCATGGTTACCGACGGGCAGTTCCTTGACCTACACATTGTGTTTTAATTAAAACCGCTTGCTATACTGTAGTAGCTAGATTAATAAGGCAGATCCGTAGACATGGATTCAAACCCAGAATCGGACCACCGGAAATCTATTAGAATAAGAAGATATTTATTCAGGACAAACAAACATTGCAGACACAAAGTTACAATAAATGTATGGAAATATCTATGTATATAATAAAATCTATATAGTAAAATTAAATAAAAAACAAAAGGAAATTAAACATTAACTAATGAATATGAGAAACCAATTAATTTATATACACACACAAACATCTTATCTTGTTGGGATTCTGCACCTGAACTTTTTACAGTCCTATCGCCATCGGTATGATGAAAATGAATCAGGAGGATATCATCATCACCATTTTAATCATTAATAAAGATATTTAATTTAGCTTTGTTTTTAGTAAATAATGCTAAAAATATTTACGCCTTTGCATCCTCTCTGGGCGCATATTGCTCCAATACCATTCGAAACATGATTGCTAGCTGACTAGACTGTACGGTTATTTAATGGCTGTGAGTTTTAACTGGAGCAGTGACCTTTAACTATTGTAGTATTTAATTGTTATCAAATTTAACACTAGTACAAAACCATTAGTACTTATGCCTTTTACAATCGGATGAGAAAATTATTATATACTTATTGAAAAAAATGTTGTAACTAATCGAAATACGAAATGATTGTGGCTAGATTATATATTTCTTATATTTATTATAGTAAATAAACGTGCAATGTGCAAGCTCGTCTGGGTATATACCAACCACTCATCAGACATTCTACCGCAAAACAGCAGTACTTGGTATTGTTGTGTTCCGGTTTGAAGGGTGAGTGAGCCAGTGTAATTACAGGCACAAGGGACATAACATCTTAGTTCCCGAAGTTGGTGGCGCATTGGCGATTTAAGTGATGGTTAACATTTATTTCAATGCCAATGCCCATTTGCTTGTCCGCCTACCTTCTATTCTATAGAAATAAATTGAAATTAAATTTCATAGACTTATTTTGTAAAATGACTATGTTCAATTTCTACTAGTAAATAAAGTTATTATTATTCTGCGTGTCTGGATGAGGGGGAGGTATTAAGTCTATGTCCTTTTTTGAACCCCTAACATCGTATGCCAATTTTCATAATAATCGGTTAAGAAGTTAAGACGTGAAAGAGTAAAAACAAACATATTCACTTTCGCATTTATAATATTAGTAAGGTTAGTGTAAAAGTCCCACGGTTGAGTAACGGTCTTCTTTACTCTTAAAGTCGGAGGTGCTTGATCGGATTTGAACAACGCGTTCTATCTAGCAGTGCTATTTTGTAAGAAGTCTCTTCATTACGTCATAAGTCGGTTATCATCCTTGAAATGATGACAACCGACTTATGGTGATAAACTATTTTGATGCGAGTTTTCTTGAAATGCTATGATTATTAAGGTCAATGTCGCATATCACTTTCTGACATTTTACCACCGTTTTCTGCGGTGTGTTTTGAGCTTGTTCTTACAGAATAGTACCTATATGATTCTAAGTAACTTATATGATTCGTATAAAAGCCTGTGATAACATCAATACCATTATCTTTATTAAATTCCGGTTAAAAAAAGTCATGTTATTCTAGGGCATAAAGAACTCGACCTTCGACCATTGTATGATGTTCTTTTTTTAACTACAAACTATAAGAGCTCTCGTCGTATCAAGGTCTAATGTTTTAGACAACTTTTTATTATTATTTTTTTAATACTATACATAAAATATTTAATTAGTTTTGGCGCAATGGTCGAAATTGGACAAACTTGAAATGTGAAAAACATATGAGAATTTACATATCAAACATTTCAATTTCTACTCTTATTTATTATAACACTAAAACCTATCTAAAAAATAGGTACCAATCAAAAAGATAAAGATTGACAAACAAAGGTGATAAATATACTAAACTATTTTGTATTTCACTATTTATATATAGACACTTGATTTAAAAGTTCAAAAAAATGCTCATAAAAAACCTTTTTTTTGAAATATTGGATTCATATTGATATTTGATTGACAAACTATGCGAATGTCTCAGACTTTTTTTTTATATAGAATAGGAAGGCGGACGAGCATATGGGCCACCTGATAGTAAGTGGTCACCAAACGCCCTTAGACGTTGGCATTGTAAGAAATGTCAACCATCGCTTACATGGCAAATGCGCCACCAACCTTGGGAACTAAGATTTTATGTCCCTTGTGCCTGTAATTACACGGGCTCACTAACCCTTCAAACCGGAACACAACAATATCAAGTATTGTTGTTTTGCGGTAGAATATCTGATGAGTGGGTGGTACCTACCCAGACGAGCTTGCACAAAGCCCTACCACCAGTGTGACTTGCACGTAAAGCGTCAATAGCGGATTGGGAGCGCTATGCGACGTAAAGTCTCAGGTTCAAATGTGACTTACATCGTCATCTCCACTATTAGCGGACGTTTAATACGAGACATTACTAAAATTCTTTAGTTAAAAAAAACAATTGCAATTTATATTCGATTGAATATTTCAAAAAAGGAATTAGGTAAATAATTTGTTTACTACATACTTACTGTCATATAAGAAAACAAACATTGGAATCACATGACAAGCATGTCATTGGCGTCTAATAAATTTTCTTGAGCCGTTTGATTCGAGTAGATAAAACCTAGAGATCATTTCTCAAACAATAGTAAGTCTTATTTCAATGAGCATGAAGTTTATTTTAGGTTAGCTTTAAAATGTCATCGTTATCAAGAAAATCGGTTCAGTATTTTATCAAACATCTCTAATGAAATGTAAGAAAAAGGAATGTTGTGAAAATAAATATTATTCATTATTAATATAAACAGAGAATTAAATATAAAAGTATTTATTTCATATTTTGATATTACCCCTTAATCGATATCGACCATTCGATTCAGTAACAGTAACAGCCTGTTAATGTCCCACTGCTGGGCTAAGACCTCCTCTCCTTTGAGGAGAAGGTTTGGAGCTTATTCCCACGCTACTCCAATGCGGGTTGGTAGAATACACATTTGGCAGAATTTCAATGAAAGTAGACACATGCAGGTTTCCTCACGACGTTTTCCTTCACCGTCAAGCACTAGATGAATTATAAACACAAATTAAGCACATGAATAATCAGTGGTGCTTGCCCAGGTTTGAACCCACGATCATCGGTTTTCATTCACGCGTTCTAAGGCCATCTCGGCTTCCATTCGATTCGATAGTCATTAATCGTTTCAGAACGCAAATATAAAATAAAATAAATAAAACGATATTTTGAATCAAACGACGCTCAATATTTCTGATAATTTAATTAAAAAAAAAAAAAAAAAACATAATATAAAACTTTTAAAGATTATTAGATTTAGTTTGGATACCCTTTAAATATATATATGTAAATATATATTTACCGTTTACAATATGTTCGGTCGCAACATTATCTATATCAAAATAGCGCTTCGCAGCGTTGGTTTTAAGTTTAAATTAACCTAATATAAGCAGCTTGTACAAGGTACCAACCATAGAGCCGAGACCTCCAGGGTTCAATTCTACTAATATAAAAATGGTTACGATACCTTCCCGATTCAATTTCAATCCAACTTTGTCTATTCTATATTTATTCGAACCGATATTATATTAACATACTGTTACGTCAAAATCAAACTTAATTATTAACGTTTATGTCAATAGTCGATAATTAAATAAAATAATAGTATAACGGATAAACGGCAAAGATTACGTTTCTATTCGCTTGCGATATAGTGACAATTTGTTAGAAGAATTATCCCTGAGTGGTTAAAACACGCGAGACTTATAATGATTTCAAAGCACTATTAAATTTTGAAGTCCTTTAGTATTTGTGATTAATTCTGTGCTGGGATTGTCCCACTAACCTAACCCATTCTTTCTATCCTTTCGAGGATCACTTCGCCATGATGTTCCCATTCGGATCTATCAAAATCTATCTTTAAATGTGGATTTTCATCCGTCACATGTACATGTGATTTTCATTCTTCACGATGTTTACTATCTCAGTCTAGCACTTAAGTATTAATTTCCTTAGTGGGATAATTACAGGCTGTTACTGATCTGTGTCTATTAATAATTTTCAATATGAAAAATTTGTGCAATACTTCATGCTTATCTTATATTATATGCTTTATATAGATGTTTAAGTGTGTACTCAGCCTTATACGTTTACTCATCGCACCGTGAACGTTATTAGCGGAGATTAAAAAATATTTGGCTTTCATAGCGGTTATCAAATGTTTGAAATGTTTTCTTATATTTTATATATAACATATATTAACAATATATTATAAGCCCTATATGTCCACTATGTATAAAAATATAAGGTATATATAGGGTTTGAAGGTAGATTCGAGCCTTTGGGTTTTTATGTAGTGTCCGGTGAGCTTTTTTATTAATTGAAGAGGGAAAGAATGAGCAGATGGCTCACCTGATGAAAAGTGACTACCACCGCCCACGGAGTTCTGCAACACCGGAGGACTTGCAGGGGCGTTACCGGCCTGTTATGGTATAGGCTATTTTCTTAAAGTTCCCCAAGTCATATCGGTTCGAAAAAACCGGCGGAATACGCCCGGTAGATAAGGAATTTGTACATAAGCGTAACGGAATCAGTCGTTTTTGTTGAAGGCGCAAGGCATTGCCGAACAATATTATAAAGGTTATGTCTAGCTCTTCAATTCTGTACTTCTTACGTACAGCTTCAATATATATATGTTCGGCCTGGCAACCCTACCCAAATACCACTTATTGTACTTTAATGGCAATATATCAAGAACATTCAGCCAAGTACCAAGAGCAACAAAGTTTAAATTCCATCAGATGATTGATGCGCAAACGCATCGAATACGAACAAAACTATAAATATTTTTCATTGATAATAATAATAATATTCTGGGACATTTTTCACACACGGCCATCTGATCCCAAATTAAGCTTGTACAGAGCTTGTAGTATGGAAACCAGACAACTGATATACTACATATACTATTTTACTTTTGTAAATACACACTTATATAGATAATTACACCCAGACTCAGGACAAACAGACATGTTCATGCACACAAATATCTGTCCTGGGTGGGAATCGAACCCCCAACCTTCGGCGTGAAAGGCAAGCATCCACCAACCACGCCAACCGGCTCGTCATGATAATATAATATGTAATGCTTGATTTATATTATTATATAATTTCTATATTACGTATCACTAGTCCAACGCAGTCTTGGTATATGATACCTTATATTATATTCTCATAGTTTTGCATTTTAAAATCGGTGCAGCGGTTTTTTACTGGTGGTGAGCTTTGTGCAAGCTCGTCTGGGTAGGTACCACCCACTCATCAGATATTCTACCGCAAAACAGCAGTACTTAGTATTGTTGTGTTCCGGTTTGAAGGGTGAGTGAGCCAGTGTAGTTACAGGCACAGGGGACATAACATCTCAGTTCCCAAGGTTGGTGGCGCATTGGTGATGTAAGCGATGGTTAACATTTCTTACAATGCCAATGTTTATGGGCATTGGTGACCACTTACCATCAGGTGGTCCATACGCTCGTCCGCCTTCCTATTCCATAAAAAAAAACCTGAAAACGTTACAAACAAGTAACGTATTTAAAACAACGTACGTACGTAAAAAAAATGTAAGTTACTTTTGCATAGATAAAATAAATATATGAAAATTTGGTTTAGTGGCGTTAAATAAATGCAATAATATAATATTTTATAATATTATTATAAATGTGAAAGTGAGTGTATGTGTCCGTTATGCTTTCACGTTTTAAAGCATCGAACGATCGTCTTGAATCTAGCACAAAGATAGTTAGAGACCGGGAGACGGACCAGGTATTTCATGATAGGCATAACGAAGTTAGTCGTATAATGAGTGGACCTAGAAATGTAAGAAGAAGTGATGATTCTGCTCCTTGTCTTTTCAATCGAGGGAACAGAGTGTACATCTGTGTTTGCGCAGCCGTTTGCTATAAATTCTTCAGCGCAATTTGGTAGACTTAGGAGATAGGTTATCGTTATGATCATAATTATTTTACTACATTTTAACCTACTCCTTACTCAGTCATATTTAGTCCCGATTTTTTTTATTGCAGCATCAGTCATTATATTTACAAACTCGTTCTGCGAACTTCCCTGTTTCTTGAAATTAGGCTGAATATGAAACCGACATCGTCATATTCGAGACACATAAAAAAAAAACCTCATTAAAAACTTCGAAAAATAGATAAGGGTACACGTACGACAATTTTGAACCATATCTCTTCACAAAACGTCAACACGCAACAATATGGGAGTGTCGCATTCTATGCTAATAAACCATCATAATGACGGACCATATCCGATTTATATAACCCACCATGTATTTAAAAATAACCCTTAATTCAATAGCTATAAGTGTTATAGCGCAATAAAAGTATTTAATATATGTCCTCTGTATATAGGCGTCAATGTATGGTATAAACATTTTAATACTCCAGCAATGTAATTGTTTGTAAACACTTGTTTGAAATTAGAACAATTTATCAATTTATGAAATGGGGTTTGGTTAAGGAATTTGGTTAAGGAATCTTTATATCCAATATCCAATCCAAGTACAGATAATTTAAAGGACGAATGATTCGATAAAAAGAACAGCATTCATTTTTTTAAGTGCTATTTGGAAATACAGTTAATAAACTATATATACAGTGTTTACTTTATTATGAGATTTTTACTAATTTAGATAGTTTATCAAATTAAAATATATATATTAAAACTATTTGAATGTTTATAACAAATGTAGAACAAAAATCAGTAATATTTAGTTCCACATTTTAAATTAAAAGCAACTGGGATTATACAAATGCCGTTTTTCTTTGGAAATGTATGCTACTGTTAACAAAAAGCCTCGAGGGGTTTATAAATCCCATTATCAAATTGTCCATTTTAAGAGTATCAAGTTTATATTTACTACACAATACAAGAATGTATGTATGAAATGAAAAGAATGTATAGTATATCTATATATATATATATACTCATCTATACACAATATATAAATTTAAGTGACTTGAATATGCATTTTAATTTTCCAAAACAGTAACTCCCTCACGTATTCTTACAAGAATAAAGAAAATTCAAGTATGGTTTTTCATTATATTTATACCTTAAAAATGTCTGCTGTAACTTAAGATTGTTGTAATCCTTGTATACTCTGATACACAAGTTATTGAATGTGTTGCTATGTAATAACCTTCAAAAGTCATTTAAATAGTAATTGTATATGAAAACATAAATTTATAATATTCTGACTAATCGACACAGGCTTATTTTTATTAAATAAGTGTTAACAATAATAAATAAATAAAAAACAAAATAATAAATAATGTGTTAACAAATATACATAAGGATAAATATATTATATTTTGGTCTTAGTAAAAAATCTAAGGGCAGAGGTGTCTGCTTTTATTAGATAATGGGCTCTAGATAGGAGGCATCTATATAGATTAATCTGCCCATAACTTTATAATTAAATAAATAAGCACATACCAGCAAGATTAAATAAATTAATTAAAAACTGATATTGCCTAATGAGCTAACGTTGTTTATGCTTCCTATATACAAGAATAACTATTTTAGTTTACCTTTTCTCTGTATGATGACTCTGAGTAGAGGCCTTGCTGTAAGTAGAGCCCTCGCGAGATTGTCATCATTATTGATTGGTAGAAGATCACCATCTCGAGGGTCTGTGTAACTAATGAGGAAGGTGACATCATGAAGTCTGTGAAGTTTCTCAATAAGAGCTTTGAAGTCTTCGTATTTCAGTTTTTCCAATCTACTCAGTGAAAATCTTCGGAATTCTGCATCAAACTAAAAACAAAATTAATAAATAAATAAAAAATTTTTTAGCAATAGCCTGTCCAGGGCCTCCTTTACTTTTGAGAAAATTATAAGCTTATCATACTATGGTGCACAAATGTGGATTGGTTGAGCATGGGACGAATTATAAGCTTAAACTAACCGCTTGAAAATTCAGTAGTGCTTGCCTGAATGCCTACAAACTTCGATTAAGATTGACATGTTCCAAGCACTGCAATCTAGGTTCTCAAAATACTATATAGTATTATCAATTTATATATCTGTTACTGTAGTATCATATTTTTAAGCTGATTTACTAACCTAAACACTGATCAAAATTCCATACATTCCATAAAAGATAAACAATAAACTATTTAACAATAAGACAGAAAGAAAGTTTTAAAATATCACTTATATACATAAACTTTTAGACACCTTTATTAAAAATTACAAAAATAACTTATATTATAAATAATTTGACTACTGATAATTATGCTTGAATCCCGAAAATAGTTTTATTTTTAAAAGAAATAAGAACTCATAAAACTTTGTAGGCATTTCAAACGTTATCTTAGCTGTATTTTAACGATCGAAACTTGATCTACAATAATATCATTTTCAGTTTATTAAAACCGTTTATTTCTTAATTAGTTCGTTAGGTTTTCAATTAGTGCCTCTTTGCATTCATTACATTACTAAAAAATTAACAGAAATGTTCACGTTAAGATTCGATAATTCTTTATAACAAAAGATAAAACACGAGAATCTTAGCCTATTAATTTTTATATGGACAGAAAGATTTTTTTATTTACATAAATATTGTAAATGACATTCATTTTAAGTAAGGAAGTTAGAAATTTGCTCCCACATACCTTAGTTTTTACTTCAACACTTTGACTGTCGATTCGAGCAGCTATTTTGTTCTTCGACATCTCGAAAGCATTTAACGCAGTAACACTAACACGTTAAACCTATTCTATAATTGTTTAGGCACTTACTTTACGAAAAAACATTGTAAAACATTAATAGTTTCAAATAAATGAGGCTGTTCTTTTAACACTACTCTCGCGTCGTAATTTTAGTTAGTTCTATTTGGCTTACAAAATATTTTCTGCATTAGTAATATTTAACTAATCGTATCAATATTTTTCAAAATCTGTGTACTTTGATTGGTTAATTTTATAAAGCGAAAAATAACTGACGTAGAAAACAAATACGATCTGTTTCACGCATATAACTTACAACGTACGTTATGATTTTTTTTTAATTACAAAATAAATAGCATTTAAACAATAATATGATAAAACTATGATTTCATAAATTACTTGTAAAGTCTAAATCTTATCTAATGTCTACTTTATGATCAATTGATCATGGATATAATGGTAGATATGTTTTTATCGTGTGTATTTATAATATTTTAAGACGATGTTCCAGACTTGGCCAAAATATAATCAGATTAATGACTAACGATTACGACTGTGTAATCATCGATCAAGACAACACATTAACTTTGATTCTTAAGAGATTTGAATTATCTATGTTAAAATTAATATTTTTTTTCGCACTAGTGACTTCATATTAAAAACATCGGGAGGAGTAGTAAGTATTTTAATGAATAAAAATTTAATACTATGGAATTTCGAAAAGAGGCTCCTTCTAAGATATTTCATTATCGTAAAAAAAATACAACAAAACATACCTAAATCATTTACAAGAATATTACATTTTAGAAGATAATGTGGGGTATTCTTTCCATTCATTTTGAAAACTAGGTACATAGCAGTAACACTATTTATTGTTAATTCGCCTAGTTTCATACGTTATTTAATATAAAATAAATAGTTTAATACTTTTTGGTGTCATAGAGCTTAACATTTATCAGGTGACATTTGACTTTACAATTTATATAAATGTAAACATCAAAGTCATAAAATGTTTTTAAAGACTTGCAAGTAGGTTAATAATAAAAATTAGAAAAAAATTAAAAATAATAATGAAAAACCTTGAAGCCGAACGTATGAATCCCTGTTTAAAGGTTGTTGCATAAGTTAAAAAAAAACCATTATAATTTTAATAATTATATAACTGGTATATTCAAAATTTTTATAGGAGCAGGAAAAATCTTATGAATGCTTGAACAAGAATAATTTTGTGCAAGAAAAATGCGAAGCCTATTTCGATAATTACAATACATGTAAAAAATTCTGGGTTAGTATCTAATATTTGAAAAAGTACCTATTGAGTGAGTATAATTAGTGTTCTGATAATTTAACACATTGGCCTCAAGAATATTATAAAAAAAAGTATATATGTCACGAAATTAGTATAGTGATCAGTCCATAAAGAGAAGATAGTAACTTTTGCTTAGTTGTAGCATTACAGTCATCTATAATAATTATATCCATCGTAAACAGTCATAATAATGCACCTTAACACTGTTGTGTATGAAAATTACTAACAAAAATAGGTTACAATTAAAAAAATATGCATTATATACTGCCTAGATGAATAATTTAAGCCTCTGTAATGGTTAAAGAATGAATGAAATTAAAGGGTCTTTATGTTAAAAAAGAAGCCGAGATGGCTCACTAGTAAAGAGTGTGTGAATCTTAACCGATGATCATGGGTTCAATCCTGGGCAAGCGCCACTGAATTTTCATATGGTTAATTTGTGATTATAATTCATCTCGAGCTTGACGGTGAAGGCAAACATGAGGAAACCTTCATTTGTCTCATTTCACTGAAATTCTGCAACATTTGTATTTCATCAACCCGCATTTGAGCAGAGTGGTGGAATAAGCTCCAAAAGCCTTCTCTTCAAAAAAGGGAGAGGAGGCCTTAGCTCAGCAGTGGGACATTCACAGGCTGTTACTGTTTTACTGTGTTAAAAATAATGTATATTAAGTGCCTTTAATATTTTTTTTTTTCAGGGTAAAGTGTCCAAAGATAGGAGAGCTAGAGGTTTGACACCTTATTTACCAGATGTTGCAGATAGAGATAGAATAAAAGGAGAGTATTTGCAGAAAATTAAAAACAATACATTATAAATTACATAAAAATATTACAAACTATTAAATTAAAATTACTTATACAATATTATAAACTATAAAACTGCCATAACAATAAATGATTATCAATTTAACATGTTAGCGATTCAATGTACTCTGTGGTACAGGTAGAACACAAGCCCAGTTTAATATTCTGAATTCTGATACAACCTGATTGAGAAATAAGTTATTACTGTATTTTTAAATATTATTAATCCATAGACACAAGTATTCAGGTTGTGAATGTATTTTGCCATGCTTGTACATCTGCAAGGTTGTTACACCTCCACATTTTAACTACTGAACCCATCATCATGAAATTTTACATACACACAGAAAAGGACATATGGTACCTAACACTTCACATGCTAGTTTTTTAGTAGTAAGTTATTTATACCAATCATTATGCAGTTATGTTGGGTGGTTAAAATCTCTTGAACATTAAACCAAACCATAGTCCATTCATGAAGAAAATGGTAAGTCATCAAGTGCAACTACAGGGAAAGGTGTTTTCTTTTTTTTTAAATTTTTAAAAAATTTTATATCACTAGTAAAATCAGTATCACTAGAATATTCGTTTCTATTTATTATAAAATAATTTTCTTATAATTTTAATTGCTATCGAGTCTCATTTAAACCGCACAGTTTTAAGTATTTAAAAACATTGTAAAGCTCATCTTTTTCCGCTATGAATTATCGATGTTTTATTCTTACGAATAGGTAAAATATTCATTTTTAAAATTTAGGTAGGTAACGAAACTGTTTCGTACGAAAGTCTGTCTTTAACTGGTAATGGTAATTGCGCACTTGAGTGCATAATTTTATGCGACCTGATTGGTCAGGTGTTTAGGCCGGCGACATACGATGACTATTTTCTTAACGCGAATGGACAAAAGGATCCAAATATTTTATATGCCGTTTTAATTTTTCACATTTAATTTCTGATGCATTTTATTTCAAAGACTGCTTCCTTCAAATTATTCAGCATTAAAAATAATGTAAACAACCATATTTTATTAAGAAATAAAAATTCTAAACATATTTAAGGTCTTTATTTATTTAAGTCTAGTTTCATAAAACAAAACAATAAAGATTTATAATATTATATTTTAATGTGAGTGTGTTGCGATAAGCATTGACAGTGTTTTGTCCGTGTAAAAGCGAATATCTAGCTAGCTAATTATTATTCTATCACATTTGATCAAGGCAGATTGGGAAGAACATGTTTCATCTCTCTCATTCCAAATTATATGAAATTTCACATTCTTGCTGTAAACAGACACTTTCATTTTTCATTAGTGTACTGTTTTGTTAAGATCAAGTGAATTTGTACATATTATATAACAAATGTTTTTGATTCGTTAAAAAATTAGATTTAATCTCAATACATTCAAATTAAATAATATAAAAATATAACTTGTACAAATTCAATTGAAGTTAACTCTTAGATATATAATATTACATGCTTATCATAACAGATTAATTTATATTTGAAATATAGAATACATACTTATTTTAATAAAAATATAAAACAGACCAATCAAATATTGCTATTTCCAATCAAATTTGTAAGAAATATAAATGCTAGTGCTTTAAAAAGTCATTCATAAGTTGGGTCAAAAAGACCTGCAATTTTTTTAGACCTGTCAAACACAAAAAAAAAAAACTAAAAAACAAAATTAAGACCAATGTCGTATACTCTTATATAATTAATGTTCTGTAGGAATTTGATTGGTTTTTAGATTTAGAAAACAATTTGTATTTATGGTGGGTTAAAATCAGACTTATAATCTTAGTGAGGTCTGTTTTTACAAATTTATGTAAAATTAATTTGATTTAGAATCGTGACTAGGATAATTAGATAAATAATTCAATACTTTTATATATTACATTACATGACAATGTAGTTATATCGTTAACATTACACTTTTATTGGACGACGTTCACCTTACAATGTATGAGCCCATCTGAGCGATTCTGATACATTCTGAGCCCCTAGAGTGAGTTTTAAAAGTTAACATACGGATTTGTGTTAAAACTCACACGAGGTATCATTCAGTTTGTTTTTAATATATATATTTTTAAAGTTATACAAGTTACAGGATTTCAGATTAAATTACATTAAATAGCAATATGGGTGTGGCTCTATTCTGCTCTGTCGTAAATAACCCCTCTAAAGAATAAGTCCTAAATATGCACAATTAATATAGTTTATATTAATAAAATGATTAATCCGAAAAATAAATGTTTTTGTTTTGTACATTTTCTTCCATCGTTGAAACGTTAATCACCCCGGTGATTATACTTTAAACTATTATTTACATAATTATTAATAAAGTTATTTTACCATACGTCACATTGGCAGAATACAATAGATCCACGAAAAAAAAAATATAAATTTTATGTTGCCTATTGTTCAATATTACTTTTATATAATTACATAGGAATGAATTAACGTCACAATTCTGTGAATTATAACATAAATATAGCGTATAATACAAACTGGTAATGCAAGTTAAAATAATTATATTAAAAAAAATAATCTCATTGAAATACTTTAAAAGGAATACGCATTATGAAAATTTTGCACAGATTAAATATTAATTGACAAAACGTATTAACTATACTAAGGCGTTTTCGGCGTCAATTTTTTTTTTTAATGAAAATAGTCTTATAAAAATAATTTGATTGTATAAAATTACTTTGTTATAATGTTATTTTATGAGAAATGTATACACAGTAAAAAGCGATCGAGCAAATTTGCGTGAAAATTACGCGTGATATATCTGTAAAACCACAGTCACACACAATAAAATAAAGTCTTAAAATAGACTTAGAGTAAAAGTGTATTATACTTAATCAACAACAAAATATTGCTATCCTTTTTAACCCCACATACGAGAAAGAGATAGCTTTATTTGAAGTCCTGTTAAATTAATTTATAAACGTTTGTTTGTGACAAAACAGCACAATTAACGTAAAATTGTGTATATTGCTTAAAATGTAAAAAGCGTTTTTGAATTATATATTTTTGTACACATTATAATACAAGAGTATTATTTAAAATATCAAAATGTACGATTTTATTAGTCATGTTAATTTAAAGTAGTATTAATAATTTTAATAGACAAATATGTCGAATTTAAATTTTATATTTTGATATAACTTACGAGTTGTAAAATTATTTTACAATAATTACTTTTATAATAGGTAATGCTGGACAATCTTACTTTTTAGTCTAAATTGAATAACGTAACTGAAAATTCAGATAATGTTATTCGCGCACTATAATGCGTATAGATACTGTCAAAATAAATCGATTGATTGAAATTGACAGTTCTCGAACGAAGTAGTGTTAGCAAAAAAAATACTGAACAACAGTTGTCATCTGACTGACAGAACAAACGCGTGAGTTTTATGATTATTCAGCTTTGCTTCTTATGATGGATTTTACTTATAAACCAAGATAAGTTCAACAGCATCTGCTGCCGTTTATTTTATATGCGTATTCCCTTCGGAAACTTAATTAGGGGAAATTAAACATAAATTATTACAAACATAATTAACGATTAAGACGAAACGATATATTCGTTAAATAAATTCACTCAAAACTCTATTAGTAAATTCACGGACAATCAATCAATCAATCAATCAACAGCCAATCGTTGTCCACTGCTGAACATAGGCCTCTCCCAAGGTGCGCCAAAGCTCCCTGTCCTCCGCCTTCACGGACAATGCGTGCTACAAACACTTAAACAAAAATGTGTAAAGATAAAAGAAAAAACGTTTTAAATATTTATTTCAATTTTTAAGTCAATTACTTGTTGTACACATTTCTCTTTATAACATAACATTGATAAAACAACATTGTGCCGAAAAAATAAATATACAAATAAAAATATTATTCCTATTGATATAAATTAATTTTAGCCGTTACAAGACAAAAACGAAATTTAAATTTGTTAAAATGATGTTTATTAAAATTTATAATAAAAAAGGTGTATTTTTTTCATTTATATCAATATGAACTATGTGTATATTTATTTATAATACATGTATGTAATATCAGCGCGACTATGTTGCCATGATTAATTATGTTTTATTGCATTATTACTGTAACTTGTACACCATATTGGACGTTTTATGCAAAAAAATAAATAATCCACAGATTAAATATAATATTGAAATGACTGCATAGTTACAACCATTATGTGTATACCCTTACAATGACTTTCATATAGTATAAAATGCAATTAACATAAGATAAAGGCATTCAATGTTACGTTATTTAGCACGCATTGTCGTCTAAGAGTCAATCTGAACGTTGCTTTATGTGGAAACAGTTTATTCGGAAGTGGTCACACATTTGGCTTACCTGAAAATTATATAAAACAAATGAACATTGATAGTATAGAGATATGTATATAAATATTTTATCAGTTGAATGCAGGAATGGCTAAATTAGGCTATGTACAAAGTACATATCAAGAAAAATATAAATTCATAATCTAAGCACGCAAAAATTGTAGCATAAATACTAACACAGAAGTAACATAAATATAATAATTGATATTTAAGTTTCATAAAAACTTAAATATTATAATAATACTCACCACACAAACTCCATAGTGAATATGAGCCGCAATACTCATAGTGATCATAGTGTAAAACATCACTAGTTCATAGTTAGGAAAGGCGATGGACACCATAGTAGCAGCCGACAATGGCCAGAGCAGCCAATTGAACATTTCACACCGCTGGTTGCTCATTTGGCTCACTATGAGACGACACTGAAAATAAAATACACTTTGAGCCAGTATAATTAATATAAATCAGTTTATGTCAACAATTCTTACTCCGTTATGCACTTAATTTCAAATTCGAATTTGGGAATGTAATTATGGGGGTCATTGAGATTTTATAAGATCGGTAGTTGCTGTATAAAATTTACAAAAAAGCTTTTATGTCGTTGATGAAGCGTGGGTAACACCAACTCATTAGTAATTCGACCGCCAAGCAGCTATACCTTGTATTGCTTTTTGGCAATCTGAACAGTAATATAATAACAGGCACAAAAGAACAAAGGATATACGATCTAAAGCCACCTATGGGCAACAATGGCAAGTTGAAATCAGGTGTAAATTTGTTTATTGATGATTACATTTGTTTTGTTAATTGAAATTAGGTAGCCAACGCATAACAATTGAAACCGTCGGTCTTGCTAAATAAGTCGAGGGATATTCGATAAATTAATCGTTATCGTTAATATATATGGACTAGATATTGATGGTAAATTTATCATTAATAAATAATAGATATAAAATAACTTACTGCAACATTACTGAACAGCGTGCCAATGAGTAGGAATAAGGCACGCGGGTCGCAGTCCGGCAACCGATCCGATTTGTGGACCCATATCGAGCACACGACCATCATGCTCAGCAGAGACCACAACGGTCGTATTGCTTCTGTTGTCGAACGCATTTTCCCCGTCCGTAGTTTATACGATCTGCGAATAATTTTTACGGTCAAAAAAGTAGAAAAATCTAAATACTTTTCATTCAAGTAGGCTAAAAAATGCTTGTCTTGAAGTAAATGTACAGTTATAACTGGTTTGCAATGCACTACCCACCCACTCATCAGATAGGACACAAAGCTCTCCCACAAGGTGATCATTCAAGAATTTAAATAAATAATTTCACTTACTGGTATATATTATATAACGACACAGGTAAATTAGTGAAGACACCTGTAAAGTATATGAGCCATTCGAATGCGTTTGCGAGAGTGTATCCCCCGAATAAATAACGCTTGTAGAAACTAGTGCCTCTAACACCCGTCCATAGGAAGACAAAAGTTGATGTCTGAAATTAGTTAAGAAGCAATTAACATTTTTAGAGAACATCGTTATTCTATTATAGGAAAGGCTCAGGTAAATAGACCACTTGATGGCAAGTCTAATAGTTATTACCCCGGACTCGCATATCACCCATTAATCACGGAGGAAGTTTTTATCTTATTGCATGTTTTCTCATGTATTTCGCTCACATTGGTAAGCCACTATGAACCAAACTACAAAAAGGTAGTAAGTTGTAAATTTCTCCTTGTTTACGACTATCAAATAACTATTCATATATTATTCTTACGTTAAAGTATAAAACCCATTGTTTGCCATGTCGTCATTTCCTATAATTAGAAGTGTAATTAACTTCTTTTTTTATTCTTTCATGTGTAAGAATAGTAACAATAGCTTTGTATTATAACTATTGTCACTTTTGTTGGGTATTCTAAATAAATACATAAATACATTATTTTATTATATACTTATATATTGCGCAAAAGCTTTACTAATTAGTTATGCAATACGTGTTTCTATGTTATGTAAGAGGTTTTTAACCCTTTCCATGCGGCGGCGTAACATTACGTTAAAATATAAACGTAGCTCCATACGAGTCGATCTATTAGAAGAGCGCTTTTGCTGTATGACATTAAGGAAATACAAATACACTCGGTGAAATTGAAGAATATATATATATATGTGTGTGTGATAGGTCAGATGTTGCGAATTACTGAAGTATAAGACCGTGTGAAAGGTATGAATAATAAGCTTTTAAATATAGAATACTTGTATATATTATTCTTTAATATTGATTCATTGTCGAAAAATGTAAATAGGAAGGGATTATACCTACTTGAATATACGAGGAATTTATTAGATTTCAATAAATAAACTAATACCTTATAGCCACAACAATGTTAAATTTTTGTTACATTTTAACAAATAGTAATAATACGTTTTCCGCACAGTTGGGACGTAATATCGCGCCCATCGTGCTACAGAAATGACCTCATAAAAAGTCGCTCGTATGGATGTGGCTACATCAAAATCATGATCCCACAATTTTTTTTTTTTTTTTATATCGCCGGGAGGGCAAATGACTCTACTCCACCTGATGGTAAATGGTAGTAGAGTCCAAACGCGACGACGGCCAGTACAGACGGGAAAAACGTTCTGCACTAGCCGCCTTCGCCTTGCCGGCCCGCAAGATGCCTCTTCACGCCTCGTTTGAAGGAACCCGGGTTGTAAGAGGAGGGGAATACGTGAGCTGGTAAGGAATTCCATTTTTTGGAAGTGCGACAAAGAAAGGAGTTGCCAAATTTCTTTGTTCGCGATGGAATTGATGTCACAGTTAGGCGGTGACATCGAGAACCAGCTCGCGTGGACTTAAGAAGGAAGGGGGAAGCAGGAATTAGAAAGAATAATTCCTCAGAGCACTCGCCGTGATACAGTCGATAGAAAGCGCTCAGTGCTGCTATCTCACGACGCAATTGTAAAGGTTCAAGGGTGTTTGTGACCTTTACGTCGCCAATAATGCGTACGGCACGTCGCTGCAACCGGTCCAAGGCCTCAAGTAGGTACTTAGCGGAGCCATCCCAAAGGTGCGAGCAATATTCCACGCAAGACCGTACCTGTGTTTTGTACAGCAGGCACAGTTGTTGTGGCGTGAAAAAGCGCCGCACCTTGTTCAGAACTCCGAGTTTCCGTGAAGCTGTTTTTATAACAGCCTCGATGTAATCCCTTGGACTAAGGTCGCAGCGAACGTCAATCCCCAGCATGGCGATTTTGCTTTGCATCACCAGCGGAGTATTACAGAGGGAAGGAAGAGGGGAAAATGTTGACTTTTTCGCCGTGAGAGCGCATACCTGTTTTCTTGGCATTAAACTCAACAAGATTATCAGAGCCCCATTTGGCGATGAGATCTAACGTCCTATCGAGTTCAATGACAAGATTCTCCCGCCTCTCCTCAGTTTCCGCCCGCCCAGCCACTGCGCGTCCGTGGTATCCACCATGCACTGTACTATCATCTGCATAGCAATGTATGTTCCCAAGGGAGAGCATATCATTGATATGCAAAAGAAAGAGTGTGGGAGATAGCACAGATCCCTGGGGGACCCCAGCATTCACTACATAGAATTGTGAAGCGCAACCATCTACTAAAACACGAAGGCTACGCTTGTGTAGGAAGCTGGCAATCCAGGTGCATAGCTGAGCAGGCAGACCATATGCCGGTAGCTTGGAGAGAAGACTTCTGTGCCAGACCCTGTCGAAAGCCTTGGAGATATCGAGGCTGACAGCCAACGATTCTCCACGCTTGTCGATAGCTTCACCCCAGAGGTGTGTTACGTACGCTAGAAGATCACCTGTGGACCGTTTTGGTCGAAACCCGTACTGACGATCATTAATTAGACAGTGATCTTCTAGGTAATGGATCAGTTGGTTGTTTAAAATCCGTTCCATCACCTTACAAAGTACTGAGGTGATAGCTATTGGCCGATAATTTGCCGGGTCAGACCGATCCCCTTTTTTGGGAACCGCTTGCACATTAGCTCTTCTCCAAGCCTCCGGCACACTTCCCGAAGAGAGAGAAAGTTGGAACAGGCGCGTTAACACAGGAGACAGCTCCGCTGCGCACTTCTTCAGCACTATGGCTGGTATTCCATCGGGACCGCTAGCTTTCCGTACATCAAGTGATTGCAGCTCCGCACGCACATCACGTTGCCTGATTTTAATGTCAGGCATCGTATGGCCACATGCAGGTATTGTAGGTGGCAGTGCACTACAATCATCGATGACGGAATTGTCGGCAAAGAGCTTAGCCAGGAGATCAGCTTGCTCTTGCGGACTGTGAGCTAGCGATCCGTCCGGATTTCTGAGCGGTGGCAGCGAAGGTTGGCAGAAATTGTTTTGCACAGACTTGGTCAGACGCCAGAAGCTACGGGAGCCCCTAGGATGCGAAACAAGGTCATGACCAATCTGTACAATGCGCTGTGCATCCGCTCTCGTGTATGCCTTTCTACAGGACTTGGAATTTTTATTATAGTTTGCTTTCAGTGAGTCAATGTTAGATGCCCCGCTAATGCAGCCGTTGATCCACTTGCGATATGCCGCCTGCTTAGCTGATACAGCATCGGCACATTCACGAGTGAACCAACGGTTACGCGTACTCCTACTGACGAGATCTGAGCTAGGAATGTAGTATTCCATTCCCAGCATGATCTCGCCAGCAACAGCAGCGGCACCAGCTGTCGGGTCATTCCCACTGAAGCAACGTTCCTTCCAAGGGACCGACGCATAGTAATCGCGCATACCGTCCCAATCCGCCGACTTATAGTGCCAAACGCGACGTTTGCATACCGCTAGTGGCGGCAGCTTGGCCTGTGGCACTCTGGTAGAAATAAGGCAGTGATCCGAAGAGCCAAGAGGAGCCTGAACCACAACCTGATATTCCACCGGGTGAGAAGTCAGCAGAAGGTCCAGTAGAGAAGGTGCTTGCCCATCAATGTCTGGGATCCTGGTGGGCTGATCAACCAGTTGGGTCAAGTCATGTGTGAGAGCAAAATAATGAGCAGTCCTTCCAGCATGGTCAGTTTTGAGGGATTTCAACCAGGATTCGTGGTGAGCATTAAAGTCCCCCAAAAACACCAATTCCGCGTTAGGAAATTGCTCTTGCGCAGCATCTGCCACCCGACTAAGATGGTCAAATAGTCGGCTTGTCTCCAAGTCACCATTGTGGGATCTGTAGAGGCACACGTAGACTCGGCTCTGACGAACCAGGTCCACACGTACCACCAACATGGAGAAGGAGGGGTCCTCCAAGCAGCGCAGTCGGTGACAGCAAACATCCGTCCTGACGAACAAGCATACTCCGGCTTTCGCTTTGAAGGATTCTTCAAGCGTGTAGCCGGGATAATTAAGGTAGCTGGTATCGGCAGGACGGAGTATTTGTGTCTCCGTGAGAAACAACATTGCTGGCCGTGCTGTCTCGAGATGGTGGTGGACAGCGTTGAGGTTAGTGTGGAGTCCTCGGATGTTAGAGAACTCGACCTCAAACAGCGAAGGTATGGTGGGGGTGAGCACCGCTGTACGACCGTTATTTCTTTTTTGTTGCGCCATTTGGGAGAAATTAAATGGAAAAGAGACGTGAAGCGAGCGATGTATTGCCACGATAGGGATGGGCAAAGTGTGGAGGCGTGACATGGAAAGGGTCAAACTACAGCAATTTAGTAACTAATAAAAACTACATTTTATTACATGCTGTTAATATAGACTGGTTTTAAATACTTGATCCAACATTAATAATAACTTTATTTATTTAAATAAATATTTTTAATTAAATAAATATATTTAAATTGATGTTTATGTTCTGATATATAGCAGTAATTTTACTTTAGAATTATTTACATTCTATAATGGTTATTCTTTGAGATTTGCCAGAGTTGCTGAAATTTGTTCAGAAGAATATTATTTATAATTAAATAGGCTTATTACTCACCCACATACTGAAATCGTAACCCCATGGGAGAAATAATACACCAGTATTGTACTTTTCCCAGTGGCTTAGATAAAAATTTATTAGTAGATTCCACATCACATAATACATTCTGAAAAGAATAAATACTCATAACACAACTAATTTCCAAAGTTCTTAACTACTAACGGAACCATTGAGAAATCTAAAATATTATTTAATGCAGGTTTTATAACATTTAAAATGTAGCATTCTCACAATTCAAACTAGGCTGGTTTTATACATACAATAACAATAAAAGTCTTTACAAAAAAAAAAACAATGATCAAGGAAAAATGATTGTGAGACAAAATAAAATCATAATCAATAAGAATATAATTCACTATGATCCAAATTTGTATTTGTATTGAGTAGTCATTTAAATATATAAAATATGTTCTAGATTTTGTAGAAATAAATTTATTAAATGCAAAGCCATAGTTAATACTAATATTACCCCTATTCTATGAAATAATAAATTAATAACTTACCTAATAGGTGCTATAGAGAAGTCTAAGCGTCCAAAAATGGAATAAAGACAGGCTGGTATAAAGAAAACTGAATATGAATCAAGTCCATGGTCAAATAATTCACCTAAAGGTCCAGAGGTCTGCGTCCGGCGTGCCTGTTTGCCATCAATACCATCTGAAAAAAAAATATATCTCTGTAAAAAAACCTACTTTGTATTCTGCAGATCATACACTTAAAAATTTCTTGAAAATTAAAATTGGATTTTTTACTTCAAACTAACAATTGTTAACGAATACAATAAGTTTATAACTTCCAGTTTATTTAAAATATAGTTAAGAGTTACCTAGAGTGTAGGCTAAGAACAGGAATACTGCTAAGATGTACCACAGGGACTGTGGAATGACTTCCATATGCCCATTCAGAGGTTCAGTGGTTGTCTCGTTGTGGACTTTAGTGCTGGCAGCCAAGTAGTCATAGTCGTAGTACGATAGCAGCACAAAGTCAAGTACTGTCAGCATAAACCCAGCAAATGTCAAAACATTTGGTGCTACCCATCGTGGTATTATCTTAAAGAGAAACAAGACAGAGAAACAAACATTTTAATTAGATTTTAATTTTAATTGATTTCAAAAAGTCCTTATCAATTATTTATCTGGAGAAAAAAATAAAGTATCTAGATGAATACATTTTTGATTAATTTTTTTTTGTCTTATTTTAAATTAAAAGCTGGATTAATATATAATATTTAAAAGTTCTTCAGTGTGTCAGCTTAATTATATTTTATTTACTACATTGACATCTTCTTATTGAACATTTGTAAGCATATATTAAAGTATTTTTCATAAATTGATAATTTTATGCACACACTCCAATAATCATGTGCATATGTAACTATCACACACACATTAACAGCTTATTTTGGCTTAACTGATTATATTATGTTATCCGTCTATCTGATTCTCTATCATTATGACATATTCTAATTAAAAAAATATATACATCATAATGGCAACAGTTTAAGTAATTTGTTATTACTGAAGCAAAAATAGCAAAGTGCCATTAATTAAATAGTAGTTCTAATTAACAAATTCATGGTTGAAGTACTTCAAATTAATTGGCATTTACAAATGTTATCTGCTGCTTATATAATTAAACATATTTTTTGTTAAATGGTTATTGACCTTTTTAAAACAATGACATATTTTTAAAAAGACTTAATCAATGAAAGGAGGGAAGAGAGATACTATATTTCATACAAGAGAACATAATTGATATGTCAAAATTTAAGTATGTACCTATGTCAAAATTATTGAATCAAACTTACCTCTACAACTTTATTCCAAAAAGGATGCATAACATAAACACTCAAGGGGCTTGTGTCTTTTGACATATACTGAAATGAAAAAATATGAAATTTCAATAAAATGACTAACATTATCTATATACATACAGATGATAATATATAAATTAATAATTATTAACATAGCAATAATATAAACTAAACGATTTGTTTTTATAAATCATTCAGTAAAATTCTAAAATAAAATTTTATTTTTCCTATATTCCTAATGTTGCATATTTATTTAAATACGATATGTGCAATGCTGTGTTAAAATAAATGGTTGATTATTTTAAATTCTCGAATTTTAATTACTACTACAAGAACTAGTTGCAAGTGCAGTATAATGTTGCGTAAAAAGATCGATTTTTAGGTTATGTTCGAAAAATTTTATCCACCCATAAATAGCTTTTTAACAAAAAGTAAATTAAATTACCTTGTAATTATCGAAGCCTTCGAGATGCTCCCGGCTGAGATATTTATATTGAAACATTATTAGGGTTTTATAACTTACGACGATACCTTTGCGGATAATATAAATATTCCAATTTTAAATACTTATAATGACTAATTGAATATATTTATTGTATTTCATGTTTTACACTTTGTAGAGTCTAAACTGTTAAGAAATATTTGTTAAATAGAATATACATAAATATTGCTAATTTTACTTAGACCATTAGGTATACAGTACTGCAGTATGTATAACCACAGCGCAGCGCAGTAGCTACAGAGTAGACTATCAAGTACGAATTGGCACTATGACAGTTCCCTTATTAAAATAATAGGTTAGAATTTGCCACAGAGTATAGTTCTACATAGTACTAGTAGTATGTCAATTATAGCAAAAGCAAAAACGCATTTATTTACAGTGTTTGAAAATACCGAATCTATAATATTAAATATATTTTATGACTCTTATAAAGATTTGTACAGTGGCTTATGTTGTATGAGGCAAGATTTCTGCCGTCTACCGATGATGTACCCACGAGAAATCGATTTGATTGGCAAGATTGCAGAGTTATAAGGAATAAAAAAAAATCCTACATAAGGAGTGTTTTTTTTAAAAAGTTTTATGGTGAGAGCAAATTTAGAATAAAGTATACTTACGGCGATTAGCGTTTAAACATTTAAATTCTAAATTCCTAGAAGATTATAAAATTAATTCGCTACAAACAAAACAAAATTTGATCTAAGTCGACAAATGATTCGATGGTCGTTTGATAATGAAAGTAAAAATGTAATTGAAAAAGTAACAATGCATTTCTATGACAAAGTCTATAACTTAAATATTTTAGTATTTTATGTTCTAGTTTATTATTATAAAGAAATATAGTATATATATTATAATTATATTTGTATTAAAATTGCTTTACTTAAATGCTAATTAATTTCTGTTTATCTATACCATATTATACTTATGTAGGCAGTCATAGACGAAACAGCTTAGTTCTCCTTTTTCCATCGATATATAAAAAAACTCAAGATACACACACAGTCACGAACAAAAGTAACACTCGACACTGTCACCAAACACTCGGCAATTCTATATAAGTAGTTATAGTTATACTATAAACAATTTTTTTGCAAATTTAACCTAACGCGGATTGCTTAAGATTGTTTTCACAAAGCAGTGTACAAAAAACAATAAAATTTTACAACCGAAATTAGCCGGCAGGACAAGACATGGAGTGGAGACGAATATTATTTATACTGCTTACTTTTATATGACATTGAATTAGTTGTTAAGAGTTCGTTACAACAAATAATTGGAAATAAAATAAATTAATTTATTAATAATTATGATTATTAAAAAGGATATGGTTAATAACTAATTGTTACTTATATTAGGATATATAGTGTTGTTTATTAAATAAAATAGCATGTTTTTAGTTAATTTAATTTAATTAGTTTAAGTTATATTCAGCCCAACAAAAATCTTAGTCGGTTTCTAACTTAACGTAATTTTAACACAAAATAACAAAATTTATATTAACTACTGATAATACGGGTAAATTTTAAATTGATAGAGCAGAATACATTAATCTTCTACGATTTGAAATGGCATAAAAGTTGTCGTCTTTGATATATATGGAGCAAATAAGATTATTCTTACTTTCCTACCATTCCTTTTCGCACCACCACCATTCCTTTCCGCGAGAAGTTTCATTAATTTCATTAAAATCGATTTAGTTTCCATTTCAGGAATTCTATGTGTTGCCCATGTATTGTCCTTATAAGCTACGGAAAATCCATTTTATTATATATAGATATTATTACATTTTAATATATATAGTGACTTACACTTCTGACTCGTTAGTTCAGTAGCTTAGAGCGCACATTTTTTTTAACGCTGGAAAAACGTTTTACGCGTTTCCTCACGGGAACAGTGGGGGGGGGGTATGTGGGGCATCGGAATACCCACTAAAAAACCAGCGGTACCCTTTCCGTCTTAACGAGGAGCGCCACGGGATCGCTTTCGCATGCTACCGTGGCGAGGTTAGAACACCCATCTCCAAGCTTTCAATTACGACGATGATGGCGACTTCGTGGTGGTCCACGTCAAGAATTAAAACTTATTATAAATATAGCGGGAAGTATAAACATAAATATACGTCTTAAAAAATGTTTTCAATGAAAATGAATGTTATAATAATATTAACTTAGGTAAATTTTAATCCCATAAACGTAGAGAAATGAATAAATGTTTGTTTTATTTATTCTTTGTAAGACGAAAAGTAATTTCAAGATAAAGGTGAGGCTTTAAAACATCAGAACGAATTATCATTAAGATACGCATATTCAATCTGAATTTTAATTTCTGTTTTTAACTAAATAAAAAAATTAAAGGTTCATTTGTAGGAATTTTACCCGTACGGAGTCAGGACAGGCTAGTCTTTGTATAAAGGTAATAAAATGCCATAAAGATTTTTGCTGTGAAAAACCGAGATGGCCCAGTGGTGAATATTAACCAATGATCGTGGGTTCAAACCCGGGCATCATTCAATTTTCGTGTGCTTAATTTGTAATTATAATTAATCTCGTGCTATACGGTGAAGGAAAACATCGTGAAGACATGTGTCTTCCATCAACCTGAATTGGAGCAGCGTGGTGAAATAAGCTCCAAGCCTTCTCCTCAAAGAGAGGAGGCCTTAGCCCAGCAGTGGGACATTCACAGGCTGTTACGAAAGATTTTTGCAATAAATAAGAGAAAAGCTTTTGCTATACGTTTTTGTTAGGCTCATTGAATTTTAACAAAATATTCCAATTAAAGGCGGCTGAGTTTTAATTTACTAATAATCAAGAGCTTCCGGTAACTCCAGGAAAATGCGTTAATCCATTGTGCGTTTGTTGCGTACCTATTTCTAATTTTTCTATCGCAATAATTTCATAAAAAATAGTATAAAAATATAAGTTAATCCGATGTACAATGTGAACGTGTTATTTTTTTTTTACAAATTTTTTTTTGATAAATGGCAAAATTTTGGCATTTATGTTTCTTTAGATTATTATTATTATTTATTTTTAGTTTAATAAAAACTATAACTTGACGATGTGGTTTAAGCGGGTGGCACATTTATGCACTTATATTTTTTATGTACCATGTGCGTCTTTGTCTGGGTTATATACACTGAAAAAACAGTCATTTGAAAAGTTGGATTAAGAACATGAGTCACTATCACAACCCTAGAAATAATCGTTCGATGCAAATGTATATGTATACACTATATTGTAAGCATTGTCATTTTGATAAGATAAAGCAGATCGATATTAATTTTAATCATTTCTATGTGTGCAAGCAGTGTTCGACAACGTTAATAGTTTTAAAAACAGTATTATGGAAAACGAAGATATAATGGCTTATATTTATTCGCGTGATAGTCTTGATGGTGATATGGTTTCTTTACCACAGATAAATGATGAAAATTTAGGTGATGATTCCGAAATTAAGGAAAAAACAACGAGTGAACCGGGAACGCCGACCGTGGAATGCGAAAAAACATTGTACAACACAAGAGCTCTCAACAAAAATGATTTAACGTACAGACTCGAAACATTTCAGAAGCATTATATGATGATTTTCAATCAAGAAAATGTTGTCGGTTTCAAACCTCGATTAGGAACTGAAAAGGATGTCTCGTCGCTTTGCAGAACTTTTTCGGAATATAACTTTGAAATTGACGTTCATAAGGATTTAACGAAGTCAGAAATCATGGAAGAACTTAAAATATGTAAGTATACTAATCATAGTATTTGTTACAATAATTTTTTAGTGAAACATGATAGGCGAAGATAATACAGTATACATTATTACACAATGATTATTATGCTTGGCTTCGTAATCATATTTTTGTAGTAAATAGATATTAATAAATAAATAAAATTTTGAAATAGGGTCATAATATTTATTTTTTATTTTCTATAGTATAGTTTGGCGGAGCATATGGGCCACCTGATGGTAATTGGTCACCAACGCCCATAGGCATATGCATTGTAAGAAATGTTAACTATCGCTTACATCGCCAATGCACCACCAACCTTGGGAACTAAGATGTTATGTCCCTTGTGCCTGTAATTACACTGGCTCACTCACCCTTCAAACCGAAATACAAAAATAACAAGTACTGCTGTTTTGCGGTAGAATATCTGATGAGTGGGTGGTACCTACCCGGACGGGCTTGGACAAAGCCCTACCACCAGTAATAATAATTAAGAGTAAACATAATCTTAAGAAACATACTACTATTAGGTCTACAATTTTTTCTAAAGCTGAATATAGAGTTTAGCTTCTTATAAGGGAGTCCTACTTCATGACCGAATGACAGTACGTATATCGTAATCCATATAAAGCCGTTCTTAGAAATATTCATATACCTTTATTGTTACGAATTTTCTACGTGTCTTCTTAGCTATACTTATAATTGTATTTTTGTATGTTTATTGGACGGAAATTTCGCCACCATATTCTAAATTAAAACAAAAAAAAAACTTATACTGATAGATATTATACCTATACTGTTGACTACTTCGTTGGTCTAGTGGTTTGATGTAAGACCGCAGATCCGGAGGTCCTGGGTTCAATTTCCAGGTTGGTCCAATAAAAAGTTGTTGGGTTTTTCTGTCAGAAAATTCTCCTATCATATTCTCTAGCAGCCCGGAGTCTGGAAGTTAGAAGTGTGTACACTCCCGCGCCTCGGAAAGCACGTAAAGCCGTTGGTCTAGCGCCTGAACTCTTTCCGGTCGTGTCGGATTGCCGTCCCATCGGATTATGAGAATTAGGGAATAGAGAGTGCACCTGAGTTTGCGCACACACTTGTGCACTATAATATCCCCTGCGTAGTTGGCACATCTCTTTAGAGATTGGCCTGGAGGACATTATTATTATTATATCATTGATTTTCTTATAATTATGCCATTTTTGTGGTTGGCGCAATGTTCAAACTTAGCGGATCTAACTCTAAAAGGAATGCTATAGCTTTGGTTGGTTTTCTAGCCACTAAACGAGGGTTGAAAGTCCTATTGCTAGTTAGATTGATGCATCATACGTCTAAAAACTCCGTTAGTTCTCCCTTCCGATACCTGATCTCAACCGGTAGGTCAAGTCAATGAGTAAATCTGTTTTGCTACAAGCGAAATATTAAAAATCCTCACTGTTAGGAATATATCAAAACTATAGTATTAAAAATTGTCTATGATCTCATCTCGATATCTTTCATAAGATTGACAGTCTGCCTCAAGGCTGCGTGTGAGCAAGGTTTATGCCAGTCAACTCAGTGACAAGTAATACGTTAGTAGTATATAGGTGTATAAACAAACAGTGAATAACAATAATACAACGACCAATTCTATTAATAAAAATAAGTCAAAGGTCAAAAGTATCGATTTTTTGCGTTTTTCTAGTAAACGGTGAATTTATACAATATTAAATTTGAAACTGATCACTATTTGTACATGGAAGATATATGAGTAAAACTATTACCGGGGGCCTTTGTTAGAATTTTTGTCTGTTTGTTTGTTTGTTTGTTTGTGCACGTTAATATTAGCAACGGCTTAACGGTGTTTTATTTCAATCGGCTTATAAATAATAAAGTTATGTCAATTTAAAGAATCACGTCAAACATTTTATATTAATCGTATTAAATATTGTTCAGCTAAAATTTAGCAAATTATAAACCAAAGTATTATTTTGCAATAAATGACGTTAGTTCTAGCATATTCTAGTATCCAACATCAAATGTGGAAGTAGTGAATATAATAGGTAAACTAAAAAACTCTAAAGCGAGTGAGCGTCCTGAAAAAATGCAAACATATTATAGCACCTATTCTATCGCATTTAATAAATCTCTCTTTTTTAAAAGGATTTTTTTCCAGATAAATTAAAAATATCTATCATAAATCTAATATATAAAAAAGGTGATTGCAAATATATTAATAATTATAGGCCAATTACACTCATTCCAGTGTTGTCAAAAAATTTTTGAAAGAGTCATGCACAATAGATTAACTGATTTTTTAAAGAAATAACATAATAAAAGAAGAAGAAAATGAAAAACAAATCAACGACTTTAGCAGCTTTTTCCCATGTAAAAACTATAATAGAAAATATTGACAAAAAAGTACCAATAGTAAGTATTTTCTTTGATATGTCAAAGGCATTTGATTTTGTGAATCATAATATACTGCTTATGAAATGTGAAAAGCTCTAAGTTGGATAAATAGCTATCTAAAAGACAGTACACAACATGTAGAAATATCAAAAATAAACAACAAATCCGAATTAACTACTTATAAATCTCCCAATTTACAAAACATCTCTGGCGTCCCACAAAGTAGCGTTTTGGGTCCACTGTTATTTATATTGTACATTTACGATTTACCCAATGTTATAAAATATCAATGTGTTTTATTTACCGATGACATAGCGTTAGCTGTGCCTCATACTAAAACTAACGTCGCCTCTGAGGATAATGTTAATAATGCTGTAGAATCAGTGTTGTCTTGGCTAAAATCAAATGATTTATGTGCCAACATATAAAAAACGCGATTTGTCCAATTTTCAAATTTTTAAAACTAAAAAATAAAACTAAAAATTGGTTATCGTGGAATGGATTTTGAAGAAAACAATGATGTAAAATTCCTTGGTGTACAATTGGATCATCATTGTGATTGGAAACTGCATATAAGTATATCTTACTTCTAGAATAAATAAGTTTGTATATGCTCTTCGCAAACTACAACATACTGTTGGCAAAGATGCTGCTCTCACTGCATATTATGGATGTGTTGTTTCTTTATTAAATTATGGCTTAATTTTATAAGGTAATTCTACTAATTTCAATAATGGTTTTATCTGTTAGAAAAAGTGTATACAGGCTATTTTTGCAATTCAACCTTTAGATTCATGTAGACCGATTTTTAAAGTTTCGTGTTTGTAAAAAAATATCCACATTTATTTGAAAAAGCAGGTGATAGAAGCAGGCTTGGATTAAGAGATCCTACTAGGTTATTTATACAACCTTACCACTGTGCTCTCTTTCAAAAAAAATCTTACATAATGTGCATCAAAATATTTAATAATATACCAAAAAGCTTAAGGGTAACTACCATTAAGGTTACTAAGGTCTAAACTTAAGAAATGGTTAATAGATAAAAATATTTACTCTATAAATGAATATTTAAAAACTCAAGAATGTATTGAATGAATGAATAATTAATGAGTTTGATGATTCATTCAACTTTAGTAAATAGATAATTTTGGATAATACTATTTTTTTTTAAGTTAGAAATATCAACGTTTACATAAACCTTATCCCCAAATTATGGGTAACAAGGGATGCTTTTAATATAAATGAATTAATTTCCTTGTCGGTTCTCGGTAGAATCTACATTTGGAATCGGTTTTTAGCCATGACGATTTGACGGTTAAGGGTCTACCTATTTTAAATAAAGTAAATGTATATTGTATTATTTATTATGTAATTATGCACTTAAATGTATAAACTTAAGTAAATCATTGAATTTAATTAATTATTGTTAATTTTAAACCAATTTTTATTTTATATACGTGTCATTTTATACATATATTAATATAATTATTTTAATGTACAATTGGTGTGATCTGTATTTAATATACTTGTATATTTGCGTGCCTATCGTGAGCGAAATGTATTAGTCACTTATAAAGAAATCATAACATCTGTAAAACTATGTTTCATGCAAATAAATGATTATTATTATTATTATTATGCTGGTATATGTCCGTTATCTCGTCTATGCATAGATGTATTATAAGGTTGATTATAGTAAAACTTAAAACATATATCCTTAACTACCCTTTTGTATAGTATTCAAATTTGTTCTAAAATAATGCATTATTTGCATAGTCGTTTTTATAAAATATTAGTTCTTATGAAAGATTTCGAGATAAGACCATAGACAGTTTTTAGTACTTTTTATACTTTTGACATATTAATACAACGGTTAGTTAAGCAGGTTGTTTGAAAATACTTAAACATACGTATTTATTTTCGGTTTGTAAATAACTTTGTAAGTTAAAGTTTATAGGTTAGGTAGGTATTTCGTTTCGTTGCCGCATTACTTTTTATTCACTTCTAACGGCAGCCCCTATGACTACCTGTTTTATTTTGTCGATGTTTACCAGACATCAGATATTGGTCTTTTATAGCTCCGTTACAGTATTTTAACATTAATATTAATTTCATTGATTATATATCTATGTTTTTACATAATTGTTTGGCGATACAATTTAATAATAATCTTATATGATAACTTTACTAATATGCGTCACTAAAATAAACATGTTCCTTCTTTTAAAACTGTAAACATAAATGATATTGTTATGATGATGCCTAAACTTTACAATTAATTGCCAAAAGAGATCATAGATTGAAGCATAAATTATTTTAGTATATTTAAAAACAAATTTAAGAAGTATATTTTACAAAATATTATTTAAACCGATAAATAATAATAAAAATATTGACGGGCCGGTTGACGTGGTTGGTAGACACTTGCCTTTCACGCTGAAGGTTGTGGGTTCCATTCCCACCCAGGACAGACATTTGTGTGCATGAACATGTCTGTTTATCCTGAGTCTGGGTGTAATTATCTATATAAGTATGTATTTACAAAAGTAAAGTAGTATATGTAGTATATCAGTTGTTTGGTTTCCGTAGTACAACCTTTGCTTGCTTGGGATCAGATGGCCGTGTGTGAATAATGTCGCAGGATATTATTATTATTATTATCACTTAATTAATATCAGTGATCACTAACTAATTTTATTTAATTCTATTTTTTATGTATTCATTTTTGTTTAGAATGGATTAATTTTATAATGTTAAATATATAATATAATAATTATAACATATTGCAAATCTGATTTGATTGCTAACTGGTACAACTAATGAGATGTTACAAATGTATTTATATAGTTTATGCAATTAATAATTATCTGATCCATTAACATGTTTTGCGTTTTTGTAATACGGCCGTGAATTTACGCTAAGGAAGATTATAGTGTAAAAGGAATGTTGAAGTGCTTTTGTAGCATTTTTAACATATCCTGTTTACAGCTCTGTTCCTATTTGTCATCTAATAAGTGAATTACTCATTCATATATAAAATATATTTTATGAGTGCTTGGGAAATAACATTATTAAGTTGCCGCTTCCGGCTGTTATCGACCATCTGATATACATAGAAAATCCTATATTATTGATGTAAATCTAGTTGATTTGCGAGGCTATTGATAAACATGACATACTAATAAGCAAGGAGTCTGTATTCGTTGATTTTTATGAAGGGTATAAAAGTAAT
This sequence comes from Nymphalis io, assembly GCF_905147045.1. Taxonomy (NCBI): domain Eukaryota; kingdom Metazoa; phylum Arthropoda; class Insecta; order Lepidoptera; family Nymphalidae; genus Nymphalis; species Nymphalis io. The sequence continues at coordinate 7,472,417 of NC_065909.1, forward strand.
GATTGGGCATGTAAAAAAATTTAATCTGTGGTTCGGTGCAAAATAGAATAGTTAGGTATTTTTCATCCGACTTACTTGTCAAAAACATTCATAATCATAATAGTTTACATTCTGTCGCTGTAAATGCGGTAGCTGGTTTAGTAATGAAACAAACAAGGCACTATTGGCCATTGACCTTTGTAAAATAAAAAATAAAATGAATAAATAAATTAGTAAATTAATAAACAATTAATTTCTTGTCCTAAATATCTAATAACCTTGAAGTTTTCGCGTTATCGAAAATAAAAATTGATAAGATAAACCAAAGAATGACAAATAAATTGTCGTAAGCCAATGTTGTGTGGTTATTCTGATACAACAGAACCGGAGGCTCCCTTTGTTTTCAATAGTCTATTTGAAGTAATATATTCAATAGTGTTTTCGTAATTACTTATCAAATTATGTTTTAGATTTTCTTATTTAAAAACTATGACTAGAATAGAATAGAATAAGCTTTTTTGTACATCAAAACATTGAAAGAAACATACAGTTACATACATCACGAAAAATAATATAGTTCTCTTTACATAAAGGCCATTTAGATTTAATTTTATCGTATTCACATATTTGGAGAAATAAATAAACGAACTCACTTAAGCATTTTTAATATTAGTAAGATTTGCTTAATGTTCAATGAATGTAATTTATTATTAATACCTCATGTTCAGATCGAGTAAATTAAAATATAAATATGACCAAATGTTATCTCATTAATTTTCCCATAAAAATATCGACTTAAAAATATTATATTGAAATTATATAAAGATAAACACAGTGAATGATTTCAGATATAATTTAATTTACATTCAATTATAAATTTTATGAATCATGCAAATAAATATTAAGATTAGTTTATCTTCGAAGACTTGTAAATGAGCCAAGCACACACATACACCTACCAACACGGTTATTCAAAGCCAAATAAACGCATCAATCAATCAATCAATCGTTGTCCACTGCTGAACATAGGCCTCTCCCAAGGTGCGCCAAAGCTCCCTGTCCTCCGCCTTCCGCATCCAGTTGGTGCCCGCCACCTTCTTAAGGTCGTCGGTCCACCTGGCTGGAGGGCGCCCTACGCTGCGCTTGCCGATTCGCGGTCTCCACTCTAGGACTCGTCTGCTCCAACGGCCATCGGACCTACGACATACGTGACCAGCCCACTGCCACTTCAGTCTGCTAATTTTGCAAGCTATGTCTGTGACTCCGGTTCTTTTCCGGATAATCTCATTTCTGATCTTATCCTTCAAAGATACTCCGAGCATAGCTCGCTCCATAGCACGCTGAGCGACTTTGAATTTGTGGACTAGTCCCGCAGTTAGTGTCCACGTTTCGGCACCGTATGTCATGGCAGGTAAGACGCATTGGTTGAAGACTCTCGTCTTCAAACATTGCGGTATAGACGACTTGAGGACTTGACGAAGGTTGCCAAATGCTGCCCATCCCAAGCGAAGGTATATTCACTAACAACTTCGAGACGTTTCCCCTCGACGTATATCGGTCCCGGCACGACATGCCTATTGAACATGACCTTGGTCTTGTCCAAGTTTATACCGAGACCGACACACCGGGAAGACTCGCCTAGGCTACGCAGCATTTCGGTGAGTTGTTCCATCGACTCTGCTATGATGACGATATCGTCGGCAAATCGAAGGTGTGAGATGTACTCGCCGTTTACATTGACTCCATACCTAGTCCAATCCAGCGTTTTGAAAACGTCTTCCAACGCGTTGGTGAACAGTTTCGGGGATATTACATCCCTCTGTCTCACCCCTCTGCGCAGTTGGATCGCCTTCGTCTTACAGTCCTGGATGTGGACAGTCATTGTAGCGGCGTTGTACAGACATCTCAGTACCTCGATATATCTCCAATCGATATGACATCTCTGCAATGAGTCGAGCACTGCCCAGGTTTCGATGGAGTCGAAGGCTTTCTCGTAGTCCACAAATGCCATACACAGCGGCTGATTGTACTCTTCGGTCTTCTGCACAATCTGCCAATCAGTATGGATGTGGTCCACGGTGCTGTAGCCTGATCGAAAGCCGGCTTGCTCTGGGGGCTGGAACTCGTCAAGTCGTCTGGCGAGACGGTTCGTGACGACTCTTGAGAACAGCTTATACATGTGACTCAGGAGGGAGATTGGTCTGTAGTTTTTCAAGAGGGTTTTATCACCTTTCTTGAAAAACAGTACCACCTCACTCCCGCTCAACGTTTCCGGGGTCTTGCCATGTTGGATGATTCTGTTATGATTCCGTCATCTCCCGGAGCTTTGTTGTTTTTAAGCTGTTCTAGAGCCGCCCTAATCTCTCCTTGGTCAATGACCGGGAGCTCCTCGGAGTAATGGCGCATAAGAGGGGCGCGCTGGTCATCAATACTGATTCCCACGGGTTTATCCGATCTTGAAGAGAACAACTGCCCATAAAACCTCTCTACTTCTCCGACAATCTCAGGCCTAGAGGTAACGACCCCACCATTTTCAGTTTTAAGTTTTGTCAGACGCGGCCTCCCAAACTTGAGAGCGAACACTTTCGATCCCCGATTTTGCTCAATCGCAGCCTTGATGGCACGGGTATTGGAGCGTTGGAGATCGCGTCGCGTCAGCGTTTTTATAATTCGATTTAAGGCCTTATCTGACAAAAACGATGGTAGTTCTCGTCGTTTTCTCATGAGTTCGAGTGTCTCAGCAGAGAGTTTTTGTGCGTTGTCTCTTCTCTGTGGCGGAAAACACTTGTGTTTTGCAGTATTTTGACCAGCGTGTCGGTTCTCTCATCAATGCTGCTTATGGTTTCCAACGCGGTGAATTGATTTTGAAGTTCCATTTGGAACTTTTCGGAGCCTTGAGCAGCTTGGAGCATGGTAGGTCGGAGAGTAGACCTCATCATTCTCGATCTTTCGGCTTTTAAGTTGATATTTAGAGTGCCTCGAACCAAGCGGTGATCACTTCCAGTATTAAACCTGTTGATCACTGAAACATCTCTAAATATGTGCCTTTTATTCGAAATGATAAAGTCTATCTCATTCCTTGTCACGTTATCGGGGCTTCGCCAGGTCCACCTCCTCTGAGGCTTCTTTTGAAAGAAAGAATTCATCAAAAAAGCCCCTGCGCTTCGAGAAAGCTTACCAGCATTTGCCCCCTGTGATTTCTGCAGCCCAAGCCGTAAGGTCCGATTTTCGATTCACCGCTATCTTGTACTCCCACTTTAGCATTAAAGTCTCCCATAACAACATTGTAGTGGGCCTTCGAGGTGTCGTTGAGGGCCTTTGCGATGTCCTCGTACATCGCTTCGACCACATCATCAGAGTATGTCGAAGTTGGCGCATATACCTGTACGACCTTTAGGGAATACCTGTCGGAAAGTTTTAGGACAAGGTACGCTACCCGGTTCGACACACTACTGATTTCCACAATGCTGCTAATGAGATCCTTTTTGACTAGAAAACTGACACCACCCTGGGAGAGGTTATCACCTTCGCGGAAGTAGAGTAAGTTACCGGACTCTAGAGTTATCGTGTCCTCCCCCTGTCTTCGGACTTCAGATAACCCCAGTATATGCCAGTTTATATGACTTAACTCTACTTCTAATTCGGCAAGGTGATGGTCCAGCCTCATCGAGCGTCTATTATACGTTGCCATGTGCAGTCGTTTTATAAGGTAGCCTGCCGTGAACCGGTGATTCTTAGCACCCCCTGCCCTGCCGATACCGCGACCGCTACCTTGGTCGGGCCTAGCGGGCTTGCCGGTAACTGGAGGCCTTTTTTTTGGGCGCATCTGCCATTAAGGGAGGGGTTTGCCCATACTCGCCGCGCTGGGCAGGCGTGTTGGCGAGCGCAGTAGGGGGGTAAGATGTTTATGGGAGGGGGGACGCTGCTGCCCATCCCCCCTTTTCCCCGTCCCTCAGTCGCCTCTTACGACACCCATGGGATGAGATTGGGGGAGTACTGTTCTAAGCCGGTACTCCACGGCAATAAATATATAAATAAACGCATCGTATTAAGAATTTCGATATGATAAACATTTGAATAGTTAAAGTATTTGGAAATTAATATGTCTGTGTTTGTATTATTTAAAAAAACAAATACAGTCTGTAATGTCCCACAGCTGGGTAACGTCTCGTCTCCTCTAAGGGCGATGGTTTGGAGTTTATTCAATCACGCTACTGCAGTGCGGGCTGAAGCAATTCTATTAACAAATTGTCACTTTAAAGCAATCGAATCTAATCATAATCGTTGCCGTTTTATAATTCTAATAATAATAATAATAATGTCCTTCAGACTGATTTCGGCCTCAGCGTCTCCTGCCTAGTTGCAGCAGGAGATATTATAGTGCACAAGTGTGTGCGCAAACACAGGTGTACTCTCTATTCCCCAACTTTCATTTGCGGTTGGGTCGAAGTTATATTGGAATAAAATCGAGAACGTATCGTAACCGTTATAAATTAGTAGCATTTGTCTCCAACTATGGTTCAGCTAAGATTTATTTTTGTGAGGAATGGAATTGAGAACGAATGGTAATCAGACATGTGTCAAGATGTGTCAGATTTTTATCCAAAACGTGCATATTTCAAATATTTGTTTAACATTCATGTGTTCTAATAACTTTGCCATCTCAGCTCTATATTTTGAAAATTATTCTTAATTTTTTCAGTGTCAGAAAAAGACTTCACAGATTATGGATGTATTGTAATAGCGGTGTTAACACATGGAACACACGGTGGCCTGCTTAGGGCGAAGGACATGCAATACAGCGAAAGTGAAATAATAAGCCATTTCAAAACCCATGACAAACCCACGTTGTTAACCAAACCAAAGTTTCTGATAGTTCAGGTAATATTTATATTATTTTTATCATTACGTTTTTCTACAATGAAAAATTGGTGATTTATTGATACACATGTTAAAGGTCATTGTCACTAATTGTATTTTAATTCTTTACCTCTTAGAAGAGTGGTCGTTTTTAAGTGCGTTCAGACACGGCGATATACCCGCGTTCAGATATAGCATGGTTCCCGCGTATGTTTTTTTACATGCGCATCTCCTCACTCTTTAACCAAATGGTCTATGGGTGGTGTTCCCATTGGATTTTGAGAGTGAGATGGAGAATGCACTTGTCTTTGCGTATACAATTAAGCACTATTATATGCATGTCTTAACTAATCTCCGTTCCAATTGGCCGTTGTGACCGATATCGGTCAGGAGGACTTCAAATCGATAAATGTCTTGTTATTTACAAATTGCCATCACAGTTCGATATTAATAAATACACCAGTAGAAGTAATAAATTTAATTATTTGTTAATTTTAATATATTTAATATAATAAGCTTATGAGATCTTTCAAATGTAATTAAAACATAATAACATATATTGTTAATTCGATGACAGTCGTTCAGTTCTCTTTTTTATTTATGCGCGGGAAAACTATTTTTTTTAACTTTATTACCAAACAACACCAATGACGTTCTGAAACCGATATTTTTTTTATTAAATCAAATACAATATAGAAATATGTAATTATTAAATATATTAAGTGAAGTACATAAATAAGTATTTCTAACAATATGTAGCATCGTTGGTATTTACCAAGGCTTAATGTTATCAAACCTTATAGTTGGATTTGGAAGATGGTCAAAGCCAATTCTGTCACGGCATTACTGGCTTTGCCCATCTTCCAAAACTACCTGTAAAGCATAAAAATTTTCAGGCATGTCGAGGGACAAGACCGATAACTGGCGTGATGGTGAAACAGATGGGTAAAATACGTAAGGATATTGATAGAGATGAAGAGCCTTATACATTACCAATTGAATCTGACATGCTAATCCTTCATAGCTCGTACAGTGGTAACCCTTCTCACAGGTAAGATTAATAAATGAATGAAATTATAATTATGGTTGAATTTTACCAGTTGATAGTGAATAAGGTTAAGTAACACTGTAAATATAGTATTGAATAAACTAAGCTAGTCAAAGGCCTTCGGTCCTCTTAAAGACACACATGTGGCCGAATATGAACCGCCAAAAGCAGGTTTCGTCACGATGTTGTTCATCGTTGATAATGAACATATAAATGAAATTAAAGCACATGAAAACTCAATCAAAGTTAACGTAAAATGCTTAAGTAAATTTAAAACAAAATAAGGAAACACTTGTCATAATTTAAATTTTTTTCAGAGACGAGCTTCACGGTTCATGGTTAATACAAGCACTGTGCTATGAAATTACAAAAAGTTCGCCTGCGTTGGACTTAGAATCGATCATAACTGATGTCAAAAGGAAAGTTGCTATCGACATGTCACACGAAGTATACAACAGACGGACGCATGAGATTGACATAAATAAGCAAATGCCTGTCATGACGTCGACGTTAATAAGAAAACTTTATCTGAAAAAGTATAACGATGAGCCCTCATCACCGGAAGTATTTAGCGATAGAGGAGCGGTTTGTCAGAATGAAGTTTTCGATGGTGAAGTTCCGGGGACTCCCCTGTTTCCACAACTTGGCCCTTGTTTCTGCTTCTTAAACCATTACGCGTATTTGAAGAAGTGTTTAAGGTAATTTGTTATTTTTTCCATTTTGATTTTGTGTTTTTATATTATGATTACTATTTTAATAATTTAACTTACTAAGAAGTATGCGTTTGTAAAATATTAAAATTATACAAATATTTTTGGCACACACTGTCCTCTGCATATACTATCGTATAGAAATTTGTAATTTATTCATAATGGCTGCTAAACAAACTATTACAAAAAATTTTAACATACACACATTATCAACCCTTCGTCGTCCACTGCTGGACATAGGCCTCCCCAATCGCACGCCACAGTTCGATCCTCAGATCTCAATCTCCATCCGCTCTTAGCCACTTTGCGAATCATTTCTTCATTTTTTAACGATAACTTATTAATTTAAATATTAAACGACTATTATGGCCTTATTTATAAATGTTGCTTTGCGACTGATTACTTAAGCACTGATGTACCTATCTCTTTCTGTCATAATTGATTTCACGTTCTAAAGAAGAAGACACCGCATTGTTAAACTAACTACACGTTGAACAACTTTTTTTTTTTTATATGCGCCGAGATGGTAAATGACTCTACTCCACCTGATGGTAAGTGGTAGTAGAGTCCAAACGCGACGACGGCCAGTACAGTATTATACGTTTTATAAATTGATAAGGTACAAAATTCTTGCTACTGATATTTTAGATATACTTACTTACTCATCAATATGGTATTATATCATCTTATGTATTTTCATATCAATTCATGTTTTAATTTTTTTTATTACAATAACAAAATGAACAGTCCAAGTCCGGTCTTTATAAAAAAAATTAATGTTCACAAAAACATCGAACAACAGTTCTAACCATAGCTTTTTTTTAATAATTAAGTATAATTTAATAGCTATTATTCGATATTCGAATTATATTGAAGCTACTCGTCGCCACCTATTATAAAATATGGAACAGATACAACATTTATATATATTTAGGTACATGCACATACATATGTATATGTATATGCCTATCTAATTTATTCTATGTAACTTCAACTTCTTAATTATTAATTTTCTTTAATTCAAAGTTAATTAGAATTCAAGGTCAATTGCAATGCACAGTAACAGAACAGCCTGTGAATGTCCCAGTTCTGTTCTAAGACCTTCTCTCCCTTTTTGAGGCGACGGTATGGAGCTTATTCCACCACGCCGCTCCAATGCGGATTGGTGGAATACACATGTGGCAGAATTTCAGTGAAATTAGACACATGCAGGTTTCCTCATGATGTTTTCCTTCACGGTATAGCACGAGATGAATTATAGTCACAAATTAAGCACATGAAAATTCAGTGTTGCTTGCCCGGGTTTGAACCCACAATCATCGGTTAAGAATCACGCGTTCTTACTACTGGGCCATCTCGGTTTGCATTGCAATGCACACGAACACTATATTTCGTGTGATTGACTAAGGACGTGTGTACAAAAAACGGTTGCGAATTGTGTCTACAACACGACGTCCTAATATTCCTTTTTGTTCTATTAAATATCTATGTTTAATGTCGGTAGGAAGTATATCTCATATTATAACGCATGGTAGGACGCTTTACGAAGAGTTATTTCATGTTAAGTGGTTATTTCTGCCAATGGCATGGAGTGTTTCAAGCATTAATTTATTCCATTAACACTGTCAACTCCAAGACCTAGTATGCTTGTTGTAGTGGATATTAGATAATTTAAATTTCATATACACACATCACACATCCACAAGGTCGAGATGGCCTAGTGGTTAGAACGCGTGAATCTTAACCGATGATCGTGGGTTCGAACCCGGGTAAGCACCACTGAATTTTCATGTGCTTAATTTGTGATTAAAATTCATCTCGTGCTTGACGGTGAAGGAAAACATCGTGAGGAAACCTGCATGTGTCTAATTTCATTGAAATTATGTCACATGTGTATTCTACCAACCCGCATTGGAGCAGCGTGGTGGAATAAGCTCTAAACCTTCTCCTCAAAATGGAGAGGTGGCCTTAGCCCAGCAGTGGGACATTAACAGGCTATTACTGTTACTGTTACTATACACACATAACAGAATATTATTTTTTCGGATTAGAGTCAATTATTTATTATTAGTTTTTTATGGAATAATAAAAATTTATTAAAGGAATTACTAATATTCCTATTTACCGTTCAAATTAAGCGTTAAGCTTGTCTTAGGAGTGGGGTCATAATCAAAATGGGGTTAGAATGAAAATCAAAGCATACTTGATTAAATTAAATCAAACTATATTTATTGTACCAGGCAGATAAGATCTAGCTTAGACTTATGGGACTTATAAATAAGAATGTGAATTAAAAGCGGAATATTTTTATGAGATAAACGAAAATGCGCGGCAGAGACTCCAATGACACAGGTTTACATTTAGATAAGGCGATAAAGATAAATTTCACATACATGATGTGTCAAGGCCCATTGCTCCAATATTTTGAGGAACAATATGCACTGAAAACAGCGATGCTCTAACTAGATACTACTGGTGGTAGGGCTTTGTGCAAGCTCGTCTGGGTAGGTACCACCCACTCATCAGATATTCTACCGCAAAACAGCAATACTTGATATTGTTGTGTTCCGGTTTGAAGGGTGAGTGAGCCAGTGTAATAACAGGCACAAGGGACATAAAATCTTAGTTCCCAAGGTTGGTGGCGCATTGGATATGTAAGCGATGGTTGACATTTCTTACAATGCCAATGTCTAAGAGCGTTGGTGACCACTTACCATCAGGTGGCCCATATGCTCGTCCGCCTTCCTATTCTATAAAAATAAAAAAAAAAAGATAAATAGCTACGCTAGTACCAAGTTATTGGGTGGCATTATAGAATCGGAAACTTTGCAGCAAAATTATCGATCATTGTGTTTCTAAGACTATGTTGATAGATTTATCAGTGTCGACTTAGATCCACGTCAAAAAGTCATTGATATGCTTTCTTTAGCCTTCAGCCTGAAAATTCGTTAGATTTAAATCAGATAAGCGTTTTCAGTTCGATGTTTACGGATATGTCGAATTATTTGACTTTTGTCTGATAGCCAATGCTAATTCTATATTTATTTCCTTACAGGTATGTAGTAGCTGAGAATTCAGATGACAAGGTAGCGAAATCATATCTAGATATAAGTGAAACGTTGGAAGATAGCGACGATTTTAATGCAACAAAGGAGAAATTGGCGACGCTTATCTCAGAACACCTCACAAGCTACGCTGGAAGCTTAGACTTTTATAAGTATCTGTATCTATATCAAAGGAGTCTGTAGCTCTATTTATTATATTAGACTAAGTACATAATATGTTAAGCACTTTGTGATAATAATAAAAAATCTATTAAGAATATTACTAAGATTTTTTAGCTTCGTCTTGTTTTTTTAAAATTGAATTAATTTTATAAAATTTGCTCAAATATTTTATCTTTGCCAGTTACTTAAATCTTATGTTAAAATTTAAAAAATATGTAATGTTTTTTTTTTATTACAATATGTATATAAAGATAGCATGGAGTTCGTATTTATTCAATTTCCATACTCAATTTAAAATTAACTGATATTTATTAATTAAATAGTTGACTATGTATTTTATTTAAGAAAACGTAAAGTGAAAGTAAAAGTACTGAACTAAACTGAACTAAGCTATTGAATATTTACTGATTCTAATTCTCACTGAATCTACATTCCGTGAATTTTAAAGAACATGGATTGAAGAGAAACTGTTACGAAATTTGTTTGAGCCGATCCGAGGCTCGAATATGGAATGTATCGGAATCTAACTATATAAATAATATAACTTATATACCAAACGAGGCATATTATTTTGTGACGTCTAATGGGATGTATTAAATTTCAACTGATTTTGAATGTTAATCATTAGTTCCATTTTGTTTGAAGCTCTGCCAAGAGAGACCCATTTAGCAATGTAATACGGTTAAGAAGGACAAACATGAATTGATAAATTAGTTACGAAAATATATTCAAAACAAAACGTATTCTGTAAAAACAAACGCCGAACGAGGTCTACCGCAGAAAACGGTCGTGAAATGTCAGTAAGTGATATTGCATATATATATCGACCATAATTAATTAACATTTCAAGAATACGCGCATCATAATAGTAAATCACCATAAGTCGGTTGTCAATATTTCACGGGTGAGTAATGAAGTGAGTTCTTACAGAATAACTGCTGAAAGCGTATAAAGCTAAGACAAGATTTTAATAATATGACAAATAGTATAATTATAGGTACATATCACATAGAAAAATATATGTGTCGGCTTGTTACGATATATAAAAAAATGCATTTTCATGTTCTGTAAAAAAGAGTTTCCCGCCTATAAAAAAGAGTTTTTTATAGGCGGGTTTTTTGGTAAATTTATTCAATGTACAGATGTCTGGCTTCTACTGCTTTATTACAACTATGTGCAGATTTTTTTTTTATTTATGATGGGCCACCTGATGGTAAGTGATCACCACTAGCAACCATAACCGGCGAATCAACATTGACGCTATCAGAAATATTATCACCATTCCATAGCTACATATATCTTTGGGATATTGGAAGTTAGTTGCCTTGTGATTGTAATTACACTACTTCGTTCATGAGATATTTATTATTCATTCATCTGTTATAATCATTGTCCAATTTTTTTTTTAAATATATATATATTTAGAATATATACTGGTGGTAGGGCTTTGTGCAAGCTCGCCTGGGTAGGAACCACCCACTCATCATATATTCTACCGCAAAACAGATATACTTGATATTGTTGTGTTCCGGTTTGAATGGTGAGTGAACCAGTGTAATTACAGGCACAAGGGACATTAAATCTTAGTTCCCAAGGTTGGTGGCGCATTGGCTATGTAAGCGATGGTTGACATTTCTTACAATGCCAATGTCTAAGGGCGTTTGGTGACCATTTACCATCAGGTGGCCCATGTGATCGTCCGCCTTCCTATACTAAAAAAAAAAATTCTAACAAGAGAGACCGTGTACGACATTATCTCATTCAATTTTAAATATTTACGGTCGTACTCATAAACGTTGTTTAGCGGATGATTAGTTAACATTCTGTGTCTCCTTCTTTCAAATCTAAAATCAATAATGATAGAAAGGGAAAAATCAGTGTTTAACTAAACAGTCGCTAAGCAACGTTTAAAAGTAAGGACGATAATATTTTAATTATTTAAATTAAATTCAAAAATTAATTGCTAACTAACGTCATTGTTGCAAGGAATTTGACTATTATTAGACCTCCTATAACTACAGTATATTATTAGTATCGTCATTCAAAATAAATAATAACATACCACAACAAAGAGACATTTATGTGCAATTATTGTACGCTCATAACATGAGATATTCCATAGAAACACCTCAATGGGAGTTCGTCAAACATATTCGAATACATATAATTTAAATCAAGCAAATAGCACAATAAATAATCTATGAATTTGAAAACAAATGTTGTTAACGAACAGTTAAATTTGTTTTGTAATATTCACGACCAAACAAAAATAGCACACACCGAGCATAGTCAGAGTAAGATGGGTGATCGATTCATTATGACAGACGTAGGAAATAGTTTACAGTCTAGGCTATTAAGATCGATACATATCGATATTTGTGTTGTTGAAAATGTTTCAGTCATCGTACATTTTTTCCGAATAAATTTACTAGTCGAATCTTTAATTATAAACGACTTGATTATAAACGAATGATGATGTCCTTGATCGATTTTGGCCACGATGGCACACAGAAAAGTGTGTGCGCACAAACAGATATACAATTCATTCCCTCACTCTAATAATCCGATGGGACGGCAATTCGACGCGACCGGAAAGTGTTCGGGTACAGGACAAACGTCTTTACGTGCTTTCCGAGGCACGGGAGTGTACTTCCAATTCACTTCCAATTCACCACATACACCAATTCACCACATGGTCACCAACGCCCATAGATATTGGCATTGTAAAAAATGTTATTCATCGCTTACATTGCCAATGCGCTACCAACGTTGAGAACTGAGATGTTATGTCCCTTGTGCCTGTAATTACTGACTCACCCTTCAAACCAGAACACAATACCAAGTACTGCTGATTTGCAATAGAATATCTGATGAGTGGGTGGTACCTACACAGACGAACTTGCACAAAGCCCTACCACCAGTAAATACATGAAATATTGGAGTATACTCCACCTGGCGTAGTGAAGTATACTCCATACCTTCTCCATAATTGGCAGTGAGACATTTAAGATCTGTTACTTCCTTTTTATATATAATACATATTTAAACAATATAGATTATGAATATTTAACATTATACTATCAATTCGTTAATGTTACGAAAATATATCATAAGTTTTCTTCTAGAAGTCTTAAGAATCCTTCCAAGAATTATTATTATTGTTGATAACAATGTGCAGTTATTTGCAATAACCGAACGCATAGTATGAGATGTTGAATTGACAATTGCGATAAAGTTGTACCATTTGTGAGTGGTATTAAAGTTATTCTTACACAAATATGATTGCCCGGGATTTGCCGTCTTATATCTATCTAGCCACTAGACCAGTCTAAATAAAGAATACATAAACATGCCCAATTTGATTATGTTATTTATAATAAAAGAGAATGTTCTTAAAACAATAATAGGTATATATTATAGGGAAAAATTCGTTTAAGATGGTACTAGTTATTGCTACCTGCGTCCGTCACGATATCGTGTTTCGAATTTAGCGCTGATGTATAAAAGCCACCAGCCCGCATTGGTGCAGCGTGTCGGAATAAGCTCCATACCTTCTTCTTAAGGAAATGAGGCCCAGCAGTGGGACATTAGCAGGCTGGTATTGTATAAAAGTACAATTCATTGTTTAAAGCATAATTTAGAATTTGCAGATGGTACACTTTCGCGCTGTTTTTCATAGAATGAAAAAAATACCGAAGGCGTTTTATGTTATGATCGCAAAACATTTAAAATACTTATCAAATTCATCGTTTTGAAGCACCTCAAAAGAAGGCAAAACGTCATAATTAAAACTTAACTAAGTAATAAAATGCAACACACACTTAATCGTGAATTATTCATCATATCCCATGGTTTTTATCGAGTCTACACAATATTAATTCATACGCTTTATAAAGTCAAGAACTATGTTAATATCAAATTTATTATTTGGGATTGACGTAGAATTTAAACAGCAGGAAGGCTACTTACCTGATGAAAACTTCGTTGTTTTTGCAGATTTTTTTACAAGTTCGTGCTTAATTATTTAACAGGATTATTTACACACATACATACTTACAGTTACACATTATTAATTATACACATACATACAGGATAATTATTTTTGATTACCATAATTTTGTAATTTAATTGATGGAAAAGGGTAAATACTGAATTTCTTCTTCGTAGAATCGACATTCCGAACCGGTGGTCTACATTTAGTTTAATACCAAAAAACCATGCTTGTAGAAAATGTACCTAAAAAAAGATTATAATAAGTAAAAAAATAAATAAACAATATTACGTAATAATTGGTAAGTTCGATTCTAATGATCCTTCACCTTGTATATAGTTTGTTTCTGTAATAACGATGCATTATGCACCTGATAACAAGTGAGTCAAGGTGACACAACTTCTGAAGTTTTTGTACGGAATGACATCAGCTGGTGGGCTTGGTATTGATGATACATTTTGCAATTCAAGGTCATTTAAACAAATACATGTATTTATCTTCTAAACACAGGACGAAAAAAATAAATAAAGTATTTGATAATGAACAAGTGTTTTGGTTTTTTTATTATGTCATAGTGATAGATTGAACGTATTAGAAGATGATGTTCTTCAGCACATGATACCGCGAGCGGCATGTATCTTGAGCGCTGTTTGATCAAGACTGATAATTATAATAGTAAATTATCTTTGTGTCCCGTTGAAGATTTCTGTCGATTATTATACAAACCAGGTTATATTGATAATTTAAAAAAATTTTTTGAAAAAAATATCGCACGAGTATGTTTGCTGCATATGCTAGCTTTAGAGTCTATTTTTTTTTAATTTACTGTTTGGATAAAGCAAAGATATTTTTCTTTATTTATTTAATTAATAACTTCAATCTATCCTAGATTCAAAAATGTTGTTCTCGCAATATTATAATACATGGGTTATCAGGTAAAACATTAAGTTTTAAAATAACTTTTATATATATTTTTCCAATACAATAAGAAAAATTAAGATGCAAAACATAAAATGCTTTCGATTTGTCAGCAGCATTATTCAGTGATATCTGAGTCATTGTAAAATAATTCTGGCAAGTAACATTATGCAGCAGATGACTAGGTTCCGTATCGTGTCATTACAACACGAAAATATTAATATAAGTTAATTGTGTGAACTACTTATTTACAATTATGTATAAATAGGCAACGATGAAAAAAGGTTTCATATGTTTTTGTCCTGTGTTTGTTTTTCGATTTTTTGGTAGCTATTGACTAGCTTTAGCTTTATTAATAAGAAAGTTTGGAAAATGGAGTGGATAATAAATGTTAGAAACATGCAAATCCGTAAGTACATATTTTTCGTCAAACGATAATGGCCGAATTTCGACTACTCAGTTAACACCAGGAAGCCAAGTCTACTAACAAATTGTCAGATTATCGCAATCGAATCGAAGCGTGATCGTTGCCGTTAATCCGATTTCTTATTCTTTAATTTAATTATCGACTTTTGGTATAAACTTTGACAATTAAGTTTGGTTTTAATACAACGGTATATGTTAACATCATATAGGTTCGGTTCCGATCCGAATAAATATAGAATAGTCAAATTTGGATCGGAATTGAATCGGGAACATATGGTAATCGTTATAGCTTAGTAGAATTCGGCCCTAGTACATAGAAATTAAGATGTTTTTTGACACCATCAGGTAATTCCATTCCATCAGATAATAACAGTTTTTAAAGATAAAAACAAACATTCACAGGTAGGAATATCAAAACAATTTATGTTTTTCGAAATATCATTAACTTTTTTTAATCTTGCAAAATTCAGAACAGCGAATCAATGATTTTATGACACTAACGACACGGCGAAATAATAAGAGCTCTATGTTGAACGAACGCTAATAAAAATACCGATAGCGGTTTGAATTTATTAAACTTAATCTCTTAATCGTACGGGCGTAGAATATTCAAAGCTATTTCAAGATCAAAGCAAACATATTACGTCACGCTATGACTCGATTCTAACGTCATAACGTCAATGATAACGCGACGAAAACAAGGTCTCCTTTACCATGGAATGGCGAATGATGACTGATCCATAAAGTTAAAGTGTATGTTTGAATATGCAAATCAGGATCTAATAGACCGAAGATTTTTGTGATAGAAAGGCTATTTCTTTCTATCAAGGTTATAAAATAGACATATAACATCAGGCTATCCTCACTATCCAGGCAAATCCTGATAATGTCATAGTGGATCTAGATTAGGTAGTGTCATGTTTGTGTGGTTGTCAATCTGTTGGTTTATCGTCGTACTAACATTTCAATGTCCTTATCGTCGCTATTATAGATATCAGGCGACAGACAAGAGGAGTTCCTGAGGAAGTGTCGAGATTGACACTTGCGTGAGGGTAGGGTAGTGATAGTATAATGAAAATGGGTCAGTGAGACATGAACTCAATAGCTAGCACGCAAGTCCTATTAGAAAACACAACTAGGCATTGTAATGCATGTTGAATAATAATTACGGGTTATAATAATATTATGGAGATTATGTCTTGAACGGTAGGAATTACTGTTGGTGGGGCTTTGTAGAAGATAAAGAGCATAAAAGCAACCACAAGACTAATGAGACATTCAGTACCATTATACTTATTTTGCAAAAATGCACGACGAAACGTTAAAAATTTAAAATAATAGCTTTAAATGTTAATGAAAAAAAAACGACATATACTTTTATTGTACACCAAAAAGAGAAAAAAAATACAAAACATGGATACAGCCTTAATAAAAATAGAATACAATTTTGGCGACGTTATCGCTACATAGCGATCTCTTCCAGGCAACCAACGGTGTGTGGCGGAGGAGCCGTGGATACGGCGGATCACACGCGCGTAGAGTGCCCGGCTTGGGCGGAGCCTCGCGCGGTCCTATCCACGGCCGTAGGTGGAGACCTGTCGCTTCCGGCCGTCGTCGAGAAGATGGCCGGAAGCGAAGAGATCTGGGCGGCAGTGTCCCGGTTCAGGGCATGCGTCATGTCGCAAAAGGAGGAGGCAGAGCGGGAGCGGGAGGACGACGTGGACTTGCTCCCGCAACGAAGAAGGAGACCTCTTCGACGGCGACGTGCCTTCGCAGGCCGGACGCTGCCGCAGAGTTAAGGTGTGGTTGGCGGCGGAGTCAGTCTGTTGATCCGCCGCGGGGCTTCAAGCCCTGACGCCCAGCCTCCAGAGGCGGACTCGGAGGAGTCCGTCACGTAACAGGACGGAGGCACAGAAAGGAGGAGGCGCGCCCTAACATCCTGGCGCGCTCTCGAGATGGGACGACCGCTGGCGGGGTTGCGGTTGTAAGTCACAACGTTCCCGTGACCCCGCCGCCTTGCGGAGAGGCGGAAATCCGGGGAGGTTTTAGTGGGTAGGACGGTGGCCCTCTGCCCCGTGAGTCCCACATACCCGTCCCGGTCCCCCCGGACCGGGCGGCAGGCGTAAATGCCTTTCCTCCCCGAAAAAAAAAAAAAAAAAGGCAACCAACGGTGTAAGTAATAACTCATAGGATATGAGGTAGGTGGTGCTATATTGAATATATAAGCATAGTAGACAGTTGCAGGCACAGCAGTCGAGTTCAGAAATAAACATTTTATAGTGATCGGGTGTTTCACAGATAATACTTAACCGTTATTCGAATTGGACCACTCAATAAACGTTATACACACACCTGCCTTTGTTTGTGTGAGTCACGGATTAATTCTAGGAAATCTAGAAATATAACGGCTTTCGTGTTTGTAACTTATCCGATTTCAACTTAATCAGGGCACGATTTAGGAAGGACATCCGGTGATACAGCCATGGAGTTCCCACAAGCGAGCAGACCCCACAATATAGATATTTTACCTACTTAAAGTTTTAAATAACTAAACCTTGATTTGATTTATTTATATGTTTTACTGTTTGGTCTCGTCGCTAGTTTGAAAGACCGCAGATCTCGAGGTCCTGAGTTCAAAAAGCTATTAAGTTTTTTGTCAAAAAATTGTCTGTAGCAGACGGAGTCTGATGGTCAGCTATTTTTACAATCCAGGACCTAGGAGAGCCATTGAAGTCGTAGGTAGGTATTGCAGGGGAACTTTTTCCGATCGTATCGAATTTACTGTTCTATCAGAGTATGAAATTAAATAGAAAGTGCACTTTTGTGTGCACACAATGGTGTTTTATAATATGTCCTACGAAATTGATTAGTTTCCCATTGAACTTCACAGCCGTGGCTAATATCTTCATGATTCTTGTATGATGAGTAGAAAAGATCAATTTTGTTATAATAATATATTGAAGTTAGGTAAGAAAATTGATCTCCGTTTTTTTTGCATTTGTGTCGACAATAAAATTGTTTTTACCAATTATCTCTTAAACACATTTAATGGACAGACACCGCCAATAACAACTTTGTTTCCTTTATATATATTTTTTCTGTACGTATGTATGTAACTGAATCCATCTTTACTGGTGGTAGGGCTTTGTGCAAGCTCGTCTGGGTAGGTACCACCCACTCATCAGATATTCTACCGCAAAACAGCAATACTTGATATTGTTGTGTTCCAGTTTGAAAGGTGAGTGAGCCAGTGTAATTACAGGCACAAGGGACATAAAATCTTAGTTCCCAAGTTTGGTGGCGCATTGGCTATGTAAGCGATGGTTGACATTTCTTACAATGCCAATGTCTAAGGGCGTTTGGTGAACACTTACCATCAGGAGGCCCATATGCTCGTCCGCCTTTCTATTCTATAAAAAAAAACCTCTCTATATATTTAACCTATATATTTAAAAAAAATCTATTCTTCAATCCGCCATTTAAACGGCTGCATCGATTTTGATGTTCGATCGAGGTTGAGTTGGTTCCTGGATCGCTTAGATAGGACTCGGTAGGTGACGCTGGAATGATTCCAGGATTTTTTTTAACAAAACAAAATTAAATCAATTTTTATATCAGCCGTACAGAGACGGGACAGGTAGTTAGTTTGATTATATTTTCAGAAGTTTAATTAATCGTGACAAGGAAAACGAGGTACGTTATATATCGTCTGAATTTAATCTAAATTTAAGTGACCCATATTAGTCACTGTTTCTCAATAACACGCTGCAATAAATTCCATTAATCTCATTGTTTTCAAGACGAATTACAAATAAATGTTGAGGATGTGATAAAATAAATTGTTATTCGTGAAACACTGTCACATCAGATCTTTGAATAGTTGTGGTCGCGAAGTTCTCGTGGACTTTGAATATATGAATTGACAGTAATACTATTCTAGGTTATTATTTACTGTTTCCATATAGGATATATACTATTTATATAGTTATGATGAAAAAGTATTCAGTTTTTCTTTTGCTCTCAGTAGCAATCCGGAGTTGGGAAGTTAATTTCGACCAGTGGGACTTTGAAAATAGGAATTTATTTTACCTTGTTGGTATGTATAGTTCAAATCTTGCAACTGAATTTTCAGTTCCAATACACCGATTGAGCTTAAATTTTTCACAAACTTATGTCTGATGAAAATATAATATTATGTACTAAAATGAAATAGTTTTCACTGGCGGTTACGCCTGTGCTCGGGGTACAGGCAGTTGTTCAGTCAACGCCAAACAAATCAAATCAAAACCTCCTCTTACAACCCGAGTTCGTTCGAGTCAAACGAGGCGTGAAGAGGCATCTTGCGGGCCGGCAAGGCGGGGACGGCTAGTACAGAACATTCTTCCCGACTGTACTGGCCGTCGTCGTGTTTGGACTCTACTACCACTTACAGGTGGAGTAGAGTCATTTGCCATCCCGGCGCAAATAAAAAAAAAATAAAAAAAAAAGAATTCAGATTTAATTTAGAACAGATGACATAAGGACTTGTTTTTCTAATACATTAATTGAATCAGGTTTGAAGTCGGTTTAAAATAGCAACGGATGTGGTATAGTCAATGGGCGACTATGCGAGTTAACGAACTATGAAGCTATTGTGTACATTTACAAAAGGGCTAATTTGTTTCTATGCTCTAAAAGTAAACCGGTCACAGAAATAAACAATAGATGAAAGAAAGTAGCATTTTGTTAAAAAATGTTGTTCATACACGACTACTTAACTTGGATGCTTATAACTTGGATGGATGGAAGTAAAATCTCAAGGTAAGTAATGAGTGCAACTGTCTAACGAAACGTTAGGGGTTACAAGTTGTCACTCAGGAGACAGGTCTCGTATATAATTTTTATTTATTAACTTATCTTTCTTAAATAATAACTCTTGCACAGTTAGTCCTTGAGATAGGCCGTCGAGGTCGCAAAAGAAATTATTATCAGGTATTTTAGGAATTCAACAAGCTTATTCAAATATATTATAATGTTATTAAATTTATTGTTAAACATAATTATAATCATTGAGGTAAACCGACCGTGTTTCTTTTGCCAGTTCTACTTAGGTTAGATGTGTTTCTTTCATTACCGGTGGTAAATTTTTGACTAGCGATAAGCAAGTGTAACAATGAATAAAGATTTTGACTTTGGTATAAATGGCATCATCATTATTCATTATCATCAATCAAACATGGTACACTGTTGGATACAGGTATCTCCCGTTCTGTAGTTAACTCGTGGCCTCTGTCTATGCGCACTAGCTATAGACGATATTTTCCAGGCTCGCCGTGCTGAGCGGGCATTCTGCAAATTTTCCCTTTAGTTTACTGTCTCTTAGGACATCCACGGAACGAGATGGGGAAATGCCATTCTAATCCACTCCTTGGATAATGGAGATATAATATGACGTATGGCAGTATAATTTTCATTCTTCCTAATGTCATTTGTGACACAATATACGTACGATCATAAGACTCAAGCTGGTAACAAATTCTCAAATAGCGTAAATTAATTATCTTACGTAATCCACTAATCTATTAAAATATATTTATTTCATTATGGTATCCATAAACCTTTCTTTACACACTAAAATAAATTACGATCAATCAAGTCTTATCAAAACAACCTTCATGTGCTCATATGTATTTCATGCAAACATAATTTTGCAAAAATTTTCGAAGGTTTTCTTTAAAATTTTCTGTACTCTTTATAATTGCAGAATTGCATAAAAAACAAATTATAACAAAATAAAATGTATATAAAACCTATTTTCTATTTTAAAAATAATATGGCCAGAGAAAAAAAAACCACTTGTTATTTCTATGGATCTACTAATAAATGAGAGGACGATTTTTTGTAAAGCCTCAAAAAACGAATAAATCAATATATATACATACAGAACTGAAGATATCTTTCAGAGATGATTTAAATACAAACATTAATCATCAATATTATTATATAACGAGCTGCGCTTTGCAGTTTCACACGCTTAACAGACTATTGACGTGACAAGCGTGAATTTCACGTTATTATATATACTAGGTTTCGTAATGATTTTTCTCAGTACAATGCAGATTAAAAAGATGGCAAGCAATAATGTATGAAATGTATAAAAAACAATGTTACCAAATGCGTTTCAAGTAGACATTCGTTGTTTTACATGATTAAATTGAGCGAAAGTCTACCAATTGTGTCGAATGTAGACTTACACCGAAAAACGATGAGAAGAAAATTAGCAAAAAAATTGACCAGAAACGCAGTAGTTCGATTTAATCTATGATCTACGCATAAATGCATTATGTTACTGTAATATATTTTAATAATATTCTATATCTATCAATGAGTTAAGTTTACTATAATCAAATGAAATTATATATCCAATAAATAATTTGAGGAAATCGTGCCTGAGAATGTTTTATTTATTACTAGTCGCAGGTAAAGTAGTACACAAAAAAGTAAACAAATTCAAAGTATCACCAATCGAATACTTTCTCTTCAAGAAGGAACCCTTGCCTTCGACATTTAAAGGCTGTTTATTTGTTTTTTATAGAATAGGTAGGCGAACGATAGAATAGATAGGAAACTAAAATGTTATGTCCCTTGTGCCTGTAATTACACTGGCTCTCTCACTCAAACCGGAACATAACAATATCAAGAACTGTTGTTTTGCGGTAGTATATCTGATGAATGGGACAAAGCCCTACCACCAATAAATGTGTATTTTGTTTAATTAAGTTTATGAACACTCAATAAGGTTAATATTCACGTGTTATAACCACTGGTTATCTCAGTTCTCTAATTTCTGAAACGCAAAGGTCAACTAAAATAAATAACATTTCAATTAACACACTTTCACAATACACGTTGATATTAATTGGTCATAAAAATAAATTCATTATATCCGTCAATGTATTATGGAGTGATTAATGCGTGTTTTCATATGTAAATATTTGTGGGTTGCCATCTTAATTGATTTATGTGTACAATCCGTAGGGGTATTAAGTGATTGGTGTTTCGTGTATCGTTCTTTCTTTTAGATACCTATAATAAATACATTTTAAAATTAACAGCTTTAAGGTTTTCTTTTTATATTATAATGTATCTGTGCTTTTTGGTGTATTTTTTCTATTGATTTACGTTATATGACTGCTTGTTTTTCTGCAATCACAATCTAAATTTAAGGATAACTGATAACTATACTATATAAAATTTTATTTGTACTGTAATCTTGTAACATTTTTGTGTATATAGCTCTTTTATTTTGATTTTTATCTTTCTTGAAAGGGTATTATTGGTCTGGATTCGATGGCATTTAGCCAGTATCCATAATAGCTCATGTCATATTATGGATCGTCATTTTATATGTTGTAGTCCAAAACCACGTCGGTAGGCACCGTTTGTTAAGCGCAAGCGCTTCATTAGTTTAAAAATATTCACATAATTATTATATATTCTAAATTATAGAATAAAATAGATAAGCTTAGTTGCATAATAATTTGATTATTTCATAGAAATAATTACAAACGTTTTGTTATCACGAGAAGTAAGGAAAAATATTATTATTTCCGGCCGGTTGCCGTGGTTGGTAGATACTTGCCTTTCACGCCGAAGGTTGTGGGTTCGATTCCCAGCCAGAACAGCCATTTGTGTGCATGAACATATCTGTTTGTCCTGAGTCTGGGTGTAATTATCTATATAAGGATCCGTAACAGCTTGTGAATGTCCCACAGCTGGGCTAAAGGCCTCCTCTCCTCTTTTTGAGGAGAAGGTTTGGAGCTTATTCCACCACGCTGCTCCAATGCGGGTTGGTGGAATACACATGTGGAAGAATTTCAGTGAAATTAGACACATGCAGATTTCCTCACGATGTTTTCCTTCACCGTCAAGCATGAGATGAATTATAATCACAAAATAAGCACATGAAAATTCAGTGGTAATTGCCCGGGTTTAAACCCACGATCATCGGTTAAGGTTAGAAAGCATTCGAAATTAAATTATATATATGATTTTAAATATCATTGTGGAATTAGTATATGTTCATGCAAGATTTACAATTTTAAAATTTTAACTGTAAATAACAATTCAAATATTCGTATAATCCTTATAAAGGAATAATAAGTCTTATCGTTTTACTGGCATCGTAATTAATCAATTACGATTCAAAAGTTCTTAATAATAAAAATCTTAAATATAGTATTTTTCTTACGTAATAGGGACGAGCATTAGGCTCACCTGATGGAAAATGTCTACCACCAGGTAGACATTTTCCATCAGGTGAGCCTTTTCCATCAGATTTTGCAGGTGCGTTACCAGCCTTTATAATAGTTTATATTGATTCAATTTTATTTCTTGTCACACTTCAATAAACTATGTGATACAAGATTTGCTCTGTTACTGTGAAAGAAGGATGAAGGAATAAACACTTACATATATTACCTGTGTTTACTGATTCACCCAATCGGGACTCACATTACAAGAAAATAACTAACCACACTAACACTAGATTAATAAGTTAAAATATACTAACACGACTAAGAAACATTTGAATTAAAAACATTTTTATGTGGAATAAAAGGCTTACTATATAACCTGTGTTTAGCTTTTGAATAAATTAAACCCAAAATTTTCCGTACGCCTACATTTTTCTGAACCTAACCTATATATATAATAGTATATATACCCTGTACCAAAAACTTTGTTAGCGCGATTTATAAATGCGACATAATCGATTAGTGTCACATAAATTGGTACTGGACTGTAAAATGTAATACTGTAAGATAAGTAAGTCAAATTCAATCACTGTATCCTTCATCAGTCAAAGATATTATGATGAAACCATCGACAATTGAATACTTTTTAATTATTTGACATATTCCTAACACACGTCTTACCATTAAAAATAAGAATATATATCATGCTATTCGTAAATGTACAAAACGATATGTTAACGATATGTTCTTATAAGATATAATTATATCCTATAAGAACAGCATTGTTTCGCTAAAATAATAAAATAAAGAATTAAGAAAATAAATAACTAGTTTCAAGCTTTTAAAATTTTGGTGACGACAATAGAAATTATTTATATAATAAAAAGGAATCTAACTGTCTGGTATAGTAAACACACCGCCCATTTTAAAGGAGGCATTAGATAGACTCTTAAACTTTAACTTTAGCTGATCTTATTTGAAATGTCTTTCTTTCAAGCTCAACAAGATTATTCGGCCATACAGATTTCTGCGATTGCTCAAATGTAACACGTAAACGCAAAACATAAAATCAATTTCGTCCAACGACCCATTCTAAGTGCCAGGATAAATACAATTCCAAGTGTACAGTAATTATTTGTATGTTTTAAAAATATATAAATGAAAATGATTGATGCTTTATTTATTTAAGTCCACAATAAAGTTAATTTTTTTTTTTATCTTAGCATTTTATTCAATTCGTTTTATTAGGTTAATGGTTTTAAGTTGAACCAAGAGAGCACATATTATTTCTCTGATGTTTTATTGAACAAGAGATTGATCGAAAGTATTTTATTAAAATTTTTTGACAGTTAAATTGGCAGGAAATATGCAAGTGCACAGATAAATAATTTTATTCTAAGAACTTTCAAGGTACGAGTATATCACTCGAAATAGTTCGAATAACTGAAATATGATCGACAAAGTAACGTAGCGGCTTAAAATACACGAATGAACTGTTCGCAGATGGAATATTGCAATTGGATTATTAGGATGACGGACGAAGGCGGTGTACAGACTTTAGACTTTTTTAATTACAAAGTTGTTATTATTCTTGAAAAATTGAATGAAAAGCTATATAATTTATGAAAAAATTCCATTAGAAGTCCGGAGTAAGGAAGTTGGAAGCGTGTACACTACTACACTCTCCTCCTTTGAATTGCATGTATATGAGACATTTGTGACTAGACTATAATAGTATCGAAATCGGCCAGGAGATCATCATCATCATTATATTCACACTTAAGATTGTATAAGCAGGCTTTTCTAATCGCGGTAATAATAAACTTTCAAGCTTTTACATTCAATTTTTTTTAATGATGTATTTTATGTACTTATGTATTTTTATTCGTTTTCTTTAGGAAGTAGTAAGCAAGTAACGCACGTGCATACCCTCGGGTGTTGCAGATGTCCATGAGCGGTGGTAGTCACATTCCATCAGGTGAGCCTCATGCTCGTTTGCCCCCTTTTATAAAAAACAGATATTCATTAATCGTAAGTTTCCATAAAATTCTACTAAGAGATATTTTGTGAATAATATATCTTGGCGGAGAACTAATACGCTATATCATACTGTCTTGGTGGTAATGTTTTATGCAAGCCTATCTGGGTTGGCACCAAAAACTCATCACATATTATAATGCCACACAGCAGTACTTAGTATTTTTCCGGTTTGAAGAATCTGTGAACAAGTGTATGCACAAGGGATATGACATCTTAGTTCCCAAGATTGGTGGTGCATTGGCGATGTAATGTATGATTCATATTTCTTACAGTGTCGATGTCTGAGCTAGTAACCATTTACTCGTCCAACGTACTGTTTTTATTAAACAAACACAAGAACTGTTTTCACGTATGATTGTTCGCGACTGCCTCCAATGGGATAAACACAAACGAATGAAGAAATATTCGGAGAAATTATGATAAAAAGAACATCATTATAAAGGAGCACAACTCTATAACAAAAAAATGTGAACTCATTCAACGTTTTTAAATCCAGACTATCAAAATATAGTATTGCTTTAATATAAAATAATTATATGTATTGTTGTCATGTAAGCGTAGCGTAATTTATGAGAAATAAAGTTCTTTATACATTGAATGATGAAAATTATAATTTTGAAGTCTTTGCGTGCATGGGTGTGTTTGTATTGGTGTGGGTATGTATTTGTATGTACTTAATGTTTCAATATATTTTAGTATCAGCCTTTTGCCGTCCACTGCTGGACGAAAGCCTCCCCCATAGAACGCCAACCATCCCGATCTTGGGCAGTCCGCATCCATCCCGAACCTGCCACCTTTTTTAAATCGTCGGCCCATCTTGTCACAGGGCGTCCTACACTACGTTTGCCTAAGCGTGGTCTCCACTCTAACACGTGTCGGCTCCATCGGCCATCAATGCGCCTGGAGACATGACCAGCCCACTTCCACTTCAGCGAGCTAATTCTACGTGCGATGTCGGTGACTTTAGTTCTCTGGCGAATATCCTCATTTCGGATTCTATCTGCCAGAGAAACCCCAAGCATCGCACGTTCCATTGCTCGCTGAGCGACCCTAAATTTGTGGACCAGTCCTACGGTAAGTGTCCACGTTTCGGCACCGTAAGTCATTACAGGTAGGACGCACTGATTGAAGGCCCTGGTCTTAAGCGACTGTGGGATCGACGATTCAAAAATGTGACGTAACCTCCCGAATGTCGCCCAGCCCAAACGTATTCTTCTTTAAGCCTCCTTCTCAAAGTTGTGCCGGCCAAGTTGTATAGTTTGGCCCAGGTAGATATATTCCTGCACAACTTCAAGTGGAGAGCCATTTACGACCACTGGTCTCGGGGATACATGACGGTTTGCCATAATTTTGGTCTTTTCAATGTTCATCCCGAGACCTACTTGTCTTGAAGAATCGCTCAGGCTGTTTAGCATCTCTTCCAAATCCTGCAGAGTCTCCGCCATGATGACAATGTCGTCGGCAAATCGCAGATGTGTAATGTGTTGGCCATTTATATTAATATTTTAGTGACTACATACAAATATAACTGCATAACGACTTCACGGGTGCGTCAATAAAAAAACAATATTAATGTTTTTTTTTCTAAATTATTCTCCTCTTGTCATGTATCTAAAAGCATATTTAATCTCGCTGTTTATATGTGTTTGTCATCGCAAGAATGAGTCAAATGTCAATATAAGCTATTATTACATAAAATTTGCGTAGGAGTTCAACCAGCGTTTTGTTTACTTTTTAAATTAAAAGAAACAGAATGCGTCTCATGGTTTTTTTGTTTAGTTTTATTTTTTCGGTAGTGACTTTTTTGATAACTACAAGTCTGGTATATACTAACTAGTTATTGCCCGCGGCTCTGTCCGTCTGTTAGGTAAGTAGAGAAGTTGGTAACAGGAGGAGGGGTTGTGTTAAAAAAGGAGTTTATATCCTTCTTCAAAGTTCAAGCTTGATTCATACCAAATGTCATCAAAATCGGTTCGGTGTTCTAGCCGTGAAACTGTAACAGATGGATAGACAGAGTTACTTTCAATTTTATAATATTAGTATATTTTCAAACTGGATATTAATATCATAAACTGGTTTTGGTGGGTACATAATATTTCATTATTCGAGATTTGAGAAGTCATTTTATTCATTCATGTTATTTTGCATAATTTAGAACAATTCTAAAATATTACTATTACTTACATTTGTTTTTTTAAAGTAGTTTTTGAAAAAAATAGATTGACTAAGTAGGTTTTATATTTATTTGTGATTCTTATTAATATAAGGAAGGTAGCTAATGGTCCTTCGTCCAGACATATAAGTATTGCAAGAAGTATTAACCATTCCTTGCATCGATGTTATACCTTAGTGCCTGTGATTACACTGGCTCACCCAACCTTCAAATCGTAAAAGAGTAGCTGTAGATTATGAATATTATTAGTTCTAAACATTGTTGTTAATTATTACATTTAATTTTAATATACCGTCCTTATACACAATTCACACATTAAAATTAAATAAGTGTTAAGTGATTATTTGAAAAACACTATTTATTATTCGAAGCTCAAGTTTGGAATCTCAAGTAAATTGTATAGTGTTTTTCAAAGGTTGCTTGGAGTCAATGACAGCTTAAGTACATTGATACATAACCACTGTTTTTATGATTAAAAATATAATATATGATCCATTCTCTATCGTGTCTTCTATAGTTTGCATGTTATTCACGAAAAACAGAGAGCTAACAAGCACTAAGAAATCTTGAATTGAAATTGATCAAATGTTAATATCATAACTTGATAACTTGTTTTTTTTTTTTGTGACAACGATTTATCCTGTCAAAGGCACAATAATTCTATTCCGAGCAACTCAAAATAAATACAATTTCACCTATAGAGCTATTCTATTAACTTCAAACACAACTTGAACAATAACATGGACACGATAGTAAAATGTCAAAAAGAAAGTGACAGTTACATGACATTTACTTTTATATTAAAACTTAAAAGGATTCTGTTGATTTTCAACGTCTTACGAACGAAATTAGTTAGCACAAAAAAATCTCTGCTTATATTTGTAATGATCGTTGAATATTTATTATAATTGAAATACACGTTAATGTATTTCCGATACTATTATGGCCAAGTCAGATATCATTTACAATTAACAGAAATGACAGTTAAATTTACAATGTGGAGAAAGGAAAGCGACCAAGATGGCGTGTGATAAGGATAATCGAAATACGATATTCTGTTTCCATTCGAACCGGGGCATTGCGGTGCTAAATTAAAAAAACTTTCACCTTATTATTAAAATCCTCTTAAGCTGCGGTTAGACTTGTGTACACATCTATAATGTTATTTGGTGACTGTGTAAGGTGGCTTTATACTGTGTAGGGTGCTATTTATTCATCAAATATTCTACCGCCAAACAGCAATAATAATTAGTATTGTCATTTTTCTCTTTGAAAAGTGAGTGAGTCAGTGTATCTTCAGGCGCAAGTAACATGACTTAAGATTAGTTGCAGAGGTTGGTGGCTAATTGGTGATGTAAGAAATGGTAAACATTTCTTGCTAATTCTCAGTGCTAATGTTTATGGATGGTGGTGATGACATATCATCAAGTGACACGTTTGGCCGTCTGTAACATTGGTGCAAAAAACAATATCAATTATACCTGTCAGCAATATTGTGTATGCTGTGGTCCCTACGAAATAGTGATTTTATGTAAGAAGTCATATATTTGACAGTGCATAGGCAATATAAGGATTAGTTAATGCCTTTTAAAATGGTAATAATCTTCTATCCAAAATTATTATTATTCAATGCTTATTTGGAAAGTAATGACTGACTCAACGCAAGTCTGCAGCTCAACTGACTATTTACGGCAACTTATATGATTTTAGACAAACAAAGAGTTGCATAAAAACACCCACGTTTTAAGCGTTTTATAAATACATGACATCATTAGAAATTTAATATGACGGTTAAATAATAATATTATATTGACTTCTCAAAGGTCATCTTGGCACTCTACCATCTACAAGATCAAGACGTTTGAGGAAAACTGCCTCCAGGCACTCGACGAAAAGTGCCAGAGAAAAGAGAGACCCAAACCCTCTTACACATATACAAACAACTCTGCGGGCCAACTGTACTGTAATACATGTCAAAGGGTTTTAAAAACCAAAGGTTTAGCGGGGCTCATGTTAGAAATAACAATTAATTTCTAGGGTCTCCGTCATCGAAATCTATAAGAAGGACTTTATACTACATATATAATATTATACAACAGTTTTTTCTTGTATTATAAGATTAGTAGTAACAGCCTGTTAATGTCCCACTGCTGGGCTAAGGCCTCTTCTCCCTTTTGAGGAGAAGGTTTGGAGCTTATTCCACCACGCTGCTCCAATGCGGGTTGGTAGAATACACATGTGGCAGAATTTCAATGAAATTAGATACATGCAGGTTTCCTCACGATGTTTTCCTTCACCGTTTAGCACGAGATAAATTATAAACGCAAATTAAGCTCATGAAAATTCAGTGGTATTTGCCGGGGTTTGAGCCCACGATCATCGTTTAAGATTCACGCGTTCTAACCACTAGGCCATCTCACCTCGGCATCTGTATTATAAGTAACATATATACATTTTTTTGGTTAATTATAATACGTACATACTCATTCGTAAGTCTATATGCACCTTTATATAAACATATCCGGTCATGACGCGTTAAAGGATTAACATCTTGTTAAATATATGCAACAATGTTGGTATTGACATATGCGATGAATAAAAAACGATCTTTAGCTTATATACCTTTCGGTTTTATCAAATGAGGTATGATTAAGAAAATATTACTTCAGTCACATAAAAAAGACTATTTCGTATAAAAATATTTCTGCTAGGTAACTAAATATTAATTCGTACATTTTTTTTTTAATAGGTATATAGAGTGGCAAACGTGCCACTTGATGGTAAATTGTCACCACCACGCATAGACATCGTCGCTGTAAGAAATTTTAACTATTCCTTACATCGCTAATGCGCCACTAACTTTGGGAACTTAGAAATTATACCTCTTGTGCCTGAAGTTACATTGGTTTACTCACCCTTCAAACCTGAACACGACAACACTTAATATTGCTGTTTGGCGGTAGAATATAATATAGTATGAGTATAAGTCTGGTACCTACCCGGACGGGCTTGAAGAAAACCCTATTACTAACTGCTACCAATATCATATTGGGGGTAAGTCGGCATTTTCATGCATTTTTTTTATTTATTTCTTTTTCTATGATCGTCTGTATGTAATAATGAGATTTAAAACAACAACAATTATAATACAAATTTTCGCTAAGCGAAACAATGTGAATATTATGGCTGACGAAGGTGGAGCATGGACGATGCTGATTGTAATAAAAAAACCAAATATCTAACTTGGAAGCGATTTAATATATCACCCCTAAACGGTGACAAATCATTATTACCGCCTTAAAAAAACAATGTTGCCATCTTTAAATATTAAAGAGAGTTACGACTTAACAGAAAAATATTTCGTCATACTTATTTATAAATTATAACAAAATCAATTAAATATGAGAAAACAAAATAAAATAACTTAAATATACTATTAATATGAAATATTTATAAATCTCCTTAATCACTAACATAGGTAGTTTAGATATGTTTGTTGCATATTTAATTATGTCGCAATAAAAAAGTTAAATGTCTTACTAAACGTCTGTAAGCCGCGTAACAATATATGAATACTCGTGAATTGAACGTTGAGCTAAAATCTATAATTAGATAACACTCAATGCAACACTGGCATTATGATTGTAAAATGTACCAGATACAAACGCACTTCATTATTTTTAATAATGAAATTTTATATTATTTAATGTGGACTATAAGGCTAAGGTATACCGAAAAAATTTATAAATGATCAGCGTTTGCGATGTGCAAGAATTGATTAATCGAGTTGTATTATAAGAGGGCTAATTTGTAAGAACTAAGAACTCACGTATCTGAAACGTGAAATATTTATATACGGCGATACTCAATTCGATTGAATAGTTGTATCAAGTGGTCGTCTTTATATCTAATAATCAAAGTTTGTTTAATTTTTAGTTTAGGTATTTTTTCTATCTACATCGACCGATATTGGAGTATTGTATATATTGTTTTGTTTTTTTTTTTTTATAGAATAGGAAGGCGGACGAGTATATGGACCACCTGATGGTAAGTGATCACCAACGCTTATAGATATTGGCATTGTAAGAAATGTTAACCACCGCTTACATCGCCAATATGCGCCAACCTTGAGAACTAAGATGTTATGTCCCTTGTGCCTGTAAATACACTGTCTCACTCACCCTTCAAACCGGAACACAACAATACCAAGTACTGCTGTTTTGCGGCAGAATATCTGATGAGTGAGTGGTACCAAACCAGACGAGCTTGCACAAAGCCCTACCACCAGTTAAATCTGCTTACCATCAGTTTTATCTGTTCCTATATTTACAAGTTCGATTGTACATTGAAGTGTTGTTTTGCGTACATCGGATTTTTAACAAATAAATATAGCATCTGGTAATCCACAGGAGCGCAATTTTTAGGCATTTCCTAAATCGCACAACCATTCTCTGGAACCAGCCTTCACCTGCGATTTTTCTGAACCGATGTGACTTAGGAACCTTGTGAGGAAATGGCTCATTCCTAAAAGGCCGGCATCGCAGCTGTAAGCTCTCCGATATTGCAGATGTCCGATATTGCAGAAGTGATGATGTGGGTGGTGGTGGTCACTTTCCATCAGACTATCGTGTTATAGTCAGATAATAGTCATCAAATAAAAAGCCATTGCACGCTGGTATTTGCTAGTTTGAAATGAATTATTGAAATAGTTTATCTCGTTTATATGGAGCCTGCACAATGTAATTTTCTCTTTCATTTTAACACTAGTCTATTTCCTACGTCATATCGTTGTGTTCGTAAAATCCTGGTTTTCCATATAATGAAAATAATAATAATTTACATACGAGAGATTGTAACTTTGTAAGTGAAAATCGGATTATTGAAGATTTGAATATAGCACAGAATGAGGTCATGCGGTTTGATTCACACGGTGAAATTAAACCTCTTTTGAATTGTTTATTATTCAATTCGTTTTATCTTTATTTATTTTTGTTTATTTTAAGAAGTCA
Source organism: Nymphalis io (assembly GCF_905147045.1). Taxonomy (NCBI): domain Eukaryota; kingdom Metazoa; phylum Arthropoda; class Insecta; order Lepidoptera; family Nymphalidae; genus Nymphalis; species Nymphalis io. The sequence continues at coordinate 7,505,032 of NC_065909.1, forward strand.
AGGGAATGACTCGTCTGATGGTTAGCGCTCATACATGAAGTATAAACCATTGCTTACACCGGTCAATGCGCTGCCAAGGGAAATCAAAGTGTGGCATCTCTTGTTAGGCAGTGTAATTAACACTGCCTAACTTATCCTTCAAACTGGAACAAAACAACAATAAATATTGTTATTTGGCGGTAAAATATCTAATGAGTGGGTAGTACCTACTTAGATAGGCTTGGATATATATATATATATATATAGCCATACCAATTATAAAAGGATAGATTTTTTATACAATTTCAGTCCAAGTCGTTTGAATCAATCGGTTCGATCGAGTTAAACCAATGACTTGTCCTAAGAACATAAAGAGCAACTCAAGTCTTGACCAATCACTCATCACCTGCTTGACTATTTAAGCCTATATCAGGGTATTCGATTGAAATATGTATAACGTATGTAGTATTTAATGAATAACTCTGTAGCCTGGTTGTAAAAGGGTCCATCTCAATAGCAATACTGGTGGTAGGGCTTTGTGCAAGCTCGTCTGGGTAGGTACCACCCACTCATCAGATATTCTACCGCAAAACAGCAATACTTGATATTGTTGTGTTCCGGTTTGAAGGGTGAGTGAGCCAGTGTAATTACAGGCACAAGGGACATTAAAACTTAGTTCCCAAGGTTGGTTTATTTATATCAGTATAAAAATCAACTTCATCGTTTTTGAGTTTATTCCGCTCAAACAGACAGACAGAGAACGCAGAGACTTTGTTTTATGTGTGATGTGACGTTGCTTTTGCGTATTATTGTTGATATTAATAATTTTAGACGTATGACATTTTTGCTTAAATAATTTTAATATTTTTTTTAATGATTTGGTAAATGCCAAAATGTGAGCAAAATTTTAATCAAAAATGTATGTTGGTCTTTTTAGCACTTAAGATACTTAAATACAAAAATGAATGCTTTTTCATTCGAGTTCTATGCGTTCACGAGTGACGCGTATAGTTCATTCGGTTAAGTTAAAACTTTGTGCAGCTGTTGTTGTTGGCACTTACTTGAAAGTTTCTGATAGATACAATAAGAGAGCTCAGGGATACGAGACTCACGTCACAGTCACATGGTGTGCGTACGACATTGTGTGTATATATATATATATATATATATATATATATATATATATATATATGTAATATCACAAACAATATATACGATAGTAACTACAATAGTATTAACCTGTGTCGCAGCTGCTAAAACAGAAAGATTATACCTATATACATTTTAAAAGAAAACCTTTATTCATTGAAAGTTTTCATAATAAATAAAAGCAGACGACTTACCAATTCCCGAGATTATGTGACGTCACAATGTTCATAACTTTTATAGCAGATAGTTGATAAAAATCATTAATAATAAATATAATCGTAAGGAAACCTGCATGTGCCTAAATTCACTGAAATTCTGCCACATACGTATTCCACCAACCCGCATTGGAGCTGCGTAGTGAAATAAGCTCCAAACTTTCTCCTCAAAAAGGAGAGGAGGCTTTAGCCCAGCAGTGGGACATTCACAGGCTATTACTGGATTACTAATAAGTACGTAACAAATATCCGTGGGGTGTTTTTTAATCATATGATATACACAATATATTATGTGTTTAAATAAAAAATGTATTATTTTAATAAAATATTGTTCTTTTTATTAAAAGAAACCATTCAAAAATCCAATTATATCATTTTGTTTCGATAATATTCATATAAACTAGCATAGCAGAATATAGCAGAACTCATAACTTACACAATTATGAGTTCTGCTAACCTTGTTTGTTAAGTAGCTATAAAGTCGGTCACGACATAAGCAAAGCTAACGGAAAGGACTAGTGCAAGTAACTATATTTATATTTATTAGCATATAAACTAGTTAAATTGTCATACGTTAGACATAAATAATTGTTAATAGGACTCGAGCGATTGTAAATTGCGTATCCATGAGCGAAGATCTAAAAATAATTTAGTGCCATAATATTGTCGGTTCACCTGAAATTTTACGACTGGCGCTCCGATGCCAACGATTGAGCTATTTATAGACGCTGATGGTATGCATTTCGCACTCATTGACATTCCAAATTCAAATATGACGAATAGCATTGTATTCTCGGATGACGAAAGCATCAAACAGTCGGTGGATGTTCTTTTTTCAATTGCGTTTATGGCATACGAATTTAGCTCAGCCTGAGGCTTAGACGTAATCAAATTCAATTGCCATTAAATTTAGTACACCTAATTCAAATTGTGTTTTTTTTTACGATTGTGAAATCGTAACGTGCTGAATACCTGAAGATATTACGATCCTTAATAAAAATAAACGTTACGAAAACGGGGTCGCGGCATATAACGAAGACATATGTTTTGTCATGTTTTCCAGCTGTTTACTTATTTAATTGAGGATACTTAAATAAACATATTATTTTAAACATGTATGAAGGTATTTTTTTTAAATTTATTTAATAAGGATAGCTGTCAGTTTTATAAAAAAAAAAACATTTTAAAAAGAAAACATACTTACAAACAAACTATATGGACTCCCAATTACAGACCTTTTTTTGTTAATTTTATGAAAGGTAAACAATGGTTTGTCTAATCCTAGAATGGAGTTAAGTATTAATAATGGCTTATATTAATCATTGATAAAAAATAATCACTTAAAACAATTTGCAATTTTGTAATAAAAACAATTTAAGAAAAACAAAATTCAAAACCAACTTTAAAAATTAGGTTGAACAAATTTAACATAATCCAATACAAATAAAATTAAGAGACAATCAAGCTATACTGAACTCAACTCAAAAATAATCGTCAAAATAAACCAGATAATACAGAAAAAATAACACATTAAAAAAACACAGATATGTTTGTTTTACGAGTACAAACGAATTGAAAAGTTCTTACTTTTACTTAAAGTCGGAGTCAAATTTATAATAAATCCCGTCCCGTCCGTAAAACGTCTATATAACGTATAATATATAAACGTAATACATATAAACTCGATTGGTTTATACGGCGCACGTCAGTAAAGCTCCCAGTTTGTTACCAGTTGGTTTTTCCCGACATATTTAATAATCTTCTTCATATTTGGAACGTGTTGTTCAGAAATCTTTCAATCCACAAAAAAACTAACAGATAAATGTGACTAACTTTTAAAAAGAAAATCAATTTTATGAAATAAAAAAAAATCTTTAATAGTTTAACAAGGTTACTGTCGCTGTAAAAAAGGTTTTCTCTTTAACACCTTAATAACTATGTTTCTAATCAGGTTGGAATTTCAGCAAATTTACAAAAAAATACCTTAAAGAACGAATCACTCCTTTTTTTTTTCTCGCTGGAAAAACACATTTATGTGTTTCCCCCACATGAGGTGGGGGGGTATGTGGGACTCGCCGGCGCTGAAGGCGCCGGAATACCCACTAAAAAACCAGCGGTACCCACTCCATCTTGTCGGGGGACGTCACGGGATCGCTTGCGCATACTACCGTGCCGTCCCGACGGTTGGCCCGCTTCTGCGGGCCTCCAAATCCTACGGGGTACTCGGGGTACAGAGACCCCCTGGCCCCGGCGACACTCACGGCGGGAGGAGAAGATGCGCATAGCGCACAATCACTCCTATGCTATTCGGTAGTTTTTGAGTTTATCGCGTTCAAATACAGACAAACGGACGCGCCAGGTGGACATTGTTTTATAATATGTAGTGATGTTAAATTATAAAAAAAGCCGAGATGGCCCTGTGGTAAGAACGCGTGAATCTTAACCGATGATCGTGGGTTCAAACCCGGGCAAGCACCACTGAATTTTCATGTGCTTAATTTGTGATTATAATTCATCTCGTGCTTTACGGTGAAGGAAAACATCGTGAGGAAACCTGCATGTGTCTAATTTCACTGAAATTCTGCCACATGTGAATTCTACCAACCCGCATTGGAGCAGCGTGGTGGAATAAGCTCCAAACCTTCTCCTCAAAAAGAGGAGAGGAGGCCTTTAGCCCAGCAGTGGGACATTCACAGGCTGTTACGGTTAAATTACTTTTATTATATCCACGATCAATGCAACTATCAAGGTGACATGTTTGATTATAACGAATGATAGTGTAACACCAAATGGCCTGACAGCATTGATTGGAAATCTATTAGGATGCATACAACAGCGTTCAAATGCGTTACATCATAGACAGACAGCCTTGTAACATTTGGTCTAATTTTTGTATGATACTAAAAATTATGAATTTCAAGGTATTTATTAGAGATTTTTAGCTAAATTTTGATACTTGTAATAATACTATGTAAATTATCTGGAACAGCGGAATGAGAAAAACTTTACTATTTTATATTAATACTAGCTATGAGCTAATCGCGTCGTTATTTTCTTAATTAATTTTAATATATGAGTACTGTTCTATGCCACATTCCACATCATCGTTTTTTTTTTGCTAAATTATATTTGCAATTTTTCAATCATTCGAGTGTTATTAAAGGAAAAACATTCAAGTAAACATACATAATATTTTTAGCATTGATTGGTCGTGTTCCTAATTATGAGAGTTAGGGAATGTAATTTATAGGATTTTTTTTTATATAGAATAGGAAATTGGACAAGCGTTTGAGCCACCTGATGGTAAGTAGTCATCAACGCCCATAGACATTGGCATTGTAAGAAATGTTAACCATCGCTTACATCACCAATGCGCCACCAACCTTGGGAACTAAGATGTTATGTCCTTTGTGCCTGTAATTACACTGGCTCACACACCGTTCATACCGGAACACAACAATACCAAGTACTGCTGTTTTGCGGTAATATCTCATGAGTGGGTGGTACCTACCCAGACGAGCTTGCACAAAGCTCTACCACCAGTAGAATGAGGGAATATAGATTACACCGGTGCTTGCGCACACAATTTAGCAATATATGTGTGTAAAATCTACTGCGCATATGACATAACGAATGAGTCTCCGTTAAAAATGGCCGTAGTGGTCGGTATCGGTCAGAAAGACTAGATCATGAACGAATAAGATTAAAACGTTATTCATAGTTATATATAAAAATAAGATATTATTTATAAGACATAATACTCAAAAAAATAATATCTTTTATATTAATTTACGTCGATACTTAAATATGTGCAGAAAGGCAATAGTGCCTGCGTCTTGGGTACAATGTCTTAAATCTTTTAGATGGCGTGCTTTTGCTATAAATTTGTAATGTGTATTTTTTTTCTATAATAAAAATAACTGTACATAGCTTTAATTAAGTCTAATATTACACATGGTTAGTAAATTTATACATAAGTTAGAGTCACACGTTTATCACTACATATATAAAGCCCCGCGGCGTCTGTCTGTCTGAAAGCTACAAACTAAAAAGTTACATAGATTTTCATACGGTTTTCACCAATGTACCGAGTGATTCATGAGCGCATAATTAATCAATGTTTTGGCTGAAATGTGACTATGATTGTTGAATATTTGAGAAAAAATTATGCTGACTTAAAGATTTACTGACGTTTGCCGCGTTAACCAATAGAGTTATATGTATTACCTTATAAACGTTTCATGGAGACCCTATATCCTATCCGTGCGACCTGATGGGTAGCTTATACAATATAAGTAAAGTACTTAGTTTTATATAATGCAGTTTATTTATTTATTTAAGAAAAAACAGCATGATACAAAATATGTTGACATTAAAATACAATATACAAACAATAGAGCCAATTATTGTTTTCCATTGAATTATGCAAACCTAATAATAGTTAATAGAAGTAGCAACACACGATTTTGACAAATATAATGTAAATGTAACAAAATAATAATGAGTTTAAAAAAACAGTACAGTTTCGTGGTAGAAATTTCGCGGGTAGTATAAGAAAAGTTAGTAAGAGACTAGTAATACATATACAGTACAGTAGTACAGTAACAGCCTGTAAATGTCCCACTGCTGGGCTAAGGCCTCTTCTCCCTTTTTTGAGGAGAAGGTTTGGAGCTTATTCCACCACGCTGCTCCAGTGCGGGTTGGTAGAATACACATGTGGCAGAATTTCGATGAAATTAGACACATGCAGGTTTCCTCACGATGTTTTCCTTCACCGAAAAGCACGAGATGAATTATAAACAGAAATTAAGCACATGTAAATTCAGAGGTGCTTGCCCGGGTTTGAACCCACGTTCATCGGTTAAGATTCACGCGTTCTTACCACTGGGCCATCTCGACTTGTAATACATATATTGCTTATGAATACCATCTCTTACTTACTACTGATGTGATGCTACCTGCCTTACCATGGAGGCGCATTAAAACAATACTGAAACAAATTAAAGATAAGATACATTGGTGGAAAAACAAATACAATGACGAGCCGGTTGGCGTGATTGGTAGATACTTGCGTTTACCCCGGCGAAAGCCTCCAATAGGAGCGAACATTATAGTCGAAGGAGTAAGCATCACTGTTGAGTCGACTATGCGGTACCTCGGCCTTGTCCTCGATAGTCAATGGAAATTCTCGGAGCATTTCCGACATTTGACTCCTAGGCTGGTGACCACAGCGGGTGCGCTTGGACGACTTCTCCCGAATGTCTTTGGGCCAATGTAGGGTTTCGTCGTCTATACACTGGGCTAGTGCGTTTTATGGCGCTATATGGGGCTCCCATTTGGACTAAAAACCTTTCAAAGCAGAACAGAATGCTTCTTAAAAGACCACAACGCATTATGGCAATAAGAACCATCAGGGGATACCATACAATATCCTTTGCATGCGTCCTTGCCGGTTTTCCGCCAAGGGATTTGGAGGCGGAAGTACTCGCTGCGGCACATTCTGAATGTCGGAGACGTAGTGACGTACACTACACTGCAGTTGAGGAAAAAGAATGGAGAGCCACCCAATAGTCGTTGCTTCTTCGCAAATGGCAAGACAGACTGATGGAGCCAACGGCAGGTCACCATACAATAGAAGCAATTCGCCCAATACTGATGGAATGGATGGAACGAAATAACCCACCGTTGACATTTCGCCTAGTGCAAATGCTATCCGGGCACGGGTGCTTTGGACGATATTTGTGGAAAATTGCTGGTAGGGAACCGACACCAAATTGTCTCGCCTGCAAAGCAAATGAAGAAACAGCGTTACACACGCTACAGTTATGTCCAGCATGGGAAGAGCCGCGGCAAAGGTTGATCGTAGCAGTCGGTGAGGATTTGTCGCTGCTAGCCGTGGTAAGGTCCATGGTTGGCAGTGAAAAGTCTTGGAAAGCTATGCTCACTTTTTGCGAGACCGTTATCGCGCAAAAAGAAATAGCAGAAAGGGAGAGGGAGGACGATGCTCTGGCAACACCGATAAAGCGTAGGAGAGTAGGGCGCAGCCGGCGTAATAACGCCAACTTCCTGCCTCCGTGAAGAATACCTTTGGGCAATGAAAAAGGGGGAATTCACTGCCTGAAAAATTTAGGGTCCCCCTAGGATAAAAGCATGCCAATCCCAACAAGCATATATAGGAGTTTTCGACAATGAAGGGTTCTTCAACTGAACAACCGCTGGCAGAGTCGCGGATGAATATGCAGGTGTGCCCGTAACTTCGCCTCCTGTGGAGCGAAGACTAACCGTGGTGGTTTTAGTCGGTAAGAGTCCGACATAACCCTCTATCATCATCTTCTGTGGTAGAAGGTATCCATGAGGATTTCCCCAAGTATAAAGAAAAATACTTGCCTTTCACGACGAAAGTTGTGGGTTCTATTCCCACCCAGGACAGACCTTTGTTTGCATGAACATGTCTGTGTGTCCTGAGTCTGGGTGTTTATATAAGTTATTATATTTAAATTATGTATATATATATACCAGACTAATCTAATTTTATTTAATAGTAGCACCTGTGAATGTCCCACTGCTGGGCTAAGGCCTCCTATCCTTTTTTTAATGAGGGAAGGCTCTTTAGAGGAGACTAGGCTAACTTTAAAATACGAATTATATTTCAAAATTAGTGTAATTTATTAAAAATATACGATTCTATTTTAATTTACTGGCGAAGAGGGCTTTCACACAATTGACACAGAAACAAGGTAACGTGGCTGTTTTATTTGTATAAGTTGTGATAGTAGCATATGGCTACCATTGTTATTATTACGACGTCAGAAGACTCGTAAATCAATAAAAGAAAAAAAATAAAGTCATATTGACTGAATATCAATTGAACCATCTGCAGTTAATTTAAATATTTATTTAAAATACGAAGGGAAGTCCGCGAACCCCTATGTACTAAGATGTTATACATGTGCCTGTAAAAACACTGGCTCACTTACTAACTACTAAACCAGAATACAACAATACATAGTATTGAAAGAACTAATTCCACTGGTTTGATAGTGTTTTTTCATCGTAGGAAAATCCTCATGGATGCCCGCCCCCCCATCTCGGATATGATGGAGGGTTATGTCGGACTCCTACCGTTTAAAACCACCATGGTGTTCCTTCTCTCCGCAAATGACGAGGCTGCAGGTACGCGCGCGCATTCGTTCGCCGTACCGCCGGCGGTCGTTCGTATCGTATATACCTTTTTAATATAATGCACTCCTCAGACTGCATGCCAGCATAGCGGACTAACCTTTTTTTTATCTTGGGCAAATTTTCTTTTACCTACTTTTACCGACTAAAGCCACCACGGTTTCTCTGATCCACACTAGGCGAAGATGCGGGTACACTTGCGCATTCTTCCGCGCCTCTACCTGTGACTATGGTTGTCGAACCCTTCGATCATAAATACACCTGTTGGTATGTGCCGGTTATACTCACATATTTCTCGACCTGGGGGACCGCATACTATAGCTTTTTAGTGGAAACTTTCAGAAAGGTACCCAGCTCCCATGGGGGGGGGACCTGGGTTATGTGGGATTCTTACCCACTAAAACCATTGCGATGGCCGTCCTCGGCACGGATCGGAGAGGCTGCGGGATCGTGTTGATATAACGCTTCCGCAGCCTCTCATCCATCAGGGCAAAGGTAATCCCGTCCCACCCTGCACCCCTCGCTAGTGCGTACGGCAGCGCGAGGCCAACCCGGCTGCCGTTTTCCTCAGGGCCGTCTGAAATACGACACGCGTCCGCAACCGCGCATTCTTATCTCACGCATCCGCGACCCCAGATTTAAGCCCTATCTTTTAAGCCCCGGGTGTCGGAGCTGTGGGAGGGCCGAGACGACGCCGATATCGTCTCCGCCGAGCAGGATCGGTCCTTTCCCGTTACCGCTCCACGGTCTCCTTCTGGACCATGACGGTCTCACAGAAGGAGGCTACGGCCCTCCGCGCCGATTCCCTGCGGAGCATCGCTGACACGATTGCTTGCAGGGACAGGTCTTGTTCGACTTCGCGGACGGTACGCCTCCAGCGTATGCTGAGCGGTGTCCCAGTCCGCACCGCAGTGGTGGCACATCGCCGACGATTCGCGTCCGATCTTACACCTTATAGCTATCTACCTAACCTAACCATAACAAGTGCTTTAACAATACACTACTGAGGCAGTTTTAAATTGGGCCTTTTATATCAATAAATTAGCCAACCGAATCGCAGAAGCTACTGTAAGTGGTTTAAACCCGTGAAAGCAACGCTGAGTTTAATTTGTATCGATAATAGTAGTTGGTTAAATTCTATCAAATATGTAATCCATTCATACATACTAGAGCACGTAAAAGAATAAGCTCCAAACATTATCTTAACCCAGTAGTGGGACATATATTTATGGGCAGTTTTTGTTGTACAGTCTCTTATGGGTTTTTTTTTCATTAGGATACGTTTTTCCCATGTCTTACCATAATCCTATAAATAGTTAACAATAGACGCTTGGAATAACCCCTGTTAAAATTATTGTAATGAAGCAATTTCGATTCTATCTCATTAAACTTAAGTCACATAATAGAAGAATATAAATATTCATATCTTCTGATATCACATCACGTCCTGTGAGATATTTCGAGTCTAACTGATTCGAAAAAACGATAGAATGAAAGAATGAAGAGAATAAAAGTTGTAAGGATTTTTGTACGAGTGGAAGTTAAAATCAAAAAAAAAATAGTGTTAACAAGACTCACGACGTGCCACCTTGGTCATAGGCTGAGATCACTGGATACAAACTTAGTCCTTGCTCATAACGTAATAAAACCTATATTTGTCAACATGTATTATACTTGCGTTAAATGTTAAAGATTATATAAAAAATTGGCATTAAAAAAGTAAGGCTATTGACTTGAATGTAGACTATTATTATAAACGTCAAAATAGTCAATTGATTGCTTACCTGTCAACTTGTCTATGTCCATCGAAATCACTGAACCGTTCGTGATGAAATTCGACATATAATTAGCCTACGACATGGATAAAAAGATAAAGGTATTATTCACAAGTTTTAAGACGAAAATAAAAATATATATGCTTAGTACTTTTTATACTTAAGTTTTTGAGTCGAACTGAAATGAGAGCATATATTATAAACAGTGTAGGTTTAAAGCCGTTAAGAGGTTAACTGTCTGAGGTCTGAAAGAATTAGGGTTGATACAATGTATCTGTTTCATTAAGAACAATCATCGTATAATCAAACGCGATTGCTTTAGTTTTTGTTTCATAACTCCTTTCGTTGTCACGTCGATTTGAATTTATTATCTGTGGTGCTATTTAAAAAAAATACTACTACTACTATATATACTATACTATATATACTAATATAAATTCTCACTTCTGCATTGGCTAGTTCGTGTAGGTTTGGAATGCGTTTTGAGTCAACACGAATGCGTTAATATAAGTTTTAAGTTAAATTAAAAAAATATACATTTTAAAAATAGGCTTTACATTATTAAATCTATGAAGAGATCGCCTATATTGCGTTAAGGCCGCCATAGTTGTATCCATGTGTCATGTAGTTTTAAATTTTTGTGGTAGACAATAAAGTATTTTCTATCTACCTATTGTGCAAAATTTCAGATCAATCAGTTGGGCGGAACTGCTCTCACTGTCAGTTTTTTTGAACAAATTATTTATGTTATATATAACTATCCACCCTGTCTTCGCACGGGTGTAATTTACTAATCAAGAAATAGGTTACTGCATGAGATTAAGCCCGCGATCGCAGATATTTACGTCTAACTACTAGGCTATCTTGTCTCTTTTTAAGAATGTTGTGGTTAGAACTAGTTTCTGCCTGTGGCTTCACACGCGTCTACAGGGGGGAGGGGTGTCTTGATATTAGGTAAAAGTTGCCTATGTCTGTCCTTGGGATTCAAGCTTGTTGCGTACTAAATTTCATCAAAATCGGTTTATTTATTTGGGCATTAAAGCGTAACAGAGTTAATTTCGCATTTTTAATATTAAGTATAAATAGGCTATTAATTAAGCTGTCCAAATCGATAGCTACTCAATATTTAAAATTAATCAGCAAAAAGGAAGCGCCGGTAGCGCTATTGCTTACGGACCGCATGTTCGCAAATCGCAGTTTCGATCCTCCTCGACTATTCTCGTCTTCAGTCCTAACACAAGCTTTACGCTTAATTAGTACATAGCAATATTAATAAAACCTTAAAAACGGGTATTGCTAATAGTCTTAAAAATAGATTTATATTATTTTATCTATTGAATTTATTCCCAGCATAAAATACCGATACGCAAATTTAAATAAGGAACGATGATAAACGATTCCAAGATATTAAAAACAAACGAGTCGTTAACGAAAATAGAACACCCATTCATGAAATGTAGGAATTCTTCATGCAACAAATAAACACTTCATTCAATTTCGATTTCAGAAACATTCTTCAATGAAATCAACGTTATTTTGAAAACATTTTCATATATATTTAGAATCCTAAAGAATACGTTCAGGAATGCGATATTTCGCAAGTTATCCCGAGTTAGAGCTATTGTTGATCGGTTGATTCCGCTGAAATTTTTAAAATCGATTAAATTTAACCTACATTGCTTTTAAAAAACAATTGCTTAAATCTACTCACTGATTTTTTTATACATATGTAATGTTCTTGAAAAATATAAATAATTCTCATGACTTTTTACTTTTAACACATTTCTGTCCTGCTCTTTCATGTTGACATATCTGAAGATATAAGGAATCTTAATTGGTATATGTGTTTATAATATAATACAGGTACTGCTTGTATCCAAATTAAATAAATAAAAATTAATGTAAATAAAAAAGGTAAATTACAATTATATTAAAAATAACTCACACAATGCTTCATTTATTATATGACTTCAATATATTTTAGATAATATACGAAAAGCCAGCATTCACTCCACATTATCACTTAAACTACTATACCTAAAAAGCTTAAAGAATGACTCCACTAATTTATATTTTATAGAAATACCTTAACGAAAATCCTAAGACTTAATTCCCACGGGAAATAAAATAGTACGGAAACTTGAGCCCGAATAGCACTTGATCGGTTTTTATAAAAGCTTAACATATGAAATATCTCGACCAGCTTAAATCAGTAAACCATTACGACAAAATTGAATGGCCATTAGGGCATAATGATACAGTATGATTGGACGTTAAATAGCTTTGTGTAATTAGATTAATTTTCCGGTTCATTAAACATACTCGTAACTAATATTGAAATACTTCTAAGTAGATGACAAATAAGATTCATCTCTGTACAAGCTCCAAACCTTCTCCTCAAAAGGGAGAGGAGGCCTTAGCCCAGTAGTAGGACATTAACAGGCTGTTACTGTACTGTACTTTACATGATTGCAACTTGTTGTAATAATACATTGCCGATTCGACGGCAATACTACTCGGACGGACAAATTTCTGGTGCAAGTCGACTTCACGTGCTTTCGAAGGCACGATACTGTTAACACTGCGAACTTCCAGCGTTCGAGCTGATGTTATTTATGTGATATATTTGGTCGAGATCTGTAATAATCTGTTATATTTATTACGGATTCAAAAATGGCTTTTTGAATATCGGCGAAGTTGTTATCGGAACTTTGGTATTGGTAAATGAAAGTAGTTAAGTGGAAGAGTGTTTTATGACAAATGTTTGGCGATATAAGCTTTACGCTTAATTAGTACATAGCCATATTAATAAACTTTATAATTAAAGTTTTATTAATCAAGACTGTCAGCGGTGCATAATATCGCAGAACTATTAGAAAATCACATGGGATTGTTATGTAAATATAAGGTTTGTTTATCATTACTCCTTCTTCGATTGGAATAGATAATTCATTTTCCGGTTTTATTGTCGTGTTTCGAGGGTGGACGGTATCAGTGACAGGTATAGGCATTTATGTGTTTTTATCTACACTCAGTAATTAACCTTCGTTAATGTGATTTTATCTAATAATATTGTTATATTATTTGAATTACATTTACTCTCGGAAGTGGCATACTTAGCTTTATAATGAAAATAATATTAAAATTTAAATTAAATGCTCGCGCACACATGTGTCATCTATAAACATATCGCAATAAGATCTTATTGTGATAGATTTAAATGTAACAGTCTGAAAATGTCCCACAGTTGGGCTAAGAATTGTTCGAATTGCTCCAATGGGGATTGATAATATATGTGGCAAATTGTCATCCGACTTACCACTGAGCACGTGATGACAAAACAAAAAATATCCACAAGATAATTTCATTGCTTGCCTGGGTTGGAACTCGGTTCATCGGTTCATCAATCATCGGTTAAGATTAGCGTGCTGTTACCGTTGGGCCATCTCGGCTCTATCATTAAATTAAAATGATAATTCTAAGGAAAGAGTAACTGAGAGTGAGTGAAAACTGAGTTCTGTCGAATGGCTTTTATTATTTCAGAATTCAACACTGCACTATTGTTATCTTTTTAATAAATGGTTTATACCAAAATAAATTATCCTTACAATGTGGTTAGTATTCATAAATATTGTTCCCGATTCTGAGGACCAATTCTACCAACAAATTGTCACTTTATCGCAATCGAATCGAAGCGTGATCGTTGCCGTTTATCCGTTTTCTTATTGTTCAATTTAATTATCGGCTGTTGGCGTAAAAGTTAATAATAAAGATTGGTTTTGATATAACGACATATGTTAATATCATATCGGTTCGGTTCCGATCCGAATAAATATAGAGTAGTCAAAGTTGGATTGGAATTAAATCGGGAACGTATCGTAATCGTTATATATCAGTAGAATTACAGCCCCTGTTTTGGAACCCGACATTAAATCGAGGCATATTTATCCAAAAAGTATTCTTTCAATGCGTAATAAGATTTATTGATTAAATGATAAATTATTTATATTTTCCGGTATTTTATTATATAGGGGTTGTCTAAAATAATTCTCAGTACATTACGAAATAGATTTTTTTTTTATTTCTAGTATTAATAATGTGTGTGTGTGTATATATAACCTTTTTTTGGATTATTATATCGCTAAAGTTTGCTATTAATTCAAGAATATGCGTTTTATTAGTTACTTTTTATCTCTTTATTTTTAGGCTATGTTTAAAGGGTCTACATTGTAACGTGTAAATATCACAGTTGTATATAATTAGGTTTAAATGTTGCAATACATAAACTCTATGACTCTACGTGTGTCAGCAGCGAAAAGCTAGTGGATAAAATAATTATTATAAAGTCTTCATCGAAGGTGAAGAATGCTTGGTTTAAATACGGAAGCTAAATTGCACTAGCTGAATTTTCATGTCCTTAATTTATTTATTTAGCATCTTGAGACTGCATGTGTGTTTGCGCGAAAAACCTTAAGACTTTGATCACATTCTACCACGCTGCTCTAATGCGATACATACAGGAATGGTGAATTTTATACACAAAATAAGTAGATGAATATTAAGCGGTGCCTGCCCGCAATTTTCGATTAAGATTTAAGCATTCTAACCACTGGGTCATCTCGACTCCTATAAATATATTTATTAATATTAATGTTATCCTACAATTCCTATAAAAAAACAAATGACTTTTTAGGTATATTAATAGATACGTTAACATAGTCGTATTTTATTTATTTAAAAACTTTAATTACCACTATGTAGTTGGAACAAAAGGCGGATTTAATGCCTGAAGGCATTCTCTGCCAGTCAACAGTCAGTTTTGTATTTATTCGAAAAGTAAACCTACTATCGTATAGAAATGCCCAAATAATTGCAATTGTAAAAAATCGACCTCGTTAATAAAAAATACTTTAAAAAATCGAAATGACATTTGGACTTCTTCTTGTATACTGTAACTGTTGCTTAACCGCTTACAAAGAACATAAACAAAATTCATGTGTATGAGTTAATGATTCATCAATGGATTTTGTATCTAGTTCTAAATATAGGACATATTATGAGTATTATACAATGTTTATGAATCACGCATAAAAATCGTAATATTACGAACCGCAAGAGCAATTTATAAGAATAAAAATGGATGTTGCATATTCGTTTAATTGTTGCCAGTATATTCTTCATAATTTGGGCGTACTGAAATAATGATTGTATTATAAATTAAAATTTAATATTTAAAAATAAATATTTTTCAGAAATTCAAATTTCAGCTAATCAAAACTTAAACTCTATTTGATAAATTCCTGTGATCCATATTATTTGAGGTTTTAAGGATGAGGTTCTACTGCCAAACCTTAGCCTATTATTTCAGGGTCTTCAAGATGATATCACACTGTAAATGTCAAAAGGCAAATAATAATTTTAAATAAAAAATAAACAAAACATTTATTGCTAATAATAAAGCTTAAAACAGTCATGTAGTGCAAATGTTGTATGCTGAAAATATTAGGCCAATTAAATGTGTTACTGAATATTTTTTTCTTCGGCGAACAACTTCACCCGTATGGCAATACAGCACGCGATATTAAATCAGGTGTGTGCGAGCGACAAGCGCAGTTTAATTTCGACACTCGCGCCAAACTGACGCTAAGACATTCCAAAGTCAAATTTGCCGCGCGAAGTGACAGTTCGATTTATTCCTTTTTTTAAAACCGGACCCCGTTAGTTTCGAGTGTTTTATTTTTAAAACAACAATGGACAGTTGATTTTTTTTATTATGTCCGTGGACTAGAATTTTTTTTAAAAAGAATATTTCGTTAAAGTTTCTATTAGCATTTTCAGACAATTTCGATCTTGGCTGTGTTAAGTTGTTAACAACAAAAGCTGTCATGACGAATACGTAAGTAAAATATTTTGCATAATAATAATTATTGTCGCTAGTTTCATTTGTTAGAGAAATATTTGTTTAACTTCCTGTTCTTTTTGTATTCTGAAAATAAGATGCGTTCAGAAAATGTTTTACTCTCAAGCCAGTTACTCTCAAGCTAATTCAATTTTTTATTGAAATAACAAAAAAAAAAATATTGCAACTCAAATTTTGACTAATCTTTTCCAAATCAATTTCCTAGAATTAGGTCTTAGGTTTAATTTGAAATATTTTCGCGATTTTTTGCAAAATTGCTTTATACATCTTTAACAATATAATAAATCAACACGTGATTAAGCATTCCTAAAATTTACTTTTATAATTAAAAAAATATATTGAAAAGACCAATTTAAAAAAAATACATTTACTTAGATAGATACGTCTGCATCTCTAAGGACACCAAATATGACGTTGAGTAATTATTCGTCAGACCAAAAATCGTGAAAAAATGAATTATAGATTAAATAATTTCTTCTAGTTCCGTAAAAAAATATCACCCAATATAGATTAAAATGGAATAATTTTTTCATGACATAAAATGATTCTTAATTTTTATCTTCAAAAAGAGAAGTAGCTTCACGGGACACGTTTGATACGTATAATTGTATGTCTGTTCACCATTATCTGTTAGACTGGTTGCGATGATTTTAACTTTATTCTATATTGAGGTAGTTTTCCAGTGATTCCGTTTTTTTCCGTATTTTTCTTTGATTTTCAAATATCATGCTGATATTATTATAAAGTCTTTAAAACCATGTATTTAAGCTGTCAGCAATCGGTCATTTTTTACTAGCGCTTTTTTTGACAACGCGGATTGTTTTAAATACTATAATATATTTTTGTTGCTTTTTTATCGATAGGTAGGCAGACTAACAAATGGGCAACTCGGTGGTTTGTGTTCACCATCGGTTATTGACATAGATACTGTTATTAATATTAACCAACCTTTACATCGGGTGTGCGCCACTAGTCTAGAGTACTAAGATATTATGTCCCTTGTCCTTGTCCTTACACTGACTCACCTTTTCAACTCAACCGGAACAATAATACGAAGTATTGCTCTAAAGCGGTAAATAAATTAATTTCTTACAGCTGTAAAATGTAACAACGACGAAATTTGATCACCGGTTTTTACGCAGATGAAGTAAGGTTAGAGTTAAGTGTTCTTATAATCGTAATAATAACATTTAGTGAAATTTCCAATCGAAGAAGGAGTAATGATTAAAAAACCTTAGATATAAATATACCAAGACATTTTTAAGAGCTCCGATATTATGCACTCACTACAAACAGTTATTGATTAATATAGGAATCCAATTACGTATATTCCGCTATAGATATTTATACCCATTTATTTATACCGAACCACGTTAATGTCTGTCCGAAGTCTCGATAGTAATTCATCGATTATCGCCATTTTTTCTCGAATCCATAATTAATACCACAGATTATTCAAGATCTCGACCAATGATATCATGACAATGCAACGTCAAAGCTATATTATTGATAATATAGCCTATTCCAACCAGAGTATTGAAGGCAGAACGCCTTCAATACTCTGGTTGGAATAGGCTATATATATTGTGTTTTAAATGTGCAATACGATAAATCCTGGGACAGAGACAGCACCCCTGAGCTATCACGAGCTTTATGTGCTTGAATTCAGCTCGTATTCGATCATAAAGGAAAATGTCCTGAAAAATAACTGCTCGTATCGAATAATATGTTGCCACATGTGTATCCACCAATCCGTATTAGAGCTGCCTGGGAATAATCAATGATATTTACGGGGTGTACAGTAGTGCTTGTCCGGTTTGAACCCACGATCATCGGTTAAGATTCACGCGTTCTTCCCACTGGGCCGTTTCGGCTTCGAATTCAAATTTTCATGAATTTACAGAGTATAAGAACAGATTACGTACTTCTTCAATATTTTTAATTAATTTGGCCATTGTCATTGAATTCAAGAAATTGTGGCACTTGTGCTTTTAAATCCGCAACCAACTCACGCTTTGTGGTAGCTTGGTGGTAACAACCCAGACTAGAGTTAACCTTATACAAACCAAACACTGAGTTTTATTATCATATCAATATCATTTAATATATTATCAAATGGAATTATAAGTTTAAAATAAAATAAGTTAACTAGTTATGAGTTTAACAGAGTGACAGATTAAAGATAACACATAACAGTCTTAATGCATTAGCTGTACAAATAGAAGATTATAGTAAATCAAGTTTGTTTATTTTTGATAATATCTGATAACATTTTATAATACTTTACTGTATTACACAATATTAATTATTATTTTACTTGGTGGTAGACCCGTCTAGGTAGGTACCACCCATTTGTCAGATACTCTACAACCACCCAGCGAAACTTAGTATTGTTATGTTTCCGTTTGAAAGGCGAGTGAGCCCGTGTTACTACAGGCACAACGGACATAACATCTTAGTTCCCCAGATGGGTGACGTTATGGAGGTTACCAATCTTAGGATGGCCAACGTTGGACTATGGATGGCGGTGACCACATATCATGAGGTGGTCACTTCGTCCTTACGCCTACCATTTAAAAACTTATTAACTTATTTAACTTATTCGTGTATATGTATACGTTACATCATAGCCGAAAGATTTTTATTAAATTAATTGTCATTGAATTTGTCATTCGTTATGACGTCACCAATAATTTAAGATGGCGCACTGCCAATGCTTCTCTAACCTATCTAATTTTGTAAAGTTAATCGGTCTTTGTCGCACTCCGATGGGACGCCGAACCGAGTTTCACGACCTGTTAACACTGTCAACTTATAAATTCCAAGCTTCTGCTGAGAAAAAAAAACGAAAAACTCAATTTTTTGCCCAAAATTGGGACTTGAATCAATGATCTCGGAATCGACAGCCTTATAAACTAATCACTAGACCAAAGAAATAATTGGTATGTATGTAATGTATACGAAAAACGTTGTGCTCCTGGGTGGCTGAGTCAAATTCACCTTAGTGCCATGGCCTGGTCTTTACTTACATGATTGTCTGTGTCAATAAGAAGTATACGTAAATTGACTTTACAATGTGTCTAGCTAGTTACTATGTATGTCGAAGACTAATTTTCAAAACTACGTATTGATGCTTCTGTATTTTCGTGATAATGAAATTTTAGAAGTGACAATATAATTGCATTTCTGTAGATCGTATTAATTTCATACAACATCAAGGGTTCCATTTTAATGAAATGTCATTTCATTAGACACTTAACAAATTGTATTAGAAACTTTCTAGGCGTGCATACGCTATGAGTAACAAACATGCAAACATTTACGTTATAAGTAAAATAATCTGTCGTCACCTTGTCTCTTATTTAGTCTATGTTTACAATATTTTGAGACGGCAACACATTCGTATGTCATTTTTTTTTTAATTTTCTTAAGCAACGATATAGGTTAAAAGTTCATTAAATGCACAAAATATCTTTATCAGTCAATAATAATTAATAACCTTGATATTACTATAATGTACAAGGAGACGCGAATGTTAATTACAAATGATTAAACCGAGTCGTAAAATTCTTTTACTGATCAATTGACATCACATGTCATAACAGATAATTTTAATCTGTTATCGAATGAATGAACCTATTATATAAAGCCATAAGAGTACTGATTAGTTTGTACAGATAATAAAACTATAATTATATCTACAAGAGCTTATATGGCTTAAGGAATGATAAATAAGGATCCTTTAAAAACATTTGTTCAGAATTGGGTAAGTGTTGTTATAAATAATTTAATTAATAAGTACCCATTTGTGTTAATGTTTTTCATATTAATGATAAAATATAATAATGCCAGTCCTAATGGAGACTAGCCAACTACCACGGAAGTTCACAGGTGCGAGCGCAAACACAGATGCATTCCCTAATCCTACTCTCTCATAATCCAATGGGACTGCAATCCGACAAGACCATAGATCAAGAACTTTAACAAGGCTTTACGTGCATTTTACAGGGCACAGAAGGAAACCTTCCAAACGCTAGAGTAATCAGATATTTCTGTCATAAAAACTCAATGTCTCTTTATTGGTCAAACCTGGGACTTGAAGCTAAAATCTCAAAATTGGCCTTATAGTCACTAGACCAACGACTTAGTTACTTGTACGCCGTAGAACCAATTAAAATTTAATTTATAACTTACGTTTTATATTTCTCTATATTTTTTTTTGTATTTGTAACATGTGACCGGCAGATAAAATAGATGGTCTGTTACTGTAAGAAATTATATTAAATCAAAACCATATATAAACAAGCATTAAAATAATTAAAAATATACAGTTTCGTTAATAAAATTAATATACGTTTCTTATTATTATAATAATAATGTATAGCAAAGATGTATATATAAACATATATATTATATTATGTATTGTGTATAATTTACATAATATTGCAAGAAAAAGGTTTAAACTTTATCTTGTACGAATTAATTAAGATCTTTATCATTTTATTATCATTTCAAAACAAAACTACCTTGACATAAGATATTTTGTATGCAAACATTATAGGTGTTTATACTTCATAACCTACTTTTTATTTTACACGGTTAATAATATTTAACGATGATTTATATTAAAATATTAAGTTAAATATTGACTTTTAATTTTAAAGTAGCAATCATACCAAACATATTGTTAGATAAATTAGATAAAAACTTGATTACAAAAGCAAGAAAATTTACAGATATATAATTAAAGAGAAAACAAAATTGTGTATAAGGACAGCCATATCGCTAATTTCAATATCGTACAGGCAGTTCCTGTGTATTCAGATTCTTATATTTTTATGAAATTTCTTCGGAAGCGCATATGTATTTTTTATATTACGTTTCCGTGAAACATTTCCGACAATAGGTTTTTTGTCACATGTTCAAAATTCTCGCTTTCGATCCCCGATCCCAAAGTACAAATAATAATAATAATACTTTATTGTTATCCAATACATACATATTATAAAAAGTAGCCCTGACTCCTGAACTGGTGTTACCCGTACGTCAGAAGTCAGTTCCTTCCCATTCAAAGTTGTTTTAGCCATGTTTTAGTTTTGCCTTTTAATTGGTCGTAATTAATATATCTTATAATGATTCTTCTTTAGTTATTTCTATAGTTATCTTTGCTTGATTTTGTGTTTATCTATATAGATATATCTAGATGTAATCAGATTGTTATTTTTTCAAGATCAAGGTTTATGATAAAAGGTACGCTTAGGGCTCATGTCTACGGTGCAGCACCGGCCACCGTGTAACGGCACGGCGCCACTGACGAGAGACGGCGTGACGTCGTGCCTCAGCACGGTGCCGTGTACGGTGCACTGCAATGTTTTGCTAATGCTTAGTTAGCACGTGTTAATAAAAATGGCTGACAATTTATGTGTCGAATTTTTAGTTTTACTAATGGAAGCACGTCACGTTCTTCCACTAAAACTAAAATTGTAAACTAAGTGATGCTTCCCCAGATTTAAACACGGGGGTCGTTGCCGCACCATAGACACGAGTCCATGCTCTTACAATAAATAGAAATCGATAAATATAGATTGTATAGCTGCAATAATCTAGCAACATTAATTTTACAAGCCTACAACTGTTTTAGCATAGTTGCAATTTTGCTAAATTAGTGTTATATTTCCGCTCATCTGATAATTTATACAGTTCATATCTCTGGCCTGGCTTCCGTGCCTATAAAGTTCGATAAAATATGTTTGTGTGGGAGGAATTCTGGAGGCATATTAATAGTATCTGCATATGCGTTGGAAAGGAAGGCATTGGGTGCCGCTCACCCCAGATCTGTAAGTCGATGCCCTTTGCAAGCGGATATGCAAAAATCTCGTTCAACGATGGAAATAGTATATGTTGTAGAAACTATAATCTATGGTGTCGGTCATAACATTTGACAGCATCGTTCGTTCACGAGAAAGCAGAGCGCTGTTTCCTTCGCTCACAATATCAATTAAAACTGGCGCCGTTTCGTATCTTAGATTTTTAGGAATCCAGTCGCGATTGCGTATTCTAGTTTGAATAACTTTGATTTGATAATGATCAAATATGATCTCAAATCTAACAACGTTATCGATCAAAAAGTATTTGGATTTTATTGTTTTTTATATAAAGAAATTTATATCTCCGTTTTTTTTTAAACAAAGATTATGGTTTCAGTTTTATGTCATCAATTTGTGTTTTCATCTCGTTGCTTGGCGGTCTAATTTTCAGCAGCTCATATTAGAGCAGCGTGGTGGAATAATCTCCAAAACCTTCTCTCCAAGAGAAGAAATGCCTTCATTCAGCAGTGAGACATTTAAAGGCTAGGCAACCTGTAAATCATTGTGCTATTGTCGTATATAAATGACGTATGCTTTGAATATTTTAAGACCACCTGTGGGCTTGCACCAATTTTTAAATTTTTAAAATTTCGTCTTTAATGCGGATAGGAGTAAATTGGATTGATAACTTAATAATAATTTTACTCATACGAAGTCGGGATGGGCAGTATAAATTTAAATTTAACATCGTTTCGGAATGTTATCTTCACCAATAATTAAATTACTTTTCTTAAATTGATATAAATATAATCTGTCGGACCTCTTTAGGTTCATTAATTATTGCCGTTGTCAATAACATAAAGGAAGAACTTTGATTAATTTACAAAGATTAATGGCATTGTAATCTATATAAAGCCATGATTAAACATAAAGCTAAATATCAGATTTAACCGATATAGCATATAATAAAACAAAATGCCATTTTTATATAATGGAATAAATTAGCTTTGCATATGTACAATAAGGGGTCATATAATAAATAAATATCCTGGGACATTATTCACACACGGCCATCTGATCCCAAACTAAACAGAGCTTGTACTATGGAAACCAGACAGCTGATATACTACATATACTATTTTTCGAAGGATTAACATACAAACAAAAATTGAGTTTTTCTGCTTACCAAATTTTTATCAGAATGGTTGTAGATTTGTTGATGAATGGTCTTGTGTGTGTTATATGACAACGAGTAAAAATATACATTCGTTTTTATTTATACCGATATTTTTCATAATAAAAACAAACACATGGAATCGAAGTTATTTTAATTCTAATGAGTTATAATAACAATAATATAAAAATAAACGATAGGTATTTAGACCGAATATAAATCATAAGAATGAGTTCATCTCAAGCATTTAAAGGCCATCCCGTGCTATATTTCACGTTTAAAATTCGAACACGTTTTATTTCATTTACTTTTTTTAATTCCATTCAGCTTTTGTGGCAAGAGCAGTGTTTTGTTCTGACTATACAGGTATTATAATAAATTATGGGTTTTCATTATATTTGCAATTGATTATATTTTAATAAGATTTTTTAAATTAAAAATGCTCAATCTTTCAAGTTTGAAAATAAAGTCATGACTATTTATAAAGCCACTATATTTTTTAACATAAAAATAAAGTTTAAAAATGTTTTGATAAAAAAACACTTCTACAGTTCTAATTTATAATAAATATTTAACCAAAGAGTTTTTATATGTAAATCTCTTTGCAACGTATATGTTTCGCTATTTAGAAAACTACATATCATCTACTAGCGAATCATAGTATTGTAAGTTGTGTAAACATCGGTAAAAATATTATACTATATTATATTTACCTCTGCTCTTGCTCTTCGTAGCCCCCAATCATTGCATAAGAAGTCAATTGGTTTATGAATGAATGAAAAAATCATTGTTTTCGTTTCCAAACGATACGTTTCTTGAAAAAGTATTCCGAACTAAATTGATTATAACATCGGCCATTAAATCAAAAGCTCCCCTTGACCGTATTACGTATTATGTGATATCATGATCCATGGCTTTTATTCTCATAAGATTTATTGTTCTGTTTTGATACGAACTGAAGTGTTTAAAAATATAAACACATGTAATTGGGACGTGACCCCTTTATGTATTAGTCACTTTTATTTACGCTTGGCCATCGATTCAATGATGGCAAATATAACGCAGGTGCGAGGGTGTGAGTACACACACATTTATATAGGCCTCTGCATCTTTGACAGATGATTTAAGCGGCATCGCGAAGGCACTTGCGTTCATGACTGAAGAGACCAATGCGAGAGAGGATCCTCCGGCCGCACTCCCGACAAGTGTATGCGCCCCCAGATGGGCGGGGGTTTGAAGCCCGCTCACACACACATAATTGCAAGTGATAATTCTTGCTTGACGATTTTCTTGGATATTTATTAAGATACCTGCGTGTCTCTAATTTCACTTAAATTCTGCTACATTTGTGTCCACCAACCCGAATTGGAGCGTGGTGAAATAATCTCCAAACATAGTCCTCCACGGAAGAGGATACCTTAGCCCAGCTGTGGTTCACAGGTTGTTACTGTATACAAAATAAACGACCCGCATGACTTGCGTAACGAGTTAATATATTTCCGCCTTAATGCCTCTATTCAAACATTGTTAAGCTGCTTTGGAAGGAATGAGAGTAAAATTTAAGATATTAATTTTAGTGCGACATAAAATATATCGTATTTACGAACCGAAATGAACCACATCACGTGCAAGTTAACCATTGCACGTATTTTTTATATTTGTATGAATGACATAAGCCTCTTTAATCTCTCTATTTGGATTGAGTAAGCTGTTTAAAAGTTCATAAAAACCAAGTGTGACCTCTTTAAACAATAAGTACCAAATAAAAAGTATTAATAAAAAAAAATACCACGTTTCGGAGCATATAAAAAATATGTCAATTGTTATTATCTTTATATGAGTAGAATAAATTTAAATACGAAAAATCATTTAATTTAAAAATAATACCGTCGTTATTAAAATTTTTAGGACACATTTATATGCTAATAAATCGATTTAACAAGTCACTTGATTTAGCATTCGTGCCATCGTTCACATCAATTGTCGTTATTTGTACATCAGCTTTTCGTTTAATATTTATACTGCTGTTTGCTTCTCGACATTTATTATTGTAGTGTCTAATAAAATGTATTATTTAGTATGTAATTCCTAACTGAAAAAAAAAAAACAATATACATAGAAATAATATCAGAAGAGAGAAGATGCCGCACGGTTTAGAGAAGGTTTAATTATATAATATTATTATAAGTCTGGTAGGGCTGTGTGTACTTGGTATTGCTGTGTTTTGGTTTGAAGGGTGAGTAAGCCAGTGTTATGCATCTTAGTTACCAGGGTTCATGGTGCATTGGCAATGTAAGCAATGGTTAATATTTCTTACAATGCCAATGTCTTTAGACGTTGGTGACTACTTACCATCAGGTCGCCCATATGTTCGTCCTATACTATAAAAAAAGTCGCTGTGCTTCGCAGTTTGGCCCGTTTTAGATGAAGACTATTGACTCGACAGGCGTGAATTTTAAGTTCTTGTCATTATAAATATTATTATATTATCCTAAATGTAGTAAATATGTTTTTTTAATAATAAAAATAACCTGTCAACTCTTAAAAATTTGGTCACAAAAAATGTAGATTAAAAATAAAAAATATTTCCACAGACAAATAAATTTATTAAACAAAAAAAAATGTCAACGAACCCATTATGTTTTAGAATATAGCATCAGAAATGGAACATTTATGTTAAAAGATGTGATAGAATTTAGATTCATACTAGTCTAGATGCAAAATATAATAGCTAAATTGTTTACACAACGGTCATTGAACCGCATACTGCGACGGTTTTTGTGGTATTTTTTTGGCATAGTATTTAACGAAGATCCAATGTAGAGTGCTCAAGGTATTTAATATCAAAATAAATTGAGATAAAGATAATTTCACTGTAGTTAATATATTTTTGTGTTTTAGAAATTTATTAGTAATCGTTTTGATTTACGCGTACTTTGTTTGGCGTCAGTTAAGCTTTAACATTTTTTTTTAATAATTGCAAAAAGTATTACTATAACTGTCTAATTGAATTTAAATACTTTTTAACATTATGGTAAAATTAAATTATAAACCAGTGAATAAAAGACTTGTAAATGTCCCTGTGCTGGGCAGAAGCATCCACTCTTGATGAGGTTTATTTTCCACCACGCTGCTCCAATACGGATATAGAAATGCAATAAATATACTCCTTAGTCATTTAAATTATTGATAGCAGTCATTACATTATTAATAGTATTTTATTTTATTTATAAGTTAGATATTTTATCAAATACATTATCAGAAGTAGTTCCAATTTTGTATGTGTTTATAAACATAGTAAAAAAATATGTACTATATTCATTTATAATGAAGTTTTTTGAAGTGCCGAAAAGATTGGTTCATTAATCACGCATTGCAAACTTTTTAAGTTACGTTATGTACATACATATTTTCAAATAAGAAACGAAAAAAAAAACAGAAAAAATTTAGCGATACAATAACATAACGTGGGGTTGCAATTATAGAATAATTCAATTAAATCATTTTTTTAATCTACAACCAGTGGGTACTTAGGAATTATTTTGTTTTATAATACATGTGTGAAAAATGTAATTATTCAAACTATTTACAGTAATATTATAATATATAAAATAAAAATAAAATAAAAATACAAAATACACATTACAAAATTACAGCAAAAAGACGCAGAAATAAAGTATAAAAGTAAACCAGATAATTCACATGCTAATAAAATATATAGAAAAAATTAAAATTATATTTCATATTAAACTTCACTTATTAATCTGTAGTGTAACATTAGTTTTTGTTGAATGAAATTGCAATGAACTCGACTGAGAGATAGTTTACAAACCGTCGGATTGACATTTTGCCGGCCGGCCGTCATCTGTTTCTTCATGTTTCGAGATCTAGCATTTACGAAGACAGCGTCGTCACAAAATATATTAGATAGTATTAAACTCGAATATGTCTCCCAATATGCATCGTTTACTAATCGTTAGAAGCTACTGGTGGTAGAGCTTTGTGCAAGCTCGTCTGGGTAGGTACCACCCACTCATCATATTCTATCGCAAAGCAGCAGTACTTGGTGTTGTTGTGTTTAGGTTTAAAGGGTGAGTGAGCCAGTGTAATTACAGGCACAAGGGACATAACATCTTAGTTCCCGAGGTTAGTGACCACTTACCATCCTTCCTATTCTATAAAAAAAAACAATTTGCGGGTTGTCATAATCGTGATTCTTATTCTCATACTATACGTAAGCAAAACGAATTGTTTCAGAAATATAGTAACTGGGAATTAGACTAACAGTGGGGTATTAATGAGCTGTTATATTTTTTCGTTTTTCGATCCGAGTAAATGTAAACCAGCTCTATATCAATACCATTTTCAAATTATAATTATACATGACAGCGTGTTTAATGTCTGCTTCGTGTTAATAGCGGCGCCAAGAGACTTATCGAGATAAATATGCGAGCAAAAAATTTAGCTATTTAATTATGATATCTTAATACAATATTATAAACAAGAATTGTGAGACATTGCCAGCGAGAAAAATGTGCAGCCGAGTTATTAATTTTCAAATTATTAAAATGTATGTATTTTTTTTTTACAAAATA
This sequence comes from Nymphalis io, assembly GCF_905147045.1. NCBI lineage: Eukaryota > Metazoa > Arthropoda > Insecta > Lepidoptera > Nymphalidae > Nymphalis > Nymphalis io. The sequence goes on from NC_065909.1 coordinate 7,532,825, forward strand.
CACGATATAATTATACTTTACGAGATTGACCTGTGATTGTTATTTGAAATTAATTAAGATTACGAGCCGGTTGGCGTGGTTGGTAGATACTTGTCTTTTCACGCCGAAGGTTGTGGGTTCGATTCCCACCCAGGACAGACATTTGTGTGCATGAACATGTCTGTTTGTCCTGAGTCTGGGTGTAATTTTCTATATAAGTATGTATTTACAAAAGAAAAGTAGTATATGTAGTATATCAGTTGTCTGGTTTCCATAGCACAAGCTTTGTAGAAGCTTAATTTGGGATCAGATGGCCGTGTGTGAAAAATGTCCCAGGACATTATTTATATTTTAAGTCGATTGAGCTATAGAAATTGTTACTTAGCAATCCTGGATGATGACGCGAGTGAAGCTGCGGGAAAAGCGCTAGTGTTAAATAAATTAAAAATTAAAAACTACTTAAAACATAACCAAAAAAATATAGTAAATAATAGTAATACATAATATTTTATTACAAATACCATCTGAAGCAATCTCATCTTACGGAACGCCTTACAATTATTATTATTTTTACTTTTTTAAAACATCATGCTTACATCCGAAATTATTCGTCCAAATTGATAAAGTGCGAATAGTATTTTTTATCTAAATCTTTTATAGGAAACGTTTAAATTATTAATAATTATTACATACTGTGCGTAAAATAATTTCCACTTAAGTTATAGGAAAGTGGACAAACATCAGTCAGTGAGCCTTAATGTAATCTTCACTATTATATATAATAAATTCAAAAGTGTTATCACTGGTTTCGAATGTAGATTCTACCGACAAACACCACCTGATGGTAAGTGGTTACCAACGTGCATAGACAAAAAATTCAATCATTTTAAGAAATGTTAACCATCGCTTATGCCGCCAATGCGCCGCCAACATTGGGAACTAGGATGTTATGTCCCTTGTGTCGGTAATTACACTGTCTCACTCACCCGTCAAACCGGAACACAACAATACCAAGTACTGCTGTTTTGAGGTAGAATAACTGATGAGTGGGTGGTACCTACCCAGACGAGCTTGCACAGAGCCTTACCATCAGTAAGAAAGTTGGAATTATTATTTATCCTGCATGGAAATAAACGAATGCTAACGAGCCTTATTAATTAAAGTTTTGCTAACGTGACATTTAAATTTAGTAATTAAAAGCGAACACCTTGTCCAATGGATAAATTGCTTACAAACAGCCGTAGAAACCTCAAAAATCCTATTAGACACAGACAGACACTTAATATTCGTATACATAAATCATTACATTAATAATTTATTAAAATCATATAAGCTACAAATAATTTCGAACTGCGAAAAACGAAAGGACTCAGCACTATTACTAAACTTAGACTAAATATTGACATAAGACATTTTTCCTCGCTATCATAATCGCCTATAATACAGTAAGATCACTGATAACTTTGTTGATAGCTGAAAGACGAGAAACAACACGACCTTGGAATTCCTAACCGAAATATCGAATGCAAGACATATGCAACTTTATGTTTACGTTAATAAGAGTCAAAATTGTTTTTTTTTTTAATATTAACTTATGCTAGGAGTGTCATAGGGTCACAATTTATTTATTATTTATTTGGACTAATTAAATACAAACGTTTTAAGCGCAGACGGTTTTTTTTGTCGTCTGGTTTCTTTATTGTAATATTTTATTAATTTTACAATTTTACTTGGTGGTTAGGCTTGTGCAAGCCCGTCTAGGTAGGTACTATGTACTGATCATAATAATATATTCTTCCGCCAAATAGCAAATCTTAGTATTGTTGTGTTCTGGTTGGAAGGATGAGTGAGCCAGTGTAACTACAGGCACAAGGGACATAATATTTTACTTTAAAAACACTAACGTATAGAAATCTACAGACATATTTAAGTTACCGCTGACAAATAGCAATTTTGTAAGTTGATAGTTTTGGTTACACAGGTGTTCAAAAAACATGTGTAATAACGTATACAAAGAAAATGAGTCAAGTTCTCAAACACATATATTTAAGAATTTAGGACACATAAGCGGGTCGATTCCGCCGTTACTTATCGATCGGTTACCTGTCCACTTAACTACAATTACAGACACAAGGGACATATCATTTTAGTTCTCAAGCTTGGTGGCGCATTGGCGATGTAAGGAATAGTTAATATTTCTTACAGCGCCAGTCTCTAGGCGGTGGTGACCGCTTACCATCAGGTAGTCCATTCGCCCGTCCGAATACCCGTATTATAAAAAATAACCTACCACTAAACTGTATTCTAAATGAACTATTGTGTTCCGGTTTGAATGGTACGCGCCAGCTTGCCAGACACTGGCATCGTAAGAAATATCAATCACATCATATACCGTCCTGCACTAGATTTACAGATCTATTATGTTATTATAGCTCACTCATCCTTTTAATCATAGACTATTGAAATACAGCTGAACTATTCAAGCTTTAATTATACATATTTATCTACTTTATGTATATAACTGTTAGATATAATAGTTTAAAGATGTTAATCTTATGCGATTAAGTAGGTATGGGCCAAGATGGCGATATTAACTGAGAATGCTTTTTTTTTTATTGGTGCTTGCCCGCTTTTGTATACGCAATATATTTGCGTATACAAAAGCGGGCAAGCACCAATAACTTATGCATTCTCAGCGGTTATTAAAATCATGAGGAATCGTGTCTCGGATGAAAATTTGCCACATTTACCGACCCGCATTGGATCAGTATAGTGGAATACGATCAAAACCTTCTCCTCAAGAAAAGAGGAAGGCCAGTGCAGTGACGTTTTCAAGGTGTCATAATCAGAACATCAATATTTAATCTTATACCAAATCATCGGTGTAGTAGTCATTTGCCTTCCCGACAATTATAAAAAAAAAACTTAAATATCTCAAACTCTATGTTAGTGTTTTTAAAGTAATTGTCATAAGTGGATGAAGGTAAGGTAATAATCTCCACTAGATTCAGGGTTTCTGGAAGAGATCTCTTGTTAGAGATCAGTTATCCCTTTGTACACATTTTTCATTTATATAATTTTCTGTATACTCTGTTGGTACATAAATAAAAATAAAAAAAAATAAAAAAATTAGGTAGCACATTTGTATTTTTTTTTTAATTTCTTTCATCAGTGAATATTTTAAAGCACTACACATGGTACCTTCAACTCATACGTGTTAAAACTTTAAGCGCTACAAACGTAGTCGGTCTATGTACACGATAAGTAATCGAGTCAAAAACATAGCAATACTGCATATTACTTTAAATGATATTTTTTGTTTCATAACACCGTCTTCCACTTTGTCTTTAATTCCTTATACTGATCATAATAATATATTCTTCCGCCAAATTGCTAATCTTAGTATTGTTGTGTTCTGGTTGGAAGGATGAGTGAGCCAGTGTAACTGCAGGCACAAGGGACATAATATTTTACTTTAAAAACAGTAACGTATAGAAATCTACAGACATATTTAAGTTACCGCTGACAAATAGCAGTTTTGTAAGTTGATAGTTTTGGTTACACAGGTGTTCAAAAACATGTGTAATAACGTATACAAAGAAAATGAGTCAAGTTCTCAAACACATATATTTAAGAATTTAGGAGACATAAGCGGGTCGATTCCGCCGTTACTTATCGATCGGTTACCTCTCCGCTTTACTATACGTAAAAAAAAGTATGTATCGTATGTGTTCGCTCTAATCTCAAGAACCATTGCGTTTCGAGCTGCTTTCATGGCGGTTTGCAGAAATCCAGAGTCCGCGTCTGTCTGTTCATATGTTTGTGCTAATATCAGGGAAAACTACTGAAAAAAAAAATACGTTATCGCGAATTGAGTCTTTACACGAGAAAGGATGTTTACTGGTGGTAGGGCTTTGTGCAAGCTCGTCTGGGTAGGTATCACCCACTCATCAGATATTCTACCGCAAAACAGCAATACTTGATATTGTTGTGTTCCGGTTTGAAGGGTGAGTGAGCCAGTGTAATTACAGGCACAAGGGACATAAAATCTTAGTTCCCAAGGTTGGTGGCGCATTGGCTATGTAAGCGATGGTTGACATTTCTAACAATGCCAATGTCTAAGGGCGTTTGGTGACCACTTACCATCAGGTGGCCCATATGCTTGTCGGCCTTCCATTTCTATAAAAAAAGGATAAATATAATTGCAGGAATTATCATTCAATTGTGATCGATACAAAAACAAACAAATAAACGTTATCAACTTATCAGGGCACCTTCATTATTAGCCGATTATATCGATAATTTTGAAATATTTTATTATTGTGTACACTCCATACTCTGTATTACACTCATACATAATGATACCATAAAATTATCGGGAGTCATTTATACTTCCACAAAGTTATGGAGAGATAAGGTGTATATGTTTATAAGGGTATTAAAATCGCGCTAATACTCGTAAAAGTAAAACGGCATTATTAGAAAGTTAGACAAACCCTTCGAAAGGCACCAATTTATAATTATTCTGTTAATCAAATTTGTATGCAATTTATATGTACTTTACCTAACCTCTACACTTCGAAGCTGAATAAATCTTGAAAGAAATGGCCAATAATGTATATTCTCTCCGAAATTCGATTTTTCTGGAGCCGCATTAGGAGAACTATATATCTATATAATTACAGTTGAGATTCCGTATGGCTATTCTGTGTGATTGTCAAACAGTGATATGCAACATTGACCATAATAATTATAACATTTCAAGAATACACGCATCAAAATAGTATATCACCATAACTCCGTTGTCAACATTTCACGAGTGAGTAATGAAGTGAGTTTCAACAGAACAGCGCTGCAGGTCTTAATATAACTGTATATATATGAAGTTTTTATAGAATAGGAAGGCGGACGAGTATATGGGCCACCTGATAGTAAGTGGTCACCAACGCCCATAGACATTTGCATTGTAAGAAATGTTAACCATCGCTTACATCACCGATGCGCCACCAACCTTGGGAACTAAGATGTTATGTCCCTTGTGCCTGTAATTATACTGGCTTACTCACCCTTCAAACTGAAACACAAAAATACCAAGTACTGCTGTATTGCGGTAGAATATCTGATGAATGGGTGGTACCTACCCAGACGAGCTTGCACAGAGCTCTACCACCAGTGAAATATATTTAAACTAGCTACACTTAACAAGATAGTTAAAACTAAGCATCACTTCGTAAACGTTCACCTGCAAAATTAAATCTTCTTTAACAAACACTGGCTCACCAACCACGCCATATTATTAAAGTTTTCCGCACATGTTTAGTAATTTCTGGTATATTAAAGTATCTCATTTGATTGACTTTAATATTTTATTATTTTAGTGTTTCTTAAATAAACCTATTAAACTTGGGGATGGAAACTTTTGGCGCGAAGAGATTATTTTCAAGATCAAACTGGAGTGTAGCGTAGAAATATAATGAAGCTGTATATACTCTAATACGAATTTTACTCATTTAACAAGAGACTGCAAATGATTGTTTCAACCAGATAAAGCGTATACTTCATAAACAGACTAAAAATTTTATAGTTAAAAAAATATGATAATCAAAAAGGTTTCATAGAATGTAAACCTTTTTATTATCTTGATCCTCGTTAAATGAATTCCTGTCATATTGAAAAAAATATCAAAGTTCAAACTAATTCCGCGAAGCTAACGCTAAAAGATATGACCTAGGTAGCGATTAGCTCAAAAGGCTTAATTTTAGAAATTATAAATGTTATAAATAAAATGCATAGTATGATGAGTCATTGTAATAAAAAATAAAGTAGAATAGTAGTTCACAAGAGTCCCATTGCTGGCCTAAAGTAATGAAGTAAAGTAAAGGTTAAGTCTTGGAACTTCTTGCACCACGCTGCTTCAGTGCTGGTCAATTGATACACTTGTAGGAGAATTATATAAATACAGGTTTTCTTACGATGCTTTCATTCCCACTGCGCACTACGTGAAATTACTGAGTTTCTTGCTCGTTCCTCTCAGTAGAATCTATATTCCGTACCCGTGATAGCTTTCATTGAATACGATAACATGATAATTCAAATGGTCATATAAGAGCTTCCTTGAATAACGAATATTTATATAAAACAAATGAAGAATATAAAAAGATATAAGAAGTTTCAAAGATTAAGATCCACGCGTTCTACCTACTGAGCCATATCAGCTGTCATTTTAAATAAATTATTTATAATCGACCTCTCTGTACCGTTAGTATGTCTACAATTCCCTCTCATATTCGACGACATTTGAAACTTGAAAGGTCTTTGTAGTAAGTTACAATACAACTGCGTTTGACAACCACATTAAATCGCATTCAGTTCCAAAGAAATCATTGTATTTTCGCTCTTATTGTAATGCAATAAAGGTGATACTTATTGTATTGATTGATAATAAATTCGCTGTCAAAATATTTAGTTCCTCGTAAATCTAAATGGACTTGACGTTTTAGTATTTGAATGATTTATAATGAAACGTTTATTATATTTCCAAATTTAACAAGGTTTCCGGTTAACATTCTGATTTTGAGATAAGTTTCAGAGCATAACCATTTAACGGCAAATTTAAAAATAGAAACAAATTTAAATTTAGAAACATAAATGTTCCTTCCGTTGCTCTTGCTATTCGATACGTGTTTTGTTGTTATACTTTAGCCTTAACGCAATTTAACATTATTCCCGACTGTACTGACCGTCGTCACATTTGGACTATTTACTAATTACCATCAGGTGGAGTAGAGTCACTTGCCCTCCCGGAAAATATTTAAAAAAAAAATCCAAATTATTTTTTTTTATTAATTGTGTTACTAAAATTAGCTTCGTAGAGCCATCACTCATTTTTATACACCATGGAATTCGATAGCGTTAAGATGAAACACATCGTTACACCATAACTAAAGTGACAAATTGATACGTGAATTAGACTAATTATTTTTTATTAAGGCATGTGTGATACAAATGAAGCTACTAATTCATAAATGAGTTCACACAAGAATGTAATCAGGCCTCTGTAAACTAATAATATTATTTTATTAATTATGTGAACTGTCATGATTTTAAATATTTTAATTTGTACATCATACACTAGCCGCTTCGCGGTTTCCATCAGTATTACATATAAACGTCACTGCCCCTGTGATTCGAAGCGTGACATAGTACGATATAGTCTATAACCTTTCAATGCTTCGTTGGTCTAGTTGCTACATGTAAGGCCGTAGAACCGGAGGTCTTGGGTTCAAATACTAGGTCGGACTAATAAAAAGTTATTGAGTGTGTCGAAAATTCTTAATAGCAGCTCGGAGTCTAGAAGTTGGTAGTGTATACACTCCCGTGCATCGGAAAGCACGGAAAGCCGTTGGTCCTGCGCCTGAACTCTTTCCGGTTGTGTCGGATTGCTGTCGCATCGGATTATGAGAGTTAGGGAATAGAGAGTGCGCCTGTGTTTGCGCACACACTTGTGCACTATAAGATCTCCTGCGCAGTTGGCTAATCTCTCTTGAGATTAGCCGCCGTGTCCGAAATCGGTCTGGAGGACATTATTAACCTTTCAATAAATAGGATATCTAAATAATTTTACAAATCGGCACGATAGGTTCTTACATTAATGCATTCAAACTAACTAACAATCATTTCAGTTTTATAATACATTTATTGTTAAAGGCACAGATAAAAAATTATATTAAATGCATTATGTATGCGAATTTTAAATTATTATATTATAGATAAAAATTAAAATAAATATGAAACGTGTTCTTTATCGACCAAGATACCTATATAGATTCCTTCTTTCATTTATATAATATTTTCTGGTATTTTATGTTGTAGTCAGCAATATATAAAGAACATAAATATATGACGAGAATGAAAAATATATTTTCAGTGAATCCCGATGAGTCAAATTAGAAAAGAAAATATTTAAGTATGCGTTTTTTATCAGTGCCGTGATTATTTCGCAAGTAGGCCAATGTGCTGTAGACTTAGATATCGACAGAGGTGACATTTATTTAATTTAATATGGAAATGAAAGTGTTTTAATAGGTTAATGTATTGCTTTGTCTACAAAATGTGTTTGTACGCTATTCAAATTACGTATTCATTGTGTTATTCATTTGTGAGTATATATATGTATATACCTAACAAATTTATGAAAAATATTTTAACATGCATACAGTTTAAGGGTATTCAGTAAATGTATGTTCAATGCGTAAAATCGTAACAAAACCAAATCGATTCATACAAACTCCCCCTTCTTTAAGAGTCGGCTAAATAAAAACTCATACATAGTGACAGTCTTAAAAAAATCGTCATCAATCAATTTGAACAATATTTTTTTTTTTTTTAATATTTGCTAGACTTATCGTAAAAATGTTACTGTAATTAAACGCTGGTTAATGTATACACTCCATGTAATTAATTGTAATAAAAATTTCATATATAACATCCATATCATATAAATCCGCTACAATATCCTACCTAATAAAAAAAGCAATAAACGCCATCGTTTAAAAACTAGAATTGAAGTTGAACATGTATTATTTGACATCACATATTTATTAATACTTTTGCATGAAACAAATGTATCTCTCACAAAAATAATATTTATCATTATCTAAATATTATTAATAATGTTTATACGTACTTTATTCGTACAACAAAATGAAATTGGACATAAGGCTTAACGCTACTTCATTCTTTAATAGTCAACTTTAAGTCTTACACGAAAGGCTAAAGGTATTCACGAGTACACTAGATTTTAATTAAAAAAAAGCGTAATCTCTGTCATTTACTACTCTGTAGCTTAACGATATTTTAAATGGGCACTAATCTAAGATAATGCGTTACATGTGTTTTGATTGACTCATAAAACCGTGTTTATTTAATGAATTGGAGAATTTATGATTAAGAAATAGATTATTTCATAAAACATACCACGGTTTTATACTAAATCTAATGGCTAGCTTGAAGTCGGTCCGAGGGTATTCCGAGGTCCTTTTTTTTAACGTTGGAAAAACGTTACGCGTTTCCCCCACGGGAACATTGGGGGGTATGTGGGGCTCGCCGGTGTCCAAGGCAACGTGTGCGCCCCGAACATGCTAGCGTGACGCTCTGACGGTATTCTGAGGTCCTGTCCAAACCCCATGTCAGACAAAACGTAAATTTATTAGGTTTTTTCCATTCAGAAACATTTATGTATACTCAAATTGATTATAATATAATAAAATTGCACATAAGGATGTGTGAAAACGTATTACCTAACTCTAGGATAATCGAAACATGTCCGTAGATTTGTTCAAATTATTATACAATAAAAACAAGTTATTTAAATATTTTTTAAACAGTATATTATGTACAATCAGTCTAGTGTCAGCATTTGTACAGTAAGAATATTAAAACAAAGGTTCTATATGTTTTCTTTTTTTCAGGATGCATATCTTATTTATCTGCGCGTTCCTAAGCGCAGTCACGGCGTACTGGCATCCAGATCTCCCGCCGGGTCCCTATTGCGGCATCGACAATAAATGCTGCAAAGACAGAGAGGATGGCTGCTCACATAGAATAATGGGTAAGTAATTTTTTCTCCGTCTAGTCAAAAATCTTTATTCATTATAGATGCGTTACACTTACTTATTGATTTTCATAAATATACCACCGGGTTGGAAATAAACACTTCATCTCAAACTCATCGGAATTTTTTTATATTCATTTTTTACAATTATACGTAACATACAATAAAATAAATATATTTTTTTATTTGAAATATATGTTTATATGAGTGCGTTATTTATTTTTTTCTAAAACTACACTTATCTTTCTCTAAGGCAATGTATGGGACTCTGTGTACTTACGGGAAGTTTTAGTATATAAAATATAATAAGTTAAGTTTTTATAGGTTATATATTCACTGTGTTAGTTGATTCCTGAAGTTCGTCTCACTGTTTAGATACTCTGTGCTACTGCGACGAATTCTGCGATCGTAATCACGATGACTGCTGTCCGGACTACCAGAAAGTGTGTCGACGTGAAGTCGATACGATTTTGAACCCTTGCAAACACGCTGGCAAGTTTTACTTCGAAGGAGAGACCAGGCTAGACGATTGCAATACTTGGTGAGTTGAAATCATATATCGCTCATTATTACTGCATATTTATTTAACATGACGAGAGATGACGTGTTCCCCTCCTCTTACAACCCGGGTTCCTTCAAACGAGGCGTGAAGAGGCATCTTGCGGGCCGGCAAGGCAGACGGCTAGTACAGAACATTCTTCCCGACTGTACTGGCCGTCGTCGCGTTTGGACTCTACTACCACTTACCATCAGGTGGAGTAGAGTCATTTGCCATCCTGGGGCATACAAAAAAAAAAAGATGAGGGTGTAAAGAATATTGCTGCTGAATTTTCACCTAATTTTAGTGTACCGAACATTTTTAGTTTGTGTAGCTAAGAACCAATGACATCACATAATATATCTCTCTTTTTTGATTCCTGATCGCTTGGTCAATTCACGAATATAATATTGGCGATGATTGCGGATGATTCAAACCATAACCAAACCATAAACCATGTGTTTATAATTTATCCCGTTGAAGAGCGATGAAGGCAACAGATAGTGAGGATAGTGATCGTTAACTTAATTGAGACTTATTCATAACTTTTAATTTAAAAGTTTTGTAAATCAAATTGTTTTTTTTTTGTTGACATACTTCATATCTTAAGATAATAGGTAACCTACACATGAATTAATATCCAGCTAGTGTGACCTACATCCGGAAATATAGCCTTGTTTAGCGCTGATCTCATCAAGGTGGAATTCTTGTATTATTTCGCACAATTATTACTTAAGATGCTAATTTTTGAATATCAACTTGAAGGTTTCGTTGATTTGTGTATAATAAGTTTTTTTTAATAATTTAATTATAGAATTCCTTCCTCCTAGGAATCTAACCTATTTTACATGTTTCTTAAAGCTATAATATTTTTATCAAATTACGGGTAATATTTGTGTTTGTATAAAATATGGTATTACGATAACTAATTTAAAGATTTCTATGAAATTTTGTATACAGAGCTTTGTGGGGTTGCTAACTGCCAACTTCCAGACTTCAGATTTTTATTGGTGCGTCTCGGAGTCGAACCCAGGATCTCGGTTCAAGCCACTAGATTAATAAATCAAAGTCCACCATAAAGTTAAAGCTAACAAGTAGTTTCTTACTATCTCTTGGTTAACGGGTTCTTAGAAATTACTGATTACAGCTTAGTTCCATTGCAGAACTCACCCACGTGATCAACATTCATTTGATACAGGTTTTACAAAATCTGGAGTAAATGAATATTTCTAGGTCTTTATTTATTTATAATCAAATATTAAACCACTTTATATAACTCTCCAACTATCTTAACAAGATTTGCGATTTTGTGGTACTAAGCCAATATATATTGTACATGTACGTGACAGCCCCTGAGTTAACTTTCACGCTGACCTGAAAAGAGTCGTGATGGCTTAGTGGTTAGAAGACGTCAATCCTAAATTCTTGACCGAATCCGAGTTTAAATCCGGAGAAACAGCGCTACATTTTTATGTGCTTAATTTGTGTTTATAATTCGTCTCGTGGTAGAAGTCGGGCCGATAGATTTTTCACATATAAACAACATTAAAATACAGCAAAATTACCATTGTACACAACACCATTGTTATCTAATCTAAATAATTCATCTCTGAAGTTTTAAAACATGAATTATGCAAAACCCGTTTTGTTTACGAATAACCTAAGTCAGACCAAGGCCATTAGGCCCTTGTGACGATGTATGGAGGTTGTACTTTTGTTATTTTTCGACTATTCTTAGAATGTTCTCAATCTTTTGTAGATTGGAATAACTGATACAAGACAATAATAAGTTCATTTAATTTATGTAGCAGGTACTAGTTTTCAGCGGAGGCTACGCTCGCGTATAAAGGGTGGGGATGTTGTTGGGTACCCCTTGTATTTTCTGTACCCCTGATAACGAATCTGCAAAATCCACTATAATTGGTTGAGTAAACATACAAACAAATAACCCCACATTCGAATTAGTTATGACTAGCTAAAAAAATTAAACCTGCATTTACAAAATAGATATAAAAAATGGATGATATGTATTAGAGGCGACAAATAAGCAATCCAATCTAAATTAACACAATTAAGATGCGCGTTTAAAAATCTTATATAAACATAGAACAATAGAAAATATTCTCCACGCTCAAAGGTCTACGTATACCAATTTTTATCGCGTTTTATTAAAAGATTTAGAAATTCTGTAAGAACAAACTCGAGACTTGTAGAAAACGGTCGCTAAATTTCAGAAAGTGATATGAGACATTGATCATAATAATTATAACATTACAAGAATACACGCGTCTAAATAGTATTTCACTATAAGTCGGTTGTCAAAATTTCACGGGTGAGTAACGAAGTTTGTTCTTACGGAATAGCACTACAGATTGCGGAGGCGAGCGACAAACGTTACAGTACACTGGCTCACTCACCCTTCAAACCGGAACACAACAATACCAAGTACTGCTGTTTTGCGGTAGAATATCTTATGAGTGGGTGGTACCTACCCAGACGAGCTTGCACAAAGCTCTACCACTAGTAGAACCTACCACAGTGAATGAAACGAGAGGGCATCTACATTTGTGCACATACTTGTGTTCTGTAATAACTCTGGCTGTATGGCGCAGTAGGACATTACGATCGTCACCATTTTTAAGGCTTTATCTGAATGAAAGAATGCGCTGGCGCTTACAATCTCAATAAATAAATAAGTATATGGACTATAAGTTATGAATCTCGCCTACTATCCACTGGGGTATCACGGCTCTGTTTATCGGATGTAGATAGTTCTAAATTACAATTTTTTTTTTTCAGGATTGAGTTTTTTTTATTGTACAAAAAAAATGTGAATTGTTTTAAAATAACTTTTTGCTTCCTCGGAGTATTAAAAATAATTTATCAAAATGGCTTTTGGGTATTTTAATTTTTTTTATTATTTTAGATAAATGAATGACATGAAAACTTAGTCTTGTCGAGAATTTACTGCAAAAACTATTCTTTTTATTTCATTTCATAGGTAGATTGGCAAAGTCAGGTAACTGATGGTAAATGGTAAACTTGGGAACTAAGATGTTATGTCTCTTGTACATCTAGTTACGCTGGCTCAATCCGAAACACGATAATCGTATATATTGCTGCTTGGTAGAATATATGATGAGTGGCTGGTACATACCCAGACGGGCTTGTATAATGCCCTACCGCCAAGTTGTGTTAATTTCTTCTATAAATATATTTTTGAGCAGCTGCTTGTATTTTATCATATTAAATTTAATGTAACAATTCAACAATCAGCTAATTAGATACCTACTTCAAGTTTAATAATTAGACAAGATTAATTTAATAAAGAGACAAGTAACGCCATCTAATATCGAAAATAAAAATTAAAATAATATTTAATATAATGTAATTTGATCTTGAATATAGCTCAAACATTTATCTGAGCTAAAATATATTCATTTGGAAATGATTTGATGGCAGTATGTGGTTCGTTCTAAGCACTAACGACTAAACTAGTTTCAATTAATAAAAAAAAATAACGGAATGGAAGAGTCACGGACGAAACAATTGAATAAGTCGAATTGTCGAAATTGATTTGCCACATAATCGTCGGACGTCGCTTTTCATTACGTATCTCGTTTCAGGTTTAATTTAGGATACAAACTGAAGCTTCATCATATCTATCATATATATTTGTATACATTTATGTACATAAATAAATGAAGGTTCTATATTTAGAATATAGATTTTATAAAAATAGAACTTTTTATGTAAATAACTCACTCAATTTTTTCTTAAAACTCCAAATAACTCAATTCAATACATTCAACAAAGCACAAGTCGCGCCAATAATGCATTAATTACTTCACCTTTCTGTCCACTAACAAAATGGCGGTTTTAAAATACCGCGCGTCTTTTCTTTTTTTTTACAACGCTTTTGTATGGATCAAGACCTAACTATAATACTTAATATCCTATCATAATCGGAATAACTTATAAACTTTGTTTCGCGAGTGATTAGTTAAACATCGATTCATCTCTTTCTGTCATTATTGATTTGACAATTCGAAAGAAGAAGACAGGGCTCGTTAACTAATCACCCGCTAAGTGACGTTTATAAGTAAAACCGTTAATTAAGATGTGGTGATTAAGACCTTTTTTGATACTCAACACGATATTTGTATGTTATAAGAATATATGAAAAAATGTTTTTTTGAGGTGAAGTCGTTGCCAATAACTAGCCTGCTGGCAACGTTTGTTCTCTTGAGCTTATCAAACATATTTTTACATTGAGTCGACTCTTTTTGTAAGGAAAAAAATGAATTATTGTAAAATTCCTAGTAACTTGTTCTGTCGCTTTTGAATCTGTGCACGTAATGCGTATGACATTTGTTTTACAAATAAATAAATAATGTATCGAAGTCAAGTGTCTCCTGGAATCATCGATTGGTAGTTCAGAGAATCGACATTGCGAAATCAAATATCAGCATGATAGCATTGCTCATTTTTATTACTCTGTAAGAACTTACTTTGTACCTCACTCGTAAAATGTTTTAACCGACGCTATTTTTATTTGTACATTCTCTGAGTGGTTTAATTATAATGATCAATGTCGCTCATAACTTTATGACATTTCTCTGCGGCAAGTTTCAAAATAATCTCATAGATTAGCTCTACAGAATTGACTCTATATAATCTCTATATAATAAATATATCGTTCTGAACCGAACTGAACTGAATTTGTTATACGAAATAAGTAATATTAATTTTAGTTCGTGTTTAAACTTTATTTCTGTATAATATGAAACGAAGTCAACTTCAACCTTTAAGCGTCTTCGTTGCTTTTACTATACCAAGTTTAATTCGCTATTGATATCGTAAATACAAGTTAAAATCATTAAGATCGTTTATTATACTAAATTATAATCAAATATGCTTTACCTACTATTTGAGTTAATTCGGGGTGTATTCGAATTTTATCGAAGTCAAAACAGTAACTCAAGATTTTTCACTGACTGACTGACTGTCACTGCATAGCCTAAGATGTAGAGGCTTAAATTATACAAGAACAAAAACGTTTTTATTTTTTTATTTTAAGGGAGGCGCTGCACACAAAAATCTGGTCATATCGTTTTTGTGATAGAGATAAATTTGAAATAAAAACGCATATATTATTTGACTTTCAAAAAGAAAATAATGAACTGGTCAAAGTCATTCATTAACTATGTCAAAACTAATCATCATATATTAAAAAAAAAAACAATTAAAAGTTTTAATTTAGTAATGACATTAGGCACAATGGCGTCGAGCCAGATTAACGGCTGATCGAACTTGGGTCATAGCTAAATTTAAACTGTCTCACGTCTTGAACCTTGGTGCCTTTCACAATAACGAAGGGACCCAGACAATCGCGATATGCACTAAATTGCTAACTATAGAATTCACTTAGTTTTGATAAATTTATCAAATATGACATATTTAAGACTAACCATAATAGTGAGCAAAGGTTATTTTTGATTTTTTTTTATAAAAACCGGGAAAGCAAATGACTCCACACCACCTGATGCTAAGTGGTACTGGAGTCCAAACACTTTAAACTATACTTTACTATACGTTAAAACAATTTATTTTAATAAAAAAAGGCAAAGAAAAAAACAGCTACTTATTATTCTGTTTATTTTCTTTAGAGCACTTACATTACAACAAATCTTCGTAAAATGCTGTATATAAAATTCATCAGTGTGCTAATTGTCATAAATTTAGCTCGAAGTATTCGAAATTCAAACAAACGTTACAAGCACACTTGATTTAATAGATTTGTTGTAGTAGTAGTATAGTATTTGCCCCACTGCTGGGCTAAGGCCTCCTCTCCATTTTGAGGAAAAGGTTTTTGGAGCTTATTCCACCACGCTGCTCCAATGCGGGTTGATAGAATACACATGTGGCAGAATTTAATGATATTAGATACATACACATTTCCTTACGATGATATTCTTCACCACCGAGCACGAGATGAATTATTAATACACAATTAAGCACAGGAAAATGTTGTGGTCCTTGCCCGGTTTAAACCCGCAAACTTCTGTTCAGATTCACATGTCCCAGCTTTAGATTACATAGTATATAAATACAATAATTGTTAAACATTTATCAGTTAGTAATGATCGAAATTAAAAAAAAAACAAATATCTAAATAGAATAATATAAGCGTTCGACTTGAACACTTTCGCAAGGTTGACGATCAAAATGTATAACATCATTTACGTCGGAATTGGATTAAAAAACAGTTGCGTTTTCAGATTAGTATGCACATACCACACTTGAAGCATCGAGAGAAAATATATCGTATTTACATATAAATAATCAGATACTGTTAGGTTCAACCATCGTGTTATTGGCACATTATTGGTCATGTTTTCTAAAGAATTTTAAATAAGTAACAGCCTGTAAATGTCCCACTGCTGGGCTAAGGCCTCCTCTCCCTTTTTGAGGAGATGATTTTGGAGCTTATTCCACCACGCTGCTCCAATTCAAAAATTAGACACATGCCGGTTTCCTCGCGATGTTTTCCTTCACCGTCAAGCACGAGATGAATTACAAACACAAATTAAGCACATGAAAATTCTGTGGTGCTTGCCCGGGTTTGAACCCACGATCATCGGTTAAGATTCACGCGTTCTAACTACAAGGCCATCTCAGCTATGATAATGAAGATTTTTTTCTTTTTAAAATTATATATTTTATGTATTTGGATTTAGCAAAATTAATCATTAAATTGATGTAATTTTAAACTTTAGATATGATTATTTGTTTTACAATTACGTAATTTAAAAAAATATTTCTATTTAATTTTATGTAATTAAATGTCCTCCAGACCGATTTCGGCCACGGCGGCAAATCTCAAGAGAGATTAGTCAACTACGCAGGAGATATTATTGTGCACAAGTGTGTGCGCAAACACAGGTGCACTTTCTATACCCTCATAATCTGATGGGACGGCAATCCGACACGACCGGAAAAAGTTCCGGCGCAGGACCAACGACTTTACGTGCTTTCCGAGGCACGGGAGTGTAAACACTTCCAACTTCCCAATAAACCATATAACCCAATAACTTTTTATTGGTCCGGCCTGGGAATTGAACCCAGGACCTCCGGCCAATTATATATATTTATATATATATATATATATATATAATTGGCATAATATTTCTCTTTAAGTACAAAATTTCGGGAAACTTTATTTAAGCAAAAAAATTAATTACGATATTAACGGTAACACTTATAAACGCTCGACGCGATAATGACTTGACAAATCATTTAATATGTTTTCATTTAATGACTTCTGGGCTTGTACTGAAAATTTAACCTTGTAGAACACCCCTTGTGTTCTATAAGGTTAATTTTTATTCTATTTTTGGTATATATAAATGTACTTCCTCATTATGTTATTATTTACATTTGTATTGATTGTAAAGGTTGCTTGTGATTATTCAAGAGATATTTAATATGACAGTACGTTGTCACTAATACAAAATACAATACATACTTTGGAATTACGCTACATCATATTAAAAATGTTTTGAATGAAAACAAGAGCTGTTTTCGCTCTTTTGGGATCTAGATATATTCATGTACATAATTTTCAAATTGTCGTACTTTAACCTTTATTTTAATATATTCCAAGTTTTGTCAATTACGTCATCGTAACGACCATGGATCATCGTATCAGCTGTTTTGTGTCCGAATCGATGGAAAACTCCCGTAAAAAACTCATTTGATATTTTATTCGATTTTGTTTACTTCCATAGATATTATGTGAATTGTGATTTTGACGTAGAACTTTTGAATTTTCATACCGACTAGGATTGTATAGAAAATATATTCACAGTGTATTTATTAACATTTATCACAGGGTTTAAATGATTTATACTATTGTGCCAATAAGTGGACATATTCGTGTGGTATTACAGATATAAAGGGTTTTTGTACTACAATGTAGATTTTTTAAGTCCTTATAGCGATAAGATTTTTAATTGTTTCGCGTTTAATTTAGATATAAAGAAGCAAATAATAAAGTCTCTTTTCTTGAAATGAACTAAAACTTAAAGTTCTGGTAAGAAACAAAATGTACTTTTTAAAGAAATCAGGAAAGCAACATTTAGGAGTAATTTTTCAATAAAAATACGAATTATGGACAGACATGACATGTTTTATTATATTATATATCAAAACCATCATAACTATGTGTAATCATCATAACGATTATTATCGTCAATGACATATTGGTTATCGCAGTGATTTATTTGGAAATCTCGTAAGCTTTTAACTGGTCATATCTCATTATGAAATATGTAAACAAATATCATTCGTTCTTAGTCCTTTAAAAATGATTATAAACATTTGTTATTTAATGTCACCACAATTTATATTGAACCGATTTTTACTGTTAATTTTATTACATTACATAATCGTAATACAAGGAAATTCTTTAAACATTACACTTATATGTGTGTGAGTTAAATTCTATTTGCGTCAGTAGCATTTTGAACTTTAAAAATATATGTGTTTAAATTTGTTCGAAAAATAAAATTTAAAAATATAATTTTATTTGGCGGCAACATTAAATGGCTGTTATCTGTTTGTAAGATAAATGTGAATTTTAGGATTAAAGATTTTGACCTTTTGTCATATTATATTGCATTATCATACGACCCTGATAATTGTGATTGAGATGATATATGATGTCATTTAAATTAATTGCCTTAATTAGTTATTAGTTTTTTTATTATATTTAAAAATATATATTATATTTTTCAAGTGATTTGATTATGTTAATATGTTGTTAATTAATATGTAGATAAAAATTTAAAAATAAAACGAAATAGAGTCTGAACAATGATGAATTCTTCAATATAAAACTGAAGAAAAAACATTAAAAAGTTATGTTTGAGATTTAAGCATACATACAAAATCTTAATGATTTTGTATGTATAATATATATGTAACTAGAGCAATTTTACGAAACAACTCGAGAATATTAAAAAAAGTATTTTTTTTATTACGATTTTTTTTTGGAAAATTCGGCTCTGTTATACTTAATTTATATATATTTTAATAATTTTTTCATGCTTTCTCTGTACAGTTAAGATTAAACAAACAAATATACCTATTTCGCGCCAAAACATAGCTTAATTACCCTGAAGTTGCCTATGATTGCTAATTTTACAATATAGACGTTTAGTATTATTGATTAAAAGAATATAGACGAATATTATTCAATATTTCCTAATTGATGGCCAATTTGTGCAAGGTCATAACAATGATTGGTTGGGGAGTTCGATTTTTAAATTTCTGCTTTATTGATGATTGTAAAAAGGCGAGATACAGAGCAGATACAAAACGAAATCGAAACACATCGTAGAACGCGACGCGATCGTGAAATGTCAAAAAGTGATATATGCGACATTGATTACAATAACCATAACATTTAAAGGACACACGAATCAAAATAGCGTATCACCGACTAGTGTTGATACGTTATGAATTTTAAACGTTTCACGTGTGAGATACGAAGGTAGTTCTTACAGAATAGCACTTTAGATTGTTCTAATGATAAATGGACTTTGCCAATACATAATATAGTAAATGCCAACGCAAGTGTTTATTTGACGAGCCAGTTGGCATGGTTGGTAGAAACTTGCCTTTCACGCCGAAGGTTGTGGTGGGTTCGATTCCCACCCAGGACAGATATTTGTGCGCATGAACATGTCTGTTTGTCCTGAGTCCGGGTATAATTATCTATATAAGAATGTATTTACAAAAGAAAAGTAGTATGTGTAGTATATCGGTTGTCTGGTTTCCATAGTACATGCTCTGCTTAGTTTGGGATCAGATGGCCGTGTGTGAATAATGTCCCAGGAATATATTATTATTATCTCGTGTCAGTAATTTCTACTGATTCTATTACCTTCTTCATTATGACAACACAATTATACATAGAATTTTTATTTTAGGGAACATTTACCTCCGTCGGACGATTATATACCTATACTTTTCTGCCTTGTTAGTATATTGGTTTACTTATGAGGCCGAGAACCTGTGCTGGCTGGGCCAATAAAAAAAAATTTCTGTTGAGGAATTTCCAGTCACAGCCCGGATAGAATCCCGTGTTTCTGAAATCACGGTCGGGTCGAGTTGGATTCGAAAAGAGAGTGCAATGGCTGTATGCACAGTGCACGCTATGTATGTATATGTCCCGTACAATATGCTAGTCTCTCTTGAGATAGCCGTAATTACTATGAACACTTTTCTACTAAGCCCTAATTAGCGTGACAATTGAAACCAAAATACCAGAACAAAGGTGTGGTCGTTGCTTTATTGATAACAATAATGATGCTTCGACAGTTCCGCTTGATTACGCAATTGTGTACGATTCATTTTTTCTAATATACCAAATTTACCAAGTACATGTTAATTTAATATATATTTAACGATTGACTCAAGGGCAGCACTTGCTCAGAAATGCAATAGCGAGGCGTAACAGATTCTAAAAGTGTATAGGTAGCTATTATTAAATGCTATTTTTGTCGTGTTCGTGATCACGATAACACACTTGTACTTATTTTTAAACGTTTCCAAAGTCATTGATCTTTGTCCATATCAAAATAACATTCGTGCGTATCATTTTAGAAGATAGAAAATAATATCCATGCTTATCTCTACTTCTGTCATTCCAATAACTTATAGTCTAAAACATTTTAATATAGTATATTAAAAAATATATATATTGTGAAGAATATATAATAAACTAGCATTCGCTAATGGCTATGCATGTAATGGAATGTTTATGGCATATGTGTTAAGTCAGGGTACAAGCAATCTCTATTCCAAATTTGGTCAAAATCCGTCTACTAATTTTTGCGGGAAAGACTAACAAAGATCCGTCCACACAAACTTGCTTTTATAATTTTAATAGGATTAGCAGGTATTTTATCATCAAAGACTATCAAAAATCAAAGACTTCTATTTCTATTATAAAGATATTACAGTACACAAAACACGGATGCATCAGACAAACCGTTAGATGGGTCGACAAACCGAAACGACTTGAAACTTTACGTTGACTCGAGAGTATAAAACTGAAAAATCCCTAACGACCTATTGAGAAGTTCTCGACGGAAAATATCTTATTGGCCCGAACTAAGAATCCAGAATTTTGGAATCTATGTATCTTATAAACAGCAACAAGGCCAACGAGACATTTGCTTGTAGGTATGACCCGTAACTGTCAGTATTTATGGCCAAGAGTACTTTTTTATTGTTAAAAATGACTGTTTTGATCTTTGATATAATAATATTATTTTTAGAAGTATCCTGTAGTAGATGTAAAATATGTACACAATCATTAATTTCATTAAATGTTTTAAGTGAGACAAAAAGACAGATATTAATAACACAAGCTATTCGCCCAATTTAAGTGATATATACGAATATTAGTAAATGTTTAAAAACGGACATTGCTAGTATTTTATTACAAAAAAAAGCAAAGAAATACATACACACTATAATTTATACTTTTAATTAGGTTTATTTTGCTAAAATTATTCTCGTAAAAAGATCTAATAGCTGTTAGCCTGTATATCCTATGGTTTAAGGTATCCTCAAACTGTCCCATTTAAAAAAATGTATAACTCATCGAAACAACGATTATTTTCATGCATTCTCGATATTAACTTAATGAAGAATATCAAACAACGTTTTGTAACGAAATATGGTATTCATGTTTAATTCCGGTTGCTCAATGAATGATGGCAGAGTGAATATTTCCATTTTCTTGTTTATATTACATATGAATAAAAATATAAACCCGATTGTCTCGTATTTTTCTATAGGGCATAAACTTTTAACAATAATTTAAAAAAATTATGCTTTGGTTGATGACATTTTTAAAATTGATTTATATATTTTATTAGCGGTTCTGGTTTTTTTAGGAAGTAAAACAGCAAGTTCGCATTTATAATGTTAATAAGATTATTTAATATTAGGAATAATTGGTGGTGGGGCTATGTACAAGCCCGTCTGGGTAGGTACCACCGACTCATCATATATATTACCGCTAAACAGCAATATTTGTTGTGTTCCGGTTTGAAGGGTGAGTGAGCCATTTTACCTGCAGGCACAAGGGACATATCATCTTAGCTCCCAAGGTCATTGACGATGTAAGGAACAACTTGTATTCACAGCGCGAATGTCTACTTGCGGTGGACCACTGATCTGGCTCGTTTGCCCGTTCGCCTATCGATTTCATAAGGACATGGTACCCTTTTGCGTTGGGAGATAAAATATTAAATCTTTAGACCTTAAAATGAGCTCAAGCGTCACCCGTGGAAAGCGAGCCCATTTTACATAATAAGGAAACATATAATGAATTCTAAACGCGAATTCATCCAACAAGGTCGTTAACACTATTAAATGTCGATCGTATAATCTTGAGTTTAGTGCGATTATAAAGGTATATACATATTATGTTTTAGTTAGTCTGATAAGAAAATGCTCCAACTGATGCTTAATGGTTAGCATTGCCCAAAGAGTACTGCGAGCAGTATAAACCACTATCAATGAACCGAAAAACAAACAGATAGGATGTATAATGATACATGTATATCATTAACGTTTTTAACGTATCCCATATATAAATGCGTATAAAAATAGTATATATAAAATGTCTTGGTAAGTAAATATAGTTAAAAAGTTATTTAGTGTGAACACCCCCTTATGTCTTACCGTGACCTAACAACAATATGAATCGCTAAACAGTTATATTATTGACATATTTTGAGTTGAACATCTTTTGTTGTGTTTGTTGCTATTGTTGTTATTTACATCGTAACGGTTTCATTTTTATTGACCCTCCGCTGTTATTAGAACAATTTAGTTCCTATATTTTATATAATTATAATTTATTTGTTAACATTAGTTAACATACTCAGGATTTTACATATCATTGTTGGCACATATTTAAAAATGTTTGTTTATATTTATATGTTTATAATGTATTATAAAATTTAAACTTAAAAAGAAAATCAATTGTTAAGCAGAATTGTATAAATAGAGTGACGGCTGCACACACTCGAGCCCCAAATTAAGCTGAAAGGTTAGCTTATTCTATCACACAGTACCAACACAGGTTTTTGAAAATAATTATTTAAATATCATATAAATTATTTCGACACATAAAGGTTCCTCTCGATGTTTACCTTCACGAGATCACGATACGAATAATAAACAGTTTAACATACGATTACTCTGTTCTTGTGAACACCAGCTCGTTTAAAAATTTATTTTATTCAAATCTCCAAGAGAATACTTGTCACAAGCTAACAATAAAATATTGACGAGTTACGTGTCTATTTACTCCATTTACATAAATATTAAAAGTTAAAAATGATAATTATAGAACTAAACATAACAAACTTCTTAAATAAAATAACAAATTCCATAATTTAAAAAAAAATACCGAAAATACATACAAATAGAGTATATAGAAAAGTATATTTTAAAAATTATTTATGAAAATTTTGAATTAGATAAAGGTTGACACATAAACGGACCTAGACAAAGTCAGATAGCGATTGTCGATTTTGTTTGCAGGAATTTTATACCTACATAACTTAATAAAACCGAGATGGCCTAGTGGTTAGAACGCGTGAATCTTAACAGATGATCGTGGGTTCAAACCCGGGCAAGTACCACTGAATTTTCATGTGCTTAATTTGGGTTTTTAATTCATCTCGTGCTTGACGGTGAAGAAAAACACCGTGAGGAAACCTGCATGTCTCTAATTTCATTGAAATTCTGCCACATGTTTATTCTGATAAAACCGCATTGGAGAAGCGTGGTGAAATAAGCTCCAAACCTTCTCCTCGAAAGAGAGAAGAGGCCTTAGCCCAGCAGTGGGACATTAACAGGCTGTTATTGTATAAATTAATAATAGCTTAATAAAAAAATAGCTACCTCGTTGGTCTTGTAACTAGCTCATAAAATCTCGATATCCTAGACTTAAACCTCCGGTCGGGCTCATAAAAGTATTATAAGCCCGAAGATTGTAAGTCAACGATGTTAATATTCCCATGCCTCGGAAAACATGTAAAGCTGTTGCGCCTGAACTCTCTCCGGTCGTTCCATCGGTTTATATAAGTGCATCTGTGTATGGACACACATTTTAAAACTATAGGGGGATAACAATAATTTAAACTTAGAAAATATTATCAATTAATGAAACTATCCTTAAGAATATGCAGCCTTTTTTATAGTATAGGTAGACGGACGAGCATATGGGCCACCTGATGGTAAGTGGTTACCAACGCCCATGGCCATTGGCATTGTAAGAAATGTCAACCATCGCTTACATAACCAATGCGCCACCAACCTTGAGAACTAAGATGTTACGTCCCTTGTGCCTGTCATTACACTGGCTCAATTGTAGAAGTAGAATATTTAATGAGTATGGGTACCTACCCAGATAAGCTTGCACAAAGTCCTACCACCAGTAAACCTGTAAAGTAGTAGCCACCACTAACCACCACTAGTAGTAACCACTTCTTTTATAATAGCTTGTGACGTAAACTCACATAAACATATGTGTTAACATAGTCATGATGCGTCATGCTACAAACATTCATTTATAATTTATATTTCATCAATAATTTATAAATCCCATTCATTCCTTTGTCATATTGGTCATAAATACGAAGAGAATTCGTCATATAACTAATGACGTTTTATATGGACAGAAGGTCAGTAGGAAGTATTAATACAGGTCTACCAGATGCAAATACACAAGCCCACACTCTTTCAACTTACCGATCCAGTTTGGAGGCTTTCAGTTGTATTACAATACCATTATTTTTATTTTTATCTATGCGTCTGACAGTCTAGCGAACCTTCAGACTTTGGGACAATATTCAAAATAGGTAAAAATTATAAAGGTATCAGAATTTGTTGGGTCTTTCAAAACTCATGTCGACTGAAAACTTAACACGTATTTTGTAGAATAGGTCTTTAGCACGTTAGGCCACGCACGTTATACACGTTAGGCAGAGGCCGTTACTTATATATTTTTATTACTTTAGTTAAATTTCTTGGTGATATCACACACCCATTAAATCTACATCATAATCGTTAAAAACAAATAAATATAAGGTTACACAACACTTATACTGTAAGCATATCATACTATGGCGGTTAGCCGAGAACTCTTAGAGCTTGTCGGGAAGGTTAAGTGTTATTATCATGGATGCTTGATAATATTCTAATGTGATATGTTATTGAAAATTACAATACTATAATGAATCATTATATTTTTTTTATTTCCCGTTATTTATCATATCATTAAAAAAATATTGAAATATAAACGAATAAATATTTCAAAATATGTGTGCTCCTTCAATTAAAAGCAAGTAGTTTTCCATTATTATAATACATAGTTTCAGCAGTACTGTAAGAAGTCACTTCGTATCTCATTATAACGATAATTGACTTTGTGATTCTCTATTTTGTCAATGTGGCGTATCACTTTGTGATATAGAAAGATTCTTATTCTGTGGTGGGTTTTGAGTTTGTATGTATAGAAATTGAATAATTAACTTTATATAATTTAATTGTTTTTATTAAAGTTAGACTTTAAGCTTTTACGATATATATTACACATTGTGCTTTTACTTGTGTATATTCCTCGAAAGCTTGCTGTTTTTGATCAGATATTCATTCATTCAATCTAACAAAAAGCCCACCTAAAGGTAAAGGCATATACTACATATCTTCTTATTGTGAGCCGTTTCTATTTTTTTAAATATTATAATTTTATTAGATTTTTAAACGCAATCATAATTTTTTTTTATGATTTTCCTAAATATTGGAACCGTTTCATAATTCATAATAATTCATAAAGTGACTTTTTAACTAATTTCCATTAACATTTAATTTAGACAAATAATATATTAAGTTCAAATTACTGTCGAGTGATACAATTTTTTAAGTGCTCGCTTAAAGTCATAACATCCAAGTTATATGACCGTTTCGGAAATGTTGATCCGGTAAAACAATTTCGTATAAATTACATAAAGTTAATTAATTTTAACACGATATAGAGTAATCAATGATTCCGTTAAATTTCTGAGATAAATTAAATATTAAAAAAATAAACATTAATGGATTTTGCGAGTTGTTTTTTGATATAGATATTATTAACAATATACATAATGTTCTTCCGCACGATAAATACTGAGCACGTGTGTTCGCAAGCGTGTTCGGCTTTAAGCGTTTCAATTAATAATTTCACGGTACACGAGAATAATTCTTATTAAATGCTTCTGATTTGTATTACATCATATTTTAACGATATTAACAGAATATACTTTATCCGCGTATGATCTTAAAGTTATTATTTTTTTACATATCTGCAAAGATGGTGTACTAATACGTGATATTTAACATTTAAAGGATACACGCATCAAACTGGCGTATCGCTGCAAGCATGTTTATAATATTTCTACTTTTTAAAGAGAAATCTTGAAGCTTACTCTATCACGCTGTTCCTACGGGTTTCGTAACTCAGGAAAATATCGTGAGGCAACCCGCCGAGGCAACGTCGAGTAAAACACGTGAAAATTGTGCTTGCTCTTTTTCATTCATTGGGTTTGAACTCGCAATTTTCGTTTGTTCACTTCTACTGTAACTAAAGCCATTATATATGAAAATATAATAAAAACGTAATCGATTCATCCGTAAAGGAATGTAACAAACACTTATTACATCTAATTGCACAACATGTATCAATGATGACCACAATTAAAATACTTCACATTTCCTAGACAGAACGAGGCCAATTTAATGTATGTGTTAATATTTTAATACTATGCAGATATTCCATTGAATATTATTGATTTTAATAGAACGTACCTTTGGTATTTTCTCACGAGAAGTATTTTATAATAGATATATAAAATATTTAACTATACGTATTAACTCTTTATAAAAAACGCACTAAACGTCTACGCTTGAATATTTTTTTTTTGCTGACGTGCAACTGATTGTAATTGGTCATCTATGCCCATTACCATTGGCGTAATAAATTTTAACAATACTTACGTCATTAAATCGCCATGCACCACAAATCTTGGGAAATGAGGTATTATGCCCCTTGTGCCTGTACTTACACTGGCTCACTCACTCTTCAAACTGGAACAGAACAAATACGTACTATTGCTTGGCTTTTATAAAAAAATAAAATTTAATGTTCGTAAAGTGACATGAGGTCTTAAATATATTAAGATGTGTGCCGTAAAACAAAATTAAAAAAAAAAAAAACTTACTTTTGTTTTTCGTGTTTCCGTAACTAATTAATAAGTATCTAAGAACTAATTCTTAGTGTAATTTTATTTATCATATTTTATTATTATATATTTTCGCACACACTTGTGCACTATAATATGTCCTGCGTAGTTGGCTAATCTCTCTTGATTTTGACCGAAATTAATTATTATACGGGTAGGACCACTACTGCCTAGTTTTGCTATTATTGAATAACGGGTTTTTAATTTAGTGTTATTATAAACGAACTATATACGTAGTAACATTAATAGTTTTGGTGTCGGTTTATTTATCGTCAATCAAACCTAATATTAGTTGACCTTACACTTAAAGTTCGCCGTCTGCGAATATTATTTATTTAAATATATTATAAAGCTGTCTGCATATTTTGCTACAACTTGCTAAATTTGCTAAACATCTATTGGTGGTTTATTTGAAAATAAAACCGACCTTATGCCGTGACAGCAAACGGCATGATCCTCTCTTAATAATAATAATAATAATAATATCGTGGGACATTTTTCACACACGGTCATCTGATCCCAAATTAAGCTTGTACAAAGCGTGTGCTATGGAAACCAGACAACTGATATACTACATATACTACTTTTCTTTTTTGTAAATACATACTTATATAGATAATTACACCCAGACTCAGGACAAACAGACATGTTCATGCACACAAATGTCTGTCCTGGGTGGGAATCGAACCCACAACCTTCGTTGTGAAAGGCAAGTGTTCTACCAACTACGCCAACCGGCTCGTCATAAGCACTTGTAAACCGCCCCCCCCCCCTCAGTCTTCGCTCTTTAATCCGTTGTGTGTGCGTGGCGTCTTTTATATATTTCGTTGCTATATATTATTATAATCATAAAAAAATATATAACATTTATGTTATTAAAGGAACTCAATGTTTTTATTTATATTACTTTATTCATTAATTGTTTTTCAATAACAATCAATTTCGATTCATTTCTGCCAGACGTCGCGTGATAGATACATTTTTTTTGCATATGTATCATGTATGCGTAATCCACTTCAACTGAATTCATAAAGACGTTGACACATTGATTAATTGCACTAGTTTTATTACTACTGCACTTGCTACTTGCACTAGCAAGTGGTTTCCTAGTAAATGGTCACTCGTGACACTTGCTCTCTGAGTAAAACAATCTTTAACAGTCAATGCGCAGCTGATCATTGGATTTAACAAAGGATTATATAAATAATATAAGCCTTGAGCCCGTCGTTATGTATATTGCTATCGATGTTTAACGGTAGAATAAAAAATAAGCGCCTCCAACTCCAGACAAGCCGAGCCGAATCAAGGACAGCTTTACGAATTAAAATAAAAATTATTCAAAAGTGATGAGAAGAGTACGTGAATAAAGTATAATTTAATAATTTTGACGGTAGTCAGGAAAAAAATGTTTTGTGCTGTGAATTAAGTCCTGTATCTTTTGAAATATCATTAGGACGAGATTATTTTTAATGTTTCAATTAAACTTGTCAAAAACCTAATATTCAGATCATCATTCATAATTCCAATTCCAAATTTGAATGAAAATAATAAACTCTCCAATTCTTTCCAGCACATGCAAACGCGTGAACGCTGATACGTTGGACTGGTCCTGTGAGAATGATCCTTGCATCATGAACTCGGATGTGATATACGGTGTCAATCGCGGTTCAAGTTGGAGGGCCTACAATTACACGCAGTTCCAAGGAAAGAAGCTGAAGGATGGCCTCGTGTATAAGCTAGGTAAGTTATTTTATATCTTCTTCTTACTGATAAATAGAAATGCATGTTTGTCCTCAGTGATAAACTAGACTATTCATCTGATTGTGATATAATTTTTGGTGAGGTGTTTTGCATGTACGAGCTGAGGTTCTGCTCCAAAAAAAAATCAATAATTTATTTTTGTATTTTTATCCTTCACTATAAAAATTCTATGCAGATTCTTATTTCATTAGTAGAAGATTATATTCTTTTATAGCGCCGAAAAGAATATATGCACATACGTTCTTCTATTTTTCTTTGATTTAGCGCAGTGATATCGCTTTATTTGGCGTACTCACCAATAATACACTTACACGCCAAGGAAATTATAAATAATTACATAGATTCAAAAAGAAAATTCTCAATTCAAGTAATATCCCAAACATTTCCCGGCATAAATATATATTATTTATTTCAAAAGATTGGTGTCGTAACCAAATAGAACCTCATAGAAGCTTCCTGAAGTAGGTTAAGAATTTAATTTCTTAATCTCTTTAGAATCAATACCGGTGTTAAATACATATTATTAATGCTGACATTTACAAAACAATGAGAGCGAAAGCGGAGCATTCGAATCTAGTGCTTAGGAGAAAGCACTGACACGGAGAATGACCTCTTGCATGCTCGCTATGGTAAAGTAATAGTCTAGTCTAACCTAATGGCTGCAGGCTAAATACAATTTAAGTCCGTCTCATTTCGCATAAAAGTACTTACTTGCCTTTCGGATCTCTACTGTTATATATAACTGGCTTGTAACTGACCAATACCGTTGATTTTTGTACAGGTAATATAAATCTAATTGTAAATAAGCGATTGACCATTGAGGAAAAGACTACCGATTCAATGAGAAACCGTTAAGAAGTGTAACTTCTTAACGGTTCTTACTTCTTAAAAGTTACACTTCTTAACGGTTTCTCATTGAATCGGTATCGGTAGCTTCACATTGAATTTAACTTGTCGTCAAATGAGCAACAGTGAGAGAGTTAGAGAGAAAGCATAAACAATAATATGCTTTTAATTTATCTTGAAATGTTTTTAGTTGCAATTTTTTTTCTCATTTCAATTTTAACTTTGTTTTATTTAGATCAAGACCGTTCGGAAATGTTATCAACCAAATATCTTTATTAAATACACATAACAAATACCTGCTTACAGTTGTCGCATTTTAAGCTCATAAATTATAATGTCGTTCCGATTTATCTGATGTTTATCATATTTCATAACGATAGAACTACTCTGTAAGAACAAAGTCGGACACTTTTTTAAATTAATTTATTCATTTAAAATAGATAGGCAGGCAAACTCACCGAAATGCTGAGTATAAACTTGGACAAGACCAAGGTCATGTTCAATAGGCATGTCGTGCCGGGACCGATATAAGTCGAGGGGAAACCTCTCGAAGTTGTTAGTGAATATACCTACCTAGGACAGATAATACAAGTCGGTAGGAACTACTTCGAGAAGGAAGCCGATCGAAGAATTCGCTTGGGATGGGCAGCATTTGGCATCCTTCGTCAAGTCCTCAAGTCGTCTATACCGCAATGTTTGAAGACGAAAGTCTTCAACCAATGCGTCTTACCTGCCATGACATACGGTGCCGAAACGTGGACACTAACTGCGGGACTAGTCCACAAATTCAAAGTCGCTCAGCGTGCTATGGAGCGAGCTATGCTCGGAGTATCTTTGAAGGATAAGATCAGGAATGAGATTATCCGGAAAAGAACCGGAGTCACCGACATAGCTTGCAAAATTAGCAGGCTGAAGTGGCAGTGGGCTGGTCACGTATGTCGTAGGACCGATGGCCGTTGGAGCAGACGAGTCCTAGAGTGGAGACCGCGAATCGGCAAGCGCAGCGTAGGGCGCCCTCCAGCCAGGTGGACCGACGACCTTAAGAAGGTGGCGAGCACCAACTGGATGCGGAAGGCGGAGGACAGGGAGCTTTGGCGCAACTTGGGAGAGGCCTATGTTCAGCAGTGGACAACGATTGGCTGTTGATTGATTTGATTGAGATAGGCAGACGGGCAATGGGCCACCTAATGGTAAGTGGTCACCACAGTAGACATTGGTACTGTACTGTGGTTTACTGCCTAGCGATGTAAAAGTCGCAGGTTCGATCCCTACCGCTTGGACTTTTGTCGTCCTCACTCTTAACACAAGCTGAACGACTAATTGGAGGGGTATATGTAAATTACCATTTCTTACTTCGTTATTGCACCAGCAGCATTATGATATAAAATGATCCGGATACCGGAACAAAAAAACAACATAGTATATGGTTGTTACAATTTTGGCCCAAAAACGGAAATATGATCAGTGTCTATTTCTAATCAGAACTCATAAGATATGAATATGTTTAAATATTAATTACAATTGAATAAGTAGAATGGTTATTGATTTATTTATTTCTTAAAGTAAATACATCTTTAGTAATATATTTATTTTATATGAATATATATTATCTGTGTATTTATTCATCTGTGAGTGCGGGAAAATAAAAATGTAGAAAAAATATAAGTTCCTATCACGGAATAAGAATCCTATCACGGAAGTTTAAATATGGGAAATATTTTCTGTGTGAACACTTCACTATGTCACGCTATTAAAATAGCCCAGATAATCGTATATCTAGGATATTCAGTTACAGATGTTAAATACTCTTCGTGGCGTAAGCGGATAAAAGGGTCCGGTGCAGCGATTCATTGATTGGTACAAATGTTGCCAGCTTATCCAATTGTTAGATAAAATTTTATATTTTTATTTTTAGATAATGAAGTTTTGATTGTATTGAAAGTTGATAGTCAAAAATATATAAAATTAGCTAGTATGCAAATTTAAATACTTTTATATTGAAAACATAACACCTCGTAACACACTCTTTTATATTGAAACTATTACTCCGCTGGGATATGAGTGCTAGTTAATTTTCGCCCAGTGAACCGGATTTGCGATTCAAGAGGGAAACGTATAACATACGCCATCGGTCATGATTTGTACAGTAGCTATTTTTAATTTTGATTTGTATACATTTAAGATGATAATGTAAATAATTCTTATGTAAATAATTGATTACAATAATAATATTTGTTTTGTTATAGGTACTTTACCTCTGAGCCGTGAGACTCGACTCATGGGCCCCATCAGGCATGACAAAGACATTAACTATCCAACGCACTTCGACGCCCGCGAACGCTGGCCGAAATACATTTCGCCTGTCGTGGACCAGGAATGGTGTGGATCAGACTGGGCCATATCGATTGCAACAGTTGCTTCAGACAGGTAATGTATTTATTTATATTGCACAGTCTTCTTGATAAGACCGAACCACTTACAAGTAATTAAACCGATTTAGCCGAGAAAAATATTAAGGGAGTATATCCTACATATTTATTTGTTTCCGCCCGTTGTTAAAAGTTTAACCCTTTTTTCAATATAGAAACGTAACATTTGCTAATTGATTGTCAAAAATTTACCATCGGTTCGGAAATAAAAACTTCTTACATGAGAAGTACCGGCGAAGAAACTCGCAGGAAATGTTGGTTCGCTTGCGTGTTTGGAGGTTTTTTTTTTTTATAGAATAGGAAGGCGGACGATATATATATAAGGTGTTAGATATCCTATGTCCTTTTCTGCACAGGACAACGTACATGCACATTTTCATAACGATCGGTTGAATAGGTAAGACGTGAAGACAAACACATATATAATATTAGTGAGTGAGTGTCACATATTAGTTTTTTTTAACCCCAAATAAACGATTCTTTTTTCATAATCTGATATAGTTACCGGTTTTTGTGTTTATATCGTTTAGAAAAATCACACGCAATTATATAACCTTTTTTATTACTTTATCGCCAAAAAAACTTTGACCAAAAAAAAACATGTTTCGAAATATATTGACAGGTAGAATTTTAATATAAACATGAATAGTTTTAGATCATACGTGAACAATATGTGGAGTTCTATACATATGTGTTACAATTGCCGCATACTAATATAACAGTCTATATAATCTATATATGCATAATTCAGTCTCTGTTATATATCTATAACAGAGACTGAATTATGCATTTCTTACAAAAGAAATATGAATTCTTATGCAAAGAACACTTCAGCTAAAAATAAGACTTTCCAACAACTTCTGAGAGCTCTTTTAAATTTCTCAGAGCAACGTTCTTAATTTAAGATGAATGGTCGTATCTTTAACAATATGAATAAGAAACAGAGTTTTTCAATTGCTTTCAATATTATATTTTCTAAGGCACATATACAATTAATTCAGATACTGATTACAAAATTATGAATACATTTGGAATACAAATCTTGTATCTATGTAAAAATATTATTCTATTTCCGTTCCGTTTTATTAAAAACCATGATAAATAAGTAACATATCAATATATAATTTCAAAGCGAAATAAAATAGTTTTTAATTTCATAAAAATCATGAAATCAATAACACATAAAAATAGTTTTATTAATCTTAGTGGACTCTCCTCAAAAAGGAGAGGAGGCCTTAGCGCAGCAGCGGGACATTTTTTTTAAATAATAGGTAGGCGGACGAGCATTTGGGCCACCTGATGGTGAGTAGTCACCAACTCCACCAACCTTGGGAACTAAGATGTTATGTCTCACTCACACTACAAACTGGAACAAAACAATACCAAGTACTGCTGTTTAGCGGTAGAATATCTGATGAGTGGGTGGTACCTACCCAGACGAGCTTGCACAAAGCCCTACCACCAATAAACTATAGTATTTTTCTCTCTTATGTGTTGTTGTTATTTAACTTAACAGCAACACATAAGAGAGAAACACCAAAAAGAAATTTTTAAAATATTATTATAAGAATATAAGAATATTTATATTGAGGACTTCAATAAATAGACATATTTAAATCAAAATTAAAAAGAAATACTGTACAAATCATAACCGCATGAAATCATGGCAAAAAAGCTAGCATCATTTTAACATTCCGTCAATTGTGATTCACTGGGTGAAAAATTAATCGGGGGTTCATTTGTACTAATTTATAACGGTTACTATACGTACCCGAGTCCATTCCGATCAAATTTCGACCCAATCGCCACTAGACGTTGTGTTAGTAGAATAGAAAAACATACATTTTAATTCGATAGCAATAAAGTGACAATTTGTTAGTAGAATTTCCATTTGCCCGCCTGTCGCCAGTGAAGGCAAAAACATAGCTGTTTGTATTATTACTTAAAAGGAATATGAAAAATACACCTACATTGTTTACCTAAAGTAAACTCTTCAATTTTTAGGTTTGCGATCCAATCGAACGGTGCAGAGAGTATGGTGCTGAGCCCGCAATCTCTCCTGTCTTGTAACCGCAATCAGCAGCGAGGCTGTCATGGAGGACACATCGACGTCGCTTGGAACTATGTACGAGGACAAGGGTGAGTTCGAAATATATCGAAGGTTCTCCTATTAAAACTCATACATTCAATTCAAAGGGTTTCAACCAGCTTAAAGTTAGATCACAAAGATCTTAAAATTAGGCACTAGGGATATTGTATCTAATTTCAATAGTTTGGAGTACGTCGAAGGTGTAAGGAATAATTAGTATTTGTTCGTGTCAATGGGTGATGGCAGTCACTCTCCTATTATGAATTAAAAAGTAAATTATTTACTAGTTTGTATTTTTATTTGCAATAAAAACATGCTTTTACTTAACACCGGTAACATCTTAAATTTCACCAGAATCGTAGACGAAGAATGCTTCCCCTACAAAGCAGCGAACACTAAATGCCCGTTCAGACCAAAGGGCAACCTTATTGAAGCTGGTTGCAGAATACCCGTGAAACAAAGAACATCAAGGTACAAGGTCGCACCCCCCGGCAAGCTGAACACCGAAAAAGACATCATGTATGATATCATGGACTCTGGACCAGTACAAGGTGAGCAATTAACCGTAGATTAACCAAAGATTCGAGATGGCTCGGTGATTAGAACTCGTGAATCTTAACTAAAAATCCAGGGATCTTAACCAACGCGACTAAATTTTCAAGTTTTTTTTTTTATAGAATAGGAAGGTGGACGAGCATATGGGCCACCTGATGGTAAGTGGTCACCAAACGCCCTTAGACATTGGCATTGTAAGAAATTTCAACCATCGCTTATAGCCAATGCGCCACCAACCTTGGGAACTAAGATTTTATGTCCCTTGTGCCTGTAATTACACTGGCTCACTCACCCTTCAAACCAGAATACAACAATATCAAGTATTGCTGTTTTGCGGTAGAATATCTGATGAGTGGGTGGTACCTACCCAGACGAGCTTGCACAAAGCCCCACCACCAGTAAAAGTGTTTAAACCGTGTTTATATTTCATTTTGTGCTCGGCGGTGAAGGAAAACTTCGTGAAGAAACCTGCATACGTCGTATAACAATTTATGATGTGAATATTTTTTTTGCATGTAAACTTTATATAATAATTCGTTCTTCATTACTGTTTGCAAATTATATAAAACGTGCATAGCACCGACCTGAAAATTATTTATATGACCGCGATATTAACAAAGCAAATACTGTTTGTTAACTTTTACGATAACAAAAAACAAATAAGACATTAATATATGAGATTTAACTTTTTATGATTACATTTTTATTATTTATTTTTATGCAAATGCACATTTACAATATTTGGAGATGAAAGTCATTAATTAGGTGGTTCTTAAATTAAACGAATATCGTTATGTCCAAAGAATATTGGAAACGCTATCACGTCTTAATTAACGTATCAATTATCATCATGTAATTTGCATACGGATTGTTTGGGTACGGAAAAGGACACGGGACCCCCCTCCCTCACACGCGACCAAAGCAATGCCATAAATTGTTATCGACGTAAAATTACAGACAGAAGCTCTATGCCTTCCGTCTAATACCTTTCACCAGTCCATCATCGGATATTTTAAGTATTATAAATATTTATTCACGAGAATATGAGTTTACATTTAACGAGAGAGTCCATAACTACACTGGCTCGAAATGTATGCCAGTTGACTTCCCCGAAGGGCTGTTATTTGTCTTCGTGTGGTTCTGGATTCCTTAGCTGATGAGGTATTCGGCAAGGATGTCCATAATCAAGTCATCTCTATTATAGATCGCAATTTTTAGGTTGTACTCCAGAATCTCGCTCCTCTCTCTCCTTGATAGACGCCTACGACCCTCTTCACCGGAGTTCCCAACGAATCTTTGGAATAGCAATTTATTATGAATCCAACATAAAAACATAATATATATTTAAATGAATATAAATCGCTTTAAAATTCTATTTACAATTGTAATACAACAAAATTATGAAGTTTACATTGTTTGCGTTGCTATATTACACATTGTGTTATTGAAGTTTAACTAACATTTGTATAATAGTATGTTTTCATAATTTTTTTATGTATGTCATATGTTTATATATTATGTACATTTATTTATTAAAAGCAATTCCCTGTAACTATACAATTTAGAGTTGAGCTTCGTTCCGTAATAACGTTTTTACGAAATAATTATTTTAAATATTTTGTATTTTTAAATCTCCGACGTTGTCATGTTATCTCACACTAATGTCTAATTTATACTAACATTAAAAACGCAAAAGTAATTCGGTCTGTTTGTTATCATCAGACATTCTAGCGCAAAACAGCAGTACTTGGTATTGTTGTGTTCCGTTTGAGTGAGCCAGTGTAATTACACGCACAAGGGACATAACATCTTAGTTCACAAGATTGGTGGCGCATTGACAATGTTTAAAATTTCTTACAATGCCAATGTCTAGACGTAGGTGACCACTTATCATCAGGTATCCCATATGCTCTTGCGCCTACCTATACTGTAAAAAAAATAACTCTTTCATGGCAAAACCATTGAACGGATTTTAATAAAATTTAACATGAGTTAGGCCGGCAACGCACTTGCAGGCCCTCCGGTGTTACAGGTGTCCATGGACAGTGGTAGTCACTTGCACTCAGGTGATCCTCCAGCCCGTTTGACACCCTCTTATAGAAAAAAAAATGTGAAAAACTTTTATACCTAACACCTGCAACAACGATACGGGCTAAGCCGCGGGCGTGAACTAGTCCAAAATATAAATAAAGTTTACTTTTTTAAGATAATGCTTTTACTCTTGTGATCTTTACGCGCTTTCACGA
Organism: Nymphalis io; assembly: GCF_905147045.1. NCBI lineage: Eukaryota > Metazoa > Arthropoda > Insecta > Lepidoptera > Nymphalidae > Nymphalis > Nymphalis io. The sequence continues at coordinate 7,570,256 of NC_065909.1, forward strand.
GGCACGAGAGTGTAAACACTAAATTCTTGACCGAATAATGCAATATTTTTTATTGGCCCGTTTTAATACTTGATCCCAGGACCTCGGGATTTGCAGCCGTGTAATCTAACCACTAAATCGACGAGTGAAGTACTATAAACGACCGTAAATATTACATTTTAAAAAGGAATGCAGTTACACTTACTATTATAATAAATATTATAAAGATTAGATTCTATTGAAATTCGGATATTTCTTTTTTTTTCCGACTTATTTTCATTTAATTGGAAACAGAACAACGAGTATGCATCTCATTAACAATTTTGTTGGCCAATTAAAACAAAAAGTGCCTAAAGTCGCTTCACAATATAGACGCAGCTTTATACAATTATCATAATCGAGTTCAAAGATTCGTTCAAGTGCTAGTAACAAACAATCATTCATAAAAGCCATTTACCGAAGGGCGATGATATAATCAAAGACACTTGAATTCTAAGAATATGATTCCCATTAGCGACAAACACTTTAATAACAACGCCGCATAAGTGCTGATGGTGACTTCCTCGATATGTAACCTTAGCAATACGCACTGATTACTTTGTAATATATGGTTAGGTATAATAAAATATAAAAAATATATATTTGGATATATATTCATATTATACAAATAGAGATGATAATATAGATATGATCGCAATTGGGGATGCCCCGTTCATAAAACTTCAATTCCACTTAATATGTAGAATAAAAGGAACGGGAATTACCTAAACAGCCATAAGAAATTGATAACGATTTTTTTCAAATTAATCTTAATTTATTTAATAAAATGTAATAGTTGGCTTTGGAATTGGTTAGTGAAGGGGACAATATATTTACTTATTTGCTATTTATGCTGTCATACCACTAACGATGTAAAAGATTAGAGGATTAGAGGACATGTTATGTGATAAAATGTTCGCATCGTTCGTAAAACGAAACGATTGAATAAATTTCGATTTTTTTCTACATACAAAGATTTGAAGCCAGTGTTGTATTAAGATTAAGAGTAATATATTAATAGTAAAGTAACTAATTTATGTATATAAAAAAGGTTTGGATATATTCTAGCACGCTGCTCTAATGCAACATTTAATAGACTTTCATCCGACTCATGCAGGTTCCGTCACGTTTTCCTTCGCCGTTGACAATATCACAATGTAATGAATACAATTATTGACAATTTACCTACTATTCCATTTATTTCTATTCCGATTTCTACATATTATTATTAGTTGAATATCAGCTGATGGTATAGGACTTTTTAAGCTGGCCAGCTTGTGGAGTTTACTATTTTTGTTTATTTACAGCGGTCATGACCGTACATCAAGATTTCTTCCACTACCGCGATGGCATTTATCGTCGCAGCCCGTACGGTAACCAGCATATGAAGGGTCTCCACAGTGTCCGTATTGTCGGCTGGGGTGAGGAACGCGGAGAGAAATACTGGGTACGTTTACATGATTAGCTGTCTAATCAGTTTCTCTAAATAACATCAATAAAATCAAAAGGATTCTCATTTTAATAAAACCGACACAATGAACAGCCTAGATATTAAATTTTTAGCCTACAATTGTAAGTAGTTCTGACAATTATTAACCTGTTCAAGCTATCTAAAAGGTCATTAAACAGTGTTCAAAATAATAGTATGTCAATATCAATTCTATCAATACATGTACAGCAGCCTCATAGCTACCAAGTTAAAGCACTAACAGTTGCTCCCTTATAGCAACTTCAGAAACTGCGGCAGCCATGTATGATTTGGTGTTTACCTCTCGTATTTTTTTTTTCTTAATTATCTGTGTTTTCTATAGGTTAAGGTATCGAGCTAAAATGTTCAAATGGTGATGAAATTTCCAAAAAAATAAGAAAACTAGTCTTTTGCAGAAAAAACGGACTTTGGTCAAAAAGTTTTACACCAAAAAATACAACATCGATATAGACACAAGAAATAAAGCATCTTACTTCTCATGGTATTCAGCGCGTTGTCGGTTTATGGGAAGGGTTTATTTTTACTGTAGGAAAGATAGACATCGCAAATTTGTAACTGTGAACATATTTATAGGGTGAAGCTACCTCATGTGGATAATATTCATTTCTGTGATCGATCTCTAAAAAAAAAATCTATGCCCTTTTTAATACTCTACACACTATAAAATAATATATCATAATTTTCAGATTGTAGCAAACAGCTGGGGTTGTGACTGGGGCGAAAACGGATACTTCAGGATCCTAAGAGGTGCAAATGAAGCCGATATCGAATCTTTCGTGGTGACCGTCCTGTGCGACGTCACTAGAGCCTACCAGAAGAAATAACATAGGAACTATTTAATAACACCCCTGTGCGTGGTCAGTAAACCAGTTAAAACCAGACGGGGGTGGATATTACTGAATAGTACGAGAAATTTCGGATGACAATAATCTGAGTGCATGATTCAAACATTTTTATAATTTTAAAATAAGTTTTGTAAATTTTCTATCGATTAATTTTTAAACATTTTTAGTAATCATTATTATTTTTATGACTCTTCATCTGAATAGCTATAAAAATAGTAAGTAAAATCTTTTACGATCAGTGGTTTTTTTTCAACGAAACGAGGTAATATATTTTTAAGTCGACAATATTTTTTTTCTGAAGGTCTTTAATCTAAAATATACGGTTTTGACAAAATCATGCACTCAAATATTTTAGGGCTGTTCGAGTTACACGGTGATAGTGTGTTTGAGGATTGATTTGAAAGAATACGAATTGTACGCCAAATTATACATTATGTGCAACACAAAACGCTGAGAAACATTATATACAAGGGAGTGAGGGGACAGTTTGCGCGAATGCTATTTAAAAATCGAACAACGCGAAGTTCAATAACGCTGACTTTAAAATTTTCATTTTTATTATTTCAATATAAAGTTGCCAGTTGTTAAAAAAATATCATTAACCTTTTTTAATTTTGATTACATTATGGGACGCTTTGAACGGTTACTGAGGCCTGAACGAATGATTGAGTAACCAACGAACCATTCACTACGGAAATTTGCATTAATAGGTGTAATAAACCAGTTCCTAAACGTCCACTTCGTTACCCAAGGCTAGTCCCTGAATTGTATAAATATTCTTGTATTGCACATAATGTACACACTGCTTTATACAAATGACTATTTTTATGTCAATTTTATTTGAGCGTGTCAATTTCGAGTACGCGGAAATAAATTCTAGATTATTTTCTAAGTAATATAACGATTTAGATATATTTTTATTAAATATTTCAAATTTACATGTCATATGGAAAATTTAGTAAATAATAAACATCGCATTAGTGATATATTTAAGAATAAGCAGTCTTGATATTTTAAATTCATATGATTTATTTTTCTAGTACTTATTATACGTATTAATCGTAAAAAAAAGTTAGTAAGGTATTTTTTGCTATAAGCAATTAAGAATTTTATTATTAAAGTTTTCTATTTTAAGTAAAGGCTTGTTTTAAGTTCAATATTTATGCACCGTATATAGAAATGTAACTGCCATTTTTAATATAGGTAAGTAACTTATGCCTGTTCCACACATTGCTTTATTACGATGCAACGGCAAATTATATTTATGACATTACATAGAAGATTTTAATGCTCTAGAACAGTTTATAACTTGGCACTTCGATTATTCATGCCTGTTATGCCAAGTTATTTTTTAAATAATTGTTGGTTGTTCTAATGTATAAAACCTGTTTTTTTTTCTACAAAAATGCATTATATTCTTAAAGCGAACAGCGTCAAAAATAAAGCACTCAATATCGAGCACTGTCAAGCACTAGTCTTATGAATAAAAAAAAAGTATTTTTAAATAAATTTATTCATCTCATAAAGTCTACATAAATAGACAATAATTTATAAAATATTTTTAGATATACTATTTTAAATGTAATTTAAGGAATGCACAGATTAGAAATAGCTTATCGTCTATGGTCATTGAGAACAGATTATTTCATATTCAGGCAATAATTACGAAGTCTTCTTTAACAAAAGTAAAAAAAAAAATGTGGCAAAATAGAACAAACAAATATAATTTCTCATAACAATCTTTTTATCAGTCTATTTAATCAGAATAGTTGAACAAAACTTCTTTAATGCCAAAAGAGAACTAAAACACATCACAATAAAACAAATTTAAAAAATCTCTTTGTCATGTAAGGTAGCGAGTTACAGCAGTGTAAGGTCGGTCCACCTTCATAAGATTGTTTACATACAGAGAATGTATGTGTATTGTTAACGACTAAAAGCATTAACATGTATTTATTTTTAATTAAAATTGTAATATTGTAACAGAGGTAATAAAATTTTAAGATTATGCAATATTTTTTTTTTTACAATAAAACCTTTTTAAAAATCTTTTGTCTATATGACAGTAACAAAAAATAAAATATAACATTTTAACTTAAATCATACTTTTCATACCATTGAATGTAGCCAATACTATGGTTTTGACACAACTTCAACAAGGCGTGCCTGCATCTTATTGTAGCACAAGTTTTCTATAGATTTTCAAATTTAAATATAATCATTCTAAATGTATAATTTAAAAACTTATTAATAATGTTCAACAGTTTCTTAATATTTCAAGTTCAATAATAGTCATATTTCTTCCTCTTATCTATACAATAAATATTAATTACATAAAAATCTCTAAAACAATACAGATTATTTCGTTGCCCTACTTTTTGCAGCCTTTTCCACATTTGCAGCTCTAACCTAAAATTAAAAAAAAAAAATACTTCATAGATATTAATAAAAATTGTATCAATTTAAATTTCTAAATTTATTAATAGGTGTCCCAAAGTGTATATTTTGGACCATCACAAGACATTCATTGATACATCTATAGGACTATATTTTTAATTATTTTTATTTTTTCACATTCATGTTTTTTAATACAGCTAAAAATTATATACAATTTTTTTTTTCTTTACCTGATACCTCACCAATATACAGGTGCTTTAGGAGCTTACGTTTTCAATGAATGCGATTAACATATTTATTTAGTCGGTCTTACGACACTTACGTCTTGATATCCCACAACAATACTACACTGGTAGCCTTGACGACATAAATACTTGTAAAAGTCTATTTGAATAAAAACATTTTGATTTTTACATTTCGAGTTGCCACTAAGAATTGACAGACAACTCATTAACTTTTTTTTCATTTCCTGTATGTTACCATGTTTTTATAATTTATACTAATATTAAAAACGCAAGTGTCTCTGTCTTTTCATATTGTCTGCTATCAAGGTTAACTACTGAACCGATTTTGATGAAATTTGGTATGAAGCAAGCTCAAACCTCAAGAAAAGGAGAAACATATGCTACTTTTTAATTCTTATCACAAGAAAAAAAAATTAAATTATTAAAAGCAAAAACGAATTCTAGTTCAGATAATTGAGCCGATTGAATTGTCTATCTATAACCTTACAAATTAATACACACCTGCAAATCTTGTACTCTCTTATGCAATGATAACATGGAGCTTGTTAATGACGTCAACTTTTCTCTATTAGTCGCTATCTCTGCTAACTGAAATTAAATATATATATATATATATATATATGAGGTACAGATCTTATCTTACCTAATCCATAACGATTATCTGTTTTTTGTACAATATGTTGAAATAAAAAATTAGAATTGATGATGTTTCGTTACTGAAATTTACAGAATACAGAACAGAATTTTCTTTGTAATACTGGCACAATGTTACCATTTAGATAACATAATTTTATTAAAATTTTCACAGAAATATTAACATCATATCCAGTGCATGCATTGGTTAGTTTTGATAAGATTACTATTATGGAGATTAAGGTTGCTATATGTTAAACATCAAACCTAAACAACTTCTGTTTTGCTCTGTATTCTGATTAGGGTATTCAGGTAAGCCTGTATAAAGCCCTAACACTAGAAAGAGTGCAGCCAATTATTCAATTGAAATTTTCTTTAGAGATAATTACATTTACATAACATTTCATTGTTTCTGTGAATCACTATGATATTTCCAAATTTCAAATGTATTTGTCGATTAATTATTTAACTTACCAGAGCATCTAACGTTGCATCATTTTGTAGATCGTCTATTCGCCTATTTTCAGATAAAATCATATTGTGGACAGCCTCTTGTTCATCTCTACGAAATAATATTTAATTGCATAAGCATACATAATTTACACAAAAATATTAATAATTTTGTGACCTGGCCTTAAAATTATATTATAGCAGTATAATATATTTTTAAACAATTCAAAATTAAGAAAACTATGATTTAAATTTTTTCCGCTAATGAAATTATCGACAACTTATACTTAAAATTAGCTTATAAACTTAATACAAATTATATATCTATGTCAGCAAAGTAGAACAAATCACTCACAAAAATGCAGATGTCCAAATGTATCTACTTTGCTGCCATCTATATATACATATATACTTATACATACATACATATAAACTTATATAAGAAATAAATAACCATATACCTATAATAATACAACATGCTATAGTTATATTGAAAATAATAATTATGCTAACGACACATAAACATATGTACAGATTCAGCTTGACGAATTTCTCGAGGCAGGGAATTCCAGTTTCACTGCTTTAACTGTAAAGGCTGTATATTTTAGTACAACTGAGAGGGATCAGCAATTTATTGTCTTGCTCAGACCGCAAATTGATTGGTGTATGAGAGTCAAGGATGGTAAACCGGAGCAGTTACCCACCATCCTTAATTTCAAACCTAGGTAGGTAGGTATTTAATTAAAACAATCTTAATCTGACACAAAAAAAATATTTGTTTTAAATAATTCTATTTCAATACTATTTAGTATATATTTATTAGTATATCCAACTGTTATCTGTTTTATTATATGGGTAGTGTTTATATGTATATTGTCATGTACTTATTAGTATATATGTTAAGGCATAATTAAATACATTCACAACGCAGACTAACCCAAAGGTTTTCTGGAAGAAATTGCTAGTAAGCGATAAAGACATATCTATATATATATATAGCACAGAAAGAGTTAAATAAATAGATACAATAAGAATAAGTATATTTGTTATTGTGATTTTCTTACGTCAATTCCTTTAAATGTGTATTCAAAGTTGATATCGGCGGTTCGTATATCTCCATTAAGCCCTTTGCTAGTAATCGCACAGTATTTACAACCTCTGGATTTTCCAAATTATCATTTTTACTGAAAATATTAAAAATATTATGTAAAACCATATAATTAAACGAAGACAAATATACCAATTAACATATTTAAAAAAATTATTACCTCTCTTCTGACATTTTTTTTCGTGCTTAAATTTGAAGCTGAAAACAGAGTTTTTAAAAATCCAATTATGAGTTATCAAATATCAATTGTGTTTTTTCGCTCACTGTTATTATTGCTTTTATCAAAATGTCAAAATATTAGTATTTTCGAACAGAACCACACATAGTGTCTGACTGGTAGGCATGGTCCGATATATCAAAACGAATTCAAAATCCGATTTCAAAACAAATCGATTCGTATCGATTTTACAAACTAAAAATCCAATTTTAAAAATCGACCTAGCAGAACTAAACGCCAACGATCTATAGATCGATACCACTAAAAGATTTCGAATCGACAAATAAAATCACTGGATATCACCACACGAATTGTGTATGGCATCGAAACGCAAACTGATTGTTGGGTACTATGAAATTCGCTTTCTTTCTCTCTAACCAATTGGAATAAAGTGGAATAAAAAAAGGATAGCGCGAATTTTGCGAATTTGATTTCGATTTGTTGGTTATGCTACGGAAATCTATTACAAATCATTGACCTTACCTTTAGTAGTTAAAGACTATATTTGCCTGAGCGCAAGCGATTTGGTGAGGCTAGGCGTTACCGTAGTCGGATATCTAAAATCGGATTTTGAAATCGATTTGTAAATCTGAAATCGGATAAATATCAGTTTGCGTTAAAAACCAAAAACGCCCATGACTACTGGCTGGTTTTCACTTTTAACTGTGATAACATGTTAATTACAAAATAACTTTATTTTTTATAAATTATTAATGAATTGTGAATCATTTTTAAAGTATGATATTACGTCTTGAATTTTCTTTCCATGGTTTATTTATGAAAGCGTTATTTAAAACGAAACGTGTTTCTAGAAGAACGTCTTCTGGCAACATCACTTCACTACTGCGCATGTCAAACTTAATGCGTTAATTAGCGTCCGACTCGAAGCTAGACAACAAAGGAATGCGGTCGATTATTGTAAGCGAGTTTTTGTTTTAAAATTATTAAAATTCAAGTGTTGAAACTAAAATGACTGGTACAATTATTGAAAATTTAAGCGGCAGAAAGCTGGCAGTGTTAGTGACGTTTCTTTTATTATGTCAAATAACATGTTTTTTGATCGGTGGATTGGTCGCACCCATGCCCGCAAATGTACAAAATATTCTCGGTACCGTATGTAAAGATACATCCTTAATGAAAAATGATACTACAAAATGGTTCTACAATCGCGGTAAAGGCAAATGCGAGACTGTTGAATTTGGTGGGACTCACCACGATATTTCCGAGAGAGACATCGTATTTGCATTTCAAATGCCGATTCCTCGCGAGGGCAAAACCTACGACTATTCGAGATGGCAGCAGAATTTAATCGGTGTGTTACAAATAGACATCGGTTACCATTCACAAATGGAAGTTAAACCGCGCAGTACAATAACAATAGATGCACGATTGGCGTACAGAAATAAAGACGACCCAGATGACGCTTGGAATTTATACACTCAATCGGTCGAAAAAAGAGTTTTAGACTGCGACATAGATATAAAAACTGAAGATTACTTGTATAATTGCTCTCCTATACCTTTTTTCGAGCTTGGTTCATTGTTTCACGATTACTATTTGCTAAACATTCGATTGCCTATTGACACTCCCGACATGAACGCACATATTGGCCACATACAAGACATGTGGGTGATTGTTATAAATCAAAATGGTGGCTTTACTAAAGTGTGGGTGTCTCTAAAAACAGTATTTTTTCCTTGCATTATTGGTATATTGGTTTGGTTCTGGCGAAGGATTCACATGCTAGAGCGGAAGCCTGTACTTCTAGAAAAGATGCTTCTCACATTGGGTGTAGCTTTATGTTTTTTGAATGCACCTTTTGAATATCTTACACTACAATTTGATTTACCATTCATGTTGTTATTAGGGGATATAAGACAAGGTGTTTTTTATGCCACATTGTTCTCATTTTGGCTTATATTTGCTGGAGAGCATATGTTAATCCAAGATACATCAGCACAAAGTTCTTTAAAGCAGTACTGGAGACATTTGAGTGCAGTTGCGATGGGTTGCATCTCACTTTTTATATTTGATATGTGTGAGAGAGGCGTACAACTGAGGAACCCGTTCTATTCTATTTGGGTTACAGATCTGGGCACAAATTTAGCCCTAACATTTATCATACTTGCTGGAATTTCAACTGGGGTGTATTTCTTGTTTCTATGCTATTTGGTTTGGCAGGTGTTTATAAATATATCCAACAAAAGACAGTCTCTTCCTACAATGTGTTCCGTACGTCGCTTGCACTATGAAGGAATTATATACCGTTTCAAATTTTTGATGTTAGCGACTTTGCTCTGTGCTGCTCTTACGGTAATTGGCTTCATCTTGGGACAAGTTGCTGAAGGCCAATGGAAGTGGGATGAAAATATTGAACTTGAATACACTTCAGCATTCTTTACTGGTGTATATGGGATGTGGAATATTTACATATTCTCATTGCTCGTATTATATGCACCAAGTCATAAACACTGGCCAGTTAATGACAACACTTCAGATACACAAAACTTGAGTGACGAAATTGAATTTAGCCGTTTGCCGAGTGAGAAGAGTGAGATATCTTCATTGACTTCATTTATTAGAAAGTCCACAATTGACTAATTATTCAATTATATGATTGAGTAATTTTATAACTTTAAAGTAGCTATGTTAAGGTAGACATGTGTATGACATTTTAAAACATTCAAAACCTTTTAATTTGTAACTGAGCCTCATTTTTAGTTTTAAGTTTATACAGTATTATGTTTGTACTCAAATATTAGTCATGGGATGTACCCTTTTAGGAAGGCCTTATCTAATGCTTTTAGTGTGACTTAGTTTTATCCAAAAAAAAATGTATTAGAATGGCGTAGAATTAATATTACTGTAATTTTTATTCAAAATTGTCGTTTTTGTAGTTGTATTTTATAATATAATGTAGTACTAAAATGAGTCATTGTAAGCTTTAAAGATGTGAACTCAAGTAAATTTCCTTAGTTGTGTGAGATGTTGGTTTTCGACCTTGAATGTATTTTTTTAAAACTGACAGTGCTTCCAATTTATCGAAATATTTGGATCTTGCCATTTTAAACTACTTAATTTTCTCTGTGATAAGCGTTTTTGATAACTTTTTAATTTATTTTTATATATGTAGTTTTAAAAATTTTTACTATGTTTCTAGCATTACTTTTAACTGTTTCGTAAGTTTAACTAACTTTAATATTTGTAATTCGATTAGTTTGTATCATGCCAATAAAGAAATATATTAAATAATATTTTATCTTGTTATTTTACACTATTTTTTATAACACACAAAATTTTAATACTTCAGACCCTTCAGCACCTGTTGGACACTAAATATTTCCCATGTTATGGGATTAACACATAAAAGTTACCATACATTTTTTAACATTATTAGATTGACTATCGATAATAGAAAAATGTAACAAATCTTTTTTCTTTATAATATTATTTAAGTACCGAACATATATGTATATACAAATGAACAATGGTATCATTTAGCTATGGTAAAAATACTCTTTTATGTCCAAAAATATGCACGGACAAAATGAAGACTTGTTATGTTTACAATATGCGAATAGTTGAAAGTATTTTGTACAAAAGATGCTTCCTGGAGATTGTAATTTGGCTAGATAATGGAAAAAAAGTTACACTTAGATATTTTTCCTCTCTAAACTGGTCCTTTATGATATCGCAATAAATAATACTACTTTAGTGAAATACTAAAAGAACTTGATCTCAACTCAGAAATAAAACAAGATTCCTTTGTTATTAAAACGAGATTCCTTATATTATTCCTTATATTTATAAAAAATGAAAGAAATAATATATAACTTTTATTTGCTTGAGGGGAGATTAAAACCCTATTAAATTACCCAATTAAATTAGCATGTTATTATTTAATACAAGATTGCAATGTTACCATACTTAATTTTTAATAAACATCTATTATATACTATAATGATAAAAATGTCGCACTTTGTATACATTAATCTTGATTATTAATTATTAATCTTAATTATTAATTAAAATCAACGATCTTGAAACAAAAATAAAGAGTAACCAATTTACACAATATTAATTAATACAACTCCATCAATAATTACTCAGATACACTGAGCCATGCCAATAATTCTCTTTATTGAAAGAAAGATACATTTCTAAGAATAAACAGAATAAAAAATTTTGGTTTAACCATTTCTAGGAATGTGTCACTTAGAATTGAAACACTCAATTCAAGAGTCTGGTTACATGTTATTCACTATTATTATGGGATTTCCTCGTGACACAGTGAATAAAGTCAAGCTGTCAAATTAACATTATTTTATTTGAATAAAATTAGAGAAAATAGAAAAAGAATTAAACATCATCCTTATTTAAGAATAGACCACATCACACAAATTAAAAAAAATAACAAATTTTATTCAAAAGGAATAAACCATTATAACAATGATAAATATAAATTTTGTCTTGCTTTAAATTTTATTGCTTAATTTTAATAATAATTTTTTCTTTCAATTATTGTGTTTTTTATCTGTATAAGTATAAATCCGTAAAAAGGAATGTATTAATTTATGGCTGGTAGATTTCTTGTTTATTTGACGTTCTTCATTTTCCGTTGATCAAGGAGGGGATTTACAGGAATCAATCGTGTTAATCGCGTGTACAGGGTTTTAATACAATTGTGAACGAACGCTATCAATCTGGAAGTCCTACAAGTAACCCGTGGGGACGCCGAGATGACGTCCGTGGCTAGGAGGCGAGAACAAGACGACTCGGGCGAATACTCGGACGCATCACAAGATATTGAGCAGAATAACTCTGGAAATGTGAGTTGGACAATAGTAGAAGTTACAATTAATGGACTGAACTTTCATTTTGGCGCTTAAAGTATCGCGGTCGCGCACTTTCTCCCGCGCAATCGCGTGTCGGAATGTCCATTTCTTTTCGCCAAATTGAGGTCACGATTTGGACACCATTCACCGCAGAATTTGTGATGTTAGACCTTATTTAGAAACGGTCAAACTAAATACTCGTTCGTGCTATTGAAGGAAAACAATATTGGTTTTCCTAGTAAAACTTGTGTAGTGAAATGCAATTGTTAAAAGTTGCTGTCCAATTGCAGGATGGTGGTCAGCAGGAGTCTGATTATGACTCTCAGGGAAGTGACTCTGAGCACTCGGATGGGGATCCAGACAAACAGGTAAATTAATTTTGTTATTAATATATTAGGAGGTAGGTACTTTATTTTCTTAGAAAAAAGTGTATGATGATGATTCACATTCAAAATTATAAATTATATTTGTTTTTTGTCAAATTTTATAATAAATTTTAACTTAATAATACATTAATGTTTTTTGCTAAAATTTTGATAATAATTCTTGTGAAGAGAATTGTGAATTTTTAAATATTTTAAACAATTGTTTTAACAGATTACATACTTTAATAGCAGATTGTTAATTTTTATGAACTTTTCGCTTGTCATCATTGATTTTCTCAATTATTTTTTTTCTAATTTGCAAGTTTATGGAGGAGATGATGATATTGTCTATAAAATTATCTATTTAAATTTCACAATAATTTAATTAATGAATAGATCTTATCTGCTTATAACAACTAATTAACAGCTTCCATTGAAACACAGCTGTTAAATTATATTGTAATTAATGTATACATATAAGTTACTTTAGATCTGACTCGATAATATTATTAAAAAAACACTATAATACTAAATTTATTGCCGAAAATAGCTTTGAAAAAAAATTGAGGCAAGGTTATAATATGAAGAAATATAGAAAATGTAAAAAAACATTTCAAGCGGCTGAATACTGTTGTGAAATAGTACTGACTGCAAGTTTTGTGCCTGCATTTTTGTCAGTATTATGTATTACCATCAATCTTATTAGCCTTAATAGCTCTATCGCTTAGAGGCCAAGTATTGCTAGGGGGGTTCACAGTACCCTGGGAACCCTCCCTAGAGAATGGAGGCCCGTATAGGCGGGCCGGCCGTCAGAGCGCCACAGTAGCATGCGAAAGCGATCCCGTGGCGCTCCTCGTTAAGACGGAAAGGCTACCGCTGGTTTTTTAGTAGGTATTCCGATGTTCGGGGTGCACTCGGCGCCTAGGACACCGGCGAGTCCCACATACCCCCCACTGTTGCGTAGGGGAAACGCGTAATGCGTTTTTACAGTGTAAAAAAAGGGGGCCTAGTACTGAGGTTCAACTGATAACAGGAGAACCCATTAAAGGGCTCTCGTGAGAGGAACAACCTAAGGGTGCCTGCCAACCTGTGACTGTACATAAAGCCACTTGTATATATTTTCAAGAACAGTAGAGCATAATTATATAGAATGAATAAACTAGAGCATAGAATCTGTCCGAGTACTAATTACATATGTACTAAGAATATTCATTATTATATTTTAGTAGATGCTTATGTTCTACCAACCCGCATTGGAGCAGCGTGGCGGGATAAGCTCCAAACCTTCTCCTCAAAAAGGGAGAGGAGGCCTTAGTCCAGCTGTGGGATATTTACAGGCTGTTACTGTACTTTCTGTAGATGTTTATATAGGATTGTCAAGATTTATTTTAGTCGATGTAACTTTATATTATTATGAACAATATTAACTATTCACTTTCTATCATTTAATAAAATTCGACTTGTAATAATAATACAACACATACAAATCATTTAGTGATTAGAAGGCCATTTTAATGAAATTAAGTTAATATTGAAAACTGATGTAATGTTTTGATCTAATTTAGACTATAAATACTAATCCACATTAAGAGAAGGATGAAATTGTTTTCACTGCAATGAGAGTTACTATTCGATTTAATAATTGATAGTTACTAAACTTTCCCATAAAACAAAAAAAATTGAAATATTTTATTCGACAAAAAAGCATTACACTTACTCATTGATAGTCAAATTAGGAACTACAACCGGTTCAGAAAAGAAATACCTTGCCCTAAGAAGAACCAGTGAAATAAACTCAGTGGTTTTTTTTTTAAACCATATCTTATTTATAAATTTTCAGTTCCAAAAAATACCCAGGTTTTAATTTAACCTATGGAAATAATATGGAAAGAACTTTATTTTTATACTACAACAAACTTTTTGTTTATATTAGAACTTAATTAATAAGGATGTCTTTTACAGATCGTTGAAATATGTATTATAACAATGACTTTCAGGAGACTGAACGACGAGTGGACGATGACGAAGACCGGAGTAACCCACAATATATTCCAAAGCGAGGAACTTTCTATGAGCATGATGACAGAACTGCAGCAAGGTACCATACAGAAACTAATTTGTAGAATATATATCGGTATTCCAATGTCCTGCAAACAAAATTGGAATTGTGTTTTATACAACTTAACTATGTCAATTGTAGCTTGTAATACTAGAGATATTTTCATTGTATATATTTTTGTATGATATACACAACATATAAATTGCAGAAAATAAAAGATTAATATATTATGAGCGGGACATATATTTATTAAACCCACAAAACTTACATGACTACATTTATTTGTCTCAGTATGCCAATAAATTGCACTTTGAATGATTTAACAAAGAATAAGGCCATGGTGTATTGACAGTGATGTTAGGAATGGCTAATATTTCTTACAGTGCCCGGGTCTAGTCTAATTCCAGTAGGTGGTGGCAACCACTTACCATTAGGTTGTAAATATTACAGTCCCTAGATTTTTAATACGAAAAAAGTTTTTATAGTTAGGTCATTATTATGTTATTACCTTGCTGTATAAGGAATTAAAAAAAATATTTCATGCCATGTAATTATAAACAATTTAGAAAAGTTAAATTTAAAAATCCTTCCGACTATCGTTTTGATTTAAAAGAGGGAACTAAAATCGACTTTATTTATATAAGGATAAAGTCCGTTTTAAATTATTTAATAGAAAAATTTATAAAAACATTGACCAAGCTGTTCAGTCATGTATTAAGTCCGCATTAACGTAATGTGAATCCATTATGTAGAAAGTTACCGTTTAAAGTTTTTATTGCCAACTGCAGTTTTGAGTGAAGAGGTTAATGCTTATTTTAAAATATAAATAAATTAATTTTAATTAATAAAAAAATAGTAGTGATATCTTATATAAATAAAAATAAATCTTTTCTCTCACCGTCATAATCTGATGGGACGGTGAATCTGATATGACCAGATAGAGCTCAGGGCACGACCAGCTTTTATATTATATATTAGTATATTCCAGTAGCATGTTTAGATAATTTTGACGAATACTGACTAAATGCCATCACATGTATTGTAATCATCAAAGTGATATGGCTTAATTCCTATATTTTTTGATTAGTTGCTTACTGATTATGAAATTTCTATGTACTTGGATTGCTATACTTAATATTATGATGTAATAGCCGATAACTTGAGGTCCTTAAAAGAATGCTCTGGATGTACAAAATATGTTTGTAGTTTTAAGGTAGGATAGGAGTTATTTCATGATGTACATATTTTAAATCTTTTATTTATTACATTAATATAAATTATTATAAATTCAAAATTATTACAATAAACTAACTTTGTTTATAAAGATAATATTCATATTAATATTTTACATTGCATTTTTTTTTTCTTTATTTGAAGAAGTTGTTTACCGGTTATCAAGAAGGATATTTCTCTATTCTATCGGTCTATATTTAAGAATTTTTAGTTGTTTTTTGAATGCCCATTAATAGTCATTTAATGTAATAAAATAATATTAATAACTTTTAAGTATTCTTTTAATTTCTTTTTATATGGTATATAATAGCTTAATATTTATATGATATATTAATAGCTTTTACCGTATGATACCTTTATGGTCGTTTATAGATATAGATAATACAAAAATAAATATGTTGTCATAAATATAATACAAACATTACATTGCCTTACAGCGGTGAAGAAACGACAAATACTACAACAGAGACGGCTTCCGAGAAGAAGGAGGGCAGTGAGGCGCCCCCCGAGAGACGCCGCCCGCCGCGCAAGTCCGAGACTCTCAATAAGTGGTCGCACGATAAATTTAACGAAAACGAGCAGGTTACATGTACATTTTTTCTTATATCTATTACATCGGATGTTGGGTTATTTATTTTTTTATATTATTTACTAGCTGACCCGTGCCCAATTCGTTGGGCGGTAAACATTTTCAATTGTGATCGATTGGCCGAACATTAATAAAATTATCTCGCGTATTTGACTATTTAAGAGATAATTTAAAATATCAAAAAACAAACTGTCTAAAATTAATTAATGAAAAATGTTAAACATATGCTGTCACTGGCTTTTTTTGTAGCCGACCGATTTTTTCTACGACTTTCTTTGCAAATCCCACTACCACGAAAGATTACTATATCCAAAAGTATATTAATATAAGTATATTATCCAAAGATTACCCCCTACAACCTCACAGACTTTACTTCTTTATAATATTAATATACATAATAGGAATCTTATCTAACGATTTGCTGTAAATGCGCCACGAATTAAGGATAATAAAATAATATCAATTGTTAGTTTAATTCTACCATTTACCCAGCGCTGGCTGGAGGGGGGGGGGGGGTACGATGAGCTGCCCTACAAGGTCAAAATGGCGCCGAGCGTGCCAGCTTAACTTAACCGCTCTCTCTTTATCTATAAAGTATTTTTAGTTGTTTTTTGAATGCTTCATCGTGTTGTCACATCCTGTACAAATACATGTCAAAACAATAGCATTTTTCTTGTCACAGATGCCGAAATCACGTGACGAATTAGTCTCAATATATGGATACGATATAAGAAACGAAGATGCGCCCCCACACGCGAGACGAAATCGACGCTATGGGTATGTCCAATACATTTATATAATAATCATTATCATAAATAATACAAATTATATAATAATTTTCATGAGTTCTACATTTAATTATTTAATTAAAAATTTATATCAGTAGTTTATTGACAATTTCATAGAATGTTTAAACTATACTTATTGTAATTAATAAATATTTTTTCATAATGTTTATTTTGTAGTAACGTGAAATTGTGTTGTAAACAATCTCTATACTCAATTCGTTTCCTAGAAATCCATTCATAGGGTTGCCAGGCTAAAATACAACAACTGGTCTTGGCGTTAAATTTGGCCGTCCATTTTTTTTGTTTTTTTTATATGCGCCGTGATGGCAAATGACTCTACTCCACCTGATGGTAAGTGGTAGTAGAGTCCAAACGCGATTTTTATCTACGAGTTATTTTTTTCAAGTTACACACATGTTCGATCTCTCATACAGTGCGCATGCAATGATGTTACAATTTGTTTGTTGGTAAAAAGGCCTGATAAGAGCCGGGCAGATCGTAAAATGTCAAACATAGCCGGCTAAATTCGGAAACTTTTTTTTAATTATTTATTTCTTGAAAACGGCAGAGGTATTACACTAAACAGTCTTGATGACAGAAGTAAAAGTATTGCCATCTCTTCTTATAATCTAAATAAGGAGCAAGTCTTATAATCCTGTTGTCCTGATTTGATTAGAGATTTAGTACAACACTGTCAGTAGTAGTATTATTTGGCTATAGAGCTTTGGCGGGTAAGCCAGTTTAATTGTCATAAGGAATGTAACATCTTAGTTTCCATCTTAGGTCGGTGGCGCATTGGCGATGTAAGAAATGTTGTCTTTAAATTTCTTACAGTACCAATGTCAATGGGCGGTGGTGACCACTTACCATCAAGTGGCCCATTCGCGAGTCTGCCTACCGATTTTAAATTAAAAAAAAATGAGGATGTTGTCTAATTAAATGTTAATTCTGCTTCTATCGCTACATGGAGGTTTCGAAATTGGCGGTTGGTGATAAAATTAGTATAAAAGGCTTCGTGCATGTAATTGTTTGCAATTTTTCTTCTGTATTCCCTTTTATTATTTAAGAGATGTAAAGGATTTTTTTTTTCGTAATAGAACCAATTATTGTGATATCTATCATCTAAATAAAGCCAGTTTTTATTGACAGGGACCTCTAAAGAGGTTTCTCTGATATCCAATGGGCTCTTTTGATGTCTCTTTAATTCTAAAAGTGAGTGTATATGAATAGTAATGTAAAACAAAACATTCTACTAGATTTTGGCATCTACATATAATATTGCTTTTATCTGTATCTCCTCTATCTATGCATATAATGCCAGTAATACAATGTTTTATAATAATATTATTCGTTTAGAAATGGAATATTTTTGAACTAAAACCTCTTTGATGCTCGCAGATTAAAACGAATATTTTGAAAAGAAAACTGCAACACGAAAAAACTTCATAGTCGAACTCGTGTGAAGCGTTTACTTAACATTTGTTGTCACTTTTACTTAGTACAAAAAAAAAAAAATATCTTGCTGTTTCTTTCGCCGGTTCTTCTCAGAGCGGAGTTGTTTATTTCCTAGCCGGTTTGTAGATGTATGACAATCAATAAGAAAATGTAACGCTTCTATATTGAATAAAGATTTTTGAGTTTGATTTTGAAATCAAAAATCTAGAAAACAAAAAACATTCAATATTTTGAAAGTTTCATAATGAGTTATTATATTTTATTATCCTGTAGTCATTGAATTTTAGTTTTATTTAAGAATTCTTAAAAGTAATTATGTCTTTCTATTTCTTTAACACCTATTGTTATTGTAGGAAATGCTTGAATATAAAATTTCTCTTAAACTCATCTTCTATTAGTACTTTCTCTTAATTATAAATTCATATTATGATATATTTAAATGTTTTCGAACATGATTCAGTTACTACAAATCTATTATATAAAATATTAGGTAGATGAAACTGCAATATGGTAGTTTATTTTAAATATTAATAGTTGTTTAATGCAATTAAATAATACAAATACCTTTTAAGTGTTCTTTTAATTTATTTTATTTTAATATTTATATGATATATAATGGCTTATATCGCATGATACCTTTATGGTCGTTTATAAATATAGATAATAAATTAAATGGATAATATACATTGCGTAACTTTAAAGCGTATAGTAAGGTTTCTAATAATTATTATTGCATGTTATTAAAAGATTATATATGTTTGTCTTTTAATATATTTGTTGTATATTAAATATATTATTTAATATATTATTATTATTATTAATTCAACAGTCGTGGTCCAAATAAGTACACTCGTACTTGGGAAGACGAGGAGGCCTACAAACGTCAGACCATTCAAGCGACACAGAGGAAACCTCCGAGCCCTGCTGACTTCCCCGAATTGAACGCTGTTAACAAACCTGGGTATGTTATTATGATTAAATTCCAAAACAAAAGCTTTAAAATAAAAATGAACTGAAATCAATTTGATTATATAAGAAATAAATCATTGTACAATTATAGGAGTATAATTGTACAATGATTTATTTCATTTATAAGACATAAGGAGTTATGTCTTATAAATGGGTATAAGTTAATTTTTTTTTCTTAGAAGTCTTTAATTCTATTTATTAAACCCTAGTAGGATATAAACTCATATAAATACATCTTTAGTAGTGTAGATGTTGAAAACATTGAATACATTCTTATAGAACGCATAATTATATAACATAAGTTCATGAATAGTTTAATAACGTAAAAATTCGTTTTTTAAATTGTGTTTATTTTTTAAAATATTTAGTGTTATTTTTTTTTATTTTTCAAACTAACAACAATACTGTTGCTATTTTAGTAGGAGACCACGCGCGAGACCTCGTTCCAAGTCGCAACCCGCGTCAAACGAATCGTCCGAAAATGGTTCGCAGTTAAGAAGAAATGCTTCGATAAAAACGCCTAAACAGAAACCGATGAAGCCAAACGTACCTAAGACAGGTCCAAAACAGTCAATCAAGGATAAAATGGAGAATCTTACTATTACCGCTGGACCAAATAATAAGTAAGTAATATTGTCTGCACAACGCATTAATAATGGCCCATTTGGAATTTTTACCATCAATCGTGGTATTACTGGGTTATGGTTTTTAGTGTAAGTGAGCCGGTGTCATTAAAGGCTCAAGTGAGATATTAGATACAATGATTGGCAGCCTAAGGAATGCCTTATACGATGTCCTGTCAATAATTTGTCGACAGTTCTCGAGCGCTTATGGCGTCATCGTTACATGATATTGTTTATTTATTATTTACTAACTATAGATCACGATTTAAAAAAAGAATGATTGCGTTTATACTGATATATAAAATGAAAATAAGATATTATTTTTTTATTAAAATATCAAAATGATTTAAAGACGAAGGGATATTAGTAATGTAATATTTTCAGCCAAGGTCAACCTCAACGGAAAGTGAACACGACAGTGGCCCAGCAGCGACCAGTGCCCACTGAGCAGATCAAGAAGAAACCTATACCAGCGCAGGTATTATTGTTTAACTACTTCTTATTTTATAATGCTTTGTTCTAATTGCTTATGAGGTCACATTCCCAAGGTCTTGGGTTCAAACCAATAAATTGTAATATTTTTACTACATAAATTTATGTATAAGTTTTTCTCTTGTTCGACAGAACCAGCCACAGAGTAACTCAGCACAAAAACAACAGTCTCAGCAAAAATCACAAGCGAATTCTAGTAAGTTATCTTAAAGCTAATTTTAATAATAAAGAACTTTTATTTAGACATACACAAAATTAATAATTAATTAATAAACAATATAAATAATATTGTATATGTAAAATATATTAAAACTGCATGTATGATGTCACATTGGATTGGGCTTGGGTTCCAAAATGTTTGTAAGATATAGGGTTGATTTGTCTGATAATTGCAGCTGCCCTAAAATATTATTTTGAACTTCACATTGTTACTTACATTTACCTGAATATTAGCTGTGCATATTCATTCCGCATTAAATATGAGCTATTCAATTATATTCTTAAAATTATCAAGACGTAGAAAGTTTTCAATGTCAAGCATTACTGTCTTCGTTCATTCGATTTTGAAATGATTAAACATTTATATGAAAATAAATAATAATTATTATAACAGGTGCAGAACCGCGTGGTGGTAGTAAGCGTTATAGTAGCCTTCGTCAACGTCCGCTTGCGGAACCTTATTCGCCACAGCAGCAACAGCAACAAGCACAACAACAGCAGCAGCAGCAATCGTCACAGCCACAACAAACGCAACCGCAACAGCAGCAGCAACAACAGACACAGCAACAACAACCACAGCAACAACAACAGTCACAACAGCAAACACAGTCATCACAACAACAATCTCAACAGACACAACAGCCCCATACCAGATACCATGGCGGTAAATATTTTTATCATCATCACCACTATCACACTTTGTCGTCTGCAGGACATGGTCACCAATGGCACGCCACTGAGCTCGATCTTCAGCTCTTAATTTCCATCTGCTATCCTATCTAAGTAATCATTTTGGACGAATCATGTGTATAAAGTAAATATTGTTATACTCATTTGGAAAAAAAAAAACAATTTCACTTATATATCATTTTATATTATACCGAAAATGTTGTGTAGAAGGCAAAGAGTAAGGTCTTTTTAGTATTGATCCTTCGAGCCGGATGTCACTAGGCCAATTCACAATGTTAGGTATGTGATACCTAACATTGTCATTGTCAGTGGTACCCTGTGGTAGCTGCTGACGATGACAATAAATAAAAAAGAAAAAGTTAGATAAAAAAGCCTATTCAAAAAAAAATACTCCATATCAAAAAATTTTATATGCGAGGATTTGACCTGTTAGTATAAATTTACGGTAAATAAAAGATTTTTATAATTTTTTTGGTTATAAGCCATTTATTTCTACAGTATGCTAATGTGTGTCATCTATTTAGATTTCCCGGGGGGAGCTCCGGCGCCGCACCAGGGCAGTCCGGGCCCTCAGCTACATCCCACACAGATCATGCATCCTGTAAGTTATATACCATTATAATTGACCACTAGATTGTACTACTGGCGTGTTGTGTATATCAGGACTGTAATGAGTACCCCCCCCCCCCTCCAGCAGGTGCACCGCGGCGCGGCGGGCGCGGCGCACGGCCCGTCCCCCCCGCACGCCGCGCTGCCGCACGCGCCGCACGCGCCGCACGCGCAGCAGGTGAGCGAGTGCTTGACACTTTGTGATATGTGGTACATGCTTGCACATTTTTGAAAACATTTTAGTAGAGTAAGAGTATTACGAGTAAAAATTTTGAGGAAAAGAGACAGTAGTAGTATTAAGATAATAAATTTTTAGTTTACGTCGACGTAGACAGTTTTTTCAGTAGATTTTTTTTTTTTTAAACAGCAACACTAATTTAATGTTTATAATAATATCGATTGATTGTCCAAAAGAATTTTTTCTAACGATTTCGATTTGGACTTATATACATTTGTCGTTTCGTTCATCATTATTTGTGATAAAAATATTTTTTATATTTTCCAGCAAGTGAGACTGGGCATCCTAGACCAACAGTTGGTGTCGCATCCGCACCACTCCATGCACAACATACCTCAACCACACTCCATAGGTAACGAAACATATTATTTATAGCAATTTTCATACGATTCGCTTTTACATATTATAAAAAGAGCAATCTTGAATTAAATGATTGAATGTTTCTTCAGTCGGTTCAAATATCGTTCGATTTATCAGTTGATCGATTCAAATCGATTCGCGTTAACGCGGCATAAGTAATGAGTATATAAGCGAGTAGGTTACAGCTTTATTGCTTTGTATGTATATTAACCTTGTGTTTGATATCAGGTCAATTACAACCGACGCAAGGATACGCACCGCCGGCCATGATGCCAGCACAGTATATGCAGGTAAATAATTTCTTATATATGTATATATAAATATATTTTTTTTTATAGAATAGGAAGGCGGGACGAGCATATGGGCCACTTGATGATAAGTGGTCACCAACGCCCATAGACATTGGCATTGTAAGAAATGTTAACCATCGCTTACATCACCAATGCGCCACCAACCTTGGGAACTAAGATGTTATGTCCCTTGTGCCTGTATTTACACTGATTCATTCACCCTTCAAACCAGAACAACAATTCCAAATATTGCTGTTTTGCGGTAGAATATCTGAAGAGTGGGTGGACGTGGGTGACTAGACGAGCTTGCACAAAGTTCTACCACCAATATGTACAGTAGACGGTTGACGACGGTAACCTCTCGGTCGGATTGCCGTCCTGTCGACATTCAACGAGTGTTTAAGATTGTTAATAAAAAGTAACTGAAAATTAAAAAGGTAATTGTTTGTTTGTTTATTACAGCAAAATACTAGTGGAGGAGTATTCGGAACGGCTCCGCTGTACCAGCCCCCTGCAGCGTACCATCAGATGTATCAACATCATAATTATGTAAGCTCATTTATTTTTAATACATTCACAGAAATTAATATTAGCATCTTAATACAGTTTTTATACACTACATATAATCACAGCCTTACTATGTATAGTTAAATAATCTAACTTTGCCTCTGAAGTTATAACAAGGGCTATACTAGAGTACGTTCAGTATTGGAGCGTTAAATGTGCAATGGTTTCCGAGCCATCTAGCCAAGTAAAGGACGCAGGTTTGACACTGACCCCTTGTGCTATTGTCGTCCCCACCCCTGATACAACTTTTATGCTTAATTGGAGGGGTAAATAGAAACATTTGTAATTCCTTATAAAAAAGACATTGCTATATTATTTTTAAAAACAAGAAAAGGATATTACCAGTGTATTTTTTAATTATTTATCTACATTGCAAAGCTTTTGAATGTCTTTAGGATTTATATACTAATTTAAAAGAAATAATATTAAAAACCCTTCATTTTGACGTCATGTTTTGATTCGACTGTGGCGCTATCTATAACAATCAATTGTAATTTGCGGTTATGTATATATATATACGTTTGTATTACATAGGTTCAACTCGACATCATTAAACACTTCGAAATTTGAAACCAACTATTGATAAGTCAAGTCAAATATTTTGCGCTTAACTAGCGTAGATACACGACAGAAAAAGGAAAAAATAAGTGTAATGTCAACGTCTATTTCTATGATCCGTATTTTTTTTGTTTAGAATGCCAACATTATTTACAATGTTTTTCAATCGAGTGAAATTGACAAAAGTAAAGAGCACAAAGTAATGTTCTTTTTTTTATACGTGACATTGGCAGAATATTTTGCGCTATTTGCAAATAAACGCCAGAAAAGGAAAAAAAAATGTTCTTTTGACACCGAAGTTACAAAGTAGTCGTTAACGTTTGGCAGACGGGCGGCGTGACGTACTACAGCTGCGCCGAACAGGAGAGCGCCCCGCGCGCCACGCGCCGCCCCACCGCCGCCATACCCATCGTGCGCCCCGACAGGTACGCGCACCACCCACCACTACACCGCACACCACTACACCACTACACCGCACACCACACGCCACACACCACACACCACACACCACACACCACACACCACACACCACACACCACACACCACACACCACACACCACACACCACACACCACACACCACACACCACACACCACACACCACACACCACACACCACACACCACACACCACACACCACACACCACACACCACACACCACACACCACACACCACACACCACACACCACACACCACACACCACCACACCACCACACCACCACA
The DNA here is from genome assembly GCF_905147045.1 of Nymphalis io. Lineage (NCBI taxonomy): Eukaryota > Metazoa > Arthropoda > Insecta > Lepidoptera > Nymphalidae > Nymphalis > Nymphalis io. The sequence goes on from NC_065909.1 coordinate 7,595,317, forward strand.
CCACCACACCACACACCACACACCACACACCACACACCACACACCACACACGACCACACCACCACACCACCACACCACCACACCACACACCACAAACCACACACCACACGCCACCCGCAAATACCAAATTCAGACATTGTTTTTGTTTGTGACGTGATAGGCATATGTCTAAAACCACAGTTAACCACGTTTTGTATCTAATTTCTTCAAACAAATTTTTCAGGCCAGCGAACTCGTCTGAAAAGGATAATATCGACAGAATTGTTGAGAATATGTTCGTGAGGAAACCTTGGCCAGCGACTCACGGCGCTGGTGAGTTGCTTAAAAATAAATTACTTTATTTAACATATACATATATTTTTAACCGATCCAGTTTCAATTATACTTAATGTAGTATAGTATAAGATATTTTTTCGTGTTAAGGTTTTAATGATTGTCTAATTATTTCTATAAAGATTTGCTATGGGCTAAACTGTCGCTCGCTTGGCTCAATTCACGTCTGTAAATTGTAAAGGAAAATTGAAATGATAGAAGAAGAAATATCAAATTATTTATAGAAGAAGAAGATTCGAATTTTAAGTTAATTTTTATTTTAATGTTGGTATCATTTTGGTATTAATTCGTAATTTAAATTATTTTTTAAACTATTGGTATTTAGTATTATAGAATCTAGATTATTTAATATAAATAAATTATTATTAAAATTGAAATACATTTACTCACGTAGGTTCTTAACTTGTTGAAATTTTTACAAGGTTAATATAAATGTAAAGCTACGGTATTAATGTGCATTACTTATATAAAGTAGAAACCGCGAGTATCTTAGTAGTAATTTATTTTACTGACAAAATTATATTTATCAATTATTTAGAAGTAGTAGGTAAATAAATTATGCTAAATACGATACACACACACACACACAAGCGCACGCGCACACACACATGCCCAAGCGCACATACACGTACAACACACACGCACAAGTGTGCGAAAGCACTCACGGTCTAAAATTAACAAAAGAATTACGGTTATCATGTCCAGTCATTTTAAAGGTGCTCTTGATTGTATAATTGTTCTTAAATGGAGACCTTTTTAATTATTATTAGTTATTAAAAAGAAAAATTAACACTGACTTTTTTATGTTTTTTTTAAATTTTTTTTTTTTCAAATAGACGCGTCGAAAGATAAACCACAGGAGACGAGAAATTCTCAAGAGCCACAAAGTAAGGAGCCCTCCCAACCGAACAGCTTAACGTCCAGCTCGATATCTACCGACTCCAAGCCGGAGAGGACCGAGAAGGCGGACAAACCCGAGGAAAGTGACGATAGGACAGAGGAAGCGGCGAGTGCGGATGCCTGACGCGTAATGTATGAATATCTGAACTATATTAGTCGGAGATCATTATTTTCGCGTGCAAGCGATTGGCAACTTTAAAGCCTTATGGTATAAAGTATATTCTTAAATGAATTTTTCTAGTACTAGTGACGTTTGGGTTTTTTTTATGTGTCTTTTTTTGTCACATGTGTGGCTTGAACTCTTTCGAATATTGTATTTTTTTTAAATTATTTCATTAAGTATGTATTATATCAAAGTATAAGTCTCTTTAAATTTACTTTCCAAGAAATTCATTTGTGGTAATGTTCGTAAGTATTTTGATTGTTATAATTCGTCTTTATATAAATAAAACCCTATGTTACTAGTAAAATATATTTTTATTTAAAATGTTGTCTGTCGCAGCCTTTGTGTCTGTCTTGTATATTTCAATAATGAGTAAAAGAGACGAAAAAATATGTTTCTCAATAAATTGTATAGAAACAGAATGTGTTCTTTCTCACTAATATTTAAAATTAAAATATATATTTAAGGAATGTATAGGAGTGAGAGAGATGAGCCGTGTGTTTGAATTTCTCCTACATAAATATTATATTGATTCATTGTATTGAGTCCAGGAAATGTTGCACTAAAAATGATGTAACTAAACAAAAAATCCTATTAATCGATATGTCAACCGGAATATGTTAGAGGCCTATATAAATTTTCGGTTCGGAAGAAATTGTTCATCTCATCCCCCATAGAATCCGAACCAGTAATTTTAGGTAATCAAATAAATAAAAACGAATTTGAGGAACGAGGTGTTCAAACGAACGCATGAAAATATACGGACGACGTGTTGAACGATGCCTTAGTCTTTAGCTGAGTATAGACGAATCGAATTTCCGCATTAAGCATTTCTTATTGAAAAATCGATTACTAGGATATTTTGTATACCTGGACTATAGATAAAATGGTTAATACTTTAAGAATCCAGTTTGGAAAGAGTGTTTATATCAATTATATAAGGGATGGTGAGATGTTCTGAAATAAACGTTAAGGGGCCTATAACCGGAATTGTCTGTAGCTCAATAAATAAGACAAAAGATCGTATCGTGACGTTTTTCTACTAAGCAAGTTTTACTATTAAACCTTGGTGTGGTATGTTAAAATTAAAAGTCGATATTAGAAGAAATATGTCATAAAATGTAAAGGTCCCTAATATGTGGTTCAGTGCCTCGATTTTTAAGCTTTGTCACCGAGTTACGGGTTCGAGTGACTGGCTTACCCGCAGAACAGGGGCGAGTTATAGGAGTGACGAGTCTCTATCTCTATTGTCTATTCGAAATATCGCTATATCTTTCTTACGTATGGAAATAAGAAAGGATAGCGAGTATTTAATTTTACTATATTATTTAATTCATTATTAAGCACTAAAGTATCTTGTTACTAAATATTTTTTGCTCTATTAAAAAATATTTATTATAAATCGATGCCACTTCTAAATTATTTTCTGTTCTGTGGTTTTTTAATAGAATTTTCTAATTAATATTCGGCTGTGTCAGCTCTGTTCGGAGTTGTAAAGATAATTAATCAATTTAACATTTAGCACTTTAAAACTAGGTCTAGACTTCATATCCTAAATTAAGGACCTATTTTAATAGTGTAATTGCGAATGGCCAAAATGTTTTACTGTATAAATGTATTCGGTTTGATTGAAATTGTAATAATTAGAATAATATTCGATATATTTTTGTAACTATCGGCGTTGTTTTAAAATTATGATATGTCACTATATATTTTTTTCCAATATAAGCTTACCTTTTTTTTTCGAATAATAATGAGAGTGAAAACGGCCTGTGTTGCTCAAATTGCGTTTTATTTTTTTATTGCAATGATCGGTTAAATGTTTTAAGTTCGATATTTTAAAAAATAATCTACTTTTTTTAACAAATTAATTTAGCTTTATGCATTTCAGGCAACTAAGATCGTAAGATGTTTTATTAATATATTTGTTATTGTTTATATAAATATGTTTCAATTGTATGATATACAATAGTTTTAAATATGGCTTTACTATGAAGGTTATTTTTCTTTCTTGCTTCTTTCATATAAATAAAACACGAAGATATTTTTAAGGTCTCATTAATTAACGTGAATACGTGATGTGGATACTTATTGCCTTAAATGTAAGGCTTAAATTATTTTACTTAAAATTCCGTTTAGTACGTTTTAAATTTAAATTTTCTTAGAATGATGACGTAATATCGGTTTCTGTTACTGGTATAGAAATATAAAGCATTTGTAAATTGCGAAGTCCCGTTACCAAATTCATCTTTCGCTTGTCCTTTTTTTAAATAAAACCATCCGGCAATTTGATGACAACCGCGATATATAGCAATCAAATGCTCCAAACGATTGAATAATTTATGTATTGATATGTTTAATTATTTCACTCATCAATTTGCTTGTACTCATCCAAATTTATTGTGGTGTATAAAATTGAGAACAGACTTTAAAGAAGTTGAAGCGTTTTAAAACGTCACTGTCACATTGACATTTACGGATTTTTAATCTAAGCGACAAGTGTATTGCGGAGATACACATTATTAATATTTTTAATTAATACGCTAAACGAAGGGAATTGATGATATTACTAAATGGTACTTCTGCAACGTATTTTTATTATTTATGTGGCTTCGGTATTGACTTTGCGTTTGATTATCTTTTCTTAGCTGACAACATCGAATGTATCGATTGCTAAGCCCAGTGGATAACTATCATCCGATTAATGAAAAATATATTTTATAAATATTTAAGTTCAATAAAATGTGTATTAAAATTTTGAAGTAAAGTTACCGTGTGAATTTTCAATTTTTTTTTCTTAATTAATGATCTTTTCTCTACAACTACGTACACAATTTATTGAAAGAATCGTTTATATTGTCCTTATCGAAAATATATTATGTATCGCTTCATTATTTACTTTGTGGTTACAGCGAAATGTGTATTAAAATAAAGTGAAAATACCCTATGGGATGGGGTTACTATATACAAAAATATGTCAAATTCTACTTATCTGTTAATAAAAAAAAAAAAATCGATCATAAGAAATTTCAGATTATATTTATATAGAAAATAATGTTTTAATGTTGTTTTTGACTAGTCCTTGTATTATTGTTACTTATCTTTAGTATTTTGTTTATTCAACTATACAATATATACGTATCGATTGTCACAGAGTTAACTGACAGACGTTACACACGCGTAGCCTTGTGGCGGATTGTCAATACTAATTGATGAAAGATATTCCGATATTATCATAGACAATTTACTTATTTTTAAAGATTTGTCATATTCCTAACAGTTCTTATTTAAGAATCGCGTCAGTTTTATTTTTAATTAAATAGTAATTCACTGTTTTTCACAACTGGCAATAAAAGTTGTCACTGATTTAGTATGTAAAGATATTTTCTACAAAAAAATTCACGTGAAAATTAAAAAAAAAATGCTTTTGTAAACTAAGCTGGTTATTTATTAAAATAAGTAAATCTTCTAAAAGTGATGTTTGTTTTATTTATATCCTTTTCGTAATAGAATAGAATTGAGAATAAATGATCTTTGCAATGAAATTCCTAACATTTTTTTTTATTGGAACAATAATATAATAATAAATTCGGTGGTAGGGCTTTGCGCAAGTTCGCCTTCGTAGGTACAGACAGCGTCAGATAAAGTAGTAAAGTCACAGACAACATTTATACATATAATAAATCCGTAACTGATCGCTGTCTGCACATGGAAGATATATGACTAAAACTATTATCGTTGTTTTACTGGTGGTAGGGCTTTGTGCAATATTCTACCGCAAAACAGCAGTACTTGGTATTGTGTTCCGGTTTGAAGGGTGAATGAGCCAGTGTAACTACAGACACAAGGGACATACCATCTTAGTTCCCAAGGTTGGTAGCGTATTGGCGATGTAAGGAATGGTAAATATTTCTTACAGCGCCAATGTTTTGGTTGTGATGACCGCTTTCCATTAGGTGGACCATATGCCCGTCCGCCTATTATATAAAATAAAAAATGACAAATGAAACAATTTATAATTTTTATATTAAAATTTATTATCACAAAATATCAGTATTTCAGATAATCTGAACAGCCTTATAACTATTTACACTTATTATCATAATTAATACACAATTATATTAAGTTACGTTTTCATCTGTAAATGTTGTTAGGATAAGTTCTTTTTGAAATGGAGCGCTTTATGGCGCAATCTTTTTTTTTTTTTATATGCCCCGGGATGGCAAATGACTCTACTCCACCTGATGGTAAGTGGTAGTAGAGTCCAAACGCGACGACGGCCAGTACAGTCGGGAAGAATGTTCTGTACTAGCCGTCCCCGCCTTGCCGGCCCGCAAGATGCCTCTTCACGCCTCGTTTGAAGGAACCCGGGTTGTAAGAGGAGGGGAACACGTGAGCTGGTAAGGAATTCCATTTTTTGGTAGTGCGACAAAGAAAGGAGTTGCCAAATTTCTTTGTGCGCGATGGAATTGATGTCACAGTTAGGCGGTGACATCGAGAACCAGCTCGCGTGGACTTAAGAAGGAAGAGGGAAGCAGGAATTAGAGAGAATAATTCCTCAGAGCACTCGCCGTGATACAGACGATAGAAAGCGCTCAATGCTGCTATCTCGCGCCGCAATTGTAAAGGTTCAAGGGTGTTTGTGACCTTTACGTCGCCAATAATGCGTACTGCACGTCGCTGCAACCGGTCCAAGGCCTCCATTAGGTACTTAGCGGAGCCATCCCAAAGGTGCGAGCAATATTCAACGCAAGACCGTACCTGTGTTTTGTATAACAGGCACAGTTGTTGTGGCGTGAAAAAACGCCGCACCTTGTTCGGAACTCCGAGTTTTCGTGAAGCTGTTTTTATAATAGCCTCGATGTAATCCCTTGGACTAAGGTCGCAGCGAACGTCCATCCCCAGCATGGCGATTTTGCTTTGTATCATCAGCGGTGTGCCACAGAGGGAGGGATGAGGGTAAAATGGTGACTTTTTCGCTGTGAGAGCGCACACCTGTGTTTTCTTGGCATTAAACTCAACAAGATTATCAGAACCCCATTTGGCGATGAGCTCTAATGTCCTATCGAGTTCAATAACAAGATTCTCCCGCCTCTCCTCAGTTTCCGCCCGCCCAGCCACTGCGCGTCCGTGGTATCCACCATGCACTGTACTATCATCTGCATAGCAATGTATGTTCCCAAGAGAGAGCATATCATTGATATGCAAAAGAAAGAGTGTGGGAGATAGCACAGATCCCTGGGGGACGCCAGCATTCACTACATAGAATTGTGAAGCGCAACCATCTACTAAAACACGAAGGCTACGCTTGTGTAGGAAGTTGGCAATCCAGGTGCATAGCTGAGCAGGCAGACCATATGCTGGTAGCTTGGAGAGAAGACTTCTGTGCCAGACCCTGTCGAAAGCCTTGGAGATATCGAGGCTGACAGCCAACGATTCTCCATGCTTGTCGATAGCTTCACCCCAGAGGTGCGTTACGTACGCTAGAAGATCACCTGTGGACCGTTTTGGTCGAAACCCGTACTGACGATCATTAATTAGACAGTGATCTTCTAGGTAATGGATCAGTTGGTTGTTTAAAATCCGTTCCATCACCTTACAGAGTACTGAGGTGATAGCTATTGGCCGATAATTTGCCGGGTCAGACCGATCCCCTTTTTTGGGAACCGCTTGCACATTAGCTCTTCTCCAAGCCTCCGGCACACATCCCGAAGAGAGAGAAAGTTGGAACAGGCGCGTTAACACAGGAGACAGCTCCGCCGCGCACTTCTTCAGCACAATGGCTGGTATTCCATCGGGGCCGCTAGCTTTCCGTATATCGAGTGATTGCAGCTCCGCACGCACATCACGTTTTGGGATCTGATTTTGATGTCAGGCATCGTGTGGCCACATGAAGGTATTGTTGGTGGCTGCGCACTACAATCATCGATCACAGAATTGTCGGCAAAGAGTTTAGCCAGGAGGTCGGCTTTCTCCTGCGGACTGTGAGCTAGCGATCCGTCCGGATTTCTAAGCGGTGGCAGCGAAGGTTGGCAGAAATTGTTTTGCACAGACTTGGTCAGACGCCAGAAGCTACGGGAGCCCCTAGGATGCGAAACAAGGTCATGACCAATATGTACAATGCGCTGGGCATCCGCTCTCGTGTATGCCTTCCTACAGGACTTGGAATTTTTATTGTAGTTTGCTTTCAGTGAGTCAATGTTAGATGCCCCGCTAATGCAGCCGTTGATCCACGCGCGATATGCCGCCTGCTTAGATGATACAGCGTCGGCACATTCACGCGTAAACCAACGGTTACGCGTACCCCTATTGATGAGATCTGAGCTAGGAATGTAGTATTCCATTCCTAACATGATCTCATCAGCAACAGCAGCGGCACTAGCTGTCGGGTCATTCCCACTGAAGCAACGTTCCTTCCAAGGGACTGACGCATAGTAATCGCGCATACCGTCCCAATCTGCCGACTTATAGTGCCAAACGCGACGTTTGCATACCGCTGATGGCGGCAGCTTGGCCTGTGGCACTTTGGTAGATATAAGGCCGTGATCCGAAGAACCAAGTGGAGCTTGAACCACAACCTCATATTCCACCGGGTGAGAAGTCAGCAGAAGATCCAGTAGAGAAGGCGCTTGCCCATCAATGTCTGGGATCCTGGTGGGCTGATCAACCAATTGGGTCAAGTCGTGTGTGAGAGCAAAAGCATGAGCAGTTCTTCCAGCATGGTCAGTTTTGAGGGATTTCAACCATGATTCATGGTGAGCATTAAAATCCCCCAAAAACACCAATTCCGCGTTAGGAAACTGCTCTTGCGCAGCATCTGCCACCCGACTAAGATGGTCGAATAATCGGCTTGTCTCCAAGTCACCATTGTGGGATCTGTAGAGGCACACGTAGACTCGACTCTGACGAACCAGGTCCACGCGTACCACCAATATGGAGAAGGAGGGGACCTCCAAGCAGCGCAATCGGTGACAACAAACATCCGCCCTGACGAACAAGCATACTCCGGCTTTCGCTTTAAAAGATTCTTCAAGCATGTAGCCGGGATAGTTAAGGTAGCTGGTGTCGGCAAGGCGGAGTCTGACGCTTATAGTATTGTTAGCAATGGCATGAAGTTATTTATTTCGTCTTTTATATATTAATATTATAGTGCACAACATACAGTGCAGGACATATTATAGTGCACAAGTGTGTGCGCAAACGCAGGTGCACTCTCTATTCCCTAGCTCCGATGGGACGGCAACCCGACGCGACCGGAAAGAAAACCCAATAACTTTTTATTAGCCTGACCTGGGACCCAGGATCTTCGGGTTTGCGGGCTTACATGTAGCCACTAGACCAACGAAGCATTTCGATTAATTATATTATATTTTTGAATAAAAATAGTATTAAAAGATAAAAAGTATTAACAATTTTATAACTATTAAGTATTATAACAAAGAAACTAGCGCCATTTCAAACCCAACCATAGAACTTAGTAATCACCCGTATGATGGAAAATAAACCGCATTTGTAAGAGCAATTAGTCTTGTTTTTCCAAAGAGTATCCTCCACCAGACATCACCCCATTACAGTATATATTTTTCAATTCAAGCAAATAATTTTGACGGATTAAACAATATGTGTAGTTAGTTATTATAATAATTTTTCAAATTCTTTTGACAGATTTTTATCCGTGCAAATTATTAGTTTTAATAATTATTTAATATTATTTAATAATTATTAGTAGAAAATTTTCTATTAAAATTAATATAAAATTTGTATTATATATAATAGTTTTTAAAAATATTAATACGAACCTACTCCATAAGAAAAAAATCTTGTTGAGTAATTTTTTCAGGGTTCATATGTACATGTATACACGTTTCTTTATTCCACCATAATTTAAAATATAAATAATAATTTATATATATATATATATATATGCTAAAATCTTATATATCTTAATGCTATATATATATATATATATATGGCGGCAGTCGTATTTCTTAATTTACTGCTTTATGCCGCAGCTGTGCCTGCTGTACAAAACACAGGTACGGTCTTGCGTGGAATATTGCTCGCACCTTTGGGCTGGCTCCGTTAAGTACCTGGAGGCCTTGGATCGGTTGCAGCGACGTGCGATCCGCATTATTGGCGACGTCACAAGCACCCTCGAACCTTTACAATTGCGTCGAGAGATAGCAGCGCTGAGCGCTTTCTATCGACTGTAGCGAGTGCTCTGAGGAATTATTCTCTCTAATTCCTGCTTCCCCCCTTCCTTCTTAAGTCCACGCGAGCAGGTTCTCGATGTCACCACCTAACTGTGACATCAATTCCATCGCGAACAAAGAAATTTGGCAACTCCTTTCTTTGTCGTACTTCCAAAAAATGGAATTCCTTACCAGCTCACGTGTTCCCCTCCTCTTACAACCCGGGTTCCTTCAAACGAGGCGTGAAGAGGCATCTTGCGGGCCGGCAAGGTGAAGGCGGCTAGTGCAGAACGTTTTTCGTCTGTACTGGCCGTCGTCGCGTTTGGACTCTACTACCACTTACCATCAGGTAGAGTAGAGTCATTTGCCCTCCCGGCGAATATAAAAAAAAGCTCCATCTGCATTAGTAGATGTTTTTCTAACACAGATGGACTATGTAACTGTGACAGTATCGTTACGACAGATAGACAATATAGTTACGACGTATGACATTTACATGACGCATAAATAATTTTATTTCTATTCTCTATGGCAGGGCTGTTCAAAGCACGGCCCGTGTAAATATTAGTCGCGACCGAAACTGGTCTGGATAGCCCTGCTCTACGGTATTTAAAGTCAGTTTACAAGCAAAAACAAGTACCTACCTATTAACCTATTTAACTATAATAAAGAAATTTTATACATGATTAGTTTCAACAACGTTTTCTTTCTTCTTTCTCTTCTTACCTTCTAGATCAGCGTAAATGTCTTCTAGACTTCTCATTTTCGTTTCGGGCACACAGAAGATAACGTAGAATACGTTTGCTAAGCAGATAAAGCTGAAGATCCAGAAGGTTGAATGGTAACCAATCCAGGTGTTTAGTGGTGCGAAAAGTTTCAGAAGTGCAAAGTCGGTTCCCAAAGAGATAGCCATGATTAACGTAGCCACCGTACCGCGGAGCTGGAATGGATACAGTATGTTTTTATTTTAAAACTTAAAATTTTGTCTTAGTAATTTGTCAGTTTACTTTAAGCACAAATCAGTGATTTCATATTGATTGACGTAATCGCACTTTAAGGATTTAGTAGGTAAATAATAAAGATGCAAATAATGGACCAGGATATTAACTCAATTATATATATATAAAAAAATAGAATTGTTAGGAATGTTTAATAAAAAAATATTAAAAATTGTCTATGTCTTGATATCTTACATAAGAAAGTATTGACAGTCCACCTCAAGCCTGCGTGTGAGCAAGGTCTATGTCAATTAACTCGGTGAAAACTTATACGTCAATAGTATATAGGTGTATAAAGGAAGACTAAAGATTAATAATAATAATAAAACATAAAGTAACAACGAGCTGTACCTGGAAACTAAACATCTCAGTCATAATAACGAAGGGCAGAGGCTGCAGGCCGGCCGCGTCCGCGAAGATGCACGAGCACAGCGCCGCCACGGGCAGCCAGCCCGCCGCGGGCGCGCCCGACCCGCGCACGAAGAACCACGCGCCCAGCAGGCACAGGCTGCACCCCGCCACCGTGCTCGTCACCACCAGCAGCGGCTGCAAGGACATGACCAGCTTACTACGGTGATGTCCTGACCCGTCGTAGCCACGGAGGACATTTGTGCACAGGGGTGCAACCGTTATCTTAAGCAAGGAAAGTTCGCAGAGGCACTGCAAAGCATGTTTAAGAGAGGCAAACGTCTATCGGCCAAAATAATAAACACAGAAGATAAAGTAGGTCGTCTGATGGTAACCATATTGAATAATGAGACATTGATACTAAAAAAAGCTGTCAATACGCCGCCAACAACTGAAAACAACACTGTTATTGTCCCTCGTGCCTGTAATTACATTGGCCCAGTCATCTTTCAAACCTGAACATAGTAAGTATGGCTGTGTATGGAAAAAAATAATTCATATTAGAAATAGATAGTATACAATTTACTGACCTTTCTGCCGACACGGTCTACAAGTTGGCACGCAAAAAACGATCCAAAAATCTGTACAACAGCTAACAAAATCGACTGCTTATTGGGAGAGAGGGCGATGCTCGTGTCAGGATCTTTTCCCGCTTCAGCGAATATGTGGCTAGCGTATACGAGAACAGCAATACAGCCGCAGAACTCTCGAGTAAGATTCACTATGAGCGCCACGAAGAATGCTTTCAGTGCAGTTTTATCAGCAACTATAACAAAACAATTACGGGGTTGATAGCACACACACAGACTTACGTGATGTGTCGTAATGCTGCAGGTATAGTTTTTCGTTGTAAAGACGATGGTCTGGTGCGTGTACATACGTGCGTGTGAGTTTGTGTATACAAAACGACCACAAGGTGGGTTTTATATACACAATAGTTAGAAATAACTTTAAAGGCTAAAGCCTCTTTTATTTTGGAGCATATGCCACCACGCTGCTCCAAAGCCTTAAGAGGATGCATATGTGGTAAAATTCCTTCAGACACATACAAGTTTTCTCACGATATTTTCCCACAAGCACATGAAATGTGGTTGTGCTTGTTCTAACGCGAAATTTTGGATAAAATTCATGTATTCTGACCATAGGGTGTCATTGCAGTTTCAAATATTTTTTGATTTATTTTTATTGGGTACGTTAACAAGAATGAACTTTGAACGAGTTTTTTGATTGGATAAATTTAAGAGAGTGCAGTACCCATCTGCACATCCAGTTGTCGCGATATTCTTATCATGAAATTTATCTGTATTTAATGTTAATTTGAAAATAATTTCTTATTGATTTAAGTTTAATTTACTTATCGGCATTCTTAACTGTTTATTGCGAATCACTTTAGCGTAATCACGCATATTTCTAAACTACGGTTTGGTACTGAGAAATTCCTTACAGAAAACTTTATTAAACCTTAGATAAAATGAAAACAAAAAACGCATTAACCGTTAAATAGAAACTTATCTATATATTAATAGACAATAACAGTTCATATCATGGAAAAAAATATATATATATATATATATATATATATATATATATATATATAAAGCCTCCCAATATATATATATATATATATTGGGAGGCTTTCGTCCAGCAGTGGACGGCAAAAGGCTGAAAAAAAATAAATAAATATATATATATATAGAATTAGCTTAGAATTTTATATATATATATAAATATATATTTGATATATTTACGAATCAAAACATATTAGATATTCATTCTTCATTAGTTCGTACGATCGTCCCTAATTAAGAATATTTTGTAGTCAACAACTTCTTTTAATTCGCATAACTGACAACAACACTCTATTTACATGATCACTTAGCGTAGTTTTTTTCTTTAACGTTCTATATCTTTCAATGACGCATTTGCCACCCCAATTGACCCCCAGAACGGCATTTGACCCCCAATAGAAGCAACAAAATTGAATGGCTGGCAAATTGAAAATGATGACTGAGCTCAAATATCAAGGACATAACCAGAGGTCACTTCGCCAATTGAAACAATAAATCTCTTTTGAAAACAATTTTTTTTACATCCGCGTTATCTCAAGGAAACTAGGACAGTTTTGATTGAAAAAATTATCTTTCTGTAAATAATATCGTGGAAAGTGGAGCTATTTGTTTCGTTTGTGTTTGTTTAGCGTCGAAATATTCTGTTTCATGATGCAGGTCAAAAGGGAATTACTGGAATTACAATGGAACAAATAAGAGTGCCAATCGCAATTAACTCTTGGATCCAAAGTTTTAATAATGAATAAATTTAGAGTTGTAAAAATATTAAATGACGCTCATCATAATATTTAGTAATCTAATATTGTTAGGAAAAAATATAAATGAGTTCCTGTGACATCATGTGGAGAAATAACATTAATAAACAAACTTATTAAGCCTCTTTGGGTCATAGCAAAAACTTCTAAAGTGCTTCTATCGATAAAAAATATATAAAGCGACGTCCGTGTTTCGACGACAGGACACTTCTTAACAGAATGAATCGATCGCCCTCAGGCAAAGTATTTGAAAAGTTGTAGGATATCGTGTACTATGAAATAAAGTTCCCGAAGTTTCTTTTTCCCCTTCTCTTCAGGTTTGGGTATTGCTTTTTATGAATCGTAGTTAGATTTTTCTTTGACTAACGACAAATAAGTATAGTTATATAATTTGTATAAAGTATAAACAAAGAAATTCGAACTTTGAACTTGAGGTGGTAATAAATGAAAAAAAAATACAAATTGCATCCTATTAGACAAATAATTACTAAACGAAATCATTGAAGAATTTATTTACCTGAATTAACTAAATCTTTAAATCCTGTATTTTTTTTCTAACATATATGTAAATGATAGCTTTATCTATTGTCTATGAACATTGGACTATATTCCTGTCAGGCTGAGAGACACTTATGTATCTCTCAGCTTGTTAATGTTCTAATGCTCAGCCCTTTGCTCTTTTTGAGATGAAGATTTAAAACTCATACAAGCATGCGCTCCAATGCGGTGATCAACACTGATCAACCTCTATCATCCTTAGAGCTATTTGTAGGATTATTGAAATATCTACCACGTTGAAATGTGTTGAGCGTTGTCGAAAATCAGAATCGTCAAGATGGCATTATAATTCGAAAAAGAAGTAGCTTTTTTTTATAATTATGGTAAAGAAATCTTATAAGAAGTAAGCTCTAAAACCTTATTAGATTGAAGTCTTGGAAATTTACTACTACCTCTTACTTTACTTAGTAGTAAATTCTATATTAAATTCCCAATGTTAAAAATATTACTTACACAATAATTTAGGTGAAAATTTTAGTTCAGACGTCGTCTGTTCGATGATCAACCTGTCTACTTCGTCACTGATTGCCTTATCTGTATGGGGAAGGGAGCGAAGCCAGCCTAGAACTTTTGCTGTTTCCTGAAAAGAGCATAATCTTATAGCTTATTTTATCTTACTGGTTCAAACATTTGTAATTATTTATATATAAAGGACAACAACAAATACAATATACGCGTAATAGGAGTACCTATTACGCGTACGAGTTTCACTGTATAGATATTATATATATATATATATTATATTTTTATACTATATTGTATGCCGGAGTAAATTAGTATAGAATAATGCTTAGAATTTATTAGTATAAGTGGCGGTATTTGGGCTACTTAGCAATTTCTTCATTATGATCATTGTTTTGTAACATATTTTTAATAGCCGAGATGATCTAGTGGTCAGAACGCGTGAATATTAACCAATGATCGTGGGTTCAAACCCGAGCAAGCACCACTGAATTTTCATGTTACAGTAAGTAATCACAAATTAAGCATTTGTGATTATAATTCATCGCGTGTTTGACGTTGAAGGAAAACATCGTGAGGAAACCTGCATGTGTCTAATTTCACTGAAATTCTGTCACATGTGTATTCCACCAACCCGCATTGGAGCAGCGTTGTGGAATAATCTCTAAAGCTCCTCAAAAAGGGAGAGGAGGTCGGGGCTACCAGCAGTGGGACATTCACAGGCTGTGACTGTGCAAATGTTGATATATAATAATAATATATAATAATATTTAATATATAATCTTTTCTTTTATGATTAGCATTTTTTTTCTGGTTGGTGTAGTTATTGGGTTTTTCTATCTGTAATTTAGGCAAATCGGCAAATCATCGTCAATGTATGTTTAAACGTGTCGTGACTTTTTCGCGGTATAGTTGCTATGTAATTTGTTAAATTATAAGGTGCCTGTTCCAAAAGGAATTCCGAACTACACCCCTTGTAGTGGCAGTATTCTGTAATCCGACAAATTCGATCACCTCACAGCGTAAAACGTAACTTACCTCATTTTTGCCGCACTTGATGAGATAGGACGGTGTTTCGGGTAGCCTCAGCAAGATGCAGAAATGTATCAGTGGTATTGCTAGAAGGATCCATAGCACAGTATGGAAAGGGAGGAGGTCACCCAGCAAGAACACCAGTAGATTACCAACGGTCTGTGGAGTAGTATTTTTCCCTAGTTTAATATTAAAACAAAAAATATCTCGCTGGTAGGGTTTTGTGCAAGCCCGTCTGGGTAGGTATCACCCATTCATCAGATTTTCTACCGCTAAACAGCAATACTTATTGTTGTGCTTCGGTTTGAAGGGTGAGTGGGCAGTGAAACAAGTGGCACAAGGGACATAACATCTTCGTTCTTAAGGTTGACGTATTGGCAATGTCAGGAATTGTTAATATTTCTTGCATAGCCTGGTGGTGACTATTTATCATCAGGTGACCCATTTGCTCGTCAGACAGAGAGATTCTGATTAATCAAAGTCAATACCTGTAAATTAAACTTCATCCATTTATTTATAATATTATTATTATTATTTTCTATCGAAAACTCGAAAATGCCTTTCACTATTTGCGCCTTGGGCTAGTATTTTTGGATATTTTAAATAGCGTTTAAATTAATGCGATGTGCTCTAAGGCGATTAAAGCGAAAATTAGCATCAAAATGCAAAAGTTACGACAAAAATGTCTCAGCGCATGTTTTCCGAAACTACGAATCAAGATCATCGATATTCGATAGACTACGATAGTGTAACTACTGACAGCAACACTAGGCGCGTGTTTTGTCAAATTATATGTAGATATGTAGGTACTTACAAGGAAAACGTATTTATTTATTTTATGAAGTACAGGATTAGGGTTGTCGAGTATTATTTTCTTGTAATGATGGTTTTTAATGTATTTTTTAATTAATAATTTTATGTACTAGACATAAATTTTATTTTTAATCTTTTCAAATTAACTATTAAGATGGAAAGGGTACCACTAGTTTTTTAGTGGGTATTTCGATGTTCGGGGCGCACTCGGCGTCTTGGACACCGGTGAGCCCTACATACCCACTACCTGTTACACCCCTCCACTGTTCCCGTGGGAAAACGCAAAATGCGTTTTTCCAGGGTTAAAAAAAGTCCTATACTCCGTTTGAGAAGGTTTGCAGCTTATTTAAATTAATAAATAAAACTACATGCTGCTCCAATGCAGATTGATAGATGTGGCAGATCCTTTACGAGCACGAGATTAATTATAAACACAAATTAAACAAATGAAAATTCAGTGATGAAATTTTCGGTTAAGATTTTAACCACAGGACTATCCTGTCTCTCTGGTCGTATGATCTGCAGCCGCAACCATACACGATTGAACAGTTAAAAAAATCACTACCAATGTTTGCCAGCCCTACATGCACCCTAAAACGTGCAGGTGTTTTAACAATGGAGCGTGGATTTCCCAACTGATATTTGAAGAGGAATTTTTTATACAATAGTTATTCTGACGATCATAAAAATCTGATCCAGATATGTAGTTATTTTTTATTTTTATTTTTCACGTTTATAACCGATTGCATAAAACCTTTTTAAACGGATTTATGTTTAATACTTTTTTTTAGAACATTGATCGTTTCGAATAACACAATTATTTAAAATGTTTTTTACCAGCGGCTCACGGAAAGTTACGCGTACTATACGCTGAAAAATGCGAATGGTTTTGTCTGGGAATGTCTTATACAAAGTGATGATCATTGTTTATTTTTCGCAAATGTTATTATAAATTATAAATTTTTTTATACAATTTATTTTGTTTGATATAACAAACTTGCAGTTCTAATCTATAAAAACTCATTTTGTATCTCATTCGGGAAAATGTTGAAAACCGGTGTACGTTATACGCTATTTTGATTGTCTTTATGTATCTAAGCGTGACGGGCCAGTGGTTAGAAGACGTGAATTTTAACCGATGGTTCGGAATTCAAACCGAAGCAAACACCACTGAAATTATATTGACTAAAGCGCATCTCGTTGTCGGTGGTGAATTAAAACATCGTGAGGAAACCAAGCAAGCCGAGATGGCTTATTACCACTAGGTAAGAGCGCGTGAATCTTAACCGATGATCGTGGTTCAAACCCGGGTAAGCACCACTGAATTTTCATATGCTTAATTTGTGATTATAATTCATCTCGTGCTTGACGGCGAAGGAAAAACATAGTGAGGAAACCTGCATGCGTCTAATTTCATTGAAATTATGTCACATGTGTATTCTATGAACCCGCATTGGAGCAGTGTGGTGGAATAAGCTCTAAACCTTCTCTTCAAAAAGCCTTGGCCCAGCAGTGGGACATTAACAGGCTGTTACTGAGAAAACCTGCAAATGGTGGATGAAAATATTCTATATGTATCCACCAACGCGCATTGGAGTAGCGTGGTGAAGTAAATTCCAAACTTCTCGAAAAAAGGCTTTAGCCAAGCAGTCGGATATTTAGAGGGATATTTGCCAATAGAGCACTAATTTGTTTATCGTGCATAAAATCCGAATTGCGTTTCAAAAGGAAAATTCTACTAGCATTCTTGCCACTATTCTATACGATCCAGATTTTTACCATACAAATTTCTACAGTAACTACTAATTTTTATATAATGAGTTATAAAATAGTAAAATCAAAAAGTATACCTGTGAGAAAATAACGAAGGTGCCGGTCATTCCGCGTATGCTGTCTTCGCTAATCTCTTTGACATACAGCGGACAGACCACGAAACCTCCGCCAGAGCCGAACCCGATCAGCGCTCGCGCAGCGATCAATGCGATTGGATGAGCGCAGAGTAGCTTCACCGCCCAACCAAGCTGAAACAACATCCTCATTCCTTAAAGGGAATGCACCTGCAAGCCATCCGGCGTTGCAGGTGGCCGTGGTAGGTTTATTGTTGGCAAACAAACGTGGACACTAACTGCGGGACTAGTCCACAAATTCAAAGTCGCTCAGCGTGCTATGGAGCGAGCTATGCTCGGATTATCTTTGAAGGATAAGATCAGAAATGAGAGTATACGGTACTTAATAAGAATTCTTATGTAAGACTGCCTACAAGGTATTTATGTCATAACTATATACACTGGTCTTCAGATATCTTTCGCTGGCTTGTTCGTATATATTGACGATGATAATGTCCTCCTGACAGAAATCAGTCATGTACTGATAATATTCATAAAAGTCAATAGAAAGGTATCGGGTTTTCCTATTAAAAAACTCACTAGAATTCTGGGGCCTGGTAATTGATTGTATTCACTCTCCCGTGCCTAGGAAATTAATTCAAACGAGGCACAAAGAGGTATCTTGCGGGCCGGCAGGGCGGGGGCTGCTAGTGCAAGCCATTCTTCTCGATTGTACTGGCCGTCGTCGCGTTTGGATTCTGCTACGACCAATTCAGTCGTTGGTTATACGTCTGAACATGTGTTGGTTTGCCGACCCATCGGATTGCATAAGAGTGCATTTAGATTTGTGCACAAAGTCGTACACTATAATACGAACTACGTAAATTACTCGTCTCATTTGAGCTCTTTGACCGAAAATGGTCCCTAGGGCGATGGTGATTTACCATCCCATGGACAATTTGATCACTTAAATAAGTTAAAAATAAAGTCAATTAGCCTAAGTTTTCTCTTGCATGCTATAATTACATATATAATGACATATAGGGCCTATAAAGACTCCTTAAAAATACCAGATAAAAAAAAAAATAGTCTATAGTACGATTAATAATAAGAATATTCTTATGTTTTTTTTTTACTTTTATATTTTTTTCTGTGTAATGTGTGCAATAAAAGTATTTACTATTATTGTTTACCGATATAGGGACTGATGCAAAGAGCAGAGCGTTTTTCCTCCCGAACTTATCCGCCGCCACTCCAAAAATGAACACCGCGATGGGTGCGAATATAAACATAATTGACGCCATCCATGACACGTCCTCTTCGGATAGAGGTCCGTTTGAAGGCGACGAGTCTCCCATCAAGAGGGCCTTGTTGGGAGAAATCCAGCCCATTGCGGTACCATAGGCTAAGATAGGCATGCATACTGAAACAAAAATATATCTCAATAAGCTTTGCATTTGGTTTTGTTATTAAAACTTGAAAATTAAGTAATCCTTTTGACTGAAGTTTGTTATATAAACCTACTTTATTTTATATATATTTACTTTACATTGACAATGAGCCGGTGTAATTACAGGCACAAGGGACATAACATCTTAGTTCCTAAGGTCGGTGGCGCATTGTTGATGTAAGCGATGGTTAACATTTCTTACAATGCCAATGTCTATGGGCGTTGGTGACCACTTACCATCAGGTGGCCCATATGCTCGTCTGCCTTACTATTTTATAAAAAAAAATGATGTTCCTTAATTTTGTATATAATTTTCTATTTGTTTTTATATATTTACTTTGATTTTATTATTGTATTTTAGATTGTAGTGTCATAAGTATGCAAGTTATACGTATCGTTGCCGGTGTTTGTGTCGTAGTTTGCTACACGTTTTTATTGTTTAAGTACGCTCACCTCTGGAACTACCAGAGGGATTTCAAGAATTATTTTTGCATTTGATAGCACAATTAAAGGTATTAAAGCTATTTAACACCTTTGGCTGACGGAAGCGGAGCAGTAACGTTTGACGCTGATGAAACTACGCCGAACAGCTGGTTTTATTACGTATAGTATGGTTTCATTTACGTCATCTATATGCTAAAATCTAGCTAACTAGCTAGGTGATTTGAATTTCGATTGCCAATATCTTTCAAAGGCGAGTTAATTTCGATGGTATAACTTAATATAAGCGGAGTGCTGAATTATTTTTCTAAATTATATTTTTATTCTGTTGTTTGTTTTGTTTTTTTTATATTGCTGAAAAATGCATTACGCGTTTTTCCCACGGGAAGAGAAGGAGGGATAAGGGACTCACCGGTGTCCAAGGCGCTAAGGGCGTCCCGAACATCAGAATACCCACTAAAAAACCAGCGGTACTCTTTCCATCTTAACGAAGTGAACCTTGAGGCATTGACTTTAAATTATATATACTAATTTAATTCCTCGATGTAAATACTTATTATGTAAATATATATTTTATTCTTATCGCTTAAATAAATCATGAGTGAGCGCGTGCGCATCGCATAAACACGAACAATTAGATCGATTAATATTTAATGTCACAATAACTCCACATATTTAAATGGTCATTATGATTTATCACGATCATAATTTACTGAATATAGCTACTAATATACCCACTTTGTGCGACAAGACTTTTATCTCAATGGGTATTTTTTAATATAGCTTTTATGGCTTTGTAGTAGCGTTGTCAATCGTATGATTTAAATCTCATTTATATGATTATTTGGAGGTGATACGGTGTACGATCATGTATTTTAAAGCGTACGCAAAACACGATATTTTGAAATCGAGCAAATTTTATAAAAAAATAAAAAAAGTAATATTAAATTTAGTTATTTTGCCGATATAAAAAAAAACAATGCACGAACTAATCACGCGAAAGTATCTTCTGATATCATTTATGAATGTTCGTTTTACCAGTTTCAAGAAAAGAGTTGTATGTTTTCGTTAAGAATACAGACTGAAAAAAAGCTTATACAAAATTTCCATATGTTCTTCTTGTATAAATACTTACTTTTTATAAATTTCAATGCATACTATTTTTTTTCTATATTTTTCAGCAAAATACCTACTATTTATTCATAGTGTATGGTACGATCCCCTAATTATAGACTTTTTTATTTATATATTATCGTGGCAATCGAGAATTTTATGTATTTAATAAATACAGAATAGCATTGCAAGTTATATATAAAATTTTGAATCAGTTTGCCAAAACAAAAAAAAATATTTATTTTAACCTTAAACATTACTTCGTAGATTATGAATTTGACAGTACAGTACAGTAACAGCCTGTTAATGTCCCACTGGGTCCCACTGGCTGGGCTAAGGCCTCCTCTCCATTTTGAGGAAAAAGTTTTGGAGCTTATTCCGCAACGCTGCTCCAATGCGGGTTGGTAGAATACACATGTGGCAGAATTTCAATGAATTCAGACACATGCAGGTTTTCCTCACAATGTTTTCCTTCACCGTCAAGTACAAGATGAATTATAAAAACAAATTAAGTACATGAAAATTCAGTGGTGCTTGCCCCGGTTTGAACCCACGCTCATCGGTTAAAATTGACGCGTTCTAACCACTAGGCAATCTCGGCTTGAATTGAATTTGACGGTTGATGCAATTCGGCTGTTATTGTTTTTATTAACGAATTCGATTTCCGGCAAGGAAGATATATTCGTAATAAACTATGATTATGGTATTCGTTGTCATCAATATTGGTCTCATCACACGTTAAGAAAGTTTTTATTAAAATTAGAAATCCAAACTGGCAAATAGGTCACCTGAAAGGAAGTTCTTCGTACATCAACCTTGGAAATTGAGATGTATCCCTTGTAACTGTAGTTACAGTATTCGCTATTCCTTGTAGTCCACACATATTTAATTGAATATAGATACCTATTTTTGTATGTGTGCGTTTTAACCCGACAAAAGTGATGAGTACCTTCACTATACATATAAAAAAAACACGAGAAAGTGTGATTGAATGATAAAGTCTCTTAGAATCTTGGTTCTTCAACATATTAACGCTTTTATAAGTCTTAGTCACGTATAAACATTTATACTCATCACCTTATCTTGATATAAACTCGTAATACCCGGACTATTGCAGTTTCAGCCAGTATCCAGTGGAAATCAAATGTTAATACATTTCAATATCGCTTGCTTTTATAGTAGTCATTACAAAGCGCGTAGATCAATTCCTTTCGCAGTAACCAAAGACCTACTAACCTACGCTGCGCTGTTATTAATATACTGTATGTGAAACTAACCTAATAACTACCTAGGATGGACTTTTATAGCATCTTGTTAACAGATGAAATCAAAATAATTATCCTTACTTATATTATTTATTTATTTTACTAGGACAACCAGCAGTAGATAAATCAAAATGCAATTTTATATACGCGATAGTGATTTTATTTATTTGTTTCTTACATTTTCACGTTTAACTACTCCAACAATTATCATAAAGTTTTGCATTCGCAAGCGTATCTGCTTACCCTTCCACACGAGGGCGATGTCGTGGGTGGAACGATTGATATATGAACCTTTATTTCTCCTTACAAGTCTTCATGTTATAATAAAAGAATAATAAAACAAAAACAATTTACAGTCAAGTGTATTTGCGGTGTTGGTGTCCCTTATATACAGTAACAGTAACAGCCTTTTAAAATTCCACTGCTGGGCTAAGGCCTTCTGTCCCTTTTGAGGAGAAGGTTTGGAGCTTATTCCACCACGCTGCTCCAATGCGGGTTGGTAGAATACACATCTGGCAGAATTTCAATGAAATTAGACACATGCTGTTTCCTCACGATTTTTTTCTTCACCGTCAAGCACGAGATGAATTATAAACACAAATAAAGCACATGAAAATTCAGTGGTGCTTGCCCGGGTTTGAACCTACGGTTAAGGTTCACGCGTTCTAACCACTAGGCCATCTTATATACATAGATCTGTGATACAAATCGCCAGGTCCTTATCTTACAGATTTAAGTTTGCATATCAGAAGTTAAGGCAAAATCGCGTAAGAATTTAAAACAATGGTGATCTAATTATAAGTAGTTATTACATTAAATTAATTAAATAATATTCAAAAATCAGATAACAATAGTAATTAAAGTTAAAAATGATGGCTATAATAGATTGGATATGTTTTATCATCAGAGCACCAAAGCAATTGTCTTAATCATAACATAAGTTACAGATTCTAACAAATTTACATACTCAGAATTCAATGAGTGTTTACTAAGCAAACAATCATATTTCTTAGATAAGTTAAACACTCAAAAATGAGTGCAGTTTTATTTGAATATTTGTTAGGTTTTACCATATACCGTACATATATATATACCATATTGTATCATATAGATTAACCAAATCTTTGTTTTTATTAAATTAAACTTTATTTCATTTATGTAGTCTAAATTCGAATAACTTCTTATAGCTTTTGTCTTCGTTAAAAAAAGCAAAGAAAATATAAATTTATTTAATAAGTTTAAGTCAATTTAAAAATGATTTTATATTTTTAATTATTGTAAGAGTTTAAGTCAACGGCTGGTCGGCTTTCGTCAAAAAATCGGTATACTTCATTTATACTGCACCGGAACGTGAAGGTAGAAATGTAAATCCTGAACGTGTTCACGGATGCTTTGGAATTGTTGATTTTAGGGAAGTATTTCCATATGGAACTTAACGGATATGTAATCTACATATATAAGCAAAATATATAAAATATCACGATATCTCCTAAACTAATCACCCGATTGATTTGAAATTTGTCATAGTTACTCCTTCCCCGAGTAGAAGCTCATCTCGGATTTTACTCAAACCATATCCAAAATACATTTTTCTTATGATATAAACTTGCGAAGCCAGGATGATTAGTTTATTAATAAAATATGTAATTTTTTAGTCGTTAAAAAGAGTAACTACTTAGTTTCTTGCCGGTTCCTTTGGATAATAAATATACATTACGAACCGGTGGTAGATTTATGTTAAAATTAAAATTGTAAAATAACGATTCAAAAGTGCTTGTGATAATAGCCTATTTGAATGAAGTATATTTTGACTTTTAACTAACTTTTAAATATATGATATACTATATATATCCGGAAATAAAATAATCCGAACGCGTATGTATTTGGATATTTAAAAAATTAGGATGATATTATTATTATTTTTAATATTTATGTATTCGTAATATATATTGGCCGTTTTTTTTATAAATCCACCCAAATTTTCTGTTGTCAAATTTGTAATAATTATATAATAATAATTAAGATACGACTGAATTAGTTCAAGGATGGAAGTGTATGTTTTGTTGGTGATCCAATAAAAAAAGAGTAAAAATACCATTTTTAAAACCGACATATGTAATACTTAAAAAAAATTAAAAAGTAAATATTTTTTTATGAATATTGATATCAGAATAGCAATTCGCAATTCGCCATATAAGTGTTATAAGCGAGTAAATTATTTAAATAAAGTTTTTTTTATTTAGTTTACTCTTTCAAATAATAATTTTATAATAAATTAATAATTTTATATAAAGACAAAAATTCTTCCTTAAAGAAGAACTCACTTCAATCTCATTTTCCAAGCTTAAAAATTGAATTTAGGTTATTTTTTTTTATAAATCTATGTTTCTTTTTTATATTTATGTTAAAAATACAAATATATTGGATAACACTTTAAAATATAATTTATACTTTATGGGCAACACTTACCTACTATCGACATAAGAACCTGATTATGTTTGCTTCCATGATTGTCTGCTTTCTCGTGTGTCACTTTATATATTTTATTCACCATTTTGAATTTTTTTTTTTCAACCTTTTACCGTCCACTGCTGAACGAAAGCCTCCCCTATAGAATATGGGGGCCTATGGGGGATTTTTAAATATTAACAGCTAATTTCAGAATATAAATTATATTATCACTTAATTTAATTCGTAATTTAAATAAATGAATAATTTTTTGAGATTCCTATTTCTTGCAAATATATTTTTCTGAATTTAGAACGGTAAGTCCCGTTTCCCGCGCGATTGTGATCAGCGCGGCGACGCGTATTGACTGACAGGGCAGTGTTCCCGCGGTTTATATAAAGACAGAATTTCGCTTACAATATATGATATTATTTATAATCTGTTTATTTATAATATTTTTATTATTTAATTTTCATTTATTTATACCTATAAATTACATAATTTTGTAAGGCGATGCCGTTGAGTTTTATAATTTTTTAAAATATTGGTATATAAATAAGTAATATAATCCAAATATTTTCGTATACATATTTATTGTTTTGTTTTTTCTTACTATATTAAAAGCAAATGCGAATATAATTTTAGGCTATGGGTGCATGAAATTACCATTTAATTCAATTATCAAATTTATAAATTAAAGAATATAATTATTTAAATGAACGTTTCAACAAAATAGTTTGATTAATGTTTACAAGTTTACAATATTAATAGCTCACATTTCTTGAATTTGGACCATAGATAATAAATAACAAATCTTTTTTATTAAAACTTTTGGACTCGTTTTTCAGAAAACAATATAATTCTAATTGGAGTAACAATTTCACTTCAAGTGCAAGACGCACACTTTAAATTGTAGATATAATTATGTATAATACTTATTTTTTATGTTACGTAACTTATCGTATAAATTTTATTCTGTTCTACTAACATTTTTTTCTTTAATACTTAATTAAAGATTTGTTGATTTGAAAAAAATATATAACAATGAAAACAAAATCAATCTGTCCATTGCATTCCGTAATCCGTAACAGCCTGTGAATGTCCCACTGCTGGGCTAAAGGCCTCCTCTCCTCTTTTTGAGGAGAAGGTTTGGAGCTTATTCCACCACGCTGCTCCAATGCGGGTTGGTAGAATTCACATATGGCAGAATTTCAGTGAAATTAGACACATGCAGGTTTCCTCTCGATGTTTTCCTTCACCGTAAAGCACGAGATGAGTCATAATCACAAATTAAGCACATGAAAATTCAGTGGTGCTTGCCCGGGTTTGAACCCACGATCATCGGTTAAGATTCACGCGTTCTTACCACAGGGCCATTGCATTGCAGTTCATTAATTGTATAATATCGTTCCGGTGCCTAAAAAAAACATGTATATTATAAATGTGTTGCCAGAGTCAATTCTAAACTAGTCAAAACTAAGTCTAATCTTACTATATTACGATCAGTTCATCCCAAGTGCATCGGTTGGATATTTTCCTCCTTATTAGAATTAAAATAAAGGTACCACGTAGTGTTTTGACAATAACACAAAATGACATTAAATAAATAAATACTATCCATGTCGTTTGATGATCATTAATAATATTTTTTTCATTTACATATGCCTTAGCGTAGTAATAACCTGGATCCTGGATGCGTTCCTATTGATGTTCATTTTAAGAAAAGACTGTCACGTCGAGGAATCCCCTTATCCACGAGTAAACATTCTTATCTCCCGCAGAGAGCATCCTATATGAGATAAAAATGTCTACATAACCATTGTATTAAGAACGTGAGTGCAACCCAAGGGGAGTCTATACTACAATTTTTGCAGTAAAAAGTAACATAAATAATGATTAATTGTTGTTCTTATTGTATGTAGACATTCAATTGTTCTAAAGTCCGGCAACGCACCTGAAAGTCCTCCGGTGAGCCTACCCCGTTACAGAGGGGTCACAATTAAAACATTAAACAAAACTGTTTACGATGCGATGATACGCATTCGATTTAAGTTCCGATCCTTAGTAATCTGAAACAATATTATATATTTAAAAGGAAAACTAAAATTCTAAAAATTACTTATTTAGCGATGACTGGGCTAATATTAAATAAAAAATAATCGTATACGTGTGATTAACAATGGTGAAAAAGTTCGTCTTTATGGAAACTTAAAATTATTGTACCGCCCCATATAAATTAGGGCTGACATGGCCGAAGAATTATAAGCACAAATTATGCGCATAACTATTCAGAGGCGCAAAGAGTTTGAACCCGCAATCGGTTGAGACTTAAGTGTTCTAACCACTTCAACATAATGGTTTCACTCTTATTCGGTCTTCTAAAAAAATATATATACTATAAATAATTAGGACAGAAGTGAAATATGAATAAAAAGGAGCAATTAATCACCAAATTACAAATTTAAGGACATTTTATAAAGATGCGAACGAAACAATAAAAATTTGCTTGTTATGCGATAAAAAATATTCACAGATTTGATATCTTGCATCTCATGGTACCGCGTAGAGAATCATAAGAAAAATAAATTAATTTACTTCAGGCTAACGATATACATTTATTGACAATTAGAATTTTTTATGCGAAATAGCGAACGTCAAATAATATTCTATAAGGATTGGAAAAGGCATAAAATTTAATCTAAGTTAGAAACGAGCACGTACGAAATTACGAAGTACGAACGATACAATACGAAAAAAAATTAAAGGTATATATAACTTTAATGAGTATAAATTAAAAATGAAATAGCGTAAAATTTTCTCGATTGAAATAAAATCTTCAAATCTTTTAATTTATACTTTATAGAGATAAAACTGGATAATTAATAATATTCACAAATAATCTAGCGCTGTCTAGCTAGCACTAATTATGTTTAAAACCCTTTCCCAGCTTTATAACTATGAAAAGCTTTTGTATATAATAAATGAGAACGCTTAAAAAGTACTTCGATTTTTATATGATGATAATGTCCTGCTGTTTTCGGCCACGGCGACCATCCCCAGCGGAGATTAGAGAACTGCGTAGAACATATAGTGCGCAAGTACGTGTGCACGATAGGACGACAAAAATGACAAGACCGGAAAGATTTTATAAGACTAACGGCCTTACGTGCTATCCAACGGACGGAAGTGTAAACACCGCCAATTTACGACTCCGGGCTGCTACTTAGAAGTTCTCTTTAGAAAAATCCAATTGTTTTTAAGGGTTTTACGCAGGACCCTTGACTTCAGGATCTGTATCCTTATAGCGAGGCAGTCAATTCATATTACAATATTATTTTGATGTATATATAGTATTACGATTTCATTAATCATGATTCATTCTCCCTATTGTCGAAAGGAGGTCTAGATCATTTTATTAAAACATATTGCTTACATTCGTGCCACCACTCCATTCTTTTGTTGATCTGTATTTGTTAGATTGATTCCATGAAGAACTTTACGTTATATCAACATACCGGTAAACTCCAGTAAAAATATATCTACAAATGTACTTTATTCGATGAGTAATGACTATTACATTAGTGATTGTAAACGATTTGTCAATCGCAGAAGGTTACGTGTTATCAGTCATAAAACGTGAGAGGAAAACTTAAGACGAAACTGGGAATCACCTCGCCAGTTAAGACGATTTCAAATATATATATTTTTTTCTATATGATTATAGTTATTATATAATATGATTATAGTTATTCATCAAAATAATTCTACACGAAGGTTTTTTTAAATGTTTTTGGCAGTAGTGAGTAATCTAGTAATGGTAATGACATCATTTTGAATTTACACACTTCGATCGCCGTACTAATGTGATATTTGTCGGGACAAATGGTTTTTTTTATTTTTTATAGAAGGAGCATATGGGCCACCTAATGGTAAGTGGTCACCAACGTCCATAGACATTGGCATTGTAAGAAATGTTAACCATCGCATACATCACCAATGCGCCACCAACCTCGGGAACTAAGATGTTATGTGCCTGTAATGACACTGGCTCACTCACCCTTCAAACTAGAACACAACTCTACCAAGTACTGCTGTTTTGCGGTAGAATATCTGATGGTGGTACCTACCCAGACGAGCTTGCACAAAGCTCTACCACCAGTAAGATATTTGTCGGAATTGGTTATGCATGGGGTATAGTGGTAACTAACATAAATACACAAATAAACATTACTGGTCTTGACATGAAAATTTGTTAAATCGGGAATGAATAGTTCGTATGCAGTTATTTTTTTAATTATCTATATGCCTACTGGCCAAAAAACTGCAGTATTTTTTTCTGCTCAATCTGTCAATCGATTTTTTTTTTGTTTGCTAGCTCTCGACGAGCTTTAGTGTTATAAATAAAAATACAACTATTCTAAAGTAAAAGGCAAAAAATCGATTTTTTTAAATTCATACCAAATGAATATAATTATGTTTTCCTCTAAATTTTTAATAATTAATTAAATGATCCATTTGAGAACGAATGAAATTTAGTGTAGGTCCTAGAATATATTATCGTCAGTACCAAATATTTATGCAAAATGAAAAACCAGCACAATCGGTTGGTATTCAATTAAAATTCATTTGCAAGAATTGACATAAAAACTGGTAAACCTAAAGGAAACAGTAAGAAAAATCTACTAGGTGCTCATTAATCAATGGCTTGTATATGTTAAATTTAATATAAAACTGCAGGATGTGATCGTATATCATGTATATACGTGTCACGACATAGTCACTATTCATTATATATTATATAATACAAAAACAATCGCAATGCTATTCAGGTCCTTTGTTTATTTTGCAATCCGAGTCAGATGAAAAATCACGACGCTCAATGGTAACAAAAGATCAGATTCTATTAACCTATTACATGGTCATAAGTTTTGTGACGTCGTCGTTAAGAATTCTTTCGTCTGTCTTTCTTTCTGGTTGTTTGAAATTAGAGATAAATATTGGAGTATCTTGTTCGTTAGTGCATTTCCATTATGAGATGGGCCAATGTGTCAACGAATGTAGCGTTCCATATCAGTCACGCGAAGAGAACTATATTACAAACCCTACTGTTTTAAATATTTAACTTAATTTTTTTTTAATTATATTTTTTTAGTTATCTATGTTGGATATGTGTGATTTGGATTAATTTTAATTTTAGAATTGACATTTGATCTTTATGTGAGAAAAAGGAATTGAAGGATAATACTGGAAATTACCCTTATGTAATTCAATATCTACATACCAAATAAACAGAGCAGCTTGGGGACAGATAGTTCATCATGTGATAAATTTATTTTTATACAGATATAAGTAAGATATAAGTAAGAATCGTTTTTTACTTCTTCCCGTTTAGTATAATAGAAGGTCTTTATTACAATGTATTCCAATATATTATATAAACAATGTTTCACATTATGTAACTAATTGAGATCAATTCATACTGAACCCTGTAACATACCCTTGACCATCGTTTTATTATGTTTTATGGTTTCCTGATCAATGACACAACTGTCAATCGAATTTGTACACGATGTAAACAAATCAACTTCAAAATAACCTTTTTAATTTAGTAAATATTTTGATTATTTTTAGAACATAGCTTTTCACGTTTGCGTCAAAATAATAATTGATTTAAAAAAACATTTTTTTTAAGGTTAGCCTCCTTTTAATAAACATTAATTTTATCAGTAAGAATAAGCTCCAAATAACCTTCTCCTCAAAAAGGGAGAGGAGGCCTTAGCCCAGCAGTGGGACATTCACAGGCTGTTACTGTTATCAGTCTATTGTAATCGCCTGAACAGATGCAACACTAGACAAAGACATTTTACGTCAGTGGCTAAATTAAAACGGTAAAGAATAAGAGTGACCAGCTAACGCTTAAGTTTAAAATATGCTAATGAAGTGTCTGCTTAAGGTTTGTTTTCCTCGAGGAAAATTTGAGGGATTTTACCATAATTTAATATTATTTGGTTGTGACTTCAATAATTTAGTGAATCTCTATGGTTTATCTAGATAAAATTTCATATTTATATAATATTAATTGTAATATTTAGAATTGACAATTTTTTTAATCAAAAAAGGTATTCAGATATTTGTTATTTTAGCAACGAGCAGAAGCGAGCTCATCTCTGCTGACCACGTTCTGATTCGAAAGATCTTAAAGTGGGCACTCCAGCATTTATGTCATTTGTAACCCGAGCTATATCAAACATATACATAACTAATACATATACTTAAGGGAGGCTTTATATCATATAAAATTGTATAAAATGTAACATAATGGATATGTTTGATTAATTTCGAACTTTATTCTCTTTACAGAATTTAAATGTTGGCTTGGTATTAAAACCATGTGGGTGGGTTCAAACCCGGGCAAGCACCACTGAATTTTCATGTGCTTAATTTGTGATTATAATTCATCTCGTGCTTTACGGTGAAGGAAAACATCGTGAGGAAACCTGCATGTGTCTAATTTCACTGAAATTCTGCCACATGTGAATTCTACCAACCCGCATTGGAGCAGCGTGGTGGAATAAGCTCCAAACCTTCTCCTCAAAAAGAGGAGAGGAGGCCTTTAGCCCAGCAGTGGGACATTCACAGGCTGTTACAGTTACAGTTGGTATTAAAAATGTGTTTTTATATATCTTTTTGCTTTTTAAAAAAGACTATAAAATTGAATGCGTATATAAAATTTCGTGTCTGTTCTGTTAATTGTTAAGGAGTTCGCTAGTTTGGTCTGTCATAATTAAATGTTTACACAAAAATCGTGTCTGTGCTGTTCACCGTTGAGGACCGTTGAGGAGTTACTTCGTCTGGACCCAATACTGGCTATAGAATCAGGTAATGATAACTTTAAAAATGCTTTGTCATCGGAGTTGAACCAACATGTAAATTTAAGATCCGTAGTTTAAGAGAAATTGGTTCTAATTCAGCTCGCAGGACCTAAACAAACAAAAGTTGAAAGTTAAACAAAGGCTTTCAAAAACTTATACCATACGAAGTTAACAAGAAATTTCACTGTTAATAACTTAGTTGGGACTGGATAAGGTACCGAAATTTACATAAATCGAGACACTAGTATCTAAGATTATGTACAAGTAACAGCTGTTCGGATCTACGGTGGACATACCAAATATAAGTGCAACTTCCAATATATATATACTCGCTGACCCGGCAAACGTTGTTCTGCCATATAAATTATATCTACTGAATATTTTTAAATAAATGTAACGAATTTACTATAAGTGTGTGGGGATGGGATCTACGACAGAAAAAGAAAGGAGCGCTGTACACGATAACCGCCGATAAACAAAAAAAAAATACCAACCATTCATTTTCTCAATTTAATGTATTTCAATAATGTAATTGGACATATTCATTGTTTGATTTAAATTTAAATGTAAAGTGTACAATTGAGCGTACGATATTTTTTGTCAGTCCGTCTTTAGCCAACACAAATAAGCTCGATGGTTCCCACCCGAGTCACGTATAATTTTGTCCGTGTGATAAACATGATGTGCCCAAATCTAAGCCACAAACGGACATCGTTTGGCCTTACGACTTATTGATTTTCATTATACATATATTATATTATTTATTATTGTTTTCTTAGGTTATGTCTACGGACTTTGTGTGTGAGGTGGCTCATCGTAAATTCGTCCCACATTATGACAGACAGAACTTTTGAAAAAGGTGGTTCGTTATTTGTTTTCTTTTTAACATTGGTAAATGGTGACTTCCACCCATATACATTGACACTATAAAAAATATTAACCATTCCTTACATCGCGAATGCACCGCCAACCTTGGGAACTAAATTGTCCTTTACGCCTGTAGTTACATTGGCTCCTTCGCCCTTTAAGCCGGAACAAAACAATACTAAATATTGCTATCTGGCGGTAGAATATGTGATAAACATAGTACATACGAATGGAACATAGTTTTTGCGCTGGCTATTGCGCTATCGCGTCGTTGACCATCACCATTTTTTTTTCTTGCGCGGGAATTTTAATTTTGCCGTGACTCCTAAGATATTAATTTAAATTAATCCTTTTATAATTCCAGTGAGGCAACCGCGTCTTTTTATTGCCTTTCAATCGATTCAATTATTAGCAACTAACAGTTTCTATTAAAACAGACAAATTGAATTACTGCTAAATATTTTTTGAAATATAGTTTAATATTTTACCCAAACTATATAAACAACCATAGTCTGTTTAAAGGTGGTGCTCCTAACAGAATTCAAATGGAATTAAGTTTTACTTATTGCATAAAATAATTAAATTTGATTCAGAATAATGATATTAATTCTAAAGGATTTTATTTTGATTATTGTCAAAGAAATTTTAACCCTTATACAAAAAATAAACATCAAAAATGTCTTTAAATGTTTCAAACCATTAAAACAGAGTCTACTATAGATTGAATATTGTTATAATTGCTTGATAAAAAATAGTCATTGATTTTGTTTTTTTTTTCTTTCGATAGGTTTTTTTGATGATTATACTATGATTTCTCTGATTATACTGTCAATAATAAACACTCGAATCATGTGTATATTGAATGTATGTAATGTAAAAATTGCGATGAAGACACGATATAAGTCCCGTGCAAATTAAAACAATAACAAAAAAAATGTACGGTTGGGGAAGAAGAGACCAGAGGAGGAACGAAGTCCTTTGCGATATTATTTCGTGTGCGAATGGACTTCAGGAACAGCCTTGCTACTATGAATACGTGCCGATGAGCAAGCCGTTCAATGGTGACATGCTCACATGCACATTTTCGTTATTTTGTTGGATTTGTTCGTCTGTTCTCTCTGCTCGTGCGTTCTCTAACAGGGACATATGGCGTAGGCTCTTGAGGCGAATAACATCTGCGCCGAACAATAAGTAATACTTCATGGCGACCACGATTACTCTGATAAGAGTGTCACGGCGAAAAAGAAGTAACATTTCAGTATGTTGTACATATTGTCTATACATTTTAAAATGAAATTTTCATTTCTGACGTAAAGCGTCGTAGCTCGTCGTGGGCACCCTCAGACAGGTGCACTTCGCAGAACCACAGCGAATAGGCCGCTGGGGCAGTCATACACTATAAAACAGGCTGACATGAATAAAATAAACTTGCTCTTACTTTTGTTCTACCAGTCATGTTGTTTAAGATTCGCGAAAACAATCTCATATCGTCTTTGTTTATGTATTTCTTGCTTGTAGTCATGATTTTTTGATACTTTATTATATTTTACCGGTAACTATATTCCAATGGGAACGTTTACTAAATCAATATATAATCGATCTATGTATTTGCCCATGCTAAAAACATTTATAATCCAGAAAATATTTATTATATAGGACACTCGCAATAGGCTATACAGACGATTAACTATAAATGGATTTAGATTTTAGGCATACCTTATATTTGCCTGATCTAAGCCATTATTGAAATATGAAGAGATTGTGGATCATACCTAGCGAATTATTGCTTCGCTGCCTTATCGAAGGTTATTCACCTCGACTGATGAATCTACATAGCACACAGGGCACACATATTTAGCGCACCTTTTTTTGTGGTCCTTGCTCGGATTACTCGATCTGGGACAAAAAGTTCCCATGTTCTAAAGATGGCTTGGTTCACAGCCGAGTTTGAAATGAATTGATTCGAGCATTAGAGTTTGTGATTTTCGATCTATCCCAATCTATCTGAGTCGCATTAGATACTTTTATAAATATAAAAATATTCTTAATGTAATCTGATTTTGATTTATTGTATAAAATTTGGATAAAGCGAATGGTAATTCGTCTTGAAAAGCTTTCTTGACATTGTTTTTTATTAGATAACATTTTTTTATGTTTAAAAAGGCATTTTATCAAGTTCATAATATATTGTCATTTCAATCAAATATCAAGTCATTAATTTATTTATGTAGTAAAGATACTTATATGTGCTTGGAGAAAATTCTGTAAATATTAAGTGTGTGAGTAATGCACGTAAGTACACAGTCTTATCCTCTTATATTCCGATGGGAGGGCAATCTGTCAGGAGATATCAGATGTAGCAGCAGGCAACTTAAGGTTTCTGCCAAGGCACGGGATCTGCTGGCTAATAAATTAGACACATTTTTCTCACGCTGGAGAGATTTCGTAAGGTCTCTTGGGTTATGTGGGATTTTTACCGAGTAACATTGCTGCCATGGCCGTCATCGATACGGTGCTGTTTCTGCGCGTGCCGTGGCGAATTCCGGAGAAAGAAAGATTGTTATCTCGATGCTGTCTGAATCTTACCCAAAAAGCATCAGAAATAAACGTTGTAGTTCTACGTTACTTCGGGACAAATAAACAAAACTAACTCCTTCATAATATTATTATTATATCAAAATGTATAGAGCTAATCATAATTCGAGTTACGATATGTCACGGGTCTAATTAATATTTATTATGATTGACGTTTAGATGAAAATTTTCGTTATTAAGATCATATTATGCTTATTAATTAAAATTCGGTTTGGATGAAATACCTAACTGTAATAATTTATTATTTTAATGATATTTGTCGTTAAATAATTTAATTAATTGCATTGAATTAACGGTAACGGTACCAGCTAATAAATGTACCACTGCTGGGCTAAGGCCTCTTATCTCTTTTTGAGGAGAAGGTTTAGATGTTATTACACCACGCTGCTCCAATGTGGGTTGGTGGAACACACATGTGGAGGAGTTTCAGTGAAATTAGACACATGCATTTTTCCTCACGATGTTTTCCTTCACCGAAAAGCACGAGATGAATTAGAAGCACAAATTAAGCACATGTAAAACTTCAGTGGTTGCTTGCCCGGGCTTAAACCCACGATCATCGGTAAAGATTAATGCGTTCTTACCACTGGGCCATCTCGGCTTTAATTGCATTAAATTAACGAAACTGATTATAATTGATATGCACACAGCAAATCTATACGAAAATTTCTTTATTCAAACGATTGGTTTGAAAATCTTATAAATAATCATATTTAAAAGATTATTACCTATTTTTTGATTTTTGAAATTTGAAAATTAATTGTTTCAAATATTAGAAATAATTAATTTTGGTAAATTAATTTTATCGGTATCCTTAAAATATAATCTTAAGGCCTTCAATTTCTACTATAAAAAATATTACAGAAAAGAAACTGAACTGTTTTGAATTTGTCTGTTTATATAATGGATATATTTATAAGTTACAACTATGGTTTAATTTTACAAAGTGACCCTTGTTGTGTCACATTACTTGGATACTTTGACTACAGCTTTAGTGGTTTTTATCTGTAATTTTTTGCTAATGTTATTTCAATCTTTGTTACCACGCAACATCACAAACGGTTCAATCGTCAATTTTAATAAAATCAATTATAAAGTCACTTCATCCTGTTTAAAAAGAATAGCAATTACTTCATTACTAAAAATCACAATAAATAAAAGGTATATTTTGTAACGAAACAAAATATAGTCGAATCATATCAATCTATACTTCGATATTCACCGATGTATTGCTAGAGGTCTAACTTAAAATATAGGCTCCATTTTACATTTCGTAAAAGTCAATGTCATGAAAATCGTTAAAGTCAATGTCAATGTCATCAAAATCGTAACAGTCAGTCATAGTCATTGATATCGATATCCTCTTTTGTTAAATTTGTCAATAAAACCACTTGTAGGATCGAAATGATATTCGTATCATGATATTAAAATAATGCAATTTAATAGATTTATGATAAAGGTTGATTATATTATATGTAGATTCCTTTACAAATTATCCGAATCGGATCTTTCGTTTAGAAGCTAGGACTGGTATAATAACGCAAAAAGTTAAAAAAATGCCGTGGTGTGAGCGGACTACGAATATCGGGAGCAAACATTACTATGATTAGTCTAATTATTTATTACACCTTTTATTATTTGTTGAGTACAAACTTTAATTATTATTATGAAATTTTTATTATTTAAAACTTTAAAACGTTATATAAAAAATTGAGGGGCTGCGGTGCCCTTTCGAACTTTGGACATTAGCAAAGATTTCGTATGTTCCAATCTTACGTACCATGTTCATCGCATATTCTATCGCCAAACAGCAATATATAGTATTGTTGTGTTTCGGTTTGAAAGGCGAATGAGCCAGTGTAACTACAGGCACAAGAGACATAATAATACAGTAACCAAGGTCTTTGGCGCATTGGCGATGGAAGGCATGGTTAACATTATTTTTATAGTGCTAATGTCTATGAGTGTAGTGAACTATTGTAATAAAAAACAAAAAAATAACGTTCCACCTTTTTCAAGAGGTCTGTCTGGTTCAGTCGTGGGACGAATGTGAGTGAGTTACTCATCGTACATTCGTTTAATAGAACCTAATAATAAAAAAAGGTATAAAAATAAGCAGGGCGTGTGCTTTATGCATATATGTTATTATATGCCGATTTCTGCGGCTAATCTCAAGACAGATTAGTCAACTGCGAAGGACATATTAATTTGTACAATTATGTGCGGAAAATCAGGTGCACTCTTTATTCCCTAACTCTCCTAATCCGATGAGACGGCTTTTCGTGCCCTTCAAACTTTCTGACTCTAGGCTGCTACTGAGAATTTTCGACATAAAACCCAATAACTTTATAGGCATATATGACATGGGACTTAAAGCCGAGACCTCGGGGTCTGCAGCCTTATATCTAGTCACTAGACCAACGAGGCAGTCACTTAGCACTTTTGTATAGGCGAATAGATCGATTGTAAAATGTTTATGCCTGATTGAAAAATGCACGGGATAAAATCCTTATTGTACAAGTTTATTTTTTAGAAAGTCGGAGCGGGCAGCTAGTTCAAAATCAAATTTTTCAATTAAAATTATGAATAAATTTAAGTTTCTCATGACCTATTTTTGTTTCTCCATATCATCAATCAATCGTTTTGTTTTTCCATGGTATACTATTGATGTACAGAACATTTCAGGGTAACCTTGAGAGTTAAGAATACAAATAACATTATATCATTTGACGTCAGATACGAAAGAGCAATTAATCATTGTGGAACACATGCCGAGAGAAAATTATTTACAGGATTGGCTCCTGCCTAAATAAGTATTGGCTATCGAAAAAAATTATTACAATAAGTACGAACTGTCGCGTTAGACTCGAGGTTTATAGAATCGCATATCTGGTTTATCTGTTCAAATCCCGGGTTCATAAAAAAGTTATTAGATTTTTCTCTCGCAGCAGGAAATTGACGGTGATTACACTCCCGTGCCTCGATAAGCACCTAAAGCGGGTCTTGTGCCCAATTCCATTGGAGTGAGTGAGGTATTAGAGAGTGTACTTATGTTTGCACACATACATGTTAACTATATGTCTTGCGTAGTTGTTTAATCTCTTGAAAAATGGCCGCCGTGACCGAAATATCTCAGGAGCACATAACAATAACATATATGAAGCTTAGAAGCCTTTACTGAATTCATCTAAGGCACAATTTCATTGGTGGAAGAGTAAGCCCGCATGTGTGGATGATATATATTTCTTCTAACAACCTAAGCTATTGATAGCAAGACCAAGGTTTTTTTGCGAAAAGAAAAATTATTAATAGCATGTAAATATTTCAATTTATTTTAGTATAATTTCGGCAAATATTTAATATATTACTAGTGGTAGGGCTTTGAGCAAGGGGTGCATGTCAGTCACCTCCACGTGGTGCACCCTGGGCAACGGGATCGACCAGCAATCCGATGTTTTTCCGGAATGCTTGTCGATCGCGGCTAAGACTGACGCGGCGGAAGTGTCGCGGGCCGCTCCTGGAACTTCTCTGTTGCGCAGAGTGGACCAGCGAGCGGCTTCGTGGCAAATAGGAGGACTCCGGGGTCCTTTTGGGCCGCCGGAGAGAGAGAGAGGAGGAGTTGGTCTCCGGAGTCCTTTCGGGCTGCCGGAGACGGGAGGAAGGAGTAGAGGAGTAGAGGAGGAGGGAGAGGCGGGTTCGTCCAGTTTCGGTGTCGATGCTGGGCGGACAGACTTCGGTCACCGCCTTCTCAAACTCGTTTCCCCATCCAGGCGCCAACCTGTGGTGGGACTGAGGGCCTTGCCTTCACCGGCCGGGTCGAGAGGAGAAAACCTCAATAAAAAACAACAGGTGGGTCGCTCACCCAAAGCGACGGCCGCAGGTGGGGTCGCGGTGGTGTGCTAACGCGTTCCCGTAACCCCGCCACCATGCGGCGAGAAGGAAACGAGGAGGTTTTAGTGGGTAGGACGGTGGCCTTCTGCCCCGTGAGTCCCACATACCTGTCCCGGTCGTGTCCGGGTGGCAGGCGTAAATGCCTTTCCTCCTCGAAAAAAAAAAAGGGCTTTGAGCAAGCTCGTCTGGGTAAGTACCACCCACTCATCAGATATTCTACCGCAAAACAGCATTATTGGTATTGTTGTGTTCCGGTTTGAAGGGTGAGTGAGCCAATGTAATTATATGTAAGCGATTGTTCTTAGGCAAGTTTCTTAGCTATTATTGCGGAAGACCATTGTTAATTAATAATCCAAATTATCGCAATGAAGTACAAGCTAACTTGTGAAGTTACTAAGAAACTTATAATGTACAACACATAGTAAGACACGGTGCCTATCGCTTTTAAATATGTAAATGGAAACATACTCACCAGAGTTTTTCATCGTATAATACGTTACCACACATTTTCTGCAGTCACTAAATTATAATACTTACGTAGGGTAGTAAAATAAATCGCAACTGCTTTAATTTAATTTGCATAGCCAACGGTCCTATTTCAGGAAGCTAAGCGTATCAGAACACATGAGGTTCCTATCCCACTTCTGATCTTATAAAGGTAAGATCAAATTAAGTTTTTTTAAAAAGAAACACAATAACAATCCTAACCTCTATTTATTCAAATAATCTTAACATGAGCAAATCACGAAATAAACTAAATAGGAACTAAAAAAACAAAATTAGCACAAATAAATGAAATCAGAATTAGCGATCACCAATATTACGAATAGCACTTGAGAGCACAACCACACAACCGTCTCGCCCCAGCGCCGATGCAAAAGTGAAGCGCCGCACGGTATTGCTCCGTTCTCGTGTTGCTATCCCTTCCACCTGACGTCATTGCGCCGATGTACTAGGTTGAGAGGGATTTTCCTCTAAGAATATTATTTAATCGCTGGTTTTTTAGGTGGCGCAGTGACGAAGTAAGGTATGTTTATTTTTTGTAATGTAATGCCCAATGTCTATGGGCGGTAGTCGCTCACTTGGATGCCTACTCATTTTATAAAAGAAAAAAAAAACTTACGTATATTTTCATATGTTAAAGTTGCAAATGAATTATAGGAGTCTATATCAAATATTCAGCTTCTACGTAACACCACAGTCGCCATGTAAATTTACTGTTAAATTACTTATAATCTTAAATTGATCTAATATAAATATATTTAGAGAATTAGATTAGTTAATTTAGCCAACTAATTCTCACAACCGACCACAGACATTGACGCTGTAAGGAATATTACCGTACCGTACCGTAACAGCCTGTGAATGTCCCACTGCTGGGCTAAAGGCCTCCTCTCCTCTTTTTGAGGAGAAGGTTTGGAGCTTATTCCACCACGTTGATACAATGCGGGTTGGTAGAATTCACATGTGGCAGAACTTCAGTGAAATTAGACACGCATTAGGCATGCATTTTACGGTAAAGAAAAACATTGTGAGGAAAGAAATATTAACCATTCCTTATTTATACATCTAATATATCGCCAATGCACCATCAGCCTCGGGGACTGAGAAGTTATGTTCTTTGCGCCTGTGATTTCATTGGCTCATTGCTTAAACCGAAACACAAAAAAAGTGAATAGTGCTGTTTAGCGGTAGAATAAGTTACGACTTGATGGTGGTATAACAAGGTATATTAGTTATCTGCTATAACAAATGTTATTTAGTAACGTAGATGATCACGTCCCCCCTTAAAATTATTCCAGTGTGGTGGATGCTTAGCATCTGCCCCCATCACACGTGGGTGAAGCTACGTGCGGAAATTGGTTTTCTGTAGTATTGGATTAAAAAAGTTAAACAATGAAAGATAATAAAATTCCCATTCAAAGTACAAGTTTTGAACTTCGCCTACATCTCTGCGTATCTAAATTCGTCTTGAACTTTAATTCTAAGTTAAAGTTAATAACGAGCACTAGGCTACTTAGTTCGGTCGTAAAGTCCGAGTTTGAAAGACACATTTAGTGTATATAGGAAGATGTAATTGTCTTATTCAAATTTCGAATAAAACGAACAAAATATAAAATAACTTTAAAAAATATGACGTAAAATGTAGAGAAATAAGTAAACTTATAATTAATAGTTTTTATTTTTTTTTATCTTTCTTTATGGAAAACGCTAAGCGCGCTTAAATCTAGCAAAATTACAGAATTTACTCGCTTGAAAATAAATGTAATTGCAAAATCATGCTTTATGCCCCGTTTTAACCGAAACATGCTGTAACGTTGCAAAAAAATAAAAGGACGGCACAGCAGAAAAATATTTTACTAGCTATATAGCTAGTGACCTACGGTATACTTTCAAAGATCAGACCGTCGCGAGACCACTGGCAGTTGTTTAACTTAGAAATTTATGGTTATTGACAAAATTTATAATTAAAAAAATCCAATAAATAAATCATAGTGTTTTAAGTTTAATACATTTTTTTTATTATTATATAAAATAATATATTGCAACAAAGTATACGTTCCACGCACACACAAGGTTTTTTTTCTGTGTAAGTCTTCAACTGATATGGTAGCGAAGGCGAGCACTCATAAAGCTCGTCGCTAATTGTCTTAATTAAGATACTTGTGTTGAATAACCATACTGTAACGGATACTAACCAATTTTTTACTTAACTACGATTACGAGGATATTATTTAAAGTAATCAAAGCTTACAATTGAGTACTACTTTATTACAGTAGTTTTTTATAAGCATTTTTCTATTGCATTCAGCTTAGTCATCATCAATTATTGAAGATACATTATATGTTTATTTATTTTTGAAAGGCTGCTGACGTCATGAACGCGGTCTATCGTAATAGCAATAAAATCGGATCAAGATGAGAACAAATCATCATAAATCAGAATTAGAATCGTATAAATGCAACCTTCGGAATCGATCGCGATTTCAATCTTTTAGTTTTGATACGGGATTGGTATTTAGCCAATTTAAAGAAATTGATTATTATTATTATTAAATAACTTTATTGCACACTCACAAGGAAAACAAGGACAAATATAAGAAAAAAAAGCTTAAGAATAGTTAGGCGGTCTTATCACTCAAGTAGTGATAATTTCCAGACAACCCTGCATTAAGATACTTACAGGTCATAAGCGAGTGCATTATGCATACATATACAAAATATACAATACAAAAATACATAATACAAAAATTTTAAATTTATCTCTTCTTAATAAAGGATTTTTTTTTGTTTCGTTTGATGATTATGAATTTTCAAATAACAGAGCAATTCTAATTTACAATTACCAAATTTTGAAAATTAAAAATTATAATCTCACAATTCTTTAGTCAAGTAAGTTATTTTAAGCAGTTTTGACCATTATTACTTTTTTTTTTTATTATAACTTAATGTAGAAATAAATAATGTGTTGCTTTGTGAAATTATTATTGGTAATATTTTTGGGGGCTTAAAACACTAAGCAGTCAGCATTCCTCCGAATGAGTCCGCATTCACTAAGGAACCGTCCGAACGCATGTCGACCACTCGCGACTTACGTTATAAGCCCCACAATACCAACTGGTG
The DNA here is from genome assembly GCF_905147045.1 of Nymphalis io. NCBI lineage: Eukaryota > Metazoa > Arthropoda > Insecta > Lepidoptera > Nymphalidae > Nymphalis > Nymphalis io. The sequence goes on from NC_065909.1 coordinate 7,637,891, forward strand.
ACCCTGGTGTTGTTTTATGTTTTCGGTGATAAAATATAGAGGACGCCTTATAATGTCTGTATTAATGACACAAAATTAAATTAATGACATAAAATTCCTATATACATAGAGTGCCCAGTGCGAGTTTTTTTACTTATTCTGCGATTTGTATTTGGAATTCTGATTATTTATTTATTTATTTATTTATTTGGGAAACAAACAATTATAATTACACTTAATATTAAAAAAAAACAAATATAAGAAAAACATAAATCAATCAAGTTTCCACTTAAAATTAATACAAACAAATGACATATTATACTAAAAATAAAAACAAAAACAGAAAGAACAAAATGAAATTAAACTACTATAATTCAATTATATGACGTAAACTAAATTTAAATTCGCTAATTTTTGAGTTAAATATATCTAATTCTGTACAATGTTTGTTATAACTTTTACATGCATACGTGCATGTAATAAACTTTTACATGCATACAAGAACATATTCTTTGAATAGTCACAGTTACAAAGGGGTACAAAAAATAAAGTTTGGTTTCTCGAGTTAAGGCGAGGACATTTAAAAAGTATATTATTAAAGAGACTTAGAATCAAAAATGTTATGAACAATTTTATATAAAAATATTTGGTCTCTTATACTTCTACGCATATTTAACGGAATGATACCCGAGATATTATTATTGTCAGTATTATCAGAAAGGACACCTCTAAATCGCAAATGTTTCAAAAATTTTGACTGAATTTTTTCTATTTTGTTTACATACGTTTTATAATAAGGGTTCCAAACTGTAGAGCAATATTCCAAGATAGATCTAACATAAGCATTGAAAAGTAGAATTAAGGTAAAGCTATTTTTAAATTCCTTAGTCAATCTAAGAATAAATCCCAGCATTTGATACGCTTTAGCTGTTATATAATTCATATGATAGGTAAAAGTTAGCCTCTGGTCTAAGTAAACACCCAAATCTCTAATCTCGGAAACTCTAACCAGACAGGTATTCTGCAATTTATAATCAAATAATATTGGCCTCAGTTTCCTAGTAAATGTTAGAATGTTGCATTTTTTTATATTTAAGCGTAAGAGGTTTTTATCACAGTAATTATCTAAGCTATTGAGATCAGTTTGAAGTTTTAAACAATCTCGAGGCGACTTAATTATTTTGAAAATTTTCATGTCATCCGCATAAAGTAATATGTTACAATTATGAATAGATCGACTAATGTCGTTAATAAAAATATTAAATAATAATGGCCCGATTATTTTCATTAGACAGCGCTGTTTTCATTCCTTACTACAAGCACACAATTTGTAATTTTAATATAAACCGTACATACATACTTGTTATATCAGTAACATTTCCTCACGGGATCGCGCATCTATTTCCCCTGTAACGTGTCAGTGGAGATAAAAAGGCGGGGTAGAGTATTTTAGATTCTATTGCACTAATACACCAAGGTCCAAGTTTTTAACTGCAAAACTTCACATATATAATCTCATTAGAGAAGAATGTTTGCGGCAATTACTCACTGTTAGCATTTTACGTACGTACTTACGACGTAGTTCTCGCCCTTATTTATTTTAATTATAATACTATATGAAATTTCTTTCAGCACTCGCAAAAAGGAATACATATATAAAAATAAAAAATAAAGATAGACTTGTAAAATGTAAATTGCAATATAAAATAAATGTTATTCCTGTTCAATATCAGGCCAATGGACCGGGTCATTATTTCAACGCAGGGTTCGTCTCCGTTTCCAAGAAACTGATTCGTGACTAAAAAGGGGACAGAACTGTTGTTGACCCTTTGAGGGGAGATCCGCAGAACCACAACTAGACCACAGATATACATCTCTTCGAGCTGTTGCAGATGACACAAATGAAAACCTTATACAGATAAGAATAAATGAATAATTCTTATTATTTATATAACATATACCATCGAAATACGAGTGAAGAGTAAGGGCGGGGATGGAAGAATGACAGCATAAAAGAACCTTACGACGTTTGTCGTCAATAAAAATACGAATCAGTCTTACCTCCAAGGTGCGTCAATAAATATTTCACGTCAGAAAAGACCGATGATCGAGCCCTGAGCCCCTACTGTATTATTAAAAAAAACAATTTCAAATTATGGCTTTAAAAATAGAATTTGTGTGTCAAATGTGTCACGTGTCGACTTACCAATATTTTATATACGCGATGCTATAAAATATTGGTAACGGAGAATATTGGAACGGCTTTAAAAATTATTTAAAATTTAATAACGCTCTCTGTTTACGTCGCGCTGTCATTTGTGTATAATTAGTTTTATCCTTGAAGCCTCTAATTAGCCCCTTTTTGCTGTATTTTATAAGAATTAATTAATAAAATGTTCACAATTAATTAAAATGCAATTTGCCGTAGATGGGTTATCTGGAAATATGAGCCATTAAATTAATTAAGCCTTTTTCATACTATTTTTTATCAATAAGCTTTTGAAGGACTATTTATGTATACTTTGTTGCACATCGTTTAAAGTAAATGTAAAGAACAGTTTATAACAGTCTAATATAATAAAATATTGGAAACGTAGCGTTTTCTTATTATTTGGCAAAGAAGGATTTATTGTTTTAAGTGTTTTCTCATAACTTTGATGAAAGATTTTTATTTAAAAACGGTTAAGTGCCTGTATATAAAATTAAGTATACACTTATAACAATTTAAATTTAAATATATAATAATTATAAATTATCTCTCTCCGTGCCAGTAATAGGCAGTAGGCCGAGATGGCCTAGTGGTTAGAATGCGTGAATCTTAACCGATGATCGTGGGTTCAAAACCGGGCAAGCACCACTGAATTTTCATGTGCTTAATTTGTGTTTATAATTCATCTCGTGCTTGACGGTGAAGGAAAACATCGTGAGGAAACCTGCATGTGTCTAATTTCATTGAAATTGTCACACGTGTATTCTACCAATCCGCATTGGAGCAGCGTGGTGGAATAAGCTCTAAACCTTCTCCTCAAAAAGAGAGATGAGGCCTTAGCCCAGCAGTGGGACATTAACAGGCTGTTACTGTGCCAGTAATAAATATATTATTATAATAAATAGTGTATTATATGTATATACTCTTGAAGTACTTACTATTTTGATTTAATTATACATTTTTGTACAGGCTGTCCAAATTCAACAATAATTAGAATCTAGGTCGAAGGCATCTTATTCGTACCCATATATTTTTTTAGCACGGGGTTGATTTTAATTATGTATGTTACATATTCATTATTTAAAAACATTCTTTTTTTTAAGTAAAATAATAGTACGTTATATTTTATTAATAAATTTATGTGTAAAAACAGGTAGCTATGTTAATATTTTTAATTAAATGGCAGACAATTTTAATGAGGTCATATGACATGACTTAGGAACCTTCAAGAAAAGAGCCTACTCATTTCGTAAAGGCCGGCAACGCACTGCAAATCCTCCGGTGTTGCAGGTGTCCATGAGCGGTGGCAGTCGCTTCATTAGGTGAGCCTCTTGCTATTTGCATAATCACATTAAAAATTATATATACGTTTTTTAGTGTAATTTATGGCTTTTTTCAATGTTTAAACAATTTTTTTTTTGATATTTTTACATATGCTAATTATTTTACTTTCTAGATATTTATTTCATTTGATAACAATTCACAATAATCTTGACTAAATGCAAATAACCATGGGTGGCATTAATCTATAGCTATTCATATAATCTTTTCGTATCTGTGATAATAAATAAGTGTATACTCATTATGTTTAATGTCATTTTCTTTAATATGACTTTTTGGGTCCCGAGAGAAATCCAAATAAGAAATATTTGAAAATCGAATATTAGCTTCTTTGTTTAGGGAATTTCCTTCGTCATATCGTTCGGAAAACGGCAGTCCGTTTTATAAGCGAGAGACGCGCGCTCGTGTATTGTGACGCTAAATATTGGCGGGAAATTCGGCAGTATGATCTAAAGTATTTAACATATTTTTAAAATAAAAAAAACAAACATTGTGTCATTTAAAAGAACAGATAGTATAATTTTTAAATAAAATTAATTATTTTATTTTTCGAATGTTGGTTACACAATAGTTTTGTGTAAATATTGAATTGTGACTTTGGTAAGTAAAATTCAGTTTCGCACTGTTGAGCTTAATTTTCTAAACTCGAAATTATTTTTTTATTTCAATTACTCATAATAAAATTATTTTGTTTTAGATGTTCGCAATTATTATTAGTTAATATTAATATTTTAAATAATATGCATATTTTATTCAGACGTTATTATGTATATTTTATTTATTACAAGCTGGTGCCCGCGACCTCGCCCGCGTCAAAGTATTGCGATATATTAAAAATAAATGCGTTTTCGTGTTATGTTACTCTTTTTTTATCGACCGCAATTTTTGATAAATATAATCAATATACACACGGTTTCTACTGCTTAATTATATGTATATATTAAAGCTGTTGCTCTTAGTAATTTGATATTTTAATAAATGCAACATTATTGTAAATACAACTCATGGTATGTGGTCACCGCCGGCCATCATTAATATTAGACATTGGCGCTGTAAGAAATATTAACCATTTTTTCTATTGCGAATACGCCCTCAACCTAGAGGCCTAACATGTTCGCAAAGCCTGTAGTTACACTGGTTTACTCACCCTTCAAATTAAAGCACAACAATACTTTTTATTGGCTGGCTTACCAAACGGGCTTGTAGAAAGCTCTACCACCAATTAAACGTATATTAATTAAGGTATAGTAAGAGTGATAGAACAAAGTTATCGAATAGCAATATTTAATAATAAAGACCTTCTGACTGAATTACAACTACGATCTATGGTTCTATTTTCAAAGAAGAGAAGCTAGGAGTTATTATTATAGAGTGCTTGCAAGTGTGTGCAATGTTTTGTGTGTGTGTGATTTTCGAACGCTTGGCTGTGAAAAATTTTATGACAGAGAAACCCACTATTGTTTCTTATTGCCTGCCAGAAATAACACTGCAATTCTATATTCCGGCTTGAAGGGTTGTTGATTGGATTAAAAGACTAACTACTGACTTTCTGCCAGTTATTCTCAGTAGTATCTATACTGCGAACTGGTAGTAACTTCATTATATAGTTCACGATTCAAACGTGCTTGCCTACTTGCAAAAAGTATATTTTGATTTCATTTGATAGCTCATTGAAATTGTAATGAGCGGCTTCGTAGTTTATTAACTTTTATTTTCACCTACCATCAAAGAATACACAAAATACATTCGATTATAACTTACATACATATGTAATGCTACTTGACTTATATATATATAGGCAATAACTTCATACTTTGGGTTTCATGCGTGTATAAAAAGAAAAGAAATACAATTAAGAAAGGGTTGCAACAGTATGTTATTTAGCATCGAAGATTCCATTTGATCGTTTGTGGTTACATCAAACGCGCAGCATCGAATCGAGTCTCAACGCAATTTACATGTGGTAAACGAAAGTGTTCACATATTTGTATAGGACATAGGAACACAGTCGGTTGTAATCTTATTCTACCACATGCGAGCGTTCCATGCAAATTTTATATGAATCTAACAAGATGGTTCACTCGTTTTAACACGATTGCGTCGTTTTAGAATTAGATAAATTTATCTGAGAACAATGATTTGTTTTTCAATGCTAACACGATAATAAAGTTTAAAGCCCTTGCTGAGTGAATGATTAGAATGTTCGAAAATATGTTTAACACGATAAGGTATTACGAAAACGAGATAGGAGAACTGACTGAGACTGGTCGAAGAGAACTGTGATTAAAAAAATAAACAAAGTAAGTAAGTTGATTCTTAATTGTAGTCTTTTTTTATAACGACTGCCTCGTTGGTCTAGTAGCTATATGTAAGGCAGACCCGGAACTCCTGGGTTCAAATGCCAGGTCGGGTCAATAAAAAGTTATTAAGTTTTTCTGTCGAAAATTCTCATCGGACTATAAGAGTTAGGGAAAAGAGAGTGCAACTGTGTTTGCGCACACACTTGTGCACTATAATATCCTGCGCAGATTTATTCGTAAATATACTTTTCTTTTATTTGATATGCATTACACTATTAATTATAAATTGAAAAGATACTTAATTATTATATCCTTTATTATAATATACATTAGGTAGTTTTTATTTTGTATTGATAGACATGACTATGCGAATTATTATGAGAATAGCTAAAAAGCTATTAAAAAAGTATAACAGCTCATAAATATTTTGTATCTTACTTGAAGAATAGAGAACAAAAAACTAAAATATTTTTTTTAATTACCGATACAAAAAATTAAGTTCTTGTCTTGCCAAAAATCATAAGAAACAAAACAGTTAACTGTATCATATAATCAACGCGCATAACTTTGAAATTAATTACAAAAAAACCAAATTAATGACTTTTCATTCCGCCTTTTGAATATTTTTATTAAGTCTTTTACTTTTAACGTATTAAATTTTGAAATTATGTATAATGACAAAAACATAGAAACTAGAAATCACACATATAAACAATCTAAAATAAAGTTCTTAATGTATCGCCGTGAAATAAGTAATACAGCAATCTACAAACTGCGCTCACCGCCTATTATGCTTTTAATTATGCTTTTAATACGTATAGCTTATGCAAGGTTAAGCTATAGCCTTACCTTTTCGGGAAAAAACATAGATGTACCTAAGCTATTGACCGTACAAAATAAGTTAATTAGAATTTATTTATTTATTTAATCTTAGGAAGACAAACAGTTATAGCATGTACAAAAATATTTATCCCATTAAGAAAACATCATATACCAATTAAGTCTTCACAAATAATTAAATCAAAATACATAACAGAATTATAACAAATAAAAATAAAAATTAAAGATTATTTAAAATTTTACGAAGTATGAACAATTAATTAATAATTTAGTAAAAAATAATAAATATACAAATTCAAATTCTATTCAAAGTGACAATGCTGGTGACATTTTATTTTACATTTCAATTCCTTTAATGGCATAAAAAATATATCAAGATCATTGAATTTATTGTTGTGGTTTATGCATGATCTGTAAAGGAAGTTGTTGCGTACGTAATATATATATATATATCGTTGCGTTTGGACTCTACTACCACTTACCATTAGGTGGAGTAGTCATTTGCCCTCGCCGATATATAAAAAAAAAGTAGTAGAATCTTTGTAAAGAGCGAGCAATCTGACACCTGTAAACTGAGCGCTGTATACTGGTGGTAGAGCTTTGTGCAAGCTCGACTGGGTAGGTACCACCCACTCATCAGATATTCTCCGCAAAACAACAACACTTGGTATTGTTGTGTTCCGGTTTGGATGGTGAGTGAGCCAGTGTAATTACAGGCACAAGGCACATAACACCTTAGTTCCCAAGCTTAATGGCGCATTAGTAATGCAAGCGATGGTTAACGTTTCCTAAAATGCCAATGGCTATGGGCGTTGGTGACCACTTACCATCAGGATACCGTCATGTCAGGTCCATATGCTCGCCCGCCTTCCTATTCTTTAAAAAAAAAACTTCATCTTAAAAAGAATAATAAATAATTATTTCTAGTACATTATATAATACAAATTATGAATATTTTTATACAAAACGCGAAGACACAATCACGATACATATTTAGTTATTAATAAATTGAAATAAAAAGGCGTTAAATATACTTCTACAAAAAATATGGATTATTAATTAATAAGACATATTTGTCATTCATTAAAATAAAAGAGATATTTTTATTCAAATAAATAAAGTTAAGCAATTTTATAATAATAAGTATTTCATTATTGTTAACGCGAGTAAAGTTCACAATGTGGAATACAATAATTATCGAGTGTGAGTAACAATGAAGTAGATAGCTTTATTAAATTATGTCACACAGCCTAGAGCTCGGACACTCCTAGTTTTCGAGAGCTATTTAATTTGTCTATATTGCTTTGTGTTGAGCCTTTGTAACCGTACGCTGGGAAAATTCCTTCAGCTACAGTAGGGTATGTAGATATTGACAGATTCAATATTTCTTTGATATTTATTATTACTACAGTTACAGAGAGAATACTACAGTTACAGGTAGAATAATCCGAACCGCGACTATCTGTCAATATGAAAGCCATTAGAACTCTCCCAAGGCACTAAGCTCGATCTTCGTTCGGCTTTTATTTTCATCCACCAACAATTGTTCGTTTGTTATGTGATCTGTAGTTATAAATAAATTAATATTCGTTCTTGAACCGTTTTTTCGGATTGATTTGATTTTTTTTATAATATAGGCAGGCGGACGTGCATTTGGGTCACCTGATGGTAAGTGGTCACCAACGCCCATAGACATTGGCATTATAAGAAATGTTAACCATCGCTTACATCACCGATGCTCAGCCAACCTCGGGAACTAAGGTGTTATTTTTTTTTTTTATAGAATAGGAAGGTGGACGAGCATATGGGCCACCTGATGGTAAGTGGTCACCAAACGCCCTTAGACATTGACATTGTAAGAAATGTCAACCATCGCTTATAGCCAATGCGCCACCAACCTTGGGAACTAAGATTTTATGTCCCTTGTGCCTGTAATTACACTGGCTCACTCACCCTTCAAACCGGAACACAACAATAGCAAGTACTGCTGTTTTGCGGTAGAACATCTGAGGAGTGGGTGGTAGCTACCCAGACAAGCTTGTACAAAGCCCTTCCACCAGTATGTAACCTTATATACTTTGTATGTGACGTTTTTAGTCATATAGTCTATAGTACTATCAAACAACAACTAAATAAATGGCTTGGGGTTCGTATAATTGTTTACATGCAACGCAAGTCAGGCGTCAGCTTAATAATTAGTCAGTTATTAATATGCTTTGGTATTGTAAGGGAAACTTGAACCATATTTAAACTTAATTTTCCCGTTTGATATCTAATTGGAAGACAGACTCGTGAATAGACCACCTGTGACAACTTCTATCGAGAGCCTTTGATAGAGACCTTCCTTAGCCAAAGCGCTACAAACCACGAGACAAATCAATGCAATCCCTTGTGTATTGTAAAGCGTTAGGAATTGAACGTAACAAGGCAAAAAAATGTGATAGCATCAAATATTTGAAACAAACCGAAATGAGTCCTATAATAAATGTTTTCTCATTACACAGTCCTTTAAGCTTACATTACTGTAACGTAGAATATTTACCATTTTGATTTTACCTTGTTTAAAGATGAGCATAATCCTACACAACGGAGTATTTCTATTACATTAGCATATTTATTATTTGTATCTTCATTTACTGGTGGTAGGGCTTTGTGCAAGCCCGTCTGGGTAGGTACCACCCACTCATCAGATATTCTACCCCGAAACAGCAATACTTGATATTGTTGTGTTCCGGTTTGAAGGGTGAGTGAGCCAGTGTAATTACAGGCACAAGGGACATAAAATCTTAGTTCCCAAGGTTGGTGGCGCATTGGCTATGTAAGCGATGGTTGACATTTCTTACAATGCCAATGTCTAAGGGCGTTTGGTGACCACTTACCATCAGGTGGCCCATATGCTCGTCTATCTTCCTAAAAAAAAAATCATCATGATTATTTTTTTTATAACACACATATTAGTCATATTTTTGAGATTTACTTATCTAGTGTACAAAGTTTTGGTTCATTTATATATATATATATATATATATATATATATATATATATATATATATATATATATATATATATATATATATATATAAAAATAAATGTTAATGTATAAATAAAAAGATATATATAAAATTTAAAAGCTAATAAACGAATATTGAAGCCGAGATGGCCCAGTGGTAAGAACCTCCATATGCCTAATTTCACTGAAATTCTGCCACATGTGTATTCAACCAACCCGCATTAGATCATCGTGGTGGAATAAGCTCCAAACCTTCTCCTCAAAAAGGAACAGGAGGCCTTAGCCCAGCAGTGGGAAATTCACAGGCGGTTACTGTAAATGAATGTTTGAATGAAAATTCTTCGTTATTGACAAAAGATCTACGGTAATTGATATAGCAATCCTGAAATATGAGACGAGCTAAGTCGCGGGTAAAACGCTAGTCTTATAACGCCAAGCGTTTGTTATGGAAGCTTGACCAATAATTTTGTTCCCAACTAGTTCGAGTTGGTCTTTCTTTAACTTGTAAAAGTATAATGTATTATCATACTCAAAATAGACTGAATAACAAAGTAATTTATTTTCTTTATTTGAACTTATTTATAAACGGCCTTATTTATAAACTACTATACTTATTGATTCGACATTCCACGGAACAAGACAAAGCATTGTTTAACTAATCACCTGCTAAAGAACTATTTTTAAGCAATATACATACATAAATATATATATCACTGCGTCTATATATATATTTAAATACTAGTTATACCCGTTTTTAATTAATCCAATAAGTATACAGGTTTTGTTCGAAGTGGGGACGACAATAGCCGAGGATTGTACCTGTGACTTTTATATCGCTAGCCGAAACGTAAGCCATTGCGCTATTGAAGGGTCTTGAAAAACTATTATCAAATTATGTAAGTTGTTTACTCATTAGACGGTAAATATTAATGACTTGTAGATAAGAATTTGATACAAAAAAACTTTCTTGTTTCGTATTTTTCAAAGGGCGATTTTTTTCGTTGTCGTGGTTTAGTTTTTAAATATTTTTTTAATGATTCGTGTAATATTTAAATCACTTAATTCCTCCCCTTATTGCCTCTACTGGTGAGAGGAAGGTTCATTTTATCATGGGATTCAAAGGTGAAAATTGCTACCATTCTTGCCACCATGCGGTCACGATTTGAACACTAGTTGGTTTTAATTTTTATTTGTATGTATTTTATTTTAAGTTATTACAGACAATGTCAATATATCACTATATTTCGCGATCGTGTTTCTGCAGTGAATTTCGATTTTGTTTCAACAAAAATGCTCTACGGAATGACAAATATTGTAGATGAAATTGATGTGACGTAATTTATATGGGATTCTGTAGTCCGATCAAGTGGGTGGAAGGGAATGCGGAAAGTGGATTTTTCATGTTTAAAATTATAATACTTTGCGCAAATTCTTTGCGATATCATATTTTACGCTCTACTCGCAATAATTAAAGACAAACTAACATTGCACTTTTTTATTACTATAACCTGCATAGGAAAATATGCCTTATTCTGCTTGAAGTCTTGAGGAGACAATAAATGTCAAGTTACGTTATTTTTGGCATTATTATTATATTGAAGTCTATTTGATTTAATTATCAACTTTATTAAAACAGGAAACTGAATACTGGTGCTAGGGCTTTGTGCAAGGTCGTCCGGGTAGGTACCAGCCACTCATCAGATGTTCTAACGCAAAACAGCAATACTTTACATACTTTATATTGTTGTATTCCGATTTGAAGGGTGAGTGAGCTAGTGTAATTACATTACATACAGACACAAGGGACATAACATTTTAGTTCCCAAGGTTGGTGGCGCATTGGAAATATAAGCGATGGTTAACATTTCTCACAATGTCAATGTCTATGGGCGTTGGTAACCACCTACCATCAGGTGGCCCATATGCTCGTGTGCTAACCTAAACTATAAAAAAACAACATTTTAATTTATCTCTATTCCCGAAAACAGGCGTATGATTAATTTATATTTGGAAACTGTTATAATGGGTCTAAATTAGGAAGTCGAAATTTTAACATATTTTTACATCTCGAGATTCTGATCTTATATTTTACAAGTACTTATATATAAATACTTGTATGTGTAAGTAATTTTGTGTATCTTAATTCAATTTAAATCGACGAGTAATAGCATAAGTAACAAGTTATTAACTGTCCATTTAGAGCAGGATAGCATCACTTTTATTCTTTAATTTGATGTTAAGAACCCTTAATAGCAATTGGTAACCATCGACACCTGGCACACCAAAAAGTATAAACTCATTCCACTGTTTCACCTTTATGGGATCTAAGTACAGCGGTTCATTCGGGCTTTAAATTGGAATACAGCAATAAATGGTATTGAGCAAAGAAGGCATAATAAATTAGTCGAAATTTCATTTAAAAATACTTAATTCACATTTATGTTATTTAACCAGAATGATTAAATACCACCAAAAATTTTGATTTTGATTATGTTTAAAAAAATATTAAGAACTACTCGTAGTAAAAAACTATTAACAAATAAATATAGCCTTTATTGATGTTCTTAATTATAAAAATAATAATTATAATTTTTAGAATGTGCCCTAAACTTTTAAAGTAAAATATCGGTTAACGGTCGTTAACCTCCTACAGCCTGTCTTCCGTGAAAGGCCTTAAGATTTCGATTCAATCCTGTCATTTGATTTGCGAGTCCTTGTATATATATATCGATATTGAAAACAAAGAAGAATCTCAAAGATATTTATAACGGGCGAGCCGACAGATGGCGAGACTTACTACAATATTATTTTAAATGGTAATAATTATTAAGCTTTATATAATTGTCGGAGTTTACTGTATAGTTCCATGATAGAATATTTAAAAAAGCAGAGCTTTTCTGTAATAAAAAACTCGTAACACACCGCAGAAAACGGTCGTGAAATGGCATTAAGTGATATGCGACATTGACCATAATAATTATAACATTTCATGGATACACGCATCAAATTCACCGTAATTTGGTCGTTAACATTTCACGGGTGAGTAATGAAGTGAGTTCTTACAGAATAACATAACAGTAGTCAGGTGAAAATTGTCAAACATTTTAGTCAAGTGTTTCATATTCGATATTATCCAATCTACTCGTCGCTATTATCTTAGGTACTCAAATGCCATTATCCCGACATGTTTACATTATGTAACTACTCAAATATAACACACACGTGATAATGTTAACCGTAAATTATTATTTATTCTTATTGAAAATAATGTAAGAATAAAATAAAAAGTAACTTTAAAAATCAATAAATAAATGGCCCAGCGCTGGGTTCTTCCAATTCTCGAATGAAACGCCTCCGATTAAGGAGAGCCTAGAGCGCATTCAACAGTTCTGCTCAAATGTGTTTGATGGGTACACAATCTGATACATTACCTCTTCACGATGTTTTCCTTCACCATCGAACAGGAGATGTATCATAAAAAATTATTACAACCTGCTTGATTCCAAAATTTTGTCTTTTCTATGGGCATAGGGTTACCACATAGGGCTTTTTAAATTAAATGTATGCCATAACTATCCATATTTTAAGTTATACTGACCCGCTTATTAAAATAAAAAATATATAAAGCAACCTTCAGTCCTAAAAATGTGGCCATTACGGGGAATTAATTTATAATTGACGAAAATTAATAAAAAACGTAGGTTAATTAAATAAACATGTCTCTTATTATCATAATCATATAAAACAACGAATTATGAAGTATACGCACAACACATACCAATGTGTATAAAGTGGGGGCGGAGAGGGGCATGTAAGAGAGCGTCATGCCGTTTTCTGTCAAGGGATATAAATCGGTCCCTTTGAAAACCCCAACCACGTCCCATCGAAACCTCCAAGGCGTAACAGATGTCACATCGAAAATAAATATGACTTCTAAACTCAAAGATAAAAATTATCTATGAACGAGTTTACCGACAAAGGCGAATCTATCAGCTTATTTTTTCTGAAATTAATGAGATAAGATACGCACTTATTAGCGGAACGAATATGTAGGCTTCATATTTGAGTTATATTATTAATAAATGCGTTATCAAATTCTTTAATGATTGCGCGATTGAATCATCGAATAATTGATAGACTGGGCGATTGATGAAATGGCTAGTGTAAGTGGATAGCTGTGACGTCAATATACAGAACGTGGTTGGATAGCATTTTGTTTTTGGAAATCGTAATTTTGACTTTTCAGGTTGTGGGTTATAAAGGATGTTTGTATAGTATATATATAACTTTTAGCTACTTAAATTCAAATGTCTTATTCTTCACTTGCTCGTGATTTAATCAGGTAGCCCATTTGTTAAGCCTGCCTGCTTTAAATAATATATGATTTAATTGGATAAATAAATTTAAAAACATAATTGTCTGTTTGTTCGAGAATTATGCGAAACTACTGAACCGATATTAATGTATATTTTGTGTTTAAAAGTTTATAATTATATTAAAAAACTGGCAAGAATTTGGTCTCGCAATGAGGGTTCCCTGGATAAAACCACTTATAATATAGCACCTGACGAGGGACTATTTGTAAATAAAGTCAATCGAATCAAATTTTAAAATTTAAATTTAGAATATTTATAAGCCATTACAATATATTATTGTACTATAAACATTTCACGTTTCCTGTGTACACTAGCGAGTACTTATGATATCCTATTATCGTAATATACGTTTTGTTTGTATCAGATATTTTTTTGCTTTTGGCTAAACTTACACTGAAATACACAAATTCCAAGTTATTTGTCTGTGTTTTTATATAAAGAAGATATTCTTCTTCCCGGTTGGGCTTCGTGAAAGTTTATTTTTATCTAAGTATTATTACACAAATGATCTGAATATGCTTATGTTTCGCCGAAGTAATATCGGGACATCAAAACGGTAAACGAAATTAAGGAAGAGCTTTCCACTGTCCACACTTCACACTATAATTTAATTTGTCTGATCATTTTAACAAAATCATTTTCACATTACATATATTTACTAGACCCGTGTCCACTTCGTTGGGCGGTAAACATTTTTAATTGTAATCGATTGGCCGAACATTAAAAAAATTATCTCGCGTATTTGGTATTTTAAATTATCTCTTAAACTATGCCACCAAAAAACAAGTTGTAAAAAATGAATTTTATCTGAATAAAATTTCCTTTATAATAAAGCAATTTATTTTTAAATAGATAAACGTATATGAAAAAACCGTTTAATAGAAATATCACTCGATAGATTACGACTCGGTCACGTTTCCATACCTATGTCGTATTATCTCTTTAACCATTCGTCCAAGTTATATGCAGTAAAAGGGAAAAGTCTTTTGTTTTAAACACTTGAGACGATAAGTTTACTTATTTTGATAACAATTTATAATTATTGATAATATGGCCAATAAACCTGATCTAACGAATTTTTTATATATAAAAAACAACTTTTTGTGAGTTAAATATAAAAGTTAGACATATGCTGTCGCTGACTTTTTGTAGGCATTATCAAGTTCTACAACTTTTCTCTAGAACTCAATCATATATCTCTCGTTAAGGAAGCGTAAGAAACGTTTTCGTTCGACAGTTTTTCTCCGACTTATTTTGCAAATCCCACTACCACGAAAGTTTTCATTTTTCGGGTTAATATATACCCTATGACACTCACAAACGATGTGGCTTTCTATGGTAGAAGAATTTTCAATTCCGTTTTAGTAGATTCAGAGATTACCCCTACAACTTCACAAACTTTACCTCTTTATAATATTAGTATAGATTTGCGAATCTCGACAGCGCGATTCAGGAAATTGACAGATTTTATTACCGCCATCTATCGGTACCGAGAAGTAACATATGCCTACAAATCTATTACAACTATTTCCCCTTCGACTTCGCAAACTCATCTTCACATTTGTAATATTTTATAGGATTAATTTTATTTTAAGCCGTAAAAACTTGAAAAAAAAGAGGAATTTTTCGAACTATTTTTTTAAAATGTTTTTAAGGAGCGAATAAGACGATTTGATTTCATTGCGATTATTATTGATTTTTTTAAAGATGTAATATGTAAAATGTGTTGATATTGTTTCACTGACCACATGTTAATAGGCAATAAATCTAACAACGTTTCGTATTCCACTTAATTTTTGGTTATTTACAATGTAAAAACGTGCATTTATTATTTTAAAGTAACAATGAATGTCCTACTGGTAGGCTAGTTTTCCTTTTGAGAAGTTTTGAAGCTTATTCTACCACGCTGCTTCAGTGTGGGTTGGTGGATACACTTGTGACAGAATTAACCAAAAACAATTTATATTGTTATTATGTTATAATAATTGTAATGAGCAAATAACAAAAATAATATAAAAATCCACCAACTACGTTGAAACAAAGCTGCAGATGCGTAGCTTATAATATTATTATGTTTGTTTAGTATATAAATATCGATAGCTTTATCGAATCTTATTAGCAAGTTCCAATTAATACAAGACAGACCATCTCCAGGGGGACATTGGTTATTTGTGCTTCACTGTTACAGGATAATCCTAATAAATTAAAATGTATCATATTTACATATACACATTGGGATATAGATTTGTTTTTATAGATATACATATTATGTTGGGACATAAAATCCTAGTTCACAAGTTTGGTGGCGCATTGGCGATGTAAGCGATGGTTAACATTTCTTACAATACCAATGTCTAAGGGCGTTGGTGACCACTTATCAACAGGTGACCCATATGCTCGTCCGTCTACACTATAAAAAAATGTATGTATTACATTACTCAATATGCCGCCAAACACCAATAATTAGTATTGTTGTGTTCCGTTTTTAAGGGTGAGTGAGCCAGTATAACAAGCCGCATAACATCTTATTTCCCATTTGACGCATTGGTATATGTAGGGAGTGATTACATATAAATTTCTTAAAGCACTGATTTATGGGCGGTGGTGATAACTTACTGTCAGGCACACCACTGCCTAACTAATACAATAAAAAAGTATGTATATTATATTTAATTTTATAAATTATTACATAACTTGTAACAATTTCTAATTATTAAAAAAAAAATATCTGTTTATCTTCTTTACAATGTATATAAGTTTGGATGTAGAAATAATCTTCGAAGTTCATTCCATATCAAAAATTATTTCCCCAATATTTACAATAAACCTTCCAACCTTTACTAATATTAAAACAGTAATAGTCTGTTAATGGTATTGGGTGATCGAATTCACGACACTTTTAAACATAAATTGACGATGTTTTGCCGATTGGCCTAAATTCTCGATAAAAAATCTCAATAGCCACTATGAAATATGGTATATAGCATGAAATATGGTAATCATAAAAGAAAAGATTATATATTAAATATTATTATATATCAACATTATTTGATATTTGGTGCTTTAAAATCGAATATACAGTAACAGCCTGTGAATGTTCCACTGCTGGGCTAAGGCCTCCTTTTCATTGTCTTTTTGAGGAGAAGGTTTGGAGCTTATTCTACCACGGTGCTCCAATGCGGGTTGGTAGAATACCCATGTGGCAGAATTTCAATGAAATTAGACACAAGCAGGTTTCCTCACGATGTTTTCCTTCACCGTCAAGCACAAGATGAATTATAATTCTGAATTTTCATGCGTTTGTAACGCATGAAAATTCAGTGGTGCTTGCCCGGGTTTGAACCCACGATCATCGGTTAAGATTCACGCGTTCTAACCACTAGGCTAGGTAAGTAAATTTATTTGTTTGTTACGCTTTCACACCTTAACTACTCCAGCTATCATCATGAAATTTTGCATATACGTTGTCAGGAGTACAGAAAAGTCAAAGGGCCTTCCCTCCCACACGCGGGCGACACAAAGACACTATTAAGTTATATATATTATTTCGTTAGTTATAAATAACTTATAGATCCGGTCCGAGGAACGTTTAGTTAACAAAATAGGAATCTGATAGCGTTGCCGTCATTTATCTTCCGCTCTGTGGCGTCATTAGCCGTCACAAAGGTTACCAATGGATACGAGAAGACATTGCCTCTAGACGACGTCAAATGGCGCTGCCGCCATTTTTATAGATGACATGATACGATGCTACATATTAAATGGCCGGCCGCGTTAAACGTTTGTTGTGTTTTGTGTATTTAAGTATATATTTGTTTATAGACATTTAACTATATTGGTCGTTAAAATTGTACATCTATAGTGTAAATTTTTTTTTTTGCCCTAACGTTGCGTTAAAGATATCGTTCTTAGGGGTTACAGCATCTTCTGTTCTGTTTTTGTTGTTGTCAGTCTAATTGTTTCGTCTCGTGTATACTATTATTATATCAGTGAAGTTTTCACAGTAACGCTTAACAATTTCAAGTGTTCTGTATAAGAAATTGTTGTGACGTCTAAAGGCGTTGGCTGTGTATAGGTAAAGTGTTTATATATTGGTAAAGCCGTAAATGTTTTAATAATTAATTGAAGGTAACCTTCAATGACAAAAAACTATATTTAATAGGTCTTATAGCATACGAAACTAAAGTCATAAATTGGCCTTAATGAATCGTAAACCTAAAACCGTCACTTGTGCAGTAAATGTCTAACGTTAATTTATTAGCTTAGTTAATTTAGATAATCGTATTAATCGAATTTATCTTTGTGAAATAGTAAATCACTTTTTTTATAGTCTTCATATAATATTTTAATGTATATAATTAGTACATATGCCAATTAATCATTTTCCTCACAAACATAATGACACATTGAAATTCTTTGTTATTGAAATATATGTATTAATATTCAAATGGATTGCCATTTAATTGGCGCCATTTTCGTCCAACATGTTTATTTATTAAATCAGTCAGTGCGTACGTCCGGCGCTAGCACTGTCCAGAGTGCATTAGACCAAGAGTGTCAGAAGAGTGAGGTACACCACCACATTTCCTTACTTCCATCAGTCGGCTGCACAATAAAATAGGCAACCGTCTTATAATCATCGTCTCTAACATATGTTAGAGATAATCTCTCTTTCTCTCTCTCTCTCTCTCTCTCTCTCTCTCTATATATATTGTGATTTATATAAAAGAATAACTGACTGACGTATTAACGCACATATCCAAACTACTTTGGCTAGCACTATGAAAATACGGGTTACTTTTAGACTGTAGGTTAGCGTTAAGGAACGATTTTTGAAAATATAACCCCTAAGGTCTGATAAAGGGGATAAAAGATTGTATGAAAATCCTTATTTTTTAAGAAAGAGCGTATGGTAATTATGGTAAAATAAAGATGAGCTTATTTTTTTATGATCTCAAAAAATCAAATTTAAAATATAAAAATTACTGCCGAATTTTTTTTTACAATATCCGGGTCCCATGGGGGTACCCGGGTCCCATGGGGGTGGAACCGGGTTATGTGGGATTCTTACCCACTAAAACCACTGCGATGGCCATCTTCAGCACGGATCAGAGAGGCTGCGGGATCGTGTTGATATAACGCACCCGCGGCTCTGAAGTGATTTGTGATGGATCCGCTTCCATAATAGCCTTTAATTCTTCATTTCTGTATATCTTCTGTTTGCAGCTGCAGCAGCACTGGTGCCACGTTAGAACTCGTACTCGTAAATATACCGATATTTCATGTTTTCCATTGTGCGGTAATAAGCGACGCCAAAGAAAATATAATGAGGAAAAAACAAATGAATGACTGTTTTCAAAACTCAAATGTACCAGCTAAATGAATTTATAAATTTGAATTTGGAATTCTTAACCAAAGAGGAGATATTTTAGATCAAAGTGGTCAGTACGACAAAACTACTACTAGTACTAATATTAAAATAAACAATAATAATTTCGAGTGATTTGTGAAAGAATCCGCAATCACAAGATCGACTTTCGGTAGATTATTTGTTAGTCTACGTGAATATACTGCTTATCTTATCTTATTTTAGCATAATATAATATATTAATAATCGTTCTAATATTATTATAAGTAAAAGAACATATGTGGGGCGTCAAATCATAAAGAAGGATAAAATAAATACAAAATTCCCAACGCGCGTATCGCAAAAGAGTCGCATGCAAAAACGAACCAGCGATGTGACGTCACAGTCAAAACTGTGACGGAGCAAGAATTATACGAGAGCGCCCAAATTGATTTGCTAATAAAAAAAAAGTTTACATGATATAATCATATTTTTTTCACACATGTTATTATAATTGTGTAAAGATTATTTTAGTACAAAAAATAATATTTTTTTTTAATTTAAATCTTCTTAATTTGTATTTAGTAATTCTCAATTATGATGTGTGCAAAGCTGCAGGTAAAGCGCTTTTGATTTATTGGTCATAAAGATATATGAAGCAATATGAATAAATAAAATGATGAAGTTTCGTTATTTAATTAGACAAGTAACGAAATATTATTGTATACAATACACGCACCACGCACACTTATTCTTTATTTTTTAACAAAAAATTTAAATTTATTAATTGATTAAGCTAAAAATATTTGCGATTTTTTCTAATAGAAACGAATATCCTGCCCCAATAAGGATTTATTAACGTTGCGGAATCGGAAGCTTGGTGTTGCAAGCTTATCATTATGTCTCGTGTCTATACGGTGATTTTCACTGATTCTATTAATTTGATCAATGTTACTGTAAATATACATATATCGTTTTAAAAATATTGTGACGTAATTCTTGTGTAAAAAACTGATTCAAGTAACAATATTAAAAAATAGACTCCTTTTGTTTGCATGAAAACATAGTTGTCAATGCCTATTTTCTGTCAAAAACAAACATAATAGCTACTGTGACCATAAAGCCGAGATGGCCTAGTGGTTAGAACGCGTGAATCTTAACCGATAATCGTGGGTTCAAGCCCGGGCAAGCACCACTGAATTTTCATATGCTTAATTTGTGTTTATAACTCATCTGATGCTTGACGGTAAAGGAAAACATTGTAAGGAAACCTGCATGTGTCTAATATCACTGAAATTCTGCCCCATATATATTCCATCAACCCGCATTGGAGCAGCGTGGTGGAATAAGCTCCAAACCTTCTCTTCATAAAATGAGAAGAGGCCTTAGCCCAGCAGTGGGACATTCACAGGCTATTACGCTACGTACGACCATAAAATGAATAAGCTGTGGTATTTTCTTCTTTGAACAGCCTCTCTAGTAAGAACAGCGAGTGATCAATCTAAAGCCTTGAGAGCTCAAAGGCAAAGGAGTCATTAAAATAAAATGGCGTAATAAATTGTCCTGATTGAAATATTACATCTCAACACGGTTGAATCGGAAGTATTAAATCGCTTCGTTGTACGATTAACGGAAATGACAGCTGTCATTCATCTCTTAGTCCGCGTGTCATAGCAATAATTTAATTTTTATTTTTACGCAGCAGGTTTTAATGTTATTGAGAGAAACTGTGTAGATCGCTCTTTTGTCTTGTTTTAACAGGTTTTTACGCAAGAACGGAAATTGGGTTGTCATAAGTCCGGTATATATTGTTTAAAAATCGATTTGGTTTGCTTCCTGATAGAAGTTACTGTTATTATATAAGTTACACTCACATTTTTAATTGCAACGATTTAAATAATTATTATAATTATTTAAATTCTTTTTCTTAATTTGGCAATTCAACGGTTTGTTCTTAAAGAAAATAAATCAATTGTACCTATAAGAAAAATGTTCGGCGCGTTTTCTGAGAACGAATTGATACAAATTGAAATTTGTCCCATCTTAATTTGTAATAAAGTAGAAATATTTTAGGAGTCAAACGCATTTTTACTAAAATATCTCTATTAAGTTAAATTTTTGGCTGTTACAAGTTTTTGGCATAATTGTTTACGAAATGTTTTAGAATTTAATTATTATGTTTTTTAACGATCTTTTTTACGGAAATAACGAATATGTGCGTAAGTAGATATATATATGAGTGGTATAGGTTGGCGGACGAGCATATGGGCCACCTGATGGTAAGTGGTCACCAACGTCCATAGACATTGGCGTTGTAAGAAATGTTAACCATCGCTTACATCGCCAATGCGCCACCAAACTTGGGAACTAAGACGTTACGTTACGAACAACAATAACAAGTACCTACTGCTATTTTGCGGTAGAATATACGATGACTGGGTGGTACCTACCCAGACGGGCTTGCACAAAGCTTGCAAGGCTTTATTATAATATATGCAGCGTGTTTTCGAGAAGGTTTCAGTAAATAATATTATTATAGAAGTAGCTGCACTTCGAAGTTTCACCCGGTTTAAAATTATACTATACTATAACTATTGACGAGTAATACAACAGTACAAGTAATAAATTTTATGTTAGTTTTAATATCCTTAAACATCGGAGATTTTTATAAATCTAATTAAAAAACAAAATATCATATATCGGTAATTAGATGACAGTCGTTCAGTTCTTTTTTAATAAAAACGCGGGAAAACTGTTTTTTATCTTTATCACAAAGCAATATCAATGACGTTCTGAAATCGATTATATTTTTATTAAATCGGATAAAATATAAAAATATATAATTATTATATATATTTATGTAAGTGCATAAATAAGTATTTCTAACACGTGACATGAAGAATGACTTTTATGTTATTGTTATATATATAACTTTATTATATAGCTATATGAATTTACCTTCACTGAACCAACGAACCATAAAGTCTAGCGGTGTTATTTAAAAACTCATTTCGCTCTTTCTGTCGTTATATTTGACATTCGAAAAAAGAAGACAGCATTCTTTGACTAATCACCCACCAAGTAACGCTTATAAGTAAAGTCGTTTTCTTTTGCCAACTCGCAAATAGCCATATTAAATTAAAAATAGGCAGTTATTTTGAAATCACAGACAGACACTTCAATTTTATTTATTTATATAGATAGGAACAATATAAATTCTTTACATTAAATGTTAATCATAAAAAGCAATTTAAATAATTGGAAATAAGATCATAAGCCGGGTTTCCCGGATCATTCCCGCATCATTTTGAATACAGATGAAGTCGATATTATAAAAATATACCACAGCTGAGCAAATTCCAGGAAAGAATTGATAAGAATCAAAACTTAATTTAAATCTTTGTTCATGTGAAATATATTGGCGCGCCTTGGAGATATCCTATTTACTTCTTTGCTATATGTTATATATATGTTTTTCGTTGTTTCATATTATCATACTATTGCTTGACTGCCTCGTTTGTCTAGTGGCTTGATGTAAGGCAGCAGACCCGGAGGTCCTTGGTTCAATTCCAGGTCGGGCCAATAAAAAGTTATTGGGTTTTTCTGTCAGAAAATTCTCAGTAGCAGCCCGGAGAATGGATGTTGGAAGTGTGTACACTCCCGTGCCTCGGAAAGCACGTAAAGCCGTTGGCCCTGCGCCTGAACTCTTTCCGGTCGTGTCGGATTGCCGTCCCATCGGATTATGAGAGTTAGGGAATAGAGAGTCCACCTGTGTTTGCGCGCCGACTTGTGCACTATAATATCTCCTGCGCAGTTGGCTAATCTCTCTTGAGATTAGCCGCCGTGGCCGAAATCGGTCTGGAGGACATTATTATTATTATTATTGTTGTACGAACTATAATTGGTACCTATAACCCGTTCATTGGCGTCATTCATCGCGCTCTTGGGCAATAGTCAATAGGATCCATTCAATGAAAAGTGGATTTGTGGACAATATAACATTGCTATATCAATATCGATAGTTCTATCGATATTGATCTAGTAATAATTATATTTTATATATTTACATTTAAGTTGAAATAATCACAATATTATCGTTGATAAATTTAATGTTTACTTATGTTATATTTATTATCTTTCCTTTTTATGATTCTTATACTTTATAATTTATTAATAATATATATTTAGTAAAAGTGATATCGCCGTTTATATTATAATAATAAGAAAAAATATAATATAATCGAAAATCTATGTTGTTATTTCCATTTTTTTTATTTAATTTTTTTATAGAATAGAAAGGCGGACGAGCATATGGGCCACCTGATGGTAAGTAGTTACTAAACTCCTTTAGACATTGGCATTGTAAGAAATGTCAACCATCGCTTACATAGTCAATGCGCCACCAACCTTGGGAACTAAGATTTTATGTCCCTTGTGCCTGTAATTACACTGGCTCACTCATCCTTCAAACCGGAATACAACAATAACAAGTACTACTGTTTTGCGGTAGAATATCTGATGAGTGGGTGATAACTACCCAGACGAGCTTGCACAAAGCTGTACCACCAGTAATATATCACTTCATAACTATTTATCGGTTTTCATTGATTATAAATTATTTTAACAAGC
This sequence comes from Nymphalis io, assembly GCF_905147045.1. Classification (NCBI taxonomy): domain Eukaryota; kingdom Metazoa; phylum Arthropoda; class Insecta; order Lepidoptera; family Nymphalidae; genus Nymphalis; species Nymphalis io. Next base: position 7,661,922 of record NC_065909.1, read on the forward strand.
ACCAATTTCGATGTTTCTCTAGCTGTTCGTCTCGTGATGATCATATTTTATAATAAAGATTACGGTTTATAGGTAACTCATTTTCTAATTAGCAAATGTTTGCGTTAACTTAAAACAAGTAACAAAATTATCGGTTACCGAGAAGTGATGCTTACCAGGGCTTAAGTCGTTTACTTTCGATTTTATCTGCTCTAATTCTTCTTAGAAATAAAAATAATATAAACGAATGCTTCTGATCTCGGCTCTCACAGCATCAGTATAATCTTGCTTCAGATTTTGTTGTTTGTACTCTTGGTAACCTAAACCAATTGCTTGAGTAATTTTTGATTAATTTTTTGTATGTTAGCTCTCATTCACAATTTTCTTCTATTTGAATTAGTTGCTTATTGTTCTATAAAATTTTATTTAAACTATTAAATAAACTTTAAATATTTTTAAAAGACTAAATACGTAATTACTTGAAATAACTGCTGTAGTTAGGTATTTGTGCTTGTGTGTGTATTTTTGCGCATATTCGTTAAAATCTACATTCTCGACCCTATTTCTCATTGGATACAGAAAGGGTGAACGAACCGTAACAAGATAGTGGTTATCAAAGCCCATAAACATCAGCTCTGGAAGAATTATAATGTATTCCCGTTTACCATTAGGATGCCATCAATCACGGGGCTTAAAATTTTACATCCCTTGTGCCTAATAAATCTGGCTTACTCAGTTTTCAAACCGAAGCAATACACAGAATTGATGTTTGGCAGTAGAATAATTGATGGTAAGTGGTTCAAATTTGCGCTAATAGATGGCATGGCAAGCACTAATGCACCAAGCAAACATTAAAAAAATCAAAGCTTAAATTTGAATAGACAACAGAAACGCCAAATGCAACAGTATATTTGACTGTTGGACATACACTTGGAATTTACAAAAACACAAGGCCTACTATAAATAAAACCTCGTAAAAAAAACAAGCTTTCATTTCGAGCGTACGTCATTGTCAAACAGACAGTCAGATATAAATGTTTTTGAATTTAGTTCAGATTCTATTTCCAGCCATTTATCGAATAGGCTGAAGAACTCAAACTACGGCTTTCTCACCCGTACAACGTTAAAAAAATGCAGATTACATTTATAAAAAAGTGAAAACATAATGTATAAATAAAAATGGCGCGTACTTATGTACTTGCGTTAAAAGTTATACTTCCTTGTATTTCGAGTTTGTAAGTTAACTATAAAATAATGTACTTTTGGGTTTCTTCGTTATACATCTAAACTATCAGATATTGACGAATGGATACTTATAAGTATATATTTAGCTATCTTTTAACTTTGTTATGTAATTTTTTCAACGCGCCTAAGGAAGTGTATTTTCAATAAACGTAGAACATAAACAAATACACATTTACACGTACACGAACGTATTAATACACACATTCAACGTTACGTTAAATTTCTGATGACGATATAGATTATTAATTAGCAAATAAGGAAATTTGTCATGAGACCTCATTGGTTAAAAATGATTGACAGCTCTTATTACTTTATTCGCTTTTCCAAATTTGGACAAGGGGAAAGAACTTTATCAATGTCAAATCGTATGTTGATGCGATCGACTGTTTAATTTACAATTTTTTACCTTTTCCATTAAATAGAATGGTAGAAAAAAAATTACGGCACATTTACCATTTAAGATCGCCAATCCAATGAATCTATAGCTTCATTGTCTTCGTTATATTTTTTATTGTCAGTTAGGAAATTTTTAGGCCAAGGTCGTTAGACAGTGTTCCTGGATTAGCAAGCTAATTTGAGTTCCCTTTGTACGTATATTTCATCGCAATGTAAATTGATTTTAAGGCATTTGGTAATAGTGTTTTCGTGGGTTGAATTTATTGTACTAAATTATTATATATATAATTATTTATAATGAGCGATTGTTGAATTTACTAAGTTTGATTAAATGTAGAGACATTATGCGAGCCTTGAGAATTATGTTTTTTTGGAAATATTATCTTATATTTTTTATATCTAATATAGTTTGTGGGCGAATTATATTTAATCGATTTCCTTCCTCATTGGATGGATTTCCACTATTTATAAATATGTATAAATAAGAAAATAGATGAAGATGTTTGGTTGTGGTTGTGTGGCGAATAACGAATGTTAACTTTGAATTTTTTAGACACCAAACTGATTTCAATTATTGATAGAATAGAACAGAATTGTTAAATTATTATTTTTTTAAATATTTTTTATCTTTATTTATAATTATGCCAATTTGCTTGTATCAATTCCGCCAACCTGTTTCTACGTCACAAATTCGATGTTGCCAGGCCAATTCTATGGTTTGGAATTTATTATAATTTAAAATATAATATAAATTAAATTTATTTAATAATTAAATATATTAATTAGTATCTACAATCCAATGCTAATTAACTAATTCGGTTTTAAAATTGCTTTGTGCTTATAATGCTTCGTTTCAGATTAATTTGTTGTCTGTCATCTACAATAGAGGTTAGTTTTGTATGAAATATTGACGTAATGTTTCTAAAGAACTTTTTAGTCAAAATGGCTAAAATTTAATTAATAATTAATATATATTTGCTTTTTCCATTACAATCATAATCAATTCCGTTTTAATTTTGGTACATAAAAGTGATACAGTTAATTTATGATAAAAATCTAAAAATAAGTTACCACAAAACAGCGACATTTTACAAACACAATCCAACAATTTAAGCTATATTAAATATAATAATCGAGTTCCAATTACACGTCCATAACAAACTCTAAAAAATATAATATCCTGATCAAAAGTTTTCCGATTTCCTTTAACAATTGCAAATCTGCGCCAACACAGACAAAGCAAGTTACAAAAGCAATTAAAAAAATATTTGGTCGACTAAGCACTATTAATAATATAAATAGAAAAAAAAACAATCTATTTAAAACGTGAAATATAAAAATAAATTAAAACTAAAACAAAAATTTGAAACCACGAGAAGCTATCAGTCAACACCCTCGGCTTCACTCGCGTCATAAATATGAAAGATTTTCATACAAACATTATCACTATAACGGGTTAAATAATCATAAATCCTACATCAGTACTAACCCACTGTTTCAAAGAAACATGTGTCCAAATTTTCATTTATTTATTTAGGATCACCAACATGACATACATTTAAAATTAAAAATTAAAAGTTTACAAACTAAGTTAGACCTCTAACGGTAAAAGTTGCCATACTTATAGGTAACCACAACATGCAAAAATGACACTAAGCATCATGGTGCTAAACACAGTAGTTACTAGGACTGTTTTTTGTTTTTTTTTTTTTTTTTTTATAGAATAGGAAGGAGGACGAGCATATGGGCCACCTGATGGCAAGTGGTCACCAAACGCCCTTAGACATTGGCATTGTAAGAAATGTCAACCATCGCTTATAGCCAATGCGCCACCAACCTTGAGAACTAAGATTTTATGTCCCTTGTGCCTGTAATTACACTGGCTCACTCACCCTTCAAACCGGAACACAACAATATCAAGTATTGCTGTTTTGCGGTAGAATATCTGATGAGTGGGTGGTACCTACCCAGACGAGCTTGCACAAAGCCCTACCACCAGTAAAATATCATATATAAAAATTTGTATATCAGTCAGTCAATTATCCTATATATCACGTACCTTTTACGTCAGAACATTATGAAATAAAAACTAATTTCGTAAATGCTTTCTAATAACCCATACCTAGTGATGTAATTTATTGTTAGTGGGGTCGCCTCCACCGAGGCGTCTAACCTTTGTCTTATCACCTAAATCAATCAATATAGATAAACCAACACGTCAGAAAATTTCTCATACTCAACATCACTGCATATTGTGAAACAAACTGTATCTATCTATCTGAGTGCGATAAATCCGTTCGGTTTTTCCGAACGGGTTTTATATGGTTTTGAAAAATAGATGGAGTAATTTATGGGGAAGTTGTATAATTGAACATGCCGGAAAAAATCATGCCAACTGGGAGTTATACTGGCGTGCGTCGCGTAAACCAATATGTGTATATTATCTCTTCGAAATAGGCGGGATATGCAAAAGATTTGAATTTTGCATAAAATTATTCACAAGAAGGTTAAGTTCAGCGACCAACTTCATCAAATATCCTTTACCTGTTCCTCGCAAACATCCCCGAAGTATCATAACTAAAATATTCCATAACCCTATCACGAAAATTTCTCTTTTGAAAGCTGGCTCCGATAGTGCGCATACGTGCTCGGCATATTGAATTGACATAAGTTATATATGGCATTGACATCTTTCATGACAGCTTCATTACTTTTAAAAAAAAGCTCATGGATTACTTTTTGTCAGCGAGTCCATCATCAAAATAGTGCGTTGAGATTCTGTTGTTTGTTTTTTTTGTTATATTTTTTTCATGTTATGTTAATAAAGAAAGTATAGGTACGTATCCGTCTGAAGCCAGGTCGAGTAGTTAGCGAATAGATACAAGCGAATCCTTTTGAAATGCTTCGTTGGTCTTGTGGCGTGAGTGTTCCGTTACAGTCTGCCTGTTACTAATATTTCTTTTTTCAATTTTTTAATTTTAATTTTATTTCTTCTCCTTCAGTTCAGCGTAAACTTTTAAAAGAATGGGGTTAATAATAGTCCAAAAGATCAATATTGAACTTGCGACCATTAGATCAGGAGACGGCTCTTTTAACGTTAAGCTATTGACGTTAGAAAGTTATTGGCTTACTGTCAACAAACTTTCATTAGCAGCTCGGAGTTGGGAAGTCGGAAGTGCTAAGTTTCTTGTGTCTCAGAAAGCATATAAAGCCATAGATAGCGCCTGAAGTATCTCCGGTCATTTTACAACCATTGGTTCGAAATGTACATTATACAAAGAATCAGAATCAGCAATAAGTTCAGTACGATTTTTTTAATAAACAAAAATTATACATGTTATATTTATGCCGCTAACTTCATAATTGAATAAACAAATAAACACGTGTCGTCCCAACCCTAATGTGACGTTCTTAATATCATGATTAAACAAATTAGTTGTGTCCACGTGATAATGTCAAATATAATCATGAAAGCTTTATGTACCCTGAACGAACATTCCTAATTTATCGTGTTTATTTAACTCTGTGTTCAGAGGCTTGGATATAACACGTCAATAGTAATTGAATATCACTGATTCAAATCCGATTAATATCTTTTACTCTTTATATGCTTAATATGTACATTTTTGTCTTGTATTCGGGTTTAAGGAAAACATTGGAAGGTAACTTGCGTATTCCGCACTGGAGCAGTGTTAAGTTCGAAACGTTTTCCTTAGCGATAGATGATTGCCCAGCTGTGGGAAATAACGACCTTTTACTATTTCTTCGTTAATTTTGTCAAATAACTTAATTTGCTTGATGCTGGTTATGGTGAATTTGATGACGCATGCTTGGACAGGCGACGCTTTCACGAGTGATATACTAAGTGAATAAATAAACAATAGCACTACTAATGCCTTCTAGAATCGTTAGCAACGCTGTCGAGTTTATTCATTTTTGCAATTAGATGTATCAAATTAATGTTATGCAAATGTTTAACATTACAACAATTTAAATTTGCTTATTGCTTGCATAAGTATAAATTGTTTCGTCAAGTATTTCGAGTTCAAATAACGTCAAAACATTTACACTTTATATATTGATATGTAAAAGGTTATATAATTATTATTTATAGTAATGCCTTAACTGAATACAAATAAAAATTAAAAATAGTTATTTTACAAATCGTGACCGCGTGGAATGATGGCAAGAATGCTAGCAGCATTTTCCCTTTGAATCGCAATTCCGATTCTCTAGGAAAAATACAGTCACCCTGCCAGGATTCGAACCTGGAATATTCTGATCCGAGGTCAGACGCGTTATCCGTTGCGTCACAGGGCCATATAAATGTTTGCATTAGATAGCCTGTTCATTGAGACATTATAGACTGTTTAACATTATGCTACAACTCACGGGGTAGGAGCAGTATTGTTGAAATTGCGTGGAATAGCTTTTAATTGGTAACACACATTTGGAATATGGGTTCTGTTGAGATGAACGCATAAGAAAATTTACAATAAATTAAATTGGCTATGAGAAGGCTAGCGGAAGAAAAGTGGACTAAACGTTCTCATTATCTCTTAACATTTTACTCTAATTAATAATTATGCAGCAGTATAATCGCTTCATATGACGAATTAAAGAGCAGTCACTGTGCTTGTTTGTTGTATTATATGTTACTACATAATATAAAAATATTTATAAAAGATAAGTATATAACCTCGTCTTATTGCGTGCGCTTGACAGATGGTTTAGTACATTTTCGACGTAGAGAATCGGAATTACGATTCAAAGGGGAAATACGGTTAGCATTCTTGCCACCATTCCACATGGTCATGATTTGTTCAATTGCTATTAATTTTGATTTTAATAACTTATTTACGTTTTCAATTTATATTGGTCATTAATCAAATTATTTGTTTATGAACAAGCCGTTTTTGTTATATTTTATCTTCGTCCGAATTAAAACAATTGTGGGACTATAAATAAAGTTTATTTTTAATAATAAAAACCTTATGAGTATAAATAAGAAAAATGTAAATATTAGCGGGAAAAAATTAAAAGAAATAAATACATTGGTGAGAAAATAATTATAATTAAAGAAAACAAATAATTAAATATGTAGTAAAATAAAAAAGAATTTATATAAGGTACGTCTTTTAAAAAATTGCGTCGAATTGATTGACATAAAACGCTTAGTGCATGGAACACCGGAAGGTTCTGGTTAATCAAGGGAAATATAACTAAGTACAAGAATATCGAAACGTGTTGCTTATAATCAATTACGTCAACAATGTAGTGGAATATTTGGAAATATATTTTTCTAACACAAAAGGTTTTTTTTTCAGCAGTGCCATATTTATACAGACTGTATCAACTTACTTGAATTTAATTTATTTTGTAAAGAAATTCTAGGTCCAAAATGTGATAGTAGTCGGACGTGCAAATGGACCACCTGAATGGTAAATGGTCACCACCACCCATAGATAGATAGGCGCTGAAAGAAATATTAACCATTCCTTACATCGGCAAAGCACAATCAATCTTGGGAACTAAGATGTTGCCTGTAGTTACACTGGCTCACTCACCCTTTAAACTTGAATACGACAATGCTTAATATTGCTGTTTGGCGGTAGAATATCAAATGGGTGGGTGACATCTACCCAAACGGGCTTGCACAAAGCATAAAAATATTTAAAAAAATAACAAATTACGTTTAATAGACGAATATTGAATGTAACAGCGTTTTCATAAAAAATATAGCAATTCTTATTTTCAAATGGCAGGAAGATTAAGCTTTTCTTCATAATATTCTATAACGTGCAAAATAATTTAACAAAACCATAAATTAAAATCTATCACGATTATCATCACATTACAGAAGCAGGTGATCTTTATTCTTCGTTTTTTAATCTATATTGCAACAGGATTTCCGTTTTATAAAAGCCGTAAAGTAATCAGATCAAAGGAAAGCCGTACGCTTTGTGAGAACGTTTTTGTTCGACCGAAAGTTTATCATAATCACAAAAAATAACATACAACTAACATTATTTGAACAAATAGACAGGTGGTTACAGATTACTTAGACAAATAATATTCCTACCTCCATGTATATATATTTTTTATTTTGTTGTTCTTATCTACACAGATGTTTTATCCGTAACATTTGTGTATCTAATTTTAATGTTATTATTTAAATATTTAATTTTAATGATAATAATTTTATATGCCTGCATGTTTTTACTAGGCAATATATATTTTTTTTTAGTATTTGTAGATGGACGAGCATATATGTTGTTGCCTGATGTTAAGTGGTCACCAACGCCCATAGACATTGACATTGTAAGAAATGTTAACCATCGCTTATATCTTCAATGAGCCACCAACCTTGGTAAGTAAGATGTTATGTCCCTTGTGCCTGTAATTACAATGGCTCACTCAACCTTCAAAGCGGAACACAACAATAGCAAGTGCTGTTTTGCGGTAGAATATCTAATGAGTAGGTGGTACCTACCCAGACGAGCTTGCACAAAGACCTACCACCAGTAAATCACAATCTAAATTTACACTTAATCTATATTATAAAGTTATTTGTATGTAAGTGTATGGTTAAACGTGTTAATATCAGTAACTTCCAAGTCCGATTTGAAACAATCATTTTGATTTGTATAACGCGTTTATTTGAGATTATGGGATATATGACGTCGTGCCACTGACTTGCCGAAATACCTTTATTTGCGAAATGTTAGTAAAAATATAACATATATTTTGGAATATATATAATTGTAATATGAGCGTCTAATATTCGCATCATTTATTTGTGTTAGCATTTTCACCGTAGTTCCGGCCTTTAACATTGTTTTCCTGATATAAGGTGGGAGGTTAGCGTATGTAACGGCTCATAATAGAGCCCGTCGTGTATAGGAAACTAGTGTCAGTGACCTATTGGATAGTCTTTTGTCATTATAACGATTATTTCCAAAGGCAACAATTAAATAAGTGTATGATTGTCGAGAGAGCCCTTTTTATAGTTTAAGATAAGCTGAAAAGCCTTTTCAATCTCTTTCGACAAGAAATTGCATCGATAAGAATTAAATATAAAAAATAAGCCTAAAGCTAGCTAAAATTTTACAAAATTAAAGTTTAATAATTATAAAACTGAAATTATAATGCTGGCTGGAAATAAATAAAAATAAAAATAACATAAAGAAAAAAAATGTATCAATAATACAACACGTTTTGAGTTAAGATTATTTATCTGTAACACCTAAATGCATGTTGAAGAATACAATTCCACTCGTAGTGTCGTTTCTTGATATTGATTATGAACTCGGAATGAATGTCGAAAATGCACAATATTAACGAAAAAACAGTGGCAACTTTAACGATACTTTAGCATTTAAGTATATTTCCATGGATAAGATATAAATAGTAAAACGCTTATCCTTTATAAGATCTTATTGAAAAATTAAAGTTCCATATTGTAGGAACAAGAAAGCCAATTCAGCTAAAGAAAAAAAATAATTTTAGTGACAATACGTAACAAGATATATTAATAGTGGTATGAAAGTTCCATTCATACCCTTCGCTAATTCCATAATAGCTTAACGCTTAATTTAATGTAGACACACACTATCGTTTTAAGAATTGCATGCTAATATATAACAATATGTACCAAAAAGATTAGAAAGAGCAGACAGTCATATGATCATAAATAATATTTGTTTTAACTATTAATTCAGGAAGCCCTTCACTATTGCGAAAAGGCACATAGCCTAACAATATATTTAATTTCATTTCAATAGTGTGCACAAATTAATGAACGAAGTAATAGTCGAGTGACTTATTATTATTATTAGTGATTAATTCTTAAGTTACCATACATAAAGTCATAAGTTATAAATTCTGTAGATGTCCCACTACTGGGTTAAGCCTCTCATTTAAGAAAGCCTGGAATTTATTACACCAAACAATTCCAAGTCGATGTAAACATGTCGCAGATTTTCATTCGACACATACATCTCTCCTAAAGAAACACACAATTTATTATAAACAAAAATTTGGTTTTGAACACGCAAACCTCGGCTTAGATTCACGCGATCTAACCACTGGACCATTTCGGCTCATATATAAAGTCTTAAGACTGGCAAAACGAGAATTATTACATGTTATTTATTTGTTAGTTTTACGCTAATAAAGTACCAGACCAAAGCTATTAGTAACAATGCAAACACTAAAAGAAACGCCGAAGTATCGCATATTTATGTCAAACCTGACAGATTTAAAACACCATGAGTCAAGCGATGGGATTGTAAATAGATTAGTTATTTTGGAACGGAATGGGTTGAAATGTGGGTGCTTCGCAATTTGTGGGCTTAATCATTGCGTATTTACGGTTTCTTATTATCGGTATTCATGCGTCACAGACCTGTTAAAAGTTACTTGAAATATCGCAAGTGAAAATTCTTTAGACCTATTGAGACAATATTAGAACGTTGAATTTGCGTTGCAACGTTTCTATATGTAACGATTAACTTTTAAAAATCATTGTGTTTGTTAAATTTAGTCTTACATTAGTCATTATATAGCTTGCAACAATGTATGTAACAACATTATAACAACAAGCTGTTGATTGTTAAATAGTTCCTACATCTATAACCAATCATGGGTAAAGATTTGATTACCATAACTAAGCATTGTCATCGGAACTGAAACATCATGTAAAATTTCAACTCTGGAGCATAAAAGAAAATAGGTCAATGTCTTGCAAACTAACAAAAATTGTTTTAAATAATACATCTTCAACTTAATACTTAATATTCTTATTGATTATTTCTCGTCTTATTAAGCGAATAAAAGCTTGTAAATTTTTAAATTAAATATTATAATTTATTTATTAAATGAACTGTCACACAATTTGATCTTTGTTGACATCTGACCAAAAGAAACCTTATCTGATACTAAAATAACTCCATTTACCGTCCATCTCAAATTACTAAATAAATAACCCCGAAAATCTTACCCATTGTCTGAAATCAACTTTTAGTTTTCAACATATTTTCCCTGAGGTTGTATCAATTGTTCTCTTTGTATAAATGCGCTACAAGTATATATCAAATTTTCCACAATAAAGTACTAGGAGTAAGCTATAACAGAAACATTAAGCTTCGACCTCGCTGTGACATTATTTCATTAAACCATTATATTTTACGACTATGATTCGTTCTCTTACTTAGATTATTATTGTAATATACTCGTATTAGGCCCGAAACACAACTGTACAATAAACTACTTACCGGAGAAAACTTAAAAATATATCTATTATGTGCTCCTGAACGATTTCGACCAAGGCGGCACTTCTCGAGGGACCTAGCCTAGCCTAGGACCTGCCACTTCCACGGGACATATTGTTATAGTATGCTCGATTAACATGTAAACACTCTCTATTATTATTTTCATAATATGATGGGACGGCAAACTGACACAACCGGATAGACGACGTGCTTTCCAAGTTACGTTAGCGTAAATTACCACTTCCAAATTACCATTTTCGGACTGCTACTGAGATTTATTTGACAGAAATACTCTTCAATTTGTTTTACCGGGATTACCCTCAAACTCGTGTTATGTAGTCTCACATGCCAGTCACTGGACCCTGTGTTAAATAAACAAATATATGTATTTAACTATAACTCAATATTTTATCTAATACCTGTAATTAGTAAGATATATTTTCTTCGCTAGAATTCTAGGTGGTTATTAAATAAACCGAATCCTATTGTTGTGTTTTTATAATTAAACTCTGAGATCTTTGAAACTGATAAAAATGATGACATTAGAAGATGCTTTAACTTATGACAAAATGGACTGCTAACACTATTGGGAAACAAACACTTATCTCATTAAAATAGAAGAAGGCCGCCGCCGATCTGTCAGTCTTTTTGCTATCAAGCATGACACTTACCACAATTGACAGCGACAGGTCTTCGCCCTAGCCCAGCTTGGTGCTTAGCTCCCCACGCGGTCCACCCTGAAAGAGCATGACTTCCTTGTCCTGGAATTTCTCCATGGCCTTCCCTCTATCTACAGTTTTAGCTTAACGAAACATGAATATGAAAGAATTTTTAAAAATTTAGACAAAGTTATATAATATTATTATGGATGTAACCGATGCTTTATGTCGTAAACTCAGCTATAATATTTTACAGTTTACTTTGGGGTCGTTCAACGACGCGTCAAGAGGATCATCATTGTAAATTTTACGATCGAATAAAACGATTTAACATTCAAATTACATATAAAATTTATGAACATGTTTCAAATAAACATTCAATTATTACGATTTGATCTTTCTGAATTAACTTTGGAATACTTTGCCAAAATGTTTATATTAACCACAAAAGCTATCTGTTCAATATCATTAATAATTAGATATTCCGTCTACAGACTATATAAAAGCCTAAAAGTTATAATTATATAATGTTAATCACCAATCATTGTTTATTTCTTGATAATTGCATCGTGTTATAGAAGAGCTAGGCCCACGGACTCAAGTATTTTTATTATTATCCTATGTTGGACCTGATGTCCACAAATGACTTGAAAACAGCTACACGGAAACTCGGAGTTCTGAACAAGGTGCGGCGTTTTAACGCCACAACAACTGTGTCTGCTGTACAAAACACAGGTACGGTCTTGCGTGGAATATTGCTCGCACTTTTGGGATGGCTCCGCTAAGTACCTATTTGAGGCCTTGGACCGCTTGCAGCGACGTGCCGTACGCATTATTGGCGACGTAAAGGTCACAAACACCCTTCAACCTTTACAATTGCGTCGTGAGATAGCAGCACTGAGCGCTTTCTATCGACTGTATCACGGCGAGTGCTCTGAGGAATTATTCTCTCTAATTCCTGCTTCCCCCTTCCTTCTTAAGTCCACGCGAGCTGGTTCTCGATGTCACCGCCTAACTGTGACATCAATTCCATCGCGAACAAAGAAATTTGGCAACTCCTTTCTTTGTCGCAATTCCAAAAAATGGAATTCCTCCCAGCTCACGTGTTCCCCTCCTCTTACAACCCGGGTTCCTTCAAACGAGGCGTGAAGAGGCATCTTGCGGGCCGGCAAGGCGAAGGCGACTAGTGCAGAACGTTTTTCCCGTCTGTACTAGCCGTCGTCGCGTTTGGACTCTACTACCACTTACCATCAGGTGGAGTAGAGTCATTTGCCCTCCCGGCGAATATAAAAAAAAATATGTTAAATATCATTGAAATTAATATTTTTTAATTATGTGACTTGATGGGCTCTTAGTAAATTACTCTGGGACCCTATAAGGTCAACGAAGGTTGAAATTCATTTAAGCAACGTCGAATTTTGTGTGCTTAATTTTTAGCAAAGGAATATTGACAGGCTCTTATACTACGCTACTTATTTACAATCTGAAATCATCTGGTATACCTATGGATGTCCATTTAACCTATTTTTATATATTTTCATGATGTTTGTGAGTTATTTAGTAATTTTTAGCCAAACTGACATATTGATATATTAGTTTAATTTAAATATTGACGGCATCGATGATGAATTAATTAGTTTTCACATTAATAATATCACTCAATCGCTCTCCATTAAAATTATATCTTAATGTTCAACCCACTCAAGGCTGAAAAGTTTCAGGAATTTTTAAACATACTTTTAGGAAACGTGGGCTTACAAAAACAAACTAACGAAATACTGAACATCGTCGTTGAAACGGTAAATATTTAAACGTTAAATTATTTAATAGTATTCGATTTTATTAATTGGAAATCAAGATTTTTAAAATGGCGTATGTTAATCCTATAGCTATGGCCTAGTGGTTAGAACGCGTGAATCTTAACCGATGATCATGGGTTCAAACCCAGGAAACCACCACTGAATTTTCATGTGCTCAATTTGTGTTTATAATTTATGTCGTGCTTGACGGTCAAGGAAAACATCTTGAGGAAACCTGCACGTGTCTAATTACACTGAAATTCAGCCGCATGTGTATTCCACCAACCCGTGTTGGAGCAGCGTGGTAGTATAAGCTCCAAACCTTCTCCTCAAAAGGGAGAGGAGGCCTTAGCCTATCAGTGGGACATTTAAACGTTACTTTTTACTTTACTAATCTATAACCTAACATTCATAGCGGATGTTGAACAACTATCACCTTTCATGACATCAACATTCTCAGTTTGAACTCATTTTAATGAAAGCACTGAACTAGCAGCAGCATTGGAGTTTAATTTATTTCATTTATATTTTTTAAAGTTTAATTGTTATAATATATTTTGATTTTATTTTAATGTGTTCTTCCTACCTTTTTTATTTCAGTTAAGTGTAATGTTAGCATTGTAATTGTATTGTTAATTTATAAGTGTAATGTCATACATTTGTGATGCCTATAATGGTGTATCACACACACTATTATATACCGTAATAACCTACTACTGTTGTTATATATATTATTTTATTTTGTGATTATACTGATGACGTTTCTTATATCAATTAATTAATAACATAAACATGTCTGTTTGTCCTGAATCTTAGTGTAATATCTATATAAGTATGTATTTATAAAAGAAAACTAGTATATCTAGCATGTCAGTTGTCTGGTTTCCATAGTACAAGCTCTGCTTAGTTTGGGATCAGATGGCCGTGTGTGGATAATGACCCAGCTTATTTAGTTTCAGCGTTTTGCTCGAACCAGCTTTTTTGTTTAGTCTTGGGGATGAAATATTTTATTTAACACAATAATACATTAGATTACAAGATTGATTTAAATCAGGCCAGATTCTGATTCACATGCTTAATGTACAAACGGGCATTGCCTTTTGTAAATATAGGTAAGATTTATTATGTTTAAATGGAGTGTTAAGCACCTTATATATTGCGAATGAACGCTCATGATTTGTAATCGGTCGTTCACTTTCACGGTCTTTCATTCGCTTTATTTATCGCATGGTTACGTTTTCATTCGGGAAATGAAACGATCTTTAGAAAATATGAATGTAGAACATGAATCTTAATTCGTTTATAATTTACAAACAAGAAAAACGTAAATATTATTTATTTAAGCGCTCACTAACTTTATGTATACTGTAATACTCACTTAATATATATATTTTTTAATGTAACAAATTTAAAGGAATATTATAATATTCTATAGTAATCAGACATTTAGTCTTTTTTATATGAAATAGATAGGCAGACGGGTAAAAGGTCAGATGATAGTCAGCACTGACCAGAGGCGCTGTAAGAACTATTAACTATTCCTCATATACAGAGTCACTCACCCTTCAAACCGGAACACATCAATATTAAGTATTACTATTTTTCGGTAGAACATATGTATGTGGGTGGTACCTACCCAGACAGGCTTGCATAAAACTCTACGTTACTTGGTAACGTTTAACTTGTATCTTTTTTAGTCATTTCTTATATCGCTTTGATGTGAATGAGTGTATTTGGATAGGATAAACTCTTACTGCATACAAATACACCTTACCTGTCTTTGTAAAATATATCGTTGCCATACATTTGGATGGCTTTTCGGCGCCAAATTTCAAGGCTCAATTCAAGGCATATGAGTCAATGCTCAAGTAATAAATGCACTTTGTTGCGAAATATGAAAAACTAAATTTTTAATTAGGAAATTAATTATCAAGGATATCAACTCTGGGCTGTATTCAATTTAATATCTTATAATTTGAGTATTTTAAACATAATAAAAATAACCGTTAATGAAGCGATCATTAAAACTTATTTTTATAATTCAACGTCGTTTTTTTGTCGCTTTCGCGTCTTAACAACTTCAATCGATTGATCGATCATCATGAAATTTTGATTAGGCGTTGTCAGGGCTTAGAAAATGATGTAGGGACCCCTGCTTCCGTTCCCCTCAATGGTTATGCCTCGGGTAGAAAATAGTTTAATATAATAATTTCCTTTAACAATTAATTATTCTTTTGACAACACGTGATTGAGTTTTTTTTAATAAAGAGTTTTTCTTCAAGCATGTGAAAGACTGAAATACAAAATATATTCTGTGATAATTAAGCATGAGTTTAGACATTTTGAGGTTGTTTTTTTACTTTAAATATCCCACTGCTAGGCAATATATTTTTTTCATGATAAAGAAAAGTATTTCCAACTTATTGGCGCTGCATTAGACACGTGAATCATAATCGCCATAGATTATGTATATATTGAAATCAGTTAAGCAGACTGACAAATGGGTCCGCCCATAGACATTGGTAATGTAACAAATATTAACCATCCCTTAAATCGCGAATGCGCCGCCAATCTTGGGCACGAAGATGTTATGTCCCTCGTGCCTGTAGTTACATACCCTCACTCATCCTTTAAATTGGAACATAAAAATATTACGTACTGCTGTGTTGCTGTACAATATCTGATGAGTGGGTGGTACCCACCCAGCAAGCTTGCAAGTAGTCCTACAACCAAATATTTTATTTAGTGTTCGATATCCATTATCGTTTTCAGTAAACAGATCGACAATATTTCTTTGCGTTCATAAATCAAACCAGCACATCCAAACAAAATGTCACACATCTATTAACGCTTGTTGAATCGTAAACAAACATTCGCGCGAAAACAAATCGTCATATATCCACAACCCCATAAATAATATTTTTCGGATCCGTAAGCCGTAAACATTTGTCGTCTCTTTCTGTTACGTGATCCATCGTACGTCTATTTCCTTCGTGAACTGAATTAGCAAAGAATCATGTTTCATGTACATGTTAACCCGTTATTGTAGGGATTATGGTTTGTTTTACTCTTAGGTTTGGTTTTGGAGGGGGGATATCGATAACGGAGATGCTATTTATAAAGAGGCACTGGAAAGTAAAAGGTGTATATTAACGTGATTACTCGTATAATATATGGTTGGGTTCAGACTTGTCTCCAGCTAGTCACTTCACTGCTTTCTGCGCCTTCTATTACAATCAGTTTCATTATATTTAAGTTTTTACAAGTGATCATATTTTTTTATTGCCTTTTCAATTAAAATTTCCGAATATTTTATAAATGAATATTGATGGTAATGTTTGTTAGTATTTGCGTTCATGCATTCGCCAACCGATTCATTTGAACTTTTAATTTGTGATGTACAGCTATTATATAGCTAGACAGGCAAGTAAGCTTTCAAAGGCGCAAGATATTTAACATGTAATAGGCGTGAAGAGGCATCTTGCGGGCCGGCAAGGCGCCCCCGGGCTAGTGCAGAACATTCTTCCCGATTGTACCGGCCGTCGTCGCGTTTGGACTCTACTACCACTTACCATCAGGTGGAGTGGAGTCATTGGCCGTCCCGGCACATATAAAAAAAATAAAAAATCATATAGCTTGAAAATGCTAACATATTATATTGGCAGACATAACGATTTCATATCAGATTGATCATTTAACTGACGCTTTCGAAGAATACATAAAAAATCACAAAGAGAAAAGTAGCCTTCAAAACACGAACTTTTCTTTATTTAAAATAATTTATCGTTTATGAAATATATGATAATGATTAATTATTGAATATGTATACTACATCAGTGGTCTGATTTCCATAGTACAAGCTCTGCTTAGTTTGGGATCAAATGGCCGTGTGTGGATAATGTCCCAGGATAAAAAAATAAATAAAAAAATATCTTTAATTACAATATATTTGATTATTTTTTTAATCCTACAAATAATTAAAACGCAAACGCCTTTTTATTAACTTAAATACCTAATGAAGCTGTAATTTATTTTCCGTAAAATAAGAGCAGAAGTGAGCTGAAATGAGAAGATGGCCTAATTAAATTACACTATGCTCGTCTGTTGTTTCAATTTCAATTTAAAGTACCTTTGAAGTTATAATAGATTTTGCATAAAAAATCAAATAAAGTTGAATATTTCCACTGTAAATAGTGACACAGGAAATAATTGTTATCTTTCTTTTGTTACAGATAAATATGATTTAAGCGAGATAAACACCGTACAGAAGAATCGACGACAGCAAAATGTTAAGAATAATATTATTTGTCATAATCATCATAGGAAAAATTAATTATAATAATGCAAAAGAGGCAAAAAGTATCAATATAATTGAAGACAAATTTATAAATAGTATTAACAAAAATGATCTCATTATTAGTAGTTTTAATAAAGATAACATAAGATCTAAAAGAAGTCTCAGAAATGAAGAAGAAGGCGAAAGCGTTGATGAGATGAAAAATAAAAGCAAAACTGTTGAAGAAATAATACAGAACGTAACAGAGAAATGCGTAGGTGACGCGGAATACTGTAACATGACAAAAGAGGATTACATAGCGATGTTAAACGATTATATATATCCACAAACTTATGAATGGGTGCTAATAGGTACCCATACAGCTGTCTTCATCGTCGGTCTAGTTGGAAATACACTTGTTTGCGTAGCAGTTTATAGAAATCATTCGATGCGAACTGTGACGAATTACTTCCTTGTGAATTTAGCGGTGGCTGATTTCATGGTGATTTTATTCTGTTTACCGGCGACTGTTTTATGGGATGTGACGGAGACTTGGTTTTTAGGAGACGCTCTGTGCAAGATACTGCTTTATTTCCAGGTATGTTTTAAATATTCGATGCTATTATTGATTCTAAATAACAGTGTTTAAACCTAGGTATTTTTTTATTCTTTTTTATTCATTATTTTAAGAGCTGAGTCACTTGGGTGACTATGTTGCTCTGGTAGGTTACACAATTTTTCTTATCTTTACATTAATTATACTATTCTAGTTTCGCTTATTTATATTATGTTTACCTATATTATACATAAAACCTAGGTAATATAAAATATAATATTATAATTTTGTGCACTAAATGGATTAATATTATGAATGCGAGTGTAACTTTGTCTTTGTTTGTTACTACGTCACGTAATGGGACCGTTTTTAATGAAATATGACATAGACCTAGCCACATAAGAACATAGTCTTATAAATTACAGTTTATCATTTAGCACTGTACGATTTTCTATATAAAACTTTTCGATACAAAGTTTATTGATTTAAAAATGTTAAGACCTTATTTAGATAAACACTGAATCATCTCTTTCTGTCATTATTGATTTGACATTCGAAAGAAGAGAACACAACAATTTTTAACTAATCACCCGCTAAACAATGGTTTTAACTAAGGACGTTAATCAAATCAAAATATCCTAATTATAAATATAATGTGATTTATGATAATATCAAAAAACATTTAAAAAAATATAAGATACAGGAATGCTTTATGCGCTAATAATGTTATTTTAGTTGGAATGTAAAAAATAATAATTAGTGAAAAATATTTTAAATTGTAGTAAAGTAATTCCTACTTATTAAGTTTATTAATAATTTAGTTTAAAAATTATCATACAACAATAAGAGCTTATAATAACTTAATTTATTGATATAATTAATTCGTTTGTAACAGTCTGTGAACGTCCCACTGCTAGGCCTCCTCTCCCTTTTTGAGGAGAAGGTTTTTTTCCACGCTGCTACAATGTGGGTTGGTGGAATACACATGTGGCAGAATTTCTGTGAAATTAGATACATGCACGATGTTTTCCTTCACCGTAAAGCTCGAGATGAATTATAATCACAAATTTGGCACATGAAAATTCAGTGGTGGTGGTCCGGGTTTGAACCCACGATTATCGGTTAAGATTCAAGCCTTCTTATCACAGGGCCATCTCGGCATTTAATTACTAAAATTATTAAATAGATACTTGTATAGTCTATTCATTTTACGTTTACATGATGTTAGGTTTTATTAACTCCCAACGCAAAACGAAGGGTGTTATAAGTTAGGCGTGTGTGTATCTCTGTTTGTCTGTTTACAGGAGATCGTAGCTCTCGAACGGATAAACCGATTCTCACTTAGTTGCTTTTGTTTGAAAAATTCCCTAGTCGAATGTTGAATCAGCCGTTTAATAGTTATGGGGGGTGGAAGGGGGGATGAATAAACGTAAGCGAATATATCCGAGTGAGGTATCAAATAACAGGATTTGATTGTGTATTATAATGAATTATAATAATAAATAATACGAATATTATAAGCGTATTAACAATCAAAAAGTATATATACTAATAATAGAAAGGTTTATATAAAAATCTCGACCGAATACATTATATTAAAATTTCTAATACAAGATAATATAATTATTTAAATTAAAACTTTGACGTGTCGGGGGATCGCTCCATATTAAACTACTTTAAAATTAAAGCTCAGTCCATTAACTATCGACCTAACCACCTACCAAAAATGAACAAATAGTACGTATAAGGTTATCCGAGTAGGTACGAAGATATATAAATGTATGTATGTAAGTAGGTATGTAGTATGGTTATCAAGTACGTTTTCCCAAGAATTGAGAATTGTTTGATAGGAATATAAATCAAGACTTAAGGGTCTCGAACGGATAAACCGATTCTCACTTAGTTGCTTTTGTTTGAAAAATTCCCTAGTCGAATGTTGAATCAGCCGTTTAATAGTTATGGGGGGTGGAAGGGGGGATGAATAAACGTAAGCGAATATATCCGAGTGAGGTATCAAATAACAGGATTTGATTGTGTATTATAATGAATTATAATAATAAATAATACGAATATTATAAGCGTATTAACAATCAAAAAGTATATATACTAATAATAGAAAGGTTTATATAAAAATCTCGACCGAATACATTATATTAAAATTTCTAATACAAGATAATATAATTATTTAAATTAAAACTTTGACGTGTCGGGGGATCGCTCCATATTAAACTACTTTAAAATTAAAGCTCAATCCATTAACTATCGACCTAACCACCTACCAAAAATGAACAAATAGTACGTATAAGGTTATCCGAGTAGGTACGAAGATATATAAATGTATGTATGTAAGTAGGTATGTAGTATGGTTATCAAGTACGTTTTCCCAAGAATTGAGAATTGTTTGATAGGAATATAAATCAACTTAAGGGTTCAAAAAGGGTCGAATACTCAACCGCTCGATTTATTCGAAAGGTATTTTGGCCTGAAGAGGTGGCAGTTAAAAAATTAAGCCATGATTAAAACAAAGTACTTTAATTAAAAATTGCTTGGCTCCATAATTTATTTCGATGTCATTTCAATTCTAGTCGAGATTGAGAATTTAGTGGGAAGGATCAAATCGTTTGGAAGTGTTGGTTAATATTCGATAATTATAGACAGGTGATGTGTGTCAGTAGACACAGCACTTAGTGTTTGGGTTTTTTTTAAAACCACTCTGGGTAGGTACCCCGTGCCAATCACGAAACCACGCTACTTAATATTGTTGTGTTTTAACTACCTGCACAAGGGATATAACATCTGAGTTCCCAAATTTGGTGGCGCATTGGCGATGTAAGGAAGGATTAATACTTCTTACAGCGCCAATGTCTATACACGGTGGTGACCATTTAACACCAGTCACCTTTCCTTCGCAACGCAATTTTAGTGTTACGACTTTAAAAAACTCGATTGTTAGATAAATAATATAAATTAAAAAAGCGTGCGATAAATTTTAATAAGTTTAGAATTAGAAAAAACTTACTGATGTCTGCTCTTAATGCGTGACCTTCGATTTGTATCCACGTGATCTGTCGGATGAAAATATTTGCGATACTTTGGAACATTATTTACAAACACTTAAAGTATTTAAATATACGAAATTCCACGCCTACGATGATATTGAATTATATTCAATTACTTTGTGTCGATTCACGTGTTCTATATTCTTATAGCTATCATTATTTATTAGGTATTATGTAATAAAGAATGTAGGGTAACTATGTTATGTTATTGGTGATGATTCATGTATGATTACAATGCTTTGTTTTGTTTAACAAACGATATTCTCTCTCTAAATTTAAAAAGTCAGTGTGTTTCGTGTGCGTTTTTTTTTTCTTATTCATAGCATTGACGTTAATTGCGATTTTAATGGAATTCCGATTATTGTCATTGCCTCGTTGGCCTAGTGGCTTAATGTAAGGCCGCAGACCCGGAGGTCCTGGGTTCAATTCCCAGGTCGGGCCAATAAAAAGTTATTGAGTTTTTCTGTCGGAAAATTCTCAGTAGCAGCCCGGAGTCTAGAAGTTGGAAGCGTGTATATTCCTGTGCGTCGGAAAGCACGTAAAGCCGTTGGTCCTTGCGCCTGAACTTTTTCGTGTCGTGTCGGATTGCCGTCCCATTGGATTATGAGAGTTAGGGTATAGAGAGTGCACACGCAGACACTTCTGCTCTATAATATCTCTTGCGTAATTGGCTAATCTCTCTTGAGATTGGCCGCCGCGGCCGAAATCGGTCTGGAGGACATTATTATTATTGTCACTAGATAGCGTTTATTTTCTTTCCTAAACTTGCTCTAGACACATTGATCGTTGATATCAAAACGATGTGATTCAAAAGCTTTTGGTAATAATTCTTACATGCTATTGCTAATTAAGACTGCGTTCATAGATATATCGTATTTTTTTTAATGTGAAACAGCTAAACTCTTCTTGGTTAAGATTGATGCCGTGACGGCATACGGCAAGACCTTACCTATACCTTCGCCGCCGCTCTTAATTTCACTGAGTGTCTGTGGTTAGTATACTATATGCTTATAGTATATAAATACTAATTATTAGAAGAAAAATAAAATATTTATTTTAATTACGAAACTATATTGCTTTTATATTTTACTGCATATTTATTAATAAGGTTTATTCATTTATAAATTATTTAAATTACCTACAATTTAGATGTTACACATCTACCGGGTGTCTAGGTTGCGGTCATATTTCTTTTTGGCGCCTTTAACTTCCATTTCCTCCCTAAACTTTGATCACTATTTATACTGTTGTCGAATTTATTAATCGTCAAATGACATACATATTTATCTAGCTCTATTTTTCTTTTATAAAATAGATAGGCGGACGGGCCACCTGGTAGTAAGTGATCACCATCGCCCATCGCACATTCATACCTTGCCGTGATAATATTTTAAATGACATTGTGTATTAAGATTTTTTACCCATTAAGCTCGCACGACTAATTGTAATGACAATTATTTGTAATAGAAGTAAAATCTTATGACAAAAAAACATCGATAAATAAGACGAAGGAATTCGTAAAAAAAAACGTTTATAATGTTGGTAAATTTTAAGTAAAATAAATTGGACAACGGATTTTTCTACTTCATTTTGGCTTAGTTGTTGAAACAATCTTAACCGTGATTATGGGTTTAACTCGAGAAAGAAACCACTAAATTATCATGTGCTTAATTTGTGTGTATAATTCATGTCGTGCTCGGTTTAGGAAAACATCCCAAAGTAACCTGCATGTGTCGGATAAAAATCTGCCACATGTGTACCACCTTGCATTGAAGTAGAGTAGTGGAGTGAGTCCAAACCTATTCCTCAGAAAAAAAAGGAAAGGACATTAGCGGAACATAATTAGTGAAGTTGTATAAAATTTATCAAGATATACATATTAAACAAGAACTGTTTGTATTACAACATACTATATACTGGTGGTAGGGCTTTGTGCAAGCTCGTCTGGGTAGGTACCACCCACTCATCAGATATTCTACCGCAAAACAGCAATACTTGATATTGTTGTGTTCCAGTTTGAAGGGTGAGTGAGCCAGTGTAATTAGAGGCACAAGGGACATAAAATCTTAGTGAAAAAACATGAGCTTTTTAAATATCATAACTAAACCAATATCATAACTAATTACCCTAAAATATTAAGCTAAGCTTGGCATTTTATTTTAAATGAATAGTATTTTAAATTATTTATTTCAGTCAGTATCAGTGACGGTGTCAGTGTTGACACTGACATTCATCTCAATAGATCGCTGGTACGCCATTTGCTATCCACTCAAGTTCAAATCGACGATCAACCGCGCGAAGACCGCCATCTTTGTCATATGGGCTGTATCTTTACTGTTCAGTAAGTATTATTGTTAAATGTGGAAAATTTGTGTCTCACACTAAACGAATTCCTATGATGATAGTCAATCTTACACACTCAACTGCACAGCTGTTGAGACACTATAGTGATATAATATATATAGCAAACACGGGAGTATTCGCTTGTCCCGGAATTTTAATCTTTTAACCATCAGACGATTAGACTAACTAATAATAGCTATGATGAAGTTCTTCTATTTTTAAGCCTTGAAATTTTTTGTCAAGGCCAATTCATACGACGTCATATCACATGTTGCGTTGTCGCGATGCGATATCGTGTTAGGCAAACTTGGAAAGCTTCTCGTACATATCGTTTATGTGGCCCTCAGATCTAGCCAAGGAAAATTAATGGCTTTCATTCTTTTAAATAATGTCTATACTAAGAATTTCGCAGCAACATTTCTTCTATAAAGATTTTAAATTGACTAATCAGATGTACATATAAAAATATGGTATAATTTTAACATTCTTAAAATTATTTTCAGACACTCCTGAACTGGTAGTACTGACAACAGTGAAGACAGTTCCCCTCCGCTTTGAGTTGGAATACCTCGTCCAATGTACAGCAATATGGTCATCAACTAGCGACCTTGTGTGGCATATCATTAAAGTTGTTTTTATTTACACGTAAGTTTAGTTACATATAACATTATTGGTGACGTTTCACCAACCATCACAGGCATTACAAGTATAAATCAAAAGTACAAGTATAAGTCAACAAGAATAAATTTCAAATTTGGAATTTAAAAAGAGTTTTTAAATAAAAATATATTTGTTAATCTGATCAATTTTCTATTCAGAATATTATATGTTACAAATGCTGTTAGGGTTAGCACTTTAGAAAAGTTGCTTATAAGTACCATTAGCAACGGTATTGAGGTTAGTTTTTTACAGTATTTAAATTTTTAAAAAGAAAAGGTTATAAAATACAAGACATTGTGCTAAACAATTATGTTTGCGAAGTGCGTAAATTACGTAATTACAAAGACCTTCCTAAAACTTTATTTTTTATACGAACGATATATCATTTCAAGCACTTTTTATAATATAGTTTTTGCTGACTCTACACTTAATCACTGTCATGTAACACAATTTAGAAAGGGACCATTCTAGCAGCATTTTGAACAGATAATGTATTTTGGATCTCACTATTCGTACGAATAAGGATACAATATATCATTTTAAATAGCCTTATCCTTGAAAACTAAATGACGATGTCCTTTTGACCGATTCCGGCCAAGGCGGCTAATCTCAAGAGTGATTTTTTTCTTTCTGTTATTGTTATTTATTATATTTATGAAATTGTAATTGGTGCAAGAACACTACGCATGGATTGTTTCCTTTCAAATGGGTGAACATAAAATGTTACTAGTTTTAGTACATGATTTATTAAAATATAGTTTGTGTAACATTCGCTAGCAAACCTATATTAAATAATAAATAAAACAACTGCGGAGGACATATTACACTGCACAAGTGTGTGCACAAACACAGATGCGTTCTCTATTCCCTCACTCAATCCGACTGAAAAGGACTTTGTCGCCCAAAACGACACAATGTCTTTAATACAAATAGACAAATGCATGAATAAAATATAATATATAAAACATATTTACAAAATATACAGGATATATTTATGACAGAAAGAAGTGTAATATCAATAAATTGCATTAATACTTAATATTATTAAGAGTGAATAGACTAACTTACTAAAAAAATATTTTTTGTTACTTATAGAATATTTTACAAAAATTTATGATTCATTTATTATAATTATATATTTGCATGCTATTTTACAGAATACCTCTTGTTTTGATGACGATAGCGTATCATCAGATCGTTCGCATTCTTTGGAGTTCTGAAAAGATACCGGGTCACGCGGAAACCACAAAGCTTGCTCCAGCAGAACAAAGTTAGTATGGATATAATCCTATTATTATGTATTATTTTATGTAAAATTCCAATACATACAGTTTTGATATAACATAAGAAGAATATGTTGTGTATAATACGAATAAGTCGAAAGACAGCCAGATTTGATTATTTTTAAAGATTTGTTTAAAAATTATAAACTACGAAAAAAACGTAATGTTTGTGAATATAATGAATCTATTTATTTATACCAGCTTTAAATAGATATCATACATCTAATGTGAATATCCCACTAATGGACAAATGTCATCGCTTTTATTACGATGTTGAATTGATTTCCACGACGCTATTTACATGGCCAGAAATGTTTAGTACTACATACCACCACTGTATGTACCACACACTCATTAGATATTCTACCGTTAAACAGCAATACATAGTATTATTCTGGCTTTGTTTGAAAGGTGGTTGAGCCAGAGTATCTACAGACACAAAAGACAGATCTTTGTTCCCATGGTTAGTTTGAATTGGCGATATATGGACCGGTCAAATTTACATTATCTATGGGCGGTGGTGATCACTTGCCATCAGGTCGCTCAGTTGTCAGTCCACCTACGTATTTTATAAAAAAACTGTAACACATTAACTGAGTTTCAAAACTATGCACTAATGAATGTTTCATTAGTGCATAGTTTTGAAACTCAGTTAATATTTTGCGTGTTCTTCTTAGTAATCAAAAAAAGAGTTAAAGATAAATTGAATTAGTGAGCGCAGTACATGAATAGATCATTAGGGATCATTTGAATATGACGTATCTGTGCCCCTCCTGAAACGTGCTACGCTTGAGGCTCGCTGTAGTTTCCTTCAGGGATTCATAAAAATGCGAAAAGCTGTTAAGCTTTTCAAACAGTTCTCTTGATATTTAATTCCAAAGCCCAGCTTTGATCGGTAAATGTAGTTACACTAACTGTTAATGGGTTTTTAATTACATATAATAAATTTCGTTTATTGTTTGAAAGATATATAAACAAGCTGCCCGGCCCTACTTCATACGACAATTACGACAATAAACGTCGCAAAAGGAGTAACTGTGCTAAATTTCGAGACAATCCGATCTAAAATTATTGAGATTTCGTGATGAGTCAGTGGCACTTCGCTAATATATATACATAGTAAAAGATCTAATATATTTACTGCATTATCTCTTGTCTCAATTCTTCAAACTCCATAAAAACAAGAAGTCTTATTCACCAAAACATTTTTGTTTCCGCATATTTTAAGTCAACACTGCAGACGTACGGACGTTCTCAATAAATTCACGAAAAGAGCTTTTGAATACAAATCAAATTTTATGGTTATTGATTGTTTTCCGCGTATATTATAACGTATTTCAGTTCGGCTTAAGATACAAGCTGGAGCATGATGACCTTTATAAGATGGAGAAATGTCAAAAATTTCATAAATTATATTCGTTTTCTAACCATTATCGTAACTTTTTTAAATCGACCTAAATTTTGACAGTTTCAGTTGTGGTCACGAGCTGACAAAATAGTAAGGAATTAAATGTTTTGTTACTGAATTATAATAATAGTTTTATATTTGGCAGCAACCAGCTATAATATAGCAAAAATATTAATCGTTAATATCAGACGCGGATACAAGAACATGAATCTCATGCTTGGCACATAATAGTCATTAATATTTTTTAATGTATAATGGCTTAGTAATTTTTTCAGTGAGGTATAATAAAAAAAAACTCGACTGCCTCGTTGGTCTAGTGGCTTGATGTAAGGCCGCAGACCTGGAGGTCCTGGGTTCAATTCACAGGTTGGGCCCAATATAAAGTTATCGGGTTTTTTCTGTCAGAAAATTCTTAGCAGCATCCCGGAGTCTGGAAGTTGGAAGTGTTTACACTTCCGTGCGTCGGAAAGCACGTAATGCCGTTGGGCCTGCGCCTGAACTCTTTCCGGTCGTGTCAGATTGCCGTCCCACCTGATTATGAGAGTGAGGGAAGAGAGAGTGCACCTGTGTTTGCGCATACACTTGTGCACTATAACATCTCCTGCGCAGTTGGCTAATCTCTCTTGAGATTGGCCGCCGTGGCCGAAATCGGTCTGGAAGACATTATAATAAAAAAAACATCTCATTGATAAGTATAGATTAAGATAGATAAGACAACTATTAATATATCTCTGTGAGTATAATATTATTTTGTTAGAAATGAAAAAAAAAATTGATGAAAGTTCAGGTAGAACTTTCATCAATTTTTTTTGTGTTTAAAGAATTTATTTCTTATAAGAACTTACATAATTCGCTTAAAATAATATATTTTTTTTATGACATACATAAATTATTTTTTGCTTTTGAATACTTGGATTGGATTGATTATAAAATTGAGAAAAATTTGTGAAATATTACATTATAAGCATGCTTTTAAGCTTCCGCTTCTATATATTGACTTTATTACGATTTTTAATATCATCTGGAAGCTTATTGTACAGCTGTACTTATACAAACAACAACGTTTTTTTACCATAATTAGTTACAGTGGTTATTAAATGAATTTATAGAATAAACGATCGTGAACTTAGTTTGCACAGTAGAAATTTTTTATTTTGATTTGTATTTACTTCTTGCTTGCAAGACCTAATCTTGCTAGTTCTATGAATTTGAAGCCCACAGAGGTCAACTTTCGGGGCGTCACGGTTGTATGCGCAAGCGATCCCGTAACTTTTAGTGACGTTTTTAGTGGGTATACTCAAAGTCAGCCTGACATATCTTTCCTCTTCATGTAAAGGAAACGCATAAATGCATTTATCCAGCGAAAAAAAAACGGCTCTCCAGGTGGGGTACTCACTCAACATTTATTCTAACGACAATACTGAATTACATTGCTGTGTCCAAGTTTAGGTGAGTGAGCCTTTGTAAATTAAAGGTATTATGGTTCAATCCGATAGATGTCTATTGGTAGGTCAATTCATAAACCTCAGTAAGCCTTAGACTTGCGCCATAAATATGAATAAAGTTAACGCACGAAAGAATTGAGTGAACGATGAAATTGTGATTGATATACGAGGCAAGGGTAGTCGAAATGTTTTGATTTTGATATTTCATTATTACCTTCAGAAATATTAAAATATGTTTCATTCGCTTTATAATTGATAAAAATGATGCAAATATTGTGTTTGTTTTTGTTTTTTTCGTTTACAAATTATATAATTATCTTTGACGAAGGTCGAATATTTCATTGCGGAGAAGTAAATAGAATTTTATTACGCCAATAAATATGTAAAATGGCGAATAACTTATCTTTGTTAAAGGGTTTTTTTGAGGAAGGCAGATAATGATTGATTGTTGTTTATTATTATGTGATTGAATTAAATAATCCTAATGTATTAAATAGCCAACATGTAAATGCTTAAAAAAATACTTTACTCGCATTTACGTAATAGCTCCGGGATAGGAGCATGGACATCGGTGTATGTGCTTTCTGAGGCACGGGAGAATAAAATCAGCCGACTTCTAAGCTCCAAAGTTTGATCCCAAGTTAATTGGCACATGGTGGCACAAAGCGATGTAAGAAATGGTTAATCTATCCTACAGATCCAATGTGTTTGGGTGGTGGTGACCACTTACAATCAGGTGGCACATTTGCCCGTCCACCTATATAATATATAAGAAAAGGAATTAATTTAAATGATGACAATTAATAATTTTACTAATAGATGACATATTATAGGCTATACTAATCTGTATGTCCTTAACAATAAAGTCGATATTCGTTTCAGCACAACTGAGCTCACGTCGAAAGGCAGCGAAAATGCTAGTGGCTGTTGTCATCATGTTCGCCGTTTGTTATTTTCCAGTTCATCTGCTGTCCGTGCTCAGGTTAGTTGCTTAATTAAGATTTATATGATTTATGATAAAATTATCATCGTATTGAACAGTATAACTATTGTGACATTTATCCTATTGAACAAATGGACACATGATTTTATTAGTCTTACTAAAATGTTATCTTCAAAAGTTATAATAGAGATTTACACTAAAATTAGTTTATTTATTTATATATTCTGTATTGTATATTACAGATATATTCTATATGATACAGACAATGCTTAACAGGAAACAACAAAATAACTAAATAAACGGTAAAAAAGTGTGTTGTACAATGGGCGGACCTATGACTAATTAGTCATCTCTTCCAGACAACTCAATCTGAGAGAGATTAATGCATATTTTGTATCTGTAAGTTTATCTGTAAAAATAGTTTGATTTATCATTTAATTGTTATAAAATTAAAAATAAAACCATGTAATCTTGCAAGCAATCAATAGTTCAGCAATCCAGAGTTTAGGATCAGATGGCCGTGTGTGAATAATGTCCCAGGATATTATTATATTATGATTTTGTCTGAACAAACTTACAAATTATCATTTGACGAACTTAATGACACATTAGAGATACAATTTTTTATTACAAAAATAATAAATAAAAGATTCGGAATACATTAAAATATAATAAAATCAATAAGGTACGCATTACGCATCAGATGTAATTGTTTTTTAGGATGATTTTATTTATTATTTACTTTTATTTTCAGGCATCTAAGCCATATATATACGCGATAGACTGACATACTGATTAAAAATAAATTTCTTTATATCACCATTATTAACAAATACAGACGTGTTTTAAGTAACACAAAGTCGATTTTCGGAGATATTAATACGTTTTTGTTTGGTTTTTAAATAGTATATGGATATAATTATTATTATTTTGATTTCGAATTTTAGTTCGTGTAATGAATCGTCTGATCAGATCTCTACAATTTTCATTGTTTTGTGTGTAATCAGATTTTATGACTAAATTTCGGGAATATAATAAAATCGGCTTATAAAAATTTTCACGAAATTATGAAACACGGTGTATGTTTTACGGAAATTATGGAAATGAGCCATTATGTTAAATTGAACGAATATAAATGTTATCGAAGCTTAATTTAATACAATTTTCATAATTCTTCAAATGAAAGGAAATGTCGACCAAATATTCCGTATTACTGGGCGAAATCATAATTGAATATTAATAATGATTTTTCTCATACATCCTACGCATTCCACAATAACCAATTTAGTATAGAAATTTTCAGTTAGCATGTATAACTAATAACATTATTTTGAGACTTATTGTGAACATTAAAAAATTAACGTAAATTTACGCACATAACTCAATATAAACAAACATCACACAAACAATTATATAGATAATTAATTAGTACCTACAGTATAGTGCTCGACAGAATGTGAGCTGTATGCTATTATATTTTGTATGACAGTTTTCGAAACTGATGTCTCATCCTGTTATAAAATTCCGAAGTCATTTTTATATTTGTCACCAAACACCAGTTTTTGAATTGTTGATCAAACTCAAATGAACTAATTTTATTTTTCGCGAAAGTTTACGCAACGCAATCAACAGACTGTAATCTGAGTCATAATTGGTTGCTAGCAGCCGATGACGTAGTTGGCGACCAATGAGCGTTCAGTATTGTGTCAGATTAATGATTTTTTTTTTTTTTTTTTTTATAGAATAGGAAGGCGGACGAGCATATGGGCCACCTGATGGTAAGTGGTCACCAACGCTCTTAGACATTGGCATTGTAAGAAATGTCAACCATCGCTTACATATCCAATGCGCCACCAACCTTGGGAACTAAGATTTTATGTCCCTTGTGCCTGTAATTACACTGGCTCACTCACCCTTCAAACCGGAACACAACAATATCAAGTATTGCTGTTTTGCGGTAGAATATCTGATGACTGGGTGGTACCTACCCAGACGAGCTTGCACAAAGCCCTACCACCAGTAGAAACTAGAAGTTTATCAATATAAATCTTTTGCTTTATTTCAGAAGTTATATTCGTTACGTACGTAGTTTATCATTTGTAATTAGAAAGAGTAGCTATCGCTTAAAATATTCGTTTATTTGACACGATATGATTATAAATGAAGATTCAAAATTATTTGTAAGTGTATATATTTGTGTGCGAATATATTTTTGGTGATTGTCTGGTTTTATGTAATGTTATTTATCTCGTTTTACAGATATATCCTAGATATGAAACAAAATGACGTCATCACCTTTCTCGCTCTTATATCGCATGTCCTCTGCTACGCAAATTCTGCTATAAATCCATTGATTTACAACTTTATGAGCGGTAAGTTACAAATAATATACATAAAATATTTTTTAAATAATGTTGACAGATGTCGGACCATCCTTAAGATAAATCTCCCATACAGTTGGATATTATTCTGTTCTTTAATTCCTTGATCCCGATACCTCGGAGCTTAAGCCTGGGAAAGCACCACTGAATTTTCATGTGCTTAATTTGTGTTTATAATTCATCTCGTGCTCGCCGGAACGTCGTAAGATTACCAGCGCATTGAGGATGCAAGGAATGATTAATATTTCTTAATGTGCCAATGTCTGTATGCGGTGGTGACCACTTCAGTCAGGTGGCTCGTATGCAAAAAAAAATATTTCATATTTATTTTAATTTCAAACAATAATTTGATTAATCCCTAATCGCTAAACATATGTACCAGATATTCGCTTAACAAAGAAAAATACAATCTGTAGCAATACTGTTATGTAAATATATTAAAAGTATTATCATAAATATATTCTTAAAAAAAGAGAAAAATACAATTGAATTTTACAGGTAAATATCGAAGAGAATTCCACCGAGCATTCTGCTGTTCAACAGGACTCGCCCAAGATACGCTGACAACAATGACTTGCTTAACAACATCGAAGAAGAAATACGAACAGCCACCCGAGAAACTTTCACGTTGCGACCACATGTCATTAAAACATCAAAACCCAAGCCGCGGTCCCATATCAAGACATAACTTCGACCACATGTCGTTAAAAGAACAAGGATGCGACCATACTAAGTGTAATGGTCATTGTGGTCACATGTCGTTAAAATGTCTTAAATGCGATACAAAATTAGATAAAACTTGTGACCATATGATCTCAAACTGCCACAAATTTGACCGCGGAAACTTAAAAGGACAAAATTGCGATCACATGTTACATGATCAAAAATGTAATTTAATGAACAACGGTCAAAGACGTCACAAGAATATCTGTACTTATAATAATAATTGTTCTAAAACATAATCTAGCAAAAATATAATGAAAAATATATTTGGAATCTATCCATATAAAATAGATTATTATTATAAACGGTTATTATTATAAATTAATTAAATATAAAAAAAATATTAAATATAATCAAAATTTAAATTAATGTTTAAAATGGTTATTGTTGTAACATCTATTAAGATCATATTATTATGTTTTTTTTTAAATAGTCACAAATATTGGGATAAGTGACTTGATGTATGAGAAGAGCTGTGTCTACGTTTAAATTGTAGTAAAAGATATATAAGAACTATATATATAGTACATACATATGTATGTGAAGCCTCGTCGATCAGTTTGTTGATTCTTATGATTGCACTGTGTTTTTACTTGGCGGTAGGGTCTTGTGCAAGCTCATCTGGGTAAGTACCACCCACAAGGATACTCCACCACAAAACAGCAGTACTTAGTATTGTTGTGTTCCAGTTTGAATGATGAGTGAGAGTAAGTAGCTACAGAAACGAGGGACATAACATCTTAGTTCCCAAGGTTGGTGGCGCATTGAAGGTTTATGTGATGGTTAATATTATTTACAATGTCAATATCTATGGGCAGTGGTGACCACTTCCCATCGGGTGGCCCACTTGCCGTTCCACCTACCGACTGAAATATATAAAGATTTGATCTCTGTGTGTATTCTAAGTGAATAATTGTATTTTATTAATTACAATAATTATATAGAATGTTAAAAGTATCTAGTCCTACTATATAAAGTATGTTTTATACTGTTAGTATATTATATAAAAACATATTGCTTTTTATTTATTATATTTTTAGTTTTATAATAATCTTGTACATATAATGTCTTATTTATATAAAAATAAATTACTTATAATAAAATGTAGAAACAGAACTCGATTTTTTTGTGTAGGTTAAGCCTTCCTATAATATTCATATAAAAGTTTAATAAGACAAATATCTTGATTTTTTTAAAATATCCTTTTATAAATTAAATATAAAATAAACATGTAACTTGAAACCATTGAATATTCCTTATACCGCATCCTGGCTCCATCGAGGCTCTGGCGACCGAAATAAATATATAATAATATAAAAATATAATAAATTTTAATTGAAGATTGTGGAATCGAACCCGGATAACCTTTTCTTATGTGCTTCATTTGTTATATTTCGTGCTCGGTGACGTAATGGGCTGGTCACGTATGTCGTAGGACCGATGGCCGTTGGAGCAGATGAGTCCTAGAGTGGAGACCGCGAATCGGCAAGCGCAGCGTAGGGCGCCCTCCAGCCAGGTGGACCGACGACCTTAAGAAGGTGGCACCAACTGGATGCGGAAGGCGGAGGACAGGGAGCAAGGGAGCACCTTGGGAGAGGCCTATGTTCAGCAGTGGACAACGATTGGCTGTTGATTGATTGATTGATTCATGACGTAAAACAACGTCAGAAAGGATGCCACAATATGGACATCCAACAAGCAAGCATCCAGCAAGCGTTGGAGGCTCTTATTCCACAGAGATATTCACTATATTATATTTATATCAAAATTTAGTTATTTATTTTGTTATTTAAGTTAAAGGTTTTTTTAAATGTTAAGTTACATAATTAATATATATTTTGTTAAAATATTTTATACATTCAATAAGACAATGTCTATCTTAATATATAACATTGGCTTTCTAATTAATAAAATAAATAAATCGAAAAAGGAGTAAAGGTAAACAAAGGTTAGATTTTCATATTCCATCCGATTTTTTTTTATAGAATAGGAAGGCGGACGAGCATATGGGCCGCCTGATGGTAAGTGTTCACCAAACGCCCTTAGACATTGGCATTGTAAGAAATGTTAACCGTCGCTTACATCACCAATGCGCCACCAACCTTGGGAACTAAGTTGTTATGTCCCTTGTGCCTGTAATTACACTGGCTCGCTCACCCTTCAAACCGGAACACAACAATACCAAATACTGTTGTTTTGCGGTAGAATATCTGATGAGTGGGTGGTACCTACCCAGACGAGCTTGCACAAAACTCTACCACCAGTAAATAATAGCTCAGCTGTATTACGCACTATAGACAGTTCTTGATTAATTTACCTTTATTTATGATACAACACTATTCCACTTAACTTATTATCTTATCTTAATTATAATTTTAAAGACAAAGTATTATTATAATTTTTTTTTTTAAATGAAATTTAAAATAGTGCCTCCCGATTCCCACCCGACGCAAAGATGCCCGTAATGCGGGCCGCATTTCCACGCTGTACGGCAATGAACAACCTCTGTGCCAAGTAGGACCCGGTGCGACAGTCAAATCCTCTCTCTCTAAGGCGACAGCCAATCTCCCTGATTAAAGTAAGGATTCCACTAAACTAGTTATAAAAACTTTAATTTAACTTCCAAAGTTCCGATTACAACTCCGCGGCCTAGTGAATATCGTAGATTAATATTATTTGCGTAATACTAAATTTCCTCAAATTCAGTTCAGTGGTTTAACTGTGAAAGCGTAACAGACAGGCATAGCTACTTTCACATTTATAATATTAGTTTGGATATTTAAAAACAATGACGAATGTCTAATTGTTTAGATCCTAACAACTTACGTGTTACGAAAATGAATTTTAAGTTTAACAGCTTAGTCTATTTAACAGGTAAAAAATCTTACCAGTGTACCATCTTATTAATAAACTACTTTACTATAATGACATCTATCGATTAATGACGGAACTAAAAATATTATTAAACAAACCGAAATGGAAGCGCGGAAAAATAGCGTTATATTCAAGTAATACTTCAAATAGTCTTCAGATGGCGCTGTCAAGTATTTTATAAAACTTACGACATTTGTGGGTATTTCGAAATTGTAGTTTTAAATAAAAACGATTTTTTGTATTAACCTCTGCTGTCGTAATATGACTTATTAAATAATAATTAAAGCAAAAAATTATTAACCTCAGTAGGATATTAATGAAAACAATAAGAATACTTATATAATATTAATGGTAAAATACCTACTTTTTTTTTCTTTTAAATATAATAGTTATAAAAATAAACAGTATTGGTTTATCTCTTCACGCATTTTTTATGTAAGAGTTGGCAAACGAGCAAATGGTTCACTCGATGGAAAGTGACTAATACTAAATTTCCTCAAATTCAGCTCAGTGGTTTAACTGTGAAAGCGTAACAGACAGGCATAGCTACTTTCACATTTATAATATTAGTTTGGATATTTAAAAACAATGACGAATGTCTAATTGTTTAGATCCTAACAACTTACGTGTTACGAAAATGAATTTTAAGTTTAACAGCTTAGTCTATTTAACAGGTAAAAAATCTTACCAGTGTACCATCTTATTAATAAACTACTTTACTATAATGACATCTATCGATTAATGACGGAACTAAAAATATTATTAAACAAACCGAAATGGAAGCGCGGAAAAATAGCGTTATATTCAAGTAATACTTCAAATAGTCTTCAGATGGCGCTGTCAAGTATTTTATAAAACTTACGACATTTGTGGGTATTTCGAAATTGTAGTTTTAAATAAAAACGATTTTTTGTATTAACCTCTGCTGTCGTAATATGACTTATTAAATAATAATTAAAGCAAAAAATTATTAACCTCAGTAGGATATTAATGAAAACAATAAGAATACTTATATAATATTAATGGTAAAATACCTACTTTTTTTTTCTTTTAAATATAATAGTTATAAAAATAAACAGTATTGGTTTATCTCTTCACGCATTTTTTATGTAAGAGTTGGCAAACGAGCAAATGGTTCACTCGATGGAAAGTGACTACCACCGCTTATGGATACCTCCAACACCCGACGCTTACAGTGCGTTGTCGGCCTTTAAAATTTTTAATTTTAGCAAACTATAACGCATATACATTGCACAAATGTATATGTAATACGTACATAACAGAGCATAACATAACTGCACTTACAAACATATGTAGGTGTAATTTCTACTACTTTGTTTTCATAAGCCGACAAGACAGCAATGCAAAGCAATGAAAGAGAGATACAGAATTCACTGCTTCCCAGCAACACAAATGAGTGGCGAAGTGACTTTGGATACGAAAGTAAATTCGTATTCGATCTCAATTTTACAGAATTGTGTTTTAAAGGAGGTTGACTAAAAATCAAACTCCTTGCTTTATCTAACATTCCAAATTTGAATCCAATAAAAAATCGAATATATTTCGTCATACCGCGATATTAATATAATAAAATGTATTCATTGATAAATAAATGTCGATGTTTAATATGTCGGGTATTCTTTGAGGGCAAAGATTTTTAGTTTAAATAAACATTTAAGTGTTATATATATAAGGAGACATAAGCATACATATAGACTTCACAGATCAACGGACACCATCATCCTATTGGTGCACATCTCTGGGGGACGTCGAGCCATGCTTACCGTTAGCTTTTAAAAATATTGCTCCACAGATATATTACTAAGCTTACGATACACATAAGAATTAAAATTCAAATATATTTATTCATGATTACACTTTGAAATATTAATAAAACTTTTATGTTTTAGATAGGTATGGGAAAATGGGCCACCTGATGGCAAGTACACATTGGTGATGTAATGAATATTAACTACTCCTTACATCACCGATGCG
Source organism: Nymphalis io (assembly GCF_905147045.1). Taxonomy (NCBI): domain Eukaryota; kingdom Metazoa; phylum Arthropoda; class Insecta; order Lepidoptera; family Nymphalidae; genus Nymphalis; species Nymphalis io. Next base: position 7,699,218 of record NC_065909.1, read on the forward strand.
CCACCAATCTTGGGGAATAAATTGCCGTGTGCCTGTATTTACACTGGCCCACCTTTCAAACTGAAACTCCATTATATTAAGTGTTGCTATTTAGCGGAATATCTGATGGGTGGGTGGTACCAGATGGACTAGCAATAAAAACAAAACTCTTCCTAGTAATGGTAAGTAAGGTGAACCTTGGAACTCATTACGGAAGTTACCCTCATAGTAAGTCGACTCCATAACCATATTTACATACTAACAGGACTTCTTATTAATTAGTTATCCTTTATCAAGATGCATTTGATTCCGATTCCTATATTAACCGAATAACCGAATCATAAAAACCGACGCCTGAACTGTCTCCAGTGACGGACTTCCATACCACCGGTAATGACCGTGAAGGAGAGACATACTGCTCCTGTATTCGCACTATAACAGTCCTATGCAGTTGCTCGTTTCCTCTAAGAATGATCACCATACGCTTAATCTGTCAGATATTATTAGTTATTCTTAGCACTTTAAAAAGGTTTTTTTTCTCATACCGTTCATATTAACTGTATGTTACCAGTACAGTACAGTACAGTAACAGCCTGTTAATGTCCCACTGCTGGGCTAAGGCCTCCTCTCCCTTTTTAAGGAGAAGGTTTGGAGCTTATTCCACCACGCTGCTCCAATGCGTGTTGGTAGAATACACATGTGGCAGAATTTCAATGAAATTAGACACATGCAGGTTTCCTCACGATGTTTTCCTTCACCGTTAAAGCACGAGATGAATTATAAACACAAATTAAGCACATGAAAATTCAGTGGTGCTTGCCCGGGTTTGAACCCACGATCATCGGTTAAGATTCACGCGTTCTTACCACTAGGCCATCTCGGCTTTTTTTATGGTATGTTACCAACTGTCAAGATATTCTTGGAATATTAAAGTAATATTAAAATTAATCATAGGTCAATATACAATACAATACAAATCTAATATTTTTGTTTCTCTTATTGTAACGAAAGCTTTACTATTCGAGAAATACCACAAGTACCTCGATATACAAATACTCTAATGTTACATTGGAAAAATATATTCGTATAGTAAAATATATATACATATTGTATGTATTACGAGATTGGTATTTTTTATTTAAGAAAATATATTTCTTATCTATATTTCTATATTATTATTTAATATTATAATAATACTAAAAAGAGATCCGAATCTTTGTATGTTTGTTTGTAATCGGTTAAACTCAAAATCTACTTCACTGGTGGTAGAGCTTTGTGCAAGCTCGTCTGGGTAGGTACCACCCACTCATCAGATGTTCTACCGCAAACAGCAGTACTTGGTATTGTTGTGTTCCGGTTTGAAGGGTGAGTGAGCCAGTGTAATTACAGGCACAAGGGACATAACATCTTAGTTCCCAAGGTTGGTGGCGCATTGGTGATGTAAGCGATGGTTAACATTTCTTACAATGCCAATGTCTAAGGGCGTTTGGTGACCACTTACCATCAGGTGGCCCATATGCTCGTCCGCCTTCCTATTCTAAAAAAAAAGAAAAAAAAACTAATTTTGAAATTTCTTTCACTTATAGAAAGATATATTATCAGCGAGTAACATAGGCTATATTTAATGACAAAAAATTGGAGATCCCTGTGTTAATTATAATAATTGGAGCAGGCTGCTAGTTATAAATAAATAAATGAAGTTAAAATGGTATTATAGATTCTTCTTCTTCTTCTTCGTCGTGACACTTGTCAGAGCGTTGGTGGTCGCCATGAAGTATTATGTTATGGCGCAGATGTTTTTCGCCTCACGAGCCTTCGCCATATGTCCCAGTTAGTGGTGAGCCTGGTGCATATGAATGCAACTGTTAGCGGTCCACTTACCATCAGGTGGCCCATATGCTCGTCCACCTTCCTATTCTATAAAAAAAAAAAAAACTTACCATCAGGTGGCCCATATGCTCGTCCGCCTTCGTATTCTATAAAAAAAAAAACTAATTTTGAAATTTCTTTCACTTATAGAAAGATATATTATCAGCGAGTAACATAGGCTGTATTTAATGATAAAATATTGGAGATCCCTGTGCTAATTATAATAATTGGAGCAGGCTGCTAGTTATAAATAAATACGAAGTTAAAATGGTATTATAGATTCTTCTTCTTCTTCGTCGTGACACTTGTCACAGCGTTCGTGGTCGCCATGAAGTATTATGTTATGGCGCAGATGTTATTCGCCTCACGAGCCTTCGCCATATGTCCCAGTTAGTGGTGAGCCTGGTGCATTCATGCAAAGGACCATTAACAGGTGTTTTTATTTGGTCGGTCCATCGCGTCCTTCGTCCACGTAGTATTATAGATATTGAACCTCTTATATTAAAAACTAAGTTCCGCCATATTCACTATTTTTTTCATACTGGCATTTTTAACTATACAAGAATATTATATTAAAGTAAAGAAAAGTGGTGCTATACCAGCAAATTATTAAGAATTTATGTCTCATGTGTGTGTTAAGTGCTTTTAAAATTTAATAAAGAACATTTTGATTTGGTTCATAATTCGAATCGTGGCAGCAAGGCTTGCTATCTCAGCCATTATGACCACAGGAAAAGGAAAATTTAAGGCCAGTAAAAAATATAATGAGAGTGCAAAGCGCTGTAGCGCATTAAAACCAATAGCGGTATGTATTTTACGAGGTTTTCAATCGTCATGGGATAAGAACTTTTAAAATTATCTTTGAAAATATAAAAATTATATTAAAAATGAGCCATGATCGCTTCAGGCATCATTTTCTGCATCATCATCGGCCATACGTTTTCCACTGTTGAACATAGACTTCTCCTAAGTATGAAAAAGTTCCTCTTTCTCAATATCTTGGAAATCCTTACAGAAAAATTAGTTTTATGACATTGTCCAAGGTCACCTTGGTACTTATATATTGGTATAGTATACTCAGTTATTCCATGTAATTATATATGGCTGCGTTCTGATTTGAAGAGTGATTGTGGCAGTGCTTTTACTGGCATGAGATATATCATCTTTATTCCCATGGTTGGTGGCGATTTGGCGGTATATGGTATAATGTTTCCACCAGCAATGTTTCAGCAGGGACTATTTAATGTGCCTTCTGATATTTCAAAAAAAAACTTTTGATATAAGTTTTTTATATTAATCTAATTTCATTATAGTACTAATTTGTTGCATTAAGAGATAACTCCTCAAATTTTATTTTATGGTAACTATTATGGGGTGAGTATGCATCATACTTCTTTTAAGTATAAATTTTGCATCTTGTATGATTATTTGAGTTCAATAGATTTGTAACAATAACAATTACAATAAATCATATGATTGGTGTAAGACCACAAAAGAAATCTGTCAATGACCAAACACCATTTGTTTGATTTATGTATACGCTTTTATAACAGGATCCCAGAAAACGTTCAAAAATATTCAATTGTGAAATTTAAAAGAATCGTTAAGGAACGCTTGTGTGCTAAAGGATATTACACAACTAATGACTTTTTAAATGACTGAAAACTTTGGGTAATGAAACGATCGCCTCTAGGTTACTTCAAATTAAAAAAATATATGTATTATTCTGCTATTGTATATTACTTATAATTGTAAAGGATGATATATATAAAAAAACCACTGAGTTTCTTTCGACGGTTCTTCTCAGGTCTGTGGTGTTTATTTCCGAACCGGTGGTAGATTTATGAAAATCAATAAGCAAGTGTAACGCTTCTATATCGAATAAAGATTTTTGACTTGACTTGACTTTGATCAATTCTTTAATGACTGAGATGTTATTTCACCGGTACCGACTTAAGGCTTATCGGTTCGTATTAATGCATAGTAATATGTAATAACCCGAACGGTTTCTAGTTAGTAGTTCTAATCAAATGTTTATCGTATCACATGTTTACAAACTATGTATTACGTTACGTTCAATACAAATCAAAGTTGGTAGCTGGCAGGTAGATTTACTGGATATATATCGGAGAAATTGGCCGCATTTATTGTGTAGTTGTTATTGGTAATTATATACTAGCTTCCGTCCAGCTGTTACTATTTAATATTTTTATTATTATTAGTTGGATATGCATGCTGGCGTCCCGTATCGATTCGTACTGGTGAAATTTATTTAATTCTTCTTTCAAATTTAATAGAATCCGATCGCAGCCTACCTATAGGATCCAATCTAAGTCATCCAGGACCCACGCAACACACACATAAAAAAAAAAATCATCAAAATCGTTCCAACCGGTAGGAGGAGTCTAGTGACATAAAGTGACAGAAGAATTATGTATAAGGGTGCACAAAATGGATATTGGTAGGGTTGGTAGAGTTCAGATCGGGGTGCGTGCGAGTGTGTTTGTTTGGTATGTTTGGTGTAGTACGTGTTATATATCGTATCTTACAAATGATGATGTTGCAAATGATTGCAAGTTATTTTTAAGGGATTTATATCAGTGTGAGTGTGTGAGTGTGTGTAGTTTGGTGTATGTGTGCGTCTGTGCTTGATATATTTGTGTTCTTCTAACGTATCTTGAGTGAAAATCGTTATGTTAACTCTGACAACATCACCTGATACATAAATACGTAATGACTGGTTCAATGATCATACAATTCAATCAAATGAGAAGCTTTTACTAAAAAGAAATTATTAGGTAAAGAAAAGACGTGTATTGTTTCAATTAAAGTCGAAACAAAGGCGATAAGTATGTGCCAAACGAACCGTGCGGCCAAAGTGCTTACAGATGAATTACTATTATAAGCGAAAAGAAAATCGCTCACACCATTTTTTATTTGTTTTAAAATCTGCAATATTTTACGGTAATTCTGTAAAAGGATACGCTACGATAGCGTCTGTCTAAGAACAATTCATTTCTCAAACCGCAGTTTACAGTGACGTTGGAAATACGAAAACTTGTTAAGATTTCATTTTAAGATAATATTGTTAAAGGGAACATTTTTATCTTCAAATTTCGTATGCTTTTATAGTTATTTGTAATTATATGCTTGTGCAATAGTATTAAAATTACATAGGTCTATTGAACATTAATTTCAATATAATTAAAATATTAGTAACAAGCGTTTACACTAACGTGATTAATATATATTTATAAGCTTTTATGTAACTTCACCTTTATGTATGTATGTGTATTACTTGCAGGTCAAATCTTTCAACCTTACTTTTATGCGAATTACACTCAACCAGTTAAGATGAAATTTCGCACTCTTGGTGATGGTGACACTTCAAATAACAAATAAATATTATTTATAGAATTATTATTTCATAGATTAAAATATAGCAGCTAGTTATTAATATGATAACTTATATTTCTGAGTAATTAAATAATATATCCTTTATTTCAGAAATAATCCAACGTGTCATAGACTGATAAGCAAATTTCATTTATAATGATCAGAAAATCATTAACACTCTTAATACCCATCGTCGTAATTTATTCGAAAAATATACAAAAATCAACTCAAATCAATAGAAATATTGAAAAGATAGATGTTTTGAGTGAGCACACAACGGTTAATGATGCTAAAATATTTCCATTCATGGCCGCTGTATTGAAAAAATCAAAATTCATTAGTGCCGGTGCTTTGATCGATGAGAGCTGGGTACTGACGGGTGCTGACTCACTATTCCTGTAAGTCAATTAATCTTATATATAATAAATGTTTTATATTAATGGCAAAGATATAATATTGTGAAGGTTTTTTTTGTTTTGTGAAATTTGTTTTCAAAAAAGTTTAAAAAATGAGGTAAGGTTTTATGAAAACAAATCAATAGCGCAAATTGCAAATGTTTTAATCTAAATCACTTATACAGGTGCACAAATAGTCAGAATTCCAACGCGTACAGTTTAGTTTTTAACATAACATATATATATATATATCTACTAATCTCAATAAATAAGTAGTTTCACAATTATTCCATTTGTCTTTGAATAATTTACATTCAAACCTGGTAGTTTTACGTTTAATTTAATCTTGTAAAATGACGATTCAAAGACACTCTTATTTTCTACTCGATTGATTTCAAAATTCATATTAGAAATACTTTTATTTCTCGAGATTATATTCTATAATACTGATTTGATAAAAAAATGTTTTTTCTTTGAATTTTAATATTAACTGTAGGTGACGTCTGAGTTCTTTCTCAGGATCATGTCATGTCGCATCAGCTAATACCAAGAATATTGAAATTAAGGATATTTCAATGTCAATAAAATTGATTCAATAATAATTGAATAAATTTGGTATTTGTTATTGAACTTGTTGCTGCAAGTATTTTGCAGTAAAATATAATTGTTTTTTGCTGTTAAAGTAAGTCATACGAAATGTCTTAAAAATAATCTGATATCCGATTCTCGGGAAATAAGGCAAAGGAGATTCGCGACGCATTAATTTAACATAAATTAATATGTAAATACGTATTTATATATTATATTATTGTTTATATTATATAAACGTTATTTTCTTTTATTATTTTTGTTAATCTAAAACGGTTTTATTATTGTAATTTTGTAATTTTGATTATTTATTCAAATAACAGAAAGTTACTAGAATAAAAAAATTGTTATTATTAAATCCTGAATTTTTCACCAAACAAGATAATTTCTTGAGAAGGAACTTCTTCTACTTCTTTTCAGTCTGGCTTACTTTACTTAGACAAATATCACTTTATTATTCAATGTGATCAATCAATCAATCGATCAACAACCAATCGTAGTCCACTGCTGAACATAGGCCTTTCCTAAGGTGCACCAAGGCTCCCGGTCCTCCGACTTCCGCATCCAGTCGGTATTCGCCACCTTCTTAAGGTGGTATCAATGTGATCACAATTAGTAAGATTCTAAAAATCATTGTTTCCAGAATTAGAGAATCTTCTAGAATGATTCGAGTGCGACTTGGCAGCGTTAACTATAGAAAAGGAGGATTCGTGACCCCTATAAAATTTTTCGAAATTCATCCGTATTTTGATGACAGCAAGCCATTGTTTGACGTGGCACTCATAAAACTACCGAATCCAGTAAAATTGACACCCAACTTGAACCCAATAAGACTGCAGAAAAAGCCAAGAAATGTGGCTGCAACACACTTCATTGTTACATCATGGCCGATTGTGATGGTAACTTTAATATTTTGACATACATACAAGCGAGAAAAGCTTAATAGTTGGTGGACTTTAAACTTTCAATAATTTTACTAAATATTTTAAGCTTATATAGTGATCTAAGCCTTCTATGTTAATTTAACCTTACAATATTTGTTGTATATGTTAACTTTCTGTAAGAACAAACAAGAATAAATCGGTTTTAAATATTTCACTGGTGAGTAATGAAGTGAATAACAGAAAAGCACTGCAGGTTATCCGGCTTAAAATATGTAACAAAATATTTCTTTGGACTTATACATCCAAGAAGGCTGTCTTCTATTGACATCGTAACAGCCTGTGAATGTCCCACTGCTGGGCTAACGCCTCCTCTCCCTTTTTTGACGAGAAGGTATGGAGCTAATTCCACCACGCTATTCCAATGGTTTGGTGGAATTCACATGTGGCAGAATTTCAGTGAAATTAGACACATGCAGGTTTCCTCACGATGTTTTCCTTCACCGTAAAGCACGATATGAATTATAATTACAAATTAAGCACATGAACATTCAGTGGTGCTTGCCCGGTTTGAACTCACGATCATCCCTTAAGATTTACGCGTTCTTACTACTAGGACATATTGCCTTTTACATTGACATAATTTATCCCATATTTAAGGCCTGTCAATAGTATAGCTGAGAATTTGGATATTTTTTTGTCATATTTCTCGCCATATACCATTCATTTATAATAATCGTCAAAATAAATCATAATAATTCTGCTAAATATGTATTATATTTTTGGCATATGCATGAAAAATATTGGATATAAAATTTTTGTTCAAAGTTTTTTAATTCAATTTTGAATTATTTGTATTCTAATAATGTTTTGTACTTAGTAAATCTCTTTTTAAATAAGTATTTGTCTATTACGCAAAAGCATTCAAACCAGCTAATTCGATTTTTGTGCTTAGAATTAGAGGCTACTTTATGGTAATACGGTTTAGATGCCCAAAATTTAACACACGCAATAATTCTTCATTCAATTTACCCTCTACTCGAACAATATGCTCAACATGTATTTATTTATCGCTCCGATAAAAATTACAATGAGAAATTTTACTAACTTACACATTTTTTCTTGTTCGCTCATTACATTCAAAAAGAAATTTTTCTTTGCTGTTTAAAGCTATATATGATTTAGTTTTAAGTGGAAACTTATTACAAATTAGTTTTAAGTTGATTGGTTTATGTACAAGTTAAAAAATGTATAAGACATGCAATATTTACTGTATGAGTCCCTTATAATAAACACAATAAAAAAATCTGATTAAAAATAATACATTTTCAAATTCTTTAAAACTGCACCAGTTTAGTAAAAAATATTACAAGAAAATTTTTAATTCCCTTTTCAGAATTGGAATCGAACTAAAAATTACCGAAACTCGAAGGAGCTAAACAAGCATCGTATTCTAACAGTGTCTCATTTACATCCAACTGACCCTGAAGAGTGTACAGAGGAACTGGATATGTTGGTACCTGACCATAATAATACGAGAGCCATAATGTGCTTTGACTCACTAATTGGAAGTGATCCTTGTCAGGTAAGGGTAGAAAAGTTAACCAGTAGTAAGGCCTATTATCTAAATGATGTTGAACTCCTGATTAATTTTTGGCCATGGTGGCTATTCTAATAGGAGACGTAACGGAATTAATAGCCCGGAATTAAAAACTAAATAAATTATAATTATAATAACTGATTTAATGAAAAAAAAAACGTTCATATCGATGGTTACCTTCAAAATAAAGTTTCGATGATTCAATTCATGTTACAGATATAATTTGTTAATTTCAGAGGGAAATTGGTGCACCAGTTGTCTTAAACGGTATTCTCTGGGGAATCATTTCTTCATGGAAATCAGAGGACTGTGACGTGGAAGGTGGACCGTCCTTCGCCACCCTGGTCTCAGCTATCGACGTTAGTACCTGGATACATTCTACTATTCATGCGAAGAAATGGAATAAGAAACATGTTATAGTCGATTATGAGGATAATTACATTTGATACCAGTGAAAAAATTATGTATTTTTGTTCGTATTTTAAGAGTTACCTTTGGGATGGCTCCGCTAAGTACCTACTTGAGGCCTTGGACCGGTTGCAGCGACGTGCCGTACGCATTATTGGCGACGTAAAGGTCACAAACACCCTTGAACCTTTACAATTGCGTCGTGAGATAGCAGCACTGAGCGCTTTCTATCGACTGTATCACGGCGAGTGCTGTGAGGAATTATTCTCTCTAATTCCTGCTTCCCCCTTCCTTCTTAAGTCCACGCGAGCTGGTTCTCGATGTCACCGCCTTACTGTGACATCAATTCCATCGCGAACAAAGAAATTTGGCAACTCCTTTCTTTGTCGCACTTCCAAAAAATGGAATTCCTTACCAGCTCACGTGTTCCCCTCCTCTTACAACCCGGGTTCCTTCAAACGAGGCGTGAAAAGGCATCTTGCGGGCCGGCAAGGCGATGGCGGCTAGTGCAGAACGTTTTTCCCGTCTGTACTGGCCGTCGTCGCGTTTGGACTCTACTACCACTTACCATCAGGTGGAGTAGAGTCATTTGCCCTCCCGGCGAATATATATAAAAAAAAAAGTTATTATTCTTGATTATTATGTACGATAATGATGTACTCATGACTGATTTCCGCCACAGCCGCTATTCTCAAGGGATACTAGTTAACTGAAACAGTGCACAAGTGCACTCTCTAATGTAACACTCATAATCTGATGGGACGGTATATCCCATTCGAATGCATTGAGATCAGGCGCCGGACCAAAGGTTCCACGATGTTTCAGAGGCACTGAGTGTAAGCACTGTCAACTACCATAAATTGGACTGCTTTTGCAAATTCATTGACCTAGCCCAATAATTTTAATAGGGTCATTGAACTCGGGACTTATAAGTTACACTTTTGTTAAAATAAGCTTATCAAGTGGTATTATTTGATATAATTTTAATGCAAAACGGAATCTCAAATAAACTTCTTCGCACTCCAAGAAGATAATACATAAAGAATGAATCATTTATATGAATATTAAAACTATATCGGAATTGTTTGATTGTTTATTTAAGATTTTGTATGAATGTTACAAACTTCTCCTTCCTTATACAATAGATTTAGATTTCCATAAGCACTTGAGGAAATAGAACGAATCCATCAATTTGAGCGATGTTCGCTTTGGAGTAAACCGAATTTAGTTTATATAATATTATTACATAAGATTCTCTATCCAGTGAGGTCATACCATTATATAGTGGTGTATATTTGTTTGTTACAACTTCAAAACTAATTGAATATGTTTAATTAAAGGCTGTGTAGCATTTGGCCCCTTTTGGGAGTAAATACATCTTAGTCATAAAAACCCTATAGTTCTATGTTTGCTTGTCCGTATTTCTTGACGTTTTATGGTATGGGTATTAAAGTAAAGATTTATAAATATCCCAGTAAGGCAAAAGTCTTTTTTTTAAGGCTTGGAACTTATATCACCATTCTGCTCCACAGCGGATTCGTAAATATGTACTAGAATAACAATTTTACGATTCCAATTGTTAAGGGCTTGTAGCTCAGACCAGATTACTTACATACCCATCTGCCTTCCTATATTAAAATACAAGAAGATATCTGAACCTTCTTTAAAATTTCTCACAGACGCACGGCAGTGTCGACATTGCCAACTTCGTATCTTGGCTCGACCCGGATGTAGGCTATCATTTCTTCAAGATTTTATTTAATAATAAAGGAAAATTCGAATTTAAAAATATTCTTTCATATAAAGTTAAATAAAAATAAAAAGACGTGTAGTAGGTACTTAAAACCCTGAAATTCGTGAAATAATTGACGTTATATATACAAATGTTGAACTTCAAATTGACCTTGAAGTTTTACTCGCAGTCCTAAAGAAGTATTTTTTTTTATAGAATAGGTAGGTGGACGAGCATATGGGCCACCTGATGGTAAGTGGTCACCAACGCCCTAAGACATTGGCATTGTAAGAAATATCAACCATCGCTTACATAGTAAATTCGCCACAAACCTTGGGAACTAAGATTTTATGTACATTGTGCCTGTAATTACACTGCCTCACTCACCTTTCCAACCAGAACACAAAAATATCAAGTACTGCTGTTTCGCGATAGAATTTGAGTGGGTGGTACCTACCCAGACGAGCTTACATAAAGTCCTACCACCATTATAATTAAAAAATATGTTTTAATGTATCACTTGAGGTGAATTTAACATAGATGAAGCCCAAAGGTCATTCTAACAGTAAAACTTTGAGTACACTTTAGTGGAAAGCGGTATTTATATGCAAAATGGTATCAGATATCTTTTGAAATTTATGTGTTTGTTTGCGAACTTAGAAGGAACTTAGAAGGTTGTGGTGATTTTCAAATCCAAAGTACTTTATTGAAGTAAACTTTACAATAAAGAGTTTTTGAATCAGTCAATAAACTCCACCGTCTCGGAATGCAGCCTAGCGAGAAGAAAATACAAGAAAAACTCTAAATATATGTAGTATCGGGTCCGAAGGAAAACTTACACATTTTCTTATCCGATTTAAAGCAAGTTCAATGATATCAAGTTACAAATACATGATAATTGGCAATTAAAATTACGATGAAATATCAACGACCATGAAATGAATTCAACACTGACTGTCATACCACTCTAGTAAAAAACAAGTGTAGAGGAAATGTTCAATAAGTTAATTATTACAAAAATACGAGTACATAAGTGTGATTGAGAGAATGAAAAATACGAGAACAAACGAATTATACAATCAAAATGCGTTTAATGGGTGCGCTGCGATTTTATTGGCTAGGAGTTTTTTGAAGTCTTATTGTAGCTATACCATTGTTCTTTTTTTTATTTTGACACTTGCTTAACCATTAACCATTTCTTTGATAATGTTATATATGATTTTTGTTGTGCGTTAAGGTTTTCCAAGGTGAACTGTTATGTATTTGTAAATTGTTTTATCCTCTGTTTTTTTATAATAATTATTATTTTGTGTAACTGTATTCTTTTATTCAAAGTGTCATGTTGAAGAAATATATTTATTTCATTCATTCGTTTATTAAAAGTAAAATAATAATAAATAGAAAAGTAACAGGCAGTAAAGGATTTGAAAGTTATTTGATTAACTTTACCTTTACGCATACATACATATGCATTGACCATGTATAAACATGAATGTTTTAGAATTTCACATACATATTTTCTTTCGAAGTAATTAAGCATCATCGAGTAAAAGATAAAATACTACATTTAAAGCTTAAGTGAAATCAGTTGTACTTTGCTTAGAAATTAATTTTTAAACTTAACAATCTACCTTTCATACCAAGCGTAAAAATCGTGTCAGATTGTACTCACTATACGACAATAGTTTTAAAGCGTAAATGCGAACAATGAAAACAATTACTGCTAGTACATAAGCAGCCTTATTGGTAATGCAAATGCAAAAACAAGGAAAATTCATCGGGTTATTATGATTCGAGATAATTCATGTTAATTTATATAAAAAAGAAATAAATTGATTTATTAGTGAGAAACGTAATTGTTGTCCTTTAACCGTTTTTCTATTCTACTAACACTTATAATATTTATATACAACAAGATATTAAAAAAAAATAATACTTATCACTAAGTCTTATTTGTACCCGAATGAAGATAAACAATTATTTCACAGATAATGTATGACTCCGCTTTGTAAATAAAATACAAAGGCGGTGTAAATGATTTTTATTAACATAAACATTGCTTACACGATGCCTGTATTTTTTCTCATTGCGGCGAGATAAAAGTATTTGTAACAAGGAGAAATTTATTCTGTCAACAAGACACGGGCGACAGCGGAATTCTTTCAGAATTTAATTTGATTGAATATCGTTCATGTAAAGTCTAGCAGTTAGCCTATAAGGGCGCAGATCTCGAAATTCGGGTAAATCCCCGGGCTTAAACTAGAGGCCCCTCTAGTTATCGAAATTTTCTGTCAATAATTTTTCAGTAGTAAGTCAGACTCTGGAAGCTATAAATGCTTACACTCCCCTATGTTAGCAAGCATGTAAATCCGTTAAACCTACATATGTCTAAGCTCTTCCCGGACGTGATTTGGTGTCCCCGTCGATTAATGAGAGTGGGGGAAAAGAGTGTGCACTAATTGCTTTCGTATCTCTCAGAGAATGGCCGCTGTGGCCGAAATCTGTCAGGAGGCCATCATCGTCATTATCATAATTACGAAAATAAATCTACGTATTTTTTTCGTATATGTTTTCATTCCATCAGCAAAGGCATTTTCAAGGAGGATTAATTTCGTTAGAAAGCTTGCCTTAGAAATCTGCCAATTCCTATTTCTTAAATTGTTACAATATAAGATGCTACGACAACCAAGAATAAATTGAATAAAAGCATTTTGAAGAGAATGGTGATGACGTATTGGGACATATAAGAATAAATGTTTTTGTGTACGTCGTCACACGCACACATTATGTTGATATGTATAAATATGTTCACAAGATTTTTTACCTTACTGTATGCTATTTACGTATGTATGCACACACATACATAAAAATGTTTCGAATATTCTTTTGCGTTTAAATATTCAAATATGAAAAATGACCCTTCAAACCGTTTGAAGAAGTAACTCCTATAATTCTACTCAGTTATTAGGTAAACAAGATTTATTTATAAAATATACTTTAGACCATGTACTAAGCTAAATTACAAGCGTGGTTACCGTTGGAACGCCATTTATAAGGAATTATCTGGTCCTACTTGGGCACGACTACGACACGAGTTGTCTTCTATTTATTAGACTTCGTAAGTTAAGGGAAGGAAATGAAACGATTTTCATTAAAATCCTTAACAATACAAGGCCATGTAGTGACTTAAGGACTGTTAACTTTTATCATCAATGATATAGCGCCGCCAACTACGGGATCTCGAAGAAATTACTCCTGTGCCTGTAATCACAGTTGTTCACTCATTTTAAGTATGGAACATATCAAACTCAAATCTAATTTCTGAATCACGCTAACGTAAAAAAAAAAAAATGGTTCGTACAATGTTATATATAAGGTGGAACACTTTTTTACATAAAACTAGCGCTTTACCCACGGTTTCGCTAGTGTCATAGGTCAGAATTAACTCGTAACTGAGATTTTATGTCCCTTGTGCCTGTAATTACACTGACTCACACACCCCTCGAACTGGAACACAAAAATACTAAGTGTTAGGTGGTGGTGTCAGCGGTGGTAAAATACTCATACCACATCTGAATTTAAGCTCACAAACTATCTCTTTGAGGAACGGGTTCTATTTATTGAACCATCTCGGCTCTCCTTACATCATGGATTATAGATAAAAAAGTACAACCACATTGAAAATTTCAAGTTGTACCCTTTGAAGTGTGAATGACATTATATGCAACGCTTTGCCGGTGCTATTGAATTTCATATAATGACACTTTAATACGTTATTCATGTTATAGAGTACTATAGCAAAAATGTACAGTTGGCAGAACAATTGACATAGTTTTCCTCGGAACACTACCAGCTAGGAGTTATTTTAATGCATATGCGTACATAAATGTATATAAGTGTACAGTGCACTCTCATTCCATCACTCTCATAAATCAATCTTAGTGCTATGACAAAAGTAATTTCTGAATCGCGCTATCGTTTGATTTTTACAAAATTATATAAGGTTGATGAACCCTTTGTCACCGTAGCATGCGCAAGCGATCCCGTAGCGCTCCTCACTAAAACGAAAAAGGTACCGCTGGTTTTTAGTGGGTATTCCGATGTTCAGGGCGCACGCGCCTTGGACACCGGTGAGCCCCACATAATCCCCCCCACACCGTTCCCGTAAGGGAAACGCATAAAAAAGGTTGAACTCTTTATATAAATCTTAGACTGTAATGGTATGGTATAACTATAGTTTTGAATCGAATCGAAGTTCAATGTCAACTCCTTATTGGAGTGACACTAATTGGTAAGCTAAATAAAAAATAACGATTGAAGAATAACTCAATTGGTACTAGAATGTACCGCTGATTGCGCTCACTTCAAAGCTAAAAAATTAAAACATAGCGGGTAAGCGAAAGAGTATTATTGGAACGTCGAATTATTTTTTAATTAAATATAAAAAATAGATAAAAATAATAATATGGTAAATTAAGTAATAAGACCTTCTTTGCGCAGCATTATTTAAAATTCTTATATCTTCTTTACGTTGTGCAATAAAGTTTAAATGAATATTTATAAATTATCCCATTAAATAGTTCGTATTACATAACTCAATATCAATTTCAACTGAAAAGAGTTTTAACATAAAAATTTGGTTGACTGTACTCCATAAAATCCATCTCTATTGAATATTATATTGAAAAGAACCCATTTGTTACGTTACCTTTCAAATTCGCCATCACAGAACGTAACGATAAATTATCAGCTTTTGTATTATGATCAACACGGTCTTGTTTTTGACAAAAGCATCAATATTATTTCTGTTAGTAGGGCTTTGTGCAAGCTTGTCTGGGTAGGTACAGATATTCTACCGCAAAACAGCATTTGTTGGTGTTGTGTTCCGGTTTGAATTGTGATTGTGCCAGTGTAATTACTTACAGGCACAAGGTTGGTGGCGCATTGATGACGTAAGCGATGGTTTGTGACAATGCCAAAGTCAATGGGCGTTTGTGAACACTTATCATCAGGTGGCCCATATATCGTCATGCATTACGATCGATTGATTGGTTTAGACGTTTTAACATAACTGACAGAAAGAGTTACTTTCGCATTTTTAATATTAGTCTGATATTTTAATTAATTATTGATGGAAATGGAATATTATAATATATTAGCTTTCAAAAGCCGTTCCTAACCACAGTTAGTACAAACGTCAAACTGTTTCCTAGCTTTGAAATGTTTTTGGGTCAGATTTGTTACTGTACTAATACTAATACGTTGCTTAGTTTTCTTTGCCTCTAAAATTTTAAAATAAATTGTTATAAAAAATGACTTCTTAAATATATATGTCTTAAATATATATCTGTTACGTTACTAAACTTATATATATATATATATATGCCCATGCCTGGGTCAAGGTCCTCATTCTAAGGAGAGAGCTTAGAGATTAATTATGTAATTACAATATAATGATGTATTTAATGGTTGGAACGCGTGAATCTTAACCGACGATCGTGGGTTCAAACCCGGGCATGCACCACTGAATTTTCATGTGCTTAATTCGTGATTATAATTCATCTCGTGCTTGACGGTGAAGAAAAACGTCGTGAGGAAACCTGTATGTGTCTAATTTCATTGAAATGATGCCACATGTGTATTCTACCAACCCGCATTGGAGCAGCGTGGTGGAATAAGCTCCAAACCTTCTCCTCAAAAGGGAGAGGAGGCCTTAGCCCAGCAGTGGGACATTAACAGGCTGTTACTGCATGTAATAAATTTAATTCCACCGCGGGATTATGGAAGAATTTCATTCGAAACATTTAGCATTTTCTTACGATGTTTCCATGAAAAGTAACTGATGCTTGGCCTCACTTGAATCAGTATTTTAAGCTAAGGTCCATATGTTTAGAAGAAGATGGATACATGTTACATATTTACTTAAGTATTGTTAGAAAATTAATCTTTATTAATATTATAGTAATTATATTAAGACCATGAACTTTGACATAGTAAATTAGCAATGTCCCTAAAATGCGAGTTAGCTATTTATTTTTAACAGGCACTAAGTTCCTGTTAAAAATATATGTATATATATATTAATATATATTAGCTATAATATTTTACTTATATGTAAATAGGACCTACATAGTATATCATATTATATATGTTATATCTGACTTAAACGATAAATAAGTATTTGCAATTATCTTTCTTTACAATTTCTTTTGTTATAACGAATAAATATTTCCAAAGAAACTACCCACTAACCTATTTACGTTGGCTTAATAGCTAGGTTTTTGAGCTATGTGAGTGCTGTACAGAACATTCGAAATAAAACAGTCGATGATGCAATTTTAAAAGGCTAGTAAATTTAATTCGCTAACGTATAATTTTCAACGAATGTAGTAAAGCAATTACGACATTCCATATCAATGTTGTTTAGAGGATTAGTTAAATGCTGTGTCTTCTTCTTTCGAGTATCAATTCTATGAGGTCAGAAAGAGATAAATCAGTGTTTAACAAAGGCCGTTAAAAACGTTTAAAAGTAAGGCCGGTAGATATTTGGCTAAGCTATTTGGGATCTTGATGCTATATAAGCAGGCTAAATACATAAGTTAGGTTTCTCTAATTTGGTTAAAAACGCAAACACTATTTTAAATTTAAATAGCATTGAATTTGACTTCACAAGCCACAATAACCTAAAAACTAACATAAAATATAAGATACCTTATGATTTGGTATGAAATATACAAGATATACAAATTTATACCTTAACTCTCAATTGTAAGGTTTATTATTGCTTAAACGCCTTATTTAGCAAATGATTAACGGTGCGGCTAAATATGTTTTAGGTTGGAAATTCGCGTAACGAAGCAAATTGATTATTTAATATTACTTTGACGTATCAACGAATATTCTAGAAGCATATTTTGCTTCGTTTGATGTAGCAGTTTGTTTAGTTTAGGCGAATTGAAGCAAACGAAAAAGAGGTTATCAAACTAATTTTAGAAATGCGAAACAAATAAACCATTGTTCGTATGAAGTTTGCCATAGATAAAGACTTGGAGCTGGATTAGAAGGAAGAGACTCTGCTTGAATATTGGCCTAAAATCTTGGTATACAATATCTTACCTATACTGAGTTAATTTTAAGACCGATATATAATTTCCTTAGGCTCTATAATTATAAGATTGCCTACCTACATAATGAGCTATATAATACGATATATGCAATTACTTTGTAGCGTTAGATGAATAGTAAGGATCAGCTCAGGGTTAACAAAAACATGGCGTGCTATCCATGTTTTGTTTCTTGTTGTTCTTGAGGAGAATGGTAAGCATAATGACCTAAGAGTTAGACGAAACGACATCACTTTTTAGCCTGAATTACAAGCTCCACTGAGTTACGAGCCTCTCCGATTTGTGCTGAAGACAGCTGTCACAGAGGTTTATTTGAGTAAGATTCCTACCTAACCTTTTCAAAAGTTTATACTGCGTGATAAAAAAATCCAATAAGAAAAAATATAACGCCGTTACTGTTAGTAAAGGATAAAGATGGTAACAATTTTTATCCTGCTGACGGGCAAAGGTCTCTCCTATTATAAAACCGTTTAAGACAATTTCTCTTGACTTTTCCAACTTTAACCGAACTTAATACTTAGACTTAAAAGTTGCAGCATCAAAGCGGGATAACATGGCAAGTATAAGATAAACGGTAAAGACAAATGTAGCATCCGAACTTAGAGGTTCTAAGTTAATCTTAAGCCTCTTGGTGAGAGGTTAAATGAAGTTTAGTTGCTGAAAAATACCAGATTTGATTCTATTGTAAGCATTTTCACTTGACGATCTTGTATCCGCAACTTTGCTTGCTTTGATATATTTTATACTGATATCGATAGAATAGTAGTTGAAAATAATATTTCGACATATTATAGTGAAAAAGTAAACGTAAAATATATTCCCTGTACCTATTATCTTTCATAATCCGTTGGGATGGCAAATCTGACTGAATGAGTTGAAGTGACGGACCAATGACTTTATAGTATTCGAGCCATGGAATTCTAAACACTGGCAACTTTAAAAAACAGGGCTGCTACTTAGACTACTGGACAGAAACCTGGACGAAAATTATATACCTATATAGGTTTATAATTTTTTTTAATCGAAAAACACAACTTCAAATAAATTAATTAAAAATATTCGTATGAATAATTTAATCCGAATGATTTAATTCGAACCTTTGGTAGCTTTTAATTTAAGTCCAAATTGTAACATGACGATCGACGACGATCGAAAGTGCTTGTATGAGTCTACTTGAATAATGAATATTTTTACTTTGATTTGATTGGTTGAAAGATATAAAAACGGATATGGGACAAAAAAAATATTCTTATTATATGTATATAGATTAAAGATGCCAATGTGTTTTGGCTCGCACTTAAAATTATTTTTAAATATCCAGTGTAATCCAATTCTATTGTAAGCAGTCTAAATAAAATTTGTCGGTACTTAATTATTGCTTTCTCTTTTCTCATACGTGGGGTAAAAAGTAACTTTTGTTTATAAAAGTGAATAGAATGTATGACAGTCGAACGACCCTTCTGTGAAAATGTGATGTCACAGAAGGAGGCCGCGGAGCGGGAGCGGGAAGAGGACACCGCTGCAAACCTCCTACGCCGAACCGACCGGGGAGAAGAATGAGGCGCTATGCGCACCATCTCTCTCCGCCGCAATAGGCGTCGCCGGAACTAGGGGGGTTCTCAGTACCCTGGTCACCCTAATTACCCTAGAGAATGGAGGCCTGCATAGGCAGGCTGCCCGTCAGAGCGTCGTGGTAGCATGCGCAAGCGATCCCGTGGCGCTCCTTGTTTTGACGGAAAGTGTACCGCTGGTTTTTTAGTGGGTATTCCGTTGTTCGGGGCGCACTCGGCGCCTCGGACATCGCCCTGCCGCACATACCCTCCCATTGTTCCCATGGGGGAAACGCGTAATGCGTTTTTCCAGCGAAAAAATAAAAAATGACAGTCGAACGACTACTAGATACGACAATAATAATAATCTTAAAAATATATTGAATTTATGATTAAATAAACTACAAGCTTGTGATCCCAGCTTATTGAGGTAAAATTAAAATTTCGTTTTTAACCCTTCATGTCCTCAATATGGAAGATTAGCAACGAAGATTAAACGACTATAGAAATTATGCAAAGCCTTTTAATTGCGTTCAAATTTCCATACCTTTCATCGCCAGCTTCATGTTTTTAATAGACTTCTTGATGAAGTTTGAGGAAATGGGATATATTTCATTATTGTATAGTATATATCGATTAAATTGACAATAAACAAGACAGTTGATTAAGCTTAGTGAAGGCGTAATTGAGAGCTTTCACTTACAAGTCATTCCACCCTTTGCCTATCTTACGCCGTAAGCCCGTAAATGATTCCAAGATTGACTTATTTTATTGATAACAGACTATAAGAAAATTAATCAAATTAACATTTAAAATAAACCATAAATTTGAACGAATACAGTGATAAACTCTTATCGTCAATACCAATGTGTTCGATCTTGTGTCGTTGGCCGGTTGTAGAATTTCACGCATCTATAGCTACAACCAAATTAATATTTCTAGGTATTATCCTTTCATGAGAAATTAAAAGCGTCACTTAGTCGATTCCCTAATCTCTTGTTGGCTAATTGTTACTTTTCTTCCAAAATTCTTGTCTATATAGTACGATAAAATATTATGAACTGAAGAAATTCATGATGGAGATGAATAATTAGTTTATATAAATAGATAGAAAAGATTATTATTATATTTGAAGATAAGATGAGGACAAAATACCAATTATCCATTTGCTTATATAAATATAGACAAGACTTGGAATTTTTATATTAGTATATAAATATAAAAAAAAAATACGTAATCTTCTTACATGAATTATTTCGTTATAATGGTCTCTGTTATAAACTCTAACAAAGATAATCTCGCTGTTGTTACCATTCCGAAAGCTTAGTCTACTTAGGTTCATCATTGAGAACTTATCTAACTTATAACCGGATCAAACTGGATCGTGACGGCAGATTTTCGTCTGTGTCTTTTGTTAGGAAATATGCACCAGAAAATATATACGGTTTCTTTACAATAATAGAAATATCATGTATTTCAGTGCCCTAAAATACTATAAAAATCGCGCTACGGGTATCGAATTGATTAGACAATTACAAGTTTTGTTTTCTTTGTCAATCTAACAAACAGCTCTCATGTACAATAGCTATATTTGTTAAGTGGTGTAAATGTGGTCTAGTACCTAGACACACCACTTGCCAGTAGTGCTTGCAAAATAAAAAAAAATTCGAATCATTTACTACATATTATCTTTTTTACGTTTTATTCGAGAAGTCTTAAACCTCACATGCTGAAGATCGAGCTCAGTGGCGTGCCATTGGAGAGACCTATGTCACATATGTAATGGATAAAAGCTTGAATTACCTCACTTATTGAATGAAATATATATTTTCTATTTAGAATGCAACAATATTATTAAAATGTTTTTTTATACATTGGCGAATAATAATATATTTATCTAACTAAGAAACGAATCTTTATGCCTGGTTTAAGATATAGAAAAATATTGTGTCTTTGATAGAAAAGTTATAATAAAAAAATTGTGTTTGAAATTGACTACACAACATCAAAAGGGTAAAGTTAAATGATTAAAACGTCATCTGACGAAAACATTACAAGTGACAGCTAATTTGTCAACGACAAAAATTCTATGATGCTTATAATTTGGCCAGTGTAAAGTTAAACGGAAATTGTTTTCGTTATTCAAATTATCCTTTTAATTTATTATTTAAAAAGTAGTAGATACTTTTTAAGTGAAACTTCTTTGGGGGGTGACGAAAGCTCAATGTCAATTTAAGTTTTTAATGTACTTGTATACTTGCTTTTTCAACCCCAGTTGCAAAAAAAGGGGTGCTATAAGGATAAAGTGAGTATGTGCATGTATATCTGTGGCATCGTAGCTCCTAAAAAAAAACAATCGATTTTGATATATTTTTTTAATATTTGTAAGTTTTTTTTAAATATTTGCAAGTTTTTTTATAGGAGCTTTTAGCTTAAAATACTGATTCAAGTGAGGTCAAGCATCAGTTATTTTTCATGGAAACATCGTAAGAAAATGCTAAACGTTTCGAATGAAATTCTTCCATAATCCCGCGGTGGAATTAAATTTATTACATGCAGTAACAGCCTGTTAATGTCCCACTGCTGGGCTAAGGCCTCCTCTCTCTTTTGAGGAGAAGGTTTAGAGCTTATTCCACCACGCCGCTCCAATGCGGGTTGGTAGAATACACATGTGGCATCATTTCAATGAAATTAGACACATGCAGGTTTCCTCACGATGTTTTCCTTCACCGTCAAGCACGAGATGAATTATAATCATGAATTAAGCACATGAAAATTCAGTGAATTTGAACCCACGATCGTCGGTTAAGATTCATGCGTTCCAACCATTAACCATTAATCTCTAAGCTCTCTCCTTAAAATGAGGACCTTTACCCAGTCATGGGCATATATATCTGTTACGTTACTAAACTTATATAAGTTTGGATAACAGATATATATTTAAGACAAATATTTAAGAAGTCATTTTTTATAACAATTTATTTTAAAATTTTAGAGGCAGAGAAAACTAAGCCACGTATTAGTATTAGTACACTAACAAATCTGACCCAAAAACATTTCAAAGCTAGGAAACAGTTTGACGTTTGTACTAACTGTGGTTAGGAACGGCTTTTGAAAGCTAATATAGTATAATATTCCATGGCCATCAAAATTAATTAAAATATCAGACTGATATTAAAAATGCGAAAGTAACTCTTTCTGTCAGTTATGTTAAAACGTCTTAACATATAATTATTTTATATTTGTAAGTTTTTTTTTAAAATATTTGTAAGTTTTTTTATAGGAGGCAAAGAGTAGTTGTGCTTTTGTGAATTTCCAGACTGAGGTGGTATGGGTGGAATTTGTAATTCTAACCCGATGTCCAATGGTGAAATTCAACCGGGATAAATCTAAACAATTCCGCGGAACGTTCTCCGTAAAAGTTGCGTTAAAAGATGCAGAGTAATCTTGCATCTCTAAGCAGAAACAAAGGATCGAGCCTGTCAGAAAGAACAAGAGATGAGATTAGTCCAAGTGGAGTCGAATTTGCGGCATGTAAAATAAGCGGTGAGCCAACGTGATGGATTACGAGGACACGTATATTTGATTTAAGTCTATATGAAATTAGTTACTAGTAAGCATATTTCGGAACAAAGGCTTGCATGATAGCGTTATAACTAAGGCTATAGATGCGACTGTGAAGATATTTCGGTTACGATTACGAAGTTAATCGATTATGGTTAAGTTTCTCTCACATATTAAAAAGCCTAACTTAAAGCCTTTCAACTTATTTTGCATATTGTAAGGTAAATATAAAACATTTAACTATACGTATATAGATATAGCTCGTCTGGGTAGGTACCATCCACTCATCAGATATTCTACCGCAAAACAGCAGTACTTGTTATTGTTGTGTTCCGGTTTGAAGGGTGAGTGAGCCAGTGTAATTACAGAACAATCTTAGACATAAAAAGACATAAAATCTTAGTTCCCAAGTTTGGTGGCGCAGTAGCTATGTAAGCGATGGTTGACATTTCTTACAATGCCAATGTCTAAGGGCGTTTGGTGACCACCTACCCTCAGGTGGCCCATATGCTCGTCCGCCTTCCTATACTATAAAAAACGAGTCATGATTTTTATGTATCCATATGATATTTATATTTGACAAAAAATAATATAAAGTTTCTGAATCGTAAATAAAATTTCCAATTAGTTTGACAAATATATCATATTAAAAAAAGATACATTCGAATTTCTAGCAAGCATTTCTCAGATCCTCGACATTCTGAACCGTTGGTAGCACTTGATAAGTCAAGAGTCCTTGTAAAAATCTATTTGAATAAAAACAATGTGAATTTTAATTATGTTGGTACACGTATTGTTTTAAGGATAGCTTAAAATATTCACGTAATTTCAGCTTGAGTTGTAGACTTAAGAGAGTATATTACGTGTGAGATCATTTATAATATTGATTCGGTTCTATTTAGAAATACAACCTATTAAGTACGTCAAGTTTTTTTAAATAAAAATCCAATAGAGTAAGTGAATCTTAATTAAACGATATTGAATTAAATTCCAAGGTATCTCAATATTCATGTGCTTAATTTGTGTTTATATTTCATTTTGTGCTCATAAAGAAAATATCATATGTAAGGAAACTTGCATGTGTAGGATTAAAATCTGACACAAATTGTTCATTAACCCGAATTGGAGCGGCGTGAGATAGGCTCTGCTCCTCAAAAGTAGAAGTCTTAGCAATGGCGCATGTAAAGGTTGTTACTTTTTGTACTTTTTACTTTACTATCTTTATTGTTATAAAACCCTTAATAAATAAACTTACTTAAATGCATAACGATAATACTTACATATTCTTTAAAAAAAATATATTTAGAGGAGCTGGTAGAGCATCACACCCCATCAAGGAAACCGAACGTCAGGGTGAGAGCCAATTGAGATGCTTGTTGATTATCCTAAGCAAATGTAGCAGGTCGTGTGCATCTTGACTTTGAGCGAACTGCCACGAACTTATTATTAAATGTAAATCACATTTGCTTTATTTGGTAATCTATTTGAAATACTGAAAATACATACCCTAGTACCTATTACTCAGAATAATAAAGATCTATTATATAATTATAAGTATCTAATCAGCAGTGCTATTCTGTAATAACTCACTCAATCACCAGTGACACCCGACTTATGGTGATATACTATTTTGATGCGTGTATTCTTAAAATGTTATAATTATTAAGGTCAATGTCGTATATCACAACCATTTGACATCTGACATTTTACGACTGTTCTGCGGTGAGTTTCGTTTGTCCTTACAGCCTGTTCCCACTTCTTCGCCTCAAGTGACTTAGTTTTGTTGCAATATTTATGCCTTAAATATTATAAAATGAGTTAATTTCATAAATATAACGATCACACAATGTATATAGCAGTAAAATAAAGGTCGCGTTTTATTTCAATGTGTTACGATTTCACGCGTCAAGGGCACATTTTATTGAAAGTGGAATAAAGAAGATCTAAAGGGTTATAAAACTTTTCTATTTCTTCCACAGAGTTGAATTTTAAAGAAGTGGCAGCTGAAATACAAAATTTTCGATCATAATTACTTTTCGTTACTTTTGTGTAAGTTTTAATAAGACATGGTTCAATAAATATAATTTATCGGATGTATTGTTTATAAATATAATAATACATAAAGGTTGGTATATACCTATAAATATTATTCATGGAGATAGATTCTTACTTCTTTGTAACTCGTAATTAGATGACACTGTAACGAAGTGACGGGCCGGTAGGCGTGGTTGGTAGATACTTGCCTTTCACGCCGAAGGTTGTGAGTTCCATTCCCACCCAGGACAGACATTTTTGTGCATGAACATGTCTGTGTGTAATTATGTATATAAGTATGTATTTACAAAAAAAAAGTAGTATATGTAGTATATCAGTTGTCTGGTTTCCATAGCACAAGTTATGCTTAATTTGTGTCTATATGAACCTAGACGTATTCCGTGGTTTTAACAAGAAAAAAAACAATGCACCGCTTATTAAAAAAATGTAGTAAATAAATAACAATTTACAAGTAAAAGAAAAATAAATATAAATATATATTTTATTTATTTTTATTAAAACTGATATTTTTAGGGATGAGTGCAAAAAAAAGCATGTCATTAAGATGATTTTGTCATGACATTTTGGTTGAACTTATTTATCAGAATTGAATGCAAGATTAGACATGGATAAAACAAATGGCACTTTTACTTACTTGAAGCAGCAATGTGTTGCTCTTATCTGAAATTACTTGAATAATTTCGTTGTTTGTCCTTCGTTTTATATATAACACCAGCTGCTCGTTCTGCGTACTAGTAAAATACAAAGTACATACAAAGTTACGTCTGCCATTCTAGTCCAGTTATAAAACTTTTGTGGGCAAGCCGACAAGGTGGACCGACGACATTGTAAGAGTTGTGCAAGCTCGTTGGGGTAGGTACGACCCACTCATCAGATATTCTACCGCAAAACAGCAGTACTTGGTATTGTTGTGTTCCAGTTTAAAGGGTGAGTGAGCCAGTGTTATTAGAGGCACAAGGGACATAACATCTTAGTTCCCAAGGTTTTTGGCGCAATGGCGATGTAAGCGATGGTTAACATTTCTTACAATGCCA
The DNA here is from genome assembly GCF_905147045.1 of Nymphalis io. Lineage (NCBI taxonomy): Eukaryota > Metazoa > Arthropoda > Insecta > Lepidoptera > Nymphalidae > Nymphalis > Nymphalis io. Next base: position 7,725,393 of record NC_065909.1, read on the forward strand.
ATGTCTATGGGCGTTGGTGACCACTTCCTATCAAGTGACCCATATGCTCGTCCACCGTATACCAATACCACAAAAAAATCCGTTGGATGCGGGAGGCCTTTGTCCAGCAGTGGACGTTTTCCGGTTTTTATGATGATGATGATCTGCGACTTTGTTCATGTCATTAGTCCACCTACTGCAACGTTCAAAGCTGCAGCTTATCATGTACAATTCTCTATAAAGGACTCGTTTGCTCCAACGGCCATTTGTCCGATGGCGTACGTAAATAGCTTATTGCCATTTCAGTTTGCTGATTTTTTCGGTTAGTGTTAGTAAATTATAATAAATTAATAATATTTGTCTCTTTACACATTAGCACATTAGGAATACCTAGCAAAACATGTGTTGCAGGTATTAGTTGCAGTGTTTTTTGTGATGACGGAATGAGGTTCCTTCAAACGAGGCGTGAAGAGGCATCTTGCGGGCCGGCAATGCGGGGGTGGCTGGAGTGCAGAACATTCTTCCCGACTGTACTGGCCGTCGTCGCACTTGGACTCTACTAACACTTATCATCAGGTGGAGTAAAGTTAATTGCCTGTCCGGTAAATATAAAAAAAGGAAGAAAAAAAGGTAAAATGTATTAAATTTTGCTGTTGGTAGGCTGACAAAGTGCGGGATTACTTGGCACGACTGTATTTTAATAACAATTATTTGTAACAATAAATCTTAAGATTATTGTTACGTTTAGTAAATTGAGAAATATAAAAATTAACAAATAAAATAATAATAATAATTAAAGGACATTTAATTGAAATAATTAACATTATTTCAACACACACCGAACATAACCAAATATTTGCATGAAATTCGAATCGATACGGTATTAACTGATTTTCTATTTAACTAGACAGCGAGTCAGTACCACAACATAAGCATTTGCAATTAGATATTAAACATTCTGTATATTGTTTATGCGCTGCAAACCACAGGATTTCAGTTCTTATGAACCTCATACTTGTAATTACAATGGCTTACCGCTCACAGAGAAATGTCATAACAAAAACAATTTTCGCAAGGTTTAATACACGCCCGAAGTAATTGGAAACAATGGATGAATAAAATAATATGAAATGTGAGATATTCAATTCGTCCAGATTATAATGTGCGATTCACAAACACTAATCAAAATGTAATAAATCGTAGTAATTAATTTATCTTATTTGAAAATTTTCCAAGAAATCTCAGATTGATTAAGAAAGATAATGTCTTATGATAAGTCCGCCTTTGTCGATTGCTATCTTGTTTTTTTCCTGACTGTGTAATTGCTGTTGGTACTACTGACCTTCAAAACGTTACCGGGCAAAGGGCAAGCACTACTCCTTCGATATCATCTTGCAATGAACGTTTTTAGGGTGTCTCCTATTTATCGTAATAATTTTGGCAGGACATCACTTTGTCCATGTTTTCACAGGGGGAAACAGTGTAAACGTGAACTGCGTAATGTTTTCACGGCGTAGGTGGTGACGTAATATTTTGCTAGTAGATAGTTATAGCATCATCGTTTTTATATAAAAGTATGTATACACCTCAGTCCTATGTGGACTACAAAAACACTATGAGTTATTTATAAGATTCGTAACAAAGGATACGTAACCTGTGTAGATCTAAAAGAAAAAAAAATGCGCATATTATATGACTCTCCGAATAATCTCCTCCGATTATAATAATGGTATTCCAACTAGACAATAAACAATCTCCTTGGGACAAAGTATTCAAATCTGTAACGATTGTCTTTAATAATTTAAGAATAAATTTTTTTTTTTTTTTTTTTTTTTTTTTTTTTTTTTTTTTTTTTTTTTTTTTTTTTTTTTTATAGAAAAGGAAGGCGGACGAGCATATGGGCCACCTGATGGTAAGTGGTCACCAACGCTCTTAGACATTGGCATTGTAAGAAATGTCAACCTTCGCTTACATATCCAATGCGCCACCAACCTTGGGAACTAAGATTTTATGTCCCTTGTGCCTGTAATTACACTGGCTCACTCACCCTTCAAACCGGAACACAACAATATCAAGTATTGCTGTTTTGCGGTAGAATATCTGATGAGTGGGTGGTACCTACCCAGACGAGCTTGCACAAAGCCCTACCACCAGTAAAAATACACTAACTGTAATTTACATACTTACGTAGTAATACTTATGTTATGTATCTTGTCAAACTGTATTTTTAATAGTTCACATTGAAAGCGTATTTTTATAATTATATTTCAAGTAGTTACAATAAAAATTACAAAAGTATAATTGAACACAAAGGATTGAAGCCCCATAAATTGTTTACAATTGTGAATCCTGCATATGTGTTAATTTTTTTTTTCATGTAGTGGATACCTTCAGAAAGGTACCCGGCACCCATGTTGGAGGAAGGGGATATGTGATTGTACCCCACACTCCTCGCATATGGCTGCTTAGCTTACATCGTATCCACAATGTGATATGAATGGGATTATAATTTTTTTTATCAAAACGTGATAAATTTAAATATAAATAAATATAAGAAAATATCTTTAAGAAAAAAGGTTTCATATATGTATATAAGCTATGCTTAAGCTGAATAAATCAACAGTGCACAGGTCGCTAACGATGTCAAGACGAACGGCTGGCGGGTAATCCCTTGGGCTGTAATTGTCCTACCAATTCCTAGCTACCTTTACGCTTCATTTGAAGAGAAAATTGAATCGCTTGCAAAGTACTTAAAGAAGACAAATCTTAGTATAATAGTTAGATAATTTTTAAATTAAACAGTTATATATACTGTTTAAAATTCTAAAATATTTTTTTCATTGTAAGATATTTTGTTCATATGTGGTGATTATATAATGCTCTTATTTTTATTGACCGTAATATATATATCCAAAAGTATATATAGAAGTATATATGTATATATATATAAATATATACCTTGATTACTGTAAACGCATTATTAAATTGCTGTAAATATCGTCATTTAACGTACGTAATTTAATAATCTAATAATATTCTAGACCACTGGTATTTGTTTCTATTTTATGTAGCTATTATTTATATAAATGATATTTAAATCCTCTTTATTTGTGCACTGTAGCTACTATGTGGACACGTTTAATTGTCACATATCTCTTACTTATGTATATGTGTTTTACTTGTTAACTGCGCCAACCTGTTTAAAAAAAAATTAATTAATAATATTAATTGTCGACGAGCCGGTTGGCGTGGTTGGTAGAACACTTGCCTTTCACGCCGAAGGTTGTAGGTTCGATTCCCACCCAGGACAGACATTTGTGTGCACGAACATGTCTGTTTGTCCTTAGTCTGGGTGTAATTATCTATATAAGTATGTATTTACAAAAGAAAAGTAGTATATGTAGTATATCAGTTGTCTGGTTTCCATAGCACAAGCTTTGTACAAGCTTAATTTGGGATCAGATGGCCGTGTGTGAAAAATGTCCTAGGATATAAAAAAAAAAAAAAAATTGTATACATTCATTAAAGTTCTTTCTGAAATAAAAAAAAAATAAACTATAAATAAAAGGAGAATGACCGAAAATGGCAACATTGACAACATCGTTAAACTGTTGCACATATTTATAACAATCAGTTCAGAAATTGTTTCAAAGTACACGAACAATGCCCAATAAATTTATCGTAGCAGACCATACCTTGGCTTGGTTAAGCTGCCTTTGTGGATAACATCCAGTAATTGCATTTAACGACACCGTTATGTAGGGAAAACCATTAAGTGGAGTGAAACAGGATATAATAAACAATTAAAGTATTTGTATTAAGTATATAATATATAATAATTAGTTAAAGATAATAAGATTAATTGCAATCTAGTTGCTATAACACAGATGATACGTTATAGCATCTTGGTTTTGTCATACCCATAGTTTAAGTGATGAGTTTAATTTGTTGTTCTCTATTTTTGTGTACCGCCCGAGTGTTGTATACATAATATTTAAGTATGTTAGTTTTTTCAAATCTTTAAAGTGAATTGTTTTATTTCTTTTGAGAAACAAGTTCTTAAGCCGTATATATATATGATAGCACGAATTTAGCGATGTGGTTTTTTTGTGGTAAAATTAACGCATTACGGGCTGTTTTATTGCTTTTTTTAAAAATAGTATTTACATTAAAAATCAGTAAAATGGATTAAACGTAAACGTAAATAAGTGCATAAAAATTACAACCCGATGGAATTGAAGAGGTAGGGTGTTGTATCTACGATCAAGCGATCTAGCTTGAAGATGTTTGGAACGTATAAGAATATGGGATACATAACTTTCGTTCAAAAATTTTCACTTAATTCATAAACTTGGAATATTTATATATAAAAAAGAATTTATTCAAGTATTTTCTTACTTGGAATCATTACTATACATATATAATTGGTCTCTGTATTTATTTCGTTCGCAAAACTGAATACAATAATTTAGGTGGTACGTACAATAAATAAGAGTATAAGAATCATTATATCCTACCTAATATAAAAGTGTTTTTATCGCACTCACAGAATAAGATAACATTGAATATTATAGTAATATTGTGTAATTTACATTTCCATCAATCTGAAAAATAATTTAAAGCAATTAAATATTTAAAAAAAAGGAAGAAGGAAATTATAATTCGTTCAAATATAAGATATCGTTTTAGCATTAATCTTAATTGAATTTTTCTGCTCCAAAAGAAATCTTAATGTTTACATTATTCAAATTATAAAAGGTCTTCTAATAAATGCTTAATCTTTAGGGCGGCGAAAATTGTGAGAGATTTCGAAATTGAAATGACACAAGTTGATTTAAACTTGTGATACGCAATATTGTCACTTGTGTTATAATAGTAATAATTATTATGGAATTATTATTAATTTCATTTAAAAAAAAATAACTAAATAACTTTTTTGATGATAAATCAGCTTGGAGACGTTTTTGTGTTTGTAGTAGTGTAAATACACACAATAAGCTAACACCTTTAGTGTTAGTACTAAATACAAATAAACCAGCTTGCGCTAGCTACCACGTGCCTCGAATTCTCGCATAAGTAACGTAAGAGTATTTTTTTTTTACTTTGCAAAAAAATGTCTCAAAGAACTAATTTATTTGGTGGTAGGGCTAGGTCCCCACCAAATCATCAGATGTTCCAAGCCAGTGTTACTTCAGGTACAACAAACGTAACATGAAGTTTCCAAGATTGATGGTGCATTGGCGATGTAAGGAATGGTTAATATTTCTTAAATCGCCAATGTCTATGGGTGGTGACCATTTAACTTCAGCTGGCCCATTTGCCAGTCCGTCTACCTATTTTATAAAAAATATATATGAATACTATAATGAATAATGTTTGTTTATATATTTATTCTTTTTTATTAGATTAATTCTATGTATTGATGATTCCGTTACGAATCTTATAATTACATTTCACCAATTTCCAGACGTTCTAATTTTAAAATCTTACTCACGTAGTGAGACCAAAGATAATACAAGAATTTCATATTTTGTTCCTTCGAGACATTGACGAAATAATCTGTGCTCTGTCAGAGAGCACTGTTAGCACAACTAAAAGCAATCAATTAAATTATGAATAAAATTTAATTTAATTCTTATCTTGTGTCTTATATATACTTTGTATTCTCGATTTTATTAATTATTGTCAAGCATCATATATTTAGAAAGTATAAAAAATATATAAAATAAATTGTAATTTTGATCCCAACGACCACAAAATATTGAGGAATTGAGGGACTCTCAAGATACTAATAATATCAAAGGTCATTCCAAGACTCATGATATATTTTTACGCGAAAATTCCAGAGATGTTTGATGTTCTACGTTTTCTGTATTGTGGGCTAATATTTATTGATGAAACACGTGTAAGAATGAGCACGTCTCTAAATGTATACGAATCTTCCTTTATGTGAAGTAAAATTTGGAATACAATTTACTAAATTGTACTAGTTTTGTTTATTCCATAATTTTACCATAATTAATAATTTAAATTTCGAATTGTTTTTTTTTTCATTTTTATATAATGATAAATTTATACTTATTTTTTTAATTAAAAATGTTCGAAAGCACAATGTTCTACTAGCTTGAACATATTTCTTAGCTTTGTTATTAACATGTTGCAATAATAAGAGATTTCTGTTCCCGGTTTTTAAGAAACGTTTTGCTTACGGATAGTGTCTACGAGGCGTAACTGAGAAGCTACGAGTATCATTAGCTTGTAGCAAACGGTCAGAAACCTATGAATAACGATAGTAAAATAAACGTATGAAAGTGATTAGTGTTCCAATAAAAAGTTGTATCCATAACCTAGCTAATTTTCTTCTATCCAGATATAGACTAATGTTTTATGAAGTATAGTTAATCGGCTTTAGCACCTTCACTATTATAAGGATATTTACTAGACACCTTTTTTAAAAAATAAATTAAAATAACATAGGTTTATTTAAAATATTTTCCTTCTGCGCCATGCATGATTTCAATTGTAAACACAAATTAAGCACATAAAAATTTAATAGCTTGCCCGATTTTGAACCCACAACCTTTGGATAAGATTCATGTCCTCTAATCACCGGGGTCGGCTTTCAAGTATTTTTTTTATATAATACTATTACAAAACTTCTTAAGCAATATACCAAACGTCTGCTTATATTTTCGTCTCGCGTTCTTTTAATATAATATAATCTGACGGATTTTTTATTGGAAAATTAAGTTTCTGTGTATTGCCGTGTGATATTCGATATTTTGTGATTATTTATATAGCGTCTTTAATGTACTATCGCGAGTAGGTATGTCAGGTCTCATTATTATGATATTTATTTAAATTGCTACCTACCAGGCCCGTCTTCGCATGGGTAGTCAAGTATATATATAATTATATTTATTTATTCATATCGTTATACATATAGCCGAGCACAAGGCCGAGATGGCCTAGTAACTACTAGGAACACGTGAATCTTAACCGACGATCGTGGGTTAAAACACGGGCAAGCACTACTGAATTTTAATGGGCTTAATTTAGGATCATAATTCATCTCGTGCTTGACGGTGAAGGGAAAACATCGTGAGGAAACCTTCATGTGTCTAATTTCATTGAAATTATGCCGCATGTGTATTCTACCAACCCGCATTGGAGCAGCGTGGTGGAATAAGCTCCAAACCTTCTCCTCGAAAGGGAGAGGAGGCCTTATCCCGGCAGTGGGACATTAACAGGCTGTTACTGTAATACATATAACTCTAATGGTTCACACGTCAATAAAACTCCCAGTTGACATGATTTTTTCCGACATATTCAGTCATTTATCGTTATATTTCAGCCAATTTTCGCAAAACTATATTATATACACTTTAGATGTATACTCATCACTTCATCCATTGGGTTTTACCAATGGTAAAACAGTTTTATATAAACCTAAAGTATAGACTATATATGAAAATCGTTTTTGAGTTATGACGGTCCTGTTATTACGTTACATAACATAAAGATCGTACTGCCGTTTTTTATCAATTACTAGTAATAAAAAACATTTGTCAGAAAGTTTTTTTTAAGCATATAATAGCATGGGTCGGTTTTGTTTATTATGAATGCAGCCAATCTTATGCGATCGCTCCCTTTTCTTGCTTTTTTTCGAATAACTATTACTTTGCGGATTAATGTTTTTTTTCTTTAATTTTTTTATAGTTAAGTTTATGCGTATACTGACAGGATGTTTCTTTCATCCATGATATCCATCCATGTATCTTTTTTCAGGATAATAAAATGGTTCTGAGAATGTAGCGCAAATCCGACACGATGACGAAATCTGGCTCGGGAAAGCCTTTACGCGCTTACCGAGGCACGGGAGTGTAAGCACTGGCAACTTTAAGACCTTAACTTTAAGGATACAACTGAGAATTTCCCGACATAAAAACCTAATATCCTTATACTCGACAGAAATGGGGTATGAATTTAGAATCTCTGGATCTGCGGCCGTCAAAACTAGAACATCAAGACATAGGAATTGCAAGAATAATACCCACTTATTTGAAGATAAAAGTAATTTTATTATGTGTATTAAAAAGCCTTAAATAAATACAAAAAAAATTACAAATAGTTAGTTTAGTTTTTAAGATATATAAATACATACTGGTGGTAGAGCTCTGTGCAAGCTCGTCTGGGTAGGTTCCGATAGAATATCATCAGATATTCTATCGGAAAACAGTAGTACTTGGTATTGTTATGTTCCGGTTTAAAGGGTGAGTGAGCCAGTGTAATTACAGGCACAAGGGACATAACATCTTAGTTCCCAAGCTTTTTTTTTCCTTTTTTTTACACACAAGGCCTTTTTATCCCAAATTAAGCAGAGCTTGTGCTATGGAAACACCCAGACTCAGGACAAACAGACATGTTCATGCACACAAATGTCTGTCCTGGATGGGAATCGAACCCACAACCTTCTCTACAATCTTATCTACCAACCACGCCAACCGGCTCGTCAAGGTTGGTGGCGCATTGGTGATATAAGCGATGGTTAACATTTCTTACAATGCCAATGTCTATGGACGTTGGTGACCACTTACCATCAGGTGGCCCATATGCTCGTCCATCTTCCTATTTCATAAAAGAAAATCTGCATAAAGAGGGGGTACTTATAGCGCCATCACCTATCAAATATATCGAAAACTTTCGTTATTCTGTAAGTCACTTCATTACTCACCCGCGAAATGTTGACAATCGACTTACGGTGATGTACTATTTTGATACGTGTATTCTTGATGTGTTACATATCTACACTATCTGACATTTCACGACCGCTTTCTGCGGTGAGTTTCGAGTTTGTTCTTACAGAATAGCCATAGTAATATTTTGGAAAATTATTTGATATAAAGTATATCAAGTGTTTTTGTTATATTTTATCGCACAATTTCTAAGAAAGAAAAACTTCAATGCACTTAAGAATGTATAATGTTAAATCATTATAATTTGTTAGAAAAGGGCGAGAGGAGCTTTCTAATTAAAGAACCGATGCTCGAGCCTGGTGAGTACCGTAAAGTCTATTAAAGCAAGATATTCCAATTTTGTATTACCTACGGCGTCAAATTAAATTATTATAATTTATATCAAACTAATGTTCGACAGCAGCTTTTCACACTAGTTAGATAAGGAGAGATTTCGGTGTTAAAAGCAGGAGTTGTTATAAAAAAGTAAGCTACCTCGGGCTTCAAGCTTGCTTCATACCAAATTTCATCAAAATCGGTTCAGTGTTCTAGCTCTGAAAGCGTTACAGACATACCGAGTTCATTTCGCATTTAAGATATTAGTATATATATTTAAATAAACATTAAATGTTTACGCACGTTTCTTTACTATATTTATTTTCATAAAATATGCAAAGACAGGAATATTTCAACGAGACAGCTTAATATCTAAAATTAGTGCAGAAGTCGCTGCCGTGAGCTGACTTCGGAATATTTAAATTTGACTAAGCAAACTCTTTTCATAGCCAGTTCGTCGTGTACTTGGATATATAAGCATAATAACCCTTTCATTTTGCCCGGGTATCATTTAATATGTGCGAGGTCTTAAAAGTTTTAAAACGATCCGGCTCCTCATTAAAGTTTCGTTATTAAAATTATGAAAGAACATATTTTGTCTGACAGAGACAAATATATTGAAGTATGTAAGTTGGATATTTAAAAATATGACATCCAGTAAGAGCCTGTTAATGTCCCACTGCTGGGCTAAAGCCTCCTCTCCCTTTTTGAGGAGAAGGTTTAGAGCATATTATACCACGCTGCTCCAATGCGGGTTGGTAGAATACACATGTGACATAATTTAATTTGATTTCAATGAAATTAGACACGTGCAGGTTTCCTCACGATGTTTTCCTTCACCGTTAAGCACGAGATGAATTATAATCATAAATTAAGCACATGAAAATTCAGTGGTGCTCACCCGGGTTTGAACCCACGGTCATCGGTTAAGATTCACGCGTTCTAACCACTAGGCCATCGAATCAATCATGTCATATGATTGACCAAACCATATGACATAAATGACGGGATAATATAGAACGAACTATATATGTTAGAAATATATTTAAAGAATTGTATTAGAAATCAGATCCACTTACGAAGCGCTACTTTGGGTATTGCTTGCATAACCAGCAGACTATAGTAGCAGTAATACTGTCGCGCAGTACCTGGTCTGTGCAAGTACCAATAGCAGTTGGAGTAGATGAATAATGATTTCATTGGAGTTTATCCCTTAAAAAGCATATAAAGCTGAAAAAAAATCTATTAGAATTTAGAACAATGTTCTATTATTTTTATTACAGTCCATGTACATTTGTTTATATATATTAATTTGTTATTATTAATGGTCGTATCTGGTGTTACATCGTCCCTTTTGAAGTCCCTTGAAGGGCAATTCCTTTATCCCTGAACACATGTTAAGTCCATTAGGGATTGCTTTATAATAAAATAAGAATCTTGACAAACATTTTCTTTTTTAATCTTAAATTATTGTTAAAGATTGGGAGTTTCTGTGTATATATTTTTCTGAATTTGTGCTTTTAAAAATATTATCATATAGAAATATTTACGTTGTACAACTTTTGGGGTAATTTACAATAAACATATATACATATACATGTCAAGATTTCTGTTTATTTCTACGCTGGTATAAGAGAGTAAGGACTTGGTCTTGAAGCTTTTAAGAGGAGGATATTCGTCGTTGACCTTGATTGGTGGTTACCGATAAATGTGCCGCCCGAAAACCTCACACCCCCGTGCCCTGTGTTTGCGGAAAACAGTGTCACGGGTTTGTTAAGCACGATAAGTGCCGCACTGATTTATTAGTTGACAGACGTTACATCGCAATATCCACGGATCGATTACGTAAAAGAATCGTTAAAAATATTAAAAAATATATTCTTTAAAAGTAAGTTTTACTGGTGGTAGAGCTTTGTGCAAGCTCGTCTGGGTAGGTACCACCCACTCATCAGATATTCTACCGCAAAACAGCAATACTTGATATTGTTGTGTTCCGGTTTGAAGGGTGAGTGAGCCAGTGTAATTACAGGCACAAGGGACATAAAATCTTAGTTCCCAAGGTTGGTGGCGCATTGGATATGTAAGCGATGGTTGACATTTCTTACAATGCCAATGTCTAAGAGCGTTGGTGACCACTTACCATCAGGTGGCCCATATGCTCGTCCGCCTTCCTATTCTATAAAAAAAAAAAAAAGCCGAAGGTTCCCTTAGTCTTGCTTAATATTCCGATGTTAATATAAAATATGGTGTTATATCACTTAGAAAAAAAAAGCTAAAAATAACTAAATCAGAGGGTACTTTGCATAATTTTTACCAATACTTTTAAGTGTTTTTATTTATTTTTGTAACGAAGAGGAAATGCTTTATATGATGTTGGTTAACATATATTTTTTTAGGTTTATTTCCGGTATACATTTCCGAAAAAAAAGGAATCAATGTAACTTAAGTAAAGCCACGTGTATCCACGCCTTAATTCCTGTATTAAAAAGATACGAATAAAGATGTTTCTTTTGTATTTTGAGATAGCTATATCTGATTTTTATCAACGTACATAATTCATGGATCACGTGGTCATGATCATATAATGAGTCTAAGTTTATCACGAACGTTTTCCATGATAAAGACTATCTTTGTCGAGATTATAAATTTAATTACCCTTAGTATGAAAAGTACTGATTATGTAAAAAATAAATAAAATAGAACAAAAATTATGTTTGTTTTACAGTTAACTTCATTGTCACGAGTTTTTTTAATGTACTAGAATTTATATCTATGAATGTAAATTCGTGTGTATGACAAAATTAATGTTTTTGCATTGCAATTAATTGTTTTTGAAATTCTAAATTCAAATATTTTTGCATTGCAACTAATTGTTTTTTAATATTCCAAATTCAAATATATTTCTTATTTGATCTCCTACCGTCATAATTATACGTTACATAAAACCAAAATTAAAAACATATATTGGATGTATTGTTACTTATATATTTGTTTATCTGTGAACCTGTAATTCAATAACACGAGATGTCTATGTATAACCTTATGCAATTTCCACACTCGCGGTTGTTAGAGCTCGCTTGACTTAACATTTTAAAATGATCTCAATGCTCATTGTAACTGGAAGTAGCATTAGCGATATGGAAGTCGTTTTTCAAGCAATTACTCTCAGCCAACCCTGAAATTTCCGGAAGATTCACTTTAACTCGAATTACTCCATTGCATAGGTTGATTGTTCACTTGGGAGCATTTGAACGGGTAAGTGTATTTGCATTAACGTTTTTTTTATCTGGTGAAATGGCGGCGGCACAGATGAGAGCGGATAACCAGCACGCGGAGACTTACCGCTGAGAATTCATAATTATCTACAAGTAAAATTAATGTGATAAAATGGCGTTTTGTTTTGAAAATAAATGCCTTATTTTCAATTCAACCCATTGTTTTTCTAATCAATTTATAAATTTGACATTACTTATTGATTATATCAGCTGAATAGCTTCTTATTAAGAGGAGAAGTCTTTTGAGAGGCAGTGCGATATTTATATGCTGTACTTTACTTTTATTTTACTACTTATGAATTAACTTTCCGTTCTCGATCGAATATCTTAAACATTTCACGTTAGGCCACTTGTCATTAATATAATTTTGACAATTTGTAATATAATTTATTAAAAATATTGCCAGTC